>NC_083498.1:5591070-6873074 GCF_905332965.1 Bombus pascuorum | reverse complement strand
TTATGTGTTTAAAATATACTGTAAAAATATATGCAAAAATTAATATGTACCAAAATATTTCCAGCCTGTGGGTACTTCATAAAGTTTAACACCAGTTTTTGCTGCAACTCTATCTATAGCAGCACCTGTTGGCATAGATCTAGCATATCCTTTAATACCAGTCTTTTTAAAATATGGTATTGAATTTAAGTTAGCAGCTAATACAGCTAAAGAGTCAGAAGGTGTAACAAAAAAAGCATTTTTGCCTAGTATCTGCAAAGACATAGAGCATAAATTTGCATTTTTCATGATAGTTATTTTCTATACCAAATAAATATTTTATTTACCATATTTCTGTCTCCATCCCCATCAAAAGCAGCACCAAAGTCATATGGACCATTTTTCATAGCACTTACTAAATCTTTGGCATATGTTAAATTTGGATCAGGATGAAGCCCACCAAAATCTTCTAATGGAATTGCATTAACAGTACTTGAATCATCGACACCTAATTCATTACTAAATATTCGTTTTACATATGGACCAGTAACTAGAAATGATTAACTATTATTTAACAAATGTATCAAAGAATTAAATTTATTAATATAACTTTTACATACCTCCATTCATTGAATTGATAAGAACTTTAAAAGGAGGACGATTGTTACTTCCTTGTAATAATGTTTTAATACTAGAAAAGTCAAAGATATTTTTCATATGTTCTAAGTAATCATTCACAGAATCTATTATATCTATTGTAAATGGATTTCCATCCACCTGAATTGTAGTACTTTGTATCTTGTCTATATCTATGGTTATATCAGGTATAATTTTATAATTCTTGAGCACTTTAGTAATCTCATAAATCTTATTTGTGACATTATCTGGAGCAGGACCACCATTTTCGCAGTTAAACTTAATGCCAAAATCAGCATTGGGTCCACCAGGATTGTGAGATGCTGTTAGAACAATTCCTCCTAGAGTTTTGTATTTTCTTATTATGGTAGACACAGCTGGAGTTGAAAGTATCCCATTTTGCCCAATTATTAATCTTTTTACCTAATCCAACAAATAGTCATTTATAATAATAAAATTAAAGATATAATAGTTTTTTAATAAAATAAAATACAAAGAAGCATGATATATAAATAAACGAAATGTAAATTTAGTTTAAATAAATTACTCCATTTGCTGCAGCAATCCTGATGATCTTTCTAACCACATCTTTTCCATAATATCTTCCATCGCCACCAACAACTAACGTACTACCAGGCAATTGTTCTTCTAGAGCTTGCAATATTGCTTGAATGAAATTTTCTGTATAATGTTCTTGCATAAATACCCGCACCGCTTTTCGCAATCCGGACGTACCCGGCTTTTGACCATCGTATATTCGGGTTTCTACAATTTTGCTCGACACTGCGCTTGACATCTTTCAAATATTACACTTAATGTGATATCAACTGAAATAAAATGGAATTATTCGTATCTGAACCCAAACAGTAGAGAAAAATCAGATTTGTGAATTTCATAACACGTCCTCGACACTTGGTAGCAGACTGAACTTTGCCTACCAATGACACACAAGGGCATGGGTCAACCATCTTTGAAACATTGCGCCCGCGCTTTACCACTCGCTAATAATATTGTCTTTATGAAGAACATAGCTCTTCCAAACGCGATATACTAATATTCTATACGGTATAAAATTGATAATAGAACATAAACATTTGATCATTTCAATGATTATAATTTATAACGATGTCTTTATTGATTCTAGTAGTAGCTTCCGGATAATGTGAATCCGGAAAATGGGTAAAAATGCTAAATTAAACGAGTCTTATCATTCTTGATTGTCTTAAACAAATAAGTTTAAGTTGAGCGCATACAAACTTTCTTAATAATATTCTCATTTATGAGGAACGATTCATTCAATAATTCTGATCCACATGAATTTTATTCATATTTTTATTGTTATAATTAAATATATTTATATTATATTTTTTCCTGGGAATCACAATAGATTAAAATATACTACCACCATAACACTTAATTTGCACAAAATATTATATTGATTTGTGTACTTTGTCTCTGGCAATATTATCCAAGTCGGCTACATTGTTGAGAATTATTTGGCCTATGAAATTTCTCTTATGTTAATCATTCTAAAAGATTGAGTAACGTGGGTTACTGATGACCACGGTAATCAACATGTTAATAATAATTAATTAAATGCGTGATATTTAAAACTGGACGACTTTTATCTTAATCTAGAATCTTGCGATTCTTTGCTTTAGGATTTCCGTAAAATTATTGATGTATAGACTTGCAAAGAATACTATAAATTAACAATTATGTTTATCAGATAATTATTTAGTATATTATCGATATAATAGGTTGTTAGACAACATTTAAAAACTTAATTTTTTACATATTAAAATTATATAGAGCGGATACACACACGCACACGCGCGCGCGCACACACACACACACACCTAACGTTTGCGTAATTCAAAAATGAAGTCTGCTTTTTATATTACAGAAAAAATGAACAATTTTTCCAAATGCATTACGATATTTAAATTCGTTGTATTTTGTTATTCGGAAATTTTTTTCAAAATATACGAAAATGTAGAAAGAAAAGTCGAGTAAAAAGTACACGCACGCGTAGATGATGATTTACTTATTATGAAGATCAGCATTAGCGAAGAAAAATAAGGAGGAGGGAGCTTATTATGTCAAGAATGCCTGATATAAGCTCGCGATTTTACAAAACAGACGTATAGTTGTTTAAAACAACAGTTCTCCCTAAGTTTCGCTCGTGAAAGCTGTATTATAAATTGTATCATAGGTTGTATCATTGATAGTGTAATCACATAGTATCTCAAAAATAAGTGAAATTTTTTAATTAAATATTAACACATCTTTCGATTTCTAATCAACGCTTTTAATATGCCTATACGAATTTTCAGAAATATTATAATAATATTATAAACAACGAATATACGCAAAATTTGAATTTCAAAAAGTTTTAGTGTGAAATTTAACATTTGAACACACTGATAAACGTTGCAAGTAAGTAATTTTTATGGTATTTAAATTGTCAATTAAAGATAATAAAAAATATAAATAATAAGAAAAATAATTAAAGAAAGAATAAAAAATTATAGGGTAAATGGTTAATAACACATATATTTTATTTTGATAGTTCCACTTATATGGCATGCATGTATATGCATAAATTAAATATAACATGTATAGATGTAAAAATGATTGGAAATCTTGTATTATACAGCATGATAGTGGATCTGAAAGTGCACCTTTATTCTCTTCAGGATCTCATACTAGTATAGAACCCAATATATTTCAAGATTCTGAAACCAGTGATTTAGACTGCACTCCTACAAATAGCTATTTCAAGTACCAATTTTTTCTTACTATCCTTTAACAATACTTCTTTTCATTATAAATGAAATAATATTACTTTTTCTGCTAAGTATCATTTTTAATATTATTATTGATAATAATTGTTTATTATAGTCAATTTTTCATAGGTATGGTAGTTTAGAAAGTTGTAGTCACCATTCTAACATTACTGTAGTACCAAAGAGACCACCACCCCTTGCTGAAAATCATACTTTAGTTACACCTTTAATATTAAACACTTCCTCCTCCTTAAACGTAAGACAAGACAGATGTTATGAAATCCATAATACTGATCTGGTGAGAACACCACAAACAATATAAAATTGCATGTTTCAATATATAATATTTATATCAAGGTTGGATACTTTGAAATAAAAGAAATAATATAGAATAATATAGAAAGAAATAATATTCATTATCTTTAGTTAAATTCTATTGCAATCATAAAATTCTACTTAGTACAAACATATCCTCACTTAAAATTTTTACTGACACTGAAATAGTTGTGAGAATTTATTGTAACATTTTTTATTTGTATTTTGTTAAATATATAGTAACATAAATATGAACAGCTATGTTAAACAAATTATAAATGAATTGTTATCTTAATTTTATTGCAATAGGAAGCTGAGGAAGCTACATGCAAGGATATTAAATCAAAACAAAGCTCTCTAGTTACAATGTAAGTAACAATATAATACCTAGTTCTTAATATCCAATAATATTTTTTCGATGTACTATTATGCAAAAATGTTTCTAAAATCTCATGCTTCACATGATTATCAACCGGCAAAAGAAAATTTTTGTTAATGTTGTTCTTGCATTAATAAATTTAGCATCAATAGCATAATATAGTATTAATTATAAATTATTATCAGCTATCATGTTATCATCAAGAAAGGGTTCTGGGTCAATTCTCTTAGTACAGTGTTCAGAAATCTAATCGCATTCATAAATTTTTTGTTATCTCTTTGTAGTCGTATTTTTAGTAGGTTGATGATGAGAGAAAAATGAAATCTTGCATCAGAAATGCCTGTATGCATTTTGAACATAGAAGACTAACTTGTTTCTTATAAACAATATATCATTTTCATCATCTTTCACCTCTCGTTTGATACATGCATATAAAAAGTAACTTGTATTTACAATAACATTTTTATGCTTTTTTATTACATATTGTTTGTGATCTTTTCTCTTCATTCACTAAATCTTCAATATAGTTCTGCAAATTAAAATTATGAACTCAAAATTTGAAAGCAAACAAAAGAATGTTTAATTAGGATAATATATTTAAACATCATCCGTTCTAAAAATAATTCTTGACAAGTTAGATATTTCATTGTTGTAAACTATTATTACATATATCATATTAAGAAAACTTACCTATGTAAATCGAAATTCCTTTCGCTAAGTTTCGTCAAAATAAGATCTCAAAGGATGTTAAAACTTGCTTTCATGATATTAATTTGCACTACTATTTATATAATGTTTCAATTAATGTTTAAAATCGTACACCATCGTTCGTTCTCACATCTTAAAAGCACGCACCTAACGCAGTAGCATAATAGAACAAAGAAACTTTAAATTATACATGTTGATATGTTGCCTTTCTTCCATTTTAAATAAACAAAAAAGAGGGAAGAAGAATGTAAAAGATCAAAGCGGATGCATGGTTTTAAGATATGAAAACGAAAGAGTATCAAACGAACATGGTTAACAGTCGCTCACGTTTCGACCACCATCGGGTGGTTGTGACGACGACGACTACACAGTATATTCACATTAGAAGGGGTTAGTGCTCCGTCGGTTGCCTGGGCAACAGACGGCCACCCGAAAGGTCAATGCCCGTAGCTGGTACCTAAGAAGAATAACAAGGGAACCACATGAGATGCTATGATTGAATATTGATGAACATTAATACTAAAATTATCAAAATTCTCAAAATGACCAATCCATAATTTTTTACAAAAATTGTATAAGTTTACAGAAGGAATTTTCTTATAATCTTCTGTAAAATTTCCTGGGAATATACATATATTTTTTTAGCCATTGGTAGTTCTAGTATAAACCTAAACAATATTTACTAAACTATAAACTAAATAAAGAATAAAAAGTTATGCAATTTATTTATAAGCACAACCAACACTAATCGTAACAAAATTTTAGATCATTAACCTACATATATTCTTCTTAATTTTTTTTGTAACTGCGATTTTCCATTTTTTAACTTTTAAATATTGGTTTTTTTCTTTTTATATATTTTATATGACAGATTAAGTTAATGATTAATAGGAATCTTTAAAGAATAATATTTATTTGCAATTATATAATTTCATATCTTTATAGATTTTCAATATGGAACACAATATTAGGCTCCTCCTTATTAACGATACCATGGGGTATTCAAATGGCTGGTTTCTTTCCCGGTATTATTCTAATACTTGTGATGAGTGGTTTATGTCTATATACTGCTTATTGTCTTCTACTTGTACATAAATATTATGGTACAAAATATTTAATTCTTTTTGTTTAGGGAAACTAATACAACAATATGCTTATAATAATTTAATGTTTCAGGTGGACAAAAAGGTATAGAAGTAATTCAATTATGTCGGATATATCTTAACAAGTGGACAGAATATGTTGCCAAAGTTTTTAGCATTACAGTTTTAATAGGCGCAACTATAGCTTACTGGGTTCTTATGTCTAATTTCCTATATAATTCTGTAAATTTCATATATGGTAAATGTGCATAAATCTTTGCTTTTCATGTAAAGTTCATTAAAAAAATTGAATAATATTTTTTTTATAGATAATTTAGTCGGAGTATCCCAGTACTATACAAATGATAATATTTCATACACATCAGAAGGTAAGTATATTTTATTCATGATACATATTGAAAGATTAATGTAAATTATTTATTTTAATTCTAGTACTATGCCCAAAAAGAGTAATCTATAATAGCACAAATTTAATAATTCATAATTTTACATATAATACTTTGGAATCAATTTGGGATCTCTATAAAACAGTTCCTATTTTTCTTGGTTTATTAATATTTCCGTTTTTAAATTTTAATAGTCCCACCTTTTTTACAAAATTTAATTCTCTTGGTATGTATGCAAATGATTTGTAGATTTAATATTTTTTTAAGTCACATTTGATTTATAAAATTATGATTTTTTTATATGTGTCATAGGAACGATGTCAATCATATATTTGATTACCTTTGTTTTGATTAAATCGTACTCATGGGGTATTAATATGAATGAAATAGAGTGGAATACAAGTTGGACGTTAAAATTTTCATTTCCTGCACTTTCTGGAATGTTAGCATTGTCATTTTTCATTCACAACATTATAATTACTGTGATGCAGAACAATCATGATCAAAGTAAAAATGTAAATAATCTTACTTCCTTTTTCGCATAAATATAATCAAACTACTGAAAAGTTTTATCTTTTAATTACAGGGAAGAGATCTTTCAGTAGCCTATCTATTGGTTACTCTAACTTATATTATAGTAGGTGTAGTATTTTATGTATGTTTTCCATTGAGCAAATCATGCATTGAAGATGTAAGTAAAATACTAAATTAAGCATCAAAGTATAACATTCTTAGGAAAGAAAATAACAAGTAAAATTGAATCTTTTTTACAGAATTTGTTGAATAATTTTCAAAAATGGAATGGCTTAACAGTAGGTGCTCGAATTGTTCTTCTTTTTCAATTATTAACCGTTTATCCATTACTTGCATACATGTTACGTGTTCAATTACTTACATCAATGTGTAAGACATTTAATACAGGCTGTGTTATTCTAGTTAACGTTATTTTGGTATCTATATGCATTTTATTTGCAGTGTTTGTACCATATATTGGTACAATAATACGATATACAGGTGCCTTAAGTGGTTTTATTTATGTTTTTACTTTACCAAGTTTATTATACTTGGCAATTTTGAAACAACAAAAAAGATTGACAATATTTTCTACACTTTTACATACAAGTATTCCAATATTTGGATTTTTAAATTTGTTAGCTCAATTTTTCATTACAGAATATTAAAAATTTTGAAACTTAAATTTTAAAAGTTCCTAGTATTACAATACAGTTAAACAAATGAATAATTACAAAGTTGAAAATGTATATGAATACAATTATGCTTGTGTATAAATGTAAAATATCTAATTAATTTATAGAAATGCATATAGATATTAACATATAAATTTTATAAAATAAAAAGCTTATTTATTCATTAGTCTGTCATTATCTACTTATGATATGTATCATGATTTATACAGTGTAATTTATTTATAATTACGCAATATTTACAATGTTTATAAATATTTTAAAATTCATATTTAATTATACTATTTTAAACTTTTTGAAATCTTGTATATCCAAACCGTATCAACACCTTCACCAATTGTTTTTATTTCACTTATAGTAGGAAGTGGAAACCTACAAGCAATTATAACAGAATCTTCTTGTAGCTCTTTAATAAACTTTATTTCAACATCTTTCATCTGAAAATATATACTACATTAAATACATTGTGCAAGAGAAGCAATATAAAAATTAATATATAAAATTTACCATTTGATCAACACCAAATAACACAATATTATCATACTTTTTTAAGTTATGATTCCATAAATTCTGTTTTATAAATTTTGTCTGCAAAGATGAACTTGTGACTAAAGCTTTTAATCTAGAGTACCATACTAACCAAGGATTTAATTCAATTCCATGAGCTTTAAATCCTGCTTTTGCTGTTGCAAAGACCTATTTATAAAATTATAGTACTGTATTTGTATTTACTAACAATTCAATATTTACACTATATGAAGACAATAGTTACTATACGCCCATCACCACTTCCAAGATCAATCAAAGAACCAGTACGTCCTTCTAAAGCTTGCAATACATTTCTTATTTGCTGAGACGTAGCTGGTACATAAGGCAAACATATTTTGCGAAAGGCAGGACTCACAAATGGAATACATATCACACTAATAGCTGTTGCAATGCCTCCTAAAAGATAATATAAATGAATCACATTTATGGAAATTAATATAATTACATTTCATAACATATTTTCTATTATACTACCTGTTATTCCAATAAGATATAAGCCAAGTTTTGATGCCTTTTGCGGTATTTTTTGTGATGGATTGATATTATTAATTATATCATTTATTTCATTAACCTCTGCTAATTAAATTGACATAAAATTAAAATTTGCAAATGTAACATAACGTTTAGAAATAAATTTACAAATCTTAAAATTTTACTTTATGATTTGTAATTCATGGATCTTACACATTTTGTATACTTGTATAGTTGTCAACAATATAAAAATTCTTTATTTATATTTGTAACATGCATTCATAGGATGCAATCCACGAGCATTGTGAAATACTAATCTCAAAACACGTTTGCATACACATTGCGTATCTACCTTGAAACATCACGAACATAGTTACGAAACAAGTTCAAAATATTTGGCGCGAATTTTAAACGTTATAAAATTCTAGTGTTTTAATTTATACCAATATAGCTTATACGTAACATTTTTATGTAGATGTTGGTATAAAAAGAAAAATCCTTATTATTATTAAATGTTACACTGCTCAGATTTCATCAGAATTTCATATCATTTAAAATTCACGCCAAAAATATTCAAACTGATTCACTATTTGCAAACATAATTCGTGATGTCAAGATCAAGGCAAGGCAAGAATACGCAATATTCCCTAGATTTCTATGTTTGTATCGATACAATTTTCTCGAATACAGAATCGTAATTCTTGATCATGAATCGTGATTCGTGATCCATCACTGCATAATTACTTACGTATTTTCTCATCCTAGTAGTACGTCGGATAAGTTATTTCGTGTTATTCCTTGAAATAGTTCTGTTTGGTTCTTGCAACGCATTGTTAATGTTTTCGCATGTAATTATTTCATTAAATTTTCAAGCAAATTTGTTTCGTTTTCATACGTTCTAATAATCAGCATTTTTACGTTTTTTCGTAACAAAGGCAGCTAAGATGCCGGTATTTCATACAAAAACCATAGAAAGTATCCTCGAGCCTGTCGCACAGCAGGTAAATATATTTATATTTCAATGTTTTAATTGTTATATTTATAGAATCATCACTAACTTTGTTATGTTTCCAAAAATGTCATGGATATTTCTTACTTGGAATGGAGAGAGAAGGATGAAACTAAAAGGAGACAGATTTTCGATAAAAGGAATTCATTAATTAATTTCATCTTTAGAAATAATTCACTTGTCATAATATAAAATAGGTTGCAATTTTTTTACATATATTTTATCTGATCTATTTGTAAAATATATTTATATAATTTAAGATCTGTCAAACTAGAATTATTTGTTAAAAACATAACATTTAATACATGTTATGAAATTTATAATTTTAATTTTATGCCATTAATTATTATGAATGATGTTATTATCATGGTAAACCTGCCAAGTGACTTGTCTTTCTTTATATAGAACTATGACATCATTCTACAAATATAGGATAGGGATACTAAATTCATCTTTAGGTCTAAAAGGTTGGCTATATGAAATTCAATCCTAGTACAGACATTATGAAAAATCATGTTATCTAAACTAAGATCATTCTGTATTTCTAAAAAAGGAAATGTTTCAGTCTACCAATCATTAAACCATCCTACACATTATACATATGAAATTACTAATGTCCTCTAAATTGATTGTCTTTCTGAATATGCTAATTTAGATAACTCCAATGTTAATGTAAGATAAACATGTATATAGTTATATCTATAGATGATACTAATCGATTATAGATATAGATATACTTATAGATATAGATTATAGGATATAGATTATATTTTCGATTATACTAATGTACCAAAAAATTATTTAGAATAAATATATTTTTCTTTAGAATTATTGTATATTGTCAATTTTTAATATTTAATTTTTTTTCTGTTAAAATTATATAATGTATTTTAATATATAACAAATATTTATAATTATTTAGAAATTTCATTTAGAACTAAGTTTTATTTATATGTAGTTCAGATATAGATTAAATATTCTTTTTAATACGTGTTTATATGACAAATGTTTGTTTATCTTCTAAATATATAAAGTAAACATAAAAAGATTATAAAAGTTACATTATTAACTTAGATAAATTTTTCAAAACTATTTCCAAAAAATTTTGTGTTATTGATGTTTGTATATTGCAGGTTTCAAGACTTGTCATCTTACATGAAGAAGCTGAAGATGGAAATGCAATACCTGATTTGGGAAGGCCTGTGCAAGCAGTTAGTATGGCAGTGGCAAATCTTGTTAAGGTAAGTTAGTCTTTGAAACTAAATTTACTTTAGTAAAATAATTTTATCATTTTTCTTTAAATTTTTTATTGATACATAGGTAGGAAAAGAAACAATTAATTCTTCTGATGATGCTTTACTTAAACAAGATATGCCTGCTGCTTTACAACGAGTTGAAGGAGCTTCACGTCTCTTGGAAGAGGCATCAGCTATGTTAAAACAAGACCCATATTCTGGACCAGCTAGGTATTGAAACTAAGACAAAATTTATGTTATAAAGCTGCTGTTACATAATCTTATGAAGTTAAAAATATTTACAAGATATATTGAGATGAAAATGTAATCTGTTTATTAGGAAAAAGCTAATAGAAGGTTCACGTGGGATCCTTCAAGGAACTAGTTCCTTACTTCTGTGCTTTGATGAAAGTGAAGTACGTAAAATTATTAGGGAATGCAAAAGAGTACTAGATTATTTGGCAGTAACAGAAGTTATTGAAACAATGGAAGATTTGGTTCATTTTCTTAAAAATTTAAGTCCTTGTCTCAGCAAAGTATCGAAAGAAGTGAGTGCTCGTGAAAAAGAACTAACTCATCAAGTACATAGAGAAATTCTGGTACGCTGCTTAGAGCAAGTAAGTACAGAGATAATAGATGTTAATATATGATATAAACTGTATTGATGTTAGTAACAAGTATTATAAATGAAAATATGTAATAGGTAAAAACACTTGCACCAATTCTCATCTGCTCTATGAAAATATTTATTCACATTATTTCTCAAGGAAGTAAAGGAGCAGAAGAAGCAGCTGAAAATCGTAACTATTTAGCTGGCAGAATGTCAGATGAATTAAATGAAATTATTAGGGTATTGCAACTTACTACATATGATGAAGAAGAATGGGATGCTGACCAGTTAACAGTGTGTATCAACTATTAAACACTTCAATGTGGTATATAAAATTTGAATATATTTTGATATCTTTGTTTCTCTTTTTAAGGTATTAAAGAAAGCACAAAGTGCTATAGAATCTAGGATAAGAGCTGCTTATGATTGGTTAGATGATGGACTTGCTTTGCGCGGTGGAGTAGGAGAAAAGAGTCTTCGTCAAATAGTTGAACAAGCACAACGATTGGCAGAAAGATATCTCCCGTCTTCACAGGCAGAACCATTACAAAAATTAACTTCACAAATTGTTACTATGACCAATGCACTTTGTGAATTAAGACAGAATGAAAAAGGTTTATATAAACATACTTATATCTGAGTATAAAATGTATTTTGTGAATTTTTTGTACTGATTTGTTATGATATTCTTATTCTCAAAGGAACTACACCGCAAGCGGAAGCTTTAGCGCGTGGTATAAAAGAAAAAACAAACGAACTTCGCAATGCTATTGCCTCTGCTATAGAAGCTGCTGATAAATCTGGTACTACGCAAACTGCTCACACAGTTGCAGGTCGTCTAGAACAAGCGAATAAATGGCTTCTTAATCCACAACATGATGATAAAGGACTTGGTCAGAGAGCTATAGCTTTAATTATACATGAAGGAAAAAAGGTACATAAATAAAATATTACATTTTACTTTTTTTTCTTTCTCTTTGCTATCGAATGTATGGGCACGTTATAACTATCTGAATCTAGAAGTTTATCATTTAATTTTAATAATTTAAATGCCGCAAATGGGAAGAATCAGCAGCACGTAGCAAGTGTAAGTTACGTGTGCAATTTGAGTATTCCTTCTAAATGCTAATAATAAAAACTTAATTTAATTATTCTGTTGGTATCACGATATTTATATATGCGACAAACTTCTAACCTTTTTCATGTTTATTAGTTGATTTATATTCTAAACACTAGGTTGCCGAAGGTCTACCAGGAATACATAAAGCAGAAATTCTACAACTTTGCGATGAAGTTGACAATCTCTCTCATCAACTTGGAGATTTATGCGCTCATGGTCAAGGAAACACACCTCGTGCCCAAGAAATCGCTCGTCAATTGTCGCATAAGCTGTATGAACTGAAAAATAGAATACAACAAGCCGTTGTGTCGAGAGTAGTCGAAGATTTCATCGATATAACGACGCCTTTAAAACAATTCACGGACGCTGTATTAGCTCCGGAAGGAACTTTAGGCCGCGATCAAAATTTCAATGATAAAACGCATGCTCTTCAAACATTTTCCAATAGGGCAGCAAAAACAGCCAGAATGGTGGCTGCTGGTGGTATGTGGATATATTATTACTGTAGTCCTATCATTGTTTTACTCATATAATAGAATTTATTTAAATCTTAGGTAGTGGAGGTAACAAAAAATTAGCGGAAGCGTTAACTGCAAGTGCTTCGCAAGTTGAATCTTTAACACCACAATTAATTAATGCTGGACGAATTCGAATGACTTATCCGGACAGCAAAGCTGCGGATGAACATTTTGAAAATTTGCGACAGCAATATGCAGAAACAATGCAGAGAGCACGTGCATTATGTGATGAAGCAACTGATAGTGGAGATTTCATTAGAACTTCTGAAGAACAAATGCAAAAACATTCGTTCCTATGTGAGGAAGCTATAGCAAAAAGTCATCCACAAAAAATGGTTGACAATACAGCTGCCATTGCTAGATTGGCTAACAGAGTAATACTTGTGGCAAAACAAGAAAGTGATAATAGCGAGGATCCTGCGTTCATTCAAAGAGTTAATCAAGCTACAGATATTCTCCAAAATAGTAAATGATACACAATAATATCACATGAATTATTTAATTAAATTCTTTTAAATATATTTAAATACTATTTAAACTTAATAAAAAATACTTCTATTTAGGTGTTGCTCCGATGGTCCAAGATGCAAAGTTAGTTGCGATTAATATTAACGATAGTAATGCAATTTCCCGTTGGAGAGAAAGTAACCGCGCAGTGAGTAGTATAAAATATGAATCAAGTTTTAATTATTGTTGTAATTAACTTATTTATTGTTATCTGTTGTAGCTTTTGTCTAATGTTGGACAAGTCCGTAAAGCTATCATAATTCAACCAGATCTAATACCTCCACCAGAGGTATCGCAATTACATCTTAATGATGGTAAGTGTATAAAATTTCTTTGTACATATTCTTTCATGTTTTGTAAAAATGGGATTTCGGAAATAGGTACTCAATTTAATCACTTAACAAATTCATGTTTTCTTATAGTTTTATCTTCATAGTATTTTTACTCATACTTTAAGTTAGTATTTAAAACATTTATCTTAAGTCATTTATCTCATTTTTCTATCCACTTATAATTCTTCAACAATTATATTTAATTATTCAACGAGATAAATAAAATTCGCTTGTTATAACATATTTTTGTAGGCAAAATTCAAACATTTATTTTTTCGTAACACAAAAGTTCTTAACATATTTCTTCCAGAAAAACAATTGCCAAGCTGTCAATATAATTACTTCATAGACAAAGGTACTATATACATGCATAAAGATTGCATGACTAATTATCTTTATATTATTTATTATATTATTATATTTATTATGTTAATTATATTATTATATATAAATTAAATTATTATTATTATATTAATTAAATATTACTTTTATGACTTCATTAGATACGCACAACTGAACAGTATTAATAAATTGAGAATATCATGTGTAATACTACATTCATTTCACATTTTAATATTAATATTTAATAAGACACATGGTATCTGTTTAAGAGAAATAGAATATCTCAGTATAACATTTTATTTTATAATTTTAATAAAAAATGAGAATATTTTTAAACATTTATTTAAATGCTAGTTGGTGAACCTTTAAGAAATCAACCATCGCCAAGCAATTTATGTGTCGTCAGCTCCAATTTAAACACAAATAAACCTCAACATCGCTCTATCAGCCCATTACCAAAGTGGGCACGTGAAGGTATTTACCATTATTTGAAAAGAAATCAAACAAGAATATATTTTTTAATTCTTTTTTCTTCTTATATAATATTTTTAAATATCTTGCTTCAAAATGAAAATAGATATAGGAATTTCCAAAGCATTTGTTTTTTAAAGTCAAGACATAGAAGTAATTACTTTTTTTTTATCAGGAGATAACCCTGATCTCCTATATCAAGAACTGGCTTCTGACAACGAGTTAGAAAAATCAGTTCACGATGGAGGTAATTTAAAATTAGTATTTTTGAGGATTGAAATTGCAAGTGTCTAGTGCTCAAAATTCTGTTTACCCATGGGAGCAAAGCATGTGTATAATGAAATTGAATATATATTATTTTGTATAGCATCTTTTTAACAATGAGGTTTAAAGAAATAAAATATACGTAATTCTAAGTAAAAATAGAAAAAAAACTTTACTGAAAAAATAATAGCGCATTGAAGTTTCGTTGAATTTTATAAATATATGTATACTATTAAATATCTAAAAAAAAATCATTGTATCAAATAGTTTATTGTTTTTTACAATTTACGTGATATTTCTTCAGTTAACAAATTTACTTTTCATTTCTCTATACTAACAATTGCATTCATTATTTTAAATAGTTAATATGAGTGTTAATTTTTCTTTTAATGCATTGCATAGTTGTCTTGTTTATTGGTGCATGTTTTACTATGATCATATGACATTAATATATAATTTTAAATTAATATGTATTTATATCTTTAATGCTACGCGGAATAATAGGCTACTACTATGATTATGGTAATAATGAAGGTAATTACGAAATGTGCATTGTTTTTATGTATATTAAGTGTACAATGGTTGTATTGTCAAAGAATTTATTATTTGGGAAAACTTATCATTCTTACGTAAATTATTATAACTTACACAGAAGTCGTCCCACCGCGTCCACCTCTGCCTGGTGGAGATATTCCGCCTCCACGACCTCCACCACCAGAAACGGATGACGAGGATGAAATGTTTATGCACGCACCACAGCCTAATCAGCCTATAATGGTATATTCAATTTATGTTTTAATTCTTTATTCTCAAAAATGCAAGATCGGCATATCATTTTAGTAAAATTTCAGATGGCTGCTCATGGCTTGCATCAAGAAGTACGACAATGGTCAAGCAAAGACAATGAAATTATTGCTGCTGCAAAGAAGATGGCTATTTTAATGGGTCGATTATCAGGTTTAGTTAGAGGAGAAGGTGGTAATAAACGGGATCTGATCGCATGTGCTAAGGCCATTGCAGAAGCTTCTCAGGAAGTAACTCGTTTAGCTAAGGAATTAGCTAGAGAATGTACCGACAAACGTATTCGTACTGTACGTATATGATTTATCTATTACGATTTATATTATGTTATACAGCTAAAATTAATATTTTTTGTAAATTTGTTTTATAGAATCTTCTTCAAGTTTGTGAACGAATACCTACTATAGGTACACAATTAAAAATATTGTCTACAGTGAAAGCTACAATGCTAGGTGCACAAGGTACAGTATACAAATTGTTCAATTTTCTATATATGATAAAACATATTTTAATTATCTGAGAATAGAATATCAATAAAATGTCATAGAATTTGGGGAGTTCTATATTTTAAAGAATCACTTAATGAAAACAGCTATTAATGACATTTTTCATACATAGAGACGCTCCCCACCTGGGAAGAGTTGATGCTTTATGGTAAAAATGTTGATAAATTATGCTTGATGTTTTTATAATTCTCTTTAGAGTTTCTTTTATTTAACTGTTTGAATATTTCACAGTTTTGCATTTGCATTACAATGCATGCATATTTTAGTCTTCCCCAGAATATACTATGAAAGAATTTATTACATAAAATTTAGGAACGTTAAAAGAATGTATAAAAGAAATGTACTTACCCTACAAATTATAAAATGTATAATTTAATTTTTTAATTTTCTAATTTTCAATTTAATTATTGATGCGTTTAATATGCCCCTACTCATCACGATGTAGACGAATTGATTGGCTGCAGTAAGTTGATGAAATAAGTATAAGTTAGCATAGAATATAGTTAAAAAAGTTAATACGTCAATATTAACGTTGTGTATATTTAAAAAGCAATATTGTACTCTAAAAGATATACATACTTCATATACATATAATACAGTTCATGGTTGTAAACTGTTAATATTAATTTAAATTAGTCTAAAGTTCCTACTTTCTATTTGTATCATTCATCTTATCAATATCGTTATATACATTTTACATACATTACTCATCCTTTTAGCATGATATTTTTTTATTTTTACACGTTTTCTTGTTTCTTTTGTATTACATGTGTGTGTATAAACACGTACATACACTATTTTTATATGCTAGTATTAGCATCTATTATTCATATATTTGCATGTATTTTCCAACATAAATGATAAATTCATTATATACAATATTATTCAATTATTATGTTCTCACACATTCCTTATTACAATTGCAAACAAAAATTTTTTATAGCACGCATTACATATGTGTTAAGAACTGAATTTTCGTTACATTAAAGTTGCTCATAAATTATTATTTCAGTATTGTATGTACATTAATTAAGTAATGTAGTATATATTTTATAGATTTTAATATGTAGTAGAAGTGAATACTTTTATTTTTTAACATTTCTTTTAAAACTTTTGTGAAACAAACTTAGACCAAAGTAGCATAAATACTATCTCTTTTTTAATTAAATATTTTGGTGTAAATGTTTTATTCTATTTTAACTTTTGCTACTTTCTTCTGTCTGGTAATGGAACATGTTAAAAACTGATTTTCCTTTTTCTTTTGATTTTCAATGTTTTAAGTTTATTTAATATCTAATTCATGTCTAAACTGTAGGTACAGAAGAAGATCAGGAAGCAACAGACATGTTAGTTGGAAATGCTCAAAATCTTATGCAAAGCGTAAAAGAAACTGTACGTGCTGCAGAATGTGCCAGTATAAAGATACGTACTGCATCTGGTATGAAATTACGCTGGGTGCGACGACAGCCTTGGTATCAGTACTAAGAAAAAAGAATTGCTATAATGAAAATGAAATGTAACAGATGGGTAAGACTTCTTAAATATTAGATACATTTTGACTGATTCCACAATATATGTCATGAAAAAGTGTTCTAACAAGGAATAACATCCAAATTTTTAAAATTGATTTGGTTAACAGTGGAATACGTAATAGAATCCAAAAGGTACTGAGTATTTTTATTCATGATGGATTTTCAGAAATAAGCACCATATATTTTAAAAAGTTAGGTAATTGTTAATTTTTGTAATAATTGTGAATAAGAAAAATATATATATAATCTTTAAATTTTTACAATTTTATATAATCAAATCCATTTTACATGTTTGAATGATATTCCCCAAAATATTCAATAATATAAATCTATAATTGTATAATTTATACTTCTAAATGTACTGATAAATGCTGTATTCATAATATAGAAGTTATAGTTTATAACATAACAAACGAGCTAGTGATTAATATTAAAAAAATATTTCTTTCGAATTGAGAAACATATCTCAGTCGTTAAAAAATATAATCGAAAAGTATTTTCAGATAATATATTGAAGGGAATGCTTAATTAACAGTTTTCAGAGTCTATCTCTCTTATATAGTTTCACTAAGAATTAGAAAATAGGAAAGTAATATAGAGATGATAGAGTTTATGCCTTATACAAATTATCAATTTGCTATATATTTTTATGTATACTAGTAATAAGTGTATTTTCACATACGCGCTCATACGCGCACACTGACACCTATACATACATACATCTGTCAGCCTAAAATCAGCACAATTAATAAGAAAACAAATCTTTGTCTACATTTATTGAAATGCCATATTAATTCTAGTATGATAATAGTATGATATATTTTTGCAAAGTGAAAATGCGCGAGTATAATTTTAATAGGTGCTATTTATCACAATATACACGTAGAAAATCTTACATGCAATACTACCTATAACAAGAAAATCTATTTTTGTAAGTTTTACCTAATCATCCTTTTTAGAGGATTTATATAGCTGTCTCTGTATTCTTACCTTTTCCAAACTGGTGCTATATACGTGCAATATAGATCTGATATACTGAGACATAATGTAAGAATAAATAATGTAAAACCAAATATGCATGTGGAATCAATTTAATATATACTTTAAAGAAAATTGTAGATTTAATATTAGCGTAAATAATTTGTAAAATGAAATCATGGAATATTTATAGTATGTAATATTCATTTTGGTAATATGATTTAAAATAATTTTATATAAAGCTACTTATAATAAAGATTAATTTTTATTATACAATACAAATACAAAAATTACTTTATAGTATATTATTATGTACACAACATTAACCTAAGAAATAATAAAATTAACAAAACCGTCACCATTTAAAAAGATCATTCAAGAGAATCCCTCTTTATCGAATGTAATCCAGGAACTGAGACTCCTGGCATTTTATTTTTTGGTATCTTTCCAGGTCTTAAGTAAGGATTATCTATAACATCCTGTTGAGTTGTAGTTTCTCCATTTTGTTCAACATCTTCATTTTGTCCTTTCATACCTATAAAAATGTAAAATATTATGAATTGGTTTTTAACAAAAAAGTAAATTTTTTTATATCTATTTAGAACGAAATAAAACCTTCTTCTGATTCTTCTCTTTCTTGCTCCTTTCTCTTTTTGATTGGACTTGGTTCAAACTGAAAATCTTGATCGGTTTCAAAAACTTGATCTTGTGGAAGGAGTGCAGAAAGGTAACTAGGAAATTGTGGTTTACATGATATTACTGGAAATAGAAATGATAAAATAATAATACTGAAGATTCAATTCTTAATTAAATGTACATTACTTGTATAGAAACATATTAGTTTACCTGAATCAGAATTGTAAGAGATTTCTACTTACATGGAAACATACTATTATCTTCTGTTAAAAATAGACTATGTGTATCTCCAGTTTTTGCAATGAACCTTGTCAAAGCTCTTTCAATATCACGTTTTTGTGTTGCTGCTTTTTCTCTTATTGCTTCATATTCTGTTACTGGCTGTTTATGCGTCTGTTTATAAGTAGTGTAAGTAAAAACTGTATAATTAAAAACTTGTGCGCAATAAATATCTCAAAGTAACTAAAAATATTAATAAATATATAAATTGCATAATATTTTCATAACTCCTCTTTACCGGTGTTCTAATGTATGCATGCGGGTCAGGAAAAGGTGGTAAATAACTTGGTATATGAGATGGATGACTTTGTTTCACTCCAGCTTGCAAAATATTTAACTGCTTTGATTGAGTTTGTTGCTGAAGCTGAGGCAAAACTGTTCTGTTAGCCCTCTTGCCATAACTTTCCAGATTATCTAATTTTATACCCATATTTATTAATGCTACTATAACATCCGCAATGAGTGGTTCCGTCCTACCAGACAGTTCACAGTAATTTCTTGCAGACTCTCCAACCTCTATAAGAACTATAAATAATTCATACATATATTACAAATTTATCAAATAAGATTTAAATGAACTATAATATCTTATAAATGATACAATTAATATAAGAATGATCTTTTGAATGTTTGTTCATTTTCATAAATGTTTATTCATTATGTTATCTTTTTCACAAAACCAATAAAGTAAAATTATAGTAATAATAAATATTCATCTTCTTTACCACATCTGTCAATGAAATCAAAACATCTATCTAGGAAGAAAGTAAAAAGTAAAAAGTAATATATCAAAGGAAATATAAACAATTAAAATTTTGAATAAGAAGAGGTTAGAGACTCTAGAATTAATTGAAATTCTTACAAGACTGTAACATTTCTGTGAGAATTTCTAGTGCTTGCTTCTCACAAGTGTCGTAACCACATTCCACTAAAATGCTACAAACTACATGATTCAATATTTTCCTTCGCGTATTTGTTGTTTGAATGTCCATGTTGTTTAGTAGTAACAAATGTTTGGTGATTACAAACTACTATATATGTATCTAGATATGTATAAACACTATACACTAGAAACTCAAAATTATTTCAAAATAATGTGGAATACAACATAATTGAAAAATTTAATAAATACGCTTCTTTTATATGCATTATTTCTATTTCAATATATTTATTTTTAATAAATTAATATATTCTATGATTACACATTTAACATTTAAAACATTTTTAAAGTATTTAAACCTTTTTAAAAAAATTATTACTTACTTTTTGTATGAAACACATGCAAATAGAAGATAATAATTTATTTAATAATGGTTCTATATATGGTAATCACGAATTCCTAAATCTATCAGAATTTAACTAAAAATCATTTTATTTTTCCAGCACATTCTAAACTTTTTATTTTATATTTAACATCCACTAAGACTAAAATATTAGACATATTTTAATCCATTACCCTTAAATTTACAATAATAATTTTGTAGAATATTTACATTCTTTTACTACATGATCATGCTACCAATCAGTTGGAACTTTAACAATAATTACTTAACAGTGAATCTGTTGAACTTTCGTTTAATATTCCGATCGTGCAGTTGACCGAACATTTGATAAATTCAAAAGAAATAATTTCTAATGCAGAAGGAAATTTTTATGCAAAACGTAATAAAGTAATGTATGTATTTGTAGAACAGTGAACTTAATTGATACGCATTTGTTACCATAACAAACGTTAAGTACATACACGCACGTAAATCGTAGATTTTTATGGAAAAATTATTTTAATGTATAATTAATAACTAAGATTATGGCGTCAGGTTTAGAAAGCTACGTAAATCGTATCCTTTATCTAATTGTGTTTTCATTTATTATCTTATTTTTAGTTTTTATATTTGTCCTTAACAATTTATAGACACTGTTTCTATTATTACTTCTGATGGCAGAAATTTCATCGTAAGTATATTATTTTTAATGTGTACATAATTTCTACATGAATTACATTATCTTATAATTAATATCACAGATTCCTAAGCATACATTATTATCTAGAGAAATATATCATTTATAACCAATTGAATAGTCAGTTTAATCTCATACCAATAAATGACTAAGGTCCTTTTTCTCAATTTAAACTGCACTGTAATTGTTTCTATACTGAAATTATAAGTACTAAGATCTTTATATTTTCAGGGAACATTAAAGGGATTTGATCAAACTATTAATATAATATTAGATGAATCTCATGAACGTGTGTACAGTACAACGCAAGGTGTAGAGCAAGTAGTATTAGGTTTACATATCATCAGAGGTGACAATGTGTAAGTAATTTAACTTAATTCACTTTCAGTGTCTACAAAAGGTTCCTTCCATAGTATTATTTTATTCATTTTAACTATGTTCATTAATCATTCAATATTATTTAAGAGTATATTTTATATAATATATATAAATATATGAAACAGGAGATGATATTAATTTTATTTTTATTCTGACAGTATAACAGACAACACGAATACTGTTCAATAAATAAATAAATAGTAAATTATTAGTGTACATTTTATAGTATATAACTGTTTTATAATCAGATTTCAAAAAATTGATTTATAAAAAATACAAAGAATTTTAATAGAATATTCTTTTTTTTTAGGGCTATTGTAGGAGAATTGGATGACGAGATGGATGCACGTTTAGATCTATCAGCTATAAGAGCTGATCCTTTAAGTTCTATTGTACATTGATGGAAAATGATTACAATTATAATTATTATTGCTTGAAAATAATAGTATAAGTAAACAATAACAACAATAATAATAATTAAACAAGAATCTGTAATAGTGAATTATAGTCAAATGAAAGTACAATTTCTCTTACATGGGTTGTACATTATATAAATTTTATCACTTTTTATATCCATATTTAAAATATTTGTGTTTTAAACAAAGTGCAGTGAGGAAATACAACCATTGTTTACAACGTTACGAGTAATAGTAGAAAAACGTATTAGAATTAATAATTAAATTGTACAAAAGAGTTTCACTATATGATAGTAAACTATATTTTTTACAAATGTAATTTTCATTTTTTGACTTTCTAGGTATAATAATAAAGGAAAATATCAATAGGTTAACATTGAATAATGGCTGAACAATTCTTTAAATTGAAACATATACTCTGTTTCTAATATTATTTCTCAAAGAGAAAGTATTTCTTAATCTGCGTTTTAGCAGAGATGTATTTAATATTAATACATGGAACATATGACTGCTGTAACGGGTAATAATAATAGGGTAAAAATTTTGCTAGTAGTGTAAAACCTAGATTATCATAAGGTTCACATTTATTTAAATACATTTTTAATCTGCAGTCCCTACAAAATTTGAAATGAAATATCTTTTGATATCTATCTATATCTCTTCTAATGTAAGTAAAAAAGTATGTCCATGTACAATTATTTTCAAAACTCTTATAAGTACATTAGTTTTTTATAAAATATTGCATTTTCATACTGTATCATGTACTATGTCATTTTATTGGTGTTTTGACTTATAATAATAGGCCTTATACCATACCATATTTCATGAATTTATGTCGTTCTGATACTGTCTAAACATAATTTAATAAAACTTATATGCATTCTAGAATTCAAGAACTATTTGCATATAAATTATACACACACATACATATATTCATATGTATATTCATATATATGTATGTATGTATTTCCGTTATGTATCATACATGGAAGACATAAAAAAAAGATATAAATCAATCTATATAATCAGATTTTTCATTCATCATATCTTATATATTAAATGTCTTTTTAAATGGATGAAGATGTTCAATATATACATATATATTTTCGCTGAAAATTTCATTTGCTATTATTCATAGATATATTTGATATATTTCTCATGTATATAATATGATTTATATTTTTTAAATAAAATATAGAGTGTCACGTAATTATGAGCATTACTTATATCATTCATTGGTATGTATACTTCATACAAAGAAATGCTTCAAAGTGTGTAATCCATAAACAATTTTTAATATTTTTCTTCCAATAGTTTAAATTTATATTTTGCTATTTAACCACTATCGAGCATTTGACACCATGTACAATTGACACAATCAAAAGATCATTAATCTGGACCGCCATAAATGAATGCATTATCATTAATGCATGCTGTACAAATTTAAATTACAATGAGAATTATCACCAGGTACTTCGCTTACGTACCTACTTGAAATTGCTTATTGCCTTAATTATTAGTCACAATGTTGGTCCTATTTCTATTTCGTCGCCTGATTCGTCCACCGCGTCTATTTTGGTTTGTTCCATTCCACTCAGACCCCTCCATACCGAAGTTTGGATTCGGACCATTCGGATTGAATCCCATCATACCAGAATCTGGAGGCACTGAAGTAGGACCAGGACCAAAGTTATTGAAATTACCACTAGGGTACGTTGGCGCACCATCGTACGAAGAATTAACGTCTGGTCCGAAGCCTACACCAGGTGCTGGGCCTAACAACCCAGCCCCATTGTTGCGTTGAACATTAAAACGTGGATCAAAGTTCATCTGATTCTGAGGCACAACTGGTCCGTTCATGGTCATTCCCGGAGGCATGTTGGACATTCCCGTCATACTCATAGGTGGTATGTTTTGAGGGCCCATGGGAGTATTCATAATAGGTCCTATAGGCCCCATATTTCCAAGCATTGGATTTGGACCCATTGGCATCATGCCTTGTCCTCCTTGTATACCTTGTGGTCCAGGCATACCCTGAGGGACAGACATACCACCAGGACCCATCCCCATGTTCGACATTTCTATTGACGACTGCTGAACATTCTTCATCATGGAAGCATTTACATTTTGAGAAGATAAATTGGAAGCCTCGAGAGCTTTCCGACGAGGATCGGATCGAACTTGTGGGGGTGACTTTGGAGTATCCATTTTAATTGGAGGTGGAGACATGGGAGAATCAGCTAATTCGATTTTACCGATTCTAAAAATTTTACGTAATCGTGGATCGTATTTGACTTGTGCATCATTTTTAGTAAGTTTAAGACCTGTATAATCAGGTCTTGGTATGTCAACAACATATACTTTATACGTCATTGGAGGATGCGAAGAAATACTTGCATCAATTTCCGTACAAGGTACGTGCGATGGTGCCGGTTTAAAAGGCAAGCTCAACATTTGTCGCAAATCCACATCTGATTTAGTAGACGCATCGGTGAATCCTGCTCCGACAACTCGAAGATCAGTATCTCCAAAACCGGTTTGGAATTGTTGTCTGAAATCCATATCCTTTCTTCGAAGATCCTGATCTGTCTTAGTTCGGAGATCTGTGTCCATGTTAGTATCAACAGTAGTAATGCCGGAACTGTAGATACTCGTTTCCAATCTAAGATGCTTAGATTCTTTTTTACTATCTGTTCTACTAGGGCTGCTCAATTTCTGTTCGTCTCGACGTTGTCTGGGATCTCGTGACATACGGGGATCTCTGGAAACAGGTACAGAACTTGTTCCAGGGGAGGAACGTGGACTCGATGTTTCATTTTCAATTTTTGATGACTGATTTGAAGTATTAAATGTGTTGATACTTTTACTGTGAATGTTTGATTCATCCAATGATATTCTGTCAGGTGAAGATTTAACTTTTGAGGAATAATCTTGTGTGGAGTTTTGTTGGAAAGATTTACCAGTCGTCGCCTTTAGTGACGATAGTAATTTTGATACCTCAGCACTAATGTCAATCTTACTTAAGTCTCCAAGTTTGTCCACAATAGCTGCTGGCTGAGGTATAGTAGGAGCAGAAGGTGTAGTTTGAAATTCTTCTTTAATCACAATACTCTGTGACTTCTCTGCAGATTCATTTTCTTCTTTCAGCGTATCTTTATTGGAAAGTACTATCGTAAGATTTCCACTTTCATCATCGTCATCGTCATCCTCATCGTCCGAATACCAATCTTCTAGAATTTGATCCGTACGTCTGCACGAAAGTGCAGAGAACTCATTTTCTATGTTTTTAAAACTATCCTGTGCTGCCCGTTGTTGTTGCTGAATACGCATGAACAATTCCTGTGCCTTTTTTGGTAAATGAGCCGGTATTTCTTGCTCTTCCGTACATGGTGAAGAAGTATCATAGTGATTATTAGTTTCTTCGTTTGCGATATTTGTTTCTGTAGCAATTAAGTAATCTTTCATTTTACTTCTTTATTTTTGTTTTTACTTTATACAATAATAAAAACTAGTCCTACCTTCTTGATCTGTATTTTTATCTTTCTGCTTATCGTCATCTTCCATTGGCATTTCTATAACAAGATCTGTTTCTTCATCTTGATCACTTTCTTCATCGAACTTAGACTTGGTAAGATTTGCTACTTCATCAGCTATACTAACAACAGGTGGCGGCTTTTTCGTTGGTAGCAATTGCCTTAAATCTATATCTTTTGAATCTTCAAGTAGTGTCGTGTCTTTCTTTTTTGCCTGAAAGTGAAAAACATAAAACATAATATTATAGTTATTCATAAAAATTTATTAAATGAAATAATCAATCACTACACCTGTTCTAGTATTTCGTCTTCTTCTACGTCTTTTGTGAAATCTTCTCTGTCTCTTGCTTTGTTTAAATTTATTTTGTTCAATTCAAGGTTATTAGCTTCAGTATAAAAATCCATATTTGGCATAGATTGGGGTATTAATGGTTTTTGTAAGTGTTGTTGGGTTGCTAAACCCAATGCAGCATTAGGAAGTTGCAAACCAAGTTCATTGGCTGATGATTGTAACAACATGATTTGTTCGTATGGAACCCTATCTTCATCTGAACCCCATCGAGTTTTCTTACCTGACGATTTCCTTTCTCTAACACTTTTCTGCTGTTGTACTTGTTCTTCTATACAATAAATTTTACTTTTAATACAAACTATGCTATAAAAAATATAAATAAAAATATCATTAAATACCTTTTTCTTCCCTTTCATTATTCTTTTCTGTGGTACCAGTTGGAGCTGATATATTTAGTTCAAAAAGACTGGGAATTTTTTGATTTGTAGTTTCTTGACCCTGCGCTAATGCTCTAGCTGTATTATTTATCATTAACAATGCCCCTTCTCTACTTAAACGTGGAAAATCTCCAAGTATTTCTTTTGGTGCTGTTTCTAAGTGTTTTAACAAAATCCCTTTCACCTGCATAATAGTATTTTATTTAATATACGCTTTTCTAAACTATATTAAAGAAGATATAAAAGCTGAAATATAATAAGTACCTGCTCATTTAAAGGTTGATGTGAAAATTTACAATTCTCTCCCTGACTACATTTTAATCCTGTATGAAAAAATTTACATGGAAAATCGTGATGCATATAAAGGCATTTATCTCTCTTTGCACAACAGTCCATAAGATAAAATTTGCAGAGTTCCATCTTTCGAGGTGGTAAAGCATTGTGTGAAAAAGGGCAATCATCTCCTCTATGACATTTTCCTTGCATGTAATAAACACATATAGCATCTGGATCTTGATTGTGGTCATTATTTTGATTTCTCCGTCCATTTCTATCATTCCGCATTTGCCCACGGGTTTTATTTTTACCACCGCGTTCATTTTTACCGCCTCTACGTCCTATAAACGTAAATATCATTTGTAATAACTTAATAATATTGATTAATAATATTATATAATATTACTATACCTCCCCCACCGCCACCCCCTCTTGAATTACTACGCTTGTTATCATTATCCCTATGTCGATTTACATTAGGCCTATCATCATAATCTGAATTACTATCAAAATTCTCATGCTCGTTTGTATGTCTTGGAGAATTATTCTCTTGTGAATCCTTCCTAACAGGCGAAGCACCTCTAACAAATAACATTTCATCTTCATCTTCATTGACATTTTCGTCGTCACTCACTTTTCTTCTCTGTAAATCACATATTTATTATAAATCCATATAAAATATTATTTAAATTAATTTTACTAATAACATTAAATATTATGAAACCTTTTGATCCTTATTACGGTCTTCCTCTCTTTCGTCCCTTATCCTTTTTCTACTCTTATTTCTATTATTTTTACTCTTAGATTTGGAATCTTGATTTCTAGTACCATCTTCATCTAATGCTGCCCTAATTGCTTTTTCCACATCTCCTGCCCAATCTTCTGATGGATTTTTATATTTTGGAAATCTATCATGCTTGCTACTTCCTTGAACATTTGATTTCTTGTTTTTATTGAATTTAGAATCGAAAGCTTTAGTTTTTGGTACATCTGCTTTTGATGCACTTTTATTGGCATCATTATTTACTGGTGGTGGCAGAGGTTCATCATCTTCATCAGAAGGAATTTCCCCATCTTCCAAATCATTATCATCGTTACTATACACATATTAAAAATACATTGTTAGCTAAAAATGTATAATACATTCGAACTGAGTGTTTTATAAATTTTACGTAGTTTAAAATATTTTTATACGGTATTAATAATTTTATATATTGTATATGTAATATTATATATATTATATGTATATGTATAGTTTGTTCCATATAATTAAAAATAGAATGTTCAATGTCTGCATCGATGACAGATTTTGCTTGATATGCTTTATTAATAATATTATTTTGAATATATTTTAAGTCTCTTTCTTGAGATACTTAAAAGGTCTATAAATTTTGATCTTAAATAATTCTATGCTAATGAATAAAGAATTTATTTGTAACATTACTTAAAAAATTAAAATAAATTAAGTTGTATAAAAATGTTACATCCTCAGATATTTATCATTTTATGCATTTTTCAAAGCTGCATATTTTTATGTATGGAGGTAAAGTCGAAAATTTTATTTCATTAAAATCATCATCATTTATCATTATCATGATGATCATCATCATAATCATCATCATTATCAATATTATCATCATCGTCATTATTCATTATCATCATCGTCATTTGAGAATCATTAAAGAAACGCTAAATGCATTTCTTTGATAAAATGAGATAAAAAGTTGCTAGAACAAAATTGGATTGTGCTCATAAAAGCTGTCAAAGCATTAACAGCAATGGTCATTAAATACATCACATGTTGTACGTTGAATAAAGGAACATCGAACTTTGGTCGAGCAGAGTATAGCTGAAAGAAGCTTCCGCTACTAGTTGACCTGAAAACATTGGCTGCTTTGGGAGGTGACTAACGACACGTTGTAGTACAGTAAGCATCGATCGATGCAACTTTGAAATATATACCTAGTCAATGTAACATATGCTTAGGAAATAACTGTTTTCTGAATGTCCGCTATCACCGATTTATCCGGAAAATAGCATACTTTAGAAACGTACGTTCAGTCGTACAGTGTATAAAAGCACAAAATTACAAATGTAGAAGAAAACCCATATTATTAAATGAAGCATATAACCATTCCCACATATTTAAAATAAAATACATGAATATAAAATGAAAAAGTAATATGTAAATTGCAGGCGCTAAAAGATTGTTAAATTAGCACAGTAAAAAACGCATGATATCTGTATATCACGAAGGAAAATAATAAATTGGAATTTCCTTACCCAGAAATCGTGTTCATTATTAACATCATTATTCATCATCAACTACCATAATTCATCATCAATGCAATAGTATGAATACGAATATATAACATATCACATTATTTCTACAGTATATCTCATCGTCATCGTTACAGCATTATCAACAGTGCATGTAGCATTTTTCGATAATTGTGCGTCAGATTTTCTTCGCGTGTAGACCCCGTTTGTCTCGTTCATTCACGTGTATACACATGTATGTAAGGTATACACATGTGTACGTAAGGTAGGTTGTACATATGTACATGACGCACATCTACATGAGCGTTGTGTATAAATTTAGTCTCTGAATGTGTGTTAGGTACATGTATAAATACGTCGTACTCGACCGGGAAATGTATATATGTATATACCTTCTGCATATGTATATCGTCTCCCCGAAGATCCCGTGCATATTTCTTTTATTCAATACAAACTTCCGTTTCTGAAATAATTTTATACCGATATTTATGTAGTTCTTCAATGCTCGTCAAAATATGTCGTTAAATTTCGCACCGTTATAAATACCGTTATATCCTACCGTAATAAATATCGTCATAAATATATAAGAATTAAGATATACGCACGAACATTTGCACACATATCTTATGAATCACCACAAAGCTAACATTTTTACTTGGAATTTTACTTGAATATTGATTCAAGTAAATTTATTAATGTCTATCATAAGGAACATTTTTAATTCCATAAAAAGTTGAATTTACTTTCTGCTATTTAATATTGGAATATGTATATCGGAGAATTTCTTTGTCACGAAGATAACCTTGGCCTTAAGAACCGTGCCAAGGTACTCAACGTTTAAATCATCTTATGTTATAATTCTAGAGTACAGCTGACTTAATTTCAGAGCAATGAAGAACCATAAAAGGAGACACGAGAGAACAAAAAGATGTAAGTTACGCGTATTCGAACAGTGTAATATGACTCCATTTTTTTTTTTTTTTCTCATAGTGCCAATGGTATATACCGAAACGAAAGCGGGGGACAAGCACGGAGCTTCTGGAGAGGGGGTTCAAATGTGTGTAATGTGAATTGGTAAACAGTCCTAAAAATTTCGACTGTTTTCGACTGGTGAATAAAAAATGTTGGAGGCAAACCTTTGGATTAGAGTCTCAGCCGCGGAAACACTCTCTAATGCCATTGTTTTGTCCCGATCGATCGTGTTTTGTACCGTATGATATAGCACTGTGGCCCGACGATGATCATTCGATCGATTGACGCGACCACACTCGATGGCTCTTTGCTTGGAAAATAATCGCGTGCCTGAATTCTAGCATTTGAAAAAATTTTCAAAAATACTCAGTTTACTAGGACACTAATTAGCCTACAAAGAATCGTGTTTCTCGTGTGTCTCTCCGTTTCTCTTTCTCTCTTGCGTGCGCGTGCGCGCACCCAACAACCGAACGTACCAGAGATTTTTATTAAAAACGTTTTCTGTGTCTTTTTTCTATCGTTGCCTCAGTTACATGTCTCTGACCTCTTTTTTATCCTCCCAAATTAATTCTTCTCGCCTGAGCACAATATTCAGGCTAATATATCTCGTTTAATTAAAGTGTCTTTTTATTTCTCTGATTTATCCGTAAATTACTATTTGCACTTCTCGATTCGGCGAAGAAATGGATGGATTTTCACTGTGTGTCTCTCCTCTCCTTGGCTATTAAATTTCGTTAAATGGCGTCATCTTACCACTGCAACGTCGTGGCATGACGTGGCATATGGCTGACCGACCATAAGCTCTCGTAGGCGTTTCAGAATTATCTCTTTTTCCTTACGCTCTTAAGTATCGAATGAAATACGGAGATAAGAGCAGAGCTCGATAGGAAATACGTATATCGTACTTTTTTCTCTTTTTTTAAAATTCGTAATGATCAAACGAAAAGGAAAAAAGCGTTTTTCCCCAAAGATACGACTCGAAGCTTCGTAGAGTTAATGTAAAGGCGTAGCTTCCACTTCGACGATTCCCGTGTGTTCCGTGATCTGATAACAGCGCTCTCTTTTTTCGATTGAAAATATATTGGGAGAGAGAGAGAGAAAGGGAGCAACGAATAAATTTGTTCGTCTCGCCTTGCCGATAAAAACAACTGCGAGTTTAATCAGACGCGCGTCTGTTATTGAAATTTGATCGAGAAATAAAATGTTTTAATGCACGGACTCGACGCGATTCGTGTCTATCCTGGATGGATTGACAGCGTTTTTTACGTCTCTCGTGTACTTCCGCGTACTTAGATTATTTATCTCAGCAAAAGAAGAACATATGTTATTATGAACGAGACTAGTCGCAGGCAGGCGAAAAAAGAACGATGGTCGGACAGAGCGTATTACTATGTCAGCAGATTGTATAAAAATGTATCAGTTATGAGACGATGAGCGAAAACTTCAAAGATCAAACTAAACATGGCCACATCTGGAACTATTCTGAGCGGGCAGCTGTACGAAACCTCGGAAGAAGGGCAACACGAACGGGTACCGAGCTGGGAGGGAAAGTAGCGCTGATTCCGTTTAACCAATCAGAAACCGTATTCAACGATCACGTGCTCACGTTACCATTATCTGCATTCCCCCACTAAGATTTTCTCTTACTTCCTCTCCCTCCCCACTTCTCTTTATTGCTTCTGTTTATGTAGAGCAAATTCCTCAAGCCTTCGTTGACCCTTGGTTTTCTACGCACAATTCGTCTGAAAGCGAGCTTGTAGATATATTAACCGTATTAAAAACATTGTATCCCGAATTTCACGCTTTGTATTCATATTATTTGCAGACGTTTTGGAAGTTTTCTTATTTTTCAATATAACTGTTTTTTAGATAATTATTTTCAAAAATTATATTTTTAACTTCAATTCATATATTTATATAAACTTATGATCGTATACTTGCTGAATTCTGACTTTGACTGTAATTTGAATTATCAAGTTTTAAAGATATAATAATTTTTTAAATTAATGAAAATAATTGTATTAAGAAGGAAAAAGAAAATCAAACATTGGAACTATTAAAAATGTTTAATAACTGTAATAATCTTTCATAAACAAAAATTTATTTTACATATTAATCAATTTGTGCAATTTTTATACAATTAAATTAGATTTTTTCCTGCTCTATAAAATATTTATAATAATATATTAATTATTTGTCTGTACAAACTAACTTCAATATACCCAACATACAATGTAATTTCTATTATTAAACAAATACACAATGCTTGTTATGAATTTGTTTATATAAACTTTGTCCTAACAACTTTTGTACAGAAGTATATGAAACATTGATAATATAAAAAATATCGCGCCCATTATTAAGGTATGTCCAAATAGTTAAAAATCGTAATCCTATTTAACTTGTTCATGCGATCGATGACAGAAAACAAAAGAAATTCCACATGACCAGCATTGTCGTAATGGTATATCTGGTAAAGGTCGTGGATTATAGATGTGCTTCCAATCTGACAAATCTGAATTACAGTCAGATTGTTCGGGTGGCCCTTTTACTTCTATACCATTGATGCACCTTTTACATTTGAACCTAAAGTACGTGCAATAAATATACTTAACTAATAACTATTCATATAGACATTCATAATTTTTCATAATCTTAAGCTTACTTAGCATGAGTATCTGATATAGTATTTTCTTCTAATTTAAATAAATCTCGTAAATCATTTAATGTAAAATGTCTTGCAACGTCTTCTTCCTGATCTACGACTGTAGAACTTAATGCTTTTTTATGTGCTTGCCTTTGAAAAATTTTTTCCTCGATAGTACCAGTCTATAACATATTTAAATGATAATATAAATGTTGATTTCTAAAAAATCAAAAATTGTTGTAAAATCTTTCTTTTACGTACACAAAGAAAACGATATATGAAACAAAGTTTTTTTTGACCATCCCTCCAAACTCTTGCCATAGCTTGATCATCATTTGCAGGATTCCAGTCAGGATCAAACATGACAAGTCGATTTGCACCAATAAGATTTAATCCACAGCCTCCAGCTTTGGAGCTGAGCATAAAAATAAAGTCATTGCTATTTGGATCATTAAATTTTTCTACTACTTTTGATCTTTTTTTAATAGTCATAGTGCCGTCCAATCTAACATAGTTATAACAACGTTTATGACACAGTTTCTCAAACAGATCGAGAGTTTGTGTATAATTAGATACCAATACAATTTTATCATTCGTCGTTGTTTTAATAGAAGCTAAGAGACAATCTAATACCATTAGCTTTCCGGATAATTCTGGCATGATTTCTCTAGAAATAAAATTATAAAGATCAATATTATAAAACAGTGGTAAATTTACGTCAGTATTATAAAATAATTTTAATATTATGTACTTTGTACTATAATTTGGAGGCAATAATTTTGCAGCGTTTTCAAATCCATCAGATTTTTCCAATATTTTATCATATACCAAATCAGGATGACAACATAATTTTTTCAACAGTGTAATTGCTGCAAGCGTTGAAAAACTTTTTCCTTTTTTAGAATTGGCAGAATTTTCTATAACGGAAAAATAGACATTAATTAAATATAGAAATTTCAAGTATTTTAAATAATAACGAATTTATAAACAACAAACCTTCCACTGATTTTCTAACACTATCGCTTTGTATAAAACTGTTATAAAGGTCAGTTTGTAGTTTTCCCATTCTTATACACACCACTAATTCATATTTTAAAGGTAAATATTTCGAAAGTAAGGCACTAGTGCGTCTAATAAGACATTTATTTACAATGCTTACTAATTCTGCTAAACGTTCCTGAGCGAGTTTACGTTCAGTATCTGTTGCAGCTGCATCTTGACCACGTAAAATTGGTATCTCGAATTTTTTTCGAAATTCCTAACAAATGAAATTTTAATATGACATTAATATTCTCCTTCAAATATTTGAAAAATCTTTTTAATTTTCTAAACATATTAATTAACATACTTGTGCAGTTCCCAATAATCCTTGATTAACAAAATGTACAAGAGAGAAATATTCTAAAAGATCATTCTGGATAGGTGTTCCACTGAGTAGTATTCTTCTTTTAGCCTTTAAATTTATAAGCGCTTGATATGTTTGATTTTCAGAATTTTTTAGGCGATGTCCCTCGTCACATAATACGAGTCCAACTTCATCTTGATGAAGAACGTGTGCGTGTAAGCGAAAAGTTTCATAACTGATTATCAGAATAGGATTTATACACCTGCGGCCGTAAGTTTTCATAAATCCAGTAAGTTTTGTGTCGATATCTGCTTTGTTTCCACCATCAATGGCTAGTGGTTGAACTCTATTTTTCAACCATTTAAAGATCTCATTATACCAATTTTTAACTAATGAACTTGGTGCGACAATAATAGCTTTCTCTATAAGTGGTTTAGCTTCGGGTCCTACAAAACACAATTACGTAATTAACATAATTACATATTGTACATAATGCATAAAATAATATTATTTTACCTTGTTTTAATAGAGTCCATAACAGAGTTATACATTGTAAAGTTTTTCCAAGACCCATTTCATCTGCCATGATACACCCATAGGCACCTTCAATACGTTTTCCTGTTACACATTCATACATAAACTTTACACCTTCTCTTTGATGAGGTCTTAAAATATTACATAATAGAGGATCCACTACTACATGTACAAGTTGTTTAGATCTGAAATATAAATGAACTATTATAAAAAATTTTTGATAAAGTTTAGTAATTATAAAATAAACAAAATATTTATACTTACTGATCTATTTTCAATTTTTCATGTTCAGATAATTCAGGAGGTGAATAAACAACAAGCGCATTAGCTTCCTCAGGATCATGTAAAGGTCTACGGGGACCAGATAAACGTATTCCTAATGCACGACCAGATAATTGATAACCAGGAATTGGTATCTTAAATGGTTTACTAAAGATCTTTTTCATACGTTCTTCCTATAAGCCCAATTATAATTTTTTACTATAGATATTATGTTACTATAGGATTGTTATTAATGATTACTATTTAATGTATAATACTTACATGTTCAGAAATTACTTCTTGGGTAGCTTGCACATCATTAGCTGAAAGAGCAACTGCTTTGTATTCTGGTATTTGTACATTTTTAACATTACGGCAAACCTTTTTTTTAGTTTGTTGAACTGGTGACACAATCTGACGCATTGCCACATTATTGGATATATCAAATAGTAATGGGCGTTTGCCATTTTTACTAGGTGCCAAAGATCGATTCTTATATACAATGAACATAAGATTAGTAAAAACAAAATAAAAATTTGTTATATAGGATACAATAAAATTAAATCTAATAACAATGACAATAATAAGCACGAACATGTTTTTGAAAATTGAAAGAAAGAGTATTAAAATTATACTAGTACATTAATTATTACTAATTTTGTAATTTTAATATGTCATTTTTCAATAAAAAATAAAGTAATTTTGATAAAAGAATTTTTAACCAATTTTATAAAAACTTACCATTTTGAAATAAGATATGTCATTTTCAAATTTCAGTGTACTTTATTTCGTAATATCATTATTCTCTGTAAAATTATTACTTTCCACATTTCATTTCTTGAACTAATAACTAATAATCAATGGCAATAACAAATTTTACAAGTTTCGCGGTTATACAAGTGATACAGTTCATTCTTCTTTCTACCTTAGATTCTAACACACCTATCGTCCATTATTGAAAACTGGTACCGCACCACTGCATTTAAATTTCAAGTACGAAATGTTTAAAGAAAAAAACGTTTAAAATTAAATTTATCAGAATTAAATCTGTTGTTGTTTAGATAGCACATATATTATATATAAATTTTTTAAATGATAACATTAATTATTTTGTTTCATGATTACGTCATTAATTTCATTATATACAAAAAACATACACTTATGAGATATTCATGAATTTTCTAGCAATTACATAGCAGTATAATTATAAAAATATTCTCTATGTATTTAAGAATATAAATAAATAAAATTACAGTTCTGCAAATATGTTTCCCAAAAAATTCGTATTAAAGTAATCATCATCCTTTATAATGTCTTTATTACATTTTTTATTTGAAATGTTAAAGGTGCATTTAGTAAGATCAACTAATTCGGGAATGATGTTGGGTTTTATGCCATAAGTATCTTCCAAAAATTCCAGAACAGCTACTTTATTTTGTAGATTGTTAAAAAACAACCTACTTTTTTTGGGGAGCATTTTTTCTAACATAAATACAAGGTGATGATGAAAACATATAAATTGAGTTGGTATAGTTGATGTAATATCAAGCCAATTTTGTACACAATTAAGAGGTGTAACTGAATGTCCAGAAAAAAGAGCTGGATTTGTTAAAATCCCTCTTGCAGACATCACTGCATCACAATTACTTTCTTTATAGAGCTTTTCTGCACTTTCTAAACTTTTTACATCTCCATTAGCAATGAGAGGTAACTTCACACTGTCTCTTACTAATTTTAAATTATATAGATCAATTGGTTCACATCTCATTTCCGGAGTTCTAGCATGAACAGTAAGAAATGAAGCACCTGCTTTTTCAAGAATTCTACAGAAATTAATGGTTTTTTGAATATCCTTCAATAATCTAATCTTTACAGACACAGTGAAAGGATATGGAATACGATTTCTCACTTGATATACTAAATCTTTTACAAGATCTGGTTTCTTAAGTAAGTCAGCTCCATACCCATCTTTTAATGCCCAACGCTGAGGGCACCCACAATTTAAGTCAACTCCATTACAATATCTATAGAAAAATAATTCATTAGGTATACAAACCAATATTGATTATGAGATATTAGTTTTAATATTTTGGATGAACTTACGGGGCAACCAATTCTGTTGCATTAAGAAAGTCATATACATTTTTAGCAGCAAATTGAACAACTAGTGGCTTATCCCCAATATTAGTTGAAAACTCATTATCTCTGGCTTTTTCAGATTGTACAAATGAATCAGCTAAGATCATAGGTGTAAAACATATATCACAATCATACTGTCTTACTAAAGTTCGAAACTGTAATCTGTTAATATTTATATTATTTTTTTATTTTCATATACTGAAGAAATACTACAAATACATTAATGTTTATTATCACTTACTTGCTGTATCTAACCATTGGTGCACATACTTTTATCATCCTTGGTTCTTTTAACATTTCTACTATATCAATGGACATTTTTGTTTATATTTTGTATTCTGTTTCAAAGAAAAAAATTAAATGTCATATATATATGTATATAATATAACAAATTGTTTCTGCGTAGAATATTCTGGCAAAAAAATAAAAATAATTATTTTTTGTATAAATTTTGTTTCTTTTCTTTATTTACAAATAAAGCAGTAAACACAATTTTTTGTTAAATAACATAAGCATGTAATTAAACAAACTTTTTAATGTAGCAGTAATATGTATGTTTTAAAATACTTTCGATTATATTCCATTAATCTTACAGTACAAAAAACCAGTTAAATTTACAGTTAGACAAAAGTATACACTGTCTATAATATGATATAGATACATTGTCTGCATACCATTAAACAATTTCACGTACATTTGATTCTTTTCAATCAGTACTCGAATTAATTCATGTATTTATGATGCGCTATAATAATTCTTGTAAGTACCATTTATTTCATTTGTTTTTTTATTGTTATTATAAACATTCGAAAAATTTTATTTATACGTAACCTTATTACGCTCATTAGCATTTATTTATAAGCATGTGATATTTTTCGAAAGAAATGTGAAACACAATGATTATTACTTTGATTACTACATTTTTTACATGTACTTACATAGTTTAATATTAAATAAAAATTAATGTTTAATATAAATAGTAATTATTCTTAGCAAGCCACCTTTTAAACTACATTTATCGTAACCTTCATTTGTTATTTCTCACAATAATTTCATTAAGTATAAAATTTTCTTGTATCTTTATACGCACAAAAATTTCGAAGCATATTACAAAAGTATCTTATTATTACTGTTTTAATTATTATTACTGTGTTACTTAACACAGTATGTTGTAAGAAATTCTATCATATATTATTTTAATTTTTAAAGGCTCTGGAGAAGAATGTCCTTTAACAAAAAGTAGAAGTTATAAATACACGTTAACTATGTATTGTGGAGATGGTTTAAAATTCATTATAAGCTGTTTCACCATTTTGACAATTTCTATTACAACAACATTAATTTTACAAATATTATATGCTGATGGAAACCCACAGGTACTTAAATTAATATAAAAAAAATATCATACAACAAGCTATAGATGTTATGTGTAACGTTATGTTATTTCAGAATACTGCTGGTGTACATGGTGCTGTTGCAACAGATTATACAAATTGTTCACAAATTGGAACCAAAATATTACGGAAAGGTGGTAATGCAATAGATGCGGCTATAGCAGCTACTATTTGTATGACAGTAGTTGCTCCACATAAGACTGGTCTGGGTGGGTAAGTTATATATGTAATTTTACTAATAATTATAATAATTTATAATTATTATTTTAGAGGTGGCTATATGATGTTATATAATCATAAAGAACAGACAGAACCAATTATTATTGATTTTGCTAATAATACAATTAAAGGTATGTATTTGAATAATATTTTAAGGAATATTTCAGATCTTACATTATTTGTATTGTATGTTAGACAATTTTTTACAAGATGGGATACGTATACCAGCAGTATTAAGAGGATTAGAATATGCACATACATTAAAAGGTAAACTACCATGGAGTGAAATTGTTAAACCTTCTGTATCTTTAGCCAAAGAAGGGTTTGTTGTATCAAAGGAGCTAGCAAGTGAAGTATCAAAAAATATTGATTATGAAATTTTATATGGGCACATTAGTGCAGGAGATATACTAAAGTTACATGATCTTAGCAATTTGTTAAATGCTGTAGGACTGGAAGGAACTAATGGTACAGTAATTTTATCATTATTATAACTAAATTAAAATTTTTGTATTAATATCTTCTAATACATTTACTTACTTGTTTTTTTTTTAGTATTATACAATGGAACTTTTTCACAAAAACTTCTACATGATAGAATTAAACTATCAAAGCTACTTCCACAGTTAGTAAATTATAAACCTGATGTATATATAGCAAAAAAGTCAAGCTTTTATAAACATGTAATATATTATCCTCCACATATGTCATTATTAAAATCAATGATTGCAGCACTGGAAGATCTTAACATATCTACTGATAATGCATCCATAGTAGGAGCAGATATACAAATAGCTAAAACTTTAATAAATTCAGTATCAATGCCATTACAATTAAAACAACTCGGTTTGTTATATTTCACTGTTTCCATTTTAAAATACATATAAATGTTTTACAGCAATGTTGATTTCATACTGTAATAATTTTAGTTGAAGAAGAAAGATATACTGGAGTTGTTGCAATGGATTGGGAAGATACTTATGTTTGTATTATGACGTTAGTATTATATTGATTTAATATATTTCGTTCAATAAATTTAATGATATAAATGTACACTTCTTACAGTGGACTTGGTGCACCATTTGGTCTTGGATATATGTCAACTGTTGGCTTCCTGCTAGATAAAGCTGATACCAATAATACCTTATCTATGCTTGTTCCCATAATTTTTCATAATGAAAAAGCATTATGTGGATTAAGAGGAGTGTTTGGAACTGATGATACATTAATTGTTGGACAATTATTGTATAGTATTATAGTGCGTCAATTAAATATTTCTGAAGCTATTGAATATCCAAGGTAGAAAATAGATTTTATCTTTTATAATATAAAAGTGGAAATGTTATTTCTTAACCACAATTTATTGTTTAGGTATTATTTTTCATCAGATGGATTTGTGATAGAAAATGATTCAAAACATTCTATAGATACATTAATGCGAAATCAATTAAACTTAATGGTACCAGCACCACATTTAAAAACTGACTCAGTATTAAAAAGCGTGAATGCAATCATAAAAAGGAAAGATCTAATGTCAAGTCATTCAGATAGTCGTGGAGGTGGCCTTGCATCAAGATTTTAATAATTTATTTATCTATATTTTTTTTATTAAATATATTTATATATTTTGTATATTTATATATGATAAAGTGAGATTTTTTATGATGTTTTAAATTCTAATCCTAATTAAGATTAGATAACTTTATAAAATAAATGGAATGAAAAATAATTTATACTGTTTTATAAAAATAATTAATTTTATTTTCTTAACTATTTTTATATAAATCTTATACAATAAAATGTGATCTATGTTATATATACTTTGATCTGAATATAAAATGTTTAAATTATAAATTCATTCACATTTTGTCACCTTGCAATTGCTGCTTTTCTTCTTTGTATTCTCTACTTATATCAAGTTGTCTCAATCTAGCATACATTGCACTAGCACTAAGTACAACAAAGTTACTTATCCACCACATGAATGATTTCTTTTCATCAAACCAATAAGTTGCTAAAACTGTTTGTGCACAAGCTTTAGCAGTTCCACTAATATTGTGTGTTAAAGGAGATGTTACTTTTATTTGAAGTGCTGTAGCAAAACCAATAGCAAATCCACAAATACCACCAACAATCATAGCCAACCAAAAATATGAAGATCCAATCTTATCGTAATTGTACACTGTAATATGTTCTCCATTCGCTAACATTAATGGAAGAAATATAATGACACTATATGCATTGTTACAATAAGAGAGTAACCAAATATCTTGATTTAATGTAGGAAGAACTTGTTTCATGTGAATAGAATATAAAGAAAGAGTTAACGATCCTAGTACACCAAAAATTGTTCCCAGAACAGATAGAGAACCAGCAATGTGTTCTTGATCCACACCAAGCCAGAATCCAATCACAATAAATGCACAACATGCAATACAATTTATGGAAGTCTTTTGACCTGTAAAATTTTCATAAGTCATTATACTTGGCCAAATTGTTTTATTTTCAGAGGTTCTTACCTAGCATAAGGTATGTAAAAATAACATTAAATACAGTTGTTAGCGAACGTCCTGTATAATAAAATGAAACATCAACATATTTTAAACATAAGTTGTTGGTTGCAATCATTCCAGTAAATAGGAGAGACAATGGTAATACCTGTAAATATATAGAGAATAACAAAGATATAATTATTAACAAAAATTATAATTTACCTTTCTAAGAGTTTCTTTGGTATATGGATTACCAATTGGAAATTTAATATATTTTGGAAACCATTGTGATAAATTACTAAGAATTACACACATAACTAAAGATACTATACATTGGCACCATGTTATAAAAAGAGGTGCATCCAAATTTATAGTATTACTGGATAAAAGAGTTTTATTTATAAATACAGTCAATATAGAAATTATCCTGCAAAGGTATTTAATCAATTATATGTACAAAGTAACAGAAATTAAGTAACTTCATTTGTTACTAAAAAGTAATTTAGGTAAACTTACCAATAATTTGTAACCACAATTGCAATATATATAAATTTTGTCAATAATCCAGTTTCTAACAACATTTTTTAAATATATTTATTTATATAAGTTAAATATTACATTACAATAATTACTATACTTTAATATTAAACTATACAAAAACTATTAAAGTATTGAATATCAAAAAATTGTTGATTCTTTATCAAGTTTTTAATAGATCATTACAATAATATAGTACCGTGATTTTACAATTTTAATATATTTTTTAATGAATATAATTTTGTATGACAAGTAATAAATAATACTATTTAAACATTTTGATGTAAGCACTTTAAATATATAAATTTTTATTAAATAATCTATAGCTATGAAATAGTATATGTTTTATCATTTTTAGTCTGTTATCAGTGCGTAACCTTTTTGAGGTTATATTTCACATAACCCATTGCTCACTACTAATCTATGACATTAACATTAATTATGATTTCTGATCTCGATATTCACGATCATATAAACAGATCTCAATACCTGACACTCGTGTACGGAAGTCTAGGAAAAGCAATCCAAAAATTGAATCGCGGAAAATCAACATGGAAGACAAGAAAGTCCCCTTTCTGCGCATGCGTAATATGTTATTAATATTTCAGATAAAGATAGAGACACTTTACTTATCTCTATCTGTTTCGCAAGAATGCGGACTTTGTTGACTGTCCATGTTGATTTTTCACGACTAGACACGACTCAATTTTCAGGTGGTTTTTCCCTAGCAAGTGTCGACATCTGCTTATATGGTCGTGGTTGCGATTATTACTCTAGAATCTAGAATAATCATACGTATATATATGTTTTAGTATATGCACTATTCTAGTATATATCCAGTATATATTTTTAGTTTAGTTAATAATTATATTTATACGTAAATGTTTATTTCCTATTTTCATCAATACACTTTCATCTTAAATAAAGATGCTAACATATTTTTTAAAAACATACTTTTATAGTAAGTAGATATATATTAACATTTATTATTTTAATTATTCCTATGGATAATTATCACAGATAAAAACAAGCGATAAATTCATATACGTCATATATAATTCTTTTGTGCACCTATCTGACATAGCTTAATGTATTTTTTGATTAAGGATACATAAGTTTACTTAAATAAGAAATTTCATTATCTTGTTAAGTTCTTTAATTAATTTTATACTAAAAATAAATCTTCATATTAAAGTAATATATTTTGAAAATAATTAATCGAATTAAATTTCATTTAATTGAAGACGAATGTAAATATATTAATATCTATTTCGCCTTGATAAATTTCTTAACACATAATGTAATTGTACAATTTACGCATATGTTTAATAGATAGTAAATCATAGTTGCAAAGTGGATATTGCCACTGACTACTGGCAATTATACATATACAAATGTTGACACGTGGTATCTATGTAGTATTCGGGTATTTTCGTCTATTGTCGTAACGATGAACAACCAAAATTAGTACTTGCGTAAAAATCATCTATATCTCTCATGAAACATGTTTTGAATTATTTCAATTTATTTACTATTGGAAAACTTTAAATATCTATGGCGTCGATGTAACAGTTTTGAAGAATTGTCACATAACGGGTATGTTGGCATATCAAATGCAATGTCTTCTATTCAATCTGTTAATTGAACTTTGTACTATGTACTTGTGACTTATGAGTTTTCAAATATGTATTGAATATAAGTGGTTTTTTATTATATAATGATCATACGCACAATGATTATGACATTTCGATATAATTCCTAATTTCTATTTGGAAATATGTATACATAGTTGTCATTTAACTTTTACATGTTAACTAAATTATTATTTATTGCCATTTCGCAATAATTATCATATGTATACATTTATGTAATTCATTCTGATAAGAAGTCATGACCTTGACAATTACTTATTAGTTTTTTTAAAAATCGAACTATATAGTCAGTTAATAGTGCGAAGCTGAATAAATTAATTGATTTTTATTCTCGTGAACCCATTAATTTAAGAACTTAATTATTATATTATGTTTTATTTTTTAATCGTGTCCTATAATTAAATTGAAATAATCTTGAAATAAATATATTTATTATCGGGAAATTTATAATTTCTTGATACATGTAATTACAGGGTAAATCGTTTTTTATTTAATATTGTGTATTAACGTTTATTAATACGCAATATTATTTTTCGATTTTATATTGTTCTAAACATATAAATTTTACATTAATATTTAAATCATAACATTTATTTTTGTGATCATTTATATGTTTTAGAAATTAGTAATTAAAATTCCACAACATGTCACAATATGAGGATGTTATTGTGGAAGATAAAAGGAGTGATGATAGTGCGATACCAGAATCGGAGATTCGGCATAGAATCCCATGGAGTGAACGCGTGTTATTAAACAGTGAAATACCAGGCTTACATGAAGTTAAAGAGCTATTGGAAGATGACGATGCAAGCTGTTTAGCAGAAGAAGAAGATGGAGTTGGTTGTCCATTACCTTCAACTCCTGAAGATGATCATCTTCTGGACTGTGAGGTATGTAATCATAATTCTAATTACTAATAGTACTTGTTAATGGGTTATCCCATATCATGCATTATTCAAAAAAGGAATCAGATTATAGATTTTAGTGCTCCCTTTTACAGATGACAGAAGTGTTAAAAGCTGGTGTGTTAAGTGATGAAATTGATCTTGGTGCATTAGCACATAATGCTGCAGAACAAGCAGAAGAATTTGTTCGTAAGGTATCTAGAAGTTATATGAGTATATCTTTATGTTACGAATTAGCAAATAACTTTTTATTTACAATATTAACTGTCTACTTTTTAAAGGTTTGGGAAGCATCCTGGAAGCAATGTCATTTCAGAAATCTTCCAAAGTGGTTGCAGGATAATGATTTCTTACATGCTGGTCACAGACCACCTTTACCGTCTTTTTATGCTTGTTTTAAAAGTATATTTCGAATTCATACAGAGACAGGAAATATTTGGACTCATTTACTTGGTAAAATTTACTATTTATCCTGGAAGATATTTAAATTTGCTTCTTCAATGACTTTTCTAGGAGATTAATATGTTTCATTCTTTCCATAGGATGTGTGGCATTTATTGGCATAGCTATCTTCTTTATAACACAACCTCCTATAGAAATACAATTGGAAGAAAAATTGGTATTTGGTACCTTCTTTGCCGGTGCTATTATATGTCTAGGAATGTCATTTGCCTTTCATACTGTACACTGCCACAGTGAATGTGTTGGAAAGTTGTTTTCAAAATTAGATTACTGTGGAATAGCTATGTTAATTATGGGTAGTTTTGTACCATGGCTTTACTATGGTTTTTACTGTGATTACCAACCTAAGCTTATTTATTTATCAGTAGTTGTAATACTTGGTGTAACGAGTATCGTCGTATCATTATGGGAACGATTTGGTGAACCAAGTTACAGACCATTAAGGGCAGGCGTTTTTATGGGATTTGGTCTTAGTGGAGTGAGTAGTGTGTGCTATATTACATTCCTGTGACAAACAACTTATTAGAAATGATAAATTGTATTAAATAATATATCATAATTAAGATATTACATTTTTCTTTTTAGGTAATACCAGCAGTACATTATGCTATTGCAGAGGGTTGGTTTAAGGCAATTAGTCAGGCATCTCTTGGATGGTTAATATTAATGGGATGTTTGTATATATTAGGTGCAATGTTTTATGCATTAAGAGTACCTGAACGATTTTTCCCTGGCAAGTTCGATATTTGGGTAAATATTTATTTTTATACTTTTAAGTGTACTTGCTAGTCATGAATTTCTAAATTACCATACTATCCAGTTTCAGAGTCATCAAATCTTCCACGTGTTAGTAATTGCAGCAGCTTTTGTTCATTACCACGGAATAACAGAGATGGCTATGTATAGAATGACAATAGGAGATTGTACAAATCCATCGCAGGTGATGGCTTTTTAATTATGCAATGAGCATATAATATCATGTTGTTGGATTTCACATTATGTACCTTTATCGAGACTTAAAAAGATTCCTAAATCTTTGTATGTTGGTAGATCTGTACTACAAAAGAACTGCTGGAAACAATATCATGAAAATGAATAACACAAGATTTTCCTTCTAGTTCATCATAATTAAAAAAGAATTTTCAAGAAAATTTACAAAGATTTAAATAATGAAGTACAATTTGTGATAATGAAGATTATTAATAGTGAATTCACATTTAATTAAATGAAACTTTTTGCACTTTCGTAATTTTGAATTTATGGAAAATATAGTTAACTTTGTATTAAGTTCAACGTTTAAAACGTTTGTCATATTTACCAAAAATTTCGGCAGTACAAAATAACAAATAATAATTATTTACTCTTGTTGTTTCTTCCTTTATGTGAATAATTTATTTAAATAATGCAGTTTCCTTGTGCAATGACTTCACTATATACAAAATGAATATAAACTTATAAATATAATTTTAATAACTGATAACGACTGATCTCTTGTTTCGTGCAGTTCTCTTACTTATTGAAAACAAGTTGAAAAAAATTGTACGAAAACGAAACAGAGTACAGATATATGGCAACGAGCAAAACTTAATATAATTAAGATTTAGGAACTAATTGCAAATACAGATGATTTTATAGTATAAGCACTATAAAAGTTATAATATATTTTGAACACTGTTAAAGCAATGAAAACTATTTATTGTAACGATTGTGTGTAAATTATATAAATTCAACTTTTTTGCGTCACACATGGACATAGAAAGTAAAACATTAATTTCTTTCAGTGTTTATATCTTCAAAATTTATTATGTATCATAATTTGTGTTTTGACTTTCTATTCCCTATATTGATCACAAGAAGAGTTTCCACTTTTTAATATTAGTAAAATAACTTCTATTGTCCCTTTTCTTGCTAAACTTTTCAATTCATAACTTTTTATCTATCTTTTCTATGTAAATCTACGTTTATGTAAAATATACATTTCATTGCAGATCTGTTGTTCTTTAGCATAAAAAGTGTTGAATACTTTTGTTATTATTGTAGGATCTAGTACTAATATAAAGAGATATTGTTGAACTTTTTACATAAATAATTCTTACTATTGGTAAATTAATAAAGGAGGAAGTTATGAATTTCATATGTAAAAAGACAATTATCCTACTTTATGTAATTTCCCAAAAATATATTTTTCTAAATAAATATTGTAGTATCATTTGTGAACTATTTAAATTGTACTAGAAATATCTTTATCCACTGTAATAAGTGACAATCGAGATATTCAGATGAAAAAATATAAGGTTTATAAAATCAATTAATTTATATTAAATGGAAAAGGAAGCTGTTTCATTAATTATGTAATATATAAAAAAATCTAAATCTTGTCATTAAAAATAATAAGCTACTAGTTGAATTTATGTTTCAGCATATTTGTACATGTAATTTAATTTTGCTATTAGATTAAATAGTTACAGTGAACAGAAAAAAATTGTGGTTGATTCATTTATTTATTTATGTTCTAATAAGAATTGTTAGATCTGTAATTTCTATAATTTCTCTAAATTAAAATTGGAAATAATTCCTACGATCTTCTATGTTTTTGGTGTATAAAATAATGTTTATATAAAGTATTTGTAAACATGTAAAAAAATATTAAAAATTTTATAATAAAAATAATTGTTCATCTTATATAAAACCTTATTTATTAAGAATTTGTACATATATAATTGTTAATTTATTTTTAATTTAAAAATACTAAATAAAGAAATGTTTAATTATAAAATAAAAATTGCTACTGCTTATTGTAACTGTGCGTTTATAAAGTAAATAAATAATCTGAATTGTGTAAATAAATATACAAATTATCAATGATATATATAACATTTATAATTTTAACAAATCACTCGAAATTTATATATTTCTACGTGTAAATATCAAATTTAAATAAAAATTTAAATTATTTAACTATTTCATATATCACGATATTACGAAAGATACTAAAATCGATATGAAAACATATCTCGATAAGACATCGATAGATAGTATGGTTCATTTCGTTATAGTTTGACACATACGTTTTCATATACAAGTTATACAACAAACATATAGTGTATCTATGAAAGAAAACTGCACTGCGATTTGCGATATTGAAATGAAATGTTAAAATTAAAAGAGAAAACACAATTACAAAAATATTTGCTTTTGTGTAAAGGATGAATATCATGTCCCGAACAGAACTATGGTCTATTTGTAGAATCAATGAATCAGGGAAAGAATATTTATTTAGACAAATCAGTCATAAGAAAGATGAAAACACATAATTGTATCTTAAACATATTTTAATATTTTCGTCACGAGTGATCAAAGAATTGTTAAGAGGAAAAAAAATTTTTTTTTGAAAAAGTGTACAAAAATTAAATCGACAACATCATTGATGGAACAAAATTCTTATTGCATTTTACTGATAGTATAACACGAAAATCGATCAAAATGAATAATTGTTCACTCGTTTACGAAGTTAAACCGATGAAAGTGATTTTCATTTCAAACGGTTTATATTTTATAATCGCGGATATCGTGAAATAAAAAGTGATATACTTGTCTACTGTCTATTCAAAGCACATAGAATTATAGTGTCTCATATAATGATATACTGATATATCGATGTTATACATATATATATATATATGCACACATATATGTATTGATGCATTAATAACAAACAATATTTACTGTTATGCTTCTTGTACATTATGTTAACTACATTTGATACAACAAAGTAAAACGAGTGACAATAGAAAGTGTATGCTTTGAAAAATTTCAATTTCTGTAGGACAAAATATAAATAATGTAGATATTAATGAGTTCTTTTCCAATATATTTAAAGTTATATCTCACAAAAGATTGAATACAATTTTGTAATTAACAGCAATGAATGAGATGAACTCAACAAGTGTTACAAATTCTATAACATCCGGAATACTACTTGACAGCATTAAAAATTACACTACCACCATGGCGATTAATACATCCAATGAAATATCTGAAGCATATATGAATTCTACAGAAGAAAATGGATTGTGGAATGTTTCTAAACCTATAACATCATTGCCTAATAATACACTAATTTCATTTGAAGCTTCAAGTACCAATACATATGTATCTACAACAACAGAAATTTTTGACGAATTTGGCCCACCAGATGGAATAGAATACATTTTTGTACCACTTGGTGTAGTGGTCTTTGTTATTGTATTATCAGCTGTGGTATGGGTAGCGATATCACTTTTGTATTTAAATCTTAATCTTTTAACTTTCATTTGCAGAAACAAAAAAAAAAAAAGTATAAAATATTCAGCAAATTATAATACTTGGATAAATGTTTCTACATTAGGTATTATTACCTTTTTGTAGTATAGTTTAAGTTTGTTGGTCAGTTAATGTTGTAATTTATATTTAAAATTTTATTAGTTTGTAGCTTCTCCTATTAAAAGTAACTTCTTCTACTATTAAAGACAAAGTTAGATAATTGCATAATATTTGACAAAATATAGATGTTTTAACAATGTATAATACTTTTAAAGGTGATAATTATCTCAAGAAAAAGAAAATTGGAACGTTTAAGACATAGACTTATGCCAATGTATAATTTTGATCCTGGTGAAGAAGAGGAAGATGATTGGGAAACTGAATTATTAGAAGAATGTTACAATAATCATCAAAGACGTGTATGTATAAAAATCTATATATTCAAATTGATAAATATATATTGTTAGTATAGAATACTTTATCTTACAGCAAGGGTATCAATCTATGGATACAGAAGAAAATGCAGAACTCTTTGGAAATCATTGACGAAATATTTATAATAGTCTTTTAAAACCTTTGTATTATCTACAATTGTCTTAGATTTAAAAAATCACACTATTTAGTAGATTTATATATTTACTTAACATTTAAATAGTTTGTATATAACTTTCAATTCAAAGGATAAAATTTAAATTCATAAATTTTATATATGAGAAGAGGTATTCCAGAGTATATTTAAATATTAGAGAGTTTAACCTATCACAAAAATTACTTGAAAATACAATAGAATTTATTTTGTTTGTTTCAATAAGATAATATCCATAGAATGAATAATGCTTAATTTAAAAATTCCATGATAGAGAATTAATGAGACCAAAATGGCTAAGACTTCATTTTATCATTAATATTTATTGTATATTGTTTATAACAGTTTTTCATAAAAGTACAATTTTTGCTATGTACTTGAATTTCACTTATGTATATTTTTTTCATATCCTTTCCTTCGAAGATACGAATTTTTTTCTATTTATATTTAATATTAGAAAATTCTAGTACTAGAGAATAAAAAAATTAGGTACTTAATGTTCAACAAGAAGTTACAAGTATACTTCCAAATATTACCAAAAGTTTCTTCCTAAGTAGTTATGAATAGATATTATCTGATGTTGTTAAATTTCTTATCTCTAAGTATTTATTACATAGTATTAAAAGATTAAAAATTAAATAGTTTCAAACATAATTTTTAAGATGACCAATTGAGAATGCATGAAGATGTATTGTTAACATTGTAATATAGTAACAAAATTTTAACAGTACAATAATTTTAGCTAGAATATAAAGTATATTGTTAATATTGTTAATGAAAGGTATATATGTATAATGTAGCGATTAATAAGAGTCATTTTATAAGTTTATTTACTTTAATACAAATTTGACATTCACACATATGTTTGTTTGAAAAATGTCATTAATGTTCATTTGTTCAAATGTAATTAAAAAAAGATATTTCTTGTACATAGTACACACAAGAAGTATTTCTTACAGTATTAAATTTATATAAAGTCTTTGACTTCAAGAATTAAAATATACATACATAGGAGCAAAGGAGGTAACAAATATATGATGTAATTGTGCACCACATATCTTAAAATTAGACAATGTCTTCATTATCTTAATTCCAAGTTAGTTTATGAGATCTGAATATTTTAAGTTTAAAATTTCTTTCATTAAAATACTTGTATCTTTCATTTTGATACTTAAAACATAATGATTATGATAGTAATAATAATAAAAGTAATACTAATAATTATCATTATATTAATAGTAATTATAATAAAAATGCATAAAGTAGATACTACAAAGTGCTTTACATATTTTCAACCCAGGTATCTATGCAATTTTTTTTTTGTAGTTATTAAAAATCATATTTTCATACAACTTCCTTGGAACTTGAGCAGTTTCTGTTCTCCCTCTTCTTTTTTTAAAAGCAAAATGTTACCACTTTACTATTTCAATTTGCAGATTATCATATAAAAAGCAAACTTAAAAGTTTTAAATTTGTTATCAGTTTTTTAAAAACTTTCAAAGAATAGTTCTCATACATTGAATTTATTTTTTTACATTCAATTATCCTCCTCCTCCTCCTCTTCCTCCTCTTGTTCATCTTCTTCTTCTCCAGTACTTTCTGGTTTTTCTTCTTTCTTTTTAGGTCTACCACGGCCTCGTCCTGAAGGAGTTCCTTTAGTTGTACCTTGCTGTAATTAATTTTTTATATAATAAGTAACTTACTTAAAGATAAGAAATATTTCTTTCTGGTTCAACTGTTTAAAAAAATGACACATACCTTCTTTTTATGAGATCCTTTTGGTCGCCCCCTGCCTTTTTTGACAGGTACAGGTGACGCATCATCTTCGTTATCAGACTTTGCAGTTCGTACTGCATTATTTTTATCTGTAGAAGGTCTGCCTCTCTTTTTGGGTTCCTTAACGGTATTTTTATCTGTTTTCGCTGGCCTACCACGCTTTTTCTTTTGTTCTTCAACAACAGGTGAATTGTCGTCTGACATTTTTAATCCTTTATAAATCACTGTATAACCAAAAACTTTTTCTTACAATATAAATATTTATTTAAAAATTTTAGTTATGTTAGAATTTTGTAATTACTAACATTTATTTTAAATTTAAGATCTAAAAAAATTTATTCAATGAAAATAAATCTACAATAAAAAAATATTCATATTTTAGATTAATTAAATATATATATTTCTTTAAAAAAAACACGTAGAAATTTGTTAAAACGTTTAATAATACTATAACATTTTGTAATAGTATAAAAAATATAAACATTCTCATAGGAAAATATGAAAAGTTTTGCCAAGCTATCGATTTTCAAACTTTCTCATAAAACTTACTTAATTCGAATTTTTAGTAACAATTTAATAACTATATCAACATATACACATACTCCTCTATAAATTGATAAAACAAAAATTATCAATACTAATTGGGTTTTGATGTACTAAAGTTCAACAAATTACGCGCCTAATGTACATTCATATCGAACATTACTAGCGGTTTGCTAACCGGTTAATTGCAATCGAATAAAATAATTATGCAAAAGTAATTATATAACCTAAAATCTTAGTAAGTGTAAATATATAAATAAAATGTTATTGTTTTATTACAAAATAATAAAATTATAATAAATATTATTATCAATTTGCAGAAGAAAATAATCATTTACAACAATAAAGGAGTACTTTCTGAAACGTCCGCGCCCGCCATTTTCAAAAATATTATGTGTCCTATATATTGTATCCTTTTGCATATATTCTTTTATGGAAATATGTAATCATACCGAAAGGTAACACTTTTTCCCATTTATTTGTAAGTAAATAATGATTATTGTACGAAAAGTCGCTATTAAATCCACATACGATAGCATCACTTGGCTTTTAGGGACGCCATGATCGACAAATCATGGCAACACCAGAGTCGTGGTAGCGTCCACCACACCGATTTCTTTATAAGAAAATGAATAAATATCTCTGTAAGTAGTAATCGATTCCCCGCGAAATACTGACGAAAATATTGTTAATGAAATCATTTACAAGATTTTTAATCTTCCATAAAAACGAATGCGTATACAGTCTGAATGGATGTAATATTTACCGGAGAAAAAGTCATTGACAAGCACTCACCTGAAATATCTCGTGTATATGAAGACAAAGGCAATCGTTCAGTCGGCGCGCGCGTCGTACTGTAAGAAAACCGGGTTATGGTCTTTTCCTATGTATAATCTATATGAAAATGTTTAATTATCTTATGTATGAAGTATGAATGCAAGCTGCTCAAATATTTTCACTTCTTAGCGTCCTTTTAATACCAACGCGCGCGCGTCGCTACACAAAGCTAAAAGCTCCGTAAACGGGCCGTAACGCATCAACTCACAATACACTGCGCGAATAGCGAGACGCGACTGACCTGATCGAGATGATGGACTGTACTCCGATTCGTTCGCTGTCCTAAGAAGCGTACCCCCACTCTTTATATATCACGCCAACTGATTCCCGCCAAAATGTTATGACATTACTTAAAATTATATATTTCCTAGGACTTTAATTATTTTTTTTCTTTATTATTCTATATATATATATATATTACTACTATATTGTAAAAATTGTATTACTCTGATAAACAATGAAATAAGAGTGATACAGTATTTAAGAAAGTTATAAGATTGGTTATTTGACGGGAATATAATTATATGTTATTAACGGAAATATTATATTAATCTATAATTTTAGTTTATAGTAGATTAATTTAGCGAGTAAAGTAATTTCTTCAAAAAATATTTAATTTTTGTATTTTCATATAATTTAAATTTCAACTATACTAACTTGTAATTAAGATATTCTACTATCTTTACTTTATTTTAGTATAATATATAAAAAGAAAGTTAATTGAAATATACTGATATTCAATACATAAAATGAAAATTAAGAATAATAGGAATTATATATATGTAAACTGCTATAATTGAAATTAATTTATATTAAAAGGTTTTACAACTTTTCTTCCAAATCATTATAACATTAAGTGAAAAATAGTTCTTTATATAACCAAAATATTGTTGAAAAAATGTAATATATCTTTTCAATTGCTATTTACAGTGTAAAATTTGATTCATATGTATACATTACACAAAATTTTGTACACAGATGATTCTTGAATCTACATAGCATGTCGTTAACTCACATTTATAAATCCTTGCCCGAAAAATTTTTAATTACACTTGCATGTATTTTCATAAATGTCTAAATAAGATGTATTACAACACACACACAGTTTTCCATTCATTAACAATATGTTTGTTCATACAAACACAATAATATTACATACTTTATTTCTTTGCAAATGAAATTTTCATTGCATGAGAAGGTGTGATTTTAAATCCCTGAAGAGCATCTTTTGCAGCCCCAGACTGAACTTCATTCTCAAATTCAACAAATGCAATGTCGTGCCTATTTGGTACTAGACGTACTTCTTTAAAACCAGGGAATTGATTGAAAAGCATAGATAACATCATTTCACTAGTTTCATCCGGTAGATTTGTAAGAAACAATATTTGATTTGGTGGTTGTTCTGGTACAGCTGTATTAACTAAACCCGGGTGTTGAGGCACGCCAGCATGATAACCAATTTGCTGTGAATGTTTAGCTTGCTCTTTGGCACGTTTCTTAGCACGTTTAGCTTCTTCATCAGCTGCAGGTACAACTCGTTTTGGCTTTTTAGGTCTTTCTGCATATGTGCCTTTCATTTTTGCAATTATATCACTGTCAGTCTTTGCATATTGTATCCTCTAAAATTAAATTAATTAGTAACTATTAACAACTTTAATACTTCACTAATAAAGAAATTATTTTCACACATAATTAACATTCACCATTGGTTTGTCATAAAATGGGAATCCTTGCATTGATCTTAAGGCATTTGTAGCACTAGCAATTTCTTTAAAAATAACAAATGCTTGGCCACGCATTTTTAATGTCTTTAATGCCACAATATCTAATATCTGGCCAAACTGAGAAAAAATTGCATACAAGGATTTCTTTAATTCATCCTTCTTTATTTTCTCATTTAAATTATTAATATAAATTGTATTATTCGGCCTAATATCCATTGCCACTGTAAATGCAAAAGTATTTTTATAATGAAATCAGAATTAACAATATTTATTGACAATAAAAACATGATGAGAAAGACAAAGATAATTGTAATCATATAAATTCAACACAATGTACAATAAGTACAACCATAATTTTAATCTAACTTACTCAAATAATATTTAAGAATAAATGTAATATAATAATTATATTTAATAACTATACTTTTTAAATAGTAAATACTTGTACTTAGTCGGCGTCACTAGTTTATAGAGGTTAGAGTACATATAATGAAGTACAACAATGAGCTATATAAATGTAGAGTGGAAACTTAATATTAAGAATATTTTATATTAAATTTATGTTAAGTTACGATTCAAAATTTCTAGTTATTTATTGTAAAGACATTTTATATATTTAGACATTTATAATAATGATATATATAGATACTGTTGCTCAAAAATATTAAAAATATCATTTTTGTATTTCCATTCAAGAAAATATATTGTGTATAAATTAACTATAGTACATTTAGGATACTTCACCGCTCATAAAAGCACATTTTCTATACAGAAATAAATAAATAATATGAAATATACTGGTATGAAATTGAAATTGTTTGATAAGTATTATTATATCTAATTATTTATAATTATAATGGACAATATATCTATGTAACATTGATGTGAGTGTTTGAATACAGAATACTTCATCGTATTATTTGGATATATCGTAATCACATAAAATGTAGATATAATAAAATCTGTTGCAAATATGTATCAAATAATTGTATATTATTTTCAGAAATATGAGTGCTAAGCCATTGAGAAATAGTAAAGGTGTAAATAAACCCTTTCGATCTCCATTTAGTACCCCTCAAAATAATAATAAAAAAGATAACATAAGTGCACCAGAAACAAGTACATGTAGAACACCATTGTAAGTATAAAAAAAGATGATAACAAATTAATGTTCAGTCATAATTTTTATTATTTCATTATAAAACAGAAAAGTATCTGTAGCAAAAAGACTGCTTTTTCAACAATCTCCTTCTCCCAAAAAATTATATTTAGACACAGAAAATTGTAACAAGGAGATTGACGTTGAAGTAAAAGAAAAATTATATCAAACTGATTTAGAATCATTGAGGAAGAGCATACAGGAAAAGGAAGAAATTATTAAAATTTTGAAAACTGAGTTGTCATATAAAAAAAAGGTATATGTAAGAAAATATATATTAGTTACAAATTGTGTTATAAATAAATATGATATAAATGAATTATTTATGATTAAAGAACAAAGCAGAAAATTTAGAAGATGCTATAAAAAAGTGGACAGAATGTTGTCAAAGTGCTCTTATAGACCATCAAAAAAATTTACAAGGAGAAGGCGGTCAAATAGTAAAAATGTCTGAAATTTTGTCTTCATTTAACATTAATCCTGATATAGTTCATTTCTCTATTAATGATGATACATTTTATTAATTAAATATTAAAAAAGAAATATCTTATAATAATTTGTATTGTAACTATTTTATTGTTATATTTTTATAATACATATGTACATATCTTAAATAAAAATGGATCAGTTGAAATGTGAATGCCTATAATTTTTGTACTTTACATTTAATATTTATGAGGCTTAAATGGAAAGTTAGGATCGAATAACATTGGATCATTAACAAATTTAGGGTCCTTAGTCATGTAACCCATTAAACCTAAAACAAAAAAATAATTAAACATAGTAAGATACTATAAATTACTATAAAATATATTTAAAATAACATTAAAACAAGAAAATATATTATTACCACATTGTTGTGCTTTGTTTATCTCTTGTTCCACTTTTTTCTGTTTATAGTCGCATAATCCAGTTATATGTTTTTCATAAATTCTACCTGTATGACGACTTTGAAATTGGGATAATAAACGTACATTTTTATAATCTGGATTAATATTTAGTTTACATAAAATACACAATCGTCGTTCTTTTTCATATGGATTTTTAATGTCAATTGGCTGTTAGAGAAAAATAAGGTAAAATATTTGTTACTTTGTTATATTTTCATTAAACATATAAGTATATAAGAACAGGTTACCTTGTCTGAGTCTATCGAATTATTTAATTCATTGAGAGCACACGCTTCGCTACTTTTGCTACGAAATAAAAATGTTGGAATTCTCTTTATTTCATGTCTCAAAGCTTGCACATTAATAAATGTAAGAATCATATTTGATTATAATGAATGTTGTTCACAGTATTATAAATAAAATACAACAGTCATTAAGAATATATTTTAAATAGAATCGACATTTCGAAGAATCCTTGAACACTGAACACTGTCTTCGGGTCTTGGAAATTTACATTTTGCGATTGTAATATTTATTATATATAATTACGTTTATGTTATACAGTAATTTCGTATATTTGTTTAATATGTTTATGCGTTTACTTAAAAAAATTCATTTAGTAAAATTTAGTTCTCATATAACTCGCCAGATGGCGTTGTTATGCACAGATATTTGATTTTCTATCTATAGAATGATAGTAGACTACTAAATAGATTCTGTTAGCCGTCTCTGCCACTCTTTTCCTATCGGGCGAAGCCGGTGGAGGCAAGAGTCTTACTTGTCAAGGTCTTGTAGTCAGTAATTTAGACTAATATAATTATTTTATAGAAATTAACGTCAATTGGTGTGTATGCAGGTGAAGTGAAATAGGCAAGATGTGGCCTTCAATATTGGACATAGCCAAAACGAATCCATTCGGAACTCCTTTCGTGACAGCTAAATGTCAGGGCCAGAATGAACTTACACAAGCGCTCGTTAGAAATCGTCATATTGCAGCTGCCTCTGTATCATCAGGCGGTTAGTAATTTGTTAAATAACTTTTATGTATAGCTGGAGTAATTTAATTAACATTGATTCAAGATTTTTTGACTTTGGACAGATACATAACTACTCTACCTTAACGATAATTATAGATTATTGACTCCTATTTATTGAGAATTAATTTTTCTTCTTTGTAAAGGAAGAAAGTATTGACAATATTTCAAAGAAATTTCAAATCGATAATCGTTATTACATAATCTAAAATATTGTTCATAGTATTCTATAATTCTATAAAATTGTTACTAGTGTCTTATGATTTAGATAAATTTTCAAGATAAATTTGCACATCTAAGTTAATTGCCTTCTAGTAGTTTTAGATTTTAATTAAGTTAATGTCTTAGCGTTAACAGTTACTTTATTGCAAATTATGGTAAATTTGTTAATTCAGTTATCATGAAAAAAATTATATAATGAATATAGATTTGGCCGCATGGTGAGTTATGTCATTATCGGTTCATATGCATATTTCTGTTTTCTCTTTTTTTTTATAGATTTTTCTTTTTAGTGAAACTAGCATTTTTGAGACTTTCGAATATTGTTTAATACAAGATATTGACTTAAAATGATTTAATAAGAAGTTATTCACATTCGATTGCTGTTAGTAATACGAAGAGTTGCATAAGGAGCAGCCATTTTGTCGAAAATTATGCGTACAAATCTCGTCTTCATAGCCTTGCTTGACATTCGAATAAAAATAATAGTGTACGTTAGTACGGTGACCGCGACCGAGAACGTAATTATCCTACTGTACTTGAAAAGTTTATTATTGGATTAGATCAAGGTAGCAAGATCGTTCATACCAATTCTGAAATACTGCCAAATTCGAATTCCACGCGCACTTTCTAATAGTTTACCTATGATAGTTTTTTAAATTGTCGATTAAATAAAAATTAATATAACATATTTGGATTATAATAGATTTTTTTGTGTTTTAGATAGCTGTGAATTTGGATCAAATAAATACTTTATGCTATGTGGCTTGGGTGGTATTTTGTCATGTGGTATCACTCATACTATGGTTACTCCCTTGGATTTGGTAAAATGCCGTATTCAAGTAGATCCTGCAAAGTACAAATCAGTTTTCAATGGATTCAGAGTAAGCAAAAAATTATCTCACTGATATTATTTCATTATCCGTTTGAATTCCTAGCAGCGCGATCGCGCTGTTTCGATTTTATGTTGGAAAGTTCCAGTACATTTGAATGCTACGGTCGACTGACAGTTTTTATATTTCATTGTTATCTTCTCAATTTTTATTGAACAAAACTTGAAATATTTATAAACGAACAGTACTCATATATAATAATATATATATGTATTTCATAAAGTGACAAATATGACAAGTGCTGTCGTGTTGTTCGGGATTTGTCGATCTTTTTTTTTCAATGACCCCTGGGATTCAAACGGTTATACTTATTCTTGTTTATTTATAAATAAGAGATTAATTTTGGATATTTTATTATTCAGGTAACTATGGCTGAAGATGGAACTCGAGGTCTGGCTAAAGGATGGGCTCCAACATTCTTTGGTTACTCCATCCAGGGAATGTTCAAATTCGGACTTTATGAAGTGTTTAAAGTATATTATTCAGCTCTTGCTGGAGAGGAAATGGCATATGAGTATAGAACAACTTTGTATCTAATTTCATCAGCATCTGCAGAATTTTTTGCTGATATCGGTCTAGCTCCTTTTGAAGCTTCTAAAGTAAGTATAAATTATATTTGCATTTATGATATATGTAATTGTTTTAACACCTAAAAAAAGAATATGCCATGTCTTATATCATGTATTGTAAGTTTCTTTAAACATTTGTAACATAGCATGAATCATAATGCACAAAACATATTTGCTATGTTTATAGGTGAAGATTCAAACTACACCAGGATTTGCAAATACTTTAAGAGAAGCTATGCCAAAGATATATGGTGAAGAAGGTCTTAGTGGTTTCTACAAAGGGTTGGTACCTTTGTGGCTTCGTCAGATTCCATACACGATGATGAAGTTTGCTTGCTTTGAACGTACTCTTGAGCTCCTGTACAAGTATGTAGTTCCTAAACCAAGGCAAGAATGTACAAAAGGTGAACAGTTGGTTGTTACTTTTGCTGCGGGATATATTGCTGGTGTATTTTGCGCGATTGTATCTCATCCTGCTGATTCTGTAAGTATACTTCTTACATGTGTGCATCTTTATTTCTATCTGGGTTTAATTTAATAATTTAATCGACTTATATATTTGTAACACAGGTTGTATCAAAATTGAATCAAGAAAAAGGAGCATCGGCTGTTGATGTTCTGAAAAAGATGGGCATCACTGGAGTATGGAAAGGTCTTGGTCCACGTATTGTTATGATTGGTACATTAACAGGAGCACAATGGTTCATTTATGATGCAGTTAAAGTATGGCTCCGAATGCCCCGCCCACCACCACCAGAAATGCCAGAATCCCTCAAGAAAAAGTATGGATTAGCTTAATTATCAGGCGTCAACAATATTTTTAATTGAATCAATTATAGTTAAAGAAAAAGAGCATAGATAAATTACCTTATTCCTTCACAGTACACATTGTCGAACAATGTTTTGCCATACATTTCAAGTATTTATTCTGTAATACAGATATCAGTGCAGGTCATCACTGCCCCTAAATTAGATATAACAATGTGCTACAAATTATAGTAATTTGCTACCAGTTTTGTGATTACAAAAAGGGTAGCCATTTATAAAACTCTGACAGTGACAGTGAGTTACCTATTGTAACTAAAAACTGTTACTTTGTATATAGAGTGATCACCGTAAATAAATAATCTGTGATCTGATAAATAATAATAATCTATCATTTTGCCCTTTTCCTTGTATATATACCTTGATTTATACAGTATAAATCACACTAAGAGATATACATTAAATACTTATTTCTTTTATTAAAATCTTTCAAATATAATCTATATATTTTACGATTATATACAAGTTTTGTATAAACATAAATACATCTATATAAAAAATATAGCACATATATATTTAATGCAATTTGTACTTGCAATTGTATATACATACGTATCTATAGTACATATAAATGAAATATGTAATTACAATTATGGAACATCAAGCAAAAAATACATTTTAATCTGCTTTCTATAAATAAGTTTTTTCGATTATGACTGAAACATAACATTTTGTTCTGCTTTAATAAGTTTATCTTTAAACTAAATCTATTAAAATTCGATAAACTTTTCTAAAATAATAAAATTCATTTAATGTTTCAACTTAATCTTATAAGTATCGAAGTATGAAAAGCTAGACGTAAATTTTATTGTCACGTGTGCATAGCTATGTAACAACTTGAGTAGCATCATATACAAAATAAGAAATATAAATATATATATATATAGAGACAGAGAGAGAGAGAGAGTTGTTGACAAATAAGTACTAATTCTTTAGTAAGTCTTGATATTTACTTACTTTGTATATAAAAAATGATCTGTTTTAAATATGTAATCGATATTAAAAATATTGTTTAAAATAATTTTTTAAAATAGCATAAGTACAAAATATGAAATAAGCAAAAAGTAGTTTCAAATTTAGTTATTGTATACTTTGTAGAACCAATTTGAATTTGATTTAATACTATGTATATGCTTATAAACGTAATATAACTTATAACTGCTTGGCAAAATTACATGTATTATCTTGAATACATTTCTTTTTCTAAGTATGTTCTAGCATCTTGTATAGTTGCAAAAATCTTAAACGTAAGTGTTCCATGTAAATACAAGTCACATTTTTTTATAGTTTCAAAAATGGGAGTTCTACAACTTACAAGATAAAAATGTACATCAATTTGTTGAAATTCTTTCATTACTGAATTTAGAGTAATTACACCGCTAGAATCAATATAACTTAATGCGCTCGTATCCATTATTACACATCGTAATTCTTGTTTATCTTCTGAATCTTCTGTGTCCATATAAATACCCTTTTCCCTTAACTTAGTTTTATGTTCTATAATTTTTGTTGGATTCACTCCAATTAATTTATACAATTCTGTCTTGAAATGACTAGTGTTTGCAAAGTTTAAAGTTCCACAATAATGAACAATTTTCATTCCTGGAATTTCTATTGCCTAAAAATGATTAAAATATGCTAAGTATAGATACATCTTTTGAATTAAAAAATATTGTTAGTTATAAAAAATAATATACCGCTTTAAATCTGCTGATATCCAAATACAAATCTGTATTTGGTATGTATCCCAATAAACAAATATAAGGACTAAGACTTTGCAATAAAATAATTGCAAGTGATATTATTATTCCAGCTAGCAAACCAATATCAATGTTTACTATTACGACGGTCAAGAATGTTGCAATCCAAATTAGTGCATCACATTTATTTAATTTCCAGAATTTTATAAGCTGATTAGCTTGTTGAAACATTCCTTTTAAAGCTACCTAAAGAAAAGAATCAAATATTACAAAACTGTTAATGATATCGAAATTTGATATGAACATTTTTTTATAAGTGGATTTTGTAGGTAAATTTTCAAAACATTTATACTTACAACAATAATCGATGCGAGAACACATCTTGGTAAAGGTTCGAAAAATGGGCCAATCCATAAAAGGATTGTAAGCAATATTATACATGATACAACGCTAGCTATTTGTGTCCGACCACCAACAGTTTGCTGAATTAAAGATCTACTTAGAGATGCTGATACTGGCATACATGAAAAAAAGGATCCTGTTATGTTACTCAAACCCTAAAATTACATTTTAAAAATATACATAGTGTATTAATTTATATGATTTTAAAATAATATTAAAGGATTTTTTCTTTTACCATAGCAAGAAGTTCTTGATTGGAATTAATTTTATAATTCAATTTTTGTGCAAATATCAAAGCCATTGATATGGTAATAGTATAAGAAACCATAGTTATAGCAATACTGTCTGTTGCTACTAGATGTAAGAGTTGAAATGTTGGAACTGTTGGTGCAGGTAATCTATTAATTTAAAAGATTAAAAAACCTTAATTATATTCACGAGAAATAATCAAATTAAAAATGGACATTAAACATACCCTGTAGGAATATCACCCACAACTTGAATATTATACATGGTAGGAAAACAAAAATATTTTGAAATTAAAGTTCCACTCACAACTGCAATCAATTCGATTGGAATTGGAATGCTGCACTTTTTGCTTGCCCATGGCTAATATTAAAATAACAATAGAATTATTATTTATAGATCTTGAAACAAAAATATTCTAACGATTAAAAATTACCTTTAAAAATTCATTATTAAGTACAAGACCAGCAATTGTTATTGCTGATATAAGTAAAGCAGCTAAATTTGTATTTTGTATTCCTCTAAGAATATCTACCAATGTCTGAAATATTTTATAATGTAATTTATATATTTTTAATTAATCTGTTTATTTTTAGATAATGTTTGATATTTTATACATACAAAAATGAACTTGAAATATCCTTTTTGTCTTGGTATTTTCAAACCAAATAGGTCTTTAATTTGAGATATTAAAACACAGACTGCTGCACCAGTTGTAAAACTATTCACTAATGGATCACTAAGCAATGTGCTTATAATACCCAGACGAAATATATACATTATAATCTGAAAAAGGTAATTATTATTTCATTGTTGCAAGATATAAAATGAATCTACAAAATATTACCTGAAATATTCCAACCATGAGTGTCACTGCTGTTGCAACTTGCATTGGTGTATAGGAATATTCTCCAGGCAAATTGGGCAATGTAGTTGTAGCATTTGGATTTGTAATATCATTGTGCGATACCGAATAAGATGCCACTGTTTTCCCAGTCATCAAGCAAACCACAGCGAATGTTCCTGATGAGTGCCAATAATGATTCATTGTTCTAGCTTGTCTAATAAGTTCTTATTAAAAGGAGATATTTGTAACATTTCTGTAATAGAAGTAGTATTTTACAAAGCTTGTATGCATCAAGTGTAAAACACTAAAGAGATCTTGTCTTTAATGAAATATTTAATGATCGTTCCAAATTTATTAAACTATTAAAATTAAAATACATTTCTTCTTACCCATGGACACATGTCTAGATGTGCCAAAGAAAAAATACACTAAGACAGGAAAGAATGCCATATATATTCCAACTACAGGAGGTACATTCCCCAAAAGTGCATAAGCCATGCCTTGAGGAATATGCATGATTGCTACAGTCAAACCAGAAATTATATCAGGCATTATACTTTCTTTCCAATTGTAATCTCTCAGCCAATGTATTGAGGGAATTGCAGATGTAAAACATGATCTCCAGTTTCTATGTTTTAAATCACATATTGCATCTTGGAGGCCTATAAGAAAACTATCATTTTACATATGATATTTATATATTAATAATAAAATAATGAAATTTTATTGTTTACACACAAAGCCCTTTTGGTTTTTCATAATGACAATCTTCATTTAAACTTTCTTGTTCATATACAGGTCTTTCTAAATGTACTTGTAAGAATGCATCATGCTTCTCCATATTGATAACAATTAATATAGAGGCTTATGAACTTTGCCCAAGAGGAATTACTCAAAACTTGATTTGTTATCTATTATTTTTTATCTTACTGATATCTACGTAGATCTGTAACAAATAACACATAATGTTAGTGTTTCAATATCTCAAATAAAATTTGATCATTTAAATTAAGATACTAAATATTATTATCATTATCTTATAAAAACAAATAACAAATTCATTTATTGTATGAAACAAATATAAAATTTTTATTATATAATAATATTTAAGGAAACTAATTTCTTATATTATTGAATAGAATATAACATATATTTTCAATGTTCATAACATAATTACTTGAATTTTTATTCTCAAATTTTTTAATTAACCTTCAATTAATTTAAAATATATTTTTTTAATTATTATTTTATTTCATTAGTACTTCGAATATTTTATATTTTTGTTTACCTGTCGTGTTGTTGTATTCCTTTATAAAATTATTTGACTGCAAAGAAATTATAAAATTTATATTTTAATATAGATACAAAAACTATCCTTCTTCATTTTGTTTCAAGACACTGGTCTAAATCTATAATTAAATTAACTTGATGTGCATTGCGCAAACATATAAATACACTATTATCGAATCACATCATATTTATCACGTGACTGAGCAAAGTAAATATGGTGGGGGTAAAATAAGTACATTAACAGCAGTTGGTGATAGTTTATATTTGCAGTTTTATATTATTGGGAAAAAATATTTATCATAATTTAACATTTAATTTTCATTAATATATATATATATATCCAAATTTGAACCGACAATTAAATTTAATTGTGAACAAACAATAAAAGAAGAATAATTACAAAATAATATGAATATCAAAACATTAACATTACTTATTTCTCATATTTTAATATGATTTTTATACAAATTCGAATTAAAAAAATTATTTTTAGCCATATTTTAGTATTAATAATAATGACTCATATTAAGAGACATTCGTACGAAAAATTTGATTTATAAACTTTCTCTTTTGTTACTCTTACAATATTTTGTACTTACCTACATTACACGACTATAATTACATAGAAATTACAATAAAATATGTATATATTAAAACGTTACTAATAACAATTGTATCTACAATGTAAATACCTAGTATGCAATAAAAATGAAGTGTATTTATATATACATATTCTATTTTAAACACACATATATATGCTATACATAAAGCATATACCTGAATTTTTATAAAGATACATGAATATTTCAAACACTACACAATTCATATATTTATTAAATTAATATTTACCTATTCAATTATCTATAGCGAAGAAAATGATAGAGAAATATCCCTAAGTTATATTTATCATATTTATGTCTCTTTTTATTTTGAAAAACTATGGTTTTATTATGGTACTTTTCTTAGTAGTCATCGAGTGATTTGAAAATGCAAATCAAGCTGCTTCGTCGTTACTTCCACTAAGCATACGTGTGTTGTGATAATTCCGTTTTGTTCCGTATCCTCCTGAATGTTGAGTTTCGTACATTTTTCGATTTTCTAGATAACGACGATAATTATTTTCACGCTTCCTTCGTTGTTCTTCCGCTTGTTGCCTTAATTTTTCTGGATTCATGTGTGTCGTCACCATATGCCTCGTCAACGAACTCATGAATTTATAGGTGATGCCACATACGTCGCAAGAAAGTATTTCCTCGTTCGCCCCTTGCTAAAGTGTGGGAATAAAAGAAATACCATACATTATAATTAAATTACTACTTTTAAAAGAGTTGAGAACACTTATAATTGTGTAATTTAAGATATTTCAACTCCTATTATATTATATAAATTTCTTAATTTTACGTAGTACGTACAAGTTGCAGAAAATATGAGAGAAATGGCAAAAAGTATATGGAAACATTTCTTTTTCTTACGAGACCCGAACAATTTAAACACTAAGATCGTATTGATCATACGTACTTGTTGATGTACCATCATATGTCTCTGCAAATTGTTCAATCTGTTGAACTCTCGACCACAAACCTCACAGTCAAATTTCTTATCAGGATCATGATATTTTTTATGTAGACTCAGATCAGTTGCATGTAAGAATGACTTATGACATACATCGCATGTGTGGGTCCGCTGATCACCAGCCAAATGCGACTGCTCGTGTTTAACCAGACTAGCTTTATCTACGAAGCGGCGACCGCAGTAAATGCACGGAAGAGGTCGAGATTGTGAATTATGAAGTGTTAAGTGACGACGTAGAGCAGTAGATGTTGGAAAGTTTTTATGACACTCGAGGCACTGAAATGGTCGGTCACCAGTATGAGTCTTTCTATGTCGAGCTAAAGAATTTTGATCTGGATATCTGAAATGCAAATAAAAAAATTGATTATTATTATTATAATTAATAAAACAAATTTAATTTATATAAAAAATTACCTTTTAGGACATAAATCGCACGGGAAATTTCTGGTTGTAATATCTTCTTCTCGAGCATGTTTCAGTCTATTGTGTCGAAGTAATTGGAACGACGTTTTAAAGCTTTTATTGCAAATATCACACTTTAAGTTATCCGTTGTTGGTATAATAACTTGAGTTCTTTTTTGTCCATGTTCATCCTCGGATATTATTAGAGATATAGTCACAGTATTATCTTCGTTATCTAGCTCAGCAGCAGATACTATAGAGTTCTGAAAAGTAACACTGATGAAAATAGGAAAATGATTTTGATATTGCACGTTTTAGAATTTATTACAAATACCTGTTTATTATTATGAATAGATTTGAGTTCACTATCTGGCATAGAGTAAGATTCTTCATCTACTTGTCTAGCATTCTGGTCAGATTTCATTTGTGATTCTTTGCCTTCATAACCATCACTGTTTTCTGCAATAGCATAATGTCCATCTTCAGTCAAATACACTGGCTGTAAAGTACCAGTTTCATCTTTGAAGTATAATTGACCATCCTCATCTTCATGTAAAAATATTTGATCCTAAAATTTAAAATGGATGAAAATTTAATGAAAATTTATTTATTAAATGAAGAAAAACAAAGAAATAAGTTTAAACATTTAGTTTTTAAATTAATACCTGAGAATTTTCTTTCTCCTGGTTTTGATTGGTATCTGAATTAATTGTTTCCCATACTTGTTCTTCATTTTCCATTGCTGCAGTATCATAATACTGTTCACTATCATCTACTGTTTGTGCAACATACAATGTTTCTATATTATCTGCTTCATAATAGATTGTTCCTCCGACTGGTATAGTATTTTCGTCAAGTTGTTCCATCTAAAAATAAAACTATTACTTTTATACAGACAAATAATAGGAACTGTGTATAATGAAATAATTTGGTAATACAAACCTTGATATAATGAGTATCCGACAGTTTATCTGCTTGAAATGTTTTTAATGAACTTTGCTTCTTTGAACCAAGAACAGTGTATAATAGATTATTCTCAACATTCTTTACAATCTCATGACTTACATTATTATCAATATTTTCGTCGCTATTCACATTATTTTTAAACTCTAGGCTTAATTTAGATTTCTCTACTTTGTCTGAAGATTCTACATTATCCCTGGATTCTGTTTTATTTGTTTGTAATGGTAAAGCGGTTGCTTGATTATTTACATATTTTTTATCACTGCTTAGTATTCTTTGACTTTGCAAAGATTCTGTGCAGTGATTTAATACATTAGAACTCTGTCCAAACTTCAGTTCATACTCTTCTTCTTCCATATCTTCATCTTGCCAATCTTCATCTACATCATATGCTATAACTTGCTTATTACTACTTTTATCATATTGTTCTTTCTTTTCGTGTTCATTATCAGTATGTGTCTTAAATATAGAACTATCTTCGTCAAAAGCATAGACTTCCATCTCTGGTTTAATTTTTCCATTATTATCTTCAATAAGAATAATGTCATCTTGTGGTGATTCTTCTTTGTCCTCTTCTATTTCTTCTATTATTTCTATAATTTCTTCTATTTCCGTTTCTACAGAATCTTCTGTAGTTTCTGATTCTACTATAATGTTTTCTTCTGTGATCGCATGCTTCAATACTTCTATCACATCTTTGTCATCGTTAATATCTATTGTATCCAATATTTCATGTGACAGTTCCATAATAGATTCGGTTCTAAATTCTGATGTCCAAAAAGTGGCGCTTAAAAAAACATATCATTTACATTTATTGTATATATTACAATTCACAGTATCTCAAAAAGAAAGCAACCTACTTAAATGTTATTTAATTATCTCTAAACTGACTTTTATCTAAAAGCAAACACAAGTATTTATAACCATTAAAACTATATCAAAATGTAACAATATAAAACATAAAAAATTAAGCCATATATTTAATAAATGATCTGTTTATTAAAGTAAAAATAATAATACAATCGATAACACTTTAAATATATGCTTTTTACTTTTCAAGCATATATTTATTATATATGCAATAATATATATAATCGATATATATGACATATATACTAAAAAGCATAGCATTTAATTTATAATTTTTAACAATTAGGACATACCTTTTTTATAGAGTGCATGCTTTATACATTGCAAAAATATATACTTTATTATTCTTTAAGTTTTCTGTATATATAAAAAACATATCTATAAAAACTGTAATATTATGTACATCTTTTTCAATCACATAGTGAAATAAAGTACAAACAATATTAAAGAATCATATCGAAGGAAAAATATAAATGCGATTGTGTCCTTCACGTCTATTCGCTTTTAAATTGATTTACACAGCATTTGGATATTCTGTATCATACGTGATTGTGCATGTACTTGTTACATGTATACATTCTTTAATATAGTATTGTGTTAAAAAAAAAAAAAAAAGAAATGGTTTGTAGACGAAGATCGGTCAAAACATTGAAATAAGCATTAGCATTTTATATGTGACAAGAGGTACGCGGTTCACCAGTCGGTACGAATATGTCTTGTATTTATCAACGGATAGCAAAATGGCTACAAAACGGCAACGATTATCTCTTTGAAAAAGGTATATGCTAATATATTAAAATGTGAAAAATCTCATTTAAGAAACGAACAAATATTCGTATGGTCTTATTCACTCTACCTGTGTCAAGTAGTTGAAATGTGTAAGCGATGAGGGGAAAAATTGTTTTTGCTCGGTCGATACGCGCCAATGTAATATTTCTCTCTATACTTTCCCCAGTAAGCAAGTGACGCCACCTTAAACATCGCACAGATACATCTTTATCTTTGTCAAAATAGGTTGCCTTCGTTGTATTCGTAAATAGGTTGATCTGAACATTATGAGCAGAATATGTCTTTTGATTGGGCAACTACTTTTGGGGAAATATTTACAAAAATTTTCAAAACCTCAAGAATAATTGGAAAATATGTGTCATTTTTTAAATGTCTAGTTATATTTTATAGCATAGTATATATTTTTTGGCGTATATTGTGTATTATAAGTATATTATATAGTGTACTGTACTATAATATTTAACTATACTATACTACATATACAATATTATCTAATACATAGATATTTATGTCTGTGATCTAATACTACTGTACTATAGTATAAAATATAAATGTATTGTAGCATATTTTATCCCACATTTGTAATATATTTTTTGTAGGCTTTTCCCCTGTAAAGAAGAGAACATGTATATAAAATTTTTAAAGAAATTTACTTTCTCTGAAAACATTTAAATTGTTTTATAAGAACCACAAAAAACTAGATAAAGTTTCTAAAATGATATATGGAATTTTGTATATAAATTAAGCAAACTTAAATGTTTGGTATAAAAGTTATATGTATTTGATATATGCATATGTTCTGAAATAAGACATATGGAAGTACGTGTAGAAAACAGGCATTTCATAAAAATATATTTTTTAATGATATTTATTCAATATCGTTTAAAAATTGACGTTTTATTTATTTTCATATACGTATGTTGTATTTATAATAAAATTTTGTTAAACGCAAAGTATCATTTATTATATACATATATCGACTTTACATTTTAGATAATTAACTTTGATAATGTTAAAGAAACGAAAACTTAATATAGAAACTGTATAGTTTGTAATTGTCAAATCTGGATCATAATATTAATCGTTGTATTACGTTTTAAAATCAAGGAAATGACTAAACAATACTAGTTTGGTCGTCGAATGAAAACCTGATAAATAAAGATTTGTACATTTTATATGTATGATGTAACAAAGAAAAAAAAAAATAATAGTAACTTTGTAGCGAATTGAAAGTTGATTTAATAAACGCGCAAGATATGTGAATCTTATCGTACAAGTGTAGTGTTTATTAAAACCCATCATCGTGAAGGTTACTTATCATATCAAATAATCAAATTTTTTTTATATTGCAAAAATGTGGTTTTATCTCTTGCTTGCTATTTTTACGACATTTAATTTTGCGATGGCCTCGTCCAGCTTTGATTTTGGAGATACTTTAGCATTGATCATTGGATTGATTATTGGAATCATTGGATTCTTTGCCTGTATGGGTGCTTACGCACGGCATCGAAATCGTATGGAAGCAATAGCATAATTATTATAAGCACTTCACAACTCCATTAATCGTAAGTATATCGTATTTCTAATCCCTTATTATAAATTATGAACCACTAAAAAGATATTTTAATAAAAGTTGTTTGATCCTGCAATTATTCATAACTATACCGCGCAGTTTTATGCTTTTATTTATTTTATTTTATATATTGTACAAAAATATAAAAGATATTCAAAATAATATACTCCTTATAATATTTAAAAAATGAAAGAAGTTTCTATTTAGGTCCTCTTTTTGTGGTTCGTAAATACCCATAGTTTATTCGTAATACACACAATTGGTTATTTTGGTCAATTTACTTATTTAATTCATTTAATAATTTTTATTTCAGTACGATCTTCTTGTCTTCTAATAAAATAATGAATAATTTTTTTGTGTTTTATATAGTGAATTGTTTTATTTCATTGATTTTGCATGATTCATTAGTAACTTATTTCATTTAAATTGCAGGCTATTCAATACATATAGAATTAATGAAGAAAATGCCTGAAGTGACTGTTTTGAATATGTTTGATAATATAAAATTTATATAAAGATTGCTTTAAAACTAACAGAAATTAAGTTTTTTATAATGAAATTTCTATAATTTAATCAATATAAATATAAGTTAACATCTTTGTGGCCACAAACTATTTTTATATCTACTGTACTATTATTGTAAGATAATTATTAAACAAATGTAAATAAAGATGGTAATGATATGTAGATATCATTATTGAACCAATTATTTGTTAAAGATATACTATTTTTTAATTTTCTTTATAATCTTTGCAATAGATGATTTAGATTTAACAGAACTCATGTAAAAGAATTTCAATAAATTTATAATTTTATGTGACATAGAAAAATATTGTTTAAAAATATAGTACATGCAATACTAATTAAAAAAGTTGTGTTGTTGTCTACATAATATATTCATAAATTTCACAAATATACAATGTATTAATTAACATCACAAACTACATTTTGATGTAATTACTTCTCAAGTAAGGAATGGAAGATAATATTATTCTGAGTTGAATCTAAATTATTTCAGGTTTCTTTGTATTAATTTCTATATATCTCTATTAGTTACAATTTTTTCCCCATACAGTGAATGGTTTAAATTAATTTTGTTTTTTTTTTTTTTTTGCAATCTATTGAATGCTGATGCATATCTAATCAGTCTTTACAAAATTTCTTATAGAATTTCACACAACATAGATTACATAAGTTTTAAAGCATGTATGAACTTATACACTAGTTAGCACAGGAAAAGCTCTTTGATTATTTTTGTCTAAACTTTTTTCATATTTTTCATTTTTATTACAAGCAAGGTAGTTAAACACTAGTACAAGATATTTTAGAACATAATTAAACCTTTCTGTAATAGTTACATACAATTCTTTTAAAAAGCTTTTTTTATATGCTCTAATTAGTGAGCTTCAAATTTTTGTACAGTGTAATTTTAAGGGTAATTTATAGATAAATTTAATTCATTCTATTATTCAAGTCAAATTTTGTTTTTTTACATTCGAAATTTGAAAAAGCAAAATGTAACACAAGAAACATGTGTTTTTCACAATTGCATTTCTAAAATATCATACGATATATTCATATGTTTAGAACAGTATGCTTATACAGTACATACTATATATATATACATATATATGTATATAAATCATATATATATATATATAAATCAACAAATTATCTATATATGCTTGCAATTAATTATATGAATCTGTTAAATAAATTAAATAACTGTAATAAATTACTTCATTAAATTCTGATCCATCAATATGTACTAAGACTTTATGTGTGAATCTTTTAAATGTAGCAAAATATGATTTACTTGTTTTTTTGTCATATTTTCTGAAAAATATATTGTAATACCTATGTCTGAATGTACTAAGTTGTTCAATTCCATCAAGTTAGATGCCATATTAGTAGAAGAGAATTATGATGAATTCACATTGTGATTTTTTTTCTTGTATGTAACAGTGCGGTTTGGTATTCTTTGGTAAAACAACAATAATGTTTTACAAAAATTTACTCCAATTATATCATCACCATTATTATTATAGTACTATGCATATCTAAAATCACATTGTGTAAAATATATTTGGAAGGAAGTAGTCCGTTGCAATGCTGTTAATGAAATAATATTCATTTCTATTGTCTTATTTCATGCATTTCATCACATTCAATGAATAAGTTTAAGAAATTCAAAATCAATTTTTACCAAACTATATCACTGTAAATTATTATATTTAAATATAGTTTATTTTAGAAACTTCATATACTCAGCTTTTATTAACAAACATAGAAGCTGCATCTTTATCAAAAGCCAATCCACCTAACAGTAAATGAATAATATGTACATTAAGTATTACATGTTATGCATTTTCTTTGAGTATTATCTAATAAATTTATTTAAAAGTAACTATATAAGAATAATTGCAATGCATTTCCATAAGAAATACATACAATTACCTATATTATAATGTTTCGTTCAACAGCCACATGAATTTATTACCAGGTGGATTAACTGGATTTAATGTTATAATTATATTTTCACCCAAATAAAGTGGAAAACGAAATAACGGAATTATGGTATGCAAAACTTAGAAATAAAACATATGTGTATATGAAACAATTGAGTGTAATTTAATATAATATCATGATCAAGTATCAATAACTTGGAAATTACAAGAAAAAACTTCATATTCAAAATTTTAAAATAGTTTTCGACATTCTAATACTGATAATAATAAATTCATGCTTAAAGCAGTAATAAATCGCAACATTAAAAACGACGAGAACTGCAATTATTTGAACGAAATAAAGATAACATTATAATCATCAATAAACAGCAGTAATATTTGTAGTTATACAAATAAGCTATTCTTAACTATATTGCAAAATGCAATATGTGATAGCACAGATGAAAATTTAAAATATATTTTTTGGGATGTAACACAAGCACTAGATTATTTTATTTTTGATATTGTTAAAACATGTATGAATTTCATACATATGTCATGTCCCTATTGAGCTTCTTTTTTTCTTACTTAGATTCTCAATATCTGTGATGATTACCATTATTTTCATCATCATTTTATCAGAAATTGAAGTGCTAAATAACAAAAATTCCTAAAATATTCGAAGGAATGGATTGTGCAAATGTATTTCAGAACGTATTGTAAATGAAATGCCAATTCAAATGAAATAAACTTCGATAAATTAAATATGCAATAATAAAAATATTCACAATCAAGTCTAAAAAAGATAATAGTTGATATAATATTAGATAAGATACATGAAACTGCTAACTAGTAACACATGACTTTTTTTTTAATTGAAATAGGTAAAATCGCTAGAAATACATTAAAGCATAACAGTGACTATATTAATCATATTTTTTCTCTGTCTGACTCCTGCAATCACATCCATGCACACGTAAACATACATTCTCTCTCCAAAGCATTCAGTATACATTAACAGTTATACATATATATCGAGCAGAATGGCTGTACGCCATCATTTGTAAGACTAGCTGAGGCCTGTACTAATGTGGACTGTGCTATCAATAAATTGAGAGCAGAAAAAGTCTTTTAATAAGCATTTTCACTAAAGAATGATATTTACTACAATAAGATATAAGCACAGTACATGTAAAGGCCTCTATCCTCAATTTCAATATTTTATTTCTTTTTCTTTCCTATGTTTTATTTTTTTGTCCAGAAGCTTAATTCGTTCATTCAAAATATTCTCCGTGTACGATTTGAGAGTTTTAATTTTGCTGTGAGGCACATATCAAATAATTAATATGCTGACGCACAGATAACGAGAATATTTTAGCGATACGCACGGATGTTACAATATCAAATACATCCTAAATACTTTCATTCGCATCTCCTCGCATACATATCCACGAAGACGAGGGTAGCAATACGTATTAGCAAAACTATAATAGAATAACAATTGTAATAATGCATGATTCTCATACTAATGGATAAGGGCAACACGTTTAAATAAAGAATGTATTACGAAAATGAGTAAATCGAAAAATATAGATCATAACCTGTTGAAGATTACGTTATTGATCGGTATGGGAAGGTGGAGCTGTTGAATTGTCAACATTTGCGGCGTGCAAAGGTTCTGCCGGCGGTGTACCGTCATGAGAATTTCCTATATGTGGGGTAGCTGGTGTAGCTGGCTGCGACTGAGACGTTCCACCAGAAGGAGCGTATATTAGCCGATAGCCAGCTGGTAAAAAGAAACCGCCATGTGGTGTACAACTAAATGTTTGAAAATTTGATAATGTTTGATTATCATGATACTGGATGTAACCTCCACTTCCCGTTGAACTTGATATCGGTATAGGTGTAACTAAGGATCCAGTAGAGGATACTGCGATATTTGTTCCATCTGGTAATATAGGCGTGAACTGATATTGCGTTGAATTTATAATTGCCGGATTATGTGCTGGCTCTAGAGATTCGGTTAGTTCACTTGTATAACTAGTAGGTTGTTGAGACACGTTTTGCATAGTTTCAGAAGGCACTACTGGAATTGGAATAACATAAGCGTGTGGTATTCCAGTTGCCGCCTGTTGTGGTTGTAGTTGCAAAGGAGTTTGCTTCAATTTCTGCATAGCTAATCGTAATGTTTCATCGGTATCTGGATAATTACTCGGAGCTTTTTGTAAAGGAGTTTGGGGCGTTGTGTTAAACATTAAATAGTCTTCTGTACCTGGAAGTCTAGTTTGTCCTGTTAGGAAAAGAATTATGTCATTACAATGGGCGATGAAATATAATAATTGAAATGGGATATATAAAATAGCTGTTTAAAGTTACTTAAAGTTACTATTAATTACTAACCTGGCACACTAGTCGTAACAGTATGATAAAGCACTGGATGATGTTGATGGTGATGTTGATGGTGATGTTGATGAAGTGCACTTGCTTGCTGTTGCTGTTGAATTAATAGCTGTAATTGATGCTGTTGAAATCGTTCCAATTCTTCTCTATGTCTTCTTTGCAGGGATTCTAATTCCATAGTTTGCCTGTATATATACGGAAGTAAAAGAAGTTAATTTTTAATTATTATAAAATTGTAAGATGAAATTTTTATAGATGTAAACCTACTTTTTTATAAGCAATTGATATTCTTCACTTGGTGTTAATGTCCAAAATCTCTCATCTTTTTCTATTTGCTATAAATAATATTAACAGTTGGATTAATGGCGCATAAATTAATTATATACATATACTTAGTGAAGCTATATATTTACTTCTACAACAGGAGCATTAATAGGCTGAGTAATTTGCGTAGGTGGAAGAGAACCCTCACGGCTATGAGTTATTTGTACTGGTGTACCTGTAATTCATGAATATTTAATTTTTAAACATTTCTAAATGTATCTATTTCATTGATCTTTAGAATACTTACCCTGTGTGTCATCTATGTGATAAACCTTTGAATCTTCTGTTTGATTTTTTGACATATCGGTATGTTGTTGAATCGGTGTAGCAGCATTACTAGGAGGACCTGCGACCTTGGAAACCACGAATCTTGATATTTTTCTAACAGGTTGTGTTGTACTAACCTTCTATTAAAATTAGTTAGTTATTTTTCGAAAACGCTCGTTGAAAATACCGAAATTTGCTATACGTAAATATACTCTATATGTACCTCGGAAACATTTTCTTGAGATTCTATTTGCACCGGAGTGTTCGTATCAGAGCGTGATGTAAAGACACTGGGAGTAACGGTAGCAACAGGTACAGCAGTTACAGGTGGAACAGTAGTCAATAAACTTTGAGTAGATTGTAACGATGGTTGCAGCTGAATAGAACCAACGGACGACGGCGGAACAGAACTGATGGATACAGGCGGTGTTAAAGGTTGTGGAGAAGCTGTTGCTGGAATCGATCCTCTGTGAATTTTTGCTAATTCTTGTTCTAATTCTTGGAGACGAGATCCCGGTCTTTGGGTTCGAACTTTTATACTCTCTTTACTCGGACTCATAGTTTCAGACCCTACAGGAGCCCCTCCAGGTGTTGGAGTTGGACTATCGAGAGAGCAATCTACATGCTGAACATAAGAAAATTTTATATTTTCATTTTATTAATTTGAATCTTTCAAGACAAATGTATATGACGTTCTTAACGTCAAACTTACAGTTTGAGAAAGCGTAAGTTGTTGAATTGAGCTTTCTTGAGTTAAAACAGAACTTTCCACACTTGTTGGAACATTTGAATCAGTCAAGTTTGTAGTTGACTGTATCGTAGTCTGCGGTGATAGAGGACCTTGCTATGTATTTATCACATTATTAATACAAAATACAAAAGAATTTAATTCTTTATATTTTTTAAATTACTTACTATGCCATGTGTAGTGGAAATTGGCATGCCAATATTGACAAGTTTCTGTTGTAAAGAATGCATGTAAGCATCATATCCACCTATTATCTGGTGATTATGAGGAGTAGCTGGATAACTTATAGGAGGTGTGCCTACATTAAGTGCTTCGGACGGCTGACTTGTTAATTGAACAAGCTTTTGATGGAGATCTGCTATTGTTTGTGGACCTGTTCCACCCGGAACACTAGTTCCAGTAGTCGTATCTGAGACTTTATCTAGCGAATTCTGTTGACTAAGCTTTCGATGTTGTTGCTGCTGTTGGTGTTGCTGCTGCTGCTGTTGTTGTTGCAATGTTTGATTTTGTGTAAATAATACCGAATCTACAGATTCAACGAACGTATGTTCAGGAGTTACATCATGGCTAGAGCTTTCGTTCTCCGATAATAAAGGACATTCAGAAGTTGTACGCCTAATATATAGACAAAATAAATTAATGTATAAACATACCTGTATTAAACATTTGGCAATATTATATATACTATACATACCCAGCTGAATTAGCTTCTTGAGCTTCTGTTTCGGATACTTTTCCTAAGAGTTGTTGATCAGGGAGCTTTAAATGAAACTGAGATTGATCGGAAGAAATGCAATTTTCTACATTTTGAATTTCTTGTATAACGTGTTGTGGGATAGTTTGTTGCGATTGTGGTTGAATCTGTTGAATATGTCTGATTGATGCAGATTGCTGTATAATATTTTGATTCATAGATGCAGCCCATTTGCTTTGTTGAAAATTTTGTTGTGCCATTTGTAACTGAGGGTCGATCTGATGGGTTGCATTCAGTTGCATTGTTTGCTGCAGAGGTATTTGAGCTTGATGAGGTTGTTGACTAAATTGAAACGTTTGTGGAATTCCTTGCTGTGTTGTGTTCACTTGATAATTATGTTGTAATTGCGGTTGCATTTGTATTTGACTTGCTTCTGGTTGAATAGGTTGAAAATACTGTTCAGACTGGAGAGTAGGTTTATATTCGAGTATTGTAGTTCCTGGGATATTTACAGCTTGGCTTGGTTCGTGGGTAGTTAAACAATGAGGAGTTACAGATTTCGATTTCGGGTTCGAAAGTATATTTGCTAAATTTTGTGCTAAATCTGGAAGCGTTGATGAAACTTCTTTAGTTTTAAGTGTAACTTTAGGAGCAACCTCTACAGTGACAGTTTGATGGGCAGGAACTGAAACAGGTACAGATACATTTGCTGGGACATTCACTGTAGCTTGAGGTGCTGTTTGAAGCTGTTGGATTGGTTCCAAAACAGTCTGTGGTAAAGGAGTGATATTTGATCCATCTGGTTGAGAAATAAATTGTACATGCTGTGTTTGGGGCATCGATAAATTGGGCATGATCATTGTTTGCTTCTTATCGTCCGTCATATTAGCAATTTCCGAAATTTGCGAATCCGTAGACATGTTCGATGTTGTAGAAATATTAGAAATCCTGCGGTTTCTCTCATCTATGATTGTGGCTGGTTGTAATTGTGGAATATGTCTAGGAAGTATCACATATTGTTGATGTTGTTGCGGTATTTGTTGATGTTGAAATTGTTGCAATGGTCGTTGAGCTTGCATTTGTCCCTGATGCTGATGTTCAGGCTGAATGTGCATTTGCGCTATACTTTGTTGTATAGGAATTTGTTGTTGCTGTAATAGAATATTGCATGGCATAGATTGATTTTGATATTGTCCTGATATATTGATTCCGCTCGATGAAACTTGAGTTTGTGGATCCTTTTGTGGCATGGCTACGTTTTGAGATACAACTTGTACCTGTTGAGGCGATTGATGCGTTATTGCTGATCCTGGAACCATTACATTTTGTTGACTAGATTGCACAGCACTAACATTCTGTTGCATTTGTGATATGGGTAGGATTGCTTGCCCTTGTACAGTACTTTGAAGAGTAATTGATTGTTGTACCGGTTGTTGAATTGTTTGAACAGTGTCTACTTGTTCTGCGATACATTGAGGATTTTGCGTAACGATTTCGATATTAGATTTTTCAGGAATAGCTTGTGCTTCTAAAACATTCACTTCTAGATCATCGTGTTTTACTTGCCCCTCATCAATTGTATTTGATTGCGATAATGAACTAGGTTGAGTTGTTAATACGTTAGATTTATCTGTATTTTCTACAGAAGTAGATCCTCCCTCTTCACTTGTAACAATCTTCTGTTCAACTACAGGGCTAACTAAAAAACGAGAAATTTTTCGTGCTGGAGGTGGCGCAGTTAATGTAGCTACTTCTGCAGCTGTGGCATCAAAGTGTGTCTCTTTATTCGTTTCTTTCTCTTGTTCCATTGCATCTTGAACGCCGGATTCTTTAGATTTTTCATTTATTTGATTTACAGTCGAATCGGTTATTTGACTTTGGATATAAGTTGATTTAGCTGTTTCATCTTTAAGTATACTTTGCGCGTCTAACACTGTGTCTGCTGTTGCAGATACTATGGTTTCCTGAGTTGGATCAGTGGGATCGCTTGGTAAATTAGTCGGTGTTAATGTATCCGTATTTTGTGTAGAGGTTGATGATCTTCTGGATGCTTCAGCTGATGTGTTTTCAGGACCCATTTGGCTATCAGGCGTTTGCACATTTTGTTGCTTATCCATGGAGGTGGAGCCCGTAATGTGAGAAAGAATTTGATCAATCGGTAATAATTTGGTAGGTGTAGAAGTATTGGAAGTTTCGTCTCTCTGGAATCATACAAAAAATAATTATCTAGCTATCAAACTTTACCTTTTACCAATAAAATAATTACAATGCACGTAAACAAAACCAAATAGCGGCATAAATGAAATAATTATTGCAAAATACAGTTATATAATTTGGTTACATTACTAAGTATATTTAAAATAAATTAAAAAAGGGAAATACAAATAGGTATTTTTAATAATGAATGCATATCTTAAAATGCTATTATGTTACAAAAAATCTGTTTAAATAAGTACAATTTCATTCATTTCTAAAGAATGCTGTATGAATGTTGTTTGTTATTTTATATATATAGGATTCTCTTATATATAAATGTATTGTAATATACTGCTAATAGAAATTATAATCTTCATAAAAGAGTGAATTTTCCTGAAAAATTTTCAAGTAAAAATTAAATGTAATATATAATTAAGAACAAATATATAAAAATTAAAGTATAAAGTACGCCCTGGCCATAGTCTAACCATTATGTTATACAAATTGCCTATAGGAGGAATTTAATATGCAGGAAATGTCGTCATATAATATTGCTGTACTTCAAAAGATACACAAATGTCCGAACACAATGTATCATGAATCAAAAAGGATGCACAAACGTCCACGATTATACGATGAAATATAGGAAACAGGATAAGGTATAGAGGGGACGATGAACTCACCGAACGGTGTCTACGATGGATTTTGTACGACGATCGGTGGCTGCTTTGACGAGTTAGCGAGCCATGTCTCACCTGCTGCGTCCAAAACGATACACACCAATTATACCTTGGAGGTACACCCTTGTGTTTTTTTTATGGGATCACGAGATATACATCTCGAGCGTAACCACAACGTTATTTTAATATGAAATATATAAGAAACATGGTTCTATTATTTCAAGAAAACAACTTACAACAAGCAAAATAGTCCTATGATATGCATTATGGACTTTTGTGTATCAGGTTCTTAAGTAATAATACTAATGACAATGATTTTTGTTAAAAACTTCTATTTCAAAATTTATTTCTATTTGTTTCTCTGATAAAAAAACAGAAAAAAAGAAAAAAAAAGAAAACGAATTTCCTTTGTAGATAAATTGTATAAATTTCATTATATTCGTAGTATATTAATATCTATAGAACAAATCGAAAAAACGGAAAGAAAACCATTACCTTAGCTGTATCAAGACTGTGGTCACGATCTCTAGGTCGACGACTCGTGACTGGACTACCACCGGCAGATTGATCTGGTGGACCATGTGCTACTAAAGGTAAAGCCCGTGTAGGATCCAAACGTAATTGTTTAACGATGTCTTCTATCAATTCAACGAACGTTTCACATTGAGATTGTGGCAATAAATTTTCAGCAACCTGAAGATAATAAGAATAGAATAATAATAAAAATTTTGAAGATAAAAATATTGACATATAAAATTCTATTATTTACTTACCAGGTTATTAGCAATGTCAGTAGGTACCATATCATCTCTGTCGAATTTAAATGTCACAGTTTTTTGTTTGCTGGTATCTAACTGACATTCAACAATCATTGATTGTCCCTCATTACTACTTACAGATAAAACTGTTAATTTGATACCAGGCTTTTTACGTTTCGTACCGGATCTTTTTACTCTAGATCTTTCGGATAAAGTGACATTCTCTGCACTTTCTTGATTTATTCTATATAAACCAAATATTGGTTAGTTTCTTAAACAATATTTATTTAACGAATTATTGAAATTTCATATATTTACCCTTCATTTGGCATTGCTACTTGAGATGTGCTTATGTTAGACACGTTAGAGATATTTCCTTGATCCTGAATAGTAGGCGGTACGTCCGTTGGCAAAGATTGCACAGAATCCATTGTATCTTGTTTAGATAAAGAAGATCTTTCTGTGTTAGAACATAGCTGTTCTGTGTTTGAAATGAAATGCTGTTGTTGCTGAGACACTGTTGTTGATGGCACAGAAATCCCAGATGATATGGGTACAGAAGTAGGAATACTAGAACTTTGCGAATATTTCATTTGAACTAAGACATTTTGTTGAGACTGAGATTGATGTCCACTGTTCGAAATAAGAGTAGGTGCACTTTGCATATTTGGAATTGTTGATGTTATTGTATTTTGCATATGAGTCGCTGATGACGTGCTCTGAAGATTTAGACCAGTTGGTACAGATGCTTGTACTTGTCCTGGCTGTGGTTGCATGTAAGGCTGTGAAGTTGGAGGTGCTGTATTCTGAGGGATACTTGGATGAGAATAAATTTGGGCTGTAGGCTGGTTGGATGATAAAATCTCTACATGGCCAGAGGAACTTGAGCTGGCATACGAATGATACACTTGTTGAGATATATTTTGCTGATATAGGGGTTGCGTACTGTATCCTGAGGTTCCTGTCGTATTTTGCTGATAGTACTGCTGATTTTGAACATGCTGTATTTGCGGTTGAGAATATTGCACTTGTGGAGGTTGCGATATTTGCTGATGCATATGTTGGGGTTGTGATAAAATTTGTATCTGTGCTTGTTGTATTTGATGACCCATTTGTTGTGGCACATTCATTTGATTCAGTTGTATATACTGTTGTTGCTGATGCAAATGTTGCTGTTGTTGTATTTGTTGAGATACTGGAGGAAATTGTGGTTGAGTCTGTACAGTTTGTGGGGTAGAGCATTGTGAAGAAGTAGCAGTTAAATTTTGCGTAACATGCTGAGGAAATTGTTGTGGCTGTTGTTGTTGCTGTTGATACTGTTGTTGTAACTGTTGTTGATATTGCTGTTGTTGGTACTGCACTTGCTGCTGTGAAACCTGAGTCACTTGTTGCATTTGTTGTGCTTGCTGTGGCTGAACAACAGACGTTTGTTGCTGCATTAATGGTTGCTGTTGAACCAATTGGACTTGTTGTGGTTGTAAATTGTGTTGCTGAGGTTGTTGTGCAGCAGTTTGCATTTGTTGTTGTTGTTGCAAAGGTATTTGATTCTGTTGCAACTGCATTTGTACTTGACCTTGCATTTGGATGCTCATATTTGATTGCATCTGTTGTTGTTGCTGTTGCAATTGCATTTGTTGAAGTAATAATTGTTGTTGTAACAAATTTTCATTGGTTGTATTAGCACTATCCGCTTCTCGATCTAAACGTTCCTTTTCTTCTTTGGCTTTACGTTCTTCTCTCTCTCGTAACAAAGTGCTGATTTGCGATTTTAACATTTTTGCTACAGCCTTGACATCTTCCTCAAGTATAAGGCTAGATTTAGCCATTTCTGAGGCTACTTCTTCTGCATTATCAGTTTGAATGTCAAAATCAAACTGTATCGCCTCGTTCTCTTTATGTTTGTTAGTACGTTTTTTGGGATCCAACACTCGAAGTCGGAATTCAACACGCGATAATTCCGCATCCGCTACGGCTGAATCTCTTGAAACCATTTCTAATTTTAAGCCAACATCGTCCGCAAAAAATTCGTGATTTAAAAGATCTTTAACTAAAGGCCGTTCTTCTTTTTTCAATCGAATGCACATTTCTATAATCTCACGTACTTCTGGATTTTCCACTTTATCGTAACTTTGCGGCTTTACACCCTGCGTATAATACAAACATTATTTAATATGTTGTTTGACACGTTGAATAAAAATGAATACTATATAAATAATAAAAAGTTCAGTAAAATCTGAGTTTACGTCATTAAATAATTTACCGATACTACGCGTTTATATATTTGTGCCGGTCCAGTACATTCTGAATATGGATATTCACTAGTAGCCATTTCAAGCATACACATTCCAAACGCATAAACATCAACGGATTCATCGTAATGTTCTTCATACATTTCTGGTGCCATAAATTCGGGTGTTCCAATAACACTTTTTGCAAAACTCCTGTTTTTAAGAGTAGCAAGTCCCAAATCGCCAATTTTTACACTTCCTGTGGTACCGGTAATAAAGATATTGTCACATTTTAAATCACGATGAATAATTGGTGGTGACCTCGAATGCAAGAAACTAAGGCCTTTCAAAATTTGTCGACACCAAGATTTTACAACTTTTGGATTAATTTTTTTAAATCGTCTTAGATACCTATATGGAATTGTATAATAATTTAGAATTATAATTATAATATCAGAAATTTAAAAAATTTTTCATGAGTTTAAAAACGTACGTTTTCAAGGTTCCTGAAGTCATAAGTTCAGTGACTAGCACAATATATTTTCTACGTGTAAGTGTAACTTCCCAATAGTCATAAAACCTGACAATATTTGGGTGTTGTAAACCTTTCAACATTTCTGCTTCCTCTCGAAATCTTAATCTTTCCGTCTTATTTAATTTTTTTTCCTAAAAGAAAAGTTATAATTATATACAAATCTGTTTAAAAGTAATACAAACATTTAATTACATTTCTCTGACCTGCAATTCACACCAAGCAACAGCTACACCAGTTTGAGTATCCAGACCTCTATATACAGTCTTAAAGCTGCCTCTACCAATTTCTTCTTCAAATTTTAAAAATCTACCATCTGGTGATATACCTATAGCCTTTTCTTCATCATCATCATCTTCAACAGTTTGCACTTTAACTTTCATTAATAAATTTCGTACTTCTTCCATAGCCATTGTTTTCTGTGTTAATTTTTCATCTGCTTTAAAATTTTCATCAAGTAAAGGACCAATAAATCCTTCCACTGCTTCTTCTTGCACGACTTCCTTTTCTTTTTCTTCCTTTACCATCTTGGTTTCGTCTTGGGTGTTCGTATCCTTGACATTCTTCAACTCAGTATCTAATGGTGGTACTTTACCTAATTTACTCAGAGATTCATGAAGCGCTTGAGTAGCAACAATATCACTGATACTGGTGCCATTATCATCTTCATCATATATCGTCACTTCTTCTTCTACTTCTCTTTGCGCATCTATATCCTTAATCTCAGTTTCCACAATTTCTTCTGACACTTTTGATGTTACAAATCTTGAGCTTTTTACCATTTCTTCAGTTTGTTGCATGTCATTTTTATCATCTATCACATTTTTCTCAGAATTTTTAGTTAAGTCTTCATTCTCTGCAAGATTAATAGATTTCGGCTCTTCGTTAGACGTTTTCCGTTTGGTTTTTTCGTTATTTTTATTAGCTGCTGAACTCATGGATGTTTCTGTGGACGAACTTGTATTTATATTTTTTTCCATATTTATTCCTTTTAAATTTTTGCTATTGTGTTGCTCAATCATCTTTTCTGCAACATATTTGTTTCTAGATTTTAAATTGCTGGATTTCGTACTTGTGGAAGAAGTGGAAATTATTTTTTGCTTATTCTGTGTACTTATTTCTTCGTCAATACTATTTGCCGATATTTTTTTTATAATATTCGAAGTTTTAGAAGATTCGAAACATTCTAATGTAGATGTCTTTTCTTCGTTGGAATCTAGTGATCCTTTTTTGTCTGATGGGTTTCGTGAGGAATCAGCACCTTCTTTACTAATATTGTATTCCACACTCGTTTCATCTTCGTCCGATTTTTTTGATTTCAATCGACTAAGTGGTGTTGAAGGTGTGGAACTGGATCCTGTACATAAAAACGAACTTCGTAGTAAAATCTGTAAAACATTCTGTATACAAAAATTGTTGCTGAATGCAAGTATAAAATACCTGGCACATTGAACACATTTTCTGTTGCTGTAATAGCTTCCTCTGCATCGCTAAAACTGCGATCATTTTCATGATCTAAAGATGGTGAATTGAGATTCCGAGATGATGATTTTTCACAAATTCGTAACGCAGATAAAACTTTCTTTTTAGAAGAAGGTGAACTACTGGCGACTCCGTTACTTGTTATCGATAATGAATCTGTATGGTCAGCCCTTTGTGTCCGCACTTGCTTTTTGCAAATTGGTGTAGAGGAACGGCTTAGATTTGATGTCTAAGAAAATAGGTAAAAACATACAATTTATAGTTATATGGAAATATTACTTAGATATAAAATATCTTTTGTTTTCTAATATACCTTTCTATCTCCAGAACTATGAGCACTAGTGCCAGCTTGTGAGACAATAGATAATTTTCTTTGGCGTTTGTGATTATGTGTGTGATTATGAATTCTTTGAGTGGTTACAACTGAGCAAGGACCTACTCCTTCTTGAGAGGCTAAGTGGCCCACTGCCAGGCTAATCCCACTCTGATTACCACCACCTCCACTGGCCACCAGCTTTGGACATAAACTTGACAGGCCACTTCCCCCTGAAGATTGTTGTCTATTTGTCTCATACCTAAAACATTATTAAATATACTACATAATTATTACACCATATTTCCTTTTCTTTTCATTAAATTCTTCTTCTAAATATTTTTTTCTTTGATAAAAAAAGACAAAGTTTAAATTTTACGTTTAAATCATATAATTATATACATTTCAATTTAGATACAAAGTATGTAGAAAGCTTATATTTTATAATACAAAATATAAATACAAACTATAGCAGAAAGTATGATTACACCAAACTGAAGTCATATTTGTCATCATGAAATGTTTCATGTATTACATTGTGTTTTATGAATATGATAAAAATTGGAAAATGTTACACACACACATATATTTTGTACTCAAATACCTTTTATTATATAACTATGAAGAATAGTAAATCTAAATTAAGAAATTAATGTTTAGCCTCATCTGTACTAAATGTACTCGTACGTACACGCCAGCCATGAAATCGTTATATTATGTAATATTGAAATGCTATGAATAATGGTTTGAAGTACTACTTAATCTTAAAGGAAGCAAAAGTATGAAAAATGTTTGAAAAATAAATTTAAGATATACACAATCTATAATAATGATAAAAATTCCAAAACATAAAAAGCTAAATCAATAGTTGTTGGTAAATTATTATTTTTTCTTGAACGTTTAAGTGACAATAAATAATAAATGAATAGTTCTATGTTGCAGTATGACAATAATGTAAATCATGTAATTACTAACCTTTGAGTACCTATAAAATTTCATATTTGAAGTTCGGGGTCAGTAATTCTGAAAATATTTATACTTTTATACTTTATTTATACTTTTCCTGATGAAATTTTCTAATTTCATGTGGAAAAAATTTCTTGATTAGATTTTATAGTACTTCAGCATTCACTAATTTTTCAACTAATTTTAGCACATGAAATATTTTAATTAATATATTTTTCTAAAGTAATGTTTCTTAAAGATTGTAATAATTTCAATATGTACATGTACAGTACAGATGAGATATACAAAAAATTCCTGTGCATGTGTAGTTTTAGTATTTAATATATTATTATAGTTTGTTATATTCAGTAATTCAAAAATTCAAAATTAGAGGTACACAAACACTCTGTTCCTTAGAGACATGTTTCAGATTATGTATTGTAATAGAATAATTATTTAGAAAACGGAATCTGTAAAATAGTATATTAAAGAACAATCTTTATAAAGTGCATTCCAAATTAAACATATACATATATATTGAACATGTATAGTTAAATAAAAAGCAAAGAATGAATTACAGCAAAGAAATTAAATGACAGAAGATAAAAAATGACAATGTAAGAAGCATGATTTTGATACAGACATCATTATACCTGTCCTGCCTGCTGTGGCCAGATGAGAGGAATCCACGCACTGTATTGCCTATAGCTGCTCTCTTTTTAATTTCTTTCTTCCGTTCTCTGTACCCACCAGATCCAGTCTCCACTTGATCTTGACGACTATTTCTATCTGCCTGTAATCAATAAACTAGTATTATAATCCTCAATGTAATAATAAATAAGTGTGCACAAAGATATTAACAATGTTCAGTAATAAATTTGCGAAATTAACAACATAAATATAAAAAGATAAAATATAAATCTAAAACTAATTTATGAGAAGTTTACCTTAATACTTAAAAGCTTTATATTCAAATTAGTACTTGTGCTTGTTGGAACTGGACTTAGATCACACCTTACTCTTCTGTGTGATTTCTCAACAATTGGTGGATCTTCCTCTAATTCCAACTGATTTCCAATTGTAAAAGAACGACTCTGTGTTAACAAAATATCTTCCGTATTATGTTCCCGACTAGTGCCAACCGAACTCACTGCCTTGTTTTCATTGCAGCATCTCGGCATTGCACATAACCAACGTATGAAAGAATTCACTTTATAAAAATCCTTGTCTTCTACTTTATATATATGTACATATATATTTATATATATATATATAAATTTATATATATATATATTTTTTTTCTCCCAGTTTGACTTAGATAAAGATTTTTAGAAAAACGGTATCTTTAATTAACTTTATCTTTCAAATTATAAAATACTGGATGCATTTATCTAAGTGCACAGAGTATGTGGTTCTTATATTCATCACAGATCTTTTCCTCCTTTCTTTATCGAATATACTCTGTTACTTCAATTTCTTAATAAATATTTAATACCAAAGAAGTTAAATGATTCTGGAAACAGAAAAAATATTGATATTAATAATAGTAACTAATAATAATAAAATATTAATGACAAAAACTTCATAAATAAATGAAGAATTTAGTTTGTTTATAATAATATCCATTCTTTATAGGAAAAATTGACTGTGATAATATCTTTATTATAATTTCTATTTTTTATAAAATGAAACAAATTTTTTAATTTTGAGGTTCTGATTGAATATTACATAAATATTCCATTTATCTTTTAACTTATCTTTAATTTTTAATTCAACATAAGTTTTCAAAATAGATTGGTGATTTTAAAATATATTTTGATTTAATATTATACATATTAAAAAATAATTTACTATTTCAAGCAAGCTATACATTTACTTTGTTTATAAGTTATAAATATTGTTTATTATTAATGGTTCAAAGTAATAATACACGTGTATTGTGAGTAAAAAATAATTTAAAATTAATATTTGTCATATATAATAAACATCTTTCTTACGTCATTCTATTTAAATATTTGATATGACATACTTTAAATATTAATAAATATGTATGCTTATCTCATTATGTTTATCATTATAATTTTATTGTAATTTTAAATAATATTAATAATTTATCAGTGTTTGCATTAAATGCGAATTAATAATCTTATTAAAATAATTTTATATTATATATGTACATCATACCATATGTTAAATGCAGGAATAATTTACAAATTATTCAAGTAACGAATATGCAAAAATCTACAAGCGAAGTAAATTGTTTATTTAAAAAAGGAATGAAAAACAAAATTAGAACTACATAGAAGAACATTTTGTGATAGAAATAGAATTCTATCAATAAAGCTTGAATTAATCTATTTTACAGAGGGCAGAATTGCATGTGTGTATTAGTCCTTCTGGTTTCACTATAATCCCTACTTTGCAAACAGTTTTATATACCGGACAGATTATATAAATTTAACAACATCAATAGTCTAATGTTGATCATGTTGACTGCCAATAAATGTGAGGACAGCCGATCTTAGAATTAGTGCTTTAGATATACTAAATATATCGTCTAGACAATATTTCGTTATTTATTAATAAATCGAACACTTATGTATTTATTATTACTTATGAATTTCGTAAACTTGTTCAACGAAATAACTGTGAGAAGTATTAATAATTTGAAATAAAGAGATTGAACGTGAACATGTGGGGAATAAAATTTACTTCGTTAAATATTGCAGTATGTTGTCAAGCATCGTGGAACAGTCACTTGAAAAATGTTGACAGTATATAGCAAGTAGCAGGTCTTACGTATATACTGTGATATACGTATCTCACGGACACACCGTTACAATGCATGCCGAACACATGCGTATTAAGGGGTGAAGAGGAAGTACCACACACGTATACCGCAAATCAAATAAATGCACACATTCGTACGCGCGCATATAGTCAAGACCACCAAAGAGATAATGTGACATCTATCCCAAAAATATCGCGTCAGTGCATATTTTACACATTGTCTGGCGGCGAATAGCTTCGAGACCTATGAATAAATTCGAATCTTTTCATTCTCTATGAACGTCACCGATTTATCCATGATTTTTGTCTGATAAAATACATGGGGAAGACAAGCAAGTATACTTGTCATGCGGAGATGCGTGAATAACAATATCTACTTAAAATTAGCGGTTTCGTACGGATATATAAGATATTTGTTCAGTTATATGATTGTTTCATTACCTCAGATATCGACCTGATCATATTAGCTTCGCGACGCACTGACAAACAGCACTCGTAATTTCTTAGTCAGCCGGTACTCACATTTGTGATGTAGAAAATCGTCCGACTACACCCAAATAACCACCATTTTCTTTCACTGAGTAATGCGCACTCTCGCGGTGCTATGCGTCAACAATGATCAAGTTATAAATTTATGCTGCGTACACACCAATCACGTTTATGTTATCATATAACACCGAATGATCATTGAGAATTGTTTTTATAGGTTTTATTTTCTTGATAACCATTCTCCTACCTACGATTCAGTGTTTTATTCAATAATTTATTCTATGTATGTAACACTAATCATTGAAAATTTGTTCTTATAGATTTTATTCTTTTTAATAACGTTTACTTACGATTGAATGTTTTATTAATTAATTTTGTATATATTTATTTCTTCTTGTAAAACCTTTTAATTAATTAAAACAAATTTATAATAGACTTATTTTGTAAATTATACACTTTTTGATTACTTTAAATGTTTGTATAATAATAATAATAATAATAATAATAATAATAATAATAATAATAATAATAATAATATATCCATTTACATACTTAAAATGTTTTACACAATAAAAACGTCACATAAAAAAACTAAAATATCTAAAGAATTAAGTATAATTTACGTACAGGAAAATACGTATCTAATTAGTGTAGAAATTGCGTGATGCACACATGCAGTAGAGTACACTACTACTGTATATATGATATTTAAAACGAATCCTCCACAGATGGTAAAATTGTTTCAATTCAGACTTCTATGAAATTTGTATGACATAAAAACACGTTAAAATTGATGAAAACATTTTCGTCGAGCATCGAGCAACTTTTATTTTTTTACACGCATTAATCTCGATACAAGACTATGCATTAATATGCAACCCGAAACTTGATATTTATTTAGATGGGAATGTATTGAGAAGATTTTCTTATGTCACTGCTAGGTAGCACCATTGTCGCGCGCAATTTCTATGCTACACTTTCGATTCTATATTCATTCTAGAACATATTGCATTTGCCTGATGTAGTCTGTAGTAGTCTGCGGACATGGTTAACTGTGGTTTGTAGCATTATGTAGAATACGATTACAAAGGCCGACTTAAAAGCTAATAACGCTTGTTTGTGTCCGTGTGAGGCTTTAACCAGAAAAAATGACTCGCACAGTGTCATCGAATTTTTAGGAATTAATGAAATTGAAAAAACGGAAGAGTCTGTGCGCGCAGTGCGTGAATATGCCCGCCAAGGTCTCAAAGAAGGTCGTGGGCATGATCGTACGAAGCCGAAAATTCATTATTAAGGATGGGGTCATTACGGTACTGAAACACATTCAGTTTAATACCTATTAGATTTTTAAGTTACACCTTTTCCTATATATGTTTTCGATGATTTCGCATCGAAAGTAAGTACGTTTTCGTTTCGGTGCATGACAAACTCTTAACGACGAATTTACTTTGTGTTTATCTTCTACCAAGTAGTGCGATAATAGTGGATTTAATGATTAAAATGTTTCGCAAAGCGCGACTTCGACTCATTCAACTTATTCTCAGAAACAATAGATACGAAAGTTATGTGAGTTTTAGCGTAATTGCATTGTAATTATAATACTGACACATGGCTGAATCTTTATTCATTCTTTATGCATTACATATTAGTAAAATTCATTTTCACATAGAGGATTGTTATAAAATACAATTGACACGTTTTTCATAGATAGTTTTGAATTTTTCTTCAAAGTACAATGAAACTTTGTATGCCTTTATTTCAATCCTGTATCTCTTATGATTTTTGTTTCTTAACTGGTCAGGAAGATGCTAATTGTAATATATGGTAATATCAATAATAATCTTGTTAACAGTTAAATATAATGTATATTAAACTATTTAAACTTCTGTTCATTTCTAGTACTTTATAATTAATGAGGTACTTAGAACCTGCAACCAGCTTCTTTGTTTCATTTGTTAATTTCCCAATGTTTTTCTGGTATGAAATATATAATAGTACTACAATTCTTTCAAGTATACTATATTTTATTTAGAACATTATTCAACATTATTTTATAATTGTGAAATTAATTTTATTTAAATTATACCAATTTCCTATTTCTTTTTATTCCTTTTGATTAATTTCTTTTTATGACTAATTAGAATTAGCTAAAATAGAAGCTTCATTGCTATCTTTTATAATACAAAAAGGATAAATTATATCCTGCAAAGTTTGTAAAAAACTATTATAATATAATGCTTTTTTTTATATTCTATATATTGTTGTTACTGTTTGTGATAAAGTGTTAAGTCAAAAATATATTTCAATATTATAAAATACACAGTACAAAGAAATAAACGATTAAATATTTAATTTCAAAATAAATGTACTTGTACAAACAATATAATAACCTATAAATTCTTTATGCTTTACACTAGAAATATATATCTTAAATGAATATAGGAAAATGTTTTATGTTTTTAATACACTGTAGTTCTTGAAATAATAAATCACTTCAAACTATTAAAATGTAACATATCATTATGATCATGATTTTTCAAGGAAAATATAAAGCGCATCTTTGTGAAAATAAATGTATTTTATCTTGGTTTGCAATATTTCTGCCCTTTATTAGAATTGAATTAAATTGTTAATTTCTTTTTATTAGAGTATTATTATATATGTACAGGTCCTTCGAATAATATCGTACTTGCGCATATTGATCAGCTTCCAGTAATGTGTAGTTGATAAGAACAACTAAGCTTTTCGTACACGAAACGAGTAATGAGAAAAAGACTACGTAAATTTTTTCAAAATTAGACCGTTTTTCGTTTCTAAGTGTATTATTATAAATATACGACGAACGAATTATCGGTTCGTTACTAAATTTTTAGGTTAGATTCAATCTAAAGCTATGACGAAAGAACAGCTACTATGATAAAAAGTGGGGGGTTTGGTGGAGGAGTTGCAATGCAGTGATTCAGGTTTTTCTTCAAAAAGTTTCTAACAATTCTATTGAAAAATATAAGAGTGGACAGTAAAAAGATCAGGAAATTATTAAATAGATATGTGGTTTCAAGGATCTTAAGTGAAGAGGTGTTGACAATAACTTATAGTATCAAGAAATATTAAATACGGGACGAATTACTCCACCTCGATCTGTCAGTCTTTATTACCGATCATACCATTTTTTAATGCACTTCAATATAATACTGTGACTTGTACAAGTTTTACGAAAAGTTGGAATGTCGATAAATATTTTGTGTGACAGTTTCCGATGATACAAAAATCGCATGACATTATACTAAATGATAGTTTTATTATGAAAAACTTCGTCGCACTACTGTCAGATAACAAATCGAATCATGTTTGACGAAAACATTACAGTTTTTCCTAAAAAAGGAGAACAGTTTAAGAAGAAATGTCTAAATGATACTACATAAAAAGAAAGAAATCCTGGAAATTTTAAGAAATTTAATCTGTCAACAATGTAGTGCTTTTTAAACCAGCTGCCCTTAATAGCTACAGACTACAATATGTGATAAGAGAATCCGAATGTTTTGAAAATCCTGTATACAGATAGAAGAGTATATTTTTAAGATGGTCATACACAGATATTTTGTTCAATGTTAATGATTTTAGCACAATATTTTATGTACATTTTGTGTCTTTATATTGCTGAGAAATGTAAAAAGAGAAACAAAGAAGAGTACACTTTGTGTGGATGGGAAAAAATACATAAAATTGACCAAAAATAAAAGCAATGATACTAAAGAATATTTGTAAAATTGTTTAAGTTATAATAGTGAATAGGTCATACTATGTATTTCTAATATAGTTCTTAACTTTTTGTTAATGGCACAAATTATGATAATAAAAGATTAGTATTAATGAAAATAAGAAAGAAGCTTGTTGCAATTAATAACTCAATTATTTTATATGCATATAGTTGAGGATAATACAATCTCTATACAAATCATAGGAACATGCAAAGATTGTATCTTACTAGGAAAAATGATATTTGTGATATAACAAAATATATATATATATATATATATATATATATATACGTAGAATTTAAAACTAAATATATTAGAAAAATATTCACAAGGAAATGCAATAAAAATAGAGCTTTCAATTAGAATTAACACATAAATGTAATTAAGAAAGAACTCAGTAATAATCAATAACTATTCGTGAAGATTAGGTTGAATATTTGGAAATAAAAAATTGATATGATGCTAAGTCAAGGTTATTCATTACAGTATTATATGGATCTGAACAACTGATAAATGAAATATTGATAGAATCATAAGTATGGAAAGAAATATATATAGTAACACTTCTTAGGGGTCATGCCCCCTGGGGCAAAAGGTGGAGCAGAGGGCCTGGGCCCCTCCTGTTCTGAAATTCACAACAGCCAAGAACATGCTATTGCTAAACTCACACCTTCTCTTACATTTGCTCAGCAATGCTACAGACATCTTAAGGTCAGCTGTCACAATTTGCAAAGTGCTTATAGTTCTTGATAAATCCAAAGAAACTTTTGATATTGTACTTTTGTAAAAATGATCTTTTTATTGTTTCATATTTATTGGGTATAGCAAATAGATATCATGGCTGCTTATGAACTGTGTATACATACATTAGTAGTATACACACATTTTGCATACAAAGAATATTTATATATTTTATTATTTTTGTTTTACAGAGTTCCGGTATAGGAGAGGCAAGTGTGTACCATGCTCTGGTTGTAATATTTTTGGAATTTTTTGCATGGGGTTTATTAACCATGCCTGTTATTTCTGTATTAAATATTACATTTCCAAATCATACGTTCCTGATGAATGGCTTGATAATGGGCATTAAAGGAATCTTATCATTTCTTTCTGCACCATTAATTGGTGCCTTATCTGATGTATGGGGTCGAAAATTCTTTCTACTCATCACAGTAGCCTTCACATGTGCACCGATTCCTCTAATGAGCATTAATACATGGTGGTTCTTTGCTATGATCTCCATCAGTGGTGTCTTTGCTTGCACATTTTCAGTGGTGTTTGCATATGTTGCTGATGTTACTGAGGAACATCAAAGATCTCCAGCATATGGTTTAGTAAGTATTTTATTACAAAATTTATTATATAATTTATAGTATTTTACACCGTTTTCTTCATAAATTTATTTTATTAGGTATCTGCAACTTTTGCTGCAAGTATGGTAATAAGCCCAGCATTGGGAGATTATGTCATGAAAGTGTATGGAGAAAATCTTGTAGTTGCATTAGCAACAGCTATTGCAGTGTTGGATGTGTTTTTTATATTAGTGGCTGTACCTGAAAGTTTGCCTGAAAAAGCTCGTCCACCAGCACCTATTTCTTGGGAGCAGGCAGACCCCTTTGCTTATCTTGGAAAGGTAATTTGAAATATCATATATAAAAGTGGAATCGATCCAAATTACTAAATTTATATTTAAAAATAGATATTTTCACTATTTTAGAAGTTTTTGTATTCTATTTTACATAGGATATTTAAATTAATTAAAGATACTTATCTTTATTTGACATAATAATAATTAAAATTAAAATATTAATATAATTTTGATATTTTAGGTTGGCAAAGATCACACTATTTTAATGTTGTGTATTACTGTGTTCCTGAGCTATCTTCCTGAAGCAGGACAGTATAGTTGTATATTTGTCTACTTGACTAAGGTTATGGGATTTACTGCTTTAATGGTAGCATTTTTTATTGCTGTGGTTGGAATTTTAAGCGTTGGCGCTCAAACTCTCTTGGGCGTTTTGATAAAGACACTTGGCAGTAAACATACTATAATGTTAGGCCTTCTATTTGAGATGTTACAACTCATGTGGTTTGGCTTCGGTTCACAAACATGGTAATTGTTTCTTGTTCATGCTTACAAACTTTTAATTTCTGAAGTAAAATTTCAGTAAGACATTACTTATATTCTATTACAACTTGGTTTTAATAAAAATAGAATTTTATGAATTCTGTTAGATATTTCTGTAATTTTAAGGATGATGTGGGCAGCTGGAGTGCTTGCTGCTGTGTCAAGTATTACATATCCTGCAATCTCTGCGTTTATATCCATGCATTCTGATGCAGATAAACAAGGTTTGGTACAAGGCATGGTAACTGGAATGCGTGGATTATGTAATGGTCTAGGGCCAGCAATGTTTGGAGTAATCTTTTATCTTTTTCGCGTTGATCTCAACGACAATTCTCCTTCCCTTCCTGCAAGGCCATCTCCATTAGATGAAAATAACAAAACAGGAACTGCCACGCAACATCTTGATATTATGCCACAAATAGTAACCCAGGTAGATTTGATTAAAAGTTAAGATATAATTATAGTTAAATTGATATAAGTACTGCAACAAAATCTATATTTTTAGCTTGTACCAGGACCACCATTTGTGTTTGGTGCATTACTTGTGATATGTGCATTACTAGTAGCTGCATTTATACCTGAATCAAACACAATGTCAACTGGTCCATTACATCATCCATCCACCTCCCGGAGGCTCTCCGGTAAATACGCATATCAGAAATGTACGTTAAAGGTTGTCAGTTATGTTAAAATTCAGATGTATTTTTGGTGGTGGATATTATTGTAAGTCAATTTGGATAACAATAGTAGCTGAACGATGGTACAGTAAAATATGAAGATTGTATATCAATTTTATAAAAAGGGATATCATAGTAATCTTCGGATAAGTAATCGGGAAATGGATTTGTTCGTAGTTAATTTATTAAAATTGGATTTTCTCTTTAATAGATTTCGTTCTTTACTAGCTGTTTCTAACCAATAAGATTTAAATCTTTCATTAACATCACGCTTAACGTATAAGCAATGTGATCGCTTATCCGGAAATTATTATCTTAGCTATTAATATAATTAAAATACATCTATATTTTATATAACATATATGTAACTCATAAAAAATGTCTTGTATGTTATACACACATGTGTGCGCACGCTTATATATATATGGTTATATTAAGTTTTGTTATGATTTAAGGTTTATCCTTGGATGTACATTATGAGGGAGACAAATTGGGAAGCGGGAAAGGAAAAATAGGACCGCTGTCACCTCTAGTCGACAATTGCAACTCTGCTGCTCTATAGCTATTGTAAAAACTAAGACGAGCTACAAGAAAGAAGAGGGACACGTACCTTTGTGATAAAACTCTATCTTTAGAGAAACGGTTACTATCAAGTGCACCTACTACACAAGGACTTTAAAAAAGCTGTCTATATTGTATTATATTATATCTTTAAGTCAATAACTGAGGTTATCTTAGGATTATCAATCCACTTAATGTTTAGGTTACGAAAAATTTTACAAGCAGTGCTGTTTTAATGACATTTAGGTTGAGCTAAACATTAAGTTCGATCGTTTTAGGTATATTTTGTTATATAAAAAGTTAAAATTTTACATTTAAAAAGAAAAGGAGATTGTAATATTGTCTTGTACCATGTACCGGACACCTCATTCATTCATTCATTTTGATTCATTTATCAGTGACTCCTGGTTTGTGTAGCTTGCCATTGCATAAAATGGTAAAACGAATGAAAGTTGTAACCAGTATTTTTACTAGACTTATAACGTAAAAACTCTATAACTTTTTATGTAAAAACTTTTTTTATGATGCATGTTATTCATCGCTTATTAGGATCACATAAGGGGCAACAATTTTGTATAATTTAGGCAAGAGCACCTGTTACTTTGATCACCAGCATTATAAATTTTCAGTTTAGGATATTTTCTGACATTTTTGTGAATCGTCTTTGGAAAACAAAATCTTATTTATTTGCGGATGTACTTTGTCTCATTTTTCATGCATTCCTTTGTTTTAAGCATACCTTTGAATTAACGAAGAAAGAAGAGTGCAATAGTTGCGAAAAAATGGAAAGACGTTGTAAATGAAACTTTACGTAGTTGAAATAGAGAATAAGTTTCCAATCGCATATAATACCTAATAAGAGTTAGCTGATGTTTGTAAAGTACATTAACTATCTTTTTTGCATAAATATTTATTTTAATAATTAGACATCAACAGAATGAATTCAATGGCCTTAATCAGAAAGAAAAAAAGAAACAATTTATATGAAATTATACTTTGCCATTTGAAGGCAATGGTAGATTTTGATCAAGAACGTTATGAACATTATTAGTCGAATGCTGACGGCGTTACTCAAACGTTAAAATGTGCATGTTATAAATTGGAGTCATTGATGTTAACAAAATACAATAGTGTAGTGTATTTGTGCATTTTACTTGTACTTTGAAAGAATTAATGTCTGCGGAATTATATGTGCATTGCCATAGCCCACATAACTCTCTGAATTTGAAATCAATATTATTTAGAATAAATTTCCATGTTGCGTTAAAATTTACATAATACTATGTTTGTTTTATAACAAATGTAAGACTACTTCGACATATTCGAAATGAAATTAGCTTTATTGTTCATAATTTTGTTCAGTATACATGAAATTATAACTGTCATTTGTTAAGAGATAATTCACGATAAAAGAGGATGCTCAAATCCCATCGAAAACCAAAGAACGACTTAGTAGCAGACATCCTATTCAAGAGTTGTAATATTAGAAAACAGTAGGAACTCATGAAATTATGGTGCAATGCGCGAGCAAAAAATAAAATTTTGTATGATCTCACTTTTCTCCAAGAATGCAATTTTTTAAATCAGAAAATATGTAAATAAATCATCATATATGATTTCTTTCGTAAAAATTCGAAAGAGAGGCTAATCAATTCATATGAAATCTTAACCCCATCAGTACTATTCTGTTGTTTTTGGTATTACAATTACTTTGGTATTGAGGAAGTGCTATACATATCTTTTTATATCTCTTTGTTAAGGTAAGTCGTGGAATAAAATTCCACTACAAATGCACAACATAAATATATATGACAAGATTATTATATCTGATGATAAAAAAATGTGTAAAACAAATCTTGAGAATATATGATAACTTATTTGTGTTAAATTTCTTGGAGAATATAAGTATAACATGCAATAATTTTATATTTCTGCTTGATTTAAAAGTTATTTATTAAAGTTTGCTCTTACACACAGAAGTACATCAACACTGTTGTAATGTAACATTGCAAAACAAACAAAAGAGTCACAGTATAAAAAACAAAGTCCAGTTTAAGACTTAACACCTCAATAAAGTAAGTAATTGTATATGTACAATGTATGATGGATGCATTAATAAAATAATTATTTTTAAAATATAAGGAAACATGTTCTATAGCATACAAATATTTATATTTTAAAAAATTAATGGTTAAAGTTAAAAGTTACTTTATACTTTATAATTTATAATATAATTGTTTTGATACAATTTTGTTCATAAGAGGAAGGTTTTAATTTCTTAAATAGTTTATGAAATAGTTGTCAGTGTTGAACCACTCTGTTGCCAAGATTCAATTGCTTTGTTAACAATTACTTCAGATGTTTCTTCTGTTATCTAGAATAAAAATATCTGCTTATAAACAATTGTTATAATTCATACTCGTATAAATAAACATATTTCCATACATTGGCAATAGTATCCAAAATACCATCTATATTTTCACATCTCAATAAAAGTCTTCTTAAAGTTGTTAAGGTGACTACAGTGACAAAGATTAAAGTTCTATATGCACCTACAGCTATTTTATCCCATATTCTGTAATAAGTAGATCATTTTTTACAATTATATATTTCTTATCTTTTATTTAAAGTATATTAAATATATATACTTTGCTATAGAACCATTAGATATTGTTCCTGCAAAGCATGAAGAAAACCAAATGTCATATGGAATATTGTAAAGTGCTTCTATTTTAATAAGATGCTTGTACAATTCTGGATCTTCTCTCTCTAACAAGGTATGAGTGCATTCTTGTAATCTACTGATTTCTTTATGAAATTTTTGTACTTGATCTAAAAGTCCACATAATATCCAATATGTGTCTACTAACTTTTCCTCATATGAATCTATGTCAACAATGTGCCATAATGTTTCAGCCAATCTGTTCATAGCTCTAAAGAAAATATAATTATCAATGAGACAATAATTTAATAGATTATAATTAATAGCTACATTTAACAAAATATGAGACCAATGTTGATACCTGTGTAAGGGAACTTCTAATTGAGTATTCATGTCAAGTTTTGCTCTTCTAGTGCGCAATAACCACATAGTAAGGAGCATTAAATGAGGTTTTGTATAATCATCCAAAATCTTTGTAACCTTTAAAGCTTTTTGTAGATCTTGAAATTCTGCTTTTCTCTGACTTATTATAAATTTATGACTATCTATATAAATTGGTATCACATCCAATAACACTTTCCAAAGAAAGTTTCTATATTTAGTAGGAACTGTAAATCGCAAGCAGAATTGTTTCAGTTTTGCTTTATCCAAAGGACGTTCTTTAAGTAATATTTCTAAAGACCTTTTCTCTTCGACACTACGAAATCCCACCTATATTTTGATGATATGCTTAATTAATCACATTCATAATTAGTGTTCTATTATTTATAACCTAAGCGATAAGAAATGTTACTAATACAAATATTTCACGTAGAAATGCATACTTTTTCATAATAAGACGAGCGAAAATTTCGTTCATCAGCCATTTTCTAATTAATAAATTTCAGAATTGATATACTATTATTTGATACTTAGGAAACACAAAGGTTTTATAAATTATTTTCACACATCTTCCTTGAATTTAAATGTTAATATTGATTTACAAATTTATTTCTTACTACTCAAACGAGATACATCTATAATTCTGGCCATTAAAACCTCATCTGTAATTATAGATATCAATTTTTTGAAATATCATATTTTTCTGTTTATTAAATTTATTCTTTGTTCAACAAGTCAACCAGTGTTCTAACAAATTAGAAGTAAATAAATTCACGTGATCAAAATCTAGGGGAAACAGAATCGAATTCACAAATTTAAGATAACATAAAAGGTTACTTTTTGAAATATTAGCTTTTTAAGTAGAAAACTATAAAATATATCAAACTTTTTTAATGTAAATTTATCCTTAAAGATCATAATTTATTAGTAACTACCAGCTAATAATAGTATATTTTATATTAAATTACATTAAATCGTATATAACACCCAAACTATTTACAAGCTATGTTTATTACTTCATTGGTACATTACATGCATGAAATAAATTCGTTTTAATTTTATAACAATATGGACAAAGATAAAGACATTATTGTATGCGTGCCAGGTAATTATATGTCCAACATGAGTGAGAAAATTATATGGTTAAAGAATAAAAATGGAATATTTTTCTATAGGACAGAGGTTATGTGTCTCTGACAAATTTAATATTGCTGGACCAGGAACTTATGAGCAACAAGGCTATATCTATTCGAAATTAGTTGGTGTAGTAAAATTAATACAACAAGAAAATGTGAGTAAGGAATTAAAATGATTTAAATAGCAATACAGATTAGACATTGTTGGATATTAGTCAAACTGTGTTTCATTATGAAATATCTTTATTGTAATTGTTAATTATTAATTACATTAAATATTATTCAACATTGAGATTTATTATATAAATTTCATATATTATATATTAAATAATTATTCTTAATAATAGTAATAGTAATAATAATAATAATAATAATGATGATGATATATTAAATTTTAGACTCGTACCATAGAAGTCCATGGAATAACAGAACAAAGCATTGTTCCTGCACCTGGTGATATTGTAACAGCTATGGTTACTATTGTTAATCAAAGATTTTGTAAATGTAGTATAAAATGTATAGGTGACATTGTATTGACAAGACCTTATAGAGGAATTTTAAGGAAAGAAGATGTTCGTGCAATAGATAAAGATAATATTCAAATGTATAAGTGCTTTAGACCTGGAGATATTATTCTTGCAAGAGTTGTATCCTTGAGCTTGTTTGCAAAAAAAATATGTTATTGGTGATAAAATTTTGAATAATTTCCTATGCATTAATTAGATGCCAATGACAGAAGCACATACTTATCAACTAAGTACAGCAGAAAATGAATTAGGTGTAGTGATAGCACATAGTGAGGAAGGTAAGTAAACAAAGGTAAAATTATTTTCTGTTCTTAATAATCTTTGTGTTACAGGTGTAGCTATGATACCCATTAATTGGACACAAATGCAATGTCCTAAAACATTGCGAAAAGAATTTAGGAAAGTAGCAAAAGTTGTGCCAGAACATGTTGTTGCAGAGCAATAATTTAATATCAATTTAACATTAATCATTTTTCCTTTTATTATATTTGTTTATTAAAAAAGATACAAAAGAAATAAAATAAAGCATCATTTTATATACACAAGTGTCATTTATATATTCTTAATATTTAATTTATTCGAAATATTTATTTATAAATAAGTAGTTATATAATAGAGATTAAGTTGATTAGTAGTGGCTTACCGAGTGAATGACCATGACAAAGAATGTTTTGTATTGTGTAAAATAAAAATTACAACATCAATTCCGTTTTGAGGGAAAAATTGTAAATTATTTTCATATAAAATAATAACAAATTTTTTGAAATTTTACTATACTTGATTATAATTATATTATTTTATATTTGTAATTTTAATTATAATCTTATTATAATACTTATTTTATTATAAAACTTTTAATTCTTGCTTAAATTAACTATTATTTTTATATTATATTAATTCTATTTTATATTATATTAAATAGAAAACATAATTAAGTTTAATTATATGTTATAAATATCATCTAATTTTATGTAATTAAATTGTAATGAGTCTGATTCGCTGAAACCGTATTTCCTATAAACAATACATAATGTAGAACCAATGAGAATTCACTGATTCAAACACGCTCAATTTGCCGCCGGGCGATACTTCCTCTCCCCGCAACGAAATTGAGCGGTCGAACTGAGGCGCGGGGAGCCATTTACTTGTTGAAAATCGGAATGTCAAAACTTATTAATCTGTGTGAGGTGTGTAATCTGTTATAACGGCGTTATATTTCCATATTCCAATTCCAATTTTGTAGCCTTTATTCACTACTATTAGGTTTGTTTCATTAACACAAGCTTATCTATTAATCTATTGGATATTATTATAACAAAATTAATTAACTTAAATACTACTTTGCTTTTGCGTTTCCTTTGATCATGTATTTGATCATTACAGTTACTGATAGCTTATATTATGTGCTTTTTTTTGGGACAGATTTTAAAATATATTATCGTTCAATTTCAATATATGTAATTGATTCTGATTTTATATATTTGTTTGAAATCGTCGATTTTCTTGTGTGCAGATATTGGTTAATGGCGGGAAAGATTCCTATTCTGTAAGAATTCAAAAAGTGACGCCATAATGATTGACAGTCGATTTGGTGGTTTCTGATAGAAATTTGGTAATGTTTCATTCATTTTGATAAAAGCAGTCTTATACATACGTTTATATTGTTATTTTATTGGATTATTGGTAAAATATTGGGTAATATTATATACATATTTGATATATACGATAATATACGATAATACGATAATACAATAAAAAATTTTGTTCTTCTTTAAGAATGCTAAGACCAAATTAGAAAAGACTAGAGATATTATTTTGTTAGTTTGAATAATATATCATTCTTATTTCACATAAATTGATCGAATTATTTCTTTCTTTTAATATATATTCTAAATTAGCGCTCTAAGTAGTTAAACAACTTAGATTTTTTAAATAAATTTTGTATTTTAAACCAAATACATCAAATTTTGTTAGATTTAGCATTAAATCAATTATATCGGATTTATAGTATTTTCTAATATTTGATAATTGAATGTTATTTTGAGATATTTTACAATATTCATATATAATATTTTATATTTATTGATATTAATTTTAGATACATATTCCAATCTGGTAATATTGGCTATGATATTTCGAAAAACAAGAATAATAAACATTTATGTTCATAGCTTTATAAGAATACCAGTACATTTGTAAACAAACGCTCAAAAGGGAGGAGAAGGAAAGTTTACTTTTTTTCTGCTCCATCCCCAACTAACAACTTTATTTTCAGAGAATATTTGTGGTCGGGTGCAATGCGATCAGTAAAGTCAGTATTTGTTCTGTAATAATAGTAGTGATATTTTTCAGAGCGCAGTAGCTCTTAAATAATTGTAAATTTAACTAGAATTTAATGCGAAATTAGACTCAGTGTTTGTTCGTCGATTTTTAACAAAACGCACGTTTTAGTAATTTTTTACTTTTATTTTTACTTTTTTATTTTTTATACATTTTTTATTTTTATTTATTTTTAAATTTTTATTTATTTTTTATTTTTATTTATTTTTAATTTTTATTTATTTTTTATTTTTAATATATCTTGCTATTTTTAAATATTCGTTTTCAGTATTAGAGTTGGAGGTTTCGTAAGAGTATGTAATTTCTCCAGGATATCAACAATGTAAATATCTATGTATATTTTAATTTATTTTATTCTCTGCGTTTTGCTTGAATTGCTACTAATTAAAAGGGACATAATTTAAGAAGTTTAGAAATTTCTTTTTCTGTTAAAATTGAGTTGTAAAATAGAAATGTTTCTAACATGCTCAAAAAATGATTAGATTTCCAATCTCTATATTTGAAACTTCTACATTAGACTTTCGATTCTTATAATTATTAGAGATTAGTTCTATCGAAGTTCCAAGTTTAGTAAAATTCCATCTCTTACTATCTCAAATTTTTAAAATAAACTTTGTACTTTTAAGAATATATTATAATATTTCTTGTTTCTTTAGATTCTTTCACTGTTCCTACTTTTTCCTACTTTTTGGTGAGAATCTAGTACAGCTAAAGCTAAAATTGTAAGTATTTTTGCACATTATATTTCAACTAATTCTATTAGAATATTACATTTCAGAATATTACATTTTATTAACAAATTAGGATATATCATATTTTGTTACAGATTTTTCACAGTCCCCTCTTTCTCCTATTTCCTGAAAAGGATGCTGTGATGCTACAAAAGACAAGAATGTAAGTATCTTTGCACATTGTATTTCAATTAATTCTATAGTATTAAAAACAAATTCTAATATTTTACGTTTTATTGCAGATTTTTTACAGTCTAGACTTCAATCATGGCCTTCAAAATGACTTTTACTGAACTACTGTAGTAATGTTCCGTACATCTAATTGTGAGTTGTATGACTCCTCTTTAATGACAGCTCTCGCGATGACTTTCCTTGGGCTACTGCAGCATCGATGACCACGTTCCTCGCATTTATTGTGAGTCGCATGCGTTTTTGTACCTCCGGTCACTCAATCATGTCGTAGGGCGAAAGGTCCAAATCGACACGGGTGACTGGTTGTATTATGTAGAATTTTTGCGAGCATAGTGATCGCGGATATTTATTATACCCGTGAGTAGTAACATTATCTTTGTGTTTTTATTCATCTATTAGCTAGGATAGGTTTTCTTGCATATCGCGTTATATATATTAATAACATGACGTTGATGATTAATTTTATATTGATATTATTAATACAACATTCTATAATATATAATATTAATATAATATTATATGATATGAATGATACGTTTGAATATGCATGGTTGAATATATATTCGACACATAATTGCTTTTAAAATCAGAATATAATTAAAATAGATATTTACAAATATATACACTAAATAAGATATAAATTTTCTAATACATGATAAGTATTGAAATGATTGCAATAAAAAATGCACTTATTCCACAATGATGATAGCAATATATATGAATAATTTACAATTTCATTTTCATTTCATCATCAATTTCATTTTATACTAATATTTTAAACATTTTAATTATTTGATATTCATATTATAAATTCGAGTATAATTTTAACCATAAAAGTATTAAAGTGTTAAATTATTCCCGTATGAAAATGTATGAAATTTTATGTGCAAGAAAAAATTTCGCGACAGGCAGATTTCAGAATCAAAGCAATAAATTGTGAACGCAGTATGTATAGTTTCGAAAATATGCTTTGATGAAGGAGTCGCTTGAGGATTAATTTACTTATAGTCTATCATTGTTCATCGAATTTGATATTACTTGCATTGATTCCTGTTCTTTATTTTTAAATAAATATATTCATTATTTACTCATCTAGATTCAATATTTCAGTACTTCATTAAATCATAGTAAAATATAAAGTAAAGTCATTGAAATTTGAAATGAAATGAGGAAACACAAATTAATATTAGCCCGTTATGAAATACATATAAAATTAGATATGCTAATAATGCTTTTAGTTCAGGATTTTCAGGTCTAACCCCTTCCATGTTCATTGTCAGGACCTCACTCACGTGCTCAGATGTTACTTGGGTGGGAGAAAGGCAATGGATATGATGATCATAGCTTATAAGCTTAACAATTTCTCAACGACTGGCGTTGCGTTGGTGTATCGTGCACGACGTATTTTCCACATTGTATGTGTGAGTTAGGTTATGGAATTGCGTCGTTTCAACCGTTACTCTATTCACTGTAATTCCAAGTATCCGAAAGATTTACAGATATAAGTATAGATGATAATATTACCAATCTCACAATAATATTAAAATTATAATAACGGTATTAAATTTCGTACCAATTTTTTTAAAGAGATACATCTACTCTCTCAATCATAAATTTATTTTTAATTAAAATCGAGATATATACGTATTATTATCGCGTTTTACGCAATGGTCGCTAGCCATCGCCAGTCGATTTCAGGAAAATGGTACGTAAATTAGAGTGTGAAAGTTGTGTCAAACTCGGGTGTCGGAGGCGTCCCGGGACGTCTCTCTAGTGTAGGCCTTTGCGCCCGGGTTATGTGTGAGAACCGTGGAGTGAATGTGTTGGTGTGTTTGTTTTGCCATTTTTAAAATTTTAAATATAGGTTTCCGGGTAGGATAGGTAGCATATTTTCTGGTATGAGTGTTAACTATAAGTAGGTAGGGCCGGGCAGGTTGGCACAGTCTCTCGTCGGGTAGGCGCGTTTTCGCGTGTCCAACCTGTTTCAGGATACTTGATTTGAAAAATTAACGGTGAAGCTGGCATCACGAATGGAGCATACCATTTGTCTTGAGCCTTGCCTATTGATTTTTCGAATATCGCGGACGTGGTCGCGAGTACGGAGTAGGTTCCGAAACGAACGTTTATTGCTCGAGCACACACATGCGAACGAACAGCGGTCGCTATGATTTTTGGTCGTCCATGTGCACTGGGAATAGTATCCGCGATTTATCTTTTTATTTTACTTTTATACGTTATTGTTCATTTTGCGATTAGAAAGACTCGAGCCTAGATTTAAGTTTCAGCGAGCATTGCGCCCGAAGAAAGAAGAGGCTATGAGCCGAAGAGGCCCGGCAAACTGCCGTTCAAGAGGGCAACTATCAATGGCTCTTCATCCTCTGGGTCATCCAGAGCATGGAAAGTTATTCTCGTTACTACTTTGTCACTATGCTTGCTTTTAGTATTTGTAGTAGTAGTAGTTCTTTTTTTTTTGACTGATGTATATATCGGTCCATCATCACATTGAGCAAATCGTGGTTTTTTTATATTAGTGTCGCGAGAGATTAATTACAGTTTGAATTAGAGTTACGAAATAATATCACGGCTTCCTATTAGTATTACGACAGACTGATTATGGTTCGAATTAGAGTTGCGAAAAAATTATAATCCTGTTTCCTTTAGTGTTGCGAATTATGACACCGCGATAGTCCTTAGCAATTTTTATCATGAATTGTCAGAATTTCTTAGAGAGTAGTATGTACATATTAAAGTTTTTCTTGTTTCCTTTAAAGTTTCTTCCTTTATTCAAAGTTGTATGTAGAAATATTAACGTTTCATTAATTTTATAGTATTGCAGTTAGTAGCAACATAATATTTGAAATATCTTTTTCTTCATATATGTATACATATTAATTTAATTTTTTTTTTAATAATTAGTGTTGCGATTGTCTATCGCGATTGCTTTAATTGCTTTTCTAAGTAGAGTTGCGTTGATGAATGATCGCGTTTTTTGGAGTAGTGTTGCGTCTATATCATGCTCAATATTTTTCCACTGGACTGTGGAAGCACGTTCCTGTTCTTGGAGGGTAGCCTTTCATGTGGCTGCACTGGATTCGGTTTCGTTATTAGAGTTGCGAGTATTTAAATATGAGTGCACAGATTAGCTTTTATAACGAAAATATCCTACTTTTGTTTTCGAGAGTTTTCCAACTTCTTTTTTGCATTTTTTATTTTCAATAATTAATTAATTAGCATTGAAAGTATTGTATAAAGCACTCTCCGTGATTTATATTAACAATTTTCTATTTTATATTTGAACGTAGAAAATTAGTGTTGCGAAAAAGAAAAGAATACTCATCCACTACGGTTTTTGTTCTTCGGGCTTGTATCGAGTGGATGACCCTTCTGGCTATTGTTTTCACTTCTCTTTCAGTACACCTTAATTCAAGACTATTGTTTCGAAAATACTGTTGATTAACATATTTATCTGATACTCATGGACATATTTAATTTTACATAATTATACAAATTTTATGTAACATTAAAATTTGTATAATTTTTAAATTTTATTCAATGATGCTATGTACATTGCATGTAGTATGTAAAGAGAAGTGAAGAAATATGTAATAACAAAATATTTGAATTATACACCTTGAGGATCTTTCTGTAAATCAAAAAACTAATTTGAATTTGAGTTCTTAGTTTCAGAAATCTCTGTACGACCAATAGAGGCGGATATGGACTACCTCAAGCTACATTTAAGGTATACAAGATTTTAAAATATAGATGATTCATATCATACATACATATAATATACGATTTCCCTTTTTCTTTATTATATTTAGGTGCTTATGTAAGTCAGACATATACAAATCTGTAGATTTCTGGTTAACACATTAAATTAGACTTATAATCAACTAGGACATATCTTAAATTGAATTAAACCCGTGATTAGATAGAAGGTTTATAAATAAAATAAGATTTATATGGTTAGATAGTTTATATTTAATTAGATCTATGCGTAGACTATATAAATTACAATCTGATCACATAACTACTTACTACTAGGGAAACATTGGTTTGATATTGTTAGAAAGCAGTGCCTTTTAGTAATATTAATCTGTGCTTATGTAAGTACTTACTTATGTTATGAATTAATGCGTGAATAATTCAGCATGATATTTTAAAAAATAAAATAATGCAAAGTAGATAAACAGAAAGTAAGTGGATAATTTGGTAGGTAGTATAATTCCTTATGAATCATATTCTACTTTTGTTTCATATTTGAAGTATTAGTTACTTTACATTTGCATTGCAATGGAACTGTAAAATAATGATGCAAATATGAAACGGTGTTTCATAGAGAGTTGTACGATAGTTTAAGATGTAGTGGTAAGTTTAAATGGATATTGTATCTATTCCCAAGAACCTGCAGTCGGTAAGAGCTCGATCATGCCCCTTAGTTAGAATATTCGTTAGGTTGTTACAGCTAAAGATTCTTATTTTGTCGTTCATTCGATAAAACATTGTGATTTAGTTCTTTGAAGTTTATGTCATAATATATGTTGTATGTATAGTATGCTTTTCTACAATATGTTGTCTTATTACCTGTTTGTAAAACATTCACGAATCGAAATTATACATATTATGCGTCTGATTTTCGATTTAATAAAGGGGGATTAAGAATGGGATTAAGTATAGTACTGATTTGAATTGAAATTGAAGTCTTGTATAAAATTATAAATAAAATATAAGAAAAGATATCTCATAGTCGTAACGAAGTATAGTATTTCGTATTCGATCTTCATAATTATATTAAAACTAAGGCTTCAAACAAATGACGCTTATTAATTAAATTATTAAATTAAGAATTAAACCTTAAAGGAATTAAATTAAAAGAATTAAAGCTTAACTATAATGTTTGAAATTAACAGTCCAACATAAAACTAAGATTCGAGATTAAGACTTTAAACTAAGATTTAAAATTAACAATTAGGCTTTAAAAAAAGAATAAGTCTCTCGCGTTTCCTCGTAGTCCCTCGTCATCCAATAACTAACTAAGTATTAGCGTAGTTCTTAGCTTGGTATCGTTTTCCAAGAAAAAAACATTATTAATCAGTTGATTAGCTTTTGGAAAACGATGCCAATTACCAGATCTCACCACGAGGAGGTGACTACGCACGAGACCCGCCCATGAGTTATTTAATATTATGCATCGGTCTCGACATTCAATCTATTGGCAAGAATGTCGAGTTCTGACTCTACGTGATCATGGGCCTGCGTATAGAGATAGTTGTTTCGCAGCCTAACTGCGAAACATACATATATCTCCAACGCAGCGGTTACACGAATCTTTACAAACGTAAAACAAAGCTTACACGACGCAATATCTATCTCCCACACAACGCAACATGTATCTCACGCACAACAATTACATCGATCAGTACAAACATCATACAATAATTCGCAACCCTATCGGCAACATTTCGTATCAAAGATACATTTGTCTAACTTGGAACAAAAGAAAAGAAATGAGGCTACTATGGAAAAGGAGCCCCAAGAATCAGACGATGAAAAAAAAACCGCGGTTCGCCCGGAACGAACGTAATCGCGATCTCTCGAAAGAACTAACAAACCTACGCGACGTACCCCCGTGCACCAGATAACCCTAAGGTTCAGCCGAACCCAAGCATTGACCTTCGCTCGATTCCTGTCACGTCGTTTGGACCTTATCACGGTCGATGGCACTTACCGATGATACCAGTGTCCAGCAAATGGGCCTGCGATTTAACACACTCCAACTGAACATGTTGAACTCGCGGAGGGACCGCTGAACAGGATTACAAAGGCAAGGCCTCAACTGAACAGTGGAGTCCACCCCCGCGAGCGAGTACGTCATGCGGCAGTTTGAAAGAACTGAGCGACCGTGAACTGATAAATCGCAGGAACAATATTTCCAATGTGGTAAACGAGGGGATCAAGAGAGACAAGATTTATATTTTTCATTTCAAGATGGATAAGTATCTTTGTACGGAATGAGCTTACAATGCACATAACATAGGTATCTATCTTACGATAAATTAAGGCTAAAACGCACGCATCCCACGTTGTCCCACGGTGTCCCTCGGTGGTTGTTCCTCGGTGTCCAACATTGTCCCCCGGTGTCCAACGTTGTCCCACGGCGTCCAACGTTGTCCCACGGCGTCCAACGTTGTCCCACGGCGTCCAACGTTGTCCCACGTTGTCCCACGGCGTCCAACGTTGTCCCACGTTGTCCCACGGTGTCCAACGTTGTCCCACGGCGTCCAACGTTGTCCAACGGCGTCCCACGGCGTCCATCGTTGTCCCACGGCGCCCATCGTTGTCCCACGGCGTCCATCGTTGTCCCACGGCGTCCATCGTTGTCCATCGTTGTCCCACGGCGTCCATCGTTGTCCAACGTTGTCCCACGGCGTCCATCGTTGTCCAACGTTGTCCCACGGCGTCCATCGTTGTCCCACGGCGTCCAACGTTGTCCCACGGCGTCCATCGTTGTCCCACGGCGTCCATCGTTGTCCCACGGCGTCCATCGTTGTCCCACGGCGTCCATCGTTGTCCAACGTTGTCCCACGGCGTCCATCGTTGTCCCACGGCGTCCAACGTTGTCCCACGGCGTCCATCGTTGTCCCACGGCGTCCATCGTTGTCCCACGGCGTCCATCGTTGTCCAACGTTGTCCCACGGCGTCCAACGTTGTCCCACGGCGTCCAACGTTGTCCCACGACGTCCAACGTTGTCCCACGGCGTCCATCGTTGTCCCACGGCGTCCAACGTTGTCCCACGGCGTCCATCGTTGTCCAACGTTGTCCCACGGCGTCCATCGTTGTCCCACGGCGTCCATCGTTGTCCATCGTTGTCCCACGGCGTCCATCGTTGTCCAACGTTGTCCAACGTTGTCCCACGGCGTCCATCGTTGTCCAACGGCGTCCATCGTTGTCCAACGGCGTCCATCGTTGTCCAACGTTGTCCCACGGCGTCCATCGTTGTCCAACGTTGTCCCACGGCGTCCAACGTTGTCCCACGGCGTCCATCGTTGTCCCACGGCGTCCATCGTTGTCCCACGGCGTCCATCGTTGTCCAACGTTGTCCCACGGCGTCCATCGTTGTCCCACGGCGTCCAACGTTGTCCCACGGCGTCCAACGTTGTCCCACGGCGTCCAACGTTGTCCCACGTTGTCCCACGGTGTCCAACGTTGTCCCACGGCGTCCAACGTTGTCCCACGTTGTCCCACGGCGTCCAACGTTGTCCCACGTTGTCCCACGGTGTCCAACGTTGTCCCACGGCGTCCAACGTTGTCCCACGTTGTCCCACGGCGTCCATCGTTGTCCCACGGCGTCCAACGTTGTCCCACGGCGTCCAACGTTGTCCCACGGCGTCCATCGTTGTCCCACGGCGTCCATCGTTGTCCCACGGCGTCCATCGTTGTCCAACGTTGTCCAACGGCGTCCCACGGTGTCCAACGTTGTCCCACGGCGTCCATCGTTGTCCCACGGCGTCCAACGTTGTCCCACGTTGTCCCACGGTGTCCAACGTTGTCCCACGGCGTCCAACGTTGTCCCACGTTGTCCCACGGCGTCCAACGTTGTCCCACGTTGTCCCACGGTGTCCAACGTTGTCCCACGGCGTCCAACGTTGTCCCACGTTGTCCCACGGCGTCCATCGTTGTCCCACGGCGTCCAACGTTGTCCCACGGCGTCCAACGTTGTCCCACGGCGTCCATCGTTGTCCCACGGCGTCCATCGTTGTCCCACGGCGTCCATCGTTGTCCAACGTTGTCCAACGGCGTCCAACGTTGTCCCACGGCGTCCATCGTTGTCCAACGTTGTCCCACGGCGTCCAACGTTGTCCCACGTTGTCCCACGGTGTCCAACGTTGTCCCACGGCGTCCATCGTTGTCCAACGTTGTCCAACGTTGTCCATCGTTGTCCCACGGCGTCCATCGTTGTCCCACGTCGTCCATCGTTGTCCCACGGCGTCCATCGTTGTCCAACGTTGTCCCACGGCGTCCATCGTTGTCCCACGTCGTCCATCGTTGTCTCACGGCGTCCATCGTTGTCCAACGTTGTCCCACGGCGTCCATCGTTGTCCAACGTTGTCCCACGGCGTCCAACGTTGTCCCACGGCGTCCAACGTTGTCCCACGGCGTCCATCGTTGTCCCACGGCGTCCATCGTTGTCCCACGGCGTCCATCGTTGTCCAACGTTGTCCCACGGCGTCCATCGTTGTCCCACGGCGTCCAACGTTGTCCCACGGCGTCCAACGTTGTCCCACGGCGTCCAACGTTGTCCCACGGCGTCCAACGTTGTCCCACGGCGTCCATCGTTGTCCAACGTTGTCCCACGGCGTCCATCGTTGTCCAACGTTGTCCCACGGCGTCCAACGTTGTCCAACGGCGTCCATCGTTGTCCAACCGCGTCCATCGTTGTCCAACGTTGTCCCACGGCGTCCAACGTTGTCCCACGGCGTCCATCGTTGTCCCACGGCGTCCAACGTTGTCCCACGGCGTCCATCGTTGTCCCACGGCGTCCATCGTTGTCCCACGGCGTCCAACGTTGTCCCACGGCGTCCATCGTTGTCCAACGTTGTCCCACGGCGTCCATCGTTGTCCCACGGCGTCCAACGTTGTCCCACGGCGTCCATCGTTGTCCCACGGCGTCCAACGTTGTCCCACGGCGTCAATCGTTGTCCAACGTTGTCCAACGTTGTCCATCGTTGTCCCACGGCGTCCAACGTTGTCCCACGGCGTCCATCGTTGTCCAACGTTGTCCAACGTTGTCCCACGTTGTCCCACGGTGTCCAACGTTGTCCCACGGCGTCCATCGTTGTCCAACGTTGTCCAACGTTGTCCATCGTTGTCCCACGGCGTCCAACGTTGTCCCACGGCGTCCATCGTTGTCCCACGGCGTCCATCGTTGTCCCACGGCGTCCATCGTTGTCCAACGTTGTCCCACGGCGTCCATCGTTGTCCCACGGCGTCCAACGTTGTCCCACGGCGTCCATCGTTGTCCCACGTCGTCCATCGTTGTCCCACGGCGTCCATCGTTGTCCAACGTTGTCCCACGGCGTCCATCGTTGTCCAACGTTGTCCCACGGCGTCCAACGTTGTCCCACGGCGTCCAACGTTGTCCCACGGCGTCCATCGTTGTCCCACGGCGTCCATCGTTGTCCAACGTTGTCCCACGGCGTCCATCGTTGTCCCACGGCGTCCATCGTTGTCCCACGGCGTCCAACGTTGTCCCACGGCGTCCAACGTTGTCCCACGGCGTCCATCGTTGTCCCACGGCGTCCATCGTTGTCCCACGGCGTCCATCGTTGTCCAACGTTTTCCCACGGCGTCCATCGTTGTCCAACGTTGTCCAACGGCGTCCATCGTTGTCCCACGGCGTCCAACGTTGTCCCACGGCGTCCAACGTTGTCCAACGGCGTCCATCGTTGTCCAACGTTGTCCCACGGCGTCCAACGTTGTCCCACGGCGTCCAACGTTGTCCAACGTTGTCCAACGTTGTCCCACGGCGTCCAACGTTGTCCCACGGCGTCCATCGTTGTCCAACGTTGTCCCACGGCGTCCATCGTTGTCCAACGTTGTCCCACGGCGTCCATCGTTGTCCAACGTTGTCCCACGGCGTCCATCGTTGTCCAACGTTGTCCCACGGCGTCCAACGTTGTCCCACGGCGTCCAACGTTGTCCAACGGCGTCCATCGTTGTCCAACCGCGTCCATCGTTGTCCAACGTTGTCCCACGGCGTCCAACGTTGTCCCACGGCGTCCCAAGTTGCAGTCCAGTCTAGATCATCCAAATTTCTCTTTGTGTCTTTTGATGATCCAAACTGGACTGTTTTAGCGTAGTTCTTAGCTTGGTATCGAATTATTGTACAATGTTTGTACTGATCGATGTAGTTGTTTTCCAAAAATTAATCAATTGATTAATCTACAAAAACGATTATATCGATCAGTACGAACATTGTACAATAATTCGCAACCGTATTGGCAATATTCGGTATCAAAGATACATTTGTCTAACTTGGAACGAGAGAAGGAAAATGAAACTATTGACACTGCATATACAATTTAGAGTCTTACAAAAGAGATATACGACTTATGAAGATATGGGAAAGTTATGTACTCCAATGTGACCACAATAGGCTTGTCTTAAAAATGTAAAAACAGGAAGAAGCCTGAACAATCAGACAATGAAAGAAAAATCATTTGGGTATCTAACATACATATTTAATATGCTATGAAATGTTCAAATATGTTACTGAAATGTATTTTTTGTAAATTGTTAAATCTGAAACAAACTCATTTACTGGATTTGGTATATGAAAGAAGCAAGCATCTTTAAAACGAGAACATTTTATACATGAAAAATAAACTACTAACAATGGTCAATTGTAGATCAAATTACTATTGATTAAATTTTGTCAAATATAGAGAATCATTTGTATCTTTTTAATCGAAACTAGGGTTACGTTGAAAACACGAATTTTAAGTAATTGAATTTAAACTGAATTAAAAATGGAAAAGTTCATTTGAAATAATTTGAAATGAGAGAAAATCCGATTATTATAAAATCACTAGCTTTGTCTTTTAACTTTTAACAGTGCTTGTTATTTCCTACAACAATATAGTGACTTGCAACATAGTGAACCGAAAGATATGCGCATAAATCATATTTTGCAAAATTTTTGCTAGAAACGTGACGATGATCGCGAATGAACTTTTGTTCCATGCAAATGAAATTCGAATATTTATAAAACTACTGTTACTCCTATGTTACTGTTAAAAGATTGAAAATATTGCGGCCGAAAGGATTCTAAAAGTTATGGTTCTAAGAACGAAAAATCATCAGCACTAATTCTAATAGCAATGAATTAAATTTTTTTAATATTTCAAGCCTTCGTAGCAATATTAAGATATTTCATTATAATACTTTGTTACGTGTTGAAATCGTTCACAATTTCATACATGTATATATATATTACATTCGTAATAAAGTACTGTATTTTAACAGTCATGGTAACGTTAACGTGATATAGAAATAAGTCTTTTAGCAGTATTTTCAGTAATAAACGTACTAATAAGGGGTGCATTAATAAGGGGCGCTGAAAAAAAAAACAAAGCAGTAGCCAGAAGGGCTACAAAGATTCGATCGTTTTCCACTGTATATAAACCCGATCAACAAACCGTGAGTGGAACGGAATATTCTTGTTTCGAAACGCTAATTTACTATTAATATTTATGAAATAGAAAATTCTCAAAATAAAACGCGACGAGTGCTTCATTATGTCTGCAATATAAATAAATCTACCACTAAAAAAAAAAAAAAAATTCTGAAGATTCCCGAAATTTGATACGCAACGCTAATAAATATAAATCTATGCACTCGTATTTAAGCAATACGCAACACTAATAGCGAGAGATCGAAGTGCAACCATTTAAGAGGTTGCTGATGAACGATCACACTTGTACAGCTCTTGCAGCTGTACGTGTGATCCAGGAACAATGTCCGACAAATGCAGTCGGAGGGTTTGGGCATTTTGTAAACGCAACTCTACTTAATAAAACGCGATCATTCATTATCGCAACGCTAAAGGGAAAAATTAGTAGAACTCGCGATGGAACAGTATCGCAACGCTAATTTTTAAAGTGAATTTAATAAAAATTACTATTTATTATATGAAAACTATTCTGGTATTGCTATTTGAGAACTAACATAATTACAATCTAATTTTAATCAATAGAAAACAGGATAAATACCGATACGTATAATTCTATAAGAAATTCTAACAATTCATAATAAAAATTGCAAAAGACAATCGCGCTATCGTAATTCGCAACTCTAAAACAAACGCGATCATCATTTTATCGCAACTCTAATTCAAACCGTAATCATTCTCTCGCGACACTAATAAAAAGCCGCGATGTTATTTCGTTACTCTAATTCAACCCGTAATTAATCTGTCGCGACACTAATAAGAAAAATCGCGAATGGAGGGCCGATATATCGTAGTGCAACCATTTAGGAGGTTGCCGACGAACGATCACACTTGTACAGCTCTTGTAGCTGTATCGTGTGATCCAGTAACAATGTTCGACAAATGCAGTCGGAGGGTTTGGGCATTTTGTAAACGCAACTCTACTTAGTAAAACGCGATCATTCATTATCGCAACGCTAAAGGGAAAAATTAATAGAAATCGCGATGGAATAATATCGCAACGCTAATTTTTATAGCGAATTCAATGAAAATTACCATTTACTATGTAAGAAAGTTACTTCAAATATTCTGATACTGAAACTTTTATAATCTAATTTTAAACAATAGAAAACAGAATAAATTCTGATACGTATAGTTCTATAAGAAATTCTAAAAATTTATAATGAACATTGCAAAAGACAATCGCGATATCGTAATTCGCAACTCTAAAGCAAACGCGATTATCATTTTATCGCAACTCTAATTCAATCCGTAATCATTCTCTCACGACACTAATAAAAAGCCGCGATGTTATTTCGCTACTCTAATACAACCCGTAATTAATTTGTCGCAACACTAATAAGAAAAATCGCGATTTGCCCAATGGGACGATGGACCGATACATACATCGGCCAAAAAAACAAAAACTACTACTACTACTACTACTAAAAGTACTAAAAACGAGCATAGTGACAAAGTAGTAACAATAATGACTTCCCATGCTCTGGATGACCCAGAGGATGGGGAGCCATTAGTAGTTGCCCTCTTGAGTGGCAGATCACTGCAGTGATCGTTGCTCACTCGCACGTGCGTGCTCGAGCAATAAACGTTCGTTCGCCCACTCGCGACCGCGACCGCGAAATTCGAAAAATCGATAGGAAAAACCAGAGACGAGAGCATGCTCTACTCGTGCCGGTTTCACCGTCGATTTTTCAAATAAATTTCCAGAAACAGGTTGGTCACACGAAAACGTGCCTACCCGACCAGAGACTGTGCCAACCTGCCCGGCCCTACCTACTTATAATTAACAGACATACCAGAAAGTATACTACCTATCCTACCTAGCGCTATATTTAAAAAATGGCAAAACAGGCACACCAACACACCCGCTCCACGGTTCTCACACAAACGCCCGGGTGCAAAGGTCCTACACTAGAGAGGACGTCCCGGGACGCCTCCGACACCCGAGCTTAACACAACATGCATACTCTAAGGTACGTACCGTTTTCCTGAAATCGACTGACGAAGGCTAGTGACCATTGCGTAAAACGTGATAAACACGTCTGAGGAAATGATATCGTTAAAATAAATGTAAGTAAAGTTGGAATTATAATTGTAATTTATGGCAATATTAAAAGCGTGGTTGCAGTTAATCGCGTGGATGATATTATCAGAAATTATGATTGTATCGAGACGTAAATTGAATCGATATATGTCTCGACATTTTTAGTATTTGAGATTGTAACGAATGAGAAAAAACGACGCAATTCCACGGCCTAACAACACACATACATAATGTGGAAAATACGTCGTGCACGATACACTAACGCGTCGTCAGTCGCTGAGAAATTATTACATTACTTAATTCTAGATCATCGTGCCCAATGTTTTTCTCCCATTCAAGTAGCACCTGGGCACGTGAATGAGGTCCTAACAATGGGCACGGAAAGGGTTAAACCTGAAAATCCTGATCTAAGAAGATGATTAGTTTGTGTAATTTTTATTTAACGGACTAACGTTCTTTGATTTTATATTTTACTACTTCGTTTCTGATTAAATCTACTTTATTAATTTAATAGTAACTAAGTAACTCTACTTTATTAATTTAACAAATTAGAGCAAAATTTTAATATTACAAAAAAGGTAGCGTTAATTGAAAAAGATTGAGGCTCGATCAAATGGAATTATTAACTCTAAATATATTATTAAAAAAGAAATAATCTCAGGCGATCTTTTTATCAAAGTATATATTCGAAAGTGCAGAAGCAGTGTTCAAAATTATTGCTTTGATTCAAAAATCTGCCTGTCGCGAAGTGCCTTCTTGCACGTAAAATATCACACATTCTTGTACGGAAAAAATGAATTTTAACTCATTCTAGCCAAAGTGAAATAAACGAACGTGACTTAATATTGTCACGATCGATTCATAGTTAAAAATCAAGTATATTTATGTCATACAGGTATATTCGTGTAGATATTTGCCATTTGCAAATATTCATACGGAATATTAACATGCGTATTTATAAGTAACACGAATATATTTTCAAGTGCATATGTTGAACCTAATTATTAAAAAACTAATTATTATAATCGCGATGTGCAAGAAGACCTATCCTAAACTAATAAATTTGAAAAAGGAGTGTTACTACTCACGGGTATGAAGAATACCCGCGGTCACTATGCTCGCAAAAAATTCTACGTAATACAACCAGTCACTCGTGCCGGTTCGGACCTTTCATCCTACGACATGATTGAGTGACCGGAGGAACAGAAACGCATGCGACTCACCGTTCGAAGCGGAGAAACAGAGGATGAATATCATCAGGAACTGTGTAGGGTCCAGTAGTGGAAATGGAGGTTGCGAAGAATCTGTTACAGAACAAAACACGATGAGTGATTGCTGATTATTTAAAAGGTTGGAGATAATGAAAAATGAAAGTTTATTAACTGTAGTAACTTTAGTAATAATAAAGATTGAAATACTAATAAACTTTGGTAAGTATAAAAACTGAAACTCTAATATGAAAGTAAAAAATATAGAAATTAAGAATCTAATGATTTCTGAAATATGTTAGTCATTTGTTTCATAATTCGCTATTAAGACTTTAACACTTATATTATTTTAATGAAAGAATTACCCCAGAAGATTCTAATCTGCCAAATTTTCAATCAAATTGTATTTCTTAATTAATAGTGATCAAAGAAAAATATACAGAATAGACATAAATGAAGTACGATATTTAAAGATACTTACATTCCTGGCTTTTGAGCCACTGTTAGAAGATTCCCAAAGAAGGTAAAGAAGTTGAAGCAGTGTCTATAACCAAACATAAGATATCATTAATATCGTTAATACATAATAACAAACTCGAAACTTTACCAATAATTAAGAATATACTCTAATAAGTATGTAAATTGGAACTCTAATATAAAAGTTTGAGAACAAAATATTCAGTGATTTTTTATACGTATCAGACAGTTTTATTGTACTTTAATGCTAAGACTTTAAGACTTTATTTCAATTAAAAAGGACATTTACAGCTTTTTGAATTATCAATCATTTTTATTTTATAATTAACAGTATTTCGAACAAAATATACTAAATAGAACAAATTGAAATACAATATATAAAACTACTTACATTCTTGAGCTCCTGGAGAGGCTTTATCCTCTTGAGGGAGGCACTGACTCTAATACCGAAAACGAATATTCAACAAAATAAATATATAAAAAAAGAAGAATAAAAGACTACGTTACCGCGACCGCTTAAATTATGATCGGCGAACAAGAACTCTAATAGCGCGTACAAATTTGATTGATAAAATTTTATTATTTTCGCGTATGATTATTCGATCGAATTTGATCAAGACTATCGTGATTTTAAAATATTGAAAAGAAGCTATTACGTAGCAAACACTGACTCTACAACCACATTGCGCGCGGTCACAAATATTCCCTGAAAATAAAGCAGTTTAGGGACGGGGTTGGGGGGGGGGTGGAAAAGAAGCGAAACGTCGTTTCGACAATTTTCTTCTTTTTCCTATCGAACGTTTATTTAAAAAATACTGCTATTTCTTTATACTTAAAAATTATTATTAAGAAATTGGAACAAGTATGAAAATGTAAGTTGAAAATTGTGAGATATTTCTCGATAGCTAACAAATATGCTTACGAATATCGTGAATGCAATGCAATCGCTTGCAAGAATTATACTGTTCGCAATTAGAATATATACTGTGAATTTTCGTTATTAGAATACGAAATATACATTCCACTAATACACTATACTCGCGAGTTATAAATATTGGAAAATATTTGCAAGAATTCAAAAGTTCGCCACTAAATATACTTAAGGAATACTTGACAAACGCACGCGAAACCTTGTTTCGAAGTATTTAAATCTAACTATTACCAAGTTGCAAGTTTATGACGTTACCAGTAGCAAATTCACATAATACAACAAAAGAAATTGAATTTCATAAGTGATTTATTGAGATATAACTCAATTTGAAATAATAAGACAATTCGATAAAAATTCGTTTGAAATAAGAGAATGATTTCATAAATCGGAAATAGAACAATAATTTATTTAATCGAAGCTATTGACAAAGCATATACAATTTCGCGTCTTGCCAAAGGAACATTTGAGTCATTGTACTAAACTGTTTAATATTCTCCAACATCACCACAATAATCTTCCCTTAAAAATGGGAAAATAAAAAGAAGCTCGGACAAACAGACAATGAAAGACAAATCGCGGCGCGAACTCGTTCGTTCGCGATCTTTTGAAAGAATCAATGGATTCTCGCGACGCACTCCCGTGCACAAAATGATCGCAAGATTCAGTGGCAAAGAAGAATCGAATTTTATATTTCATTCCAAGTCAGATAAGTATCATTGTACAGAATGGACTCAGAATGGATTTGAGAGTCAAGACATATCCCACGTTGTCCCACGTTGTCCCACGTTGTCCCACGTTGTCCCACGTTGTCCCACGTTGTCCCACGTTGTCCCACGTTGTCCCACGTTGTCCCACGTTGTCCCACGGTGTCTCACGATGTCTCACGATGTCCCCCGGTGCCCCCGCGGGGGGGTATTAGTCCAGTCTAGATCACCCAAACTATTTTGGATGATCAAGACCAGACTATATTCAAGTAGTTTTTAGCTTGATATCGTTTTTCAAATAATAATACTAATATTTAAAATAGTAGTTGATGTATTATTATGTGGAAAACGATACCAATTACCGGGACCCACCACGAGGAGGTAACTACGCTCGGGTCCCATTTACATAAACAGTTTTTAAGCATTGGAAGCAGAGATGTCAAATTATTTTATATCAAAGAAGTAGCGTGTATTGAAATTTATTAAGTAGAATGGTTGTAGTACGTGGATTTGCATAATCATACTTGAATATTGAATTTATCATCGAAGAAACGAAACCATGCAAGATACCAATTGTAGTGCGTATGGATGAATGGTGAGTTGTCGCTGCTTTCGATTAAATTGCACTTGCTTCCTTCATTCCACGAATACGGTGCTGTTTCCTTGATTTTGAGCAGACATGGAAAATTACATCCCATCCATAGACACTCAATAGGTACACTCTGCGTTACCATTGCTTTTATATGAAATAGTGAAATGAGAAATTAAATACTATATTTAAAATTAAAAAATAATGCTGTATAGAAATAAAATAGCACTTCAGGGACTTGAAAGATTTCGTAAATATTAAATAAAACGAAATATATCATTAATTTACTCACAACGAATTGATGGTATTCATTTAAATCAATGAATATAGAGTTGATACCAATTAATGGTACAACTTTTATAAATTAAGAGCATAATTACTTTGAATTAATGGGAGGATATGGTTATAAATTATTCGTATAATAGTTAAGAATTAATGGAGTAATTGTTTTAGATTAATGGCCTAAATGTTAGAAATTCATGGCTTACCTGTATAAAATAACAATTTAAATGCTATAAATTAATGGCTTAAATGTTATAAATTAATTATTTAAGTGTTGTAAATTAACTGCATAGACGTTATAAATTACTAGTTGCAATGTTATTGTTTGGCTTTTTTTTTATTTACCTTATATTCAAAATCTTCTTCGACGTTCACTCTTCGGGAGTTCAAGCAGGAAAGAACTCGCGCGCGACTTGCGTGTCCCTTATATAACTTGACAAGGTGTGGGGGGGGGGGGTATGTTAATCAAACGATGTTAATCAAGAGCGACGAGATTTATATTTTTCGTTCCAAGATGGATATGTATCTTTGTACGGAATGAGCTTACAATGCACCTAACATAGGTATCTATCTTATCATTAATTAAGGCTAAAACGCACGCATCCCACGTTGTCCCACGTTGTCCCACGTCGTTCAACAACGTCCCACGGTGTCCCACGGTGCAGTCCAGTCTAAATCATCCAAAATCCTTTTGGCGGCTTTTGGTGACCCAAACTGGACTGGTGCGTAGTTCTTAGCTTGGTATCGTTTCCCAAAGGTTAATCAACTGATTAATTTTTGGAAAACGATGCCAATTACCAGGTCTCACCACGTGGAGGTGACTACGCACGAGACCCGCCCATGATTTATTTAACATTATGCATCGGTCTCGACGTTCAACCTGTTGGCAGGAATGTCGAGTTCTGACTCTACGTGATCATGGGCCTGCGTAAAGAGATAGCTGTTTCGTAGCCTAACTGCGAAACATATATCTCCAACGCAGCGGTTACACGAATCTTTGCAAACGTAAAACAAAGCTTACACGACGCAATATCTATCTCCCACACAACGCAACATGTATCTCACACACAACGATTACATCGATCAGTACAAACATCATACAATAATTCGCAGCCCTATAGGCAACATTCCGTATCAAAGATACATTTGTCTAACTTGGAACGAAAGAAAAGAAATGAGGCTACTGTGGAAAAGGAGCTCCTACAATCAGACTATGAAAGAAAACGCGATCTCTCGAAAGAACTAACAAACCTACGCGACGTACCCCCGTGCACCAGATAACCCTAAGGTTCAGGCTAACCCAAGGATTGACCTTCGCCCGATTCCTGTCACGTCGTTTGGATCTTATCACGGTCGATGGCACTTACCGATGATACCAGTGACCAGCAAATGGGCCTGCGATTTAACACACTCCAACTGAACATGTTGAACTCGGGGAGGGACCGCTGAACCGTATTACAAAGGCAAGGCCCCAACAGCACAGTGGGGTCCACACCCACGGGTTCGATCAGAATTACGGAGGACGTGAAATGCAGGTCCCTGTTCAAGTACCGAAGTACCAATCGGACAGCATTGCGGACCCGCGACTCAATCGTCAACAGGTTCACAAGTATCACCAGCGTGATGACAACGCCCGCGATTCGAGGCAAACGACGAGCAGTCGTCGAGACAAAAGGTGTCTTTGGGCAACCTATGAATCCAAAGAGTTGTCCAGTGCACGTTGACCCGCACGTACCCGGGATACGCTCGAGCGAGTACGCCACGCCGCAGTTTGAAAGAACTGAGCGATCGCGAACCGATAAATCGCGGCAACAATTCTTCCAATGTGGTAAGCGAGGGGATCAAGAGAGACGAGATTTATATTTTTCGTTCCAAGATGGATAAGTATCTTTGTACGGAATGAGCTTACAATGCACATAACATAGGTATCTATCTTACGATTAATTAAGGCTAAAACGCACGCATCCCACGTTGTCCCATGGTGTCCCTCGATGTCCCACGTTGTCCCACGATGTCCCTCGGTGCCCCCGCGGGGGGGTATTAGTCCAGTCTAGATCACCCAAACTATTTTGGATGATCAAGACCAGACTATATTCAAGTAGTTTTTAGCTTGATATCGTTTTTCAAATAATAATACTAATATTTAAGATAGTAGTTGGTGTATTATTATGTGGAAAACGATACCAATTACCGGGACCCACCACGAGGAGGTAACTACGCTCGGGTCCCATTTACATAAACAGTTTTTAAGCATTGGAAGCAGAGATGTCAAATTATTTTATAACAAAGAAGTAGCGTGTATTGAAATTTATTAAGTAGAATGGTTGTAGTACGTGGATTTGCATAATCATACTTGAATATTGAATTTATCATCGAAGAAACGAAACCATGCAAGATACCAATTGTAGTGCGTATGGATGAATGGTGAGTTGTCGCTGCTTTCGATTAAATTGCACTTGCTTCCTTCATTCCACGAATACGGTGCTGTTTCCTTGATTTTGAGCAGACATGGAAAATTACATCCCATCCATAGACACTCAATAGGTACACTCTGCGTTACCATTGTTTTTATATGAAATAGTGAAATGAGAAATTAAATACTATATTTAAAATTAAAAAATAATGCTGTATAGAAATAAAATAGCACTTCAGGGACTTGAAAGATTTCGTAAATATTAAATAAAACGAAATATATCATTAATTTACTCACAACGAATTGATGGTATTCATTTAAATCAATGAATCAGAGTTGCTTCCAATTAATGGTACAATTGTTATAAATTAAGAGCATAATTACTTTATGCGAATTAATGGGAGGATATGGTTATAAATTATTGGTATAACTGTTAAGAATTAATGGAGTAATTGTTTTAGATTAATGGCTTAAATGTTATAAATTAATGGCTTAAATGTTATAAATTAATGGTTTAAATGTTATAAATTAATGGCTTAGATGATATAAATTAATAGTTTAAATATTAGAAATTAATGGCTTACATGTATAAAATAACAGTTTAAATGTTGTAAAAAAATAGTTTAAATGTTATAAATTAATAACTTAAATGTTATAAGTTAATAACTTAAATGCTATAAATTAATAGCGTAAGTGTTGTAAATTAACGGTTTAGACGTTATAGATTACTAGTTCAATGTTATTGTTAATATTTTTTGTTTATTTACCTTATATTTAAGTTCTTCTTCGATGTTCACTCTCCGGCAGTTCAGGAACTAAAGAGCTCGCGCGCGATTTCCGTGTTCCTTATATACCTTTGCAAAGTGTCGAAATGTCAACCAAACGGTAACGATCTATTGACAAAGCAAAAGATAGTTTTTCCATTATAACAAAATCAAATGGAACAATTTCTTAATTTTTATCGTAAATTGGGGCGTTCAACGATTTAATACGATATCCATTTTTATCATTTTGATAGTTTTTACAAGCTAAGACTATATTCACACTTCTTTGGTACTAGTTTTCGACTATCAATTAGTTTAAACAGAAAGGGAAAGAAAGCCTAACGGCAGCCGATGACGTTACTGTGAAATAAGTTAAGGTATTAAATAATAAATGTTCTTGTATTAAATATTCTTTTTTCTTGAATAACTCCTACATCACTGTATGCGATACTTAAAATTCTTATTTAATACTTACTTAAAAGTCAGGTTTCTTTTTAATTCCTCTCAAGTTAAACGAGTAAATTTACTCGTTATAGTAGTAACATAAAATGGCTCTTTTTTTCTTCAATAGCACCTGCATCGACGTACGTGATACAAATATTAATTATATAGCGAATAATATTCTTCGTTAGATCTATCAAAGGATTTATTAGGCTATTAGCGAGAGACTTATTGATTCCTTGAAGAATGGTTTGATTGTTATAAATTAATGTTTTAAATGTTTGTCAATTAATGTTTCTATTGCTATAAATTAATAGTTTAATTGTTATTAATTAGTTGCTTAAATGTTGTTAATTATTGGATGGATTGTTATAAATTAATGGTTTAAAAGTTGTTAATTAATTGTTTGATTGTTATAAATTAGTAGTATAACTGTTATTAAGTAATGGCTTAAATATTACAAATTAATGCTTTAATTGTTCTTAATTAATGGTCTAAATGTTGTTAATTAACGGTTTGATCGTTATAAATTAATAGCTTAAATGTTATAAATTAGTAGTTTAAGTGTTAGAAGTTAATGGATCAAATGTATAAAATAACAGTTTAAATGTTATAAATTAAAGGCTTAAATGTTAGAAATTAGTAGCTTAAATGTTAGAAATTAAAGGCTTAAATGTTGTAAATTAATAGCTTAAATGTTGTAAATTAGTAGTTTAAGTGTTATAAATTAATGGCTTTCAAGATAACACCTATATAATTCAATAAATGTATGTCGAATAGAAATATAAATCGGAACGAACATTCCATGCAATCCAATACTTAACGTATCTACGATTTCTCGTTCATATAATAGATTTTACGTTTAGATAAATGAATACAATAATCAGAAGTTTATTTAATCGAACACTAAGTAAAGTTTTGTTTGAATAAACAGAGTGTATTCAAACCTATGGTTCAAACGGATTTATAATTACAATCGTTGTAATGTGTAATTACAGATTGTAGAGGACATGAAAAACACTGTGATCTTTTTCGAGATCGGTATTTTTTAAAAACGTGAGACGCGCTCTATCACCTACGATTCCTGTCCTTAGTCAATGGTTTAATGTCATGTCTATCCTGTCTATCCTGTCTTTAATAAGTGTCGGTACTCTGTTTGCGATGGTCGATAAAGTAGATACGTTTTATGATTTCATGGTATAATAGGAAACTTTTTCTTAAAGTAACATTTTATGATAACGTAGGTAATTTTTACCATTCCCTCTACAAATCATAAATTGTTTTGTAAAACAATTCTAGTATTCGTGAAAATATGAATTTACATAAATATCCACAGTTTATTTCCAACCGTCTGTTTTACTTATAGAGAATAATCTTTTTTCCTTCTCACGATCAGTATTTTAAAATTCTTATAATTTTAGCATTCGTATTATTAGATTTTCGTATACGTTATTATGCCATTGTTATTTACTACTATTATAATTGGGTTACCTGTTTTGTTATTATATTTGTTATTACTTGATTTTATAAATCAGATTCAGATTTAGAGAAAACTTCTGGAAAATTGTTCTCTAATTCAAATAGTTTCAACATAGTTTAAATTAGGAGATTCAATCAACGCATGGCTAATTATTAATTCATTATTTTCTTATAACTCTTTCGAAATAATTTCCCATAGAAGTCCAAACGGAGTTAAAGTTCGTTAATTCAGAAGAATACAAAGTGTTTGGCAGGACTGTGGATTGTTTTGCATCACAAAACTTGGCTGCGATTTTTGGTGATTGATGAAGTATCGCCGAAGAATGTCCTAATCGGTGATCGGGTCCTACTACGCCTCATTATAAACAGGCAGAGTCAGCTGGACCGTAGTTTTATCTCAGATCTTGGGGGCTAGCCTTGTTAGCAAGCTGAACTATGGACTATTACATTTATCTAACCCGATCCACCGAAGTCGGAACACCGTCGTTGGTTTCTCGGTACGGCAGTGATGGATATTTCACGGTTAACGTCCTGACACTGTCGCACATTCGACCGAAACGAAAACCGTCCACCTCCCGCTCCTAGAAACGTGCTCTGTAACCTTAATTTCATTCTTCAACTACCTTCTTGTTCGTATCCACCTCCGCTCCTGATCCTTTCTTTTTCCTCTTGTTGTTGAGAAACGATGTTATCCGAGCTATAAAATTGTTAAGAAAAATATTATTAAATATTATAGAGAAAGCGATTTACAATTTTCGTGTGTAAGTCTTTGAAGTGTATTTGCCTGATGTAATTTTAAGAAGAGTTATCGATACATAATTTTTTTGCCTGAATTTTTCAAGTTATAGTGTCTTTAACGTGATCATTTAAATTAGTATCCTCTTGAAAGGAAATATTTTGGAATTCATCATTGGTTGAGGACTCTGAATTAGAATTTTTTCTCGGAAAGGTATGCATCGGAAAGTCTGAACCATTGATTTGAGCATCAAAATTATTGGCGATAAAAGTCGTCGTAAAATTTAAACCGTAACCTGCAATTTTCCGATAGAAAACGATCTCGAATACTCTTCCTCGAGGAAGATTTTAATTACTCTCCTTGAAATTCAGATGATAATCACAAAATCTCTGTAAGTGATTCGAAATCGCTCATTCACTCGCGTTTAAAAACTGATCTGGTGATCGTCGCGTGTCGTCAATTATCTCCGTTGAAAGACGAGAGAAAAGAAGATTATCACGGATAGGGAAAACGTCGTTCCAGGAGATTATACCGCGAGGGCAGTTTCCTATGTGGCGATGTCGGTATACGTCGCCGGTTCGTGGCGAAGATAAAGCCAGAATTATGATGGTCTCCGTTTAAGACAATTAAGGTAGAACCGGTTAACAACACGTGTTACAACCAAAGCCCTTCCCGTATCTCTACTTCGGACTCATAACCCGGCGTCATGTCTTCTAACTAGGCTCGCTTAAGCTACCCTTAAGATCGGCAGAAATATTGTCCATTTGTTGCTTTGATTTTAAACGTGGCACGCGGACCATAGTATTGCTGCTTGGTTAATTTCACGCGGCGCAAGTTTTGTCGTTTGTCCGCGTGGAAATGAATAGCAGCAAAGCGGACAATAATTGTTCGTTGACGATCAAATGGAGATGAAGAGATAGCGACTATGCCAGTTCGACGATGTCATTTGTTACCTGTATATCAGATCTATGGCGCATGCGCGCTGCGTACGCGCAGAAGAGGCCACCGTCCAAAAATTGCTAAGCCACCCGGCGACTTCTGAAAATTGTCAGGTATAATTTGAGGCCATGATTATGAATGTAGGATGACTAGCGAATTTGCGAAACTCTGAAGAACTGTCATTGATTATCGATGTTATTTCATGTAGATACATCAATGCTAAGTAATATTATGGCGATTTTAATAACATGTAGGTATTGATTAATGGTAAATTAACAACTACTTTTCTATGAGCTCGGTAAATTATAATGGGATACCTACCGTATTTTTCTTTTTCTTTCTTTTTAATGGAATAGACAATTTGTCGATCTATACGCAAAGTTTTAATTTTAAACGTCACTGTTCCAGATAACGTTTATCTGTTCATTGGAGAGAATGTTTTTTGTATCTGACTTATAATTCGAACGTAGACTTTGGCAGAGAAGAAAGAATCACGCAAACTTTAATGGTAAATGGTATCTTAACTTGAACGCTATAGAGTATTTGTATGGGATCGCTTAAAATGCAAAATAAGAAGGAAAAGGGACATTTAGAGTGGAACATAAAAAGAAAGAAAAATAGTAATACAAGGAAATTGAAATAATTAATCAACAATGGTAAACGTGAAATGAACTGTTAAATATTCGATGGTATGTTCCGAAAAAACAAACAAAAGCTTCGAAATTAACAGGCGGTATACGTATAGTTTTTCGCTTCTGATCCAAAAAGAAACGAAATGTAACGTAAGTCGGAGCCAGTTTTACCGAGAAGAGAGTCAAAGGCCACGTTTAGATGAAAAACTGGTTTACAATTTTGATCACGTCCCACGAACGAAAAGGAAATAAAGATAGTAGAAGGAGGGAAAAAGCGAGAGAAATTTACTCCGGGCTAGACACTGCCTCCTATCGTTATATCTCGAAGCGATAGATGTGGTACACGGATAACAACGAAATAAATCCTATTTTATAGTTGAACAAATCCACGATTCCCTCCTTCTTCTGCTCATTTCTATGATGTTTGTTGAGAGCATAATTCATTCATGGCACACGCGGAGTAACGCAATGGTCGGGTTTAAACGGTCCCTTATGGACAGTTTCGGCTTTACCTGGAACGATTTAATCGCGTTTACGAGCGTCTCCGCCTTTGTTCCCTTCAAAATGCTACCGACTCTTCATTTTCTGGTATAATACGGTTCAATTTCTTGAAAACGATTTCGGTCAGATTATATTTACGACCGATTTAAAAAAAAATTTCATGACCAGGAATATGCTACGTTCGGTGTCCATAAAGATATTTTGACTTTTGAAGAGAAGGATTTTTACAGTTCCGTAAGGTTGACTTCTCTTTTTTTCCAGATTATTTATGCGGCTCTTTAATCGATTTGATGTATTGGAAGATAAGTTTAACAAAGATGGATCTTTTAATTTAACGTTAGCCCATTCTTTGAATACCACAAATATTACGTTGAAAGTTCCGAGATGACTATGAATTATTTAAGTATTAACTTTATAGTTCAATCTTCTCTTTCCATCCAAATTCTCGCCAATCACTTGGTTAAATTTTCTTCCCTTTGGCTGTAGCCATTCATTAAAAATCGTATAAAAACTTCCAATCACTTGGTTTCTTTTAAACAATTCAACTGATATTATTATCTAACGAAATTTCATAAATCACAAGATACAAGTCAATAATATCAATTTTCCTGTATAACACCTTTAGAAGAAAATCCTATAAATTGCGAGTCATCAGATCAATTTAAAGATACGAATATTGTAAGAGAGAGAGACGTATAATCTACAGTTTATAATTTATCAATTTACTAATATTATCACTTGGTAGATTATTGTGAAAAGACTTTGGTTAAATTTTCCTGAATTATATCGTGTGTTATACCGGAGAGCAGAAAGGAAAAAGAAAGAGGACGAGTAAGAGACACTATGTGGACCAGTCGAGCATCGACAAGGAGGAAGACCATAAATTAGAGGGAAGCACGGCCGCATTTTTTTCACCTGCTCTCCGGCTGGCTGTCCACGAAAGAACCACATCACGTTTCGTGTATTAATAAGACGGTATCGCGACGAAGCGGTCCTCGTGCCACGGAATGCACCGTAAAACGATTGTCATCGTATGTGACACGACGAATTCCGCCGCGATGCGCTAGGAAAAATCTTCCGAATCATTGTTAGCCACCACGTGCTACTCTGGTAGCATTGTTTTGACTGTTCGTTCGACCGTGAGTCGAATCACTCGAATTTACTTTGTATGTTTTTAGCGTTTTCCATTTCGAAATTTGAGAAATAGCTTTCTAAGTATCTTATCTACTAGGATGTAGAAAAGTTCGAATATTTTTGAAACTTTTGGTACTGTTATACTTTAGTTGATTTAGGAAAGTTTCAGGGATTTGTAACTGTTTCGTATCGAGGGTAGAGAAATTTGTATCTTCCGAAACAAAATGTAGAGAAGTTTTATAAGATTGTTTATCACGGTATGATAAATTTAATTGATCAATTTTTGTCGGTTTTGCAATGAAAGTAGGAAATTCTGTACGTCCGAATTACTTTGTTTGGAGAAACAAAATGCACGTATTGCAGTTTTATGGAAATGGGATCTGAAAGTCAACCTTTTAGAAGAATTGGGTTTTATGTCCGGTTTTATTTTAGCTTTGTAGCGGGTAATGCGATATGCAAATGGAACTTGGAGTTTAAGCCTGTTTTGTATGATTTACTTTGAAAAAAAAAGTTAAAGACCGCGTGAAATTTCTTTTATGAAAGATTAGATTTATGAAACTGAAGATGAAAGAAAGGAGGAGAGATCGGCCGATTTAACGTCTTAATTCGTGAAACGCTTTACCGCTCGCGGCGGTCCAATGAGCAAGACGAATTGCTGCCGATTTGCATTTAAGCGCGAGATAAAGGGGCCCCTGGAGCAAATTAATCCGCCATTTTATTCTCTTACGGTCGTGGTCCTAGATCCTTAAGACTCGATTACAAAAAAAAAAAAAAAAAAAAAAGAAGGAAGAGAAAGGAAAAAAAACATTAAAAACATCTATTCGACATCTTACGATTTATCTTTAAGAATTGTTTGTATTTTTATTTTAAGATTCATATTTCAGACATTATGTAAATTATTTCTGCTATTATTATAAAGTATTTTCTCGAAAGAATGAACCAAATTACAATATCGAAACAAGAGGTACAGTATCGTGAAAACATTTCGTAATTTCCGATATTTTCTCTTTTTCAATGAAAATTAAATTCAAATTGAGTTTCAAGCAGTTGCTTGTATCCAGTTTCACGGTTTTCTCTAACACAACTCTGTTGAAATTAAAAGGCTAAAAGAAAAAAGCAAGTACAAGCTGAAATTTTATCGGTTATTCCAATAAGGTGTCGCAATTAGGACAAATTACCTTCTTCGACCGCGTCGTTTATTTCATACTTGATATTCCTGTCAATTTTCTCGTGCTTAAACTCGATTTCATGTTTCCCTGTGCCACTTTTGTAACTAATTACCAGGAAACTTACGCGTTGTTATGGCACTCCTAATCATAACGTGCAAGTAAGTTACACGGATTTTCGCCATAAATTACACCCACGACATATAGCGCGCTACGATTCGAGAATATTATGACTGTATCCACACGGTTTTCCACGCTTTATTCCTATTTACCGTGATCATGTACCATGTGGCAATAAATCTGTAATATATTTCTGTTTTATTTTTTTTTTTTTTCATTTGCACGTTATTTATAGATTAGTTTACAGATAATCCATTACACACGAATAAATGACTATCTACTTAGAATCTAAATTGAACGCGTTGATTAAATTTTTGTACAGTTATTAGCTACTTTTTCATTCAGACGGATATTGAATAAATAATACGAATAAACGGTACAAAAATTTCTAACGTCAGCAATTTTTTCAAACGTAGTTTGTAACTCTTATCAACAGTCTCTATCGAAAAAATCAATACGATCTCATAAGCGTTCTATCATTTAATCGATTCGACGAAAGCGAAAATCGTCAAATATTTTTCATCTATTAGCAATTCTAATAGACTGCGAATATTTCTGCTAATTTATATTTTTATAAAGACAATTACAAAAATAGAAGTATGTATTATCTACTAACTACTATATCGTTGCTATACTTTGGATATTTTATACTGTTATAGTAGACTCTTTTGTACCTTCAAATTTCCGCAGTCCAATTATATCGAATATCAAAAATTAACATACATATGTTACGTGTAGAGTCCGAATGGAAATTCCCATGGAATTACTATTGAAATCTAAAGGCAGAACAAGGAATAGCGGAAAGAAAGAGATCGTGTCTTTGCGAAAGTCACTCGGCCGTGGCTCAATCGAGATACTGCTATCGATATCGCGTGTCAATTAAGCGTGACAAGTGCGACAGAAAACAGCGGGAGAATTAAGCGCGACGACGTGAAAAGTACGTGGGCGAGCTTTCGTGGTCGTAACACGAGGTAGATACGCTCGTGTGTACGTATAGAAGCGTGTACACGGCTCGTGCAGGTGTCGACTCTCCTTCTCTTTTTATTCTTTTCCCTTCTCCCTCTTCCTTCTCGTGTTTCCCCCTTTGCTCTTTTATTTTTACTTATTTATTTATTTATTCTTTTGCTTTTCTCCTTTTTTGAGCACGATACGCCTGTTGGCAGGTCATTACGACTATTCGTGCATGATGATGACGTTTAATCAGGCTGGGGTATGGCTTCCTGTGTTGCTCTTAGCCCTCGATTCGCCAGGATTTCAAACAAGTTGAAAGAATCCTGTTATATTGATTTGAATTTATATTTAGGTACATTTAATGATCGTAGCATTTATAGAATGTGAGATTGTAACAGCATTGATGCGAGATTGGATGGATAGGATAGGTGACGTAGATGGATTGGTGAGATTGTTTTTGACACGATTCGAGACTTCCGGTTACGAGGTAGAAAAAATTACCATTCATCGTTATTCGGACACCTTCATAATTTAATCAAAATTGCATGAATAATTTACATTTACGATACATGCAATCTTTTATTAATAATAAAATTAAAACAGCGTTCATTGTTCTAGCTAAGTATTATATATGTAAGGAATAAAAGATGTTTATTGTTTGAAAAGTTATTAATGATACCTTACGAGGAATTTAGTAGATGATATTTTATAAGAATTTATGTTTCTCTTTCTTTATTACAGAAATTTCTTTAGGTGTTTTCTTTGTGGACATCTTTAAGTTGTTTTCAGCACTGCTGGAATTCTCCTCGTTCTCTTTTTCACGTTACTGTATTTTATTCTTGAAGTGATTTTTCCAGCGTCCCTTTGCCTTTTTAGTTAAGAATCCCCAGGTGCTGCTACAGCAGAATTTTCCCTCAAAAAGTTACGCTTGTTTCTTGTCAGGAATTTTCTCTGAAGTCTACTTTGTAAGATAGTTTCTCTGAATATAAATTTCTGTAAGTTTCAATGTGTTCATGAAGGTATTGTCGACCGCTCATCTATAATTCAACTCAATCCTCAATTCTATTCTACTTAAACTTCAATCTACGAAACGTTGATCCAATGCAATGTTCCCCTACGATTCTCGATCAAGTTCTATAAAAATATAGAAAATTGTAAAACGATATCATTCGTTATAGTATATTTATTTCTGCGCGATAAAATCACAACTATCCAAAACCTCGGCACCATAACACCGTTTATCTATTCTATACAAATTCCCTATAAAAAGATACCGTTTCTTCTACACAATTCCTCGTATTTGATATTTATTTTTTATACATAATTCTCCACAATATTCTCTATGCCGTATAATAAAATCACCGATAGCATCACTCATCTCGTTCCACTCAATGCTCGATTCTATTCCATTAAAACTTCAATCTACGAAACACCATTCCAGCGAAATAACTTGCTCATGTTCCTCCACAGTTCTCGAAGAAGGAACTCGACTTGATCCATTCCGATTCCCGGGCAATTTGTTTAGAATTCTGTAGTTCCATCGAGATTCCACGTCGAACCGATTGGAGATTCCGTTGCCGGTGGACGACGGTTGACACGGAAACACGAATGGCCGACGATGAATCAATCGAAGAATGAATCCACCAACGTCCACCGGGATCGTGTAAGATGCTAAAGGCATTTCTGACCCAGGATAGATTCACACCTGTGCGCGTGGGCGTAGCTTGGCTCTATCTGTAAGGCGAACATTACTCTGACGGCGTTTCCTATGGACGATTATAAGGATCTTTATTGGTGGCAGGAAATTCTGACTATAGCGAGCCGAGGGAAGGGGCTGATTCATTTCGAGATCGTAACGTTCGATTGCATCCGCGCGTACCCTGTAATACGATTAATAAATTTGTATGAGGTTCCACGAGGCTAGATGCAATCGAAACGGGTCAAATCGAGGCGTTAGAACGACCATTCCTTTCTTCTTTTACTATTCTTCTTACCTTACGGGGTTGAAACATCGCGTGGTAATCGTAGGAAAATGTGTTAAAAGGTGCCTTTTATTCTCAGAAATTTTCGGAGTCGTTTTTTTTCCCTTGGAAGTTTGTTTTTGTTTCGTTGAAGCTCTTGGGGTTTATTGTTTCTTTATCGTTGTACCTCATTTTTCGAATACTGTGAAGAACATCTTCTTTCTTAATTGACTTTTTATAGTTGTGTGGACCATCGTAAGAGGTTGTTAGTGGCTCGGTTGAATCCAGAGACTGCTTTGTTTTCGAAATTTCAACATGTTCTTAACGTGAAATCTTGTAATGTTCGACTAGAACGTTTTTTCTCGTTTTTTTTTGATATGAATATATCGCGGTGACCAAGAGATATAGATATAGAGATGCTGAAGTAGGAATATGTCAGAATATAGGGAATAGTCTTGATTTTCTTCCTTTTGAACATAAATATGCATATGAAACGTATCCAGCAGATGTGGACATGAATATGTTGGAATATGAATATAACGAAATGTCGTAACGAATCGTACTGTTTTTTAAATATTTACTTTCGAGTTCTTAACATTTATTTCGATACTTTACGAGGCTATCAGTGTATTATATTGTTTTGTTAAATTAATAAAATCGTAAATCTAGATTAAAGTGACCACGAGATAAGAATAACAGGTTTAATGTAAAATGAGGTCTGCTTGTGTCAGGATTAATTAGAATATATCGAAGCAGAAATTTAAATGCAGATCATTATCGTCACGTCACATGTCCAAGGTTCTCGAGTTCCTCAACTTGTACCAAGAAGAGAACTTTACCATGGTTTCGTTCTTATTGCAACCTCTTAACCACATAATTTAGGATTAAAATACCAAAATTATCTTTACTTTTCCACAATTTATTCCATCATGGTAATATCGCCTCTTGAGTCACGAGTCTGTAATTAGAGTGCCAAATGTAGTTTTCTAAGTAACAGATCATTGTTATTTTTAGAAATCCTGTTTATTTTAGAATTTTAAAAGTCCCCATTGTAGTATTTCAAGAGTAATATTTATTACCTATTACTGTAATTCACCCAGGTTCATTTATCCCTGTTTTAAAAGTATACTGATTATAGTATTATAAAAATAAAGATTGTTACTGCGAAGACCACTTTATATTAAGAGTGGAAAGATTCAGTGTCGATATTTAGGAATATCGTCAATTATTTCAAATCGTTTCTCTCGTAGCATCATAAAAGCAGGACCTACGCGTGAGTTCTTAAATAAATTTTCAAAAACTTTTAATAAACACATCAAATGTATTGAAACAAATGTAACTTTGTCGCTTTGTCAAGTGGAACTAATTTTTTCAAGCACTTTAAATTAATACGTTTTAAATAATTGATTCTCTCAAGAAAATTCAAAGACCCTCCACAATTTTCCCAATGTCTCCTATTTTTCCATCATCGCGCGGCATCAAAAACGATCAAGCTTCGATTAAATTCAAATTTAGATCACCGATTTGCCAGTGTCTCGGTAATCTCCTCCCTTAAACGTCTCGATTCGGCGTAACGGGTCGGCAAATTAAATTATCCCCCAATTTGCTCTCGCATGTTCCTCTTTCCTTCGCGACAAGCTATCATCATCCTTCCCCGGAACTCGCGCAAACTCTGCTCGTGTAATTCGTGAAAGCGATTCCCCGGAACGAATCGTGCTTAAGGCCGTATCTCCGCTTGACCATCTTCCATTGGTCTCTGTACCTTGGCAAGAGTAAAATTTCATCTTCGAAATTTTGCTTCGGAAATTTTGCCTTGAAAATTTTGCCTCGGAAATTTTGTCTCTAAAATTTCGCGAAAACGTCGACTCGCGCAAAATCCTCGTTCCAAGAATGCTTACGATCAGGGGAAAACGTAATAAGAAAGTTGGTCGTGTAACAGGAGGGCGTAATTCCGCGAGAACTCGGCCGCGTTGCAGAGGAAAGAACCAGTTTCGAGGGAAAATTAATAAAAGACCCTTGTAGTGGGTTTATCGGGCGTATCTGGCTTGTGCGCGATATACAGGGTGTTTCATAATACGTTAGATTCTTTTTAACAGCATAAACGTGTCAAGATAATGGGTTACAGATCTCCTATTTTTATAATTGTTAAAGATGTGCAAGTGCTTTTCTGGAGATTAATATTGATTTTTATTGAGATAGGAAGATTATCGTTAGATTGTAGTTACGGGAAATTTGAAGGTGTACAGATGTATAGAAATACTTAATTTCCATCATTTAAGTCATCATGGCGTTTGAGTCCTGGCTGAGTCACTTTTAAGTACATTTGAAGCAGAAAATATTGATAATTAGAATATTCTTGGAAAATTGATGGATTAGTACGAATTAATTTTCGTTAAAAAAAAAAAAAATACTCATTGACTCGTCTTTTTAACGAAAGTACCAAACATTCCTGTCCTTTTTCTTTTTCTAAATACATTTTTTCAAATATTTTGCTGTAAGTTCCTCGCCATCCTTTGAAATTCTATAAAGCACTCATAATCCTCCCGTAGCAAAAATATGTTGGAAAGATAAGAACAGAAATTGTTACCCTCGAACATTAAACGAAGCTTTATAGACAGATAAATGATCGAAAGATATTCCACCACGTTCATTAAGGTAAATAATCATGGTGCCGGTTTATGAGACACATTGTTTATACGATTTTAACGATAATTTCAAAGTTTATTCACAATGAAACGCCCTGTATTTAAGATGCACGCGTTTTAAGCGCTTTCAAATTACCGGGACCACCGATCAGTAGAAAATTAATAAAATGTAGAACGATGTGAACGATGCTCGAGGTCCTGCGAAGGGAGCTACCTCGATAATTTTCGACAACGACAGACAGCCGTTAATAATCATCTTATCGACTATCTACAAGAGCCCTTGGAGCCATCGTACGAAATTTTGCTCGCCTTCGCATCCTTCAATTACGCATTTTCGTCGTTCGTGACACATTCAGGCTGCATCAGATATTTTCGCTTCACAGGAAAATTCTTTGAACATCGGACGAGGCATTGAAAAAGTGGTACGCCGACTTGATCCTTAATAGCTATAATTTTATTTATTCCTCTTTGTAATCAGAGATATTATGTAGATCGATAAGAACGCAATCTTTTTTCATTGCTTGAATGTTCACGATGAAACTTTCGCTGTTGTTAGGTAGAATTCTATGTAAAAATAATTGTAGTTTATATAACAACTAGTATTCTTCTTGGTAGAGATGATCTTTTGTAATGGAAGATTTTTCCTTGTGTTTGCCTGAAATTTCACGTCAGAAGCTTCACTCTTACTTGATGGAGCTGTACGTAAGATTTGTGTTCTATATAGAGATGTTTGTTCTTATTTATAACATTTTAACAATTACACTGGAAGCTCCATTCTGCTCGATAGAAATATATAAATATATAATTATGTTTCTTATAACTGAAGATTCTGTGTAGATTCACGGACAAAGTGAGGATTTCGTATTAAAAATTGCATATCAGAATAGATTATTACTGAAGAAATTAAGAATATAAACATCAGAATACAATCATTGATATTGCTTCTGATAAAGAAAGTTTTCTATAATTTCAATTGAGAATATTAGGCGAGTTCATAGACTCATGGCTTCATCGTTATTTTTCTTAGTTTCTTGTACAATCATATTAGAATCATAGATTCGTTATACCGATTTCATAGACTCATGGTGTCGTTATTTTTCTCAGCTGCTCGAACGATCATATTAGAATCATAGATTCCTTATAGTGATTTCATAGATTCATGGCGTCGTTATTTTTCTCAGCTGCTTATACAATTCTATTAGAATTATAGATTACTTCTAGCGATTTCATAGACTCATGGCGTCGTTATTTTTCTTAGCTGCTTGAACAATCTTATTACCATCATAAATTTGTTATATCCTATGTGCTCTTGTAGTGGAAAGGTTAAAAAAATTTGAAGGAGGAGAGGAAGAGAAGGTCTCGGTTTCAGTGTATACTGTGACCAGTATGGAGCATGATTACAGGTATAATTCGTAATTTAGTGGACATAATCGGGAGTCGCGTTAATAACGAGCTGCGGCCCCCTTTGACGCGTTGATATTTCTTCGGTCCACGGCCCGGTGATATAATTATATTTGACTCGACTGTAACGCGATTACAGCACGTGCACACGTTATTATTTCGCTTTGAATAATTCATACGACGGCGGACGAGCCGCCACGGCCGGAACCCGATGCATCCAACGCTACCAACAGTCGTTTCGTATCGCGTTCGATCTATCGCCACGGGAATCAATCTACGCCCTGATATCGTTCCTGTTATTCCCAGCGTTATTCCGTGTTATTATCGCGTCGATGTGCGGCGCGACGTTCCTCGAAATGAGACGTCGATGCCTCTTGAGAACGTTCATTTCTATCCTTAGGGAATTGGAGGCTGTGTTACTCGAGGATATTATAGAGACAGATTAAAATATATGTTGATATCCATTGTACACTTGAAAAGTGGATATGGTGTGAATTAATGGCAGAATGGGAGAAGAAAGAAGATGTGCGAGACAGAAGTAATTAGAGTGTTAATTTATATACGGATATAGAATTGAATGTGGTGGTCTGATTATGTAGAAGATAGAAGGGAAATCAATTTCATAAGCTGCTTGGTTTTCTTGATATTATTAGTATATCATGTATTATGATATTCGTTTCGCAAAGATATATCGTGGAAGAGTACCTTGGCGATTTTTGGAAAATTTATTGTTACTTTAATGTCGTTGTTTCGTCATGGATAAAATTTATAAAAACAGAAATGTAATATTCGAAAATTGTCCGAACAATCTTTTACTTCTCCAGGAAATTTTGAATACTCTCATCAGTTGGGAAATTAAAAAAGGAAAGAAATAAGGAATAAGTAAAAATTGATCAGAAGTTTATCAGAGTATTATAGGCCACTTAAGTTATCAATATTCATGCTACGTACCATTAATCATGAAGCATACCGACCTAATTACCAGCAACATATTCCAAACGGTGTTTAATATCTGATAATCGGTATCTTCATCGATCTTACAGATACGAATTTGCCAGGTAATTATTTCTAAAAATGTCTTCTCAAGGGCCGCGCCTGTGAAATTGTAAATTGTAAATTGTAAATTGTAAATTTCGTATTACCAAAGAGGAGGGAGAGAGGTAGCCACCGTCCCGAAAAACGTCTCGTCGGCAGAAAGTAAATAAAATCGAAAGTCAAGGCATTAATATACATCGATATCGTGGCCGATAGCGATCACTATGTCCGATTATTTACGTACACGCCTTATTATTCCTTAAATGAATTATTCGATCTTCTGCCCGATCGGCCGGCAGATTTATCACCGAGATGGCCCAGACGCCCTGTAATTTCCTGGGTTTTTTTCTTTTCTCTTCTTTGTCTTTTTTTTTCTTTCCTCAAGTCGAGGTATAGTCGAGGAAGAGGAGCGTTAGCGACGTTTAGGAAAGCAACCGGTAATTTTCACCGTAATTAACCGTAATTAACGGCGACGGCTAAGGAATCTGTCGAGAACCATGATTGACGCCCCCTCGTTTAAACAGCCTCGAAATTCTTTTACTTTAACCACCTCCACAACCATAGTTCTTAGATATCTTACAAAACAAAGCTTGTGCGTTGGGAATGTTATATATGTCTTTTATTCTGTTATTATTAACGATACATGAAAATCGTGTTAAGAAGTATGAAATGAAAATTTGATCAAAAACAGATATAGACGAGAAATATTTTGATAATTGTTTAATAATTCGTCAGTTAGTTATATTTTGATATTCTGATTAGATTTTTGGAAGTTAAATTTTCCCTAAATAAATATAATTTTTTTTTTTCATTTTTAAATAATGTTCTACATATTTAGTAGAGTACTGTCTATATGGAAATGTCCGGTTTGCCTACAGGATTTCAAAGCACTCTTTGAATTTAATTTTCATTAATTAGCTAAAAGTTCTACGCGTAATGACGATTTAATTCTATATAATTTCTTTTTCCTACATCTCTTTAGACAGCCTTAATGTTAGATATCTGTATGCAAAAGATAAGGTTGTACAAATGATGAATTTTCTTCCTACACGGCGAAGATTCTTGAATTGTGAACTAGTTTTTTTTTTTAAATATGTGTCTAGTTGTTGTGACGAGTTAATTATATCATACGTCAGCGTAGTATCCACCCCTCTTTCTTCAGAATCCAACTAAAAACGAGATTTCCTTGGCTCGTTTAATTCCCACGAGGAACGCGTCGTAATGGTCTTTGTACCACACCTGCTTAATATATGATCGTGGAAAAAGAGCTTCGTTTATAGCTGCTCATTTTTCACTCTCTTTCGAGCCTATACATCGACTGATGTTTGAATATTAGGCCCTGCTTATACTTTATGGGAGATTAGTATTATTAATAGTATTACTATTTCACCATTAAAGACCCTCAGAAAGTAGACTGAGATCTTCCACATGATGTTCAGTGTTTATTTCACTGTATTATGTAACAAGTGACTAAAATTCTACTAATTTCTTAATGAAAATGAGTTAGAGAATTGTCATAGAATTACCAATCTATAATTCTTATTTCGAAGTTTATAATGTACTATACGGGTTTTTATCGACTAATCAAGCAAACGCTTCTACAAATTCAATACAAAAATATTCTCAAACGACGATTTAATCCCAAATATCCTTTGACACAGTCGAGTGCAATAACCTTCATTCCCAAGTCTACAATTTATGATAGGACATTTTAGAATATCTTAAGCGAACGTTCATGCCAAACCAATCAAGAAAAACACCTTGAAACGACGATTTAATTCCGAATAACCTACAACGGATTCGACTTAACAACACCTCGTCGAATATTGCCAATTACCGGATATCCAAGAGGGTTGCTAAGCTAAAAACCCATCGCCATCAGCGATCAATTCGATGCAACAACGAAAGGCAATCGATGAAAAATGCCGGCCATTCGGCTCGATATTTTACAGTTTAGCCAACTGTAAAGTGTTGGAGCCAGCAGCAAACGTTCCCCTCGCAATTTACAATGGTTGGTGGAGCGTACAAAAGGTGACGCGATGCCAGCTCGAGCCGACGTCGGTCTAGTATAATGGCGGTTGATTTTTTGCCGCATTGATCGGGGATTTCCGTCGGTAATCCTTCGGTCCATGGTCTGCTGGTAATGAAGGCTCGCTTCTCAGGGCTGCTGCCTCCTTTTTGCCGACCGCGTGGGCATGAAGATGTAACCCAGCGCCGCAATAACGAAGGCGAATCGCGATACTCGAACAGATAGGTCTATGGTGATGAATGCTGGCAAGCCTGCAGCACGCCGCGCTATCAATGGCATCTCCAGCGGCTACTCGCTTCTTGGACCCGATTGCAAGTCATTCCTTCGACTATGGTCGAAGGTCTTCTCTGTCGCGCACACTATGAGAGAAGGTACAACTTCCGAGAACGTGGTTGAAGCGTCTAAGGTGTGGCTGGACCACAGTGTGTGCATCTATTAAATGGAGTAACTTAGATTGAGCTTAGAGCAAGGAATGAGCAGGGTAATGAGGGTTCATAATATCAGGCGATCAAATCCAGAGGTAAGAGGGTCGGATACATGATTCTGACGTACTATGGAATAGGAAGATAGAGGATTTTTGGAATATTACTCTTCAATGGGAAAATTGGGTATATTTGTTGAGTTACATTGAGCAAATGTATATGTTGTTATTTAATCAAGTATACCAGGTATAACAGCTTAGTTTAAACATTTTCTACAGACTGATTCTTTTGCTATATAGCTGATTCGAAGATACGCGTTAGCATATATGATCTGTCATGAAAAGATGTCATAAAGTTATAATCCTGTGGATTCATGATCCTTCGGGATCTCATAATTTTGAATTATGACCTCATGGTACCACGATGAAATCTGTGCGACCATGGTTTCACTTTTATAGAACCATAAATTATTGTAACGCGATAATTGGAACTCATGCGCATAATCACCACTGTGACTAAAATCATTCGAATTAACTATAATCATTCTTTCGTGACAACTTCTCAAAATTGATCGATATTTCTTTAAATTATTATTGGTAACGATGTGCGATGAAGGAACGCGATCACATAAAAAATTACACGTACAAACAAGACGATAAATCTCAAGTTCCATTGCTCTTTTTCATTTATAAAATATTTCGACTTTTATGCGATAGGCCTGTAACCTAAAACTGCATCTGTTACGAAAGTTAGAAAGTGTCCGATCGTATTTGATATTGGAATGATAATTAGTATCCCGTTGAGGCGTTGACGCGACACGCGATCGTTGTACTCGTTACCGATACTACTCGACCGATTAATAGTAAATCCAAATAGAAGTTAGCGCTACGAACCGTAGTGTTTTCGAGGTATAGCCCCGATGCCGCGGCGGCAGTCACGCCCCGCGGCTTTAAACTGTTGGTAGACGTGGGAGCGGTTTGTTTTAGACACGGGTCTAATGCGCGGGCAAACCTGTAATCATCGACGGGAACGAATGGGTGGGATCGAATATATCACGGCAAACGAAACGGAATCAGACGGACAAGGGACGCTGTGCGTTCCATCTACGATACCTTTCGCCCCGTGGCTAATAGTTTCTGCGCCTTTATCGCGCGCCAACATCGCGGTTTAACGCCTGTCTAATGGAAATCGGCTCATTTTTTACTCTCTCCCATCTTCGCTGTTTTTAAGTTTTTGCGTGGTTTCTTAATTAACTACGATTAAATGGAATTTCGATAGCTTTCATGTGGACGAAGAAGATGGATGGAAAATGAAATTTCGAGGATTCTAACGGTATCTTTTCTGTCCTTTTTAGTTCTAGGAAGATTATCGGTTTTTATTAGTATTAGTATTAGTATTAGTATTTTACATGTACTCATTTTGTGAAAAAGTAACAGAATGTTTAAGATATCCTGAGTATAAGAAAACAGTATGAGAAAAGTAAGTAACGGTAATAGGAAGAGTAGTATAATATAATAAAAATAAGTATAAGGAAAGATATTTATAGGTCTGTAGATGAAGGGTTTAATGTATAAGAAATTAATTTGTAAGCGAAATCCGATTTTATCGGTAGCTGAAAAATTGTTAATAATTAAACTAATTCATTATATATATATTTGTACATATTTTTAGCGTTCAATGGCATTTTATGTATATTATTAGTATTCATTGTTTTTTTTACATAGTCGTCTTACGTATTCTGTCCTCATTAAAGTAGGATAATTTATGCGTGGTTCTTTAAACACTTAAGAACAGCTGGAACCTTGAAACGGATAAACGTGATGGAGCAGAGGCCGCTGGCATTAGGAAATTAATTAGATATTAGCGCAGGAAACGTTAGAGAATCGATTAGGTACAAGAAATCTTATGTAAGTCGTAAATATTGGAACGTTGACTAGAAATATTAGGGAGATTAATTGGCTCTCGTTTGTGACCATTGGGAAATTAATTAGGCATTACCTGGGAATGTTGTAGCTCTGAATCTACCTTTATCACTTTACATTTGTCCAGGATGAAACTTATAACTCATGAAGATAGAATTTCCTTTGTAGATAAGATGTTAAAACCAGTATAAACACTTAATAATAAATATTTGACAACGCTTTTCGACTATGTTTCACAATCGTATCGTAATTTAACATTCATTATATGCTAATACGATTTTTGTTTCAAATGATTTGATATAAAATGTAAAAGATGGTACTTAGTGAATTAGAATATATTTGGTATGTATCGTAAAACGAATCGAGTTAAAAATATTTTATTTCTTAACTCATATACCGAATGTTTGATATTCCAAATTACAAGAAAATATATTTGACAACCCTATATACCATTTGAATTATTTAATCTTTCAATTAAATTCTTTCGTTCGAATAATTTTCTGCCGTAAATGTTGGACCCATTTAGTAGCGTCGAATCGTACGCGAGGAATGCAGCCAGGAATTAAGTATCCATAACTATGTCAGATTTGTTAGTTTATGCATGGATGAGCGTGAATTTTTCAGAATGAGCCGAGTTAAACGTTCGTAATTTGCCGTTTTATTAACCAGTACCGTTATCCATCGAACGTGAGAATGAACGGATGCAAAAAGAAACGAATCCTCCTGTGTGTATTACGGTTAATACGTTCACCTTGTACGTTTCAGATCCAAGTCGGTGTATGATTTCACAAAGAACGTAATACTGACTCGGACAGGTATGGCATGCAAATTAAAAATTCAAATTAAAAACAAGAAATTTTCTCCATGGTGATTATTGGATATTGATTATAAAAGTTGTGTACATAACACACTGACGAATAAAACACGTATCCGAAGTTTATGATGTAGAAATAAATTTGATGTGAAAGTTATTTGTCGCCAGGCATAAATAAATAATAGCAGAAATGTATATAGCATATCTAATAGAAATTCCTTAAAATATTATTCGAAAGATAATAAGAAAATTAAAATTATTTAAAAGGTAATAAGAACTGCGAAAGGAAGACATTTTTTTTCTATTCTAAACATTGATTATGCCATTAATTTGAAATTAAATTCCATATTGTCGCCTGGTGAAATAATACGGAGAGGAAACGGAAGGGAAGAGCAGAATATAAAAAAGTGGTAAAGAACGAGAAGAAGGACTAAAAGAGGCCAGACGAAGGATAGTAATTTGCCGTTATGAATAGCACGAATTATACATCCCGGCTACTTTGTGGTTTTCCTCTTGGAGGTCTGGCTCTGACCAAAACGATTCTGCTATTTATTAATAGATTTCTATTAACTCTTTTCGTCTACCGACTTTTTAGGAAAGTTTCATCCTTTTCGTACTGATTTACCATAGTCCACGCTAATAGAGGATATCCGATCTCACGCTAATAAAGTCTTTCTGGAAGCTTCAAAAACTTTAATCAAGAGACAAAGCTTTTGCTTATTTTCACACGGCTTGAAAATTTCTTCAGTCGATGTTATAAGTCATTGAAATTTTCAATTCTTATTTTCTTCACATTTTACATAATCAATATTAATTTATTTACATTATTTTATATTATGTAATATTATTTGTATGTCACAAATTTTCGATTTAGAAAAAATTTGAAAGAGAAATTTATTGAATCGTCTGCAAACACTTCCACCTACTCGTATTCATTCTCAAATTTTTATCTTTTCGACTGCCTACGCAGAAGACTAATCGTAAATCTTCTTTTTAAAAAAATCGTATATTTTTGCGACTTCGCCTCCCATGGCCTGAAAAAGAAAAAGAATTTCACCACGGGCAGAATGTTCAAAGAGATACACTTAAACTCGAGTCAAAAATCGATCGTATTTCCTTCTTCCATCAGCTTTACAAGATAATAAAAGGGTATTAGGCGAAGGTATCTTCGTTCTTCGAATCGTGGAACGCTCGTGAAACGTACAAAATTCGAGCGGAGAAGGATAATTTCGAATTTCGGTTTCGTCTTCGATACTTTCGGCTACTTTGTGCTTCCGCCTACCTGAACGCCACGAGACGAACGGGATATTCATTATCCCATTAAGAGTCAAGTAGCGAAATAATACGTGAAAGTTGCTTAAACGCAACATTATTGAAAGTCACGTATAAAATGTCACGCATAAAACGTACGTAACATAAGATTATATATGTTTTTATCGAGGTACAAAAACGGTATCAGAATAATGTATACTTTATAGAAATTAATTATACAAATTAGAGACTATGCAATCTTTACGGTTAAAAAATCGTATTATGAATAATTTAATTTTTCCAAATTGTAGGATCAAAGAGAAGATGAAATGACGACGAAAAAAAGATAGTCGGAAAAATCTAGGATTATTTTTCTGTAATTATTAATTAATATTAATTTCTGTAATAATTTGCTTTTCTATTTTCCTATTTTTGATTGCAAGTCATAATAGTACTTTGGTTGATTAATTCATGGCTTTTTCTTTATTTTTATAATTTGTACTATAAACTATAACGCATTCGTTATTTTATCATTTGCTTTTCATCATTTCCAATTTCCCTGTTTTCCAGAATCCCAATTGCTTACGGTAACGATACTCTTACTACTCATTGTCTGTTTCGTTCAGTAACAAATTGTTGCTGTGTATCACGTATGAGTGTATACCCTAATTAATTCGTCATTTTTTATTATTACCCGTATTACCTTCATTCGTTGGGTTAATCGTTAAGTCGATCATTACTACCATCTACCGTTAACAATGTCAGGGCCAGAAGTGTTTCTTGAATTTCCTAGGGCCTTGACATTTACAACGTTCAAACGAAGGCTTCCGAAAGTCACGAATCCTAGCTGGATTCTTCCTCGGAACGTTTTACGATTTCTGCTTGGAAATTACATTTTTCTTTTGAGCATTCGTGACTTCGTGTCTACCTTCAGGGCGAACGAATCTTTTCGACTTATTCCCTCGTCCGTATTCTTCGTTTCAATGAAGAGAAAAATATGCGTAATGTTGTTGCAGCAGCGACAGGAACAAGATTTTTTCGTGTCGCCTAGAGCTGGATGGCCGTTGTTTGAGCGAGAGCGCGTTAATATCGAATTTGTGGTTTCTTCGGACATTGTGGGTTTGAGTAAATTGACGAAGCGGTACTTAGGAGAAGGTTTGTGGCTTTTAGAGCAAAGAAGCGTCCGAAATTGATGCCAGCACGAGAGATTTTGCTCACTGAAATGATTAATGGTAGGTACGTCAGAGCATATTTTGAGGGAGCAAGTTGCATTTGTATTTGAATGGAATTTGAATAAAAGTACATATAGTAAAATGAAGTTTAATAGAAAATGTTTAGTTTAATTTATTAAACGGTTAAATAGCTCTTTGATACAAGGAAAGAATAACTCTGTATCTGTAGGAATTAGGAGACTACACATACAACAAAAAGTATCTAGAGCAAAATACTGAACCAATTGAGATTTCCGATTAGCAAAAGAAAGCAAGAGACGCTATTAGATTTCTATTTAGGAACATGGAACAAGGAAATCACATTAAGATAAAAAGTTAAAATGAGTATCTGTTAAATAACTAATGTGTAACAAATTGATATGGAATTATGTAGCTTGCAAGATTCACAACGTTCTTCCTAAGGACAGTAATTGTATTAAAGGGTTGTTATCCAGAGCAATGAATCAAAATTGAAAATGTTTATGACTATCCAACGGTATAAAGAAGCTCTTATTATCGATAATTTTCCATAGTCGTACAATATATGGTTTTATCCACTACACTGAAGCAAAATGGCTAATTAGAATTCTATTTTGTTATTTGATGTTGATTATCAAAGCTCTCGATAAACAGGTTCTCGATTGCGTGAATCGTTTTATAAATGAAACAATTATAAATTCAGATTCTTAAGTGTTGTAACAATAATGAACATGTTATACATTTCCGGAAAGTTTGGGTTCGTTATGGCACAGTTCAACGTATTTAAAACATATAAACATCTCCGATCTACCTGTAACACTTTGCACCGACAATGTACATGCTAATTCGCCAAGTCTCGATGCCAGCTGTCCGTCGAACTATTCATTTGTCGATGGTAGAACCGTTAATTTGCGACGAGTCGGAATCGTGTGGCTGCCGATTCTCCAACCGTCTCGAACTCGGAAGGGATCGATTATCGCTTCCTGTTCGTGCCACGAAAACCGTCGTCCACCGTTTCTTTACACTTGGACTTCCATTTACGTCTACCACTATCGACTCTGGAAAACGAAAAAATGAAAAATACTCGTCCACACGTCCAGTTCGATGCGATCTTTAGCGATCGACTTTCGCTTTCCAACGTTCAGAACCCGATTGATTCCTCGACCAGACAGCAAAAGGAAGCTTCGGAGCGTGTGTTTCGGGCACGAGGGCAAATTGAAAGCTTGTTTTATAGAAGGTTGCAGTAAGACAGACGGAGAGAGGGTAGGGAGAAGTGGATGAAAATGAGGGTTCGCGAAATACTGGCTCGATATGAGGGAATATTAAAGCAAATTGTGGCCGAAAGGTTTCGCGGTAGTTTAGCAGCCTACGTGGTAACAAGTATTCGACAACGAATTGAGGGTTGGAACGTACTAACGAGGCTGGAAGATGTTCGTGAGCGCTGCTGCAACGCCGGTGTATAATTTGTCGAGCATTAGAAAATATTAGCAGGGGATATCTCGACTCCATATTCTTATCGATGGAATGTTTAACGAGGACTTGGCGATTAGCCAGGCACATTGAAAATATAGGCAATACAGCAGAGATTGTTTAAGAAAGGAAATTGGACTGAATTTTTGACCCTTTTAACAAGATCAAGTACTTTTTCGAACTGTGGGAAGATAATTGGTTTCTCCTGTTAATTATCAATTATTAATGGGAAAAATGTAAGGAAAAATTATATAATAAGCATATTATTGTATAATTATGTAGAAAGAAAGAGGAGATTCGCAGTAAATGTACAAAAGTTTGTTTAATTATTGTTTAAAATGATGTACGGATATGCTACTGATACGATACAGCAATCGGTGATTATATTCCATACAGAGCGATTTAGAGGCAATAATTAAATCGTTTAGGACTGATCTTTAAGGTTGTCTGGCAAGAGACACAGAAATGGAGCCTGGATTCATTAAAAGATGTCAATACGAGACTCTACAATTCTCACAAATGGAATGAACAGAAATTCTCCTTGCAATAGAATTCCTCGCTCGTCTCCAACCACAAACTAATTCACACTTACTGTCACAATCCTCGACAATCCTTAGAAACTCTCTCTTCAGATCAGTCCAATTGCGATCTCTCCCTCAGCCATCAGAATCAAAGCAAATCAAACGAAATGAAACCAAATCAAAGCAAATCAAAGCAAATCAAACGAAATGAAACCAAATGAAACTAGTGAAACAGAAAAGAAACTCCTATGAGGAACGCACAAAAAAACAACGAAGCTTGAAAGAATAATTCTCGAAGGGTAACGCGTCCCTGCCAATCGTCGAAACTTCGTGCCAGCTGTTATTCCCAAGAAACTATTAATTTATTCCGCTACGAGTTCGGCCTAAGTACGGTGTGTAAAACGCGCTTGGAGCTATATAAGCGTTGGCCTGGCCGTTGTAAGCGGCGATCGTCCGACCCGATACACATTGGCCAAGAAGAAGAGAAGAGGCGAGGAGAGAGCTTGGTGTGCAGCCTGGTAAACCGAGAAGGCGCGTTGTGTAGGTTGATTGCAGGGTGCTGCACGGTGTTTGCTTTATAAATCGTGGCCTGGTCCAGCAGAACCGCAGGAGAAAACGGAAGGAACCGGGGAGAACGAGGGGAGAGGAGCGATTGATATCGTTTCTGAAATTGGGTTATGATTTATCGGGATTTCGCCTCTCTACCTGTGCGTTTTGCACGGACCTCGCTACGATTCAATTGCCTTTGTATTCGAATCGCCAAACCAGTCGAGAAAGCATCGAGGGAAGCATGTGGTTGCGCGAAAGGGATGGTTTCTGATAACCGAGGACGAAACAAGGACGAAATAAGGAAAGTTTTGATTAACGCGGATTCCGAAGTTTGCTGAATTTTTAAGGATTCTTGAGTTTGTTTATTAAATTCTTAAGATGTGGACGAATTGAGAAAATTAAAAGGATCGAAGTTTAGAAATAAATGTTTCTTATATCTAATTGACGAAATAATTGAATATATGAAATGACATAATCGAGGATACAGTGATAGAGGAATTCTTGATTGTTAGACGTTTTACAATACTTCACGGAGTTCTTAAGGATGGGAGGGTTCGTTTGGCGAATTTTTAAGACGTTGATGAATGATTAGAAGGATTTAAAACGAAAGATTAGAGGTTGAAAGGTTGTATCGAGCAAGGCTGGAAGCTTTCTCGGAAGGACTGAGTTAAGGGTGAAATGGTAAAATAATTGCTAATTGTTGTGTGTTTTACGGTAATCTGTTGAATCATAAGATGCCGAATGAGAAGAAGTAAAATTTTGTACGATGTAGAGATGGGAAGATTTTGAAAAGAATTCAGCAAAGTATGTAATAACAGAGAAATTGTTGGTCATAAAGAGTGTTAGAAGATTGTCAAATTTTTAAGTTGTCAATAACTGAGAAGAATACCAATATTTTTTCGCAAAGTGATTAAAATATAGAATTAACTCAATCTTCCTAAACTCTGTACATAACGATCTTTCAGTCCCTTAGACACAAATTCTCACCACCTTAGTCTCATCTCTCAAGTGTTTTACTCATCCTGCACCCTTCCTCAGGCTTCTGCTGTCATTTCTTGACTAAATTTCGCCGTAAAACGCTAGTCCACGGAAAAACGTCTGACCGGTGCTCTATAAATAAATAAGAGGCAGAAAGATTCTTTTTCTTCGCGAAGCACGTCGACGCACGGTCCAGTTTCCACCCCACGATACTTAGGTAATAACCCGGTAATGACGGGCTCCGTTCGAACTTGCTCGCTTTTTATACGCGTTCGCGTGTAGGGCTGCAGAGCAAACACGCCAGCGTGGAAGATGATGATGATGATGATGATGATGACGATAATGATGATGACGATGATGAGGGTCTTCACGCAATCCGCGAACCCCGGCCTGTTCTATATACACACCACAGCTACGATACGTATTTATACAGATCGCTTGGGAGCCGATGAAAATTCCATCAACGCCGATTATTACCGCCCCTATACGTTGTATACGTGCATAAATATCACGGCCTAGGATATTTGTTTCCTCGCCGGCCATTGGGTTTCATCGAGCAGATATTAATTGAATTAATACCTTTACCCGCGATTTACTCTCCTACCACTCTTTTCCCTCCATTTCTTTTTTCTTTTCGCTTCTTATCGGCAACCGAGCGGGTGATTAATCGATTAATTTCCATCGACTAACGGATACGGGTTCCATCATCGTCTTTTTATTGGTTGCTCGAGGTATTATTTTACGTACTGGGTGTTTCGTAATAGTAGAATGCTTGGGGTTAACACTGAGTAGATTAGTCCATTAGTTATTTTCACTTATTTAGTGAAATGGTTATTTTCGCTATTGTATATAGTCGTTTGAAGGTTTTTAAGTCTAAAAACAGATAAGCATTCTTTTCTAGAGTATTTCGTTCAAAGTAATGGCAGATTGCTCTTTAACGATTATTTGGAAAGTATAGAAACTATAGGTATACGCTTAAGTCGAGTAACAGAAAAAGAAACTTTGATATTTCTAGAAATAGAAGGCGATGATTGGAATATTTCTTGTGCAATAAATATGTACTCGAAATCGCGTTGTCTTTCGGTTAACAAGGTTTAAAAATGTCGAGTTTAGGCGCCTTGCGTCAAGCTACCCGCCTTGTATCGTGTTGCATGGTTTCCCTCTAGCGTACAATACAGTGTAGTAAGTAAAATGTTCTTGTAGCACAGACCATTACGTGTCAATAGTCAAGAGAATACAAATGCTTTCGTATCTTTATTACGTAAACTGGTTGTTCCGGACACTTTGTGAGTCAAACGTGAATTGAATTTTGTTGCTCCTATAAACTAGGGAGAAATCAATAATTTGTTATCTGCAGAAAGATTAGAAAAGTTGTACTTTTTGCGATAATTTCGCGAAAATGAGTTCCTGAATTTTATCGAATCGAACAATTTCTTAGTTACTTAAAACTTTCTATATCTGTTCCAGTAAATTACATTCATATTTTACGGTCGCTTTTCTAAAACATTCACGGCTGTGTATTATAAAATGGTGAAATACCAATTGCTCGTGTAATATATTTCACAATAATTCATCTTCTTTCATTCGTGTAACAATATCTTATTTATGCAGAAAACATTTCGCCTGTGTTTTATTAACGAATTATTTCACATTACGCTCGTATCACTTATAAAATGACTCAATACAGATTGTTCGTATTATAAAGGAAATTACATAAATCATAGTGTGCCCGTACGAGATCTTATCGAGAACCCGTCTCAATAAACATTTTCTTCAAAACCAGCAAATATTCCGTGATTTATGGACGGTTAGTGTGTACATATAACGTGTACGAAGGTTTCGAGTATTTTCTTTTTTCTTCTTTGCTTCATTTTCGTTTTCTTTTTCTTTCCGCTTCTTGTTCGCCTCGGTGCCAGGCAATTTTCGTGGCCGACGGATAAAGAGAGTAAAAGCATGTTGCGCATTCAGGAATTCTCTTCTCCGCTGGTTGATTTCCAGCCGCGTTCGTCGCCGCGTTCGTTCATCTTCGTTTATTGGAGCGAACGTATCATTACGCCGGGCAATTAATGCCCTCGGCTCGAGAGCCCCGGCCATCCTTAATTGCCGGCTAATTACTTTGTAATGCCGATCTATTAATCTCCGTGTAATATTGCCTATCGGATGCGTTTTAGACGTTTTCACCATGGTTTACGCGTGTAATTCTTAACGAGTCGAATTGTTCGTGTTCTGAATCGTCAAGTATCAAGCATGCTAGTTCTAGAAGAAAAGGAATAGAGAGACCAAAGAAAAGGAAAGAATTATATGGCTGTTTTATTCGGGGAATGTTATTGAATATAATATTTCGTGGCTTGGAATCGCTTGTTCTCCGCAGTAGATAAAATCTTAATTGAATCTTGGGCAAAGTCGCGCGAGACCAGTTCCCTGACCGTTGCGCTGATAAAAGTGTCTCGTTGAATTGGAAATTGAGATTTTTAACACAAAACGAAGGAATTTTTGAAAAATTTGTTTGACAGTGGCTGACGTGTTTTTGTATTTTGCAATATTTTTGTATTTTTCCACGTGTATTTTCATCCTCTATCTGGCAATTAATTAACACATAATGCAATTTAATAGTTTTGTTGGGACACTCCCTGTTGACGCTTAAACTCGTCGACCGAAACATGTATAAGCAGAAGACTGGTTCGTAGAACGACGAGATTTCGCAGTTTTATTCGCATTTCTTAAGAGGTGATAACGTGATCGTGTACGTACGCGTAAAACGTTTAAAATAATTTCATTTACATATAAAACGCATTAATAATCTCAGCTTTTAAAAATTCTACATTACAACGAATTATTCATTCCTTTCACTGTTACGGTACATTTAGTACCTCGTTAAAAAATTGCTCCTAGAATTAACGATAGAGACTATCGAGAATCAAATAGGAGGATACTTATCTAAAAATGATCAAAAAGTTAAAGAAATCCTAAGAAAATGTAACAGGGGAAGCAAAATCTTAACACAAAGCCAGTACTAAATTTCTTTAATTCCAATTTCCTATAGAAAATCCGAGGGGTTTATAGTCTTTGCTCTTACTACCAAGTAGTGATACCGGTTGACTGCCACTGGTCTGCAAGGTACCGCCCCCTTGTTTGAGAAACTAAGAGGACCAGGCATGCCTGCACGGTTTCTCTTCTGTTTCACCCTTTCTCTTTCTTCCACCACCGGAATCCATTCTCTTCCATCTCTTTCTCGCCCTTTTCTTCTTCGTACATCTTCTTGTTCGATTCCCCTCCTGGCTTCTTCGTTCCTCTTCCCACCCTTCCTGTTCGGCCAGCAGGTTCGTTGCGAACGTTCCTCCCTTTTGCATCAGGCGTTTTGCCTCCCCGCTGGCCGGAGGACGAAGAAGAAGAAGAGGAAGAAGAAGAAGTGGAAGAAGAAGAAGAAGAAGAAGAAGGTGTGCTGGTTCGCGAGGTGGCCGGTAGTTAGCACTCCATTACACATGGTTACCTATCATCAGAGCACGCCAGCCACACGATTTGCTCCCCGGGCCCTATGGATATTCATGGACCGTAAGTAACGTCTTTCGCGTACGACGTGGATCCTCCCCAGGACACGGGTACTTGGATGATAATCGATTATAATTACCTTATACGGACCAACCACCTTGCCTTCTTTTGCAACATTTTTGCAAGATTTTTGGGGGATTTTTTGGGGGTGGCAGTCGTCTTGCCGCGAACGATAATCTTCCAGAAGAGCTTATGGTATTGTTCATGGAAAGCATTGCGTACCGGGCGATTGGTATTTTGCCTCTTTTTATGGTATTGGTAGGATAAAATTGATTACTATCGCGGAATTTTTGATACGTGGTATCGTTATCAATAGAAGTTAAAATTCCAGGTTGAATCAGAGGGTAGATTTTACGTATCTTCTTTCTTTCTTCATTTCGCTAGGGGAGAACGGAAGTGATTATAATTCATTAACTTTTGGAGCATGGTGTTATCGTTAAACGAGAGATTTTGATATTAATAGGATAGTGTACGATCGATTTTTGCTATTTCTTTACTTTTTGATGTTGGAAGAACGAAACTGTCCTATTAACATTGTTGCAAGAACAATCAATCCTATTAACTTTGACTCTAACGATCGTAGGAATTTCTGGTTAAAAAGCGTCTCAATCAACAGATGTTAGATCATATCAGGTATTTAACTATTTCAGAATCTAATTCTCCATTCAGGATACTACTAAAATCTTCCTCTTTGCAATTTTATTATCTAAACCTTATCTATCGTCTAAAAAAACTGGTCGAAGACCAGCACGAAAAAGTATAACAAAAATTCGATCGCTATGAGATGAACATCGACGTCGATCGTGGACGTGGACATTAAAGCGACTGGATGGGAGAAGGCCAATCGTAATTGCGCCCTGGCGCGTTTTCGACGAGCGTCAATTTGCCATGATTGGCCATTTTTTAATTGATAAATGTTCAGACGTCGTCAGAACTAACGAGCGACTTTAAATTATAATTAAACAGACGATTATATATAACTCGATTCTGGAAGCGTACAAACCATTAAGAAGGAGGGGTGGAAACAAGGGGAGGATGGTTTTGTCGTTGAAAAGAGGGGCTAATTGTCGCCATAATTAACGCACACCGGTGTGATGTAACGTGTTCCAGCACTTATGGTTATTCATGGCTCGTAAACAACCGACGTCGTTTCTTCGTGCCTCTTGCAACGTCTGGATATCGCGGAGCTAATTGAAATCGAGCCTGTAGATAATTAGCCATGCTTGTTTACTGAGACTTGCCGACGAAGTATTTTATTACCTTTTTATCTTGTTTTTCTGGAAAATTTACATTTATTCAAAGCAAACGGTGCAGTGGATATCGAATTTCTATGTTTCATAGTACGAGGAATTTTACCTCGTGCATTGAGTTATTAATTATTACGATATTTATATTGTTATACATTACCATGTATTATTGATAAAAATTTATCTTTTAGATATCATTATATCATATTGTTATTGTAATTTATTATTATTATTTATATTCTTGGATCTTTTTAATTATTCCCTTGAATATTTCCTTCAGAAAATTTATATCAAAATGCAGGAAAAGGTGGATATCGAATTTCTTTGCCCGTTGGTTCGAGGAACAAGGGAGATGTAAGAAATTTGTTCTTGTGAATTAAGTTATCTTAATTATGAAGAAAATTAATGATATATTTTAAACATCGAAGGATAAATTTTAATTGATTTCTTTTATATAGTTATCTGCTGATCTTCAATATTTAATTGTATAATACAAGAATATTTGTTTCATACTGACATTCAGAATTTTTGTAAATATTGAATTTTTCTGGGCGATATTTTTCAATTTATTAAGTTGCATTTTATCGCACTATAAGTAGGTATTATTTTCTCAGATCTTTGATTGCATAATAAATGGTTAAATATCGAGCAGATATCAACGTAATTATTTCCATATAAATAACAGCAGTTTTCCCTCGCGTAATTTTATCGGATAAATTGCAGCGAGGACTTTTACGCGGCCGGATCTTAAGAGGGTTATGCAAACAGGAAACAGCGATGCATCTAATAAATGCATTGCGTGTATTCTAGCAGATCTTGCGTGTAACAACGGGTTAGCGTATACATAATGCTGTATTTCTTGTAAGTAAACATTCTGCCCTCTGGAATTGCAGTTTCAAATGCACACTACATTGCAAATTGGTTACCTTTGAAAAGTGCGTATAGAGATCTGGTTTCTGGATATAGAGATATGTTTTCTCAAACGAAATCGATTCTCTTGAAACGTTTCCCTCTCGAAATTGTACCCTCCTTGACTGTTAATTAAATTTGTATTTTATAATATGCAGGTACATAGGTATTTGGAAAATGAGATAGATCGGCAATGGAAAGAAAATTTCCTTCATTTCTCTTCGTTCGTATTTAATCGAACAAGACAAAAGTATAATTTTGTTGAATATATTTTAAGGTTGTTGTAGAATCAAATATTTTTTGCGACGTGTATTCGAAATATTTTCAACAAATCTACTCGAAGATCATTCTTTTCATTCCATTACTTGAAACTTGTATCCAAATTACTTTTAATAAAAATTACTTGAAATCATACTCTTCGTGCTACAGCCAAAAATATCTTGATATCGTAGAAGTTTCCGTATATATACTACGTGTCTATGGACAATTTAGTTATGAAACTACCAATAAGGACACAATTGCGAAATAGAAGTTGGGACGAAACTAAACAGTTAGAATAACAGAGTATAACAGCCTTCGTTGGTAAGTTTAATTCCAAAATCAAAATCTCCGCGACAAAAATTCACACAGAAACATTCCAAACATAAGAAACTATATATCAATGAAATCACTTGGGGTGCAACTTCAATTTCTAAAACACAATTGGAACAAGGATCGGAGCGAAAGCGAAGACTAAAAATGGAGATAAGTCAGGAAACATCATGGAGACGTCGATCTATTCGACCTTCCGGCGGGTCTCTGACCGATCTTCCTCGAAGATCGGCAGTCTCTTCTCACGATCGAGTCCTGTAGACCCGGCGCTTCCGCCTTCCCTCGGCCGATCTCGTCCACGACCACGACGATCCACCTCACTCCCTCGTTCCTTTCTCCTTACCTTCCCACCCATGCTCGTCTCTGTTGCTGGCATTTCGCGGCCGGGAGAAAAATCGAGTGCGAACACGGCCGATCAATTTGCCCTAAAGAGTCGTTAATTTTCGGTCGATGCCCTCCTACTATCTTCGTGCTTGTCGAAAATTATATTTCGCCATGGATGGAGGAGGAGGAGGAGGATGGGCTCGATGGAGGAGCCAGGAGGAGGTCTGCGGCACATAATAAGCCGGATCGGACCCCTTTAATGAGCCATAATGGGCCAGCAAGTATGCGTAATCGTCGATGATGGCCTCGAACATGATTCCATCCCGTTTTTCCCTCCTTCCACCCTCTCTTTCTGTCTCGCTCTGTCATCCTTCTTTTACCTTCTTTTACCTGTTCGCCATCCTCGTCACCTGTTTCGCCTCGAATTCGTATATGGCAGTAACCGGGGCAGATTTTCCATTTTTGTTCCCTTTTCTTCATTTTGTTTGTCTCGTTTTTTCACTTCGTTTCGCTCTGTTGCTCTTTCGCCTCTTCATCTTGCACGGCCTTTTTGTTTACGTACTTACAGGTACATACATTGTACGAGGGCAGCGATAATGGCCCTGTGTCACCTAATTTCCAGCGATTACTTTTATATTCATCCGAGGGCCAGATACTTGGCCACGATATTGGGCATGATTACAGAACAGTACGGTAATAACATGCATGAGCCAATAATTTGCTCGTTGCAATGGGATTCGATGGAGATTGTCGCGGTATGTCGCGCGGATTAAAAATGAGAAGGAGGAGAGAAACGGAGGAGGAAGAAGAAAGTGCAGCCTCTCTTTTTCCTCTCTTTTTTCTCTTTTTTCTAAATCTTTGCGACTTCTTCGTTTTGTTTCCTGTATTCTGCTGTTCCCTCTTTCTTTATTTCTTTCTTGCTTGTAGTTTGCCAAGAGATTGAACACAGCTCGTCGAAATAGTCGTTAATCGTCTGTTCGTGTATCGGACTCTGCTATCTGAATTTGGGCAATTTCCTCGTTCCCTACCGTGTATCTGGTCATCTTCGAATGATGATTATCGCGTCTTGACTCTTACTGCGACTTTGACTTTTTTGAGGCTTCGTTTCGGTGGATGGAGCTTGGAAATGATATTTGTAATACCTATTGTTAAATTAATTTCGCTTATTCAACGATGTCCACTCTTGCTGAGATTTCCCAAATTTTCTAGGAAATTTCAAAGCTATTCCTGCCATTCCGACTGTTTTCTTCATCTCGACGTTGGTAAAGTACTGTCGTCTCTTTAAATTCAGTTGCAACGTTATATCGTAACATGTACAGTAGTTTGTTTTGTGTTCGATAGTTCTTCGTTAAATCTTTCTTAAAATTTCCAAATTTTTTCCTATTTTATTTTATTTTATTTTTATTTTACGTTCCCCTCGTTATCTTCCAAATAGAATTTTCAATTTAACGAATATGGAATTCTTCTAAAAAGTTGGAAGGTCACAAACTTAAGATTTTTTTTAATAATTAATAAATGTCTGTACCTTCCTCAAAATGAAATCTTCGAAGAGTACGAAAGGGACGAGTATTCGAAGACATCGTACGAAGTTCTAGGAATTTTGTAAGTGCACGATTTGAATAGGAACCTGTTTCCAGGATCGCGGAACCTAACGTCGTGTCGTCGTGGCCTCGTTTAAACTTATTTACTTACCGAGGAAAACGGTACCTATAGCCTCGTTTATGGCTGCCCCCACCAGCACCGCTTTCAACCCCTCTCATCCCTTACTTCTCCCCCGGCGTTGGAGCTTGCGAATCAATTTAATCGGGCCGTCGGTTGTTCCGAGAAAATCATAGGTGCCGGTCGGTTATTTAAGATGCGGAGACCGCGAATCGTCAGTGATTCTCAGTCGGTGCCAACCAAGCGCTGTTCATTGATATTTCCCGTCGTTTTTTACGTTTCTAATAATCTCTTTTCTTATGAAAAAGTTTTATGTATTCCTCGGAATATTTATAAATGCGAGTAAACTTCACATACTCTTGGGAATCGTTTTTAAAAAGAGCTACACATTTTTAGGAATCCTTTTGCCAAAGAGCCTGACACGTTTTACGAATTTTCGTACGAATGAACTTTACGTACTTTTTCGAATTTTCTCGTAAAGGCATTTTAAGTAATCTTGGAAATTTTTATACGAAAGATCCTCACAATTTTTTACGTTCGCGGTAATTTCAAAATATTCTTAGAAATATGTTGCAGTTGATTTTCACTGATTCCGCATTGTGTTACGATGCAAGTTGTTGCGAGACTTTATCGCTCCGTATAGAAGACTTTGTCATATTGCGCGTAGAAAAATGGAAAAGAGGAATAAAATTAAATGTAACCTAAAATATTTTGTAACATTGTAATTTAAAATATTTTATAACGTATTGTGAATGGTCGTCGATCTTAATCGAGAATAGAAAACCTCTTGGATAGAGCGTTCAAGGTTCCTTATTAGAGACGATTAGCTCGAAAATAGGTAGATCAAGTGGATGCACGTATTCATCGAGCCTCGCCTATGTAAGTGGACCGTAATTGAATGTCAGCGTGATCTTGGTATATACCACGGCAGCACTTCTATTCCAGGCCTGAAAATGCATCATCCGTGATACCGCTATCGGCTCGAATCTCCGGAAGTATCTTCTGGTCACCTGGGTCATCAACCAGGATTAGCACAATTTTTCTTACGACATTTTCTTTGCAAGTCAGTACAGACTGTGTGTGATATAATTTCCGTGATTAAACAAAAATTCTCCTAAAAGGAAGTTTAATTCCATAAAAAAGTTCGACAATTATATCTATCATGGATTAAATTTAAAACATTTCAAGAATGAAATCATCGTCTTGAAATATATATATTAGGTCGTCCGAAAAGTTCTTTCCGTTTTAAAAGGAAATAATGGATGCATAACATTTTCCATTTTATATTATTTTGTCGAATTATGTACGATCCATTTTGTTCTATCAAACTAAAGATCACAAAATTCGATAGATTAGGTTTCATGTTTGTATAGAAATGCGTTGTTGTAAAAGACGTGTCTGTAAAAGAAAGGCACTTTCCGGACAACCTAATACGTATTTCAAACATCCTCCGTGGTGAATCACTTCTTAATGACTTCAAAAATGTCAATATCGTTTGTACGCTTGTCAGATGTTTACAAAATCAAAGCATCTCTTAAAAATAGAATAGCAAGATTCTGGCTTTTAAATAATTTTCAAATCTAATTTAGACAGTGCCCTAAACATAGATAGAAATTTTCACTAAGAGCATCCATTGGTGGAAAATCGGCCCGGAAGCGATATTATACCGACATTACCAGCTTATTATAATTGTAACGTGTAATCGATACGGGCCCTGGCTCGGACTGACAATGGCGACGAGCGGACAATGCGAGAAAATACGACTCTGCTCCGTAGGGAGGCGACGGGGATTCGTACAAAAACCATCTTCCCTTTTCACATGGTGGAACGGGCCCGTTGCTCGACGAATAAATGGCCTGATTAAGCACGCCATTTTGCCTGTAATGTAATCTTTAAGCGCGCGTCGACTTCTTTCGCCTGCATTGTGCGGATGGTACGCGATGTCTCGTCGATCATTTCCAAGGATTATGCCCGGCCCCTTTGTCCGGCCGATTATTCATGTTTCAGAGGGAACAGAATCGTAGAAGAAGACGTCGTTGATTCAACTTGTTGAGCTCCGGCTCCTTGTGAATCGGAGTCGTGTCGTTCTTTTTCTCCAGATTATAATATTATTCCCTTGCTTATCTCTCCTCTTCTCTTACGGTGTGACTTCTGCTGATTGGCCATGTTTATGCTTATGTGTAGGACGTAGGTGAGCGTTAATGATATTTTTATCGTTTAACGTTTCCATTTTTTTGTAAATAGAATTTTAGTTACTTGCGAGAGAAGAAACGACGATGATGGTAATCGTAGTTTGTCTTAGTCGGCAGTCTGAGAATTAATGATCGCTATGAAAAGATAGCTTAGTCTCGATCTAATGGTAGCCGTAGATACGACTAGTAGATGCAATAAAATAGTAAAGCGATGAGCAAACAGAGTAAAATTCAAAAAGTAAAGATCATAGGTAGATGTATGTAACTACCAAGCCCAGAATTATCTGAGTATTTTACATTCACACGTTCACACATCACATAATCACGTATTTACGATGTATACTAGCGCAACGGGATTGAATTTTTTCATTGAAAGTTACTCGAACCTCTAACACTTTCGCGTAATTTTCGTTGGCGGTTAAATCAGAAGAAAAACGACCCGAGTTCCCATATATAGAATTCCACTACTTCGTCGTTCTGCTTGTCGATTTTCAAATTTACTCCAATTTCTTGCAAACTGAAAAGAGAAAGAGTCTGATTGTCCATGTGTGAATCGCTCATTGACCAATTACATTTCCCATTGTATCCTCACAAAGCGTGAAATTTCTTTGGAATTCTCTTCTCTCGTTGGAAAATAAAATGACAAATCAAAGAAACGTGGCGAGGAGAAGGAAAAGAAAATAGACAAAAATTAGGAAGAAAACGTGGAATGGTATCGAAATCGAAGGAGCTCGTTAAAAAGAACGAAACCATCGGGAGATGACGGTGAAATCGGGAAGTTGCCGATAAACTGCAGGTGCTAGTCGGTTTTTTCGCGACGGAAAAAGAGTTCATTGTTGCGGAGGGTTTCAAACAATGCCCGATACAATGGCGACAGTATCGTCGATTGTGCCAGCTCCACCGCTATTTTTCTTTCTTCCATTATATGCTTTTCTCCGACGGCGACAATGCTTTCTAACGAATCGCCCTGCGTTTTAATATACGAAATAACGGATTTTTCGACGAGCCATTTCGCCAGAACGATTTTTCACATTATTTTCCAGTTCACCAGAGTAGGTATACTTCTCTCTCTCTCTCTCTCTCTTCTTTCCTCAACCTTTGCTACTTCAGAAATTCAGTAGATTTTTTTTTTTTTAGATAAAAAAATCAGTTCACCAGGGTTTACTTCTATCTTACTTTCTCTTCAGTTGCTGTTTCGAAAATCGAGCGATGGTTCTTTTTAACGATGCTTTACATAGGAAATGAATATGTAGCCTTTAAGTATTTAGGCTTACGTCATGTTACGTTGCGTTTTAGTCATCGATTTAGTTGGAATTTTGACAACTAGATCTCCTCGCTTTTTATACAAAAATATTCTACAAATATTCCATACAGAGCTTGATATTGAATATCTTTTTAATTACTCGCGAATAAAATTCCACTGCATCGATGGTGTAGACACCATAGGATGAAATTCAATGACCAGTTGTATAGATATAATTGTTTAAGGCATCCTGTGACACTTATTACGTAGTCTTCTTTGTTTATTATACTTTACAACGGAATAGGTAACGTGACACGATAAACGAAATACTCGCGAGAAACTAATTCTCAAACAAGTACGCGTAATAAAACGGGATATGTCGAGCAAAAATGTCCGAGAACAATGGAAACTGAAAGAATCTAAACATTCGATACACAACGTACACACAACTGACGACAAATCAGAATTAGCGATAGCTTTTCACAAAGTACCACGAAGATATCGTTGACATTCCTAGCTCGTTTCGACAGCTATTTTTTTGCTATTTCTTTTATTCCTTCCTTTTGTTGTTCGTCTTTGAGAAACGCGCAAGAGTCGTAAAAATCATCTCCACAGGCGTCCAAAGTTCCGAATAGCCTAAAAGGGATTTACAGGTGTGAGCCAGTCGAGGAAGGGACTCGCAGGCTTATTCGGTTTCCGCCACTTCAGCCCCGTACAAAGTGCATGCAAATTTTCTAAAGGGAACGGTCCCGCCCGTTTTATTTCGACTCGTTTGTTGGACTCGATTTTTTGCCTCTGTTCGATTCACGTGGTTTCCTCTCTGACGCTTGGACGCGCGATACCACATTCGAAACGTATTAGATCGGTCGATGGACTGTCGCAGGGTTTTAGAGTTTAAGAATTCCCCTGAGAGACGCTTCGCACGCTTCTGTAATATATTTTAGCTTCAGTCTGCTTGGAAATCTATGGATTATTTCCTTTTTCTTTCTTTTCTTATTTTGGGAACATGTATTCTTGTCAGCTGAAGCTTACTACAGATTATTTTTCATTGCAGTTTGGTAAGAAATTTATTGAAATAATTTGAAGATACACGAGGATCTCTTCCTAAAGCGTATAGAATAAATACGCATAATTGAGTACAGAACGAAGAGCAAACGATTAAATTATCATTAAATTATCTATCGAGTTAATTAAAGAAATATGTAGAGGAACTTCCTCGAAAGCATTATAACGAAACCGTGGCGTTTCTAGCGTGAGAAATATACGTAAGATCTAAATACGAACAGTTGGCTACCGTTGCTTGCTCTTCTTAAACAAAATGCAAAAGCCAACATCCAATTATAAATAAGTATGAACTTGAAAGCTATCGCTTAAGGGAAGAGAATACATTTGAGAAACGTGCGAATATAATTCACCTGCGTCGTTTATCTTACGATATCTTTTAAATTAACGTATCAGCAACGTCAAAACACCAAGTGGATTACCATCGCTTCCAATCGGCACATTCAAAACAGCAGAAAGAAGAGAAAGAAGACGTCAAAGGGAAGAAAAAGATGCTGAAAGGATGCAAAGGTCACGAAGATGGTAGAAAGATGGAGGTGTTAGAGGGTCGGGTAAAAATTACTCGGGAACAGTTGCGGAGGCAGCGGAGGACCAAAGCAGCGAAGGTGGAAGAAGAGATGCGAAGAAGAAGAAGCGGCGGCGGCGGCGGCGGCGGCGGTGAACGCGGGCGGAAAGAGGAGAGGAAAAGGAGAACCGTTGGGAACGGGCGTGCACGCTGCTCGCGCATTGGTGCACCGGTGTGTACGATGTGTGCAGAGTCGCCATGTTGAATATCCCCACTTCCGTTCCACGTGTCCTACACCTACACACGTGTCGGGAACGCGATACCGGTCGCAATATCATCGTGCACGGTAGGGGCGAGAAATCGGCCACCGCCATGGGGGCTAGCTATTCGTTTCATGGTGGTGCAGTGACGCCCTCTAATCCTCATAGCCCACAAACGTTAGGATCTAAAACGAGTTAAGTCTGATTTTACGGGTTTTTCACGTTGTTCGAATTCGAGCCACTCGACCTTGTGGTCATTGTGAGTCTTATTGCCTAATTAAATTAGTTTTAATTGCAAGTTCGCGACTATTTTAGGGCGAACAACGCGCATGTAACATCATAATACTACTTGGAGCATGTAAGGCTGTTTGATAAACTGGAAGGTGCGGAGATCTCTGTTTTCAGCACTTAGATGTTAGTAGTCTAACTTATTTTGTGTGTACACGCAGTGAGCGAGTTACGACGATTTTTGGAACGGTTGGAGACACGCGAGACCTGTTTCAGGTGGATTTTAAGCCGCCAGAGAACGCGTTGCAACAAGCATAATACACACATACAACTATGAATAAATCGAACAGCCAGGCGACTCGGTCGATCGACTTGAATTCGTTCTACTTTTTATCAAGTCTCGTGTCGATTAATTGAGTTGCTGCTTTGATTACAGTAATTTGAAGCCGTTTGACTGGCACGACTTCGTTATTTATCTGATTTCAGATATTTTTTCGAGTTTGTACGCTCGTTTTCCATGCTAGTTGTTTAACTGTACTTGCATGAATATAAGATTCTTAGGCGAGGCTTATCGGATATGCTCGGTTTTAATCGAATTGGGAGATATTTAAGCCACATTGACGAACTCCATAAATGGAAAAGTAGAGAAACGTCACGACGTGTCAAATATTTTTGAAATTTATTTTCGAACTTCCTATCGTTCACGTCATCTTGTAACAAACGAACTCATGGGAAGTATAATTTGTTCTAATTTTTTTGGAAATTGAGTACCCATCCTGTATTCGCGTAATGGAATTGAGAAATTGACAAAAGGTAGAGTCGACCAGTTCGGCTTCTGAGAGGCCCATTTGTTACTCGGATGCGCTTTTGCGCGATTTTAAATAAATTCGCGATTTTATTTGATTTCTTTTATTCGAAATCTACGATACGTAACGACGTATCAAATATTTTTGAAATTTATTTTCGAACTTCCTATCGTTCACGTCATCTTGTAACAAACGAACTCATGGGAAGTATAATTTGTTCTTATTTTTTTGGAAATTGAATACCCATCCTGTATTCGCGTAATGGAATTGAGAAATTGACAAAAGGTAGAGTCGATCAGTTCGGCTTCTGAGAGGCTCATTTGTTACTCGGATGCGCTTTTGCACGATTTTAAATAAATTCGCGATTTTATTTGATTTCTTTTATTCGAATTCTACGATACGTAACTACTTCAAATCACGGATTTTGTAGTATTTCGTGTATCGAGTGAATTATATGAAAATTTATCTTTCAAACGTTCGACAAAAAGCACTTACATCAGATTATTTTAATGAATTGAACCCCTTTGATACATTTATACTATCAACCATACGTTTCCACATCATTGGTCAGAACATATCTTATTAAAGTCTCGCTTCCGTGAAAATATAGAAGTACAAATAACGTATTCTAGAATCCTGCGTGTCAGACTTGCAAGTGATGATGGACAAGTAAATTGTATTTGACGGCCAATTAAATCGTGTCTAACAAATTTTATCGAACGTATTTGCGTTAGGAAACGAGAAGTAATAATTTCGCAGCGGTGGAATCGCTCGTGGAATATCGAGGAAGTGTACCGAGCTACTTTTTTATCAAACTACTTTACGATGGTACTGAATTATTATAGTCGATCTAAGGTAGAGAATTACACACACACAAAGTATCAAAAGGGTCTAACTACGTCTGATGATGTTGCGACGCGAGTAGTCAGTATTCCGGTATTAAAAAAAAGCTAATCAAACGACTATATTATTTGTACTGTAATTTCACTGTCGACTTGGAAAAGGGATAGCAATCATCGAATTTACATCTTCCTTCCATTAGTTGTCAATTTTCTATTCCGAAGATTATTTCCTTATCGCTAATTAGATATAGAGATAAAAGTCGAGAAAATAAAACGACAAGTTCTTTTAAAAATACAGTTGTAGAAGTTTTTCTTTCAGAAATAAGATAGGAGAACAGGGTTCAAGAATATATCGAATAAAAACTGATTGACAATTTATAGATTCGTATTATGAATGAACGCGTTTAAAAGTAAATGAAGTTCGGGAATTTTGTTTGCCACTCGTTCTTCGCAAGTTGCCAGAGTAACTTCCACTTTTATTTCTCAAGTTTTAACAAGTTAACGCATTGTGAAAGAAAGGACCGAGTTTTGGTAAGAGATAGATCTTGAAACGTGTGCGACTTCAAGCTTTCATCAATGAAAATAAAATCAAATAACACGCGTTCTATTGCCAGTATCGAGTCTGCGATTCCCAGAATCGCGAGGAATTGAAATGTCCGAAAATTTCTCAAGAAATAAGACGCTTGGTAATAAAATAGAAAGAAGCAGACTCGGCAGATTTGTTAGGATTTTTTTTTACAAGTTAGCATGACTTTTACGGCCGAAATTCTTCGAAGAACTACAAATTGGACGCTTGTATAGGCGAAATTGCGCAAAGAATCGCGTAACGATCGCGTTCCCGTGTTTCGACCGGCCGATTTCTCGCCGCCAGTTTCGACACAGTCCCGCCGTGTCGAGTCGATCGTTAGGCAGAACGAAACAAGGCCTAAACACAGACATTAACCAGGACACGTCACTTCGGCCTCTCGGGTTTCGCGGGCTCGGGTCGAAGAAAGTGTCACCGTACACGCTCTGACACCTTAATTGCGCGATTACGTCCAAGACTCTTGTATATCGTGATCTGTTCCAGTAATCACCTTCCAATCGATTAGAGTCGATCTAGAAAGTTGGATATCTCGATCTTGTTCCATGTGACTGGTAATAACCGAACCTGGAGCAAACCAACCATCAATATCCTCATTCGTGTTTCTTAAAAAGAGATGTTTCGAAATCCATGTTAATTCAACTTCATCTCGTCTCCACCACATCTCTTAGCTCTTTTGACTCGACGTTTTCATTTCTCCTCTTTATTCTTCTTCCTTGTGGACGTTGCTGGCATTTTATTGGGGATACGCGTGGAGGAAATTGGAAACTGTAACGAGGATTCGTACAGAATTGTACGTAGCTTCGATATTTTTTATAACTCGTTGGACGAGCTTGAGTTTGGCTTGATCGAGCTTTTCGCTTGTTTTTGGAAACGGATGGGTAGTTGTTTACGTAAGCACGGTAGGTTAACGTTACGAAAGATGCAACGTTCCGCTTTTTGTTACTGTCTACAGCTAACTTACTTATGTGGTTCGTATAACGTGTTATCTTGTGAATAGTTTACGTTTATATTGCATCTTGCCTATCTCTCAATTTTGACGAAAGTATATACGTACTCGGTAACATAAACGAAACTGCGGAAAACCTGCAGACTATCAATCTGACGAAAAGAGAAGTTGTACGTTTTTAGTCGTGGAGTCTGAAGAGAATACTGAAGCGTTAAGAGGTCGGGGCAACATGTCACAGACTAAATACTCGAAGACCAACTGCATGGATGAAGACATTCGCGAGGGATTATACGAGCTAAAAGATACTCATTGAAATAAAACAAGACATACGTACGAACATTTTGTTCTTCGACGAGTAAAAAACTGCGATAACGAAGACTTCGACCCAGGCCAAGAGGATGTCAGAAAGTGCAATCTCGCGCGAAGTATCTCGCGAAGCAGAAGCTCGGTTCAACCTACTTACTGGTAGCTCGTTTAACTTCCTCCCACCTAAACCTCCACTTCGACTTATTACCCTGTACGCAGCATACCGACTGAGCAGTGTACATGGTTACGTCGAGAGTGTACGAAAGATGTTCTCTCCCCTGTTCTCCACGATATTTCCCTTGGCGTCGTCTTCGCGCCTACCGCGTATGAAAAAGAAAGCGCCTCCAAGACGAACGAACGAACGAACGAACGAACGAACAGGGAGAAAAAAAACGTCGTCGAACGAAACGGAGCGAAAAGGGTGGTAGGGGAAACGGCTGATGGACAAGGAGTGGGGAGTTGGCGAGGGATAGAGAGCGTGGGGGTAGGGGGTCCAGACGTATTAATTAAACGACTCATTTTCATCGCACGACAAAAACGTGAGTTTAACGCCCATCGGCGACTAATGCGTCGCCCCACTGCAGCTCGTACGCTGCTCGCGGAATCGGGGTAGCGTGGCTGGTGCAGACCAGCGAGTTTCTACCTCGAAGAATCGTCCAATCCTGTTGAAGTGGTGTACGCCTAGTATAGCTGTTCGTACCTTGAAGAACCGCCCAGTTTTCGTCGATTCTCTATCCCCACTAGTGAAGTGGCGGTGCACGGCGGTGGGGTTGGGAAGTGGCCGAGGAACAGTTCCCCCCACCACCATCCAAGAGCGCCTCGTTTAGCCTGTAATTTGCTCAAACACTAGCAAGCTCTCGTGCCAGAAACATCCGTCAGAGAGCCCGTGGTCCGCTGGAGTCTCGAGATACGCTCGTTGGGGCCACAGTTGCTCTTTTTTCGGGACAACTGTGCCCGAGTGGTTCCTTTGGCCGGAGTAAATTTGGTGCCGCGGGGCTGGAGCTCGATGGAGAGGCGCGGTCCCGGGATATCGCAGTGTGTGTCGGCCGTGTGAGCGAAACGCTTCGTGTTGCGGCCTCTCTCTCTTGCGTTACAGTGGTGACACTACTCCTTGTCTCGCGCGGGGTCATCGTGGACTGGATGATCCCTCAGTGACGCTACACGAATCTCTCGTGAACGATGAATCAGTGGTGATTTTGGTGGTGGAAACTACAGTGTCGCATATTTCGAAAACAGTCGTAGAATAATACGTGAACTAAGAGGATATTATACGTTGGTGTGGTGAACAGATCAACAAATGGACGATGCACTCATTAACGAAAGAAAACGGACGATAATTGTCATCAAGAACATTGTCAACACTAAGTTACAACTGGGATAGTATCCCAAAATAGGGAGTTATCAGTGCGTCGATAAGTGCGTCCAAAGTGTTCTCAAGGAGTAACCCGTGGCTGGACGTCTGGCAGGCAAGCGTTCTCGGTCTGGTAAAGGAACCGGGACCGGGGCGGGTGCAGGCATGCGGCGGACCTGACTCGACCGAGTTACCTGGAGCCCTCGCGTGTTGCAGAAGTGGCCAGTCCATCAGCCAGGCGTACGATAATCGTACGATGATGCCGCTCGCGCCGACGCCAATTGTACCGGTGCCCTCGAAGCCGAAGATCGGCTTCAGCATCGACTCGATCGTCGGTGGTGGTGGACAGGGTCGCGAGGATCGCTTGGACCGTTTGGAACGGGTCGAAATCGAGAGAGATGGCAGCCCGATGGACGTGGTCGAGGGTTCGTCTTCGCCTCGAACTCGTCGAGTGACCACGCGATCCCCTGGCGCTCATTCCGAGGGCTCTGATCGGCCGGTGTCTCGAAGTTCCTCCGTGGAGTCGTACCCTAACTCTCGAAGAACGCCGTCACATCCAGGCACCCATCATCACCATCACGGCAATCACCATGGACATCATCATCACTTATCCGCCGCCACCCACTTGGATTTTAGCAGAACGACGGTTCACAGTCACAGTGGAGGATCTACGCCGAACAACAGTCCCAGCCCACCTCATAGGATATCCCACGGTGATTCTCCCGTCGGTACACACCCTCAGCCGCCACCAGGAGTTGTCAGACCGAGTCCCAATTACCTCGCACCGCCGCCTGGCGCGGCAACCGCGGCAGCGGTCGCGGCTGAACAGTTGAAATCTCTTTATGGTCTACCAGGACACGGTCCAACGGGACCACAAACCGGACAGAACGAGTATCATACGCAACAGCAGTTAGCACTAGCCGCGAATTTGGCCGCGGCGCAACATTTCCAAGCGGCGAATCTCGCAGTGGCCCTTCAGGCGCATCACGGCGCGTCGCCCCATGGACCACCGCACGGACCTTATCCCCATGGCGGCGCGCCTGGTGGACCTCATCCACCGCCGCATCCTCATCAACCGCCTAGAGACAGCTATCCGTTGTATCCTTGGCTTCTGTCTAGGCATGGAAGGATCTTCCCTCATAGATTTCCCGGAGGTACGTCCCGCAGCTGTCTTTGTTCTTCTTAGTTCCCAGCTTTGTGTTTTTCGCTTTTGGAATAGTTGAGTGTATTTCGTTGTGTTCATTAGATTTGATGGGTTAGGACGAAAGGACTGTTTCAACTTGGAAAATATGTAAGCGTGCTATTGTTAGACAATCAGCAGAGATGTTTTTTTTTCTTAGTCTTGAGAGTTCTTAGTATAGTTGAATATATTTCGTTATTTATTATGTTACAATCAAGGACCGTATTAATTTGTTTTAATTTAAAGAAAACACTATGTTCATTTGTTTGTCTCTTGTGCGTTTAGTTTTTCTATTGTTGAACTATAACTGTAAAAGCTGCAAGAAATATTATCGTGATTGCATATTATTCAGTGTACTTACATGTTTGGATAATTAGCTTGTCGCGCAATTGTCAGATTACGCGTGCTTATCTTATTTTTCCGACCATGATGAAAAACGTATCTATTTCTTTCTGGTCTTAATAAATTGTACCCGGAAATAGTTAGAGGAAACTGACATCGTTGGATCATAGGTGATCGCAACAATTGCAGTTTGATTCGAATAACATTATTTAATCCTTGTGGATTTAGTTTCATATTCATATCGCATATCTTGCACCTTATCGCATAAACTAAACAATGTAAGTTGAAATAAAGTATCCTAAAATTAAGTAATTTAATTGAAACTATTGTGGAACTCATCTACGTAACCCAATGATACCAATTGAGTGTTAATGGAGAGTCTCTCTCTCTCTCTCCCTCTCTCTCTCTTTCTGTGGATTCAATTTTATTTCTCTGGCTGTTAGTTTCATTGTAATTGATTAGGCAGAAATAGAGGAAAGTGGAGAAAAATAGAACACTCGATATTGAAATTTGCCTACACGATGGAAATTAAAACACAGTGTCTGGAATGATAGCTTTCAGTTTCTGGTTCGCGTGACTCGAAAGACGCGATTCATGTTTTTATAGTTGCAAGAATGCTTACGTATACGTGTACCTATATCGCTTTTTATCATTGATAGCGGTACAAGTAGAGAAATAAATAAATGTTGTTTTTGTTGCATAAATAAACTTGATAGTAAAGTTATCAAGTTTTATATGACTTCCTGGCAAATATCAAGCTTCGTAGTAAAGTTATCTTAAACTTATCGAAGCTTGTCAGATAAAACGACATATTTCTGCTTCTGTGTTCCATTAGTTTCACGTCAAAGGATAGGTGTGATAAGGCGATGAATAAAAATGGTTAAATAATTATAAAATTATGTAGTTTTGCAACGGTGTGTGGCTTGTTTGGTATTATAATACTAGATATTCAGGTATACTATTTATATTCATAACATGACAAATTAATAGGTCGATTGTAAGACGTTTATATATCTTTAGAACATACATTTCCAAGAATGGTTGCCTTTGCATCAAAGTTCAATTTTATAATCGACATCGCTTCTTAATTACAAGATCGCAGATTACGGAACATAACTTACGTTTACGTATACCTAATAGTTCGATGTTTTGCGTCAGATACCGCATTAAAGCGAATAAGAAAGTAGTCAATCCTCGCGTTACTTATACAGACGTACTTAAGCAAAGAAATATTTAATACATAAATTTTAATTGAAATATCAACGAGTGACCGATTCACTGATCAAGACATTACCGTCAATTCGTAGAATGTGTACGTGGTTCAACGAGATACGTAGTTGTGTTTCCGAAAAATATAATTATTTCTTTCCGACCGAACGCATAGGAAGCTCTTGCTCGTCAAAACGTTTTCCTCTGTTTATTCAACGGTTCGTTAGTTCTCGATTCTTTCAACTGCATGATACAACAGTAGTTCGTTCAAATAACATCTAATGAATAGAAAGCAATCTCATGTTAAGACGTTTTTGCCTGTTTATTCCACGGAATACTTATATTAATTCCTTTAACTCCGCAATAATATCAGTCGTCGTTTTTAATAACATATTTATCCGACAAAGTGTTATCGATTCATCGAGCAATACTAAAAGCTGTTATTCGGTTTTCTCGTTAATTGCTAGACGAAAGGGCAACACTTGGTTACGAATTCCATCGAACGATTTCGAAATCATATGCTCGTTGTAAAATTATTTCTTGCGAACGACATGGTATTTTTGTTGGTTTCGAGGAAAAGAAAAAAGGAGGCAGGAGGCTCGTTTACATGGTTAGATCGTTGTCAGTTGGTTCTCTATACGTGCTTCTTTCGCACGCGATCGTCGAGCAATTCTGCCGATCGAAAAACCATCTTTAACTTCGCTTTCTTTAAGCGATTTTCACGGCTCTTCGAGGGAAATCCCGGACAAAAGGCAATGTCCTTGCAGGACCGCTGGAACGAACCGTAAATTATATTTACAATAGAGAAAAATTTGCACTGCATGGGTTTTAATCTTTTGCTACATGATTTCGGATGTCTTTATGTTTCAAGATGCAAGTTAAAATATATTTGTAAAATAATGATCTTTCCAAAGAAAGTTTTACTTTACCCTACGAGAGTGAACATCGAATTAACACCTATTTTTACCCGTGTAATTATTATTTTTCCTACCGCGCGAAGGTGCATCAACTGTGCCCGCTCTCTATGGCGCCACATTTTGAAACCTAACTTTAAAGCTCAATTATGCCTCGTAATGATGCTGCACCTAGGGCCTCTCCAAAGGTACAAGCGCGAGCCTGCTAACGCGCAACATCCTCAATTTTCCCAAACACCATAGTCTTAATTCCTATATAAATATGTATGTATATGTCTCTAAAGTAATAAACAAGAATAAAGAATCAATTATAAGCGTGGAACGTGCGGATAGCCGAGATCCGCGAGTTAACTCGTCATATTCCAAGTTAATAAACCCCATGGCGCGATATTCTCGCTTTTTTTCCCCTCTCCCTCTTTTTCCCTTATGTCGACCGGTTCGCTCCGCGAGAGATTATCGATTTGGTCGCGATGTAAACAGCGTATATCGGAGTCGATCGCGCTTAAACGACGAACACGATAATTACGTGTATATTCCGTAGGGCTGGTAAATAAGAAGGAATGTACGCGTTTCTTTACCCCGTGAAGAAGAGGTTACGCAAAGATTTCGTAACGAAGATTTTGTAACGTTGTTGTGTCCGCGGCGCGATCATTCTTATCTCGAGCCATAAACGACGAGGCAAAACAAGCGGGTTCGCGTAATTGATTCATTCGAGAGTGATAACCGGACCACTGGACCAATTATGAATTATTCCACGATACTGGCCATATCGTAACGACGAGATAGCGTTCCATCCAGTCATCCATGATAGCGGATAGTGAATGGAGGAGAAGAGAAGCGATAGCGTTGTTTGTTTAGTGGTTGCAGTTGGTAGTATTGCGTGGTGATTGAACTTTTTGAAATGGCTCTGCCCGAGGCGATTAATTGTAGAGTTAGAAGAACTGTTTGGATATTTATTCTAGATTAGGAAAATATAGGAGCGATCTTGTGGTGAATTAGTAAAAAGTGGAGAATCGAGCAAGTGGTCGAAATAATTTTTGCTAAAAGATTTTGAAGCTTTCTATTGAGATAGGCAGATTTAATGTACGCTTGATAAATGGATTTAAAAGAACCCGTTTTTTGAAGAATTTTTAGTGAAGGAATCGTGTTGAATATTGTTAATAGTTGTAGGTAATCAATCTGAAGATGATCTAAATCAATTTTATCCAAAAAATTATCATATGAAGTTTCATGCAAAATGTTCGAAGACTTACTCGTAATTCATTAACAGAATAACTTTGCCGGCGATAGAAGAAATCGATAAATAGGAATACATTTATTGTATACCGATAAATAAATTCTGGGAAAAACATCAGGATATTCGGTGAAGGATAAGATTTTTTTAATTCGTTTGGGTATCATACTGTGCAACTGAAGCTTGTCATAAAACAAACTTTCATGAAAAAAAAGGGAAGGTTCCTCAGGAATATAGCAACGTTGAAAAAAATTTTTCCTCGTAAAATTGATGATTCTCGCTATCGTTTTACAACACGCATACTTCCACTCAGACAGATGTTGCGCGACAGTTCGCCCATTTATCTCCAAGCGATTACCGGCTACCTGTAACTGGAATCTAATTAGCCAAGGCAAAGCAAAACAGGTAGCTGTGCATTGTACGACGAACGATACCGTTCGACAACTTCGTCAGTTTCTTCCACCTGTGAAGGTGTGAAGACATTACCGATTTCAAGTTGAAGCACGCGGAGTTTCATGTCTCACCATTCGTCGGTTCGTTCGTACCACAGTTAATTTTATCTACGATCGCTAGTCGATTGTAAATCATTCGATCGTACGTAACTCGTACAAGACGCGACGTATGTTAGAAACAAGAATTTTATCACGAAGCATTCATATTTGTAGAGGATGAGGCGGTGTCAGTTAATAGAATCGGACAGATTCTCCGTGAAAAAAATAAGTGGAAACTGTAGAATGAAATTTGTTCGCACGACGCTTCGTTTCTGTGAAGATTCAGTTTGAAAATTTGTCGAGTCTGCTTTAGTTTGGCTAAGTACCGATTGCGTATGAGTGAACGATCAGCAGAAGGTTATTGTACGTGTGAATTAAGTCAACAATGTGAAATAAAATTCTTCCGTTTCGTCTTAAAGAAAAAGAGGTTTAAACGCGTTTATGAACTGGTCGGGTACACGCACATGATGGATCTTCAAATTTAATTTCCTCGAAAACGAAGCATCTAGTGAAAAAATTCTATTCTACAGTTTCTACTTATTTTCAAATGTAGTAAAAAACCTCTGTCGATTATTTACTCTTGTTCAGTTTGCAATTAGACAAGTTTAAGTATGCTTGCCTTATCTTGAAAGTCGATTTTTATTTTATTATTTAAAATTCTTCTCTCATTTTTTCACGTGAAATCGCTCTTTACCCAGTTCTATCACAATTACCGCCTCACCCTGTATATATATATATATATATCAGTTTATCGAAGGGCTAATTTTTATCCGAAATTTTGGAAATTTATTTTCGTTTGGGAAGATACACGTATCTCTGGTTGGCTTTGTGTAACTGTGAAAAGCGGAAGATCGAGGAAATAATTTCCAGGAAAAGGATTGGTTTGCAAGTTTCTGTTAAGAATAGAATTAATTATTATATGGAGGAAAAGAAACGATCGATCGCGTGCTTGGCACGACCAATAATAATTTACTCATTGCGAGCGCGCGTATGCGCTAGCTTCGATTCTTCGAATGACCACGATGACGAATCGAAAGGGACGAGGGGATGATCGTTTGAAAACGAATGCGTCAAGTGGAAAACCTCGATGGACGTTTTATGGACACGCGTGGACGTTTATACGCGAGGCGATTTACAAGACGTGAAACGCGCCACTGATGGGGGAGGATTATTATGGAGCGTGTTAGCAATGATGAATGTAGAAGTAGTGCTTTGTTGTGTTACAGTCTTCAAATCATCGTGATTTTCTTGAGATTTTTTTCAGTTTAACATTTGAAGGATTTGTTTGTGAAAAATTAATTTCTATGTGATGTATAATATTTGCCATAGGTTAGGATCTTTGATGTAGGCTTTTGTTGTGTGATTAAGGGTTTAATGGAAAGGTTAATTACTTAGATTTCTATCTAGATATAGGAGAGCGACAGAATGACACGTTGAGTAAGATTGATTCTTAATGCTAATTTTCTGTAACTTCTTTTGGGGAAGAAGTTGACCTTATTGAGAGTTGTGATTTAAATACGAGGAACATAGATTGTATCCGATATGAGGATTGGTATTAATTTATGAGATTGAAGATTCTTCATCATAAATTACTCATGACATTTTAATATTTCTTATCTATTACAATGATCGCGCTTCCAGCATATAATTGTGGAGACACACGAGTCAGGACGAGACGAAGCGAGAGCGACTCTTGTTGTTGTTGTGCCTCGGATTACGGATACTGTTTAGACACACATAAATAAAGCTGGATTATCTCTAGCCAAAAACAATGCTGCCGTTGAGGATAACCGTCGTTCCAAAAAGAATTTGAATGTTCCGACTCCCCCGACCAGTATATACAAGTGGACACGAGCGAGATTATTATTTATCGAGCGATTATTGAGTTGATTTAGCGAGCGAGTTTAGGTGTAATACGAGTAAATGTTTAGTGGGATATAAAGCATTAGCGAATCTTCGTAGTGTACCGACAGGCGATTTACTTCACCGGAAATCTCCTATAAGGACGTCTATCGACGTTGTACTCGTACTTTATTTTAAAGTATTGATTTACATATACTGGACGGTTGCAATAATAAACAACCTGATAACTTCTGCGATCCAAAATACTATATCCCCTCATCCGCTACATAATCTTGACAGGCTCGATAATTAAAAGAAATTTAATGCTACCAAGTAATACCCGATCGTTCAAAATGCTCAATCTTACGTTAAAAGGGACAACTTGCCAGTACCTTTTGCGGCCTTTAATCATTCTAACGTATCTTACAGCCCTAATATTCTCACCAAAACTGTCCAATAGTTTAATTTGGCATCATGACAGTATATCACAATTTCTCTATTCTTCAAAAAATTCTATACATATGCCCGCAAATCATGCAAACAGTTCACGTGATCCTCGCAGCATTTCATACGTAATGGCTACAAAAGGTATTGCCACATACTCTTTGTTTTCCAGTAGAAGGTCTTTATAGCAGTTTGTATACATTTCATTTTTATAATATCGAAGCTCTGTATTCATCTGAAAATTCTGCCAAATGATACGAAATTTAATTACCTGGACCTAATTAGTTAGTAGATTCTACAATAAATATATCGCTGGTGCGATGTGCTTTGCGTAACCACTGTATATCATTCAATCGAAGTTGCTGCGAACGTTGCCCACGAAAATATATCCATTCCCATCCACGTTTATAAATAACGCGCCAGTTAATTAAGTATATACCACCCAAAGGCAGCTCTACATCAGAAAAATTCGAAACGTCTCCTCAGAAGTAGTAATTACGCATTCCTTAATGAACAGGCGGACGTCGCGCGAAACGAGAACCGCGACAGGTGCTCGAAGCTTTCCGAATTCCCCTGTATCCTCCTACTTTTTATATTTATTTTCTTTATTTTCCCTGCCGCTCGAACTGAAATCCATGATTTCTGTATTACGCAACCGATAATTTAGCAGCTCGAATCTCGGCCGTGTTATTACGCGAAAACCATCCTACCTCTCCTTAGCGGTTTATTATCGTTCAGTGTCGTCCAATCATGTGAGCAGACATTTTTTCTCTAATTATATTCCCGCGGTTGTCGTGGTTCTTACGTCGAGGCTGTTCGTTCCGCTCGAAGATTAATCGCTCAATCGAAAAATCCACTTTTTGCAACGAAACTTCATTGGAAAATCAATCCTCCTCCTCCTCCTCCTCCCTTTTTCCTCCGTACTTTTTTTCCTCTCTTCTTTTTTTTTTCTTTTTCTTCCTCCACCGCTACGTGTATGGAGACAACGCCGCCGCTTCGTTTCGAGCTGCACGGGTGTAGTTCGTTGGTTATACCTAATCGGGCGGCAATCAGGCGACATCAGACCAGGCCTGGAAGGTAGCATACGAGGTCAGGCCCGTCGGCTGGGAAAAAGCTAGGAAAAGGCGAAACGTCCCCGTCGATAGAAATGGACTATCGACGATTACCATAAATTTACCGCGATCTACCGGGATCGTATACGGTTATTTTGTCCCTCGATAGAGAGAGGAAACTAGTTCCGCGCGCGGAAAAAATCGTGACCGTGTAAGCCTTATGGTGCGTTGTGCGAGCGCCCCTAGGGACTTTTTCTAGTTGCTTGGGTGAACCGATGGTGGCGTTTCTGAGTACTTGGAATTAAGTTTCCCTGCAAGGATCGGATACTGCTTCGGTATGGAGACTGAATATTAGCGTTCACTCGTAATTGGGGTAGCTTTTCACCCTTAATTGGCGAAATGGAAATACGTTGACTTTCCTGGCGTGCTTCTCAGATATTTTAGTATTCCGATTGAAACCTGATCTTGTAAATTATAATTATCAGCAGTCTATCGTGACCTATAGCGTACTCGAAGATCTAACGAGTACAAATAGTTCAAAAAACGAATGATCTTCGGATAAAATAATCAAATTCGTCGATCCTTAACGCAAAAGTTACCCTAGAAACTAGGACGTTAAGTGGTGGAAGATTTTTCTTCGCATTAACGTGACTATCATCATTCATTGTTTCCCAAGGTTCGTAAACGAGACCCTGTTAGGGTAGCAATTTGAAGAGGTGGCTGGGAGTAAAACGCTTAGGATTCAGACACTCATCGAATGGCCCGCCTAAGGCGACGTCCCAGTCAATGATTCGATGATGAAGTGGCTTCAATGCCGTGTGTTACTCGGTTAGGGTTGTTTACTATTTTTTGGTCAATTTTGTCTCATCAGCGCGTTACTTCGGGCGGTGTTCTCGGAACAGGACGAGGACTCACGTTACCATTCGATTACTGTTATTTCTCGAGTACTTGAGCCAGCTGGATAGGCTACCATTTTCAACGTAACTTGGACTCGAACGAGGCCCTAGTCGCTTATCTAATAGCTCGTTTTAGAATACCGAGTATCATATATAGAAAGTTGTGTAGAATTTCTCAGAATTTCTTTGCTTCTGTTGCTTCTGTGTTTACAAGAATCTTTGATTAATTTTCATTTATAATTATTCGGTCGGAGTAAATAAGATATTATTTTGCGAAGGAGAATTCAAGCGGAAAATGTGAAATACGAAATCAGGTATTGGTTACGGTGATATTAATTTGTATGTAAATTACGTATTAAAGTGTAGTAATAGATTGTAATTAGACTGAGGAAATTTATGCAATTTGGTGTTTTTCTGAACGCAACTAGAAGAAGTTGTAAATGTTACAGCGAACATTATAATTTAGATTTTTCGTATATTTCTATATTTTACGAGCATTCTACGAATTTTTGCATCTAATCTACATTTAACTTTGATATAATAGTTCAACCTCTGAATTGAAGTGATAATAAAGTAGTGCGTATAAATTTGTAGCACTTTAATTTTTATTTATACTTGTATATTTTACTATAATGAAGTTCGCTGAAGAAATAGAATTTGTGGCATGATTGGAAGTTGTAAGCTCGCTTGAAGTCACGTTCAAAATGAAACTTTGTCTACTTCCACCGATAATTATGAACGACAGCGAGAAATTTCGTTTGGAAACGGACAACCAAAGCTACCGAAGTTAGTGCCATTTTCTAGCCAATGTATGGCGGTTGGAATTGTTGACTCGAGTAATTGTCACGATCGTTCGTGTTAAATGAAGTACCGCTCAAGTTGAAGTCACGCCTGCTTGGTTCGTGTAATGAGAAAGAGAAATTGCATTGTGAGGCTATTTACCATTTGTATCGAAAATTTGTTTCAAAGATAGAACGGCGGATAGCAATCGAGAAAGGAAGAGAAACGTTATTACAATGACACAGATATAGAGTTAGATTTGATTGGATTCTATTATAACTCTAATTGATACTTTTGGTAATGGAATACGCCATTAACTGGGCGAAACTTTCTTCGAATAACGTCATTCGGTTGTAATTAGAGTAGATATTACAAGGATAGGTCTAAGAGATTTGTTCAAGTCGTCCAGTGCTAATGGAATTTTTAACACACGTGGTGTATTCATAAAAGAGGTTTACAAGTGTTTCAATACTCTGGCGAGCCTGTGTATATCGTAGAACTTATAATTATAGACATATAACGATCAGTATACTGCAGATTTTTATGCAATTTCATATTTCTATCAACATAACTAAGGTAACGAAACCTACGTGAAGATTTATTTCATCTCCTATAATAAAATTATAATAACCGCTTTACTTTCTTTTCTTATATTCTCGTATATTACTAGCATATTGTACATTTTTACACTTTTAAGTTTTTCATAAAAATCCGCGGTTTATCGACCACGAAAATTGTCACTCGCTTTCGTTCTCCGATTGTTCCTTTAGTCAGGATATGTACCGTTGAAAATTATCGTTTGGCGGATTACGTTGTCCATAAGAAGACAGCTAGAGATATCAAAGCGGAGGTGAAAATTAAGCGGAAGAAAAATTTCTGACACCATAGTTGAACTAATCGCTGCTTGTGCAGTAGACACTCGCTTATCTGGCAATTAGTCGGTATCGGTAATTACCGCGAAGGATCCTCCGCCCTAGCATCCAGTCTTCCGCACGCGTTTACAGTGGGGAGAAAGGGGGAGGAAGGTCGTGGAACTGTTTCGATAAGGAATTCTCGAGTCGTTTTCTGTAATCTATTCCGGCTCTCGACTTCGCTACTCTTCGTGGCTCATAATGGTGCCAGGAGGACTTCTTTTTCCTCTTCCACTACTCTTTTTCCTTAGATCTGAGTTAGTTAGTTTTATGCAGGCTATACTTTGTAGAAAGAGCCAGAGACTCGATCTTTATAACGCTTGTGTAATTCTTGAAACCGGTGGAAATGTATTTTTAATGATATTAAAGTTCTTCTTGTTTTTTTTCCTTTCTTTTTTCTTGGTTCCCTCGTGTCGTGTTCCGTAAGTTCTGAACGAATGGCGTTCGAATCATCTCTGTCTTATCGCTGGGAAATATATTTGTTGAGTGTAGCAACTAACGATTAAGTTCCTTCTCTTCATTGTGCCTCATAATTTATTTTCCTGAATTTTTTATCGTTGATGAATTGTAGCGGGAACGACTGCCGGTGATATCCTTCTTAATTAATTTTTATGAATTATTCGGAAAGAATCGTGTTTAAATTATTTCTCATTCGTGCAATCATTCTTTTACGTTTTTAAATCATATTTTACGATCTACCGAAGGAGAACAACATCCAAATATTTATTACAAATATAAAACACGTAATCCACGTGACTATCAGCAATCCTAGTCTTAGCTAGTCTTTCATTCCTTTTAGCCAAGTTTTACAAATTCCTAGAAAGGAACGGCGATTAAATTCTTTTCTTCTTTTCTTTTTTCTCTTTTTTAGATTTATGAACGTTTTCTCCTGCCAATAAAAAATACGAACCAGGTGTAACCGTTGTTAACGATATTAAAAGTCAACGTTAATATTAACGACGCTGCTACTTTTTCTTATATTCGTCGTATTATCTTTTCTTTTAGAAATTCTCGAGGGAAAAAATACGGTGATCGGGGCGTAATTTGTTGGGTTTTATGGATCGTTTTTTGTCATTAGAACGTATCTGTCTTAAATGACTTCCAATGGCGTGTTCGTTGAATTATTTTTACTGCTCGTAGCTGTCGATTCGTAAATACTATAATTCACTGCTAATGTAATCGTAGTTTTATTGCTCGCTACTTCCTCCATCTCCTCGGGTTCAGATTCTGCACATTAAGCACAGGGCATCAGGAATGTGAAGAGGGCATAAAAACTCAAACATTGTCGAATCTGTGCTACGACTATTGGCCTAAGTATTTATTATAACCCGTTGCTCTGCTGCTATACTATAATCAAGCTCCGTTATGGAGGAAAAATAAGAGCACCGATAACAGAATGTTCAGATAACAGAAATTCCATGGTATCTCGTATAGATGGATTTCTTCGAATCTAATAGCATATTACAGTATTGCGTTCTATCGTAACTAGACTTTATCGCAGAAGAGGCATTTTGTAGTTGAATTTTATCGTAGAATTCTGCCTACAAAATTTGATAATGAAATATTAAAATTGTTATGTAAACGTTATGCGAAGTTATTCTGCGAATGAAACATGCAGATGTAGACAGTCGAGTTTATTTTGAGTTTTTAAATTCTGTACAATAAAACGTTAATTATTCGAAACAATTGGGACATCGAGGTGGTTCGGAAAATCGAAATGTTCGGATAACGTAACAAATATCTATTTACGTAGTTTCCACGACATAGGAATTATCCCTAATTATTATTCCTAATTTATTGCTGTAATTTGAAACGTAGCTGTATATTACGCAGGACATTCATTCATTTTTGAAAAAGTGCTTCGAGGTAACGATACATAGTAATTATAAATAATTCTTATGTAGTCGACATTAGGAAAGTTTATTTTTTAAAGCAGAAATTTAAGTTCCTTTCCGATAGCAAGAACTAGTGGCGACAGCGACGATACGACACTGATTCGGATAATTAACGCAATATTGTGTTACAATTATTATTGAGGTTATTAAATTGACCTCAATAGCTTTCATATGATGTAAAAGTGAATTGTAGTTATATCAGTGTCATAGCACTCGTGACCTCATTATTACATAGATGGCGAAAACCGTGGAAAATTTTTGAATAATGAAACCTTCTTTTCCATTTCCCTCATCTAAATCTACCACTTACAAGAAAAACACTTGAAGTTAATAGCCATACTGTAGGATAGGCAATGAAAATTCAATTAGCAGTGAATGTGTTGAAGCTACATCTTGACCCAGTTGCATGGAACACCGTAGATGTCTTACGTACCTCTTCTTCCTCTCACCATATATAATTAATACCCATTATACATACAAAAAAAAGACTTCTTCTTTCTTAAGAGAATATCCGTGTAACGAGGCACTCGATTTGGTGAAGAACAGAAGAATCACGTTAAAAACGTCTAAACACAGAAGTTAAATCTCGTTACGTATCTATTCTTCGTCTGGTCGCAATGAGCTGACACGGCGCGATTTTTTAATGACGTCTGCCAACGGCGAACGAACAGTTGCAATACTAATTACCTCTAATACGCGGTTGCGCAAATGGAATGGACGTGATAGCGGAATGAATTCCCGCCTGTTGGTCTGCCGTCGACACCGCTTACGGAGAATTGATATTACGAAAGGGAATTGCCTTTGCAGTTAAGTCACGAGCAATTACCATTAAGCCCGTTCTGAGTAATTACCCTTTTGTTAAGTGAAACATGTGACCCGCGGAACGGCACGATTCCACTGTGGTTTCGTTAAAACGTTAAAATCGTCGACCGGTTCCGGGCTTACAAATGCAAATTTTACGACGCCAGGCGTCGAAGAAGAGTACGCTTCTTGGAAAATTGGTCCCGAACGAGCCACGGTGACGGATCAGCAATAATCAGCAATACCTATTCGAATGTAAATAAGCTTCTAATAGAGTAGAATTATTAGAATCGTCGTAGATTATGCGTGTTTGGCTATTTCGAGGGTCAATTATGCAATTTTGTTTTTCTTTCTAGCAACAGAAGAGTTTCGGTTATTTTTGTCATATTGTATTGTCTGACTGGAATATTAGGATCGTTGGAGGACTTTTTTAATTGCTTCTGCAATGTTCTAATAGCTCTACTTTGTACGAAATATTAATTGTAGGGTAGATGATAAAGGAATTGAAATTTTGTGAACTGTAAAATTGAAGCTCTTACGATTTTGTTATAGACTTTAGTCGCTTCTGTATTGCTTTGTAGATATTAATTACATTTTACACGGTAGAAGGATTACATTTGGAAAAAAGATCATGATTTTCTTATTGTTTAGGAAATTAATCGAATTGTTAGATTTAGCATAGTGCCCAATTTTGTCCACTTCTCTCGCCGTTTTAATCTTCACAGTATAAAACGACGACATTCAAATCATTCACCCATGTATCTCCATCCCCCAACGGAGGTAGTGAATTAAAATTTAAAAGAGGTCCCAGTGAAACTCGCGTTAGAAAGCAATCGAGTGACGCGAATGTTCAAACTCATAATAGAAATCATGCGAACGTTTCCATTTGTCGTTATCGAGGCCTGGTATAGTGCTTCGGGATACAATACCGTGTTAATCAGCGTTATTAAAGGGACGTTTACCCTCGTGACGTTCGCACCATGGGGTGTCCATCGACAACAATGGTGTTCGGTAGCCTTCCCGTCATCCATTTTTTCGAATCTTGATTTCACGCATGTTCCACGTGTTTCCATGTGTTTGCCCCCATCATTTTTATCTCCTTTTTGCTTTTTTTCTTCAACCGAGCCATCGTTCCGAACCGATCGAAAAACGCCTCTGTCGTTGATCTTTCAGGTTCCATCGACAATGACGCGATATTTCTCTCCCCTCTTCTACCTCATTCGTTCCTTTGTGAATCGGATTGACGTCTTCATTGAGCGAATCGTCACGGTCGATCGGTGATCGCGATCGAGTCAGAGATCCACCGTGCAAATTGAACAATCGAATGATCTGATTTTTTTGCAGGTTGGACTGTGCGAGCGCTTCTTCCTTCTCGTTGATCGGCATTGTCTGACTAGTCGAGTGTCACTACTGGTTGCGTTTTATAGAGCGACGAAGTAGAGTAGTGTTTTTTCGAGTCGAGAAAGTACGTATTGTTCTGTTCGTTTCTTGGGCGGTGAAAGATACAAACGAACTTCGTCGAACTGAAATTTTCGTGAATCGAGAAGGTTTTGTGTGGAGCTGGTTTTCTGAAAAAAATACAAAAAACGATGGATAAGATCTAAATTTATTTAGAAAATTGTATTATGAATTTTTGAGTTTTTTTTTGAAGCATTAGTGGATTAATGTCGTATCTTATAACACGTGTCTATTAACTAGCAAGTCTCGCACGGAAAAATATCATTGTACAATTCCGATTCGTTTCTTCATCACCGTGTACTTGCAATTTTTCCAAGCACAAGAAATAACGAAAATATGTATAGGATACATAATCAGTAGATGAGATATCTTTCACTTCTGTTAACGTACAATTGCAGCGTTAAAAAGAATTAGCGAAGATGTAAATAGGACATTTAATTAAATAAAGAGCAGTAGACAGCATTTCGGTTCTATAAACGTGTACTCTCAATTTTCCCAAGTAAAAGAAATAATTACAACACATACACACACACATAGGATATAATAATTAATGTATAAGATATATCTCGCTTCTGTCAACGTACAGTTGCAACATTTAAAAAAAATCAACGAAAATGTAAATAGGACATACGAGTGTGTATCCATAATTAGTTACGTTTCACTTGCGCGTACGTGCATATGCAATTTTTGCAAGAATTAACGAAAGAAGCAATCGTGACGCGAACAAAGTGGTTATCCACATGTAAAATATGCCGCTAATTGCTGGTACGGCAATTAGATACGTTCGTTACGAGGAGTGTCGTTCGTGTATGCAAATGGTGCGACATCTTCAATTCCGTGCACGTTGAAAAATCGTTGCCGATATCCGGTATCGGTGGATGACTGCTCGTGTCGAGCAGCCAACGAATCGTGTAATTAAATAGTAATCGCTCATTACCGTGGCTCCGTCGTTTGTTATATTGGCGTATATGCAGGCGAGTTATACTTACCTATAATGCAACATATTTCTAACCGGTTTCGATGGAATCGAAATTAATATGTGGATAATGAAAGACTAGAAGCGCCATTACTTAAAACCTATAGGAAATTTTTTGAATATTTTACTTAACGAGAATATCATTCTCATTTGCTTGGCTATAACGACGATATTTTATTTTAACAGGAATGCAGAATCGCGGATGATTAATCGCCATAGGAAACTATATAGGCGTGTGTTTTAGAACTCGTAACTCGTTAACCTGTCTCGTTCGGATTGCCAATATTTTACATGTAATAATTTAATCACTCGGAGCTCCGTTCCCTCAACGTATCGTTACATTTGTATGAAAAATATAACTACCGTTGTTTGGAAGCTTATCGAAATAAATTATTTGTTATTGAATTATAATGATAATTGAATTATCGTAGAATTAAATTTCGTAAAGAATTTCCACAGTATTTTACTTGCATGTTAAAAAAAACCTTTGATTTACTACATTTTGTAATATCATCAATATTTTAACGATACTCGACTATCATGATCATATTGGTTTCATAATTCTAAAGTTGAAAGCACATTTAAAAATATACATAGAAATTACAAGATTTAAACAGTCAATTATTCGTTATTAATGAACTTCGATATTCAATGAGATAATCTTTAACACTTGTTACATGCTCAAGATGGTTATTCGTCACGTATTTTTATTTTTTACTAAATAATAAATACTTATACACTTGCAAGAAATATCTCATATTCTTATAGGTTTTCGTATTGCTTTCAATCATGATCAATGTAATCACGAAAGTCGTGTCCAATTACAGTATTCGTAAAATCTCGAAATATTTTATGCAACATGCGATATGGGCATTAAAGTTGTCTATGTGAGTAATCAAATATCTTCAAGAACCGGTGTATACGTATTTGGTTATATATCGGTGGCTGCGATTGTTCGTTCGTGAATTTACATAATTACGGAGGCGGTTGGTTATATATACGACAGCTGATTTGCATACTTAATTCCGTAATTGGCGCTTCTTAATTGTTTAACCAACTGCGTAATTTAGCGAAGAATATTTCGTCAGAGAATGAGTCTTCCGTGACGTTAATGGTCTATGGTGACGCGATTATCCTCGAAAAGATATCCTGTGCTCATCTCGAATCGATCGTATGGCCTCCTTTTTTTTTTTTTTTTTGGTGATACACCGCTTGACGAAGGCTTGTTTGGAAATTATTAAATACGCGATTGTAGAGATTATGTGACGTTTCTTAGAAACACTTCTGTACTGTTATATCCATATAATTTTTTATTCTTGGAATATTTGATACGAGATTAAATCTACGTGTTTATGGATTATGGATGGAAGCTGTCAAACGTTTTACAAGTTTAGAAGATTCCTTCTTTCGTAACACCTTATTATATTCCTTTTTGTGTTATTGGCTGTAGTTATTTTCATTCATTCATCTCTTTTCCTTACTATTTATCTTCATGTAAAACACGTTTGACGATTTAACATCTTTATCCACAATGTGATTTCTTCTTCGATATGCTCTTTTACCGTTTACCGCAGCAACATTGGTCCTCTTATCACCGATAGCAAACATGAAACTTTGTTCCAATTTATATCTTACTATTTCTGCCATCGTCTCAAGGAAATTGTGTACGTAAGAACCTATTTTTCTTTCCGTTTTAACATTGTTACTTTCCAATGTAAAAATCTCCTCTTCATCACGCATTTCCAAACTCCACTTTCGTCTGCGAATCCTAAAACTCGTCCCTCAACGCTTCCTGTACTGTACCAAAAAACGAACTTCATCCCTGCTTTCACTTTTCTTATATTCTTCTCCATTGAAACGTCTCTGGAATGTGTTTTTCACTGCGATCATTCCGCAAGAACACCTACCCATTATTTAACGTTAACATTTCTCCTTCGCGGTATCTCCTCTCCGCAAAACGTCTTGCTCGTTCAACATCGTCTTCAAGGGCTTCAAAATCTTTTGCCATTCCTGGTTGCTCCATTCGTTCACCGTTTCCCTCGACCTACACTTTTCTCCTGTTGCGTCGTTAGCGAATCTCTAGGCGCTTCCTAGACGTCGCCCACGGGCGTCCCAAGCCTCTCCCGGTTCTCTGCAAACAGGAGAAGAGGACGAAGGAAAGGGCGAGGAGCGAAGGTTCTGGAGAACGAGGGCGAAGGGAAACGACGAAGAGAAGCTAGACGGCCTGTAATTACGGGAAGCTTGGCTGTGCGCAGCTGAGCCGCCCAGAGCGACTCGAAATTACTCAAAAATAAGACCAAATCGCGAACGTATCAAATTATAACCCCGATTCCCTACCCCCTCTTTTTATATTTTTCTTTTTTCTCTCTCTCTCTCTCTCTTTTTCGTTTCTTCTTTTGTCGTTTTTTCCCTTTGGTTTCGCTAGAGCTGGCGACCAACGGCGTTTCAAACGTTTCGCCGAGCTACGTGAATCGTCCAAGCAAACGTCGACCCCGACGCTAATGCGTTTTTAATTGTTGCTAACGCGACCGTAAACGGACCCGATGCAAATTCCGCCGCGATACACTCGATAAGGCGGGGTTCTAGTCCGTTTCGTGGCGGATTTGTTAATATGGCTGCAGGTGTAGCGTGCATCTGAGGGTTGAGGAGAGTACGAGATATTCTGGAATAGAGGAATTTGAGTCGGGTAGTTGGAGAAATTTCATAAATTTTCGGTTGGAAAGAGGGCGATGGAGAATTTTTCTTATTCTTTGGCTGGAAGTCTCGATTTTTATATTTACTACGTGCTTCCCCTTTGGATAGTTTATTTGTTTCGAGAATGAATTATCGAGGGATGGAAGATTTTAGTATATAGTTCTTTTAGAATAGTTTCTAGTGTAGTTGTTAAATTTTGTAAATTTTATGGCGCGAAAGGGGACGGGTTTTTGCTTGGAACTTTAAAAGTACGCTCGGACGATGATTGTTATCGTCAATGTTGTAGTCGATACTCGGGATTCTGAATATTCTATTGTCATTATATCGGCTCTTGGCACTGATAATAGCACAACAGAATAAACTTCGAATTCGCTTTTATGGAATAGAAGGCCTGCATTATGTTTCTACTTTTATCACGTAAAACGGTATATTTATAATTCCGCCAGTTTTGCGTCAGAGGGGAAAATTATTATTCATGTATGCCGCTATCAACGTGACCTTAGTTTTACAACACCGGCTCCTCTTTATTTGTTTTGTGACGCCACAAGTGCAAAGTCGTACTGCTTTCACGAATAATGCAGAATACCCTGTGTCGATGTCGTTAAAATGTCTCGCGAAAACTTATTTGTAAATTTTAAAGAATCTCTCTTAGAAAATTTCCATCTTTTCAATTGTGCCACTATCAGTGCCAAGCAACGATATATATGTTGATCCTCTCGAGGATTTCGCGCGTATGATAATGTCGAGAACTCTGAATGTCGACGATAACATCGCTCTTGTGGACTCTCCTTTGGTCGTATTTAATTGCCACTTCATTTAATTTCCGTTTCTTTGAAAATGATAGTATTACGAAAGGTAGAAAATATCTATCCTTGAAAGGTATTGTTTGCGAGTTTTATGAGCCGAGCTAAAAGAAGGCACGACGATATGTAGAAAGTTCGTAGAATAACCGTGTTTCGGCTATAGACTCTTCTATCTATTTAAATGAATAAACATCTGCGTAAAAAACTTTCTACTCTGTAATTGAATCGTAAGCTGACGATCAAAGATACTTGACTATCGCTATCAGATAGAATCACGTAGATCCGTCGTAAATAGCGACTATCGAAGGAGGTTAAACCATAATTTTCTTATAACTCTGCGATACCAAGAAACTATGCATTGTGAATGTCATCATTATGTAGTTAACTACATATAGTACATTGACTATGTACATATGTTTATAACATATACTACATATATATTAGCATTGTTTATGAGTCAGCGGCCGTTTAATATTAAACGAGATTAAACCGAGTATTGTATTCGATATAAATAATTACAAATTAGGATTGACACTTATTAACCGTTTATATACAAGGCCAATTATTAGTTATGGAAAAATAGTCTGTGTTTCTAGTCTCAAATTTCGTGCGACTTTGTGCGCATCAATCTCTAAATATTAAAATATTTCTCATTTTTGTCACTTAATTTCTGATTTACTATTTTCTTATTGTTTAGATTCGATAGGTAATTTTTATTGTTTCTGTATCTCAAACCTTCGAAATATACTCACTGAGAAGTGGTGGTATATCAAACATCTGTGATGTGTATCGCTCTTCATACGACAGTATCGCTACATTGTCACTGAGAATAAAGTAAATCGTTTTAGCGATATCATCAACTTCATTTAGTTAAAATACGAAGGGAAGGCTTATTTTCAAAATTAAACGAATCTATAGAAATATGAATTCGAACGAAGAAGAGTAGGGGACTAAAATCGCAAAAACATTTTCTACGTCCGATAAATTATAAATTACATTGCCTCAATGCTCTGATCATAACTCGATTCTAAGAAAACATGTTCAAAATTATCAAATATCTCACACGTTCTATATATATAATACTCGAATAACTTCATTAATTGAAATTAATAGGAAATCGATTTACGTCGTATATATTTAGACGTCATATGGTTGGTTAACGATCTGACGATCGAGAAAGTAATTAGTTTTTATCAAGTTTCGATCGTCTTCTTCTCTTTCAATTAATCGTCGATTAATCATCGAATGGTTAGGAGAAGTTGTCCGTTCGCATCGACAGAAGGTGACGTTTCTGGAAAATAGAGTCACGACCAAGGTATTAACGTTTCTATCCATCCGTGCAACAACTTTTCACGCAATAACGACGTTAATGATCAGTCAGATGTTATCGAATAATAACTGCAATTATTAATAGATTATCGAATCGCGACTCGCGTGGATTTCGAATTAATCGACGCGTTTAATGCGACGGGGCCTTCGTGCTCGTTGTTGCCTGGTTGTATCGCCTCTTACCAAGGAATAATTAATGAGCTGGTAATAGTGGTCTTAAGTATACCGGGAACATTTTTCATCGTTCCTCGCGATTCTTGAAACTTTAAAATGGATAAAAGCATCGAACAGCGTAGAATCGTAATTTCATGGAAGGAAGGGTATCTATTATCTTGCAACTGGCGTCTGAATAAAATTTCAAAGAATTAAAAATTCAACATCTAAAACACTAAACATCGATCATATGAAAGCTACATATTTATGGATTTATTTTCCTCTACTCACATTTCATTTGTCTATCGCGTTTCATTCCTATTAATCGCTGTATCAACGTTAGATTTTACATCGAAGGGAATTTCGAGAAAACAATCGAGTAACATTTTCACTTAAGCGCTAGTTTCCAGACTTTGGACTTTTATACTTTGAATGAACGTCAATGTTGAACGTTGAGCGTTAGAGTAAACATAACATTATTTCAATTGTCATGAGAAAGAACGAGGGAAGAATTTCGAAGTAGCAAACCCAGTTACTTCCCACAAAAATACGATATAAAGTAAAAAGAAAAGAATAAGGGGAAATTAATGTAAATTGATAAAAAGACGTAGAATCTCGAGGACAAGAGGAAATATCACTGATTTCAGTAATTGATTGAAATAATTGATGGTAGTAATCGCGACACGTGTTCAGCCGCTATTCACAGGAACAAAAGGAAGCTAAGAGCTAATTCAGTTCACGGGCTGCCGATCGATCGAACGAGGAGTCGCATTGCCATGCAAACGCATGAAATGTTAACTGGGTCTTTAAGTCGCACGCATGGTGCGCGTTTCTCGATCGAGAAGGTCGAGGTAGAAAAGAGACCGCTTTAATGGCCACATCACGTATGCACGCGCTGGCTTAAATAAGACGCGTTTTCCACGTGCTTCGTACGTTCCTTACGATCTCAGGTCTAAACGCATATCCTTGATAGATCTTGCCTTGGCCGCTTGTAAACAATGCCACCATGATCATGTAGCATGATCAAACAACGATTGTCAGTCATCGACAGGTTCTCGATGATCGATCGTGCGCTTTGAAAGTTATAGCACACTTTATACTTATTTTCTCCTTTTTTAATCGTTTATTTACCTATTTGCACGTAATGCGTTGAAAGATTTAATTCTTTATATTCTGTCGGATTTATCGTACAAAATGCTGCGTTGGTAATGTGAAAATTTTCTTTCATCGTTTTAAATTTGTAAATTATTTATGCTCCGTTTCTTTCTTCGTATAAAGCTCTAGATTCGATTCTAGACGTTGGCGAATTTCGAGAAATCCATACTATATCGAAATCTACATTAAATCGCATTTAGAAATAACGAGGAGTTTTGCGTTCACTGAAGTGTGATGTTTAATCTGTTTGAATTATACACCGATGCTAGTTTTATCCGGATGATTCACGTAGATATCCTTTGATCTTAAATATTAAATACACTGATCGTTCCTCTGCATTTATTTACTCTTTTAACGATTGCTAGGTATTACTTGAATTGATATTGGATTTCCCTGCAAGCGCATAATCTTCCACACGAATTTCTAATAATTCAATTTGAATTATTATCGAACACGCGAAAACTTGCTCTTTCTACGTTTTCCAAATAGAAATTATTACTTTCAAAAAGTTTTCCTCTACAATCGTATTCAACTTAATGATTTGATTAATTTATCGCATAATAAAGATTTCTACAATATTAAAGGTCGAAAGTTAAGTCACCATATTATAATCGAATCGTACGACGATATTAATCACGGTTACATAATCGAGAATGGAAGCTGGCGAAACGAAAAGGGATAAAAAGAGCGAAATCGAATTCGATCGAGGTCGGAAAGTAGCTCGGGATAGCTGGGACCCGCTGGTCGAGAGAATCGAGCGATTTATCGTCCCGAGCTTTCCCGGCAAAGTATCCCCGGCCGACTTCCGGCAGACGTAGGTATCGGTCGATCGACATGACTCTTTCGAGGTGGAATACTCAATTACCGAGCGAGCGGACTTCTAGGTAGCCAGCGGCTCGTGCAGTTCGTGTCCGTTTTTCTCGTTTTTCCTCTTTTCATTTTCTTTTTCTTCTTTCCTTTCCTCCCCACCCTCATTGTTCACTGACTCTTTATGAGCGAATGAAGCTTGCGTGTCGTTCGTTCGTGACGACGTGTGGACAACGTCAATGATGAGCGTCGTTTAAAAATTAATTGCCGCCTAATGAATTTTCCCTGAATCGCGTTATCTAATGTAATACAACATTTTCTTTCGTTACGTCAAAAATTTCTTTGCTCTTGCAAGTTTTCTATTCCTTGTGCTTTGTATTTTCATTAGGTTCCTGGTGTTTCGTTCTCTGTTTTTCGTTACGTTCAATCTTTTTACCTTTCATTTTCCGACTTTTTGAATTTTATGAATAGAAGTAGAATTTCTAAGGTACCTGGACAGTTAAGTACATGGAATGGAAATTGTAGTGGGGGTATCTTCGAAAAATGGGAATTTTGTTCAAGTTAGAAGAATCCAAGTTAGAAGTAAGAGCTTGAGTAAAGTAATAGCGTGCTTAATGTAAGTAGCAGAAGTTAATATACAGTCTGTACGCAATTCAATCTTCCACGAGAGAACTGGATCGTTTATCTTCGAGCCAAATTTTTTTTTACTGACCTAGGCTTTCAAATCATCTGAGAAAGTTGTAGAATATTTATCAATGTCTCCGCCGCGGTGTATAATTGACGAAATTTTTTCCAATAAAAATTGAGTAGAGAGAGATCCGAGTAATTTAAAGTTAACTAGTATCAATTTCTCCTTTAAAAAAGGAAGGAAAAGGGAATTCCAGTTAAACGTCGAATCGCGACACTGACTAATTCATGGGTTTCTTGCGCGTATTCCAGGCCCCGATATACCAGGCTTTCTTCTACAGCCATTCAGGAAGCCGAAGAGAATAAGGACGGCCTTCAGCCCCAGTCAGTTGCTCAAGCTGGAGCACGCGTTCGAGAAAAATCACTACGTCGTCGGTGCGGAGAGGAAGCAGCTGGCGCAGGCGCTCTCGTTGACGGAAACGCAGGTAACATCCTCCGCCTATTCCATAGAATCAACCCTTTGCGCTCCATATTTTTGTCGCACAGTGTTAGTATTGATCTTATATTAAATCGATAGTAATTCGAAGCATTACGTAGAACCTCGTAGACCGCAAATGTTTACGCACTTATGGGAAATCTCGAAGTACGTAGAAAATGCACAACGATTGCAAGTGTATATAAAATATTCAAAGTAAAATATCCGATTCTTCGCTGCAGCCTTTCTTAAACCTTTCCTATTCGTCCCACCCTATTTCGGGAAAGCTTTGCGCGTGTCACTTCCCGCGACCCGTGCGATCCGTAGCGCGAAAGTAAAATTGATAAATTACTTTAAACCGAGATAATTAAAACGTTTATTCGAAACCGTGTTTACAATATTTGAAGTGAAAGGCAGTTAAAGTCGCTAAAAGCTATATCTTGTGAAAACTCACCTAACTACGCTTTTATATTATGTTTTTATAATGATATTATGATGATTTCAATTGCAAACAAAGTCGGCAATTGAACAAATGTTTGGGGATCTTGCCAAAAGAAAGACTCTTCTCGTCGGCTACTAAATAGAACGTTACACGCGACCCCAGTTACGTAAAAAGGTGTATAACATAAATATACAAACGTATACGTTGATCGTAATAATAAAATAATAATAAAAGACGTAATAAATCGAAGAAGTTTAATTTTAATTATAATTTTAGTTGTAATTTTTAACGATTCTCTGTTATTTAATTAATCCGAAACATATTGGCGAGATAAGTGTGCTTGTTCATTTTTGCGTAAAGAATTAAATCTTGGCTGCATGTTTGATATAACAGAATACGTTCAACGTTTTTTTTTAAATTAATCGGTACTTTGATATTTTACAATGGGCGATGATGGAGACGTTGTGTTGTAATAAATGTGTAGGATAAAATGTTGTTACAAGTGTGTTTAAAGTAATTTTACAAATGGTAATCCTAATTCTAAGCAAATACTTAAACGATTTTTTAAAAAGCTTGTGTTCTATATCTATGTCGTGTAGTAGCGCGGTGAATTATTTATAATCTTTGCATGACAGATGATCGACAGTTTTCGTTTCACTGACGTATAGCAGCTGGAAAAATGTTCACCTACTCACAATCCTGTTACCATAGTACTTTCGAATGAAGTATTGAAGTTTTTCTCGTTCGCAAATATAGGAATTTGCATAAATATTTGTACAGTAATAACGATCTGTTAAATTGAATATAAATTCTGGAGAACAAAAATTTATAACTATTTTATCGTCATATATTGTTTATAACTTCGATAACGATTTCAATCCTTAGCTTACGTTAGGTGAATTCTAAGGAAGAAGTGGCACTCGTCTCGATATAAATCTTTCCAAATTCATTAAAAAAATTAGAATTCTGTCATAAAAGAAGAGAAAATCGAAATTTGATGGATTTCGCGCAATTTCACGGAGCCTGGCTGCGATCAGATCGAATGTCGTGCAATTAAATATCGGTAATTAGTAAGTTAAAGGGGTAGGAATAGAAGACGAGGTGATGGGCATCTCGCCGCTGGAGAACAATTATTTCCGTCAAAACGGTTTACAGAAAACGGAGAAAAAAATGAAAACTCGCGTCAGGTAAAGGATCTGCTAGGCACGGTCGAACCGAGCGTCGTGGCTAATTACCCGGCAATTAGAACCGTAATTACAACGCGGTCGGATGCAAGGGCGCGAAGCAGTTCAGCCGGCATCAAATTACTCCGTTTAACGAGAACGGCTATTCAATTATCGGGAACGTGGACAAAATTCCGCGGCTATCTCACGCACTGCATCTAAAGCCGCGTGCACAATGTCACTGAATTTCTTCAATTTCCATCTTTGTATTATGCTCCAAGTCTTTTAAGGTTCATCCGTGTCTCGATTCCATTATTCCAACAATTCCATTATTCTTCGACTATTTTGATAACTGAGTGGGAAATTAAGCGCATGTTTGTGCGAGTTTTAATAGCAAAATTTGAAATTTTGTGCAGAGTATCGCGGAAAAATGTAAAGATTCCCCTTTCGCGTTCTGACACCATAGTGAAGGATTTTTTCAACAATCATGTCAGTCGTTGATTAATTCGATAAAGTGGTAGATTAAAGGGAGGCACATGTGAAGTTTAACGTCAGGAATCAAAGGAAAATGACTATGACGCAATTTGTAGGTTTTCCTTGAAAATAATTCTATATGGTTCGTCGATTAATCCGATACGGTACCAAATTTGGTAGAGGGATTTAACATCTAGCCTAATCTAAATAAGATTTTACCTTAACGCTAACCCAAAATGCATCGCTCTAAACTCAGTCCTTCAACACAAAAACTTTTCATCTATAATATCGCAGAAGCGTTCGAGGCGTAATCTGCCTTAACAAGGGCCCATAAATCTTAAGTTCCCGTTTCCACCATCTTTCGATCCTATCTTGCCACCTAACCTCCTCTCTACTTAAATCAATCTTCACCTTGCAACCTACTATAGAAACTTCATACAGCAACGAAACCGATCTGACACCGGTTTCCGAGACTAGTTTCACAAATCAGCGTTCATCACACCCCATAATTCCCAAAGTATCTCTACATCTACCTCCGGAGCAGGCCTTAAGCCAGTTTTCATGGATGCAGAGGAACGCGCAGTGGCCTTTATTCGTTCCCTTAATGGTCGAAACGTACGAAAAAGTAGGGGCAGGAGCGAGTAACGAGAGGTTTCATATGCTAATAGCCGATCGAGGGGTGGCGAATTTTAGGGTGGTGCGTGCTGTGCTTCTGTTTTTCTGTGTGCATGCACAAGCTCGTGTAAAGTGGTGCGTGTTGCTGCACGATCCAGATGCATTACGTGCATATATCACGGACAGGCGTCGCGTTACGTATTCCATGGGCGTAACACGGTTCAAAAAAGGGAGAGGGCAAGCGTAAAGGGGAGCGTAGCGGGGTGGTATTGTGAATTTAAGCCGGGAGAATGGAGGAGAGCGACTCGACGCCATCTTGGTGTCACGGTGGAAACAGGCTTTCGCTCTTCCGCGTCCTCGACTTTGGCCCCTTGTTTCCTCCGCGCCCACAATTTTCCGCTAATGGGAAATAGAAACTTTCTCGCGGGGAAAATTTGTGGCTTCTCGCGATTAAAGATTATATCGGGTTTGGGCGATGTAGATTTTCAGCGGATCGAGGTGTAGTATAACCTTAAATGGTATCTGACCTGTAGAAATTTTCATCTTCCACAATTTGCAATATATAAATGCACAAGATTTTGGACTGGGATTAAATCGAGTTAGCTAGAGGGCTTGTTTTACTTTTAGAAATTCCAATTTCTCGCGAATTGTACAGGCGTCCAGAATTTGACATAGATTTTAGAATCGAATGAAATTAGGCCAAATTCTGTTTTATTTGTAGAAATTTGAATCTTCCGCGGTTATATAAATCTACGAAACTGTATAAAACTGTGGAGTTCGATCTGTAGAAGTTTTTTTTTTTAACGACTTTGGAACTTTTTCTCTTCGACGAAAGTTTCAAGGAATTTCGATGAATACGTAGGTTTCAGGATGACAGATTTGGGATTGAAATTGGACCGTGTTCGTTGTTGCTTGTCCCATAAAAATTTTCTAGCATCTACAAGATACGTAGGATTTTGTGAGATAAAAATTTCTGGGAGCGTAATTACGCAAAGCAGGGGCGAGGAAGAATGATCGCGTCGTTAAGGTTATGTTTGAGATGCAATTAACGTGGAACGGTACAAGTTCAAGTGGCACTTAGTGACCCTCTAAACACCGCACATAGATGGTTGCGTGTTGCGCGTTTTACAAGCCTGTGCTTAACTCGTGCTCGTTAATTAAACTTATTAAGCGAACTCGCTATTTATGCAAGATAACTAAAGCAAACATTTGAGTCAGTTTATTAGTCATTACGGCCGAGCGAATGAACTTTTCAAGGGGAAAAAATTTCGATAATTTTCGATCGAACCTCTGGTAATTTCTTTCTTAGAAAATTTACTTTATTATTTTAATTTAAGATACGAGAAACAATTGATGGTAATTGATGTGTATTTTGCATAATGCTTATTCACAACACAGTGTCGGACGTTAATCACTGGTTGTACTTCATTATCTGATTCATCGAAGAGGAAAATAATAAAACTGGCAATCAGATAGAAAAATCAGATTGTAGGATTACAAACGCTACTTAAGAGCAAATCTGTTATTCAAGTCGGAGGTATACATATACTTATACCGTTCTAGACAATCTCCTATTTTTCTTTGAACGAAAGGAACGAAAATATCAGAGGTTGATTAAATTCTTCGTTATAATACCTTTTCCTTTTTCATATTTCTTTGAAATCAAAAAACGTACTGGATTATTCCCCGTTTATATAAATAGCTTTATATTATGAAGTATCACGTGTGCTTTTTTTCGAATATTTCTGTCACATTACGCTAATGTACAGAATATTGCAAACTATCATTGATACTCGAAAAATCATTCCTTCGTAGCAATATCGTCGTTTATTGCGAAAGTTTTCGCATTCTACAAACTTTTAGTAAAACTTGTTTCAATCTTACTCGATTCGCTTCGAATATTATGCAAACCTATTCACAGATTTAAATCTACAGTCTAAAATAACACGATCCAAATTATAGGAAATAATAAAAGATGCAGTCTGAATTAAGAAGAAAAAAAATTGATAGTTAAACAAGACAGGCGTACAACGACTATACAAATTCACCAAAGGCGAATCGCGTGTATACTCGCATAAGCGCGCCAAACCGCTTGTTCTCGCTTGTTAACATTCATAAAGCGGAGCATGAGTTACACGCGACCCTGTGGCCCTCATTAGGTCCCTAATTACGTGCGATTAGCCTCGTAATTATCCAACGAATATCTTACGCGCAATTCGACTTAAATCGCAATCTCGTTTGGCACGAAGAGAAAATTTTCCTTTAAATTTAGATGTACGACAGTTTCCATGGCTGGTGGATAATTGACAGACGTAATCGCTATTTGTGAACCACCGATGGTGTTTGATTTAGCAGTCACGTCTGAAAATTTCTCGATTCCTGATTATTTTATCCGTTTCAAGAGAGGGAGCGAGAGAGAGTAAATGCGGAAACGTTTGATAAAATGTATGGTTAGGTGCGTGGTGCCATTTTACGGGCAAGTCTTTGCCGTTTGAAACTTTAGTCTCTAATGAGTTAACGATTAAGAGCTTGATTTAGTGGTCTTTAGCGATTGCGTGATGACGGCATGATTTTAGTGACTAATGGGTAGATTGCCGAGCGATGTTAAAGAAACTCAATTTAAATAGAGATTTTTAAATTACAGATAAAATAGCGATACAGCTATAAGCTTGTAAATCTTATACAGTAGCGTTATGAAACATAAATATATACGCTGACCTCTATCTTAAGTTAGAAAAGAGATCAATGCAATTTCCCATGATCAATGACTCCGGGGGTCAATATGTCGCACTCACAGAATACAGTAAAAAGATGTTGAATTACGTTTCAATAAACGTGGCTATATCATTCTGCTTTTATGATTTTATAGAAACTATAGAATGAAAAAGAAGACCCGTAATTCGAATTTATCATACGTAGCAGGGGATTAACTATCTGAAATTTGTTATCTGAGAGCAATCAACGTTACTTTCCTATCGAAGTTAGAATCTTTTGAAAATTGAATATCCTTTTTTGTCGATCTCCTATCACGTAAAATCCGAACTGTTTTTCTAATCTTCCAACAACAAACTTTCACCGCACGTATCTTTCAATAAATTCAAACGGTCGTACTATAAATCATCGATAAATATCACAGAACGTCGTCCCGACAATTACTGTTAAAATCCAAAATTAAAGACGCGGTGATGAAAAGATAAGCTCGATGGCTTCTAATTACCAAGGTGCCTCCTCCACACGATTCTTTAATTAAAATATGTCCGAGGTTCTCAGTGGGAACGTCCAGACGTGTTGTTCAGGACTACTGTTGATGATTTTACAACGTTGATCTGTTATTATAATAAAGTTATGGTCACGCTAATAACTATCCCTATGACCATATTTTGCGAGATTGTTATCGTTAACGTTGTTAAACTTTCATTAAGTTAGCTGCATGTTAATAGGTAAGGATTTGTTAACAAGCGTCGAGAGACGGATAAAAGGCAATTAGTAAACGTTAATGAGGCCAGTAACAGTGGCTTTTCCACCGTTGATACAAGACGCTACGTTTCGGCGATTTTACTTTCCGCCGTTGCGAAATTTGAATGAGAATTTATTATTTCTTCGCAGTTTCATAACATGTATTTTCTTTTTTTTTTTTTTTTTTACATCGGGGACTTTTTTAACTATTTTGCATTCTAAGCGTTATGGAAGGAGAGATAGTTAATTGCTTCGTGTTATCTCGATCATCGTTAAATTCTTGTTAAACGGTTACCAATAGTTCAGACAAAGTTAACGATCAATAGATTCGAAGTTAACGAAGCCAGTAACTTCCCTGACTTAATTGATTCTTATTATTTCCGTTATGATCCTTAGCATTACCCATTTGACCAGGGGATTTTCATTCTATTTTCACAATTTCCCCAACTATGTTATTAACTATATTACTAGCCAAACCATATTATAACCAATTAGCCAGGGACGTTACATTAGCGCAACGTTTCATTTGTGATTTTCCCTCAGTCAATTCGTATCACGGAATCTCATCCAATTGAATTGAATTCACGTTGTGATTGTACAAGACAATTCCACGAATTTGCTCAACATCTTTCCCCTAACTGTTTCTTCTTCTACCTAAACGCTAGATGTAATTTTATAATAGCCGAAGAAAATGAACTACGAGTAGTTATACGACCATCTGTGTTCGAATCATAAAAATCAGTTTATTTAATGGACCTCTGCAGCGTATATTGTACCGAACGATAACTTAGATTATTTGCATCTCTTAATAACGTTTCGTCCATGCAACTTTTATCATTTTACTCGGTGGCCTTCAATTAATTAAGAGACACTAAAGGAGGTAGCTGCTTAATATCGTTAAACCTATCGCTTCAACGTGCAGAAATATTTGAGAAAAAAGTGTAGCAATATTTTGTTGACCCCCTGTAATATCAAAAAAGGATGGAAGCAAAGCGAAGGCAATTTTCTCTCGTATTTCGTGCTTCGTTTTTACGTGGGCTAGACCGCTAGGCAAGCCTGATTCCGGCCCGTCCAATTATCCTCGCTTAGTAATTCTGTTTTTGCACGGCGAAATATGAAACTGAGGCCCTTCTTCTCTTCTTTGTTATCGCTGCAGTTGAAATCGCGAACGATGTAAGAAAAAGAAACGAAAAAAAAAGAACAGAAGAAGGAGAAAGAAAGAACTAATTGTTAGGCCTGGCGAGATCATGCATGCGGAAAAGGTTCGTCCTGGGGGATGCAAATGCGTCGGTTACTGGATCGCTCGGTTTTATTGCCGCTGACGAGCTTTCACGTCGCAATTAGCGCGCCGACGCTCCGGTTAAGCAATTAAAGACGAACGAGTACGTTTGTGTAGATGGCGCGTGAACCTGAAGAAACGAATTGATGAAGAGATAGCGAGCAGCATCGAGCAGGTGAATATGTTGCCGTTCTTGTTTCAACTGTTCCGTGCCCATGTTTGGCTCGTGTCATTCATCGGTTGTGAAATTCGTCGCGTTTCGTGTTGATGCGTGCGATCGAGAAATTGGCTAATAAAATTCTTAATTAAGCGATTTTTTTTTTTAATTAGACCAACTCCTGCAGATTGAATCCGCTTACGATCGGCGATGAAAATAAGCGTATAGCTAATGAAAATAAGTATCGATAAAGTTTCGTTAAATATATCATTTGTTTTTGCAGAAAAATGTAAATAATAATTTAAAGTTCTTTGTTAAATGATGTATGTAGTATAAGGGTCGGTAAAAGTAAAGTAAAAGTAAACTTCATTGATATACGACTGTATCTGAATGTAAACTATTATGTATATGAAATCTAATTATACGAATTGTTTGTCTCTTGACGACTTCATGTAAGTGGAGTTCTACTATATATCATCTGTTGCAAATGGGTTAATTGGCGAGGATGTAATTATGCAGAGGTGTGTGGAAGATATGATGGAAGAGTTGGAAAGTTGTCAGGATGATTAAAGGTGTGTTGCCTTAAGGTGGGGATTCTGTAGATTTTTTATCCATTGACAAGTATGCATTGTAATTATCTGCAGGCAGAAGACGAGATGAAACTATTAGAACGTTGCCAAAGGGATGGAAGAAGAGATCTTGCCACAGAGATGTTTTATATTCAAGGATGTGATCGTGGAAAAACGAGGGTGCAAAAAATGTTAGAGCAGCGTCTGGGACTAAGTTTGCGTTGAAAATTTGGTTCCAAGATTCTTTAGCCGTCGTTGGATTTTTTCCATAAACGATCGACGATCTTTTCTGTGATATCTCCTTTCGTTCTCCAAGTTTGTTGAATGGAAATCATATTCCACGTATATGTACGATAAATTAATGAGAGTAACAACCCTCTAAGGAATAATTTTCTTGATTATAGGCTTCCTAATAATTAAGACGGAACGTATATTTTGTTACGTTATATAAAATCGACATGAAACATTTCTCCAAAATCAATACCAATCAATCGTCCAAAGTATAAAGAACTATTTAACAAACTATAAAGAAAGGACGGAATCACGAACATGTGCTTCAACTATGGAAAAAGCGTTGGAGGGATAGTCGCAGGATTAATGACGCGAATCATTTTCCATCGGAGCTTTTAAAATTGATACCACGCTGACGACTTTAATTGATTACGAGGCCGCCGGAAGACGATTAATCTCCAACCCTTCTCCGGATTTCGATCAACGTTTCGCATCGATGATTAATGCCAATATCGCTACAATGTTGATGACTCGGGGCTGTAAACTCGATGTGCGTATACATGTTGCCACGTGTGTCTGTGTGTGTGTCGTTAGAAACGATCCACCGAGCAACAGCGTTAACTTTCTCTAATAAATCCACGACAACGACACACGTCGAATAAACATCGTAGCGCGAAGACGATTCTTACGAAGCGAAGATAAAGCATGGAAGAAGAGGAGATGCGTGTGATCAATTATTCGCCATAACGTAATGATGTTTCATCGAATTTTTGAAGACGAAGAAATGCGAATTATTCGCCGTACCGTTTAATCGGTAGCTTATGTTTATGATAGAAGTGTATCCAAGTGAATATACTTTCACAGAGTATTCTGCGATAGTTGCTGGAAGTTCGTAGACTATTTGGTCTCATTTGAAACGTGAAATTGATATCGTTTCGAAAGTTGATTTATAGAGCAGGCGAATCGTTCAAAATGACTTTTCTATAGAACGTTCTATGTACCGATTGATCGAACGAAGATTTCGCTGTCGGAAGAAATTGAAAATTCACAAGCTTAAACAAACGAATACAAACTCTTACATTAACGAACATCTTAGAATGATCCAACTAACTCGAGAAGCGACTATCGTTTGCTTCGATATTTCGTTCCATATAATCTAACTTTGTTCAACTCAATCGATAGCTCTGTTGAAAAACTTTCAGACAGCCAAGCTCCACGTTCCAGCAGAAAGTTTACGATACAAATTGCGAATGTAACGTGCGAATTGCAATGTAACCATTCTCGTATAATCCAATCTTAGTTTATAATCCAAACACAGTTTCGTCGAAGAAAACTTGGAGAAGGGCGAGTTCCAAATTTCAGCGGAAACTTTACGATGCAAATTGTACCGTGCGAATTGCGATGTGACTATTCCTGTAACGTTGCATTAATCGCAATGTAAACCAAGCATTGAGTCGAGCATCATTCGCTTGGATACCACGCGACTCGGATGTTTCGTACCAATCATCGTGACTCTCGCATCTCGGGCTTACGATCTCGAGTCATTAAACCGTCGGTACACGGGCAATAAGATCTGCAAGTCCATGCATCAGAGCGGACGATCTTACCGTAGAGGAACGATCGGTATCGCCGTGTGCTCGTAAACCTCGAAACCAGCTCGAGAGACGGAAGATCGAACCTGGCCCGATAATTAACAGCGCAAAACCAATCGAGATCGGCCGCTTGTTTGCAAACCAGAAGATGGACCGTTGCTTTACAAAGTTGCATTAACGAGCATAGGGAAAAACTAACAAGAGAACGCCCCAATGGATTTGTATCTTGGTCACTGAAGAATTATCGATGTCTCGACGTAAGAACTCAAACAGCATTAAGCACGATTGTCCGTGATTAATAGCGGCGTGCGGGCAAGAGATGAAGTATGAGACAGATTATTAGCGGACGAAGAAGAAACGATCGACGAGAGAAACAAAACCGCGGAAAGTTGCAAAAGGAAGAACAACCGAACACGTCAGCGGTTAACACCTACAATTAGCGAGGCAAAGAGATCAACAGCTGGTAACGTGTTAATAAATCATCGAGCGGATCGTCGTCTCGAAAGAATAAAAGTAATAAGTAATTGCGGAAATAAAAACATTTTGAACGAGAGACGAGTGAGATTTCAAACAACAGATTGAAAGAGAAAGTTCAAAATGTTGATCTCCGATCATTACGCGCAGCATGAAATCGTTACGGATTGATTGTGAATATTTCTGTAGATTGATATTTTCGCGACCACGAGCGAAGAAATGAAAACCAAGTAGAGGTTTCTGTTTTAGCTACTAAATATTAAACACTTTGCTTTTTGCACTTTTGCACTTTCAAATTCTTTTTCTGCAGATATACAAACATTTTTTTAGTTATAACTAGCGAGGAAAAAATCTAACATTCCTAATGGGTTAATAAATCATAATATTGTCCTCATAAAAATGGAAAGCAGTAAGTAAGAGCAGAAATAAGAATCTTCGAATAAGAGAAGACTCTAACGACGCTGACACTCCAAACGAAAGACTGAGAGAGGGAGTCTTTTGCTATTATTTTAAGCACGAAATTGCTGCGTTTTTCATAGCTGATTGTAAGTAGGTGCTTATTAGCAGTTATAATTAACGAGACATTTGGTTGGTAAGCAGAAAAGAAGGTCAGCAGTAAATCAGACATTTGTCGTCGCGGTCGTTCTTGCATATAGGTACCTGTCTAGAGCTTACAAAGTAATCGGTCGAGTATGGTTAACACCGGTTTAAGCCGGGTCCGTAAATCATCCAGTTAATTGCCGCTTATCAGCGTAACGACAGAAACGTCTTTTCGCGGCTGTAGGAAGGCCAAGGGAGGCGGAGTACACGAAGGACAATGAAAGGAGTCTGTGGATGGTACAGCGTTGGCCAAACGTTCCTCTAGATCGAATTTATTCCATGTCTCTTATTTGTTATTTGAAATTTTTAAACAGGAGAGACGGGTTAATATACTGTATAAAATATTGGTTCCGTTCGAGACGCTAATAGTTTGTTTCCATCGGCTCTTATTGATCTTCATCGATAAAACGAAATTGGTTTGTCAGAAAGAAGTATTCTTTGAGGAGTACACAGATGTATGTAGTGTCATAAAAGATGGGCTATTATAGTTTTGAATAAAATTATAATGGATAAGTAATGGTTCGCATTTTACGTGAGGAATAAGAGATTGATATCGATTAGGCATTGAAAGAACGAATTGGAATTAAATAACGTATAAACGATCACGTAAAAGTAATAAGAATATTAATAAGTAATAAGTAATTCCAGGGGATGAATACAAAGTTTCCATTCGAAAGAGGTAAAAAATAATTACGTACTTTGAATAAGGATGTAACGGTTAAACGAGTTTCTTTTCGATGGAGAATACTCGAACGAAGAATCGAAATGGACTAACGAGTTAAAGAATTAAAAAGTAAAAATCCCATAACCAATCAACGGATAACGAATAAACGAGTAGAAGATCGAAATTGAATAACAGCTAAACGAATAACGAATAAAATGTTAAGAAATAAAAATTTATTTAAATAACGTTCAATTCTGAGAAATACGTTTTTGTTGTGGGTGCGCCCTAACGAACGAGAGCGCCGCCACGGGGCCTGTTGCGCCTGCGCAGTGCATCGAAATCGTCTCGCGGGCAAAATAAACGCGGCACGGCCATATATTCTCGACGCGAAATACGCGGTGATATTTACTGCAACGTTATTAGCATGCTGGACTGTATATTACCGCGTAATTTGCATCGGGTTTCAGTTGGCCGGGTACGCGGCCCCGCGTCGTTAACAACCTTATAATCTCGCGCGCACACCATCGCATCCCCGTTCTCTCCGTTTTTTCGTCGCTTCGCCTTAACCCGGCGTAATGCCGGGTCCGCATGGACGCGAGAACATTGTCGGGTGGTCGCTGCAGGCGTTTTTCGTCGTCATACTCTACACGTTCATCGCGAAGGGGTTCCAGATCCGTTGCCAACACCTCGGGCCACGACTCTCAATGTCTAATCAAATTCGGTTGTTGTTGAACAGTGGTGCAAATTGGAGATGATAACAGGTTACTCGTTTCAGGGTTCTTTGATCGTTCTGTGGATTCTCTGTGCATTCTCTGCGCGTAGTGTCTTAGGACTGCGCGTAGTTTTGAGCATCTGCTTTTTGTTCACTCGCATTCTAGTTATTCTAGTTATTCGCGTTCGAAGCTATTTCTCTAGATTTTTATTTTGGCGAGGAAAATGAGAAAAGACAAAATTCAAAAGACGGTTGTGCTGGTGAATCCTTCAACCTACGATACGCTTATGTTCTAAGTATTCATCTAACTGGAGTATAGAAATTGAAGAATTTTGATAATACCTAATAGCTTCTAATATAGTAAATAGACTATTGTAATATCTCGAAAATATTCCTTTTATATTTTTTTATTATATCTTTCGACCATATTTCTAGGTCAGTCTAATTCCATTTCGTCAAAATGCTTACCACGTTTTTTTTTTATATCCGATATCTCGATTCGTTGAGCAGACTATACATTTGTCATTATTCGGTGTAATAGCTCCACAATGTTGCTAATTAGACGTCATTTAGTTGCTAAGAACGATAACATCGTCCTTGTAGGTTACGTTGTCATTATTCTAGGAAATTCTGCCGTATGTGAAACATTGTCGACTAATGTTCAAAGCGTAAAGCGGGATACCCAGTTGAGAAAGAATGTCACGATAACTGATGTATAGTGAACTGGTTGAATGTAAAATAGCGGTTAGCTGGGAAACAATGAAATATCAGTGTGCGCGTTGATATTACTTCGCAGGTCGGTCACGTAGAGAGTACTGGATCAAACTGAAAGAAAAACGAATCTAATTGATCAAACCATCAGGCGTGCGCGCGCGCGAGCGCACGCAGGGGGTTCATCAGTAACCCAAGAAAGTACACACTTGTTGCCGTGTTGAATTGCGTGGTCATTTGCAATTCAATCTTTGCCGCGCAACTCGCTTTGCCTCGTTCTTATAATATCTTACAAATACTTCGGTAAATTAATTCCAAGTTCAAATTACCGGTTCCATAAAAATGTAAATAGCGACCGTTTTAGTTAAGATCATGGGATTCTTATCGAGCCCGATTTCTGCGTCAATTATCGTGCGTCAGGTTAGGTACCCCCAGTTTTAATCGGCCTTGGCGCTATTGCAGCCAACGACGCACAAAAGTCCCTAGAGAAAATCATTACACATTTTTCATGCAACATTCGTTTCGAATGTTTCAATTAAAATTGGAGCAGAGCGATTTTTTGTAAGGTTTATGTAATCCGATGGCTTTTTAAATGTTTTGCGTAACCAAGTATTTTAGTATTAACTTTTTAAGTAGTCGTACATTCCCATAAATCCTTCCTCACAAACGTAAAAAGATGACAAGGCTAAATGGAACGCAATTATCGACGCATGACCTCGATCATTGACGACAGCTGTGTTTTACGAAATTTTCTTTTCGTCGTTGACGCCGATGACACCTGTATTTAGAGTATTAGTGAAAAATTAATGCGCAGTAATTGAGATTTCATTTTATAGGTGTGGTATTATAATGAGTTTAGTTTTGATTTTGAATACTTTAGAATATCTAATATATCAAGACAAACATGTTAACATGTAAGTTTCAAACATTTTAACATATTACTTTTCTCAAATAGTAAAAGTACATCACGTAATAAGATATCCTGACGATAGATACACGTTAGCTCGAAATTAAACTCAATTTATATCAATCTTCTTGCGATAAGCAGATAAATAATCAGGAGGAAAATCCCAAGAAGCAAGCTTTCACAGATTAATAAACCCCACTAATAAACATTAAACCAAAATTCAAAGTTTCACGACATCATGTAAGACGTGCAAATACACGTTAGTGTGAAATTTAGCTCGACTCGGAATATTCGAGCAAGGATTCCTCTATTAGAAAAGTATTTTGACGAAACAAAAATAAAATTCCAAGAAGCAAGCTTCCATTTTCAGAGATAATATTATCATCAAGCATTCCATTCCAATCGCTCTGATTAATGGATTAAATCAATGAACGTTAAACGAAAATTCAAAGTTTCACGATACCTAACGTATTCAGATAACACTTTCGACTGAGAATATTCAAACGATGACTCATTTTCCTACGTTAGAAAAGTATTTGAACGAAACAAAAATAAAATTCCAAGAATCAAGCTTGCACTTTCACGAGTTTAATATTATCGAGCGTATCGTCTGTTGCAATCATTTGGAAGCGGTCCATTAATGAATTCCATCGAAACGAAGTTGGAAATGGACGACCCCCGGTGGCATTCACTGGCGTTAATCTGAAATATAATTAGCGAGGAGATGGGTGGGGGTAGTGCGGCGAATCGGTCGCATAATTGCGCCAGGAAGAGGAGGCCACGTTCACATACAATATCGGGATGACAGCGCATTCGCAATGCTTTATTCTTAGTCCAGCGACGACACGCCTCATTATGCATAGAGAATCCGCACGCGGCCTGCATAATATGCAAAACTTCTTCCATTACCGTCCACGAGGCAACGTAACACACGGCTGGCAAAAGGGTACGCGCGCGTATTCGCCAAGAATAATAGCCGCTTGATATTATATCGGTAGCCGCTGCACCGTTCTTTCCTTTTTCCTCTCTATCCTGTTCTCCGACCTTTCATCTCTTTTCTTTTCCTTTTCGTTCTTCGTCCCCTTCCGTTTAGTGATTTTCATTCCCGGCAAGCAGGAACGCGGAATTTCGAGAATCGAACGGTACAAGAGTGATTCATCGAGCCGTGTCGGCGAACGTCTTCCGCGAACGAATTGACTCGAACTTGCTCGAGTCTTCGTTCTCTTGATTCTTGGCAGAGATTTAGGATCTGGGATGAGGATGGTATATAGATCGATCGTTGGTGGAGATTTTGGAAATGAGTCGAGCTAATCGGCTGACTGAAAAATTTGTAATTAAACTGTGGATGTTTATGCGAACTTAGATTCTTACAAGTATCACCAAATAAGTTATAGATTAGAAATTTTGGATTTTGGATCCTGCAACGATACAGCTTGCATGAGATTTCTTTTTGAAACTTTGATTTTCGTTTCTTTGGCTCTGGCGTAAGATTGCGTAAGATTGGTTGGTAAAGACGTTGATCTAAAATGATATAGAATCGATTGGGACAGAATTGGAACAGGCTACGTAATCTTCATTTTTCATCTGCACGATGTTAATTTTAATATGTATTTAAAATTTTCCACTTTACGAATATATTTGTATACTGATACGATTTAATGTCTGGGAGCATACGGATCTCGATACTAAAATTTAATTTTACGCACGATAAATTCACAGTATCAAGGAATTTATCATTTATACCATTTGTTCTCTGAGCCTTGAAATTAATCTCTCCAATGACAAACGCGTAGAAAACGATTAGAACTTGTATATTTATTATGGCGCTATCGAGACCTGTATGTAAGTACATACTTATATATCGTGGTTTCTCGTGGCCCGTCAGTCGTTTTACGAGCCGCTTATCGTTCCCTCATAAAAACGATATTATGCTAACTAGATGGCAATGAGGGAGGCCTGTCTTGTTTCTACGCTTGGCGAGTAACGCCTCTTCGAGAGAGAACGTGAACAATGGGTAATTAAAGCGGCGAAATTTGCGTGAAGAGTTTTCTCTCTCTCTCTCTCTATCTCTCTTCTTCTAGATTGCGTGCTTGTTGACACACATCCTTTGATACTTTGTATAAGATATGCGTGATAGGGAAAGATGAAATGCTTCAATTAATCTTAATGACATTTAGGTATTTTTTTTATTAGCAATCGCGAAATAAAAATTTAATTATATCAATCGAGATGTTTTCTTTAATTGTGATTAATGTGTCGTGTATTTGTCGCAAAGTTTCCATACCCCTAAGATTTAATAAAAAATGTTTTCTTCCAGAGAAAACATTCACAAATGACACACGTGTGAACATATCGAGGTGTGTTAATAACGTAAAAAAAAAAGAAAATTCTTTTCGAAAGAAAATTTACAAAATTTATTCATATATCTCAAACCTTCCAATATATATGTATCTATGTACAATTTCGAAAAAAAGAAAAAATTCTTAGAGAAGAAAATTTACCAGAGTCCATTTATACATCCAGGACGTTCCGATGTGTAAGTATATGTGTGATTTAAAAAGAAATTCCTTTGGGAAGAAAATTGGCGAAAGTTGGCTCCAAACGATCGGCGAAGCTCAAAGGCCGATGAAAAGGAAGCGAAACGCGAACGATATTCCCGATTCGAACGATCGGCGTAAACGATAGGCGCGGTGCAGTGGCGAAGCAAAACGATTCCTCTCTTTCAAACTCGCTCCTCATCCCTTTTGGTTGCGTGGAAGGAACAGAGGGGAAAGGACGTTGGTTTTCTCGTCACGATTCTGGCATGTCACTGTCGTGTGTCGTCGACTTCGTGTGCATACTGTCGGCCTCCACTCGCGAGGAAGCTCTCCTTCAAGCCGATTCGAGATCGCTCGAAGAAATCGTTACACTTTAGGGACGAGACTATGCTTCTTGTTCTGCAAGACAAGAATGGAAGTCTTTCTTTTGGAATCTTTGCAAGGCTCCTTGAGTAACACTTTGTTTGGAAATTTGTTGTCGATGGCCTTGTTGAAAATGTTTCATATCATTTTTTTTATTTTGAATAAAATATCTGTTATTATTCTCCGTTTGAGGATCGAGTTTTCCGATTGACTGTACTTACACGTCGTTTCATCGGTTCTTCTCGTAAAGGTTGTTAGAGGAAAGGCGTGAGATTCATTTTGTCTGGAAATCATCGTCACATTTATGCAGAATGCGTGATATGTTCGTTTCTACTTGAAAATCTTGTCTCATTCTTTATTCGAAGCTTGAAGTTTATGGTTGATTACCTTCGTGCGTTATTTTATCGATTTCTATCCGCGAAAGGTGTTCGAAGAAAAGTATAATTCGAAGATGATTGTCATGTTTACGAAGAACGCAGTGCTGTGCTTGTTTTTTATTTAGACATTAAATATTAGGATGAATTGAAATTCATTTTGTTTGTAAAATGTTAGAAACTGTATCAGCCTCTATTATCACAGTAAATCATTCACAATTCCTTCTATAATTATAATTTACAATTATAAAATACCTTGTATTCTGTACATATCTCAGCCTCAAAGTATTCGGTTGTCCGAAAAATGTCATTCTTTTACAACGATGCATCTTCATACAAACATGAAATCTAATCTGTTGAACGTTGTAATCTTTATTTTGATAGAACAAAATGTATCGCAATTCAATAAAATAATATAAAACGGAAAATGTTATGCATCCATTATTTCCTTATAAAACGAAAGAAACTTTTCGGACGATCTAATAGATTAGAAGTCGCAACAAACTTGACTTACAACCTACGATATCTGTACACACGTTCCATCCGAAATCTTTTTAGCAACGTTTCAGGACAAACAAAAAATCAATCGCACGGAGATGAAACAATTATCGCTGTTTGATATCTACCATTGACCAAACTTGAAGGATCTGTATTTGATCAATCTTTCCCCTCTTTGTCGTATTGATTGGACGTCTCCACCCTGCATGCGTCGCAACCTGGTGTCGTTAATCCACGCAGGTGTCGTGCCATTCTTTGGAAACGTGACGTTTGGTATCCCGTTAGCAAAATATCATTCCCTTTTTTAATTCTACTGGAAATCCGCTGGAAAAAAATCCTCAACCGTTGGTAAATACACGTCAGCAGGCAGAAACGGTGTGTGTTCGATGAAATTGCCGGCCTTGCCTCGCCAATATTTTCCGATTGATCGGCTGGATTTCGTCTGGACCATGTGTGTCTCTTCTTAGTCGTGATATTTGACTTTGATTACCGTTGCAAGAAATAACAATTATTCTAGCGTAAAGTTTGAAAGTTCTTAAAACTACGTTGCGTGTTTTAATTATCTAGCTTCGTTTGGTTTCGTTGCAGGTAATTGGATGACTCGGGTTGTACGATCTTTTGTTTTAAGGTATCGTTGCATATGGCTATCGTGAATATATTGAGATTTTATCGGCGATAGTATCTCTTACATTCTCCAGTGAATAATATTAATATTAATGGAGAATGGGAAATTTTAATGACGTATGTTACAGAATAAGGGTAGTTTTGAGAAGATTAAGATGGCTGCTGGTACGAGTGTGGTACAAATTTTTACAGATTTTTTAATCAGTGGAAATAATAAGTCTTAAATATAGCTATTCTTCAATTAGATTTTTGATTTTGGTCAAAGAATCGTAGCTTTTAAACTGGTACTAGAATTTCGTTAATTTAAGCCAACTATGAATTAATCCAATCTTCAACCTTCGATTTCCACTCCTATGCACATTTAACGTAATTACTCCATTATAGAATTCTGCCTACCACGTATTATCTCAACTATTCTCAAGTCCCAAGTATCGTCATTTCCTCTTCTTAAAAGCACCACCATCGATTCCACGCTTTTCAATCCTTTACGATCCTCTGCGATCCTTTTCCAAAAAAAAGAAGAGAAAAAAGAACAAAAGAGACATAAAAGCCAGTGAACAAAAAGAAGTAGAAAAATCATCATACGATGTATACGAAATGCTCGAAACTTGTACCGATGTATAATATCTATATCTATTTTCCATCGATTTCTCACGCAAAGCTCCGCGAGCGGAACCATCTCGTTTGTCGACAATAAAAAATGTTGCACGCAGATGAAGGCGCATCCGGCGAAATTGCCACCCCTTGGCGCGCAGATCACGCTCAATTTCGTCCTAACAAAACACGCGTGCGCGCTCCGCTGTGTGCGTGCGTGTATGCGTGTGCCCGTGGACAATTGAAAAATAATATCGTCGGGTTTATTTAGCCGTGGCACGATCGGCGGGGCGTGGATTCGTCGCGACGCGTTCACGGGATTAAAAATAATGTTTCGAGCGTGACTGGTCAGGCCCTGGGGGATTATGGGGTGCTATGGACACTCGCCATTGGCTAGTCGTCGCAGACCCGCGGATTTCATTCGGGGGAAAAACGATACGCCTGTTTTTCTTTCGTATCTCTAACACGGATGGTCTATGAGGGAGATCGTGTCCGTTTAATTCCTCTCGTTTGATCGTTGGTTTGGGACAATCTTTTGAGGGTTTGAAGCGAGCAAGATGCTTCTTTTTTCCAATTTTGCAAGCTTTTGAATATTTGGGGTGGAATTTGGTTGGTAGAACGTTGGATGACGGAGAGTTTTGATAGAACGATTGATTTTAGGAAGTTCGTATGGAGATGTTTGGGAGTTTGAAAGTCTCTACGTACAGTGGCGGATGAAAGAAAGTTTAAAATTGATATATTATGTTTTAATAAATTTCGTACTATAAATTTTCTACGATGTTGGCAACAAATGTATATATTTATTCATTGCTTTTGTTAAATATGAATTCATTCTGTGAAATTATTAATTTACGTAATTATTGCGTTCTTTTAACGTCTTATTTTATGCGTTTCATAGATTGAAGGTTTTTAAGGAAATTGGAATTGATATAAATAAATAATTAAGGATAGTATATAATTATTGCTACATTGTAATAAAATATGAATATTCTTATAATGTTTTGGTTCGTTTTAAAGGTTTCAGATAACATGTTTATGATTGATATATGAAATTGTTCAGAGTGGTTGTAGGAAGAAATTGTACGACCAGATTTAAGTCCATTTTACGTTTGATGGAAATTTTCAAATTTAAAAATCTTCAAGCCAGTCTACCGAGTAATATGAAAATTTGATAAAGTTTCCTAAAGATCCTCGACAATATGCAAGATTTTTTTATTAAAGAATAACAAAATATGGGAAGCTTTCACCAAAGTGTCGAAGAAATCTCAGTGATTTTATCGGAGCTTTGTTCTACAAATCTCGACAAAGTGGTGTCAAACTTTAATTATAATAAAACGATGGAGAGGCTGGCGTTTCTATGCCTTGGCGAGGAGAAAATGGCGAATGACAATCACGGTATTAATTTCCATTAGGGAATATCCAATTTCCACGATGGACAATAAAAAGAGCCGATAATTATATTTAACAGTGGACGTAAAGGTCTTCGATAGATTAGGCCTCTGGTTTCTTCCTTTTTTATACGACCATCTGACGATTTCGTAACGAGAACAACCGAACGTGGTCGTATTATAATTAGAATACCAATTATCAGATAGGTTTGAGGGAAATCGTGATTGTCGCGTTTCGTAACACAGATCGTTTGCCTTTCGTGGTTTCAATTTCAAAAGGTGAGCAGATTGTAAGAAAAATTGAATGCAGACATATCGACGATCAACTTAGAACGTGTCATTCTGTTAGCAGAAAGAATCTCAATCTCCCTTCAATACGTACAACTGAAATACTAGTTCTCTTTTCAAATCTTCGATACGATCCAACCTAAATCTCTAGAAAGCAGACTTTGAATCTTCAAGAAAGAAGAAAAATAAAAAGGAAAAAAAGACCACTGTCCCCCCAAAATTCATCATCACGAGGTTTCGTGACGTGTGAAAAAAGAAGGAACATGATCCAATCACCTCTCGTTCGCTCTAAATCGAAGTGACCGCCCAATCGGCGTGCTCTCGGCCCCAAGGATCCGTAGGACGCCAATTACGCCCATCAGGTTGTCGCCATCAATCAGTGAAATTTCCGAAACGCAAATATGGTCATACAGTCGGTGCTGGCCGCGACTCCTTTCCCGGCGAGTAGAAGACGCTCCTAAACCGCTTCGACTTCTACCACGGTGACTTGTCCACGCACACCTGTGCCGAGAGCGTTCTTCCAAAGCGAAGACCGACGCCGTCGCATCGAACCTCTGCCTCGATTCGCGTATAAGGTGTCCACCTGTCACTTAGAACGTGTACCAGGAGCAACTTCAATTACACTTTTGCGCATGGTTATACACGTGTGCACAGCCTCGTTATCCAGCGTCGAAGATCACGCTACGACGACGCGCTGGTTTGCGCGATCCTTCGCGATCCTGCTCGATTGATATTAGCCGTAATCCACGTGGTAATTCGATCGATAGAAATACGCAGAAACAGTTGGAAGGTCACGTTACTGATCGGTTATCTGCTTACATCGAATGTCGATTCGTTTCCTCTGCAACGCTATTTTTGGAAGGCTTTGAGGAATGTTGCAACTTGAGCGGTGCATCTTGGATGGGTTTGGTGGGAATTGGAGGCTTTCAGAAGGCTTTTCAATCTCAATGGCGGATGTTGGAGGGATTTGAAGGATGTTTGCGGTTTGTACTTTCAAGGTTTCCATCGTGTATGTCGGTTCGTGTATAAGTAGTTGCCTTTTATGAGCATTGAGAATAGTTTGGTTTGGTTGAGAATGGTCTGGTCCGTTTTAAGGATAGTAAGGTGAGCTTGTTCCGAGTATTTAGTTAGAGGAATGACTAACTCGTATAACAAATTTTAATGGTAAAAAGGTTTGAAATTACTACTACGTACGTGTTATAGAAAGGAAATTAGCTTTGAATTTCTTTCTGTGTAGAATTGGTGTAGATATCGACAATATTAATTTCGACTTGACAATAACATTGATAGGAGATGGGGTGTAATTGAAAATGTTTGGTACAGTTCAATTTTTGAATACATAATACACATAGATAATATGTAACGATGTACAGGATATTCAAAGTACTCATCGTAATATCTGGAGGATACAGCAAATCCTTACGATGTAATATCAATTCCACCTAGCATTCTACTTCTTGAATCTACTTTAATCGACAATCGGCAGAGTTCTATCTATCGAGTTACACCGAGATACTCCATTCACACTTTCACGTCCTGAAACACAATCCAAATCACCCCACTTCTCCTCCAATCCTCCCCTCTAAGCCACCTATTTCCTTCCCCCGTGTTATCCTCCACCCTTCTCCTCGCCCTTCGACTGGCGTAACACGAACAATTAGCCGAGGAATTAATGGCCGAACGAAAGTACGTACGACGAGAAAGAACGGATGGGGAGGGAAATTTCAGACGATGTGACTAGATAGATACAGATAGAGGAAGAGGGAAGGGTAGCTAGGGTCGTCTGTGTACCCAGGGGAACTTTTCGAGGATTGTGGCACTTAACGGATGATTAAGAGGGCAAATAGAGAATCGCAACCCCGTTGGTTAACGTAGTCTCATCCCCCTAACGTTTGAACGCTCCCTGCAGGACTGTGTCGTACGTTTAATCGAGTTACCCCCATTTCGTAATCACCCTACGTCCCCGAGGGTTGCCATGGCGACCGCGGGCGGTCCTGAAAGCCGATTGGCGGATCTTCACGCACGCGGAAACCCCGGCCACCCCCTTCTCACCCCTAGATACGTGGCCTATTCCCCAGGATCAAGCTCGAACGCTTTCGAAACCAACCCCCTTCTGCTCCAACCCCTTATGCCGCCTGGATTTACACTCGGTTTAACCTGACTCTCCCTCTCTCTCTCTGTCTCTCTCTCTCTCTGTCTCTCTCTGTCTCTCTCTCTCTATATATATATAGAGAGAGATCATATATATATATATATATATATATATATGGTCTATGTTATATTCCCCCAACCACCCCCGTTGAGTCGCTCCATCGACGCCAGTATTTTACGGAGGTGCGTTGTAAAAATCGCATAAAAGCTCCCAACAGCTTGGTCGATTTATACCGGCACGATTCTCTTCCTTGTGATTTTATTTCCAAAGATTTTACTATTCGCAGTATGGCGCCCGAGGTGTTTCTTACGCTTTGGATTTTCAGGCAGAGGTGGATTCTTCGGGGGTGGAATTGTCGAGCTGCGATAGGCTGTAGATTGGTTTTGGAAAATTGAGGTGGTGGTGAATGATTTTAGCACTTGCTTCGTTTGTTTGGTTTCATTTAGTTTTGGAGGTATAATAATTTCGGCGGTGTTTACACGAGTTCTTTCTTTAGCTTTGGGTAAGTGAACATTTATGCGAATGGGGTCTTTCGCGGATAATTTTGGGGGAATTTAATAGAATTAGCGGAACAATTTCACGATTTATTCTTAGGAGAACGGCCCAGTTAATCGAGTAATTGCTGTGAAAATTTTAGAATAAGATGAACTGGTTTTCTTGATCAAATTGGCCAAGTAATTTTTTAAAATGCCGTGGCATTTTTTTCTTAATTTCTTTGAAACAATATCATTACGCGGTAGATGACTTTGTAAGGTTCTATCCACCCTCAGGGTGTTTCGGTCTTTCGATTGGCTTAATAAACTCGATTTATTAGGGACAATTGAATTAGTTGATGGTAACGTAATAGACCCAAGAATTGGAGTCACATGCTTGGAGAGGGTGAATTTATTTGTAGAATTTTCATTTCATTCGAAGGAAATTCTATATTTGTCTTATAGCAATCTCGATTTCCTACAATTATCTAAATAAAACATTTATGTCAAATTGGTAAATTTCTAAAATATCATATAAATTTTAAGTATATAACCATAAAACAAACAACGAGACCACAGGCTCTTTTCTGCTAATTTAAAAAGAGACCAGTAAATTTGAATGTAGAATTATTTTAGACCGAAACAATCGATCTCTATTTTTAAAAAAATCACTTTCGCATCGAGTCCTTTGTACTAAAATCAGCCGAACGAAATATCTCAACCCTGAACAAATTATAAATCGGCCAAAAATTTAGCTCAGCCTGAAAAATTCCCCATACTATAAATTCACCCTAAATAATTCCCAAAGACAACTATTATTCCCAAGACCCATTCACCCTCGTTCTCCTAAACCCCACCTAAACACCATCGACGCAACGCTATTCCATCGATATCACGCTTTCCATTTGTCAAACTATATCCACCCCTTCGCCAGATAATTTCGATACTCTCGGTTGGATGGTGAACAGCGACTAATCCGGGTCTTGTCAGAAACACGTTGGATCGTAACGTTAGTTAGACAAACATCCTCCTCTCCTGTCTTTTCTATCCATGCAGCAGCCAATGTGACAATGCTGATTTCACGCGTAGATAATTCGAAAATGGAGCCCCTTTCAACCCTTCTGTGGCAAACAGGAAGCAGGAACAGGACAATGTGTATCTAACAGTCAATTCGAGGACAATGCACGTTTTCTGCGATCGTCGCACCACTCGTTTCATCCCTCCCTTTTTTTCTCGTCAACCCTCGACTAGAGGGGTTCCGCGTCAACGACACGGCCCATTGTAACCGGATACACCCTGTTTAAGGGGTGGCTCCTTGATACACTTGGGGTGGATTATAACTAGTTGCCACTTAATTTGCCGAAGCTCGGGGGTCGATAGCCCTTGCAGAATTTCCAGTTGGTCCGAGAACGTTGAAAACGATGATTGGAGATCATGAAACTACGGTCGTCGAATCGTTTATGCTTTATCGTTGTATAATTTATGATGCTCCAAGATGAAAGGAATGGTTGGACTGGAATTTCACTCTCTTTCCCTCCCTTTTTTTTTCTTTGTTAAAATGCGTGAAGGTTGGATTGGAATTTTATTTCTTGTCTGTCAAAGAAGAATTTTAGTTCTTTGTCGAAAAAAAATTTTATTTCTTCTATATGGAGGCGTATGAGACGTTGTTTGTCCGATGTTTGAATCGATTGAGGTTGCAGGTCAATGAAAATTGCAATCGATTGTTATTATTGAATAAGAATAGACAAGGAAATTGGAATGGTCGGTACTTAGATTATAGGAATTGGATATTGTATGTAGGTTAATTGTCGTCGTGTTACCATATGTAGTATTACAGTGTATGATGGTACAATAACTCTCAGTGTATAGGAGGCTAGTTATATTTTCTAGGACATTTAAATTACGATCTTTTGATTCTTGTTTTCTAGTAATAGAATATCGTTTTAGGTTAATGGGAAAGTATCCAACGAGGTATTCTATTACATGCACAAAGTTTCTTTTACATTTACGACTTTATTTCCGAACTTTCACAAATTGCATTTTGTACGAGTGCCAGATAGAGAAGTCTGCAATGGAAATAGTTTGCACACGCCTTCCTTTGATAGATCGATAACTCGACTAGATTTTTATAAAATTCTTCGTCATACTGAACGAATATTTTAATAATAGAAATCAAGGATTCTATGGAACACTGTGCCAAAAACCAACAACGATAGAAATTTCATCTTAAACAGTTGATCTATTTCCTCTAACAAAAAATGAAGATAGAGAAGAGACAAAGAGAGAATTTGCAATTAATCTACTAATTCATTAACATCGCATTACGATCCTATGATAGAGTTAAATGAATGAAAAGTTGCTGTTGTTTGTTACAGGTGAAGGTTTGGTTCCAGAACCGACGGACGAAGCACAAGCGAATGCAGCAGGAGGAGGAGGCAAAGGCACAGCAGCAATCTGGGGGCGGTGGAGGTGGTGGTGGTGGCGGTGGCGGTGGAGGCGGGAACGCGAATAACAATTCCAACAATAAGAACACCCATCACGTGAGCAAATGGCAACAGGAGACCGGTGATTATCACCACGAGGAAGAGGAGGAAGAGGAACACATCGATCCAGAAGCGGAGGAGTGTTCCAGCGGTTCGGAGGCGTAGCTAGACGTTCTCTGCCTGGACTAAGGTGCCGGGAATTGCGTCTAACCGACAAAGAACGACCGCTCCATCTGTGCCACTCGATGAGCTAAAATCGAGGTTCAAATTTTGAAGCGTGAAAAAGCGAAGGAAAGGCGAACCTTGGAATTTCGTTGGAATAGTCGGAATTACGAGTATTGCAAGAATTGTGGAATGGCGGACGTTAAAGTGAAAGAGGCTGATGCATCGAAAAGCTTCACCGAGAGAAACACGAGTAACCGGAAGAAATTGTTGGAATTGTCGAGGCAAGAATTTTATTCTTATCGCGAATATCCGAAGGTCGTGTAAAGTACGGAGTAAGTAAAATACGGAGCGTTGAGTTCGAAGAAACCGCAGGAAGAATACAGTTGGATGTGAAAGAGAAACTTGGATGGAATTGCAAATACAGTAGATGGTGTGTGAAAGCACGAGACGAGTTCCAATCTTTGCAAGACAGAACTGTCGGTGAAAACCAAAAATATGTTGTCGTTCGATCAGAGATTTTACGGAATTGCGCGTCTATCGCAAATTTTAAGAATTCACGAGTCAATACTCGCTGATTGCTCGGATAGTTGAAGAAATGGAGTTGCCGAGATTCCGAAGGTTCTCTAGCAGAATACGACGGAAATAAAAATAAAGGCGAGCGCCATATAGAAGAGGCTAGGAGTCACCGAAACCCGGAAACAACGGCAATAGAATTGTCAAGGAATTGCGTGTCCCACGGATTTCCAAAGATCGCAACAACGAACACAAACGAGACGAAAAACGCGTGGAAGGACAATTAAATTTACGTCTCGCTAGAAAGATCGTGATCGTTCGTTCGTGGAATTGTCATAGTAAAGACGATTCCTATAGTCGTCGTTGAACGACACCGGAAGACTGCGGATTTCCCTATTGGCAAGACTGACGTAGCTCCTCGTATCCGTTCCCGTGTTCTCGCGTATGAAACGATCGAAGAACTCCGATGAGAAACTCGTTTGCGAAGTAAACTGCTTTCCGGAGGATCGATGGAATTGCGCGGGGTTTGGAGCGCCACGGAAGCTGGGTAATGGAGGTATTGTTTCTTCGAAACTTTGGACGAAGCCAAATGGATCGATTTCCGGCGGAAACGTCGGAAAAACCAGAAACGTTTACAAGAACTTGCTCGATCTTTCGAACTTTCCCCTATTCTCTCGGCGGAATTGCGCCCCTTTCTCCCAGCGGCGATATCAATTTCATCATTCCCCCCGATGTTTTCTTATACCATAGTTCCTCGATCGATTCGCGGAAAGGCGCGCGAGAGAATGAATATTCTTTGGGAACTATCCAATGCTGAAAGGATGTTCCTTTGGAATATTCGATCGGGGAGAAGGAATCGGATTTTCACGAATTTTAATCCTCATACAAATAGATCGTCGCGTTCACACGCATCTTGCCATAGATCGTTCGATGGCGAGACAGTCAGCTCTCGTGTACATAAATAAATATCGAGAAGAATCGTAGACTGTGATCCGTGGTGGATCAGACAGGCGGATCCTGCGTTCCGCGTAGTAGACGACGGAAGGATCGATCTTTTGTTCGAGACGGGAGGACCTGTATCTGCGTATGCGTGCGTGAGTGAATGTGTCAGTGTGTGTACGTGTCTGTAAATAATTCGTCGATGAAAAGCGCGTTTGATCGCTTTTCGAGGAAGCTGATCGCAATGGTCGAGATGCAAATAGAGTTACGGAGATAAAGCGAGTAAGAGAACGAGTGCTTGTTAATCCATCGAGAATCGTTGTCGCGTTGACGCAACATCTTATTCGCAATATATTTTTAATTAATTTATACAGTTGAATCGAAAGGGGATTTCAAGGCTTTGCTTAATACTTTTTCCGATACTATTTTTTAATATAATTTTGTAATTTTATGAAATTCAAACGAGTCGAAGTGTTGATAAAAGTATGTCAAAGTTTCTTCTTGAAATCGTAAAAATCTTTTTTTTTTGGAACTTACTTTATTCGTGTTACATGATAATGTTGCGTTTGCGCGAATTTTATACCGTTTCGATGCTTAATGGGTTAACAATGTGTGAACACGCGCGGCCTACTGACATAAAACGTGTTACGATGTACTCATCGACTTCTATCCAGCATTTGTAAAACTATATCGGTCTTTGTCCATATCCTATGCACTTGGAAAATAATTATGATACGTTTAGCACGCGTTTTTACAATGAGATTCGTTAAAAATAAGTATCTTGTCTTAAAAGTGAGGATGTTATAGATACTCGTAACATTTATACAGTAGCCTTGTTCCCTTTTCCATTTTTTATCCACAAAGACAATACGAGGAACAATTTTCACGTTACTAATATCGATTCGTGCATCATAACGTATTTGAATATGTGTAAGCCGCAAAAGAAGAAACGAAGGAAGAAACGTAGGGGAAAATGAGAGTGCCAAACTTCGTATCCTTTCTAGATGAATGAAGAATCCCAGTGTAAACTCGAATTGTAACTTGCGAATTGTATTTAACGTCGTTGTCCCACGAGCGACCAGTATTTCCCTTTGTCAAATCGATGTCCGAGATGTACTGACAATTTAAATTATTATATCGATTATATTTTACGGGACAGCTGAGCGCGACAGCCCAAAAACGATCGTTCACGAGAAATCTTCGTCTCTTTTCCTTTTCTTTTTTTATTTTTTCTCCCTTTACAGTGAAAAATGAAAAATGTCTTTTAGTCGATATCGATGCTTAGCCGATATTTAAAGCGACTAGAATCGATATGGACGAGATTCAAATAGATGGACGAGTGAATCACTGGAAAATCTTGTCTGGATCGTGAGATGGATTGTGATTTCTTGACGAACGATCGGCTTGCACGCTTAACCGGTCCGTTTTTGTAAATACGTTGTACATAAAAGAATTGTGATTTTACTCGACGTGCAAAAAGCGTAGGATTGTACGGTCATACGGATGATTCAGTTCGTGTTCTAACGATATAGCGAAATAAATTATATCATCTCTTCACGACAACACGTGTGTGCGTTTCATTCACCAGCCAGTCTTGAAACGGAACGGTTAGAAGAAGGCCAAATGGAAGAAATCCTACATTCTCCATTGAATGTTCAATGATGTTCGATTATTTGAAACTCCTCGAAATTTAATTTACAAGAACATAAAGATCCAAATCGAAGAGTTCTACGATCGATGTCTCGATAATCTCTACTATGCAAATTTAGAAGCCTTCCGCAATAAATCAGAATACAATCTACGAAATAAGAAAATATATTGCAATTCTCCATCGTTGTTCAGCGAATTTAATCATCGACTTAAGAATCCACTTTTCGATTAACGAGAACACAACGATCAAACTCTAAGCACATTCCACCGAACGATTCACCTCTCCGAAGAACTTTGCAAAAGCTTCCCATCGACTTCCAAAAAATCACAAACCCAAATCTATATCCTTTCACCGAGGAACAATTCACCTTTTCCAAGAATTCACCGTCATCTTTCATAGAAGAATAATCCATCTCGCCGAAGAATCTTCCACCACCTTTCATCGAAGAATAATTCACCTTTCCAACGAATTATCCATCCACTTTCATCGAAAAACTCCATTACATCGAAGAACCCTAACTACGAGGAATCCCATCGAAGAATCCAATCTGCTTCATCAACTTTTCACCAATCTTTCCATCCAATCTCTTCGACCATCTCATCAAAAGACAAATTTAAAAAGCCAAGATCCGAAACCTTCCTGCTCCTGGATAATTCGCTTTCTCCAAAGAAATCTGCGCCATGCTCCATCAGAATTCGATAATCTTCGCTGGACAAACTCGAAGAGACTGAAAAGAAAATGCAACCAATGTTCGAGACAGACCGTTTCCACGGAACCGTCGTTTCTGCTTCCTTCGCAGGCCAACAGCCTGATCCTTGTCGATAATCGCTTTATAATCGCCGCTTCGAGGACGAATAATTACGTGAGCGGTCGGCTGCCCCGTAATTAACCACGCCGTGTCTGCCCGAAACAACGGATATGCAGAGGCGAACCATTACAAAGAGTCATTATTTTTGCGGGAATTGCCGCCTCTTCATGGGGCCGCAAGTTTCGTGAACTACACCAGTAGCTTCTATAACCTGCACTTATCGGTTGACAATATAATGGCGGCCACGTCTCCCTTCTTCTTCTTTTGGTGAGTTCACACATGTTATTGGGATGGAAGAATATCTTTGAGATTTTTCAGTGTTCCTTCTCGTACGATTTTGGTCGGTATGACGATATTTTTGGTGGTTTTATGGATGTTTACCGTGCAGATTCTTAAACTTGTACTCATTAGGAGATAATTTTTTTTACATTTTTAAATATTCCTTTTGCTGCGGGGCTTTTGACAGGGACGAGAATGTTTTCAGCAATTTATCGCTGCTTTTTCTCTTAGATTTTTAAACGCGTATCAGAAAGTAGTAGTTATATATGGATTCTGGCAAAATTTCATTTCATTCTCTTATTGTATTTGGCGTTTAGGTAGTTTCCCTAGCTGGTCGTGTTTTTCTATCGTTAGAAAAGTTTCTTTTGTGTGAAAGCCTTCCTCGAAACGTTCGGAGCTTTCTTAAAAGCGATTCTTTTAGTCGGCTTAAATTCTAAATAATCCTCAACCCTAAATAAAAGGAGGGAAAGAAAAAGAAACATAGTATACAGATACAGCGACGAAAGCAGATAAAACACAGGGACTAGCACAAGAATGACGAAATTTTAATCTCCGGTTCTTATTATTCCATTTTACGAAACGCGTTTCACCGTCAGCGTGATAATCGAATAATCAGAGTCGCTAAACACTGAATTAGTACTGAATATTAATCGTTATTCTGATTGGGAATTACCGTGGAAGGAGTGGTGGGGGTAACGCGGACTATAACTATAATGAACCGCGTTAATTGGAACGTTGCCGAAGAGCCGATAATTAAGTCCAGCGAGGTAGAGGACGTCGCTTGCCAATTAATAGATCTCATAGTTCATCGGTGTCTACCGCTTGTCGACAGCTCGTAAGTCCGTTTTCAGGGTGAAACGTCGCCACTCTCGACGGCTCATTAATATTCGTGCGAGGCGGTTCGTCTTTAATCGATGATTACGCGGTGATCTGGCAATTAGTGCGTCACTCAGTTTTTATCGATTCTTTTTATCATCAGGTATCTTGTCCCTCGTCGAGATTCTCAAGTTTTTACTTTGTATCAAGTATGGAGATGATAGACACCATGGTGGTAGGTTTGTTTTACAGTTGATGTTTGTGGAGGTGGATTAAAATCGATGATTTTTAATTAGCCCTTTACTCGATAATTTAATAAACAATTATAGTAATTTTGGATAGAGTACAAGTTATAGGTGTCGTTTTCACGATTTTATAATCTTTCGTTGTAAATGATAATCGAAACACTTTGTAACATTTCGTTCCTTTCGTTATCAAACTTGTTAATATCGTGCAAGGATATTTATTAATACTCGTAAAATCGCACTAATAATATTAGCTTAATGGTACGATGCCCCGGAATATCGAAGCGATCGATTAGTTCAGATAATTAATTCTTGGTGTGTTTTAGTTTCATGTGTAAGACAGATCTTCGATGATTTATCGAGACGGTTTAAGTGGAACATAATCAATTCCTGATTACGTCCAGCTTAGATATTATTTATCCCAATACTCAAATTTATCTGATACGACACTCTAGTTTGCGGTTCGGTAAATTGAAAAGCGATTTTTATTCGAGTAGATGTAATTCTGTTATGTAACTCCGTAGGGTTCGTTCGTCTCTCTTTTCAAAAGTATCGATTAGAACCAAGCATCGAGGAGCTATTGCAGTCCCCTTTGGATGGTACGAGAAGAATATTGAAAAGTCATTTCATTTCGATTCTTATCTTCTCATCGATTATATCAAAAATCTGATTCAGCAGCAAAATTATCACGCTTGTTATTCGATAAAAATCCACTTTACCGATATCCGAACTTTCGCAGCTGATAAAACGAGCGTATCGCCAAACATTCTTCGAGCACCAATTATCAGCACATCACTACGAAACTATGGTCCGTGGCAGCTTGGAAAGTATCGAAACTACCTTCACCTCGAATCAGAACACTTCACACAACAATACTATAGCATCGAATCTTCTTTCTCTCCCTCTCTCTCGTAACAACATCTTCTCAACGAGCTGCAACGATCTAGAACTGAAAACCAGACGAAGACGAATAGCGTTAGAGAAAGGAAGATAGAAGACGAGGAAGGACGAGGAGGAGGCAGTGGAAGAAAGAGACGGAGAAGCGGCGTTGTGGAGGAAAGGGTGGGGGTCGTCGAGGGCCGCGAGTTCAGAACTGCTAATTATGTAAATTGCCAGTGTTGCAAATTACCCTCACAGTTTGCGTTCATTCTGCACACAATCCACACGGTCCCTGCACACCTCGCACGGAATCCATCCACTCGGATACTGTTACTTCCTTCGAGAAACAGAGTCTTCTCTATGGCAGACGGAGCGAAGAGGAAGGAGCAGTAGAATAAGAAGAAGAAAGAGAGGATGTTGGAGATGGAACGAGATCCTTCTGGTACCCATGGAACGCCGGTCGTTCGTCATAACCGGTACTCAACGACGCGCCACTAGCCAGATACAACGTACAATGTTTAGCTCCGTATGAAAAGTAAAGCCTTGATGGATATTTTCATTGCCGCGATGACACTGGCGAGAGCCGTGAGAGAATCGTCCAGCGATTCACCGATCGATTGGGTGTTGGATGGCCGACGGCCTCGATGATTGGGTGTTGCGCAGGATCTAACGATAAGTGATGGATGGAGGATAGGGTTCCGCCACGATTTTTAGGTTTGTTTAACTCGGCCCGAGGTTGGGCTGCATTGGGTTCGCTGGGAGAGCGAAGTTGATGGTAAGGCAGTGGAGTTGTTTGAGAATCTTCGGGAGTTTTGATGTTTGCCAACTTGTTTGCTCGCTCTTGCACAGATCTTACGTATCTCGTATCGTCAGTAGATGAAGTTGTCTTGGGCATTTTTCTCGTTTGATTCCTTCGTTGCTGGTTGGAAGGAGTAAGAAAGACGAGAGGGAAATGGAGTGGTTTAAGAATTTTAAGGAGGTTTGCTGCTTTTGCGAGTTTCTTTTTATTGCAGAGATTTTGGTGCGTATTTATTGGTGGATCCTGGAGTTTCTTGAGAAATGGAACAAATCTGGCGAAAATCAGCCTGAGCAAAAACAGCTGACACGTTAATTTCTTGGTCGAAATTACACGCGTGTCTCCACCGCATCGGTTACCAGGGCCATTAAACGTATCGTTCCTGCGGTTTCGTCCTTGCTCTTCTAATTATGGGAATCGCGTTCGTGCGGCACGTGAAAACGTCACGTAACGCTTTTAAGGTTTAACACGGGGGAAAGAAAAAAAAAAAAGAGGAAAAGAGAAAGATTTTGTTCCGATTGCCCCGTGCACGTCACGCGGAGAGATACGCGGACGCTGGCATTAAGCCGGCTCTGCAACCGCGAGGGACGCGAAATCCTCAATTACTCGAGGAGCGCTTCCTGAACGAGCTGCGTGCCCGAACTTCTTCATCCTCCGTCTCAGCCACTTATCCTCCCTAATTTACGCGCATCCTCGCACTCTCTTGTGTACCGGCGTGGAGGAGTTTCGTGGCCCCATAAACGTGGTTCTTCCGCTTATTACCAAACGGTATAGCACAGTGCAATTATTAATTCATCTTCCTTCTAATTCCACAAGTTCTAATTTCTAATTCCTCTTGATTCAAGATGAATCCCCGTTCAAGGTGAACCCAATGATATCACGCCCTAATTCTTCGAATTTTTACGCTTTCGCCGGAGGTTCCACGTATGCGTGACTTTGGCTGCCAGCGATTGTAATAGTACGAATAGCGTAAAAATTAACGTTAAATGAAACAGGTGATCGCGGAATACCGAGGAAAAACAGAGACGTATCAAAATGATTAAAAAATACCACCTCCAAGGGAAACGTAATGGAACGCCGTGGAAAGGGTAAGAAACATTCTCGTGAAAAATTGCGCGCCCGCTGATAAAATCAAAATGCCTCGTTCAAAACGCCTCGCCGTGAAAGTGTGAATATTTGACGTCTCGTATTTCTTTGATTTTTCGCTGCGAGTTGAATTCAATCCAAGAAACTTAACGAGAGATTTTTGCTCGACTACCTTTAAACTGACTCTCCATTGTCGTATTGGTTCACAGCGCTTATTAACTTGCAATTCCTCTCGAAGCTTCGAGAATTAATCCAACCGTGTGTCATCTAAAATTGTCAAACACATCCTCAACCAACAGATCAAGCAATCGTCCTTGGAGAAACTGTCAATTTTCATGGTTTGCAAAAATTTTCAAAAATCGACAAATGGCGTAAAGATTCCATTGGCCTATCGAGTCGCAACGCAGGACCGATAAAGTGGACCGTGCACACGAACAAATCGTTTAATCCGAGCCAGGGCCCGATCGAGGTAATGACGGCCATAAACTGCAGCCACAGAAGGGTGCACGAAACGCGGTGAAAGAGAAAGAGAAAGAAAGAAAGAGAGAGAGAGGGAGAGAAAGAGAGGCCAAGGTTTCTGGTCCCGAGCAGAATTGGGCCTGACAGGCGAAATGGGCCTCGCGGTCCCGGGCCACGTATACCTGACTCCTCTTTTCCTTCTCTTTCCTCCTCGTCCTCTTCGTCTGCTTATCCTTCTTCTTACTCTTGCTCGTTGCACGGTCGATGCGTGTCCCTCTGGATCGTTTCTCTTTCTCTTGTTTCTCGACGGACGTGCAACTCGGATGCCACAAGTCTGCGATCCCAGATGGAGGATCCGGTTCCAGGAATCGAGCGTGTAAAACATCGGTTAAAGGCGTGCTTTCCGAGCGGGAATCGATGGGAAAACAATGGGCCGACAGCTCCTAAAGTGTCTGACAAATGTTCCGCGCGTGTTGCCCATCGCGTTCTCCAGCATCGCGGATTTTTTTAACAGGGAAATTTTGGCTGGCGTTGAACAAATATGGGAATCGTTAGAGGATTTTTGGACACGTTGAAGTTTTTCGATGAAGTTTCTTGGGAGAGACACGGGCGATGGAATCGAGGGAAGTTCGAGGCGTGATTGGAATTTGAAGATTTTAGAGAATGGGATAGAGAATTTGAGGGGAGGAGGGAGGAGAGAAGGTGGGGCCGAATGATTTATCGGTTAAGGGGTTTTTATCTTTGGTTGACGGTGTTTTGGAATTTTGAGATTCGCAGTTCGAGGATTGTTTTAGACACAGTACGACTTAATGGAAATTGACTCTGTTATCGTAGTTCTCGCGTCTTTGTGAATCTTAGGTCCTCCAATCTTTACACTGCCTTTCTGGGTCTTTGAACTTTTGATTTTTCGCATCTTTGAACCTTCGAGTGTCTGGTCTGGTCTCCGGATTTCTATGAATCTTTGAATTTTCGAGCCTTCCAATCTTTGAATTTTTCAATCTTTCGATTTTCCAATTTTCAAATCTCTGAGCTTCCTAAAAATCTGCAAATAATCGTATCGCAAATCTCCTTTAAATCCCCACTATCAAATCCCACAAATCTCACAATCACAAAAGATATAACCTAGCAAACACGAAGATGGCACCCCGCTGGGGGTAGTCACCCACATGCTATATTTTATTTTTATTTTTTTTTTTTACCAATAAGATATAATACTTTACCAAGTGTTCTTCAGGACAAATTGTAAAAACCAAAATAAACTAAAAAAAACAATCTCATAATTTCCAGCTCAAAGTTAAAGTATTCCAAATTCTATAACCATCGAAGCTCAATTTTCATTTTCCCATTATATTCGCAGTAACGAAGGAGAACTTCCGACGTGGAACAGCATCATCCACGATCGGCGTTTCCGATCCGTGCAGTCAATAAGTCACCAGCCGCGAGTCGGAGCGGATGTTTGCATTTGAATAACACGTTGGTCGACACGAGCTTTTTCCACGACTGCGCGACGGAGTAAACGGACGACCGGGACGTGGACCACCGAGCAGACCAGGTAAGCACGCTCGTAAAGTCGAAATTAAAGCTGGACTAAGCAAACTTGAGGACACACAGGATTCACCGATCGATTCGTCTTCTCCTCCAAAAATCCTACTTTCTTTTTGATCGCCAAAAGGACGCGGAGAGACTTATTGTTTCTGCCAAATAAACAATTTTGTCGAGAAAATATGAGGACGAAGAGGATATTTAATAAGCAGAAGAAATTTGGACGAAGAAAGAAATCTTCTTATACTCGTCTCATTTTTTAACTTCGTCGAATTAAAAGTAAAATTGGACAGGAATACGATATTACAAAAAATTGGTATCACTTTCTAAACTCTACCTCCATCGAATTTTCTACTAATTTCGTTGTTAATTTGAAATTAATGCAGCAGTTATCAACGGTGATTTTCTTTATTTCCAACAAAATTCCAAGTCGATCTTTTTTTTAATTTTTGTCTTCTATGGGACACTTTTCATGTGATCCAAACTTTTCATACGAATTACTTCCACGCCCAATATATTTTTTTACGTAACAGTAATTTTCCTCTTTTTGAAACGTTCGAAGCAACTATCTTTATCGTTCTTTTCTATCAAAAGATAAATGCAACACGTCGTATACTTTCCAAATTACCACAAAAGCAAGTTATTCGGATGTTTGATGAATCTAACATTGTATGTATGTACCGATAAAAATTATCAAAATGACTGGGTTTCAAAGTCAACGGGCGTATTCGCGGAAGCCGCGACTATTCTGTGGGCGTCGATCTCGTTCCCGGAAGCTGAGAAATCCGACGATATATCGGGGGTCAAGCGATCCGCTTGGATTCGAGACACAAATCGGTGGAATGGCGGTTGTTCACGGTAGGTTGAGCAACATCGAGGAAGACGTTGCTCGTGATATGATTAGAGGCGAGAACTCGCAGTTAGATCGATAGCGGAACGTTAACGGCGTGGAAATCGCGACGATCTGCAATTTTCTTTCGCGCTTCCTGCATCGAAGCGCCGCGATGCAGATTCCCCCATTGGCGTCGATTACTCAATGAAATCGAGATCGATTCGATATTTATTGATTGTGCTTCCCTTCTTCTTTCTCGACTTCATTTTCTCTTTTATCCTTTCGCGTTCGATAAGATCAGGCGATTCTTTGCAGATCGACCGATTGGCTACTACGGCAAAAATCATGAAACATTTATCTTGCGATTTATCTTGTGATCAAATACGGAAAAAATACAGCTATAGGAAGAAGAGTTTGAAGAAACAAGTGAATTAAAATACTACATATGAGAATGGCGTTCTCTAAAAAACACAAATTATAAAAATCAAATCGAATATCGATTAACATCCGTGAAAGGACGAAAGAATTTACAGTGTCTTCTATCGAAGATCAGTCAGCTTTTCGGAATTTAATTCTCAATCCCTCTGAAGGAGTTTTATACAGCTGCATCAACTGAACGAAAGAAGAAGGACAATTCTTTAAAGAAATTCAATTCTATATTTATTTCAAACGTCGTTCAAAATTCTTTACATCGACAATTTACGAATACTCTTTGAAAATAACTACCTATTCTACCAAAAAAGAAAAATTCGACCAGTCCACGAGCTCTTCCATAAAGTTCACAATTCCTACAAATATTTCAAACATCGTGCAAAATTCGCTAAATCCAAAAATTGACAAAACGCTCTCGTACAGGTAATTACCTGACTGACGAAAAATGAAAAGAAAGGAAGAATTCTACGTTTCTCGTAAGTCCACTCTGACTTGGCCAAAATCGCTCGAAAATCTGTTGGCGGAGAGTCAGTTCAACAAACTCTCGGCAAACATAGCCAGTCTCCATCGTGGCAGTCTCTTACCCTCGAGCTCTGGCCATCCGGAGGGATCGAAGTCACCGGGGAACACAAATTCGCGTGTCCCATCTAATACCATAAATCTGTCATCCGGCGGCGGGGGAACAAGCTCGTTTGACTCGCGCTGCTTTGTCGGTGTGGAACGCGGCGGAATTCGCAATTTAGGCTCGTCGCCGGGCCGCGCGTGTAAGAATCAGTCCAATCGAGGGGATCTCCGTGGAGGCAGCGGTCGGAGCCGCGAGAAAGAGATAATTCTTTAAGGGGACCTACGTTGTATGCGTGTATACTGTCTTATACGTTTCTCTGTCTTTCGCTTTTCTTGCTCCTTGTTCCCTTCTCTTTCGCCGCAACCAGCCACAAGGTGTTCCAACCCGGAGGAACTGGACAACGAGCCGTGGAAGTGTCCGACCTTCTGCCCCACGCTCCTCCTCACACCGTGGATACACCCCCGACAATATTGTAAACAAAATGGTACCAGTATTTCATTGGTAACCCGACACCCCCTTCGTTGAACCCACACGCATCGCCTTCCGCCGCCTCCTCGTATCTTCTTCCCCTTTCTCCAACTCCTCCCCTTCTTCTTCTTCATCTGCTGCTGCTTTCTTTTTATACTTTGACCGACTTGTTTGGCTCAGGTTTGAGTTTTTTCGCCGTTTCGCACTTGGACTCGACGCGAACGGTTTTTGGCAACCAGCATCTGTCGTATATGTGGTAGGTTGATCATTTTGCTATTGTAAATATCGACTGCTGGTCGGAGATAGGAGATTTTACGAATTTTAGCGATAGTTAAATTTTCAATGAAGCATTGGTGGTCGATCTTTGAAGAGTGATGATTTTTTAAACAATTCTTGGTCGTTATAGTAGTTGAGTTGAGGAGCAAACGAGACGAGAAAATAATCGCATGGCAGTTGGGCTGGACTCATTTTGAAAACCTTTGTATTTATTTTAACAAGTAAATTCTCTTGGAAGGAGTCCTTAAATCGAAAGATAAAGCAGGGAAATAAATACAGATTTTATCTTGAAAGTTTCACAAAATTGAACGACTCTACGTGGCTTAATAAATGTTTTCCTCGATTCCAATAAACATATTAAATTGTAACGTATGTTCGTTCGATGATGCAATAAAAGTAGGATGGTTTTTATTACAGTGCGCTATTTGCATATCTAAAGTGGTATACAAGAGGAGTTTCTTTTATTTTAGATGTCGTTCCAAAAATAATTTCGAATTCCATAGATACTGTATTGAAAACGAGACTAGCTTTAGATCGAACGAATCTTATTTCCAGTGAAAAGGGAGCGGAATATCGGTCATCTAGTATTTCACGTGACTTCAATTGAGTTCTAACAACCCGACCACGAAGTGTCGACCGCCATTCGCAAGAAATCTTCGAGCCCAGGTGCAGTCATAGTAAACCGATGTCAAGGAATCTCGCTCTGATAATAGGGACTGGTTCCAAAGGTGTCTATATACGGTTGCCAGAAACCGATCCAAGCGTTTCACTTTGATCTCGAGGAACTGGTCTTGAAGAATCACCTAGAATTACTCGGTCTAACTCCAGTTGTTCAGATCTACGTGAAATTTCACTCTGGTCAAGGAAACTGGTTTCTGTGAACATAAATACAATCACGGAAACTGGACGCAATTGTAAGAATTCTTACACAGTCCTCGTTCTTAACAATTAACCTCATAAACTTCCTTTTAATTTTAAGTCTAACAACGCTCTCCCGCTTTTTTTTTCCCAATAATGAACTAGGTGGCTTTTCCCGCGCGAAAAAAACTGGCTCTATTTGTAATCTACCATTTCAAGCTCTATATTTGATCAAATAAAACGAGACGCCATTCCGTCTTCAACACGTTAATTAACCTTGTTTTCTCTGGGCCCATCTTTACTCTATCAAACGAGGCGAGTTAGCAAAGGTAAATAAATCTATGTGGTCAAAATCTAAAGGAAATCAAAACCTAATTTAGAAATAGAAAGCTACGTCTATGAACATGCACATTTTTAACTTGATATAGAAACCTACTTTTATAAACATTCACGTCTTAATCGTTGCGACATTAATGTTACTATAAGTCGTAAAGTAGCTTTTCGAGAGATCGTTGTATTATTATTATTTTTCTGGTATTATTGGATAGAGCTACGTATCTAATTTCAGAAATTAAAAATCTATAACTTTTATAAAACTTAAGTGTATTATAGTTTGCATTGTGATATTAGAAAATTCCGTTTCGATAGGGTTAGGTGGAAAGACTATAAATGGTAGAACATCTACTGATTACATTTATTGAAAAATACCCATCAATTTTACATTATTTAGGATTTCACATTTTAAAGCATAAATGATGCGAATAAAATAAGATTTATAATAAAACACCTAGAAAGTAAAAGCAGTGAAAAACAATTCAAATATCTGTCAAGCTAGATTAAGCAGACATATCTATTATTTAATTAACAGGTTTAGCAGATGATTTGTATAATGATATAATGAATACAACGCGATCCTTTATTATTGTGAAAATCGTAAATTGGCAATGATTGCGCACTAGTAGTTTGCGCATCACGTGACCACGCGTTTGACGCGATCGTAAACATAAATAGCGTGTCGAAGATGCAAGAGAGAAGCTCAAACTGCGTTTTAAATCACCGAACAATCTTCCGTTCACAGGTAAATCGTTGGACAAGCTTGATTACCCACTTCTCGCAAAAAAATCGATCAGAAATTGCATTAACAAGGTCTTAATAGCGCCGACCGATCTCCATTCGAACAATCATATCGTTTCTCCTAGTGGTTATTCCCTTTTTGGAACGATACGAAACGATTCTAGGGAATAAAAAGACGGAAAAGACGGAAAGATGGTAAGGAACGTTGATCCCGCGGGAACGTTAGCACTGGTAGAAATGCAAATCCAAGGGAAATCGAGGCTGTAAGAAGTTAGCTTCGCAAACATGTGGTTAGATGGCTGAGGTTGGCCCAGGTTATGATAGGTTCGCGTGGTTGGGCCACATTAGACAGATCCACGGATCGAGATCTCGAATCGTAGAAATTCCCCGCTCCTCGACTCTCGACAGAGAGATGATACTCGGTTATTAGGCGTGTAACGCTGTTCGAAGCCTTTTCCACCGCTTTCTATACGGCCAGCCGGCACGGACTTCTCGTACACGATTCATCTTATACGAGTTTGCATCGTTTTCAGCGTGTAATTCAGCGGTTTTGATTCTACCATTCGGAAGGAGGAATCGTAAAATCAGGGAAAATTGCGGGACACCTTCCTTTCCGGATTCGCGACCCGGATAGAAACCGCCTTGTGGAATTCTTCGATTGGATCGCGTTTTGGTAAGTTGTTAATCAATTACGTAAAGTAGATTAGAGCGAAGAAGATTCTAGTGGTACTTGAGAGAGTGTTTATTATTTTATGACTAAGATTGTTTTAATAGGTTCGACGTAGAGTTACCGAGATTGAGGTTAGGTTATGTAGATTTTACTAGAAACATTGAACACGAATCGAGCTATTAGAAGAATAAACTGATTAATTGTAAGTAAGTTAGTACTTACATGATAATCATTTGTGAAACTGATGTGGCATACAGATTAATTAGAGATAGATTAGAGATTAGATATAGGAACATTAATTATAATACATATAATATAATACATGTACACAAATGTACTTGATTTAAGACTGTTGTTTCTCGCTTTTTAAGCTTGTACATTAAAAATTAGTTACGTCCTTCAGAAAATTTATAGTTAGTATCTTCTGCAGTAACTCTTTTTATAATTTTCCTGTAAAAGATAAGATGCACGTAAGTGCTCAAAGTATACATAAAGCAAATTACAAAGAACCAAACTCATCTAAACATTTTTAATTCCACCACATTGAATATTCTTCAAAATTAACTTTAATTTCTCAGTCTAACCATTATCTGAATATTACAAAACTAAAAACTATCTTGCAATTCCTCATATTCTCTATCTGTTAAATCTAACTCAAATCTACTCTACCAAAATCTAATCTCACTTTACAAAAGATACTACCAGTATCCTAAATACAAGTACTAAATGAAAATATTGTTAAAATATTCGATTTTCGATCTTTCACCATTCTTTTCATAACCTGTAACAATATTTCAAAATAATTACATCGAACAGGTGTGTAACACCTTTCACCCCACCCCTTTTAATCGATTCATCGAAAGAATGAGAATAGCTGGAGAACAATCACGGAAGGAATTTCACGAGTTTCTCCAGCAGTCGAGGAGATCGGACTTTCGTTCGATTGTATATTACGACACCGGTTTCGCTGGCTCTCGAACTGACGCGATAAAAATGCATGCACCCGGCTGCTGAACGAACAACGTCGCAGCTGATGGACTTTATGCTGACGCGTTGAACGTTCTCGTAAATTTGCATAAAGTTCGCTGGAACGACGATCTGGCTGTGGTTAAGTCCGTTTATAGGACTGGTACATATAAGGAGGGTGAGTTATTGGGTTCGATATATAGAGGTAATTTACAGAAGCGTTGCTAATGATGGCATAATAAATGTGTTTTAATTAATTGCTATACGAAGAATATCTTCAACATCCTTGAATGCTAATTTGGAATTTCTGTAGTTTTTAATTGCTTTAAGTAATGTTTAAGGATCATTAATTTTTGGAGATTAGAAATTTTTTATAATTCAACATTCTTTTTGAATAAAATTCTATTGGCTGAGAAAGGTAATAGAAATTCTTTTACTTCTAAATATTCAAGAATGAAATAAAACAGTTTGTAGATGTATTTGCGATATCTCGGTTCATTATGAGATAATTTTAATACAAAAAATTTATTTAAAATACGCGCATGTACAATTGCGGATCAGGAGAAGACCATTTCCTTTACAGAAACATAGAACTTTTAAAATATTTATGAATTGAAACAGATATTCTTTATTTTTGCAAACCTTCGTGAATTTATATTAGAATACACTCTTTGAAGCATCGATTAATATAAGAATCAGAGATTCATTACAGATACACTGTAATTGATTCGAATAAATTTTTTATTTTAGAAATATCGTTAATAAGCTGAGTATACAGATCTTCTTATTTTATTGCAGAATATTTGGTTGATTGAAATCCGCCGGCAGGAATTTTCCATAGAATGTTAGGATGATGTGCTTCGTATATTGTAAATGAGGCGAATCACGCACTGGTATCAGCATGTTTAATAAGATGCCTTTGCCAGCTAGTAGAGTGATCATCGATTTCCACATTCTTACGTTGAACTTCTCTGGATTCCACTCGAACCGATTCCACTTGACCGCATACTTGTTTCAACTTCACTCTTTTGAAAAATTCCAATCATTTACATACAATGTAAACTTCCAGAATTAATTCTGATTTTCACGAGATAATCTTGACAGAGATTTCCGTGTTCTCCATGAAGTTCCTAATTTAACGTACCGTTTAATCTTTAAATATAGTCTACATGATATCGAAATTTATATTTTATCTGAACTATGCTTATGCTTAAACAAAGATTAACATAAATATATGTAAAATACCTACGCCAGATTATATCGTACCTGATTCAAATCACTGTAAGCGACCCAAACCTAACTTAAAGCTAGTTCAGATTTATGTCTTTTAATCTGCATCCACCCTATCTCTATTGTATGAATTTTAAATGTACCAACAGAAAGTTTATCCAAATTTAAATTTTATTTCTAAAAATGTATAGTTATTTAAACAAACTGCATTTAATTCAAATTTATGTAGACTTACTTATATCATTCCTGCATTTAATAAGAAATTCAACTCGTATTCTAGACTTTGCTCAAATGATTTTAAAACAAATTAAGCCAACTTAGTCAAATATGAACTAAGGATTATCATCAAAGTGTAGCCGTTTGATTCTTAATTCTTGAAATTTAATGTTCACAAGATTTCCAAGTGGAAGCTAGTCCAACATGTATTCAAATCTCATTCAAAGAAACTGATGCAAAATAGCCATCTCGATGCATTTCAATTGAAACTCATCTTAAATTCAATGCTGTCCGAGATTTTCAAATCAAACCACTCACATCCAAACAGATTAAAACAAAAATTTAATTGTATGGCGAAAATGTCTAGTCCTCTGAATGTATTTCTAATCAAACTCAATCGAAATTCAGACCTCGCAAATTTTCAAACTCAATCTCCACGAATTCACGTAAATTCTCACAGAAATCTCCGCACACAATTTCCATCTCCAATAAAAGCTTTGTATTAATCTTCACTGCACACTTAATAGATTAAAACAATTTCAATGGCTGGCCAAGAATAGCCATTTGAATGCACGCGATCACAAAATATTAATAGTCCCTGTGAATTCATATTTCCATGGTTAGTGATCGATCGATCGATAGACGATCCACCGGAGGAAGTCACGTCGAGGAATACTTCTACGATCACCAGACGTCTATTGGCGGAGGGGAACGATATTACAATGTCGTCGCGATGATTATAACGCATTCGATCAGAAGAGATGTATCGTGGCGGGCCTATGCATTCTCGGTTCGAACACGCTCGGGATGCGTGCGTATGCACGGTCACGTATCCTCCTCGAATACTTCCACGTGTTCATTATCGATCGATCGGACGCACGGGTAGTTTAGTATCCGGCCAGAAGTCACTCGAGAAGTCCACCGATTCTATTCGTGAGCGGTAATTGCGAGAAAGCTGATCGTGATAAGCCCTTCTAATAACCTCCTGTTCTTTTCTTCCCTTCTTCCTCGTCCAAAGGGGAAATTAACCTGCCCGCTTTCGAGTAATAGAGACGTCGGGGAAAGTAACCGATGGTGTGCGCGAATTTCTTTTTTTCTTACTTTTTGAAACATTCACGGTTTGATTTTCTCGCGTGCTTTCGGATTTTTGTCTAGATTAATTGAAACCGATAAATTATTTCCTTGTAATTGACGGATCAGTAAGACCGATCAATTATTTCCTTGTAATTGACGGATCTGCAAATTGAATGATTACGCAGGTTAGAGCGGTTTGGTTTTTTGCAAAATGTATCACGTCGTGGAAGTTTCCTTATGTTTTATTTAGTTGCAGGTAGCGCTAAGATTCCGATTGCATTCGATCGTTGGCTGTGAGAACTTTGGAAAAGCACGCGTTACGAGTGTGTGGGAAGATGTAATCAGCGTCATAATTCAATAATTATTCCAACATAAAACTTGATAAAGTCTAATTAACACTATTTACATTCTTTATTTGATATACTGTAAAAATCTCATCCCTTTGTCACTTTTTTATTCAATCTTCTGTAACACACTGTAACCGATCTGAAAGTCCTAATTAATTGGTAAATGGTAAAGCAATTCTTCGCTAAAAATTCAGCAATTTTTATTCCAAGCAAATGTTTAAAAGCAGATAAAATCCAGTTGAAATCGTCTACAGGTTTCGTTCGGCATTTTACAAAAATCTTTTTCCTTTGCTATTTGCCTACTCGAACCTGTTAGATGTAACACACTGCAGCTAACTTCGAAATCTCTCTAACCTTTCACCGTTTCGACCAGCCCAATCCTGCTCGCAAATAAAGAAACGAACAGCAGAGTAAAAAGGAAAAGAGGAGGAAAAAAAAGAAAAGAAGCAGCACCTTTTCCTCCATCTCGCGGTAATAATATCCCGAACGATAAAACGATGTTCCGCGATCCCTCATCGAGATGAACACTGGCCGCGAATCAACGGGTGTCCCAGAAAAATGCCGCCTGCATTATTCGACTCTCGTTAAATCGATGCATAGAGGCGCAATTTGAACGTGTGCGCACGGCAACCGAGGGCAGCGGTCGCGAGGGATCGCTCGATTTTACGCGAACAACCGCGATAACGTTCCGGCCAGTTGGAATGGAAAACGAGAACAGGGAGAAGAAGGAAGGTGCAATCAGCTTAATGAATAGTCGCCACGCGTAATTACGGTTGCCTTCGAGGCGAATCGAGATCCTCACGAAGCTTCTTCGTGTGATTGGAGGGGATCCGATGGATTCTTCGACTGTGTTATCTGATAATCTTACATTTCTTTTATCTCTGATCGTCGATTTTGATCTTTCGGTAGAAGTACTTCTCGTGCAAATGAATGTATGGTTTCAGCATTGATGAGTGGTTGGTTTGGAAGAAGTCATTGAAGTGAATGGTTTGGGCATTTGAACGTGTTCGAACCTGTTTCAAAGAAGATGAAGAAAGTTCGTCAAAGAATTTCGAGTAATATGGTACTGTTTTATGCTGGTTGAGATGTTTCTACCAGGTGGTTTGTAATTTCTTTCAGCGCCGATGTTAGACTTGGCTTGTTAGGTCTGGTTAGGTTAAAGAAACATTGTGTAAGATTCTGTAATTGCTCGTAAGAATCAGTTTTATCGCGTGAAAGTTATTTGGATTCGAGTATTTCATTTTTGCATCTTTTATCGTGATAATCAATGTCCACTTTCAAGAAGATTTTACATTTCCAAATCCATTACACTAACTGTGATTCGATACTATCTAAAAGTTCAAATTTTCTTTGTCGCTACTAAATCCATTCTCAAAGTTTCAATTACAAGAATTGCCGTCTATTTCTAATTAAAGGACCCAACAATCTCGTTCAATTTTCCAAAATTCTTTCATGGCGAAGACGCTATCTCAAACTTTCCAAACCTACAACACTAATTCGAATCAAGTACGATATTCTAAGAATTGAAAGGAGACGGAATAAACTGCGGATGTTTCTGCAAATTTATATCCTTGTACAGGTATTACTTTGTAAAAATATATTTTTATATAAAAGTAGGAAGAAACACGATCTAAGCAAATTTCCTTTATCGCTACTAAATCCATTCTCAAAGTTTCAATTACAAGAATTGCCGTCTATTTCCAATTAAAAGACCCAACAATCTCGTTCAATTTTCCAAAATTCTTTCATGGCGAAGACGCTATCTCAAACTTTCCAAACCTACAACACTAACTCGAATCAAGTACGATATTCTAAGAATTGAAAGGAGACGGATCTTTTATTAAGACTTTTATTAATTGCGGATATTTCGGCAAATTGATATCTTCGTAAAGGTATCACTTCGTAAAAATATATTTTTATATAAAAGTAGGAAGAAACGCGATCTAAGCAATTTTGCCGATGGAAAATTACAATAGACGCTACACCCTTTGTATATTTTGTATACTTTTGTACATTATGCGGACTTTTACATTTTAAATTTCCCATAAACGCATAAAAATCCGCAATCTAAATGCATCATCAGTTACCGTACAGAAACCATTGAATTACCATCTGTTCCCGATCAAAAGTTGCACCAGCCTCCTCCACGCGTGCTTCAGTGTATTACCATTCACTCACTGACCGCTCCACTCTCACGCTATTTACACACATATAACCGACACATTTATAAGCCGCTTTAGCCGGCTCCCCCGAGCTGTCCTAGAAGATATACTCGCTACCATTAACATTATTATGTGAGCCAGCGCTCGTCAGTGGGGATAAGTGAACGCGGCCGGCTTATTAAATTGCTGGTGTAACATTACGATTTACAGGGCAATAAGAGAGTTATCCAACCAGTGGCTCGCGAGTACACGCGCGTTAACGTTGCGTGTCTTTCCGCTGTAGGGTGTATATGGCGTTGCCTCTTCAAACTTCTTTTACCCTAACCTCTTCTCTCGTCTCGAGTAATCGTGGGTATCAGTCGTTGGGGGCGTCGAAAAATGTAACGAGATATCATGGCGACCGGTAATCCCCCTGTAAGACGATATTTGCGAATTAATTGCGATTAATGATAGCCAGTCTCGAGAAGGAGATGGTAGAGGGGTGCTTTCTAGGAAAGATGCTGCTATCGTTGAAATGTTGTTTCTTCACGAACGTTGGTGATTATTATTCTAGAGGCGGGAACGTCGAGCAGGTAATGGCTATGAGTTAATGGCAATGGTGAATATTTTTGGTATATCTGTGACAGAAGGTTTTCGAGGGACGAAAAGGACAAACGAGAATTAGGATTACATTTAACGCTAAAATTGTGGACAATCGTCTCGCTTCTTTCTTGTCGGATGTTCCGTTTTCAAATTTAAGTTTGGTTCACTGAAATTAAGTCAGACTTTTATTAAGCTCGAATTAGATTAAATTAGAAGCAGACTCTTACTAGGTTTACTCTAACTTCACGTTGCATTCAAATTGGGTTAGATTCTTCTTAAATTCGAATTAGAGTAAATTACGTCAGACTTGAATCGTTTATAATTGAATATAGCATTCGACATATAATAATACAATCTTCGTTGAAGATATACAGAACTATAAAAAACCATATACAGTGAGATGACATAGGTTTCAAAATAATCTACGTATAACTAACTTTCTGCTGACCTGCATAACACGGAATAGAAAAATTCCAAATCTGTAGAATATAAAAATTCCTATGTAATAGTGGAAAATGCAATTATCGAAAGCGCGGTGCAAGGTTTTCCTTGCGTTACAGATCCACGGTCGAAGAGCACCGAGCTTAAAGGAAAAGGGACGGTGGAAGGGTCGTGGAGCGTATAAAAAGGAAAGAATAAAAACGTTAGAAAGATTCAGCGGAGGGGCCCTGGAGGTTGCAGTGACTGCGAGCAGCTCGTCTAAAAGGAGTCCTAGGCGGGTTATCGGTCGGTAGAGGCCGAACAACATAGCAATTATCAGCCATTCCTCGCAAATAGCTGATGGTTAGTGATAATTATCTGCCGAGAACGCCACGCCATTGGGGCAGCATCGCGTACGAACGATCTATATACCGGGTGCCTAGAGCGAAAGCGTCCCCCCTTCTTTCTGTATCGAGTCACTGCGCCGTTCTATCCTTGTCTCTGTCTTTCTATCGGCGTTCTACATTTCTATCTTGCTCGAAATTGACAGTGATGTTATGATAATTCCTGTTCTTTCGTCACGAGAGGAGAACCAGATCGTTCCTTGGAACTCTCGGACGAATGAGTTTCTTAACCCATCGGCGGTTATTCTCTCCGTTTCGTGTGACGGTCGAGAGGAATTTGTTCAGATCTCATGGTCGTGTCCGTAATACTTAGATAGTAATTTGTTTTAATTGGAAGATATTTGTATTTTTGAGAATACAACGTTATCGCGGAATAAAGTATATCTCGTTCATTTTTGTTTTATGCGGCTGTTTTCACGATACTCTTCATACTTTCTAAGATGATCTCTATGATGTGAAAGGTTTTTGAGACGTTGTTTATAATTTCTGGTAATCTTGTGACCAACAGAAGAATCAAGATTACTTAGTAGCAGCGATTGATCGAAGCGTTAGTGTTTTAAGTTAATAAAATTATGTTCTTCCATTCATTTGAACTCCTAATCGCATATATTTTCATACTGGCGTGTTATTTCATGGTCATTGTATCTCAGTTTACTTGGTTTCAGCATTAACATAATGTTAATGAGATTTTATATAGACATCGGACTGTAGATTAAATTTATTGGAAAGCGATAGAAATTTACAGAATTATATATGGATAAATCGGAGGAAAAAGGAACTGCCAGTTAACAGCTTGAAAGAATAAATTTCTCTAAAGGGATAGTATCGGAGAGAATTCTCGCTTACGAGAAATACGATCGATAAATTATGATCGTTGGTTATAATACAAGCGGAGAATGTCGAAGATTTTCTTAAACAAACTAGCAATTTTTTAGCTTCGCTTTTCTTTCTTTTCTGAAACCAGGATAATGGCTAGGATATGCGGTGAACTTTTAAAAGGATGAAACAACGTTGTAGACTTTAATGTTGGCAGTTTAGCAGACATTGCGAGTAAAAGTGCGAACTGGCTCGCTCCGTGTAGCGCTTAGAACTTTATTATAACCTTTAAATAGATGTAATCTCGAAGTCATTACTGTTTACCTCTCAGGTATAGCAATCAGTGTTCGAACATAATCACGTTGGAGCGTGTAATTTGCGGGGCTGGTTGTTTACCGTGTCCCAGGCGTTTGCATTATGCGGTTTACTTACTTATTTTGCAATATTCGATTCTATGGTTACCGATCGAACAGAATTTGTAACTACATAAATTCGAAATCGACAGCCTGTCACTGTACCAATTTTCTATTGTCATAAATTTACCGTTGATTCAAGACCTAACTTCGACGAAATCGCTATAAATCGTGGCTTTAATATCACAAACGCATTAGTTTTCTAATACTCGATAACATATTATGTAAATTGTGGATCTATAGTGACATTTATTAGGTTCATTCGTATAGACGGTTCATGACGAGGGTTGCCGATAATGACGACATTTCTACGATTGCAGCCACGAAAATGATCCGTAGGAAAGCGAACAATGAAATACATACAGTGAAACGAACGTATAAATAAGGAAGCGTTTACTCGTAAATTATATTCTTGAAAAGTCTATGCCTATTGCTAGAAATCTTATTTCTATTTCTTCTCTATAATGTAGAATTTTAAAATACGCTTCTCTTATATATATTTCGGAGTACTATAAATATCAAAAGATTTTCAAATTTAAGTTTACATAAAAAGCATTCTCACGTTTGTCAAAGAAAATTTCAAAAATTTCACTTACGAAACGATGACATAATATGGTAGATACATTGATAACTGTTGCAAAATTTTTATAAATTTTTCCGAGACTTAGAACAATAAAGAATTAGATTTGTATATCCTAACCGAATCATTAACTAAAACAAATGAATAACTCAAAGCGGTCACACCTTTTTACAATACAAATTACAGCAAATTACAGCTAAATAGAGGGACGTAGTTTACAACGGTAGACAGCCTTGTCAAAATATACTGATCTCTCTGTGTTAAAGTTTGCATGGAAACCTATGGAACGAAATCTCAGAATGATCTCTGTTCGAGGCAAGGGAAAAATGCAAAATGGCCAGATAAAAGGGGCGGCACGCTCGAGGGGGGTCCCAGGGTAAACCGGGACAGCCGGTCGTTGCCACGGCAAATAAGCCCGACGAATACGTTCGAGCAACAGTGTGTTAAGTACTGGCATTAGGGTAATAAGCGTGCAAAGAGAGCGCCGTCGGCCTATCGGCGTCTAAGCCGGCACAGAAGTAGGTACGTGCCTCCACCCACCTACAGATCTCTTCCTCGTTCGTCCTTGTTACGCGAGATTCACGATCTCCTATCCGGTAATCCCATGGTTCGCGTACAAACTGATGGTGAACACGCATGAAAACGTATCGGTTGTTGTTTGCCTTTTTGGTGAACTTCTGGATTTCTGTTGCGCTTGCAGATCTTTTAGACCGATGTGAAATACATGGTAGTCGAGGATTGAATTTTTTACTAGGTATTTTTGTTGCACGAGGTGCGAACGGAGTTTCATGCTGGTATATTTTGTTTTTATCGATGTGAATCAGCCTTTATTCACTTGGTTTGTAAACATTTTTTAAGCAATATTTAATTACGAATTTTATTTATCAGTGTGTTCCTTCGTTGATAGTTGTAAGAAGTTTCGTCTACTTCTGTTTTACTTATATTGATGTAGATCAGCCTTTACTCGACTCATCTATAAGTATTTCGAAGAAATTTCTCGGTACTTTTATGTAGCGGTTGTAATAAGCCCTATGTACTCACTATTTATTCCTATTCCACTGTTATCAATGTGAATCAACCTTGATGTGATTCATTTCATCTATGAATACCTTTATCTAATATCCAACTATCAATACATTGCTAATGATTATAAGAAGCTCTAGCTATTTAAATTTCATTTCCATAAATGTGAATCAGCCTTTATTCGCCGTATCTATGAATACTTTCGTACCGATGGCTGACTACAAAATCTCACTGATTTGAATAATCCATAACTGATAATCGTAAGAAGCTTATCTACTTACATACCATTTCCATCAGTGCGAATCAGCCTTTACTCTACTCTTCCAAGGATATCTTCAAACCAACACCTACCTGTGTATACCATCCTATTACCATCCAATTCAACATACTTACTTTCTTCATGCTTACATCCACCTTGAAAGAACACCCATTAAGAATCAAACAGTAGCCTATCATATATAACGTTATAAATTCTTCCACGATTATTCGCAATACCTACCTGTTTTAATTCTTATAAAGTCGACGAGAAAGATATTAAACGAATACCTGAAATTCCTTTTCGCCGCCACGATATTAACAAAGCAAACCAGATAACGTAGATCGATGGACAAAGAGATTGCGAAGGAAATATCGCGTTAACTCTTGATCTTTGATGAGTTCGAACAATTTCTTATAGCCTGCTTCCAGTCGAACCCGTATGAACGCGGCTTAAGGATCCTGGCGCGAAGTTGCGCGCGCTGAAAGCGCAGATACGATCTGACCGGCTAAATTGTTTCGGATTGTTGGTTAATTGGGAGCTCGTTTTGGTCCTGTAGCTCTGGTCCGGTGCAAGGGGAGACTGCGAGAACAGGGTAGACAGAGAAGAAGAGGAAACACCGGTGTGCAAATGCCTCGCCCACCTACCCCATGGTGAACCAATAATCGAAGCTCGATATAGCGAGCCGACCTGGTGTTATCCAATCGTGGACCCGGTTGCCACGCAATTGACACGCTCTCGTATGGTAGGGGATCAGGGGGTGGTTGAGGGTGTTTGTACTTGTATATATCCATATGTATATGTATATACACACAGTTACATACACAGGAACGAAACGATGCACGGGTGAAAAAAAATATGGACGAGGAGGGTTCGAATAAATCTGCTCGGTAAATACCGTCGTTTTTATCTGCCCGGGAAAAATATCGAGGGGGGCTTGATCGATTCCCTGTTTTTCGCCGCTTTTTATCGCGGCTCTCTGGCGCTCGTTCGATTCCCGAATTTATTGGACGCTGCTCGGTGATCAGAATTGTAGATGACTGTGGTGGTTCACGTGATTATTCGTAAATTACAATGATTTACAAAGGATTTTTTATTCGTTAACGCATGAACTTTGGTACTTTATGTTTGGTATTTTGTATTTTATTTACACATTTTGGACTGAATTTATATTGCCTACCGTCATTTTTTAAGTTCTGACAGAGAAGCTTCACTCAACGTATATTTACCAGTTTTTAATTCTAAGTCACAGAAATTCGATAACTTAGGGATAGGAAATGATTTGATCTTTCGACGAATGTTTCATTGCAGAAGATGATTAAATCTTCTTATGATATATATGATTTATGAAGATATAGCTTATCCTGAAAATAGATACATGCAATATCTTTTATAAGAAATATACATATCTTACCGTAAAATATCGTAGGCTGAATTTGTGATGATCGATCGATATTGTAAAATCACTAGAAAAATGTTAAACCATCTACGTCTATGTATATGACGACCACATAATAATTCTTAAAGCTTTACAATGTTCTTTTTCACTATACGAATAAAATAATTGACGTGGTAGAAAGACATGAAAGGTAATTCCAGTTTTATAGAAAGTAATAAAATAAAAATTCGATGTTCGTCTATCGCGATGAAAGTCTACGCATGGATGATAAAAGTGGCGAAAGCAGGGTGCTCCGTTACATTGCATTGTAAATGGGGGTTTGTCACGCGTCATTGACCACGAGCTCGCGATATATATTATTTAGTAACGTCCAGCTGCGTCGCGTCGCGCAATCAATTTCTATATCGGCTTAATTACCATTAATAATGGATTCAACCAGACGTTATTAATGGATCGATTATCGGCTCATCTGATATCGAGCGGTATCGCATTTCGACGCCTCTTCCACGTTGCCAGATGATTACAATCCTCTTCCATTTCGATCATATTTATTTTTTGTTTCGCCGATAAAATTACGAGAATGCACGCGAATCGTTTCCTCGAATAGACGAAGCGAGATTCTATCAGGAGAGTCACGGGGGTCATGTGAATAATCGTAAATTTGGCAGATTTTAAATAATATCTAGATTTTGAAAACGTCTGATAATCAGAAGCATTATTTGACATTTTGTTTTTACGACGAAATTACTTTCGTTCTTTTTTTTCTCTAAGTAATTTCACTATAAATCGAATAAAAAATGGAAAAGATTTTTGAAAGTTACAAAAACTGTACAAAATTGTAAAAATCTTCTATAAAATATTCAAAGTATATTATTCATCGTGATATTCGTTTTTGAAACGAACGTCCGCGTTCCATTTCTTTAATTCGACCTACAAAAACATGAATTACCATAAACATCCGCTGCCTAATTATAAAACGTGATTATGAAAAAAGATTTCTTAAACTTGCTAAATTTCTCCTACTTAAGTATAAACGTAAGATACTTTTACTTCTTCTCTTAATCAATGCAATTCAATGTTTACATTTTTCACTTGTCAATAAAAAATTCCATTACGTATTCATAATGTTTTTATCAAACGACATTAAGTATTTATACCGAGTACATTAAGCGTAAAGCCGTGAGAGTAGCAATAAGTACATTTTACAGGGAATGCGTGAGGGTGTGTTTCGTGACAGGCTTCGTTCCCTCTTAAAAGAACACTCATTTTCGCGTTAGTGGTATTTAATTGCCCGATGGTATCACGATGAACACGTGAATCGTGAAAATAATTGTTGATGAGATTTTACAGATGTTACTAGAACGCGAATGGAAGAAGCGTATATAAAGGGGTTGATATATCTATTCGCGTTGAAGGGTGCAACTTTTGTAGGAGCTTTTCATTGGCCGATAATTTCGCAGAATAAATTGCGGATTAGGTTCTGCGGATTTCAATAAAATTCAAACGAAAAGAACACGTAAAGGGAGATCTCTGTTTATTACACGATCATTTATTTTCACGTTAACGCTGTTTAATTGTATTATCGTGGTTCATGAAGTACGTAAGAGATCGCTGATTAGATTTCGCTAATTTTAATGAAATTTAAGTGGCAGTTTTTTACTCTCATTCTGTGCTATGGTATCTTTATTATTTCATATTATCTTACTAATGAAATCTTTATAAATTCATATTTATGGAATTATAAACGTCGAGGCTTGTAAATGCCTTAGGTTTATCGTAAAATATAAATTCTCTATCGAAGAAATTCTTTCCCGAAGTTTTATGGTGTACTTATATTCCCGTAACTCGATTCTGAATTAAATGAAATTAGCAAGTTATCGACAGCAAGCTTCTAGGCAAGTCGTCACTCGCAAATTGATAATTCTATAATTCTCCATTCTATCTTATTATCCTATCTTCTCGTAGTTATTTCTAATTTCCTCAAAAAACTACCGCACGTAAATTATAATAAATTTCAATTTCTACAAATTAATATACCTACGTATAATATTACAAATATCTTCGGTGATTATCATTAACGTCCCTATAGATGATATATCAGCAGCGATAGGATACCTCCAACAACAATTTGTCAGAACCTTATCTGCTCTATATACACCAAACTACGATCCCATGAAAAATTACAATCGCCAAGCAAGGAGCCAATCAGCCGACAATTTTCATTAAACGTCGCAATTACCATTTTACCATTTTTAATTCCACCGGCCTGGACGCTTTGTTCTTTTTCAACTAAAATCCATCGCGGTATGGCGAGCAATTCATGGAAGAGTCTGACCGGAGGGATCGATAAATCGTGTAAGGATAATAAAGGCCGTTTTGCATGGAATTTGAGCGTGTTTTCGGGAAGGAAACGATCTTACGTATAACGAGATGCGGCCAATTATAATTATCGTTCGATACATTGGTGCGCGGAGACGATCGTTCATAACAGCTTGTCTTACACGTGTCTGGCGAGATAACGAGGTGAATCGCGGTAATTGTCCTTTGTCTAATTACTGACCGGCTGGCCGGCTGACTAATTGTTTCATCGGGTGAAAATAATGGGGCACCGTCACGCGCGTGAACATCCGCACGCACGACTCCGGTTTCCACGGCAGTCGATGCTCCAATCTGTTTTTTAGTTTCCTTTCTCTTGTTTCGCAACAAAGTATCGGAATTATTGGAAAGGTTGTGAAATTCTTACGATAACGCGTTGTCTATTGAATGGAAATTTTTATGATATACCTATGACGTTAGAGTACCGCAGTTAAACACATTGGAAATACTGATAATATTGAGTAATTTAGGTCAACGCATTGAATGCCGCAGATTTGTTATAGTAATATGTATATGACGTTGAATATCGTAGTTTGTTTCAGTGCAATATGTTGTACATAGATACGTGTGCATCAGATTGTTGCGTAATATAAATGTTTCCAAAATATCAGATTTCTCATTGAGATATATGACTTGGCATAAAATAGAATTCTTTAACGAGGACAAAACCTAATTAAATGTCATTTCGGGATAGTTTGGAGAATTAAAAGGTGGGCAAATTCTAATGTGTTCCATTCTTTTTGTACCGTTACGTGTTTCTCCAATCCTGAGAAGAATATAAATTATGCGTATGTACACGTTTGATCTTCAGGAAAGTTTAGGAAAGAGATTTATTAGTTGTGATAATGAGAAGAAAAATAATTTCTTAGATTCCAATATCTTTCGAATGCAGACTCGAAGAATGAACTCGAAGAATCTTGGAGAAAAATCTAGAGGAAGAATCTGAGAGAATCTTGTAGAGAAAAAATGTAGAAGAACGTGGCAGAGGAATCCAGAAAAACCTAGAGGATGTAGGAAATTTATACTTTGTATCAAAGAATTTGAAATCTCAAGATTCGCATATTCCATCTTAAAGAGTTATTTGCTCTCGCAAAAGCTTCGGCCTAAGAACAACAGAAAGAATAAAAAATAGATGCTCGGAGTGGAAGTAGCGAACAGTTAACAGGAACCGAAAGCCTATCAATCACAGCCACGTCCATCGTCCTCGGCTATCTACGACGAGAAATCCTGCAGCTTATCATTTCCGATCATTTTCCAGTTACTCAACTGTCGTTTTCTCGTCATCGACGAGTAATTGGCCGCGAGTAGTTATTTCATTAGTGGAAGTTGATCGAGAAACGAAGGGGACAGAAACGTGACATAAATTGTGGCTCATAATTGACTCTCTTTTAACCGATCCTTACCTTCTAACGTTGCAATTGGAAAAATCGTCGAGAAACTCTTTCTATATGGGGAAAAAATTAAATTAGAAACGAGATAAAAGACGGAAGAATAAACGAGTAAATAGAGTAAGCAATGAGTAAAGAAAATCGAAATACTGTCGGTAATTACTGTTGTATATAGATCATCGTTGGTATAATTTTTTTTTTTTTTTCTTTGTTACTAACCTACCTTAATTTACAATTGCGATGGTTGAGATAAATTATGAATGCAGAACGAAGCAAATGACACCATTATCGAGATTAATGCACGGTTTGTTCGTGATGGTTTTTCTATCGTGATGGCGTGCCGGTACCGTTCTGTACCAGAAACACGCAACTATAGTGGCAAACTATAACTAAACTATAACTAACGTTTTTCACTCGTTCTCGGGACGAAAATCGGCGACTCAGTGTGTCTTTGAGCTTCCCAATATTGTTAAAATGTTGTATTGTTCTGGCGAGTATCTTCGCCTATCCTCGAGGTGATTGCTTTTCATAGAAACGATACTTGTTTCTAGCGTTTGTTTTGATTATTTCTGTGATTCTATGAGGTAGTTCTTTGGTTGCTACTACTTTTAGGTGAACAGTTTTTCTTCAGAAGTTTATTTTCTATTAATTTGGTAATTTAATTTAATTTTGATCTGCTGTTGGCATGTTTGCAGGCTACGATGGTTCGACTTAATCTTATTAATACTATAGGCTGTGGATATTAAAATATCATTCGTGAAAACAAATTATATGTTCAAAATTTAGGTACCTAATCTAAAGTGTTGTGATTAGCTATGGTCTATCGAAAATCTTTTCTGATTTCAGTTTTATCTATACCTTGGTGTACGTAGGATATTATTATGTTACGAATAGAATAAGATTGCAGATTTTTTTATCAAATTAATAAATTATATAAAATTCTTAAAACACGTTCAAAAAAAAAAAAGGGTGTCTCTCACCGAAAGACATGAAAATCTACGTCAGAAACAACTCTAGGATTATTCACGAATTTCCCACAAACTCTCTCCGCTGATGCTATCACCTTCTCAATCCCAAAAAAAGATAAAAATAGGAAAAAGAAAAAGAGACACAATACCCTGTCATTATTCACTGTGTCTTATACAAACACGCGCGGGTGGTGCAAATTGCTCGGGACTGTCATTATGTCTTGCCACACCAGCATCAAAAGGGATTTTCGTTGAAGAAATTCGTGAGACTTTCTCTTGGACGAGGCATCACCGACGATTATTCGTCAATTTTCTCCCACTAGTATCCTCGACGTTCGATCCATCATCCATCGATGATTACGATCATGGAAATTCCCTTGTCGCAGACGAGGGAACACCGAGGCGTCCGGTAATTTCCTCTCCGCGAGAAGCGTGGGCCTCGCGAGGCGCAAAAACGCGATCCTCGAAGAGGAGGAAGCAGGTTGAGCGCGTGTGCGTACGCCCGCTTGACCGACCACCCTTTTTCCTCCTCTCTTGTCCCTCTGTCCACCCTCGCCGCGGCCTCTGACAACATAATCATCGGGTTTAACTCGCGCTAAAGCATAGTTAAACGGGCAGCTGGAGTGGCGCGCCTAAAATGTGTGTTTAACCGGCTGTCCCGTTTTTAGAATCCTTTGCGTACGGCTCGTTCACTCGAGTTACACCGTTATTATCATTATTAGATTAATGACGGGATATCGAATGACGTTGTAGCGAGAAAAATGCCCGGTGCAAGCAGCCGCCATCGCGGGATCGATGACTCGTTCGTTGGTTTTTGGCAACTACCGGGTGTTGTCGATGCTTTCGATTGGCTTTGGGTTAGGTTGGTCGAGTTAGGTTTGGATTTGGATGGGAAATTGTCGGGAGCGGTCGATGGGTTGGATTAGGTTTGCGCGGGGTTTGAGAGGATAATTTGGTTAGTCAGCGTATGGTTTGAATTGAATGTAATACTGCGTACAGTTGATGGTTTGGATTAGATCTGAGTTGCGTTTTGGATTAGATTTCGGTGGAATTTTGGGTTAGAGCTTCAAATTTTTGAAAGTATAGTCAATGGATTGGATTAGAGAGTTGAGTTACATTGGAGAGATAGTTTGATTAGTCGGTGGTTTGAATTGAATTATTTCTAGAACTGCGTAGTGTAATTGATGATCTGAGTTACATTTACTTCGACTTCTGGAACTTTTGGGAATCGTTGGAAACATTTGGATTTGGTTTGAATTGGATTTAAAAATTATTGGAAGTAGTCAGCGGTTTGCATTTGGATGATTTAGTTCAGTGTAAAAAGTATTAACAGCGGTCCATCGTGTTGTATCAGATTCTGAACTCGGTTTTCAATTAGATTAATAGGAATTAATAGAAGTAGTTCACGTTTTGGATTAGATTCGCTGGAAATTAATCATTGCTTTGAAACTTATGGGTGTGTAAAATATTTTAAGAGAAATTTTGCTTTCGTATAAAGTTCAAACCAAATTCCATAATGTTAACCTACTGCAACTTCGTTATATCTGAAACACCCTTCATTTCGAATTAAATACCCGCAGTTAAGTAATCAGAAAGAGCACTTAACGTAAACTCTCGTAAAAATCAGGCCAATTAAAATCAAGGCTGTATTAACAGTACTAAAAATGAATCAATCGAATGTGCAAAAAACCAATCGCTGAAGAGAAGAAGAGGAAAGAGAGAGAGACAAGGACGTCGGTAAATTACACGACGTTACGAGGAAATTGATAGTCTAATTATGGCTATCCGATCGGTAGGTAAAGAACCAATTTGCTGGCCGGCCAATCGACAGGCATCGTTCGATTAGGATTCAGGCCGCATGGTAGTCGCGTTAATTTTCACCGGTCGCCGGACGTGATCTTTACACGGCCGATAATCACAACCGGTGCCAAAAATCAACTGTTTAATATTAATAGATCGATTAGATTAATCAAACTCCATGGCACCGTGGAACATCCACGCGTAGCCTGCCATTGCACCTCATAAATAATACATTCGAGCTTGTCGAAGGGCGGTGTATTTACATCGACTCAACCAAGTCGAAAATATTTTCAAGATTTTTGGAGATAAAAGATACTAGAGAAAATCCGGCAAAGAGTCAGAAATGTTTGATAAGGCGCCACTTTTGGTATCCATTTTTGTATTGCGAGAGTACTTTGTTAATAGAATCGTTAATGATGATAATACGCTATCGATACGAGTCAGAAATATCTGATAAGGTGCCATTTTTGGTATCAGAGTACTTTGTTAGTAGAATCGTTAACGATGATAATACGATAATGATTAAATGGCCATGTGACGATCACAATTGATATGTTATTGATATAATGATGATTATATTACAATAACACGATGATGTTAATGGTCATATAATGGCATAACGTTGGTTCATACGTTAATGATACATAGGGATTACTAATATAAAATAATGCGATTTGATTTGCTGGAAGCGATATTTTGGTAAATTGATATTGTATAGAACCGATACTAAATTTTAAATGATTTAGATCTATGTTATATATATGTAGTATATGTGCTGTATATATATAGTTATATTTGGAATTAATTGATTGATTTAGATAAGTGAGAAGTAGGCTCATCTTCCGCCATGTTGATTCAAACAGTACGCAATTATGACCCTCGTCTTCTTGTTTCATGAACATGTAGACGTTCGTACGTCCTGTATTTCGAATTCTATAATGAGGTCGTAAATCAGGGTAACTTAACCTCAACTTTAGTCTCGCTCTCACTCGATCCAGATTACTGATAGGATCATACTACTCGGTGTTCCTTGATACACAATCTCTCTACTAGTAACTTAACTCGCGATTCTAATTACGTGGAAACAAGCTAGCCCGTTTCTCATCTTAACCGCTCCTTAACACCTGCGGCTATTACCAAATCCCATTGCCAGCCTTAACAACAATTTCATCCAATAGTTTAAGTTTCATTATCGGTCCTAAAACAAATTTACGTCGAACGAGTGAAGTTCAAATAAACATACACTACAATTCCCAATAGAACTATTCTGAACTAGCATAATTTAATTTAATAATGCAAAAACACCGACTCTCTTTTACGAATATCAAATAATTCTCAAAGCAATCTAAAACCGCGAAATCGACGAACGAATATTTCAAGAATCATACGTAACATAATCTGAAAGCGTTCATGGATAGACGGCTCGCCAGCCTCAAATCGAATCTCCACATCCAACGCTTGGCATATTCGCGTCATGTTGAGTCGTCCTCTAAATTCCGTTTAATCGCTCGTACAGAATAAAAATAGCGTATCGACGAGCGGACAAGTTGGCAGGAGCATTGAATCACGATAAGATCGGCCGTATATGCTTCCCTTAGCATTGTTTAATGAAACGGGTTCTCGGTTCTCTAATGCCATCCGAGGCAGAAAGGGTGATATTCCGCGAGGTGGTAGGCAACACCATCCTCGTATCTGCGCGTATATTTTTCAGGCTGCGCTTGTACACGCTTGTACGCGCGTGGAACATCCGAGACGAGCGTGCAGCGGCCGCCAGTGTACGAAGAGTTGTACGGATATTCCATACGATGCCGGAGGCCTGATAGAGTCGTCATGTGCCTCTGTGTAATCAGGGGCTCTCAGCTGCGTACGCCTGTATTTCTGGAGCCCATCAGACTTCCTGACAAATCTACTGCCCGACAATGCCCTGTAATAGTATCCACTTTTAGACGGTTCTTCGGCAGTTGCTTCGGTTTCTCTGGTGACCGGTTTTCACGCACTTTTGTGGTTAACAGGTTGAGTAGGCATGGCTATAGTTTGAGCTGCTGTGCAGCTTTCGCTTGGAAATTAGGCGTTCGAGAATTCGGAAAAGGATTCAGGATTTGGGGAATTTTGAAAATTGCAAATTTGAGAATATTAGAATTTAAGCATTTGAGAATTTAGGAATATAGGTATTTAGGAATTTTGGTGGCTAATTGGGAATGTAGGAGTTTTAGTATGTAAAGATTTAAGAACGTGGAAACATTGAAATTGAAAAAATTGTTAGGTTTAGAAATTTAGGAATCTTGCTGAAGTTCTGCGAATGCAGGAGTTTCAGAAGGTAAAGATGTGAGAATTCAGGAACGAGAATTCTTGACTGAAACGCTTTTTACTAGCGATTGTACGTTATATTTGTAGACTGGTTTAATCGATTTCTTAAGGAACCGAGGATTCGTGTACTCTACGAATCTTCAATCTTGTTGATAAGAACTTGCCCTCGATCTGCTTTCAATTTTCAAGGAAAAACGCTTTCTCGGATGCGCTTCAAACGACCTAAATCACCTACAATCACACTATATAAATTTCCCATGTAATCTGGCTTTATCGACGCGTTTCTACGAACGAAAATCGAGTTTAACCGCGTAGCAGTCGCGATAATCACGACGATACGCCGCGGCCGTATGATGCATCGTGTTGCCGCTATCGCGACACGAGTTCCAGGAAGATTAGAGCAGCTAATTAATAAAGCGGGGTTATCCGCGTTACATCTTCACGGTATTAGCCGGCCGAATGGCCGCTTCATGGAATCCGATATCTCGGGGACCGATCGAGCTTTAATAAAGTTCTCCACGCTGAACACGCCGAGAGATGGAGAGAGGTTGGTAAAGGAGCAGAGAGAACGAGAAGAAGAATGTGTTGGAATTTCGTTGGTAGAACGTGACCCACGGGGAACGGCATCGCGAGGAACGTTCGAACAGGCTTGTCATGATTCGATACTCGCGCTTGCTTGATAAACGATTCGGTTTCCCTGGGGAGCTTGGATAGGGAGCAATTGCTCGAGAAATTGAGGTTAGCTTTGTGGAGCTTGTTCGAGGAAAGATATGGGATTTGATCGAACTTCGTGCTGTTTGATAAGTTCTTTGCATAGATTCCGTGCTTGATATATTGGTCGATGGGAAACTTGAGTTTCGTGGGATAAATTTGTAAGAAGTTTGACTTATGTATTTAACATTTAAAGAGTCCGAGTGATCTTTGTAAAGATAATCTGTCGCTATATTCTTTGCTGGAATGTTAAATCTGGTAGGAGATTTTATGATATCAAGTACAGAGTTGGACTCGTTTCTTTAATATCAGTAGCTCGATAGGAGGGCTAAGTTTGTGAGGAGGTTTGAAAGTATAAATTCGTATGATTAATAATTCTTCGATGTTTAGAGTATGAACGTCTTCTGTCTTATACAAAATAGATATATACAATATAAAGTTAATGGCATTCGTTTAACAAAACGCTGTTGGATTTTACTCAGCCATAGACATTGGTTTGTATAAATCGGTACAGTACCGAATCCTCTCTGTCGACATTCAACTATCATCAGGTATAGGCGTAGTACGAGAGTTACTCGACGACTCAATTTAAAAAAAGCGTTTAATTTGCTGTTAAGCATAGATTGGAGATACAGTCAGGGGGAATTATTCCGAAGTAATCGGGATCGTAGGATACGGTTTCTTCCCGTGAGGAGCGGTACTTTTATCCGCGATTCATCTTGTAAACGAAACGTCTTTACCATGGTATCTGTAGATAAGCTTAAAAGATAGCCTACTCAGGGATACATTTTAATTATTCATACGGGACACCCGTGGATATATCCTTGCTCGACTTTAGCTCGTCACGTACATCGATCTCGATCCCGAGAACAGCGTCGCGCCGTCTATTTGAGAAAATCGCCAGTACCTGCTCGAAAGTTCTCTTTTTCTGTTGACGCAAGGAAGAAAAGGAGCGAAGGAGAGAGATAGAGAGAGAAAGAGAAAAGAGAACGGTATCCGATCAGCTTGTAATTTATTCGACATTTTGTAATTTAAATGCTTAACGCGTGTAATTTAAGCATCCCCTCCTACTGGCCATCGAATGGGTGTGTTTCTCCTTGTAGAGCAAACTCCATTAAAATGATTAAAATTAATGAGACACTTTGGCCAGGCGATGGAAGAAAGAGACAGCAATGAAAAATATCGCAGCGTTTCTTCTCACTGAAATTCGAGATAGGAGTTCACGGAAAAATTGTTTTCACGTGCACGTAATTTCAGGGAAGGAAGTTTGTCGACCGTATAATCTGAATTTGTTTAAAGTCGCTTAATATGAGAAACGCGGGAACTGGTTTGTCGAACCAGGGCGATCTGCTATCTTAGCAGATAAGCGGCTAGCGACTCTTCCACAAGGAATTGTCACAGTTATTAAGAATTGATCTTTCTCCCGAGAAAAGTGACAGGTCTGTTCACATTGGCCATATCAATATCACGTTACGTTACGCTTAAAAATCAATTCCACGTTCGAAACATAATAGTACGCAGCATGTGCCTTACTTTAGGTATAATTGATAAAACTTCCAGAGAATTTGTAGCTTCGCAACTATCACGCAATTCCACGTTAGACACATCCATTAGTATATGTGTAATATATCTGTGTATCATATCGCTTTATCGAATTTTCCAAAAAAATTGCAACCATAATTTCCCTCGCTGGAATCAAATCGTATTTCAGCTTTCCTGATTATCGATCCAATTTTTTAGAATTGTCTTGGCAATTACCACGGATCGACGGCGAAAACAAACGAAACTACTACGTTGAATACTGCGAATTTATTAGAGGAACCAAAGGAATGCACCGACCGATCCTCGCGCGCTACTCATACTTAATATATCAATCATCAGTGTGGATTCGAATGGGCGCGATCGAGGCCGTTCGTCATTAAAATTCATTTGCCGACGATTCACGGCTGCCTCTTTCTCAGTCGGCCGTGATTTTTCCCCGGCCGCTAATCGTCGAGCGAGCGCGAGCGAGCGCGGGCCGCTTGCTTGTAAAGTGGCGAGGCTCGCGCCTCTCCTCGCGGCACAATGGGCTCCATGGATGATTAATGACGATCTTGGAACGTTAATGAGGCGATGACTCGGCCGACTTTGCTTAACCATTCCCAAGGGAGCCACGATTTTCGTGGTCCTCGCGATACCATACTTTGCTGCAATTCCAACCCCTTTGAGAATTTAACGATGAAGCATTTTACAGACGTTTCATTGCGAAATTATATATTTATTACGAAATTGAGTCTGCACTTTACAATATGTTATTCGTGAAAAATTTGAGCCAAGGCAATAAATGTTAGATTTGAATCAATGTATTATATTTTTCGTTCTCCATGTTCTTGTTCGTATTAGGGTCTGCAATGATTAGAGGCTACTTCTGTATCGTCTGCGTGGAGCAGTAGGTGTAAAGTTATTTCAAATTCATTTACATAAGAGGAACCTGTAAATCTAAACCTGAAACGAACACGTTTCAACTACGCGTTAATTAACCTATGGAGAAGTCTCTATCTCGTTGATCCTAGGGCCAGGTCATCTTTAAAAATCACCTTGCAAATTGAAGTCTATATTCCATCAACCCCAAGAGGAAATACGTTCGAAGCAAACCTCTAGAAACTATGTGTGAAGTTTATTTCACCAATTCCAAAATCTCTGTAGACTATATGTCAACTATACACCTCCCAACTATCAGGTATACACTCGGAAGTCTCTACTGCGTCAGTTCTAAGAACAGATGCACGCTTGGAACAAGAATTTTCTACCAGCCATAAATCCGGAAATCCCTACTCCATCGATCGGGTACCTGTAAAATATCCTATGTGACCTTTGTTCGGTCCAGTGAAAAGAGTCCGTTACAACGAATATTGCTTATCAACTATATATTAAATCTCTATACGATCTATATCTTTGATACAGTGAAAAGACTGTTCAGCCTAAAGAATCTGCCCTTTATTAAAATCCTACGTGCACGGTTAATACTATCATCTGCATACAATGAAGAAGTAACACGCACGTTCCAGGAACGCAATCGCGTTAGAATCCAGCGTTGACCCTGTAGTGACTCGACCAGATTCGTGGCTACCAGGGCCAGGTGTCCGCGGGGGGCAAATTAAGTTGTGATTATCTGTCGATGCGATTTAGTCGACGTTGCGGTGTGATGTCGTCCCAAGAATCGTTCCACGGGCCACGAAACGAACGATTGCTCGCGAGAAGAGACGCGGCAGTCTCGTAGAAGAACGTGGTAGAGAAGAGGCAGAGAGTCGAGCGGTTTGAAGAAGGAGAGGGAGACACGAGGTTCGTAGAGGAAGAGAGAAAGGGAAGGACGTGTTTCTTCGTCGAGGCAGAAACAAATAGCCATTGTCTGTGCGGAGCCACGGCAGTGCAGAGCCTGAGGAGCATCTATCACCTGCTTATCACGATTATACCACTTGTGCCTTTCCCTCTCAGCCTCCGCTTACCTTCTTCTCCTCCTCTCCCCACTTCTTCTTCTTCTTCTTCTTCTTCTTCTTCTTCATCGTCGTCGTCGTCGGTGTTGTCGTGTTCTTTCTCTTGGTTCTCTCGTCTGTTCCTCGTCGTTGGACCACGCTGGTCGCAGCGTCGGACCCGCGGCGAGTGAGACGTTTCCAGTGAGCACCCTTTTTGCTCAATTTCCGATCCATCCAATGACCCGTGCACCAGGCCCCGGAACGCGGATAAATAATTAGCGGATCTGACGGTAGATTTTATCGGTACTTTGTTCGATGTGGCGCGTTACGCGGTTCTTGCAGCATTTGCAAGGATCTTGAGATGGAAAGTGATGATGGAAAGAACTTCAAGGACGATGGAGGATACTTATAATCTATAACGTCTTAACGGCAGTACAGTTGTTGTACCATCGTGAAACGATTGTAGAATAGAAATGATATAGAAATTGTACCATTGTGTAGTGTACTTATCTACCCAATTCTACGTCATAGACATGCATCATATTAACTTATCGTCCTTCCAAAATTTACGCTATCCTGTTACTCTCGCTTCTGTATCTTCAGTTCTGAAGAAACCTTCGTATTCTTTGCAAGCCTAGTACAATTCTTTTCTAACCGACATAAGTCACTATCTTTCTTGATCAGTCGATCGTACTTGGCCAAAGTTTGTAATCTGAAAATAAAGAAATGCGGTACCAGAAGCACCTGGAATTACACCTGGAAGCGTTAAAGCGTCTAGCAATGACGCGACAATAAATTGTTCGCGGGGAAAAACATTAGCGAATCCGAGAAATTAGTACAAAAGGTATCATCGACAACGCTAGCGACGGTTCAAGCCATCCTCGTCCTCGATACAACGCTTTTCATCCTCGTCAAGAGAAGGAAAAAGAGGAGAAAATGTGGTTTGGCCACCGATTGCCGGTGCAACCGACGTGCAGCTTATCGGACACCATTTGTTCCGGGCATTTTTCCGCTCGTCAGGCTGCGCAACGAGACTGTCGACGCAGGATGATCGCGCAGGTGATCCGTTCCATCCAAAGAGGCCATCGAAGAAGGCCGCGGTCCGGTTGGCAGGCCTGGACGAGCGAATCCGACCAACAAATGGTCCCGCCGCGAACAGATCGCTATCGTCCACCGCCGCTGGATATATTTATACGAAGCTCCAGTTGGTAATGTGCCCGTGGAAGCGTATGGGACACATTCTCCGCGCAACACGGGACATCCAGTCCCGTCTGATCACCCCCGTCCACGATACTAACCTCCCTGGATCGGGTTACGAGCACTCGTTGCGCCTCCTGCGGTTCGATAGAGACGTCTAATTTGTGAATGTGATCCCACCATGGGGAACGATCGTCGATATCCGGGAAATTAAGCATCCTGGAACCGGATCATCGGGTTAGAAGTGGACTCGCTGCGGTTGACAGCGTGCAGATAGGATTTGGGATTATGGGTTGCTGGTCGGAATGATCGAGACTCTGGCTACAAAGTGGATTGTATGTTCTAACGAACACGGTACATAAGTATTTGGATACCTGAAATTGCTGCGGATATATGAACGTATGCTTGGAGTGGAACTTCTTGGTTCAACTTTCGAGTCTGATCTTGTAGTATATCAGGTAGTCGTACAAAGTTAGATGTTGAGGAAAACGGACGTATTTTAGGAATTGATAATATTAATCAGCGCAAATAAAGAAGTGGGTGAAAATTAGGCTTATAGATTTCACTTGCGTTCATTCGTAAGCGCATCCGTTTGCTCTCTTTGAAACGGTTAAAGTATGTGGTTCCTACCATATTTTCAAAGTGTATATCAGTGTCCTGAGGTATCGGCCGTTTATGGTTAAACGTGAAGGTTGAGCGATGCAGTTACATCGTGCGTTTCACTAGCTTGAGTAACACAGCGCTAAAGGAGCTTAAAACAGGACATGTAGAATTTTCATTGGAAAAATTGTGGCAAGATGTGTAGAATTAACAGTAAAGGAATTATAAAATTTTCATGAATTATAACATTGAAAATACAACAAAAATTTTTAGATAAAAGGATATAATCTAGCACTTTCAATTTAACTTATCAGGAAAGTAATTAAAAGATGTTGGACTTTAAAGCAGAACCAAAGTCATTCTCTTTTCTCCACCTCGACATCAAATTTACAGAGTGAAATGGCACGGTATCATCAATCATTCTGCAGAAGTCCCTCCTTTCCAGAAATCTTCAAGGTAACATGTAGATCCTTGTTGAAGGAAGACGTTCGAAACACTGCAGGACAAACGGAACGTCGAGGATCTTCACGTGTCCCGATAGAGGACGAAGAGACGTACCAAACGGTGGATGAGAAAAGGGCAAGGCGGACAGAAGAGGTTGATTCTTAACAGGTACCAGGTCCCCGGTGGATTTAGATGTCTTCGCCGAGATACGTTTCCACGAAGCAGTTTCGGATGGTCCAGAGAAGAACCCAGAGACCCACTGTGACGGACTGCGTTATGCGATCCTATCCCACTGGGAGATCTCTGGTTCGCCTGGTACCGTTGCGACTATGGTCTCTTTAGGGACGTGTTCGGTGAACAAATTACCTTTTGTTTTGAAAACTTAACGGTTCCATGCTGTTCTTCACATTTTCGTCTTTGTAGGAGGATACCTAGTTTTGAGCAGTTCCAAAATTCACGCAAACACAATGAGACAGGAACGTAATAAGTAGACCGCGGATGTTTATTTAGATTTTTGTGAATGTTAATGTAAATGCATGTTATGTGAATGTTAGTTAGCATATGTTGGTGTAAATTTAAGAAATGGAAGCTGGGTAGATGATCGTTTTATGTATCTTATATAGTAAATATTGCAGTAAATACTGTAGTTTGGATATTTGGATTAATACTGAAACAAAAATAGATCATTTGTAGAATTCTAAAAGGTGGATCTTGTCGATTCGCTGATGTTATTAATTGGAAGATTATCGAGCGAGGAAAGCTTGGTATTAAAGCGAAAGACATTTTTCAGAGGCGGAATTTATCAGGTTAATCTGTGAGTGCTTCAATTAGTAACAAATCGCAGTGTAATAATTCAGCACAGCGTACTACGATTCACTGTAATACTATAGCATAATGAGGATTTGAAGAGGTAACTGCAGCGTTGAAATAAAAAATAGCCAAGTCGTGAGTTGAATCGTAAAACTGTCAATTCAAAGTTGAATTATAGAACTATGAACGATTAAAGTATAAAACTAGTAGCAAGGTATATAATCTGAAAGACGTGTGACAAAATATACGATACAAATCTCCAACGATACACCGTTGTGAATCGATAAAATTACTATGAAAAAATCAAGTTGTATTAGTCATTTCGACCATTCCAATAATTCTGCTATTAAAATAATACCACTCAAGAGATTTGATTTATTTGCACCGTATTTGAGGGTTAATTAGGAATCTGGCGTGACTTAATGAAGCTGGAAAATTACTGGAGAAATTGAAGTGACTTAATGAGGCTAGAAATTAGACGAAGTATAGTATGAAGGGTATTAAGTCAGTGTGTTGTAACAATGAAGTCACAATACGAAGGAGGCAAGTGAAAAGGAAAGTACGAGGAAGTGAAAGGAACAGTAGTATCGAGCGTACGAACTCAGGCGAGGGAAAGAGAAAGAGAAAATGTGAGCGAGTGATTGATGATCAACGACAAGAGAAGGTTCCAGTGATGAATTTGGGCGCCTTAAATAAATTGGCCAGATTTCGACAATCGTTCGTGCGGCTGTATCATGTTTTACAATTTATTTTTTTTGAAATTCTTTGATAACGGGAAAACACCACGAGTCAGAAGCCAATCGTAGAAGAAAGCATCAGCTTAAGAGAAAAAGAAAATCCCCAAAAGGCGGATAAAGAAGATTCAAAATTCTTAAAAATTTTTAACTTGTTAAAAATTGCAAGAAAAATTGAGAAAGCGAGAATTATATTTTCAAATATTTCAAAATATTAAGAAAAGCGATTAAAACGATAGAAAAGAGTAAATGTGTTACGTTAGAAATTCCACAGAAGCTTCCTTTCAAATCGTCAGTGATGTAGTTGACAGAGATATCTCTTTGGATGTAACTTTCTGAAATTTAGGAGAGTATTGTGAATGTCAATTTTTAGTTATGTAAAAGCTGGAATTCAGGCAACGAGGAAACACAGAACGATACCGAGGAACAGAACTCTCGTGCACAGATTGCGTAATCGTCGAAAGGTCAATCCACTAATCGGCCAACAATTTGCATGCTTAACACTAAACACCAACAAGGATTCCTCTGATGACCACTTGCGATCGTCCTTTATTTTTCCTTTGACTGACGCAGGTTCTTGGAATCCTATTATAGATTACAGGATCGAAGGATTCTTCTTTATCGATTTTCTGGGTTAACTATGAGATTTCTAAAAATGTTGTCCTTTCTCCTTACAATCAATTCAAATCGTTGGACAATCTCTCAGAAAGATATTTTCTTCAAAGGAAAATTTTATAAATAATAATTCTGAACCTGAAGGTTTCGAATATCACATTTTTTCATGTAAAACTTCTCGTCCCTTTCGTAATGATCTAGCAGGTTGGTCACATTTCCTATTAAATATTCTAATATTCACGAACGGAGGTATAGATCGTTGTCCTTGAAAGTAAAGAGGCGGGTTCGATGTCAGGACCGAGAGCACGGTCGATCGTCCAGATTCCTCGCGTCTCGGGCCGTACCAGTCATTACTTTTAATAAACGCGACGCGTCCGCGAGCAGGATTGTATTTCCATGGCTCTCGAGTTGGCGAACGGATTATCTGGTTAACCACGACGCGCTTAAACGCCGCCGATTAAACGACATCGATAAAAGTGCTGAGTTACCGAGCCTACTCTAATCAACCATCTAAGTTGTTCGATATGAGTAACAATGATTGCTGCATTTCAGATAGTTGAAGATCTTACTTGCATTATCGACTGATCTAAACCTTGTACAAGTCGGATAGATTAATAATTTGTTTATAATTGGTAGTTGAAGAATTAGCTGCGTTTTATGAATGCTCAAACATCGGCAAACAACATGTAAAGAGACTTCATAATCTCAGCAACAATCAAGAGAACAATTACCGAGATCATTAACGTAAAATACAAATTCAAACTTACAAACTGCCTCTTAATGATTGTCAAACACTAACAAATAATCCTTCTAAGAATAAGGATACCTTTCAAACTCTAACAAACCTGTACAAAACGAAAATCCTTTCGGATCAAGAATCAGCGAAAAAGTTCACAATCCTATTCTCCATGCACTGCGTTTCACAACTGAAAGACTGCTAAAATCTTGGTCGAAACGTACAAATTGCAATTCTAATTCTTGTTTATACCTCTCAAACATTAACAAACAACGTACAAGCGAAAAATCTCCTGAAACCAGGAATAACTTGAAGAGATCCATAATCCTATCTCGTGGCATGCGTTTTATCTTCCAGTCGCTTCTCGCGGGGCACGCGAAGCAGGAAGGAATCGAAGAGAAGAGAACAATCGTCGTGCGGCCCTGAGGAGCCAAGAGAGGCAAATATATGCTCGGCGTTAAAGAGACGCCTCGCTTCGACGCCCACGTCGTTCTCGCGGCGTTCTTCGTCCCGTAACGACCGCGACGCCGCGCCGCGCAACAGGAAGAACGGCAATAACCGCGGTACAGAATAAACTCGTTGCGACAGCCGCTCGTCAGGACGCTTCCACGTAAGTGACCATTTACCAGCACCACGCTTCATCGACGATACTAACGGCCACGATGTCCTGGAAGGATCGCGATCCTACGAGCCATCCTTCGTCATTACCACGGAAATGGCCACCTTCCTTTCCACGGTCAGATTAGATATTCCTCGTGAAACGTACAAGAGAGGCGGTGCCATTTTTCCACCGAGTTTCTTTCCATTTTCTTTCCTATACCAGTTATGTAGATGACCTGAAATTTTCTTCTATTTTCTTTATAATTTTTATGCTCTTCTTCTCTTCATTTTACTTTCGGAAGATCCAAGAGATTTATCTAGCTTTTGTGATTCATCTAACGTAGTGTTTTTTACTTTACGACCATGTTGGATATTGATCGTTTGACGATGTTCTGAATATCGGAGAAGACAGTTGGAAGAAGTTTGAAGAAGTTGAGGATATTAGCTGAAATGTTTGGAGGAACTTGGTTTGAATCGTTAGAACTAACTCCTTGGTAGAACTGCTTGGTAAGCAGTTGGAAGAAGCTTGAAGAAGTTGAGGATATTAGCTGAAACGTTTGGAGAAACTTGGTTTGAATCATGAGAACTAACTGCTTGGTAGATCTGCTTAGTAGGCAGTTGGAAGAAGTTTGAAGAAGTTGAGGATATTAGCTGAAACGTTTGGAGGAACTTGGTTTGAATCATGAGAACTAACTGCTTGGTAGATCTGCTTGGTAGGCAGTTGGAAGAAGCTTGAAGAAGTTGAGGATATTAGCTGAAACGTTTGGAAAAACTTGGTTTGGATCGTGAGAACTAACTTCTTGGTAGAACTTGAATCGAGCAGTTGAATTTCTCTGAGGTCCGACTAATTGCAGGCTAAATTGAAGGAGAATCAGGAAGATGCGTCCGAATTATTTTGTAAAAAATTTAAATCGTCAAACATAGATGTTGGAATACAACGATATTTCACGCATAGACACAATACCCTTACATAGACACCTACACAGGCATTTGAACAGGACACTTACACAGGTCATACTCATTACTGTATAGAGAGTGGGGTTTAAAATATTTAAGGTATTATGGGTCACTACCTACGTCTAGTCTGAGAGTAACTGGCCAACTGTCAACAATATCCATACGTTGTTAATTATATCACTCGCTTATATACATTTGGTTCTGTAGTTCTGTTTAATAAATATCACTGAATATTATTTTAACACAAACATTGTATCTTCCACAGATTATTAATCTTAACTTTAAGATTAAATTCTAACAATAGATGTCAGATTGTCAGAAGTTTGATCTAGTTCGAAACATTCAGGAAAGTTACACGAAACAAGACAGTGTAATGGAACACGTTTGATGCTAACCTTAAATCATAAATTAAAGACTGCAGTGGATAATGTCTAAGAATTTGAAATCTTATTATCTTGTTCCAATTTGGACCTTTTTCAAGTTCTCACCAAACCTCGTCCATTCTGAAAATAATCCAAATAACCTATCACCCTACGAAATTCCTCCGGTTCAATTTACTCGAAACGTTGCTTAAAAACACTCTTAAAACACTCATCCCCTGTTCCACTGTTTTAAACCAATCGCCTCCTGACCCTGCGAATCCCGTAGAGGCAATTACAAATAATCGCCGTGCGATTATTCGCGTGTGCTCAAGCCCCTTTCGACGAAAATTGAAGACAAATTGCCGGATGGTCCCGTGGCCAGGCCGGTTTTGGATTCTCGATTATTTATTAGCGATTGCGCGGTTCCTTTCGCGCGCAATTACCGTGTGGCTCCGTGTCGGCCATTGGTCGAGCCTGGCGGAGAACCGGAAGGCCAACAGCGTGTCCCCGGGACACGTCACGACACCACATGCAGCCAAGTGTTTGAAACGAGCGGAATATTATAATGCGAGCCGATCGCAAACGTGTCATCGTTGCTCCGTCTCTCCCGATATTTTTAACAATGTCCACGCTCGCGTGCAACGCGACAGCTGATAAGAAAATTGCGCAACTTTGTTTCGTCCCCCGGAAACTACCTGGATGTCTGGCAAGGATCGCTTTTACATAATGCACAATGGTTGAAAAGAACCAGTTGGATGAGGTACTTTTCAAGTAGGAATAATGAATCGCGTGAGACCATGGTAAATTCAGGAAAAGAAATTGTCCATATGGGAAGATATTCAATGTGGAGTCGAATCTCTCGGTAAAACGCTTTGGGATAACGTTCAGTCGTAATTGAGGCGTTCTTCTTTATTCAGCTGGTTGATTATGGTGTATCGTTTATGTTGATTTACATAATGGCAATGCAGAGTGTTCTTCTTTTATTATTTATTCTTTCCTTGGGCTATTTTGTGTTCTGGCTTACTTTCTAACTAAAATTGCTGTGAACGCTGGTCTAATCGTTATTTTCTTATTAGTGTGGAACGTAACAAAGTCTACACTTTATTCATTGAAAAGCATGAAGATTTGCCAAATGTTTTCAATCTCTTAGATTCTACGTAACACGAATTTCTAATGTCTCCAATATTTTAAATTCTACGTAAATGGAGTAAATTGGTTCACCCAGTACATTTTAAACTTTACGATAGTAATTTGAAGAAGAAGGAAGTGGGTACATACGTAGAAGTAGAAGAATGTGTGATTGATACAATAAAATCAAGCTTCGCATTTGATACGTTGCAACCTAAAAGTAACCAAGACAGGAGTAAACCAGCTAATGCGTTCCAAACTTGACGATATCAATTGGAAAACGATTACGAAAAATGAGAGGAAAACATGACATACATACATATAGAAGTAGAAGAAGCCCTGGTCCAAAGGTAAGGTAGCCGAACGAGTCATTAACCAGACGTAGCTCTAATGAATTCCGTCTCACCATGGTGAATCCCTCCCGTGGAAGAAGTGTTGGCCTTCCTCGGGCTAAGGGACCGGCTAAGGGACTCCTTTCTCGTTAATAAAAGGCAAGATGGCGGCCAGCAGGGGGTCGGTGAGCCAGCGTGGCCCCCCTGCGGCTTTGACGGCTCTATCCTGGTCTTGTTAGGAGCGAACGAAGAGGCAAGAATTCCATCCTGCAATGGTGGAAAAGAGACGAACGAGCTACGAACGGCTCCCGTGGCGATGCACCGAGGTGCAGCACGTCACTATCGCGCGCCTAAACACACCTCGTGCATCATTCCACCGATGCTCCTTTGTTTTCTTCACCGACCTTCATCCTCAGGAGGATCTTCCTCCGTTGCTCCGGAGGTGATCGTCTTCCCTCTTTTATAGCCTTTCATTGCTTTCCAATTCCATCCTATTTGCGTTTCCACTTATTTCTTTAGAATCTTCTGCTTCTACTTTCTTCTTCTTTTTTGTCCTTGATTCATTTTCCAAGTTGTGGCAAGATTTGGTTGCTTTTTGTCTCGAGTCGACGGTTCGTTGTTTTCTAATCTTTTAATTCTTCTTCTTTGTTTGTTTTGGCGTATCGTTTCGGTTCCAGTCGCGCGTGTCTCCTCTTTCGCGTTTCTCAAATTTGCTGGGATCGAAGTTTGCCTGATGTTTATGTAAAGGTGAAAGGTTTCGTAGTTTTGTGATTCTATAATTTTTCTTTCTCGTTTAGTTTCACAGATTTTCGTCTCATTTACTTTCTGTTCCTTCTTTCTTTTTGTCTTTGGGTTACTGGTGCTCTGTTACGCTTAATTGCTCCACTTCTAACCTAAGAATATTTCCCATTACGAAATAAATAGGTATAAATCAGCTTCATAATCTCGCTGTTCCTTTTTCAATTCCGATAAAGGAAATACGTGTTTGTGATGAATATTACGACACATGTACCCTTGTAGTGATTTTTTTGAATGATGTACACTTTCTCTAGGTCTCTTCGTTTGAAGGACATTTAACAACCCTACTCTGGATGTCTTTACCTGGTCTCTTCTTTAATAACCAAAATAAACCATGTACTCCTGCCGAGGAACAAGCACGAAGTATTCGCTCGGAAGAGAACCTCGTCGAAACTTTCATCTTTCGCTTAATTAACTCGAAAACTCGAATTTCAAGATCGCATCTTCGCCGATAAAATAACACGATAAACAAAATTCTGTCGAAGGAACTCATCAATTACGCTTCCTTAAAACTTCAACCACTAAAAGAGAACATAAATTCCTTGTAACCAATTCTAAAGAAAAATTTTATTCCGCTGCGATGCGTTCACATATATGTATATATGTACTTCTCTTTAAAACTGAATTTACTTCCACTCTGAGTAACAAGAAGAATAAAAACGAATAAGAAGAAAATAAAGGTCCTAAAAGGAAAAGAAGAAATCGTTTCCTTGGTTGTATTTCATGGTAAGAACGCGCGCGCGCGCGCGCCAGTTAACGAATTTATTTTTTAATTTCTGGCCCGTCCAGGCGGTGCTTATTTTAAAAGAGTTGCTCGCCTCTTAAACGGTTCCCTCATTAACTCCGTTCCAGCCTCGATAAATCATATCGATGTAACGCGTGCAATGCAGCGCGTGCGTTCCCTCTTTCGCTTCTTCTTCCTCGCTGCGGAGAATTAAGAATTCACGCGTGAAATATGCCCAGCCTGTACGAGCCACCTCCGCATGGAGTCTCCATTAGTGCCTTATGATCGATCTTCCGCGTCTCGATTCCGTCTGGAAGGGGAGCTTATTATCGGCGTGAAACAGGGGAATCAGCCGGTATACGCTGTCTACGCGAGAGGATGAAGTTGAAGAGAAGATCTTATTAAACGCGCGAAGAAAACACGGAACGGGGGATGGACAAGTATGAAATCCGGCTGAGAAGTTGAAATTACTGGCTGGGAAGATTATGAAGATTTCCTGTTCGTTTCTTTCTAGTCCACTAAAACATCAATCCAAATATCTTCATTACGCAAACCCTTACAGTTCCTCTGTCTTCCGTGTCTTTCCTTGTTTTGTTAAATTTTTCGAGCTCTCCTAAATCTTCGTCTTATTACGTCAACAATTACCATGATAGATTTTATATATTCTTTATTTCCCAACCTTTTCTTCCTCAATTTTTCTTCTTTACGTTTTGTATCTTCTATGAAACTTGTTGCGCTTCAAACTCCACTCTATTTAAAAAAAATAATTACTACTGTACTTAACGCGTCAATTACCCAAATATTCCATCTTCTTTAGTCGCTCCAATATCTTCTTTTGTCTTCAACATTCTTCAGAGCCCTTTAAATTCAACATCCCCTAACTTCAACCTAACCCCAACCTAAACACTATCTAATTACTCACACTGAACAGGAGCTACCGAAGGTTCCTTTCACTATTCAAATACCACGGGACAATCGCAAAAGAAGCATATCATATGGTAGAAAAAGAAGCAAGCGTGATATCAAAAGGACCAAACCTGAAGAAAAGCTAGCGTTGTCCGTTACCGTTCACAGTCGAACTTCATTCGATTAACCCATCGACTCTCCAAAGCAACACCTTCCGCCCAAACAACTCTACTTTAAACCCTCAAAGCAAACCCTCTCCTCTGACCCAGCCATAATTCACCGTTGGACTCGAAAACCTTCAACGCACACGTACACACCTAACCTCAAAGGTCTCAACACAACGGCAACAACCAAATCCAAAAAGAACTGACGAAAACAACTGAGAAAAAGACGAGAAAGAAAAGCCCAGAAAAAAAGAAAGAGAAAAGAAGAAGGAGAAGAAAAAGAGGAAGAAGAAGAAGCAAGAGAAGATGATGACGAAGAAGAAGCAGAAAGAAAAGCTTCCCAAAGGAAGAAAGGACAGGACGAAGGAGGAGGCGTACGGTGTGCTCGGTAGAAGGAGAAGAAGGTGAAGGAGGTGGAATCTGAAAGTGGTGGAAGGTTCCTTGGGAGCGTGAGGAGGCGGGAGGACACCAAGTCTCCCTATCGCGGATGAGATCAGATCTCTCTCCGTCTCTTTCGTTCCTTGAGGGAGACGGGCCCGATCTTCTCGGGGCCCGATGTTGGTATAGCAAAACACTGTCGGGTGATGAGCGTCATTACCCCCACCAGTGTAGCTGGTAGGCCAGGAGGGCCGTACGGGCGGCCATCTTGGCTCGAGATCGCGGGCCCTCGAGCCTCCGACGCCGCTGCTGACCAACTTGCCCCGGCAGGACGCCGTCCTCGAGGATCGCGTGCCGTCCCGTCGCGATTCTAACGGTTAATTAATTGGGGAATTACCATCCACTGCACGGCCTTCCCTCTGCTGGCCCCGTTTCTAACGATTCGATCGCTGATTCGGGGGAGGTTGAAGAGGGATGTTTGGTAAATTGCTTTTAACCCTCAGCCGGCGGAAGCTACGTTACATTTTCCACGAGAGATGAATGTTTATTTTGTAGTAAGGCTACAAGGTGAAACAGATTTTTGTCCCTATATGGTAGTTGGATTTTGTTACACAATAACGTTGTTCGTACAGTTTGGTGGATCAACGAGTTAGTAAATTGTTTGACTAATTGGTCGCACATTTCGTAGATTGTTACGGTTCGTGGCTCATGCAGGTTGTTTCGCGTTGCCAGATTGTTGCATTTTAGGAATCGAAATAGATCCGTGCAATCTTTGTGTAAATTATCGTGTCCTTAGGAACAAGGTGCAGGACTCTATAGAAATGTACGAGTGCACGTTTTCGCAAAAACAAGATAAGTGTAATATGTAAGATTCGTATGTATATATATAGAGAATTTTGTCAAGAATTTGAGGTCTTTACGAGTACATGCGCTAATATCTCTTAATATTTAGAATCACACAGAGTTTTGAATTTTCGCAAATTCTAACGATTTAACGAGAAACCCTGCCGATTCTTCAAACGTGTTTCATCTCCTCGACTGATAACAACTTTGAAGTCCGATTATCTCGTTCCATTGTTAATTCGTACGATTCTGCAGTATGATAAATTACAAATAAATTTCATATTTAATTTATTACCAGTCTCCTTCTTAGTAAAACATACTGAATTTTTCTGATAACTTGAGGATCTCCCGATACTAAATGTCAATGCTAATTGTTCGTCCCAAAGAATTATCTTCGTCGTAGAAAGGAAACGAGTTTCAGCTAACGTCAAATGTTCTTTATCTGATGATTGACAGTAATATGGCGTATCCGCAATGGCGACAGGTCATCGCTGGTTTCGCTGGAATCGTTAGTGTCCGTTTAACCGTGAAACCCGCTGGCTACTCGTTAACCAAGCTATACTTTATTTTTCACTTTATGACCATTTTGAAAGGAGTCCCAACAAAGAAGAAAAGTTTGCCGGTGCCCACTGCCGGCGTAAAATTATAATGCGTCAACTTCTGTCTGTACGGACAGCCCTTCGTTTAGCGTGACATATGTTGAAGACCACCCTTCTTCGTGTGCGTTCTCTTCACGAATGTTTACAGTCACTGTTTCTTAGAAACGTCTCTCTTCTTTCCTCTTCTTTTCAATTTTAAAAATCGAAATGCAAGAGTCAAGACATATAAATCTTACTAAATGCGAACGTACTATCGATATTATACATTTTAATTCTTCAATAAATATTTCAATTCTGTAATTTGATGTATTGTATTCTCGTGTTCTATCAAAAATCTACAATAGTCCCTCAATAGTTTCACATATCTTTCTTTTGCGTTTCGAAACTCTTAGCTAATTTCGTTCGTTACAATTCTCCTATTCAACCCTTGTCGAATATTCTAAAGTCTAATTTACTTCAAATTATTCTACTTACCTCTCCCAGAATACTTAAACTTCAATATACTCCAAAAGATAAAATTTTACGTATCGTAGCTAAATTTTCCCTTTATTATTTATCTCTTTATTTATTTATCTCCCCTTACTCTCCAAAACATATACAAAGTTATTTATGCTTCAAAATGTACAACACACCCCTTGAAATCCAGCAAATCTTAATTTTTATACAAAAACCATCCAAACCTGAAGATATAAAAGCTCGATGATAATTTTGCATTCCTTACCCGAGCATCGTCAGAAAAATTCAAAATTTTTTGCCTCTCCACTCTTCCATCTCTAAAACGTCGTTTAAACGGAGAATCGAACACGAAAATGGCGGTGAACGAAAGCCGCGTTCGGCGGCAGTTCGTTCTTTCTTTTTCATTCTCTCCCCTTGGCTCGTTCAATCGTTGAGTATTTGTTTTGCGGCACACGGACACGAGGGCTTCTTTTCCTCCCCCGGTTCATCCTCCTCCTCCTCTTTCCTCCTCGTTCTTCCCTCTTTTTCTTCGTCCCTTCGAGGGAGAAACCGCACCTCGCGCCTCTCGTTGCTTCATTTGTTTATCGGCCCTCTTTATTACCTGCAATTTGGCGCTCGCTCGCGCGAGGGTAATTTCATATTGGTTTTCTGCCTCTCCTCTCATCCCTCCGCCACCCTCTTCCTCTTCTGAGGAAGGTTCTCTCTGCTCCACCTCCTCCTCCACTTGTTGTTCCTCTTCCACCTTTTTTTATCCTTTTCTTCTTCTTTTTTCCTCTTCTCGTGCTCGCCTCGCGAAACCAGTTACGAGGTAATGCTTCTCCGACCGAGCGGAGGATACGATTCGCGAAATGATCGAGCCAACGAGGGGAAATTGTGCTATACGTTGCATCGTGCACGCATCCAAATGTCGAACGACGTTGCGGATAGTGTCGTTTTCAACGAGTGACGGATTAGTAATTTAACTGGATAAATTTACGAGACGAAGGATTTCATCGCGTCTGTCAATTGATACAATGTACACACTTGGTGTGGTGTCATAAATATTCATGGATTGATAATAACTTTTTCACAGAGTTGAATTCGTTTTTGTGAAATCTATAGATTACGTCGGTGTAAATTGAATTTATAAAAATTATCTTCTCTTTAAATGTACCGAGAAGTGTAATTTCTGAAATTAATTGCAGTCATTGAAAGCTATCTATAATGCGTCGTTTTTTTTTTCAAATTATTAGGTAGCATTAAGCGTTAGGTTTCTTAAAAATGATTATTAAAATTGTTGAAACATAATAAATAGAAAAATGTTCAAACAGATAAAATAAACGTGGAATAATTTGCAATCCGGTATATTAATTTTTATCGCGTTCTCTGCATGGAAACTACTCGATTCTTGTAAGTTTTCTTCGGATCGTGGATTATTAAGAACGATCCTCGTAATCGTTTTGCGCATTAAGGAAATTGATAGTACGTACTTCTATTTCCTCTCTTATGAACTTTACTTCAACTAAACATACAACTACTTCTTCTAATAGATCCTGCGAGTTTCATGCTGAGAAGATATTCTCAGCTATCTAGATCTAAATATCGTATTAATTATATTCCTTAATCCTCTTACTCTGGTATAATTTTGCTGATATAAGTTTGTGAGATTATAATAACGAGGAGAATCGGTGGAAACGAAGAGCGTTCATCGTGTTTTTTAATTAGACACACGCACACATGTGTGTATTATATTTTTGCAGCTTGCATTCTGTATTTTTTTTCTTTTTAAATATCAACCTATTCGAAACATTTATTAAGATATTTCTATTTTCCCAATTTGAATAAGAATTCGCAACGAATTGTAATTATGGTTTCCCGTAGCCAGTGAAATTTATTGAGTTGTAAATGCTAAGAAGAAGCCTTATTACGTCATTAAGTTGTTAAAAGAAATTCAAACTTGACGATAGGAAGAGCGATGCTTGATTTTCATCGGAGATTTTTCAAAAGAGAATTTAATTTCAGGGAAGGACACCTGCCAAATTGAGTGATAGGGTCATTATGTTGTCGATAATCGAAAGTTGATATGCATATTGGTCGAACTCGAGGAAATGATTATCGGGGCATTTAATCGTGCTGGAAAAGGAGCAATTTTCGTATCTTGAACCGAAAATCAGTTGGAAAGAGATGTTTGATGGTATCGTGTAGGTATTTTCTCTCCTTCCTTATCTTGTATTTTAATTATTGTATTTATGCAGCAACGATCTTGATACTTATTTTCAGAAATATTTTGAAGTTAATAAAATTGATGAAGTAATTTAATTGATAAATGTTTTAAGACACATTGATATATTTCTTTAAATTTATAAGAGCCTGAATAAGATTTGCATGAAGTTTCAAACATCTTTTTCTATTAACCTAACCGCCAAAATTTCTCCAAAATACCTTCTAGCAATTTTTAATTTTATCATTAAGCTCTGACCACCCTTGACGCCCATTTCAACAAGAAGTTTCTATAACCACTGGGCCTAACACGATTACTAAAATTCTTCAAACATAGTCTTCTATCGATCCTCAACGGTTACTCGTTTGGAGAACTTTTTCAAAAAATCTCTTTTATTAATTCCTAACTACCCGATCCACTATCACGATCCTTCAACTTTAAACTCATTTCTAATGGAGAGTTTCAACTTGGTCATGAAAATTCTGCAAATAGTCTTTAAATCTTTAACTTCATCGCAAGAATTTGTCATCCTATCAGCAACTCTTGGAAAGCTGAGAAACTAATTTCCAAAAAGAAGTTCCGACCAATGGAGCCAATCTGATCATAGAAATTCTTTAAACAAAGGCTTTCATTAACTCTCAGTTTAACCACAAAAGCTTCTAATCCTTGACAATCGCAGAAACCAATTTCCAAGATGAAGTTCCAACCGATAGACTCAATCTGATCACGGAAATTCCTCGAACAGCCGCTCCCAATTCTTAGCAATTATCGCCAACCCTCAACAATACCAAAAGCCAATTTCCAAAAAGAATTTCTAATCAACGGAGCCGATCTGATCATAAAAATTCCTGTAACAGAGGCTCGTATCGACTGTTAGGTTAACGAAGAAAATGTCCAACTCTATCACCAACCCTGAACAACCCCGGTAACCAATTTCTAGAAACAAGTACCAGTGAATGGAGCGAAGGATGGAGCAGAGAAGACGGGGCACCGGAATAAATCAAGCAAGAGCTCGCCACGGAGCAAATATCCGGCGGGTGGTGGTGAAACGAGCGAGGATGGAAGGATCCACAGGATCCCGAGCGTCTCGACGCTCCACCCACGAGAGCCTTCTGACGTTTTAACAAACAGCGCCGCGCCCAGAGCGGATAATTATTTTTGCGCCGTTGGATCGCCTCGCGTCTTCATTTACCCGGGGCCCTCTCTCTTTCCCTTTCCCTCCTCTCTTTTCTCCCTCTACCCTTCTCCTCTCCTTTCTTTCTTCCACTTAGCATCGTGGACTTTTCGCGCCAACGATTTTTCGTGGTATGAAAGCAACCCCACCCCGGCGTTTGCGCCTTTTTTGCACGGCCCTGGGGCGGTCGCGGTGAAGGGTACGGGGCGTGGTGCTCGTTCAGCGTTTTAAATCACCTCCGAGACGTACGTACTGTACGCGAACCACCTCCGACGGGGCCCTCGACGCCTCCATTCGCGGGTATCCCCCGGCCTTTTCGCGATACCGAACGTTCCCTTCGTGGAATCCGCCGCTTTTGGAACTTTAACAGTGGAGAAGTTTTAGCTAACGCGTTGTTAGGAAGAGCGAATTAAGCGCTCGTTGTTATACTTGTGACGTAAATTGGTATATTGGTAGGATTACTTTTGAAATATTATAATGGAAAGCGTTTTGTCTCGCTGGAGTGGCTGAGAGTCTTTCGGTCAAATTGTTTCAGCGATTTTCCAGATGGTAAATACGAGGAAAGAAAGCGGATTGATAGCTTCAATTGTTCTGTATCGATTAGGTGATTTATTGAAACTGTGGAACGCTTAGGGGAACTCGTGGGAAGGGAGAATTAAGCGCTCATTATTATACACGTCTGTGAAGTAAATTGATGTAATGGAAAGTTTGCTGTGGTAGTGAAATTACTTTCTATATGACGCGATGGAAATGATTTTGTCTAGTGGAATAGCTAAGGATTTTTTGATAGAATTACGCCAGTTATTTTGCAAGCGTTGGGACGAATGCGAGAAAAGGTGGACCGATAGCTTCGATTGTTCTGTAGCGATGGGGTGATTTATTGAAATTACGGAATGCTTAGTTGGAACTCGTAGGAAGAGGGAATTAATTAGTATTGGAAGATAGTTGATTTACTTCTGCAATGAAATGATTTTATGAGAGTGATTCTACGGTAATTGAGTAATTTACCAATTGGTATTTAGGTGGTAGGTAGGATGCTTCAAGGTTTTTAACTCGATTTCTTTGACTTATTTGCCGAGCAATGCAGTGAATATGAGAAAAGAAGGTGGATTGACAGGTTTCAAAATTATTGCAAGAAGCTTGAAGCGATATTGGAAATCATTTCGTACCAATAGGTGTGAATTGTCGAGTAATTGGAAGGTTGATTTCATGATACAATTTTAGAGAAATGTCAGTTGCGAGTTATTCTTTAAACAAATAAGGTAAAAGAAACATTGGAAGACAATATTAAAATAATAACTTCTTCTTGTGATACATCGATCAATTTTAAAACTGCAGTAATTACACTTTGTACTTAAGGAACATTAGTTTGCGATTATATTTTATCTCATCGAAATTTAACGTACAGTTAGCCAGAACATACGGTGTAATTGTCATCTAATGAAATCTAAAACAAATTGAAATCGCTTCGTGTCTTGTTCGACATGGCGAATTTTGCTGTTTAACTTAAGGGATGGTGAAATCTCGATTTCGTAAAGTATAAAAAAATCTTGCAATTTCAATCGCAAGAATCGAATGAAAATTTGCCAAATCCTAACGTACACCATCTCCAATCAACCTTCATCCCCTACACCCTTGGACATACACTTGCCGGCCAAATTCCCAATTTACCTTCTCCCTCTGTCCAAATCAATTTCGATTAGTCCCGCCTTAGATTCCACATACAGCTATACCAGTTACATCGTCCACAGGTTTCAAATACGGATTCCATTCGAAACTCACCGATACCAAACAGCAAATTCCCGTCACCAAACTCTACATTGTCTCTGATTATATAAACCCTCTCGGCAATCTCATCCCCTTGGCAATTACCATTTTACATTTGTCAGCTGCCCAGAGGAGGTTGTAGTTGCTCAAGATATTTCGAATAACATATCCATTACACCGTTCCAGTGTCAATCAACGAGACAGTGAAGCAAATAGGCCCATAATTACTTTAACCACTGGCCAGATCCTGCTGGTTAGACGTCTCCGGGAACGAAATTTCCTCGTCAATAATCTGTCGTGATCACGTGTGCTGTTCCAACGAGAGTATTTAAGCTTTGAGACATTTCTTTTTTCTTTTTCTCGTTTCGTAGGTTTTTTAAATATGAAAAATATGGTATCTCTTTGTTGATTTTCTCACTTTTAAGATATTTGGTGGTTGAAAAGAAGACGAAACAGTGGAAGAAGCGAATAAATTGATTGGTTCAAGGATAGAAGATTTTTGAAAATAGGTGATAGGCATGATATCTTACAGGAGACGAATTAATTTAGTCGTTAACTTTAATTTCATTAATAGTGGTCCGTGTAATTAATGTTAATATTTTTTAATATGTGGCGGAGACACTTATTTAATTCTGAAGGAAATGAAAATGTACAGGGAATGGGAGGAGGAATTTTTGTTAGAATATCGAATGTATGAATTCTTCAAGATTTTATTATTTCTGTCAGTCTTTGCGTAAGAGAGAAGTAGGGGTGGAATAAGAAACAAGGGAAGCTCGTGTTAATAGGCACTTAATACCGAACAAAATTAAATTAAATTAGATAGTTTAGAATGCTGCCCATAATGCTCCATTCACGGTTCTGATTTCTAAATTATATTGTTATACTTTCTAACATATTTTTGTAATCAACAATTTTTACGTAACGTCAAAATTTATCGCCAAAAAGATGAAAAAAAAATGACTATTCCGTATTTAAATATTCCACATTTATCAAACATAATTATGGCATAAAATTAAAAAATTGAAAATTTATATTATATTTAATATTTTCATATCTCAAATATTTTTATCCACAAAAAAAGATTCTTATTACGAACCACATAGATACAAAAACAAAGAAGAGCGAAAATTTTCTCTTTACCTATTTCTTTTAAGTACACTATATACATTACTAAACGTATTTACTTTTAGAATCCTTAAAACTTTAGTTACTATTTACCCAGTTACTATTTATCTTTATTAAAAGTATAACGAAATAAAATCCTGAAGATAATTCCTTTTGGTAATGCAAAATGGGCAAATTCAACGTTAATCGGGGGATGTGTTCCTTGACAAAGGGTTGACCAGTGGGCGGGCGAGTGATGATCTGCAGGTGACCGCAACAATCGTTTCCTTTGACCATTCTGGTTATCTCACAATGGCCTGTGCGTTAGCCACAAGCACAGCCAACCATGACAAACGGTCAAAATCTGCAAGTTTGTAAACGTGTTCTCATTGCCTTACTCGGACAGAGCCTAAAATTATCCATTTAACTCTGTCTACCGATTATCTGCTATTTTTCTACCAGATTTTCGGCTTTCGAAGTTGAAGTCGTAGTTTTGCTTGGTAAAGAAGTCAGACGGTTAATCCTCGCAGGGATAATCCCCGGCTAAGGTCTAATACAGTTAGAGTAATCCGGGAAATTGTGTACCCTGGACGGAGGCGTGGAAGGAGAACAGCTGATCGGAGAATAGGAGAGACGTTGAGGAGAATTTGAGGAAGTTCTTGCTCGTTGCAAGATGTTTTACGATGTTGGGATGAAACGAGATACGCGCTTTCATTTAATCCTTTACGTTCCTTTGCAATTCGCAATCGAACATCTTTATACAATGCCAGAGTCTACGGATGAACAATTATTATAAACAATTATTAACAAAAATTGAGAAATTGATTAACAAAATTAATATAAGAATATACATAAAGTTAGATGAACAAAAGAAACAGCAGTAAATGTACAATTTTAAATTACATTTTGAAACAGGTCATTTGATAAAGTTGGTGTTAAAAATCTTCTTGAACTTTCAATAGACTGTTCTCATTTTCAACAATGTCGCATTGAAGTACTAGCTTATATCCATAAAATGAGATTAAAATGAACAAATTCGCAGAAATCTACCTACCATATTTTTCTCCTGTGGTCTTCCAACAGAACATCATCTGCCAAATTAAAAGACTAATCTTGCTAATATAAAACTAGCAACGAGCAAAGAAGAAACGGAAGCCGAGTCCTAATCATAAATCATAATCTATAAAATCATAATCGTAACGACTTTGCAGAGAGATTCGTTCACGACCACCGAAATTCGCCTTTAAGCGCGGCTTATTCCCCACCATAAATATTCTTTATCGTCGATCCACCATGGCGGCGAGGTCAGCATTATCGAGGCGGATAACACGAGACGCGGTCCTGATCCGCGAATGCTCGCAGTAAAATTTGTCGCGCAGATCCTGCGGCCATAAATCGATGGAAACGACTACGAACCTGGCAGCAAACAGGACCATGGCTGAAAGATCGGCCACTTTCGATCTCACCGAGAGCTTCAACCATAAAGATCGCGTCGTTCTCCACCGGAAAGAGGATGGTCACAAGGTTTTTCGTTCTTTTATCATCCTATTTTCGATGTCATCGACAGTGAAGCCAACCTTCCATTGCTATTATTATATCATAGATACACATCGCAAGACTTGAGAACGAGTCACACAATTTTACAGTACTTTCACTTTAATTTCTATTCTTCTACATAAACCGACATTTATTGAGTAGTTTAACAATTAAATATTCCGAAACTGTGCTTGTTACTTGGCAAATCAGTTAACTCCGCAAACCAAATGCGAAGGAAGTTGATAGAATTATATAAGAAATTATATACGAATCACAAGTACCGTGGCAATAAAATTTCAAAAATTTCAAAAAGTGCAGTTGATCGCTTTGGTTTGTGAACTACTCGTATAACCAAATACAAACTCAAACTAAATAATCATATTCATCTGCAGCGCGACAATACTAATCTGGGATTAACGATCGAAGCTTTTGTGATTGCTGAGAAGACAGCGAATTTTTGGTACAAGAATTTGAGATACCCAGGAAACGTATAATTATAATTCTATAATTTCCAAAGCAGAGTAGTATACTGGTTGTAATTTTCAATCGATAAAACGAACGTCTGTTCGAACACGATTCGCAGATCCATCGAACGATGACCGACGACCGCATCATCCGTGGTAGTAGTTCTCGTTAAAGATAGCGAAGGTGAATGGGTGGAGGGTTAAGAAGGAAGGTTTAAGCATCTCGACGGATCTATCAATCGCTGTCGTTAGTCGAGTGATCGACGTGGTACATCGCGAGGCAAAAGGATGGCGAAGAAAATCCAAGTCTTCTCATTCGTTTTCTCGTAACACGAAAGATAGAAAAAGATAGCGTCCTGGTCGCAGCTAGGGGTTTTCTCAATCGCGTTGCGCGCCGATTCCACGCTGCCTCGAAATAAATTGGATAAACTGACGTTAAAGCGAAAACACCGGTCGTTTAAGGCGCGCTTCGGCTATCGCGGTTAACGATGCCCGATCCTTTTGATCGGTTATACACACCGATGTTCCGACGTTCGACGTGAAACCAAGACACTCTGTCCGTCTCTCTCACTCTCTCTCTTTCTCTCTATTTTTACGTGTACGTGCACGCCTGCGTACGTTTCACCGTGTACGATTGTGTTTGTGCTCGTGTATACGCGCGTGTACGCGCTCACTATACGCTGGGTCGGTGCAACGATGCACCATGATTACAAGCGAGTCGGTGCTTACGTTGGTAATATTAATGTCTCGAAGGGATCCTTTACAACCTCATACCCATCAGTCGCACGCACCATCGCTCCCTAACCAAGTTAAATAATACCTGAATGCGCCGGACAGTGGTTCTCATGGCGGTCGACGTGACTGGTTTTGCTCGGGACTTTGCATTTCGAATTTTAGGATACCGAGTACTGAAGCTTGGATGGGGCCGAAGATAGGCGCGTATTGTTGATTTTGCGTTTTATTCAGGAGAAATTTAGAGTTAAAGGGGAACGGAGGTGGAATGGTTTGATGAAGTTTGAAACGGTTTCAAAGCTTGTCGTTTCGCAGAGGAATTTTCTTGCGTTCTCAAGCTTCCCTGGAAACTACCTCTCAGACTCTGAGTATCTTGGCTATCTTGGGTTTCGGCTACAATTAAAAATTGGAGACGACGATTACTTAGGTTGGATTCGATGCAGGTGTAACTGAGAATTGGAAAGAGACGAGATCGGTGGTTTGAAGGAGTTTGTAGTTACGAGAAGGAATCTTTGTTAAAGTCCAGGAAAAGGTAGACCTCGAATCAGTGATGCTTGAACAATGGAACATTAAAGTTAAAGCTTCTAGAAATCTTGGAATAACGAAAGATAGAGCTACGAACAACTGTGGAATATTAGACCATTAGGAACAGTAGAGTTGGAATGCTGTGACAAAATAGTAAGCTCCAGTATTTGGCATCAAACTATGACAAAATACACGGAATAGCTGTAGCCAAGTGAAGCCTCAACTCAAACATCTCTTGTTACAAAAATATCCATAACCTTATAAACTACCTTCACACAACATAGATACAAGTTCTCAAAATCCTCGCAACTCCAAAATCTCTATTCTTCTCAAACCTTCCTCGACACCTGCGAAAGTCCTCGGTTCTGCCCCAAACATTTTCTTGACTTGAGAACAACGATCCCGTATTAATTACGATCTGATGGATCGCGTGCGGTCTCACGAGTTAAAACGAGGTTCTCGATCAACTTCTCCTCCTCGTCTGAGAAGACGCCAGCGTAAGATCGACCTGGTGACTACCGTTACGGAGGACAGTGAGAAGCCAGTGGAAACTGGAATACTGTATACAGCAGGTGCAGCCTGGACATAATTTCGGTATATGAGCACCTTTCGAGGCACGAGGGGGAACCACGCCGCCAGGGCCCCATGAATCACACCCTCGTTAACCTATACCCCTCGTTTCATCTTTCTCTTCCTCTTTATCCTCTCTTCTTTCTTCCTATCATCCGCCACCTTCGAACGCGGACCAAACGCCTCTCTCCGTGCATATTTCTCTCTCTTATACGCGTTTACCCCGTTTCTTCTTTCCTCGTCTTTCTCTGTCTTCCCTCACATCGCTTTCTACTCGTCGTTTTCTCATATTCGAGCGTACCTCCTCTTCGAGCAGCGGCTTCTATACGCGAATGTTTGCCTTGGCCGCGACACTGCATGGGATCGCGACCCTGCGACACCATGTTATTTTAATTAATAACGTGGTAAGAGGGAATTTGGGATTGACGACTACTTGGAAATTTGACGGAATTTCGGTTCGCGAAGAACAGGATCGTTGGAAACGCGCGTCGTGGTTCATTTAGCTTTTGATGTATCGAGCTTTTGGCTCGTTCGTTTGAGACTTCGGTACTGTTCGATTCACTTGTATTGTGGACCCTGTTGCGTAATAATCTGTGAATAGAAGATTTTTACGCAATTTCGCGAAGGCTCGTCTCTCTCATTGAATGCTATAGCAAGTAAGTGGGTACTTCATTTCGAATGTTTCTTATACTTTTGCATATTATATTCATTCGTGTATGTTTGCAGTATCAGATTTCTCGTAAACGTATAAAAATCCACATTCCACTTACGAACTCTACGAACAATATCGGTAAATTCGAAAGTTTCAAGTTATAGACTATAAACTTCTCTTTCACGATTTTATAGTTTCTCATTAAATATATGATAATCAGACGACTTGTTACTGTTACGCGAGGATATTCGTCGAAAAAGTTAGAAGTTTAAACACACGTAGACTCTTCAGGTCCTCTGTCCTCGTGCAGAAGTTTTTTTTTTTACCAAAGTCCCGGCTTTCTCGCAGTGCCCCAAACGTCGAAACGAGAGCCTGTAGAATCGCCCAAATTCCCTGTAGCTCGTAAAAACAAAACGGTTCCGTTGTTCGTTTCGCGTATCCACACCGGTTGCTCCGGGCGAACGATCCATTTGACGAGCCGGTTCGTCGTTAATTAATTAGCATATTGCGCTGCATCGGCCCTAATGAGTTTAATGCCCCGCTAATTATCGGTAGCGAGGGACTTTTACGAGCGCTAAGTGCTCCACTAAACGTTCCTTGTAAATCATAGTTTAATTGACCGGCAGGAAAAAAACAACCGAGAATCGCAGTTGAGAAAGGATGAAAGAAATGCAGGTTAGAATGAACGTACCATGGTGAGCCATGGTGTACGCACGGCGGGTCAGCGATTTCGATTCCATAAATTACTGTTCGATCTCGCGTGTCACGCACCTACGTACGCATTGGCGAACAAAGATATACGTTTGCGACTCGCTATTTATGATAATCGATTCCGGCCCCGACCAACATTCTCTCAACCCATACACGATGTTAAAGACAGTACCGAGATGTATTCAGAACCGGTGATACAACGGTGTGAACAATGATGGGAAATTTAAATCAAGCTCTTTAATCGAAGACTAATTGTGTTAGGTATCGGGTAGTTTCCTCTGCAGACATGGGAATGTGATTTTGGAGAATATGAAAGATAGAATCTTAAGACGTTCCTTTTACAGAAGTAGAATTTGAAGATACTCTGCGTAGAGAAATTTTCAAACACTCTGTTTCTCGAGGATGGAATTTTGAGATGTTCTTTTCGGACAAGTTCAAAGATATTGTTCAAAGAAATGTACTCTTGCTCGTACTCGATTAGAATTTGGAGACATTACTTTTAGAGAAGCGAAATTTTCATATGTCTTAGAATTTTGAGATACAGAGAGAAGCGGAAGTTAAAAGATATTTTCTTACTCTTGTTCGTGTATCTTTCGGCTTTCGTGATTCGTAGATCGTTCTGGAATACTTTAATGACTGGAATCTTAAGAGATACACGTTATGAGAAATTTGGGGACAGATAAGAAAGTGAAAAAGACGGAAATGAGAGTCAATTCGTTGAAACACTGTGAAATGAGTTTGTTAATAAATTATTGGATACTATCTCCGAAAGAACTGTTATTCTTGAGAGATTGTTTTATATTAATGGCCAAATGCTTCTTCGTATCGACTCTCCTTAAATTCATTCATAAAAACGAGAAATCTCGTTTGACATGTTATTTAAGACTCCTTTAAAGTGTTATATCCCGTTTACGATTGCATCTGCGAGTGTTTTTTCGTTTGTACGCGATATCGTACGAGTAAACGGGACAAATTTGGAGAAAATGGTTGGCCAGTTACTTTAATGTTGCAGAATCTGGTTGCTTTTACGATCGCATTGGCGGATGCTTGTTATGATCTGACCGAAGTTCTTTTGGAATTTGTTGGTGAATTTGATCTAGAATTGAATTTCAAGTGAGACCAAATCTAAATATAATAATTTTTAATTTTTAAGTTAGAAAACGTAGCGCTACTTTTCTTTATAAACTTGAACCAATTTTCATAAGATTCTTGCCATACTTATCTTGTCTTCGGTCTAAACTAAATATTGGCATCTAGAAACAGAAAATCCCATAGTATCCCTGAACGTAACATCCAGAATCTTATATTATACCTCGCCGATCTTAAATCATACCGATACATCCTCAATTCCCTCTATCTGTGCCAAGATACAGTTGCTACAAAAAATATTTACACGTACTTTCATTCTCCTGTGAGACACTTTTTCATTCATCTTCGCACTATGAAATTAGTATAATCGTGTGAAAGTACCAGGAAATAATACGAAACGTAACGTACTCGCGTCTAATTAATTAGTACGCGAATGCCATGATAAATAAAACGATATGCAAATACTGTTTGCAGCCACTGTAGATGTACATACTGCACAAACCTCGAGCATCGAATCACATCCACATAAATCTCGATTTTCCCCGCAGCCGCGCCTCGACCAATCATTATTCCCAATCAACGTAAGAAAAAGAACCAGAAGGCAAAAAAAAAAAGAAAAAAGAAGAAGAAAGAGAAGAAAACGAAGAAATCAATCGATTGGCTGGTTTGTTATCATCGTTTCGGCCGGTTGAAACCGCGGCGTCGGCCGAGTATATAGGATTTATTTAAAGGTTCTGCCACTTAGGGGATTAAGGTAGGCCGCGAAGGAAATCCATTTGTCCGTTGGATGACGAGGCTGGCGCGCCTCGTTACAATCCGCCTCGTTTTCGGCCGGCCGATTGAAAAGTCACCGGCTGACTAATGGACGCGGGCTAATTGCCAACAAAGGCAAATCAATCTCCATCCGAGGCTCTAGTTGAGTCGTCGCTTCGCTAGTAGACGCGGCGAGCGTAAAACGGCGCGCGAGCGCTGACAGCTACAGTGGCGTAGACGCCATTGTCAACCTTTGTAACCTGCCCCTAGGGAATTTCATCGAACGCCACGGTTATTCGCGGGACGATGAATTAAGGGAAGCTCGCGCGGTTGCATGAATGCGCTGTGATTACAGGTATCCGCCACAGGGTTTTGTGGTGGTCTAGAATCGAGAGGTGGCTTTTCAAAGGAGCATGTTGATTGGAAACGTTTTGTCTGATATGGATTTCTGTATAGGGGAATCGATTGGGGTAGCGAAGAATTTTAAATCGTAGTGCCGACTAGTCCATCGTTATGATAGTTTGCGTGGATAGCATCACTGATAAAATAAGAACAAATTATTGTAACAATTTAAATAACTGGATAATTAGTAACTAGAAATATTAGTTTTCTAGAATTGCGCATCAACCAGTCGTGTATCGAGCATTATTCGTAATTAGGCGTTGAGAAGTTTATGTTGAAATCGAATGCGGTTTGATTTGCGATAGCTTGGAAGTTTGGTAGATAGTTTGTACGTGTGTCGTTATCAATAATCTCCTCTTCGTCACAATTATTGAAACAACATCGAGAATCCTCTTCTACCTTGAGAAACCTGCAACTTCCGGATTGATTTCAAAGAAACGCTTGATCTAGCGAAAAAGGAACGTTGCGAACAAAAGAGAAGATCGCTACTCCTTCTTGCCTCTATCATTCTTACGACAGTAATTACACGGGCCATCATTTTCAGATCCTAGGAAACCCATCGATTACGCCATTGCGCACACGCGAAGGTGAAACGCCGCTGGAATCAGGACGAGTGACGGAGACAGGAAGATGTGCTCACGGTGAGTAAAAAGAGGAAAGAAGCAATGGTTGCTGAAGAAGGGTTGAGCCTTACGAGACGCGAACGAAGAAGGAAGAATGGTTTGGTGGAAGGAGGATCAAGGCGAAGGAGTGGGGGTGGACTTGACCGAGAGATGAGTTTACTTTTTGCCGGACTCTAATTAGAGGCCAATTATATCGAGCAGGCGTTTGCCTCCACACAATGAACCGCGCGTTTAGTATCGATGTAGCCAGCCGATTAACTCCTATTTGTTGCGCGTTTTGTTCCCTCCCGGGGCTTTTCGGGCCGCGGCCGCTGAATAAATACGGGCTTAAGGGGCACGCACACCAATCCACCACTTCTTCTGGCTGCCTTTCAATTTAGGACTCAACCATACCTTTTTATGTTTCTCTTCTTTCTTTTTCTTCGTTAGGATTTGCAGTGAAAATCTGCTAGTTTGTTGTTGAAAAGGTGCACAGGTAAATATGTTCCCGTGTGTTTTGTTTTAGGGGCTAGATAAATACTAGTTGTAAATTAGTAATACATTGGAGGGTAGTTGAGATTGTATTTGACGATATAATATGAACAGTAATGAAATAGATAAACATACTTTACCAAGTGCTGACAATATCGTGTGAACTACCAACTTTATCGAGCTGAATTATCATGTTTGGTTTTTGAAAGATTAAATGATATACGCTACCACTGTTGATAGTACAATTTTTAGAAAATGGACTTTGTTGATTTAGTTTCGGATTGTGACTGAAAAATAAGTGATAATCATTGTGTTATTAATATGCAATATGAATGGTATTAATAAGATTCCTGACTGATTCGAATAAGAAGAGGAATCTTCGTCTTACCCAAATTCTAAAGACGAAATCCTGAAAGTCGGCCACGTTACGAACAAGATATAAATAAGGGAGAAAAACGTGGAAAGCAAGCCTGTTGATCGAGCAACTTGTTTATTGAGCCAATTATGAGAACGTGGACAAATTCAACGAGCTAATCAGCTTACGGTCATTACGATGCTTCTGCTAGCCACCAGGGGACTGCGTGGCATCTGATAAAATCCCTCTTATTTATTATGTACACCCCGTGACAGTATGTACATGCCGAGCGGCAGCTACTACGTGGTACGGGAAATTCATGGAGGGACTTCCGTTTTTGGTTATCGGATCCCGGTTGACACAGGTACGTTCATAAACGAACATATTTACTATGACATCATTAATCACTATTTAAACAATTTACTCTTTGCAAGAAATTATATTTCGCGAAGAGCTATTTCTTCAAGTGAGAATAGGATTTGAAAGGATTAGGAGAAAACTTACCAAACTCTGAAGATCAATAGATTGATTGAGAGAAATTTCACATCGAATATAGAATATAGAGATTACAGGTTGATGATTATTATCTTTGATAATATTACTTACTACTAGGTAGTCTAGATAATTTTTCTATGTCGAAATTCTTAACAAATATACGAAGATGTTATTCCAAATATAGTAGAGAATACTATTAAGATATTAAATCCTGAAGGTCAGATTAAAAGTTCCAAGTAAAGCAAATTTCCAACAGATCAAAGAATTATTTAAGCAGTAAAAACAGATACTACAGAGGTAGAACTCCAAATGTTTAATTTTGAATAAAGCTTAGAAATTTTCTGATGTTTTTAAACCGTAAATGTAAAACTAAAGATTCCAAGTGAAGCAAATATTTATATGGTACAACGAATGACAAATTTTTGTATGGAATAAGAAGAGACAGTGCAGAGATAAAATTCCAAATTTTTCATTTGGTATAAAGCTTAAAGATTTTACTCGCTTCGCAAATGTCGAGAGTCCTCGTTGATAAAGATCCTACACTGGTTGTAATATTGCACGCAGGGTTACTCCTGTGCATCCAGTGCTGTTGGTCGATAGCTCGGTTGCCTCTGTGTATAATACTGATTTCATATGCTAATTCCGTGATTAACAATGCCGGGACGCAGCGTTTCATCATCCCGTGCTACCAGCGACGTCTTAATACCGTGGATTTACATGCTAATTCGCCGAACGACGCAATAGCCTTCGCTTCCAAAGCGAGTGGACAATTTCCTCGCGTCTGTTTCCCGACATTTCCCTTCATTGCTAAATTTTCGTGAATTTTTCTGCACGCATTTATTATAATTGGTCGTTTGTTCGATTTTTCTTGCATTTTTTCATTTTTATAATAGAGTAAGAAAGATGAAATATAAAATTGTGGATGATTAAGTAGGAGATAAATATATTGATGATGAAATATCAGATTTGAAATAAGTAGTTTGTCTACATTTTTAGAACCTCTAGATTGACAAATCTACAGATTACTCGATACATGATTCAAAGAGAAAGCTCAAGATACATGAAATTTAAGAATAAAAACTCCGACAAGTCACAAATTATTTAATAAAATTATACAAAACCACAAACTATTCTCCAGTTATAGAAATGAAAAATAATTCCTTTTTCAAACGTTGCAATCTACAGACTCGTATAACTTGAGGAAGAAATACGTAGAAGGATTCTTGCAAGCTACGAATTACCTTCCACAAACTATCCTACAATCAGGGAAATAATTTTTCTAAAGCTTTGCAATCCACAAAATATACCGTAATTTGAACAGATAGCTCGCAGAAAATAATACTTAAAAACAAAGCCTCCAGTTAGAAAATTGAACAATAATTTTTTTCTCGAACATTGAACGTTTTCAAGATCCTTGCAAACTACAAATTATCCTCCAATTGGAGGAATAATAATTTTTACCTAAAACTTTGCAATCTACAAAATGCAGATAGTAACCTAAACGGAAAGCTGGCGGATTTAAAATAAACCCTGTAGTTAGAGAACCGAGCAATAATTCTTTTCTCAAGCTTTGCAATCTACAAATTAATACAACTCCAACGAGAAAGCTAAAAAAAAAACCATGGAAGCAACGATTCTTACACAAACCACAAATTACCCAAAACTACCTAGGAGCAGAAACTACCATCCAAGTGAGAAAAACGAGTATTACCGACCATCATTTCCTGCACACACGTCCGAGATGTTGGAATTAAACGAGCCTAGACTCGCCATAATAAACCTTCAGAAAACCGTCAATTTCCATGCAACATCTCCGAAAGCATCAAGCCTGGTATCTATCCAGTCGATCTACAATTTTCTCGCCGTGAATGTTGAACAACCGAACCACGAAGCGACATCGTATTATTAACGCGATTAGGGTAGTCGAGGCGCGAGTGCACGCGAGGATCGGTTGGAATCCGCTTGGAGAGGACTCCGCGCGTCATGCTGAGCGAGCTCGATCACACCTCGACGCCGTGGGACGTCGAGGAAGCCTTTTATTCAATTACCAGCTTCGCCTTCCGACTAAATTCGACGAGTTTTCGTCGCGAGAGTCACGTGTGCGCATGCGCGCGATACCTTCACAAGGTTAATTTATCGGTATCGTTTAAGAGAAGGAACGTTAATTAGGCGTGGAATATCGACAGCTATTTCCTGATCGTCGTTGGTTATTTTTCCTTCTTTCATAACCTTTCGAGGTGTGGTATGATTGGCTTCATAGCGATGCTTGTTGTAGAAAATTGATAGGTTGAGGTTAGGTTACGGGTGTTAAGTTTCTTGCGGTTTGGACGAACTTATCATAAGATACGTTTCGATCGATCAGACACTTAGACGGTTGGTTTCGTTTCGGTTTGGAAAATGCTTGGAGGAATTTGAAGGTTATGGCAAGGGTTAGGTTAGGTGTTACAGTTTGAGTCCTTGGAATTAGCACTTTGTAAGGATAACCAATTTGTATTCATCAATATCGAGTAAGAAAATGGAAGAAGAGGAAGAAGGTTGTCCTGCTGTGACAATTAGTCAGAAATATCCTTAGAAATATTTCCAAGAAACTAGAATTAACAGAAATCTGAAAAGAATCAATTCCACACCGAAGATCATTTTCGAACAACCATTGCATTAACCCATATTCTGATAAACAGATCTCGAATTTCCAAATGGAAAACATCTAATAAAAATTTCTAATCGAATGAACCAAATGAATGAAACGAATGAAAAGGACCGATAAATCAAATTTCCACCAGAATGTATCACAGAAATAAAAAAGAAGGTCTTTGAACATCCTAACAGCGGAGAAAATTTGGTCGAAACGCTAGAATTATTTTCTATGGAGTATTTTCAGGTAAAAGTGTTAAAGAAGGCGACTGTTCGCATAAATCAAAATGATGCCAGTGAACCATAGGGTTCCATGGAGGGGGCGGAGAGATGGACCTTGGTCAGGGTTAAGCGTGTCGCTGGCGCAGTATGATGCCGATCCTATCTGAACCGGCTAATATAGTTGTCGTGAATATCTTAAGGTCGGCCGCGCATTCCATGGTGTTTCTTCGTTCGAGGGTCGCCACGGGGCGCCCATTCGATCTGGCGAAAGCATCTGCTAATTCGGAATCATGGGAATTTGATTGGGCTTCCTCCCTTCCAATCTGAATATCCTTGTCTTTGGACGAATTTTTATGCCACTAGGCCTATTACGCTGTTCCTTGATAAGATTACTTTGTCTGGCAATAGTGGATTACACTTTATGATGGATTATGTAAGATATTACTTTTCTTGGTAACGCTTCGTGATCATCGTGATAGAATTTTTTTACTTCTCTGCATTTTGTTGCTGTTCTTTTTTTTTGTTGATGTTTTTCATCCTTTTTACGAAGCTTTTTTTATTAAGAACTTACGTTAGAATATTTTTATTCGTCATAGTATTTTGGGGATATTCGTAGGAAATTACTTCTAGGATATATAGGTAGTGAAAATTTTGTAGCGATGAGAATCATAAACGCTCGGTACGTTTCGACGTGTGCGAGCTCCATTGAGAATATTTGTTAAATGTTTCATGGTATTACACGTTCAGATTGTTTCATGAAAAATGTGTAAATGAGTATCGATTATAAAATTGTAGTATTTCATATGTCGTATATATCAATATTAGATATTACTACGTAATATAATTTTATAGCAGAATATTTAATTTAAGATTTGGACTTCATTTTCTAAGCGTTAATCGTCATTCACGATAATTTTTAATTTTAATCTTATCGTAGCTGAAATAAATTTTTCGAATCTTAACAATACCTTTCGCTATTAAAATTCTTACAACTCCTGCAACTCTACTACAGCTATCGACAGAAGAACAATCTACTTCAACAATTATACTAACGATACTATTTATAACTTTGGTAGAAGATTCGTAGATATTCGATATACGCGAGATTATCAGAAATTTATCGTTATTTCATTTATTTATTATTATTTGTATTCAAAATGTCATTTGCAATTCCATTCGTTTTCGCGATATTTCCATTCCTCCCTTCATTTCTAAATCTCGGGATTTAAAATCTGCCTGCAACGGGATACTTTTTACACCGAAAATCGGCTGGCTTCGTCCGATCTTTATCAGAAGGGGAAGACATCTTTGGCGCACGTTTAGACTATGCGAATAAATTCGCCCCTTTATTTTGTTACATTTACTTTACGCGCGACGGCGAATGTAATTTTAGAATGACACGGCCCAATGAGAAATACGGCCAGGCCGCCCATTATTTCACCGTAAAAAATAATGAGATTCCAACCAGTCACCCGATACCTTCCTTCGCGTTTCTTCGTTCCCCCAGCACCCGTGAATAAATTATCAAAACACTTTATCGCGACGATTACGCGCCGTTACGACTTATTTCCCACCACCACCTTCTCCATTTCTCTCCCCAACTGACGAGGAATCACCGTAATCGTTCGATATCAACGAATATCATGTTACGACAGGAGAAATTCAGGGAATCCCACGAAATTCATTTTCAAGATACTTGGACACGTTCTTGGAAAATTTATTTCCTGGAATAGAAATTACAAATAATTGGCCGTGAGATTACAATCGACATCTTTTTTCAGAGTATCGTCGATAAAATTTCACTGGATTGTGACGATTTTATGGTGTTTTATGGCTAATACTTCATTTAATTTCGTATTTATAAATTTCGGTTTTTCGGCAAAGGAGATTTTCGTTACAGTTGCAATGAAATTTTTAGTCGTATTTATTGTAAATGATCGCTACAATTAAAATTGTATCGATAAACGCGATATAAAATGCTTTTTTTAATTGTTACAAATTTCAGGATAGAGAAAAATTGCTATTTTTAGTTGCTAAATGTATTATTTATTCTCGTGTAGACAAATTTTTCATTTTCAGAGAAAAAAATCGCAAAAGCATCGGTAAAAAGAATGATATTTTCTTGCGAGAATAGCAATCTTCCCGAGGGGGAAATTCTTCTTTGGTTAAACTGATCGCAGAAATTTTGCGAATCTCAATAAAACCGTGTCGGCTACACGTGTCTGGGACTCGCCACGAAATGCGAGAAATGTCTCTGGCCAAGCCGCTGGAATCTTTTTGGCCGATCTGCGGCTGCTCCTCCTCGACAACACGATCTGGTGAGCCAGATCTTCTGCAGAAACATTTTTATTTCGTTTTTCAAAAGAATTTCGCTGCTCTTATCTATCATAAACCGAGCTTTACTATTTTTGCAAATGGAAATATAAATACAAAATATAATTTTCATATAAAGATTCTAAAATTATTACGTTTCTTTTCATTGCGTATTCTCTTAACGTATTTCAGTTTTTAACTTTTTTCCACGTCATACATACTCTTATTCCATTACTGTTCACTCAGGGAATAATTATATTTGTTATATAATAATCATTATATATTCAGCGATTAAGGGTCTTAAAACGTAAGAAATTGAACAAATTGCAAAAAGTACTAGCAGTAACGAATTTATCGTTAGTATGATATACAGCTCACTTCGATAGTACGACAATCGTATTTCCATACTTTCTATTCTACAACCCAGGTAATCTGTGCGTGTCTGAGTTTTTAAATATTTATCGTACAAAGAAATTAAAAATGTAACGTACAATTTTTCTGACATAAGAATACCTAAGACTAAAACCAACGACAGTCACCGTACTTACATGGCAAATGCGTATAAGTCATATGTCAATCGTCCCTTTATTCTTTTTCAACCTAATACGCGCCAACGTTACAACAACAGCACGCGACACCACTTACATTTAAAGAGGGCATCAAAAATTAATATTCTCCGTCTCTACACTACCATACGTACAATTGCCCCTAACATACAAATCGTTAGACGCCTGCCAAGTCCCAATTCCACCCCCATGAACCTACAATTAGTATTCTATCGCCGGCAAACAAATTTTAAACGTTTCACAACGACTTCCTTCGAGCATGACCGGTCGCCGTCGAATTATCGAAGAAATCTAACGAAAATGTTCGATCGATTAACGTCGTCCAGGCTATAATATGTCGCCGTGGTGGCTTCCGGCTTTTCAAAAGCCTCTCTATCTTTCTTCGGCCATTTGTCCTTTGTATATGGGCGGCATTGTCGATGCAAGCAACGTTCTGACAACGGTTGAACGATGCAGACAGTGTCAACGGTAAATGGTTATGACGGGGACGCTTTGAATCGTTGATTTCCATGATGTCACATTACACGGAAACGCTGCTTGTCGACACTCGATAACCGGCCGGTCACGATCCATCCTCTACGCCACGATTTATCGTTCCCCTCCGCTTCCCTGTTCGGGCATCGACTATGGTGGTTGTTAATGAGATTGGAACTTGGTTTTTCGTTTGCTCGTCTTTGGGAAAACACGCTTCTGTTTGTTTGATGTTCTCTCTCAAAATCAATTCTTCCTGATATATTTCATTGTGGTTTGTAGTGGCTCTTCGATGTTTCCATCTTCGTTTGTTAGGGGTTTTAGTTGATACTAGATTCTAATTACAATTTGTACTTTACGTGTCCTGATAGAGTAAAATACACGAAGTTTACTCGAGTTTGGGGCAGCTTGATTCGAATGGCGTGTAGATTGATAGGTTTAGATATATATTATTCAAACGTGAGTACGTTTGTTCTGCTTCTCATACTTTGATTTGATCGAATGTCATGAACAATATGATACAACAAGATGGCTTTTGTACTGTGGTTTTTCATATATATAATTTGTAATCATGATTAAAATGATTCTTGAAACACATCAATTTGGAAGAATTTCGCAGAATTTAATATGCTTCGTTTAAGACTGATTGCTTAATCAATTATGAGCACTTATGAATAAATCTCTTGTTAATGAGAACTGGTATGTGAGAGAAGTTTTTAGGTAAATCTGAGATGCTAAAAATAGTAGAAGCTACGAAATGAAGATCCGGAAGACGTATCACGTTCTATAGATATAATAACGTCCCTTCGTTTCCTGTGTTAGATAACCATGCCTAATAATGATGTGATTCTACATCCTGTATATTTAACAGACAGCTAATGGACTATCAATTAGGAGACAACTACAATCAGAACCAGAATTGCGTGGATGGTTGAATTCTAAATTAAATTTTCTGATTTGTCAGAAAAGAAAGGAATCCATTTTTGTTCTTCCCCTTTAGTTCAACGATCAAACAAAATTCTCAGTTTCTTTACTAAGTTGCAAGTCGCATTTCATTTCATTATTCACTCGTTGGTTGGATAAATACAATTATTCGCCCTCCAAGAACACTTATCCAACAACGTAAAATTAAAATTAATGATAAATTTTCACACAAAGTCTATTTTAATATCCCAAAATTTTATCTGTGTGCACTGCATAAATTATCGCGAGGATTTTAATAAAAATATTGACTTTCAATGTATATGTATCCAATCTGATATACACGTTACAGATATGTTAGAGCTCTTTCAGACAATCGATGGTATTATCAGTATTTCAAGGATCTGAAGGAAAATGACCTGAAACAAATATCGACAGTATCGTAACGACGATACACGTTGAGTCTTTTAGTTGAGAACCTTGTAATATTGACAGTGTATATTGATAGTCTGGGGGCGTCGTTTCATACGAATGTACATGTAGTGGTGGACAAAAGAAAGTTGGAAAGTCAAGGCGAAAGGAACATGGGGAAACGAAATCGTAATTGACACATGTAAAGAATAAATACAATGTACATTCTCTCAAAATTGATGAAATGTTGCTGTCATGGGAAAAAATGTTTAATACAAAAGTTGCTAGTGGTTAACATGGTTAAGTAGCGATCTTCAAATTTCCTTTGCCTTTCACTGTGTAAATATATTATATCCTACAAGCATATTATAAATACACCGATGAAACAACCCGTTAACACCCTAAAGCTTACGTCCAACCACCTGCAATCTCGTAAAAAATGCTCACAACCAGCACGTAAGATCCCCAGTCGAAACAGAAACAAAAAAACAGTCACGATTTCCCTTTAAAATCACCCAACGACAGAACTAAGAATCGATATAAGTCCCTCGAACGTGAACGACGGTCCGTTAAGGGAATCTTGAACAATCCCATTCGGAGGAAGCCGCGATAGCAGGAGAAACATACCCTTTTCTCATCTTGGATGATGGTCACGGCTGAACGCGGTATAATCGGTGCCGATGAACGATCGATCGACCGGCTAGCCGGGTCGTAACAACACGGGAAACATCGAAACGACGGTTTTACCACGAAAGAAACGGTGACTATAGCAATGGATGATTAATCATTGAACAATGGCCGGTGGTTTGAACGGAAGGCTGGCTATGGCCACTTGGAAGTCGCCACCGGCCAGCCTTCGTCTACCTGGAAGCCTGCCAATTAATCACGATCATCGTGTGCACGCCTGGTGTGTACCTAACTCGGGGACCGAGTTAGGACCACCATAAACAAAACGCGCCAATAGACGAGCGACCAGAGGCCACGGCTGAATTATTGGCCGTGTGTGACTGACATTCGTGAACTTCGCCGCTCAGGAAGGAAGTCTATCGATGCCTTTTGCTCTAGCCAACCGTAATTTCTATTACGATCTCTTAAATGGTTCTATAATCACTGCGAGGGTTGTTTTGGCTTAGGCGAATGAATACAGAAGAGTAGGTTTCTTTCTTATTTTGCTAGAGAATTTCTTTTATTGATAATTGTGGATACATTGAACTATGGAGTTTTAATAGTGGACAGGGTGAACAAGGATGTGTTAGAAAAGGAAAAGTAGGGGAGTAGAATTTGTTTTTATACTCGACGAAGAAACTTACATCTCCGTTTTTTCTTATTTTTAACTATTTCGATGTTTGGAATGAGAAAATGCCGAAAGCTGAAGTTCTAATAGAGAAAGGACTTTGTTAGTGTTAGAAGCAGGAGAATAGGAAGGTAGAAGGGAAATTTTATCATTATGGATACTTTCTGCCATATTCGATTACAATTTTAATGTTTGATAGACGAACAGTTTTATTGCATAGATTTATAGCAATAATAAATTTATCACAATATAATGGTACGTTATACGTATTATATCCATATAAGAGTATATTTAATTTTCTACTACAAATGAATACGAAGAAATTGGTCATTTCAACGACTCTCGAAACCTTGCACGATACGTTACAGCGACGTTCCAAGTGAAAAATTCTCGTATCACCACTGGCGTTCACCTTTCGCTCGTAAACAATACTCATCAGCGACCTCTTCTCGATGCCTAGAGGCGAAGCACGAGGTCGAACGGGCCGAAAATATTTTAATATTTCGCCGATCGCGTTTCAGAGAGGCTCGTCCACACCCCGTGGTCGTTTAAAGGACAGGAGGACGAGCCTGATCGATGATAAATGAATAATTCGCCAACGATGCTATCGTTAATTACATGTAGCCTCAACAATGGTGTGATTGTCTCGGCCGATACACGACCCACCCCCTTCTTCCATCCCCCTTCAAACCACTGACCTCTAACGTTCCCCTCGCCTTCTTTTCTCCCTCTCTCGCTTTTCTCTCTTCTGATCCTCTCGTTCAAGTTTCACCTCCCTTCTCCTCGGTGATTCTTCATGGACCTCTGTTCACTGACGCCGGGACGCGTGTAGGTGCCATTATGGTCGCGTCCGTGAGGAAGGTGGGCGCCAAACTTTTAAATCGACGCCTCCGCAATCAAATTACAGACCGGGACACGACGATGCCCATGCATTATTTATGGCCGATGCCGCGTGCCTCGTACACGCACACACGTGCACGCGTGAACAACGCGAAAGGGAGAAAGAGAGAGAGAGAGAGAGAGAGAAAGAGGACAGGCCGAGGATGGACCCAGAACCCTGTTCAAGGGGTTAAGAGCATCGGCGTTGATAATTCGATGACATTATGGTAATGCCTAACGAGATTCCTTTATATATACAGTTTATGCTGATCGGATACGAGGAGCGGGTTTTAATCAGCGCGTAACACCGGGACTGGATAATGTGAAAATGAATAGCGTTTTTGGTCATCTTTTTCTGATATGGAAATTTGGAATTTCTGGCCTATTATTTGAACAAATACGTAGCATGGACAAGAAGGTTTTGGTATTTCATTTTTTTTTTTTTTTTTTTTTTTTGTGGTGATATTTTGTTAACGTGTTTTGTAGGGTTGAGTAATGGGAAGTTGGATAGGATGTTTGGAAATTAAGAATTGCTGGTGTGTTGTTCAAGCAGACATATAGCATGTATAAGAAGATATAGTGTACTTTTTGGTAAAATTTTATCGGTGTATCTTATAGTTTCACGGGATTGTATAGTGTGATAATCAATAAGATTTGTAGTATTTTCTTTGTCGTGTGGAAATTAAGAATGTCTCATCTATCGTCTGAAAAACGTGCAAGACGAATAGGGAAGTTTTGATGTTCTTCCTACACAAATTTTTTGATACGTTAACAAAATATAATGATTGGATATTTCCTTTTGTGAAATGTAAATTAATTTTGTTCCATTTGTGAACTCGTATGAACATCATATGATCTCATCTATTCAGATTCATACAAACGGAGTTCTACGATAATTAAACTTATTTAATAAATAATTTTCCCTACTGCGTCTATCGGAACGTGGAGAAAAAATATTAATGTGAAAGCAAAGTTTCTAAAGGGGGTGAAGATAAAATTAAGTAATTAGAAATTTTGTAAGGTTCTTTCGGCTGTTGCGTAAGTACGTTTAGCTTCTACAGACTTAGGTAACATGACATGAATATTGCTCCATCGCCACCCATGTTGTAAGCGAGGGAGTTATTATGGTAGCGCACCCTCGCGCGAATATGCGTAGTATCACTCTGCTATCGCGCTTCGAATATTTTACAAGCGTCAGCCCTTTTATTATGAGTGTCCGGTGCCCATTATGTCTCATCGTGAATTTATTTATCGTAATTTAGTAGTAAACTTATAGCAAGTTAGGTATACAACCTAAAGTGTCTTTTTATTTTTAATATTATTAAAAATATTATATTATTAAAAATAAAAAGACACTTTAGGTTGTATACCTAACTTGCTATAAGTTTATTACTACATTACGATAAATAAATTCGCGATGAGACATAATGATTGAAACCCGCTCCTCGTATCCTCGTATCCGTTTTATTTCTCTTTTGCATCGTCCGTAAACAAAATTTTATCATTTTAACAGAGAACGTGCAATTAGATACGAATAATATCTGCCGATAAAATTTTTTCATACGATTTCAGCCTTAACAGCTTTACAACGGTAGAAAATCTTTATTTATACTTTTCTTTCTTCTAACGAATTTTTATTACGAGATACCAAGTCGTAAATCTTATTTCTGTTATTGAAAAGTAAGTACAAGCTTTGTGTTCATCGTGGTGAAAGACTTAACGAACGAAAGTTTCTCAAACAGTAGATCCAGAGTTCAATTCAATAGACAGATTAATTATTTCACACCTCAGATTGGCGGTATCTTAATTGCTCATTAGATAACAGCGTGAGAATCGTGTTCGTTTCACGGCTAATTAACATTCATTTATGCGGTTGTTCGCGTAATTCCAATTCAAGATTCTATCCGCTGCGAAAACGAAATTTTCACTTGTTTCTCTTAGATCTTCACCTTATTCGATGGTAATATATGGATATATTACGTGCAATTTAAATTGCTTCTGAATATGGATATAGATAATAACTTTGAGCAAAATGTATTTATTCGCAAGCAATCTGACAACGATCTATAGATATAATCTCATTTAGATTTGAAACGTTTGTGTCTCTATTAATACTACATATTTCCATTTAATCTACGGCAAGAAATATTACAATAATATTCCACTTGTAATACATATTATTAACCACTATCTCAAGTTGGCAACTAATTCTTCAACTGAAAATATTAATCTTTAAAACGCTATGACGATCAAATCAGATTTCTATCATAATTACATCCTTCGTATATTTATATCGTTCGCATATGCCTACGTGTTTACCGTATTCAATGGTAATTTAACAATACCCTATATTTTACATAATCGATAGTTTCTCGAACGAATTCCTACGTTGTAATTTCAAAGCATCAACGTTCATGGAAAGAAAAAAAGCATTCTTCATGAGCCGTATAATCGTACATACATACGTATTATCAAAAAGAATTACTGGTCTTTTTCATTAACATACCTCGGCTGCAATTTTATGGCTGATTCTGGAACTTGCGAAAGAACGTAGTAAATATATTGGAATTAAAAGTCAGAACGCTTGAAATTCCGACGGTTGGTCGTTCGTCGCGTGAGCGCCATCATCATTTCTTTTTGTGTCATAAACACTCTCCCAGCGATTCGAATCGCGTCGAAAACGTGAAAGAGGCGTGTGACCCTCCTCAGGGATGCCAGCACGCGTCGAAGCCGTCATAATCGATTCCTCGAACGTCTTCTCCGCCAGGGCGAAGTCGTTAATGACGATGCCAAAAAATGCGAACGACCACCCTCAAGACCTCCTTGCCGATTCTCGTTGCGTTTCAGACCAACCTTTCGGATTAATTTCACGTTACTAGTCGAGCATCGGTCGTACATCTTGTGTCGCCGCCTATCTTCCTTCCTGGCTATTTTTTAATCATTTTTTCCCCCAGACGTTTATGCCAGGGCAGACAGTGATAGAGCAGTAAATTTGTAATAAAAAAATGCTTGTTAAAGTTATTGTGGATGTTTATACAAATTTATACGTCTGTGAATACACCTTCAGAAATGGAATTTAGGCAGAGATTGTTTCGGTTATTATTATAAATATTGCAACTACAGTGTACTGTATTTTGAATGTTTTATATATTTCGATATATCATGCGCAATTTTACACGTTTAGATATTCGTAAACGCGTAAACACTTGCAGCCTAGTTTTTATGGTAATTAAAGTTAAGCGCGCTATAGCAAATACTTTTGTATAAGATGTCTAATTTTTATTTCTGTTGAATTACTTCAAGAAAAACTCTACATTTTTTCTTCCGATCTGGAGACTGCTGTTACAAAGAGAATAGAATTTAGTGAAAAAGAATCCAAAATAAGGAGAGGTCCATATTATTGTGCGTTGAATATAAATTTTGTTTTGAGTTACAAGGTCAAGAAAGAAAAGAACTATAAGTAGATTTCTATTGCTGTTTCTTGTAGCCTTTAGCTAGAGCTACACACCAAGGTTAACTTTTTGGTAATGTCCTTTACTATAAATATATGAACATGCTCCCTGTCATATTCTTCTATTGTATTGTAACACTGAAAGAGTGAGGATCTGGATCAGCATACTTATAGTATAACTATAATTATACTTATACCTATACTTATTTCAATATATTTTTCTATTACAAATTCATCCACTCGTTCCTCTATCAGTTGACCTCAATAATTTCCAAAATGTAATATAATAAAATATAAATATACACAAAATATAATATTTGAGATATCATTAAATCTGAAAATTATAAAATATAAAATAGACAATCGTTGGTTATAGATGAAAAACGCTTAATAGAAGATATTCTGTGAGATGGTTAGGTTGAAGTTTTGTTTAGAAGCGAACATCTGGAAGGGATTTCGTGACGATTCTAACGGGAGGAACGCATGTAAATGCTCGTCCAAGCAGGACACATTTCTCGCCCGTATCCTTTTCCGCGAATTCGCACGAATTCCTCGCACGTCCTGCGAACGAGCTGGCATCCGCATTCGGGAATTCGCGGTACAAACAGCCAAGATACTCCAGAGATAATGACGAAAAAATTACGGGAAGCTTTCGACCATGAAACACACCAGTCTCGGAGCAAGAAAGTTTCTCCATTTACTGGTTTAAAAAATATACTTTGCTCTGTAACGAATTTCTACTATCCCTTGTAGTTCGCAGAAAGAAAATTTCTCCTTGTTTTTTTTTTTTTTTTTATATTTGTATCTCTCACGTCTCGCATTTCATATTCTTTATCCCAATATTTCTAATAATAAATGTGCGGGTCACGTCGTTTCCGTGCTACACAAAATGAAATTCGTTTGCCACGAAGGTCAGTGTTCGTGGGATGCCGAATTACGTTTGTGACAAGTCGCGACTTCTCGTATGTTTTCTAGGAAACGAGATTCATTTTGCGAGACATGGATTTTCGTTCGTGGGAAATGACGACTTCTCCTGGGTTTCGTGCGCTGCATTGTACGTTTCGTGGGAAAAGTACATTGTTCTCGTTTAAAACTTCTTTCTATCGCAAGTCCTCGAATACTTGCGCGAGTCACTGTTCATTTTCCTTACGCCTGTCTCATTCTATTTCGTCCTTTTACGAACTTCCATTCCACGTTAGTTCGTTTCCGCGGCTCGTTTTCAAAGTCAGTTTCGCCGCATCGTAAAAGCAACATTAACCGACAACCAATAGCCAGTTGACGTTTCAATCTGTTCCTCGTGGTCATTCAGAACGGAAAGAAAAACCGCGGTAACCACCGCCCCTACGAGAAAAAGGAAAACACCACTTTTCTGCCCTTTTGTCCATCGACTCGCTCTAGCGCTCCTCCCTCGCGTTTTCTCCGCGATCATTTCGCATCTGCACGACGCACGAGGCCGACACAATGGCCCCTCCAAATATTTATTTTTTCGTGTGGACGGTCAGCCTGAATACCGGCGATAATCTCGTTAACCGACACAATGCCACCGAAAACCACAGCCAACCACAAAGACCTTGACTCCGTGGAAAAAGTTAAGAGGATGCTCCTTTGCCGAGATTTCTAGATCGAACGGGATACCACGGTTTCTGGCTATTGCCTTGAAAACTTTTCCGTTTCCCCTACCACCTTGCTAAATCGTATTTTGCTTTCAAAGAAATCGATTTGCTTTTTGGAGTTTTGAGAAGAGGATATTTGATGATGGTTATCGTTTGAGATACTTGCTGCAGATTAAGATGGATTTGCAGAGGATTATTTAGGTTACGAATCGTAGAAATAGGAAAAATGTTTGTACCTTCCTACATGTATTTCTTTCGTTAATTATCGTAGGTTCACATTCTCTAATTCTTAATTATCTATATTTTAATTATGTTTTCACTTTTGTATTTGCGGGCGATCATCAAATATATCATCACCGTTGATCAAAATTTTTTCAGAAAAATCTTATATTTTTACGTAATGTTTCTCTCCCCTTTCCGTTCTAATTAGCACATGATATCTTTGCCATTTTTAATTCCACGCCCAGCACAGTTCTTGCCAACTTACAGAAGGTAGAATCTCATTTATAATTAAATTGCGATTGACCCAAAAAGCTCCGAACTTGCAAAACAATTCTTCTTGAAGAATCACCGCCTGGATTCTCAATTTCTAGCTTAGCAAAAAGTCAATACTTGGTCTTCGTCTGTCTAGCATAGTAAAATTTCGTTGGAAATCCCTGGAAATATAAAAAGAAAAGGAGAAAAAAGAATTGTACGCGTGAAGGGACGAGATTGAGGGTTTGACGTGGGATCGTTCGGCCATAGCTCCATACCTGGTGGTCCCCATAGCCACCATGGCTCTAATCTAATCCGACAGGTCACCGATACAACGGCCTTCGGATTAACCGGCGTTTTGTACAGGTTAGCCTACCGATTTCGGTCCTCGTGACATCCTCGAACTCGCAGGATATCTTATCTGCTCCTCTTCCTACCTTTCTAAAAGAACGACTTTGTAAGCTGAAACAGTGTTTCTTCGTGACAACTATGGCTCGGTTACCAACCTGCTTACAAGCCACAACACGAAGTCCCGGAGATTAGTCTCGTCGAACTCGATTCTTCGTCTTACGGCACTCTTATGTTATTTAATTTACGATTTTGAGTCAAACGAAGGGAGGAAGAGACACAGTTTCTTGGTGGTTCTTGGAGCTGAGAGATTTTCAGAATTTTTATGGTCGTAGAAGGAAGATGATTGATTAGGTCGATGATAGAGGGTTGAGAGAGTTAATACTGAAGACTGTTTAGGAGGAATTTTTATGGAAAGCTAGTGTTTACTTGGGAAGAATTATATAAATTGTTTATGTTATATAAATATGTTTCGCGATTAAAATGAGCGTAAATAATTATACGATATGCGTAAAGTAAATATAACAAGTTGAAATTATTTATTGATTTGGTAAAAAAATATACGACTTTATAAAGGGTTTTTTCAGAATGAAAATTTCACGGTAAAATTATTTTTGAATCGTAGAATTTAACAAGGGCAAAAAAGCATAAATGAAAGGAACGTGTTTAAAGAAAATTCCCCATAAAATAATGGGATAACGAAAAGGAAGGAAATGCCAAATGGGACGATCGCAATATGAAATGAAATTTTACATATACGTGATCTTACTATTGGAATATCGTTCTTCATTTCACGTTTCATTCATTCTCGTTCGTTTCATTTTCTGACGATCGATTACGATGGGACAGAACAGAATTTCTAAAAGCAATCTAAATTATCGAAATAGATTTTCCTATAGAGAAAAAACTTCCCTATAAAGTAATCATTAAACGAAAACACTTATTGGAAAAAATAATAAAACCATAGATATGAAACTATCAACGTATAGATAACTTTTTACAAGATTTTCGAGAACGTGCCTAAAGGTAGTAGGCGAGAAATTCATATTCAGAGGTGGTCACCGTTCGTAGTATGTAAACAAGAGCCGACCAACGTGATCGCCATCAACGATCGATCGATCGATCGATCGATCGATCTGCCTTCCAGGCGAAATCGCTTTCGCGGAACGATAAAATATAAGCAACGACTTGATCGCAAGATTAGCGCGACTCCCCGCGATGTCTTACTCGTTCTCTTTTTTAATCCTCTGTCCTTCTCATCATCGTATTTTTTCCTTTTTTATTTATTCGTCGTCCACCGTCCGCGACTTCTGTTCGTGTCGCGGTGATTTTACGCGTTCGTTGACCCACGAGTCCGTGTAAAATCTCTAAAAGGAAGCAATGGATCCTTCGTGGGACAGTTTAATATTTCCAAAAGAGAAATTGTAGAATGTTTCGGAATATCTTCGCGTCGCTATTTTTCCTTCGCCCTTTTTCTTTACTTTTCGTGTATTGCTGCAGAGAAAGTGCAGGGTCAAAGGTCACGGGTCGCGGAGTTATTCATTCAGATGTTGGACTGTCTCTTTACGTAACGTTGGTGGAGTTTGGCACGGGATATTCTTTATCGATATTGGCCAAGAGAATAAAGTCGGATTTTGATAAACTTTGCGTTATTTTTTTCTTTTTGTATCAAGAATTTACTCTATTAATCTTCGTAGAATTTTAGCTCGAAAATTTGCAATCGTTTAGGAATTCTTTATCGAATTCCCCTTAAATAGACCATAAGCGTTATAGTAGTTTATGAAATTCGATCAGTATATTTCTTTGAATACAGAAGGCTGCTTCAAATTTCACGTCATGATTATCTTTGAGAATTTTCCTAAAAAAATGCGATCTCTTTCGTTCAACCAGTAATCATTAAAGAATTTCTTATACAGTCGGTTTATTGTTATCTCAGTGCTATTTAATATATAGTGAAACCTTCACACACAATATTTTCCTTGAATTCGATGAACAAGTGTTCCGGCAAACCAACAAACAAGTTTAAGAGTGCAATAAAAATCCTACGAATAACAAACTAATCAAAATTTCTTCCTCGTCTCTCTATCTTTATTACCCACTCGAAAACATTCTTCTTTAAACCAATGAGTCTCGAAACTCGCTTAAAAACACTCTTAAACTCCAAACACCCGGTCATCTATCACAAAACACACTGAAAAGGGTTAATTTTCAAGGGTCAGCGTTTTAGAATCGGATTTCCAGTCACGCAAACAATCCTACCCTTCGTAGGATCTCTTTAAGGGAACAACAGGGATCTCGGAATCGAGGCCTTCCATAAAAAGGTGACGCCATAAAAATATTTCGACTCTTACGTTTCTTCCTAAACCGTATCGTTGGTTCTAAAAATGTTTCGTTGGTGCACGCCCCCGTTACATAGGCCGACGATTTTTAAAGCGCGTCCACGAGCCCGTGAAAGTCAAGATTAAAAAGTCCCTGGGGTAGATCACGAAGCTTTCCATGAGACCACCGTATCCAGGATAATCGCGATGTCGCGAAGAAACGAACCCTAAAGATTTTTTGACTACCCCCTGAGTCTACTTTCCAACACGTTGTGCGTTTTATATTCCGCGTTCCTTTCTTCCTTTCTTTTCCTCTTCGAATTTTTGAAGCTTCCTTCTTCATCACCACCAACACAAATCTATGTCACCTAATTAACCAAAGAAATTGTTAACCACGACGAAGAGTACAGAGAGTAGAAGCAGTAACGTCGTTCTTGAAATCGTGACAACCATCCAACAATAAGATCATTTCTACATGAAATTTCCTACTTCTAAGTCACCAATTGCTCAACACTCAACCCTCATCTCTTCATCGCTGCGCACCAACACAAATCTATGTCACCTAATTAATCAAAAGAATTATTAACCACGATAAAGAACACATCAAGTAGAAGTTGTAATACAGTTCAGAAATTATTACACAGGTCATATTGCCCATATTAGGATCGAGCGGGTTCAAGTGGGGATAGGAAGGAGAGCGAAAGAGAGAAAGAAAGGGAGAGATGCTTATCGAAAAGCGAGGGCTTTGTGTTAAAGAGACTAATTCCCAAATGAGTTATTACCTATAAAACGCGCGGCCCTTAAGTGGACGGTAATATTACCGCGGTAATAAACGGCCATTTATGGTTCTCCCCTTGTGTTACCCCCCTTCACCCTCCAACACGCCCTACGAGACGCCCCTTCACGGGGCTATAGCGCGTTCGCCACGGAAGCGATGTAAATAAACCCCCTTTGGGCTCTCTTCTTTCTTTCCACGAAGCTCGACTATTAAAGTTTACGATTCTGCCGCCGCCACGGCACCGTGCTTAATTAATTAGGTTCAACAATGTGGACCGCGACGAACGACGGTTCGCTTGTGGCTTTTGTAGTCTCGGACAATAGGCAGGGAGAGAGTTATTTGTTATTTCGGTTATTTCAATTCCACGGTCGTTATATGACGTTTTGGAATTATGCTTCATAGGAGACAGATATAAAGATATCTTTATTTATGAGCGATAATAGCGTGTTCGATGCTTCCACCTTCAATACAGGTACCTAACCGTGGATATTTTGATCGCAAGCCAAAGGGAGGAGCAGAATTATTTGTCGTTTCGGTTATTTCGACTGTACGAAAACGTTTTATGGAAAAGGATGGCGATTTTGATGCTTCGATTCGATCTTAGTCCTGGAAGGTTATTTTCAAAATTATTGTTCTTCTTTGATATCGAACGAAAGAGGATTTCAATTCCATGGTCTATATGAAACTCTAGAATCATAGTTTGGATGCTTTAATTTTAGCAGTGGTATGTTTTCTATCTAATTCTAAATTCTTGAACAATTGTTCTTCCTCTTAATATGTCGAAAACTGATTGTTAGAGAAGCTGAAAATTAAAATAGCATTTAAACGAAAAGCCCATCTATAGGCATGTTCAACGATGGTAAATATCTGATAACCTTACTCTCAGAAATATATTTAACGTTGGAAAAGAGTTTCAGTGGCATGGACAATAAAAAAGGGCCGACTTTGGCCGTCGAGAAAGCAAAGGAGGTTTTATACCGGGCGAGATCTAATTGCCTTGCCGTGGAGAACGTAAAATTTCACGTAAAGTGACGCTCGAAGCGATCTTCTTCAGTCGGTACGTGGGCTTCTCTCTCCATCTTTAGGTGAGAGGTTCCACGCGAGTCTGGCTCGTAATAAGTACGATGGCATTTTGGAAACCGTCCGCAATTTAATGAACCTCTTTAGCCCGTTATTAAATTATAAATTATGACAGTCTTATCTGTCGTTTAATGAACCGGACGTTTTACGCGAGCTGTTAATATGGCGGCGACACCTGAGGGCTCGAAAGAAACTGGTTCAATTTTGGGTTCACTGCGAAACGTCGTGCAAATGTTCGTTCTGAATGTTTTTATTCAAAGATGTTTTTGAATTCTTTTCAATCGAAATAAAAAGATATTACTTCTAGAGAGATATTATAAAGTTACTAATTTAATAATTCGTACAATTTGATCATTGTTAATAATATAATTCAGATCGTCGTAATAATAATTTAACACTAAAAATGTCAGCTTTTAATTGTACTAAAATATTTCACAGTTATACTACCTTTTGAACCAGGAAGGAATTCTTCTATTCGATTCTTTTCACCTAATTGTGTCCAATTTTTTTATCTGATTTATTTATGCAATTTTAAATAACCATATACACAACAAATTTCGTTCTTTCTGGTTGCATATACTTTTTACTCAAAGATCGCAAAAATTAAAGCAACGTCCATTCAGTTTCCGATATCCCTCGAGAAAGACATAACGATGACAACAATAACGAGAATAATAAATTGTAACCATTAATAACAACAATAGAATTTATCGTTAATCGATTCGCACGTATCGCGTCATCATCGATGGAGCTGATGACATTCTAATGAAGATCATAAAAATGGATTGGTTATTGGTCCTCTTCATCGACACGAATCGATATTCGCGGGATAATCTGGTCTCTTCCCACGTGGCGCCCCGCGGTGTGGACGCGGCTTTATTAGCCGTCAATTGTTTGTTCAACATTCCCCAAAAACCCCCGTAAACGTTCGGTCAACTGATTTACTGCCTCCTTCGCCGACGGACTGCGAGAGAACGAGAAAGAAAAAAACAGAGGGAAAGATGGTTGCTGGTCGCAGGATCTTTTAAGGACCAGCCACGACCTGCGGAGGCGTTTCACCTTCAGGAAATCGGACAAGCCCGCAACCCCTCTGCAAATTCCTTCCCATTTTACCTATGACACGTTTCTTCTGTCGATTAGATTCTCTCCCTTGAAAATGTTCATTATTTCTAAGAATGTAATATATTTTTGGAGAATTGCGAATTTATAGTTTGATGCGCTGATTTGAGGTAGTTGTGAATGGGTCTACTAGGTCAACAGGTATTTTAGAAAATCGGAAATTACTCACAATGTATATATGAAATTTTCTAATAACTGAAATAAGATGAATTTATTAAATTTTTCTAGATTACTATTATTATTTAAGGTATTGTTGTTTCTATTGTGGTTTTAGATGGCTTGAGATGGTTTCAAATAGTTTGAAATGGTTGGAGATGGTTTGAGGTGGTTTCAGATAATTTGAAATGGTTTGAGATGGTTTGAGATGAGATTAGATTAGGTTATAGAGAACTATAGTTAATTCTAAATTATACATAAACAATTTTGCATAATTGGGAATAATTTTGTACTATATTAAGAGACATTGAACTCGTTCTGGTCATCCAATATACAATATTACTATAGAGAAGATTTTATGACGCCCTAGAAGCTACCTGGTTTTCTTGCAATTCCTATTCTATTTTCAACATCTTACACACAACAAGGGAGAAGTAGTTACTTACAATGAACCATAGAGGAACGCCAGTCCCTCAAATTCTCCTGCAAAAAATCAACGAAGGAAACAACACCGAAGAAGAAGGATAATAGAAAAATGAGGAAGAATAAGAGAAAGAAGAAGTGGGATGAAAAATTCCTTGAGGATCAGCTAAGGTCGATAAATCTCAGGGGTACAGGGACGTCGGAACTCGATCGTGACCCCGTTGAGGAAGAATTGGCCGGATCCATAAGGATCGTTTGCGTGTAACTATAATAAGCCACCGCGAGGCCATTAGTCGGATTATTAAATTTCTCGCTGGTGGCAAGGGTTGGTACGACTGGGAACGAGGTTTGACCGGCCAAGTGGAAGGGCGATGCGATCAAGGCTTCGCGTTTAGGCAGCCATTAGCCTGAGATTTACGCCGAGCCGTAACTCATCGTACTCATTTGTTCCTCTGTTCTCCTCTCTTTCGCTGTTGTGCGAGCTTTACACGTGTATGCCTGTCCCTGTTTCACCGTTGCATCACGAGGCCGGTTCCACTTTGGGCCCTGGGTCGCCCGTCTCCCTTTCGGGCCCTTTCGACGCTTCGACAGACTCCATTCACCGTGGCCTCGCGATTGGTCGATCCTTCATTCTATGTTGTACCCTGTTGTCCTTCCTTTTCCGCGCGAAGAATAGACGTTCCCTGGCGGAATTACGCCAGTTCCATGACATCTTTTCGTGGACATTTTTTTACAGATATAGAAAAGGCGAAGAGATTGTAGCAACGTTTCGCTCGAGTAGAATTATCCCTGCGATTGTCATGATCAGCCTGATAGTATGTCTTTACTCCTTGTTGTTTTCGCTAGGTCTCAACTTGTTGGTATCAAACTACAAGTGCTTATAGTAGTCAGAGTATGACAATATACGTATACAAATAATGGTAATAACATTGTACACAATGTTTAATTATTTCAATTATTAACTTTCTTGTTCTCCTTTCTATCACAGTTCTCGCGTATAATATAACGCATCGACTTCCTTCTTTTAATTTATCGCTCGTAGCTTTAATCAAAGATCGATAATCGAGTCTCTCAAAGGAGTCGCATTAATCAATTCCATAAATTTCGCTACACAAGTGTGCAAATAATGTCGGATTCTCAACAAACAAATCGTTTACTTCCATAAACTTTCTTAAGCAAATTTTCCCCTTGAAAAATAATTGCACTTGTATTGTTAAAAATAATTTCAATAATTTGCAGTAATATTGTATCATCGCAAACTACAAAAATTACAGACAGAAGATATAAAAATTTCCGTTTGAAACAAATAAAAGTTTTGGAAGTTGTGGATGAAAGAGTCATTAATTTGAGACGTATCGATGGAAACGTTTGGATAGTCTAAACAAATTTGCAAGGCGTGAAAGGTGTCCACGATGCGGCGAAGAAGTTTGGGAGCAGGTGCTAGGTAATAAAGTGACCGGAAAGGCATGGCCCGCTCCGGAAAACGAAAAGGAACGAGCCGAACGGCTATTTTTGGCGTGACATTACCCGATGATTTGTAGGTTTCCCTGTTCAGCCGCGCGAGCTCCTCGTTATATTCGCAACAACCGAAAGAAATCGCCTTGACATCGTCCCAAAAATTCGACAGTCTCGCTGAAATTTGCATAACGAACGATTCTTTCGTGGATAGAGCTGCTTTAGAGATCGAGACACCTGTATGTATCTTGGTTAATCGATCGATTCGGCGACGTTGTGTGTGCCACGCGGCTGTTTTCTTCGAACACGAGAGAAGAAGAGGCAACGAGCCGTATTACTGCTCGTAAAATTTCGGATAAAGGTGTCCGAACCAGTGTATCTTTTAATTTTCGTTTTAAATATTTTAATAAATTTCCAAATTTTTGCATATTTAGACCTGAAAACGTTCGAGTGTCGCAGCTTTTAAATATACTTAAATTTGTAGGTATGTTAAAACTTTTAAATTTCCAAAGGTTTAAACACAATAATTTTCAAGCAGTCGAACATAGTTCAAGCTTTTAAGTAGTCAAATAATGGAATATTGAAATATTCGAGTCTCCAAACATTCGAATCAACGAATTTCCACACAATCCATTTGAATTTTTGCAATCTATGTATTTAATCCAATCAATCCCATTTGTGTATTTCAATTTTCAACTATTAAAATGTTTCATTTTCGAGTATCCAACTTGTAAGACTTGCCACGTTTAAGCCAATTTCCACGCCTACAAACACGCAAACTACCAGGTTTCTTAAATCTAACAAACGACTCTTCTACTAAGATTTTGCACGATCATTCAAATATCGAAAAGCTAAGCTTGCAGAATCCCCAAACTGCTGAAAAATCGCTGTCGAATCTATCAAGTCACGATTCTCAAGCCTATGTACAAATTCTCACCTGGAAACCTCAAACCGCCCTTCAACCGCAAAATATCCGAAGCCTCGTGCTTCAACAAATATTCCATTCATCTCTTATGAAATACCTTTGAATACTTTGCTTTCTTCTCCTTATTCTTCCCGACACGCATAATCGTATCCCTGCGAGCAAAGGGAACACAAAAGCGTGGCCAAAGCGATTGTTTCATTAAAGCGAGATGGGCCGGTAATTTTCGGCCCTTTTCACGCGATTACACGACACGAAGGTTCTTTGAACGCGGACCGCGAGAACGAGCGGAAAACAACGCTGTAATACGAGTAACGAGGCATCGTCTTAACACGCCGGCGAATCGTCATTGGAATCATCGAACACATTCAATGGGGTTAGCTTATTTCTTTCTCTTTCGGGTGGTCCGTTCGCGGTTGCCGAAGAAAAAGCAAAAAACGAGGCGCACTTCCATCGGTGGACCGGCGGACGCGTGCAAAAACGTGGCATCGCGCGAACGAAGGCGATCCTCCGGTTCGACGTTACCGCGAATTATGACGCAAAGAAAGACAACCGGGCTAGCCATTTTCGGTTAATACCGGGTCATTGGATGTGCGACCGGACGATCCTCGGCCTCGGAAGAAACGTCGTTAGCGGAATAATTGAATAAGGAACTCGCGTACTTTTTGACGCGTCGCCCCGCACGATTGCTCTGCCTTCCGATTACTCGCATTTTTCTTGGAACTCTGGTTTACGAGAAACGAAATTTGTATTTGCAGTTGTACGAGTGATATAGGTGGAAGGAATACATGTTCCTTTGATACGGAGAGATTTTCTTTCTGGCATCGATGGCAATTGGAAGTTTTGGCGACACTTTTGAAAATAAAGAGTGCAAGTTTAAGAATGGAAACGTGTGCTGGGTTTTAGAATGGTATTTATTTTCGAGCACAGGATTTATTTTCAAGAAAGTTGAAAGATGATTTTAGATATTTTCAATCGTGAATTCTTGTAGGAAGGATATTTCAAAATTCGAAAGTTGAGTCGTGTAGAGGTGTGAAAATTCGCGTGTGTATCGGTTGGAGTATATATTGAATATTATAAATACCTAAGCGTTTGAGAATTCGAAAAGCTAATAAATACGGTCATAGAATTTCCAGCCGGCTAGCTGCCACGGTTCGAAGCTCACTCGACGAAGATAACTTTATTCGACGTCGTTCATTAGCGAACGAGCCGCGAGAAAGGGTTTCAGGGAACTCCGCGGCTCCTCTCCGGCAATTACCTAAGATTATTTATGCCCGGTGCGCGGAACTCTCCGCAGCAATAAATAAGAATAATGGCTCTGCCCATTAGGACGATACTTTCAGTGATATTTTCTCGCTGGCCGATTTCATACGTGAATTTGTTCGTAAACATGCTGCTCATCGATATTTATCCGATCTTGTTCGTGAAGGGGTGAGCAACGTTTTGATAACACGTTTATACAGCTAACAATGTTCGTAAAAAATTTGCCACAACGAAGAACTCTTAGTTTCAGAATTAATATATTTGAATTTCCAGATTTTTCATTCTTTGGGTATTTTTAAACTTTCGAATCGTCAAGTTTTCTAGTATTTAAAGTTTGTAATTTTTTCCAACGTGTTCCTGAACATTTAAATTATTTACATCCTCTATGGTTTGACTTAAAAAATTCTGAAATTTTTCACATTCCATTTTTGCTAAGAAACCATTGGAGAAGTTACATGAACGAGTTATGGGATAATTTCCTTCTAAAATTCTAAGAAATGTTATTTCACTTTCTTCCTATAATACTATAGAAAGCAAAAATAACTAAACAATTGCTTCGCGAAGATATTACCCGACCCTAAACCAGATTGCTGTATCTAAAAAAGATTCATTCGCGTACAAACCAATCCTTACCCTTAATTCTCCGTGGCGAGTCAAATTTAGGCCAATTATGAAGCAATAGCCTCGTCTTTCTTCAAACCTATCGCTGCCTACCTCTTCTCTTCCATTCATCCCTTCAGAGAAGAACGTGAAGACACTCCAATCGCTGAGGAAAAAAAGAAGAAAAGATTTAGAAACAACACCCTCGACAAAACCATTAACGTAACAGCATGGGACGAGTAGGCATTTTCAAAAGCTTCTTCTCTTTCTATCTCTGTGAGCCACGATCGTTGGCCAACGTTGCCCCATTAATTCAACGATTTATACGCGGCTTGCGAAAGACATCGTTACCACGATGACGCAAGATATCATTAACGGCGGTTTGTCTGCTTTAAAATGACGCTGAAATTTCCGATCGAACCGGAGAACGACCGCCATCATCAACGAATGGTGAAAAAGCATGAACGAACGAGGGCCAAGAAGAGGAGACGACGAGGAGGAATAATAAGAAGAAGAGTTTCACGGCTGGGAAGAAACGGAGCAGTGAGCAGAATTTTTACATGAACGAATGATTTGTAAGCACGTCGACGGTTGTTTATGGCCGCCTAGGCAATTGTTTAACTTAATTGCACGCTGTTACGTCGGCACAGTTAGTCTCCCCATATAATAGAACGCCTCGAACCGTGGCTGCGTGGGGAACGAGGGGGGCGTAACGAGTCGAGAGGATAGAGTTATTACCTGTCCCGGACTTTTAGAGCCCCCTCCTCCTCCTCCTCCTCCTCTTCCTCTCTTCTGACTACCCCCCTCGTTGGCACGCCCTTCCAATGTAGCTGTTATTAGTAATGCGGACTATTAGGATTTTTCATCGACCACCATGTTTCCTTTCGCCAGCGTCAGTCCTTCTTCCTTTTTTCCCCTTATTGTTTCATCCTTTTGAAAAATTCTTTTAGGTAGGTTTGATTTTTTCGATAGAAGAGATTAGGTTGATCAGAAGGTGAGAAATGTTGCGACGGTTCTTTCGGTATGTGGGATTTTTCGTATAATTAACGTTACTAGCGGAACTTTACGAGTTTGAAATAGACTGCGAGTGTTTGAGCATTTATGGGAAATGTAAATATATAAAACGCACGTAATATGCATAGATGAAGATACTGAGTTTTGTGGTGGTTTGTCTGCTCCGCGGGATGTTCTCTATAATTTAATTAACGTTAGTAGTGGAATTTTACGAGTTTGAAATAAACTGCAAATGATTGCGCATTTATGGGAAATGTAACTATATAAAACGCACGTAATATGCATAGATGAAGATACTGCGTTTTGTGGTGATTCGTCTGCTCCGCGGGATGTTCTCTATAATTTAATTAACGTTATTAGTGGAATTTTACGAGTTTGAAATAGATTGCGAGTGTTTGAGCATTTGTGGGAAATGTAAATATATTAAATGCACTTAATATGCATAGATGAAGATACTGCGTTTTGTGGTGATTCGTCTGCTCCGCGGGATGTTCTCTATAATTTAATTAACGTTATTAGTGGAATTTTACGAGTTTGAAATAGATTGCGAGTGTTTGAGCATTTGTGGGAAATGTAAATATATTAAATGCACTTAATATGCATAGATGAAGATACCGGGTTCTGTGGTGGTTCGTCTGCTCCGCGGGATGTTCTCTATAATTTAATTAACGTTATTAGTGGAATTTTACGAGTTTGAAATAGACTGCGAGTGTTTGAACATTTGTGGGAAATGTAAATATATTAAATGCACTTAATATGCATAGATGAAGATACCGGGTTCTGTGGTGGTTCGTCTGCTCCGCGGGATATTTTCTATAATTTAATTAACGTTAGTAATAGAATTTTACGAGTTTGAAATAGACTGCGAGTGTTTGAACGTTTATGAGAAATGTAAATATATTAAATGCACGTAATATGCATAGATGAAGATACTGGGTTCTGTGGTGGTTCGTCTGCTCCGCGGGATATTTTCTATAATTTAATTAACGTTAGTAATAGAATTTTACGAGTTTGAAATAGACTGCGAGTGTTTGAACGTTTATGGGAAATGTAAATATATTAAATGCACGTAATATGAAAAGATGAAGATGCTGGGTTTTGTGGTGCTTTGTGTGCTTTGCAGACTGTTCTGTATCGCCATCAGAATCATCGTATGGGAAGAGCAAAAGAATATCAAAGTAGGGGTTGAAAAGTCGATGAAGCGGCAGAAAAGTGATCCGCATTGTATCTGGCTCGTTCATAGACGAATTCTAGAAGAATCACGGAAGTTCCATGAAACGATGCACGTCGTAAAATCCATAGAAAAATCGGCGTCGCTTTCACGGTAGAAGTAGAAGGAGCACCGGTCGTTCCGGGGGTGAAAACGATCCTCAATCGCGTCGTTCCGCCATCGGTTACGCGTTCTTCCACGCCCGGCGTATTTTATTGGCCAGAAAATTCTACAATAAAGGACGGCTGGCCTGGTCCCTTTGTGCTCTTTGCCAGGAACACCGTTCGAGGATTCTGAGGGAACTTTATTAAATTCGAGTTTCTCCGCGGCCATCAGCTTGATTTATGGGTTTGCACGAGCCAGAAACGATCGGTAAATTCGATCGCAAAGTGTTGCAGAAAACGTAAAAGGATGGCTTTCGACGAGAAACTCGCAACTTTCCGTATTAGAATTTTTTTACAGACCTTTTCGGAGACCTTTCTAAACGAATTGAGAATTGTAATGGAATCCTTTTAGATCTTGGAAAAATTATAGATTAGAGAGGGTTAATGTTACGAGAAGTTTTCATGGAAACTCTAATTGTCAATATCTGACGATATTAAGAAGAATGAAAAGCTTTACGTTTTGTAAAAGCTACATTTTTGTATTAGAATATTTTTATAAGTCTTTTTTTCTTTTTTTTCTTTTTTTATCATGGTTGAAGAATGTGGGAACTTTGTAGAGATAATGTTAATATCATAGAAGGTTTTATAGATTCCCAAATTTAATTACTAATTATAGCATTGAATAGTATTGATGAGAAACTTGCAAATTTTTACTTGGCATTTTTGTCGATTTTATATTACACTATTTTTTCTAGATCTTTTCCCTATATTTTTGAGTTACGATGGGAGAGACTGAGCGGAGTGTTGATGCAGAAAATTAGAAGTAGAAAGGAATCACTCTCCCTCTCTCTATTATATTCTCAAAAGAATATAAAATCGTTCGTCCAAAAAAGTTCAAATTCCCCAACACGCAGTAACTCCACTTCTCGCAGTCTGTCAAAAATCAATTCTCCTGAAAGATCAACACGGATCACCGATATCCCCGATCTCTTACAAAGCTGACATCCCCACAGAACATTTTCCAAATGAATTACTTTCGCGCGACGTCTCAATCTACGAGCAGAATCGTTCTCTGTGCATCTAACCAGAGAAAAGAAGATATTAAAGTCTCTTCTAACTCGAAGAAACGAATTAGAAAGAGATAGAAAGATCCATAGAAAATTTGCCTCTATTCAACGTGCGCAGGTGGCGTCTCGTTTCACGTTTATACGCTGCCAAAGGTCAACCTGCAAATTTCCACGTCTTCTTTCATAAACCACGGTTATATTCCTAGGGAACATAGAAGAGGGTGAAAATAGAGAAGAAAGAGAGGGAGAAAGAGAGAGAGAGAGAGAGAAACTGGTCTCGAGTCGAAGAGTGTGGATTTCAGGGCGGCCATTGTCGGCCCTTTAAGCAGCCTCTTTTACGAGGTTCCAAAGGAGAGAAGGACTCGTGCTGCCGGGGACTATTGTCCCGGTCAATCTTTGCCTCGTTAGGCGCTTATTTTCGCACTTATTTACACGCCCTCGACAAAAGGGCGAGCGGCTGCTTTCGATTGCTCGCGCGTGGTCCCTCTACCAACTTTCTTTTCTTCTTTCCTTCTTTTTTCCTATTCTACATCTTTTCTTCCTCTCTCTTTCTCCCTTTGAAGAAAAAACCGCCGCCCCCGAGAAGTAGAGTCACTTTTCTAGTGACATTTGGAGTGCATTCTAGACGACTTTTCGGTGAAAGAGCCACACGATCTCGTTGAACGATTCCAGTGTCAACGAGTGGTTCTTTGAAAAAAGAAAATAGAGAGCGATGATCGGTTTCTGGTGGACGGCTTTGTAGACACCCTTGCGTCAATCGAAGTCATATTATTGGTACAACGTGGATGTTCGTGAGAATCTGGATTTCCCTAAGCGCAAAGAAGCAAATGGAATTTCGATATTCGTTCCAGTCTTTAAATATCGTCTTGTAGATATCGTACTATTTTGCTTTTGATAACTTTGTATTTTCTATACACATATTTCGATTTTTCATAAGTAAATAGACCATGGACAAATTAACAAAAATATAATGCAAAATTCATAAAGTATATGCTCGATGAAAGAATATCTTCAATCAAGAAGAATTCATTTTTTTAAGAATCGAACGTTAATCGTGTATGTACTTGTGTAATGAAATTAAGAAATTAGTATTAATAATATCGAACAGTTTAACTTTTGCCAGATTCATCTTCTCGCAAAAAACTCTACATCAAAGAAATAATGAAAAGATGGCAGAATACCAAAACTTTTGACAATCGAAAAATTAATTCATTGCGTCCTTAAAGATGAGCCGAAAAATCTGTTCCTTTATTTCTTCTATTCCGAGACTCGTACAATGAGAAAATTTATCGCCATTATTGGTGACCTCTTCTTCTTCTAACAGGCCCTAGTCCCAGTTAATTTTGCCATCAGTCATCCGTTTAGTTCTGGAAACATGACACACGAATCTCATCAGAGTTAGTGCCAGTTTAACGTCGAGACAATGTTGGGACGTTTTCAGAGTAGATCCCACGGGGTGTGCCCGTTTCCCTGCTAGTCCTCCCCTGTGGTTCCTTTTCTTCTGTAGAAAGGTGTGAAGCATGACAGTGACCGAGGAAATTAGATATTTCTTTGTCCAATATCCTGAAAACTTCTTCCTTCTTTTGATAGTCTGAGTTGATCTTTTTTACATTCTTACGCACACATCGTTAAAGCAAATTTTGTTGCGTTTTATGAAAATTCAGGATTTGAAATGGAGCAAGACTCGAGATTAGAGTTTAAGCAGTGAAAATTCATACGCAAAATTTGGAATTTAAGATGATTGAAGATTTTAAATTTGAGATTGAACATTCACCGACAGGATTTGCGATCTAAAAGAATTCGAGTTTTAAAATCTAACTTCTTTAGAATCTAAATGAAATTGAAGAGTTAGGATCGGCGAAAAATCAGGATTTTGTAATCGTTTTACGTTCGATCTGTTTCCAAGGAATGTTTATTGAAATGTTATTAAAACCAAAAATCACACAATATGATTCGTTGGAATATTTTGTTACAGTAGAATGAATCTTTCACGCTGTTTAACATTGTTTGATATTGTTTGAATGGACATCGAGGAACATACAAATTTTTATATTTTGTATTCACTTGTTTTCTATTGTTTTATCTCGATGTCAGCTGAAATTGTTTGGCATCGACGAATCTCTTGTACAGTTTAACGTTGTTTGATATCGTTTGATATCGTTTGATATTCGAATCGAATATTAAAATTTACGCACTTTACGTGGTATAATTTCGCCACGTTTTATTATCATTTCTTTCGATACTATAATTGTCTACCATCATATTTTATTTATTGAATAATTCTCCATATCATCGAAATGGCAAAAAGTGCTATGTACTTCGTCACCATTTTTATCAAATAACCAGTAAAAGATAACACTTGTCAAGATAAATTTATCATAATTGCTAATAAATAATTATCAGGCAAGATCCATCTTTCATTTACATACTAACACCGTACCGGTTCAATTACCTTGAAATTTTCATGTACAATTAACATCTTCGGTAGATAACAAGCACAGAACACGTTTAACAAAAACTTTGCATCGGACATTTGCCTTATGTTAAACGTTCCGTTAAAAGGCTCGCTGGTTAATTAGATGATCAACAAGATACCAAATAATCGAACGGCCGCACCGTGTTAAAAAATTATCAAGCAGTCCGAAATTCGATCGACCACGTGAAAACGACTCGCTGGAAACCACCTGGTGCAGTCGAAAAACCTGGCTCGTAAAGCGTTGCACGTTCGATTTGAATAACGAGCGAAAACGTTTCGAAACGATCCTCCGGAGGGACGTTTACGTCGGCCGAGTTCGCTCGCAATGAGAACGCATTACCGATTCGCGGCTTTTATCGCGTTCATCGCGGTGATATACGAGCCAGCGAGCATTTATAATCGGCGTAAAAACGTAGATAAGCTTCGCCGATGGAAATTGTCCTGGTGCATCTGCTTTTTATTTTCTTAACGACCATACATGTAGTTCGAATTTGGAGCTTCAGAGTACAATATATAAACAAAATCGCTACATTGCATATTTATGCAAATTCACGTCTTATTACCGAGACAAGCCAGGAAACAAAACCTATGCAGAAATTTGTGGTAATGGCCAGAACCATTCTTTCTTCTATTTCATTGGATGTATGTATCAGAATTTTAAGATTGAATTTGTATCGTTATTATAGAAATCTACCACGAAATAGCAAAGACGTATAGTAAATTGTATTGTAGACAAAATTACCCAATTGGACAAACATAATCTGTAACATAATGTCAGTTTCATCGTCTATGTAAAAGCTGTGTCCATGTAAACTTGCGACTACAAAAGGAATACTCGTACTTTGGAATATGATTTCAAACATTCTTCGAATAATCTGTCTTTCTCTTTCTGTGTTTCTCTCTTTATCTGTTTCTAAAAAATCAGAAGGAGAAAAAAAGGGACTGAACTAAGAAATGGTGGTTGTCAAAACTAGCAGGCGAAGACAAACTGGCCAACCGAACCAATTTTCGAGCTCGCGGACATCCTCGTCAAACACGGCCACATCGAGCGTGATTTATTAATTACCAGCGAGTTAATTAGTCAAAGTCGTGACCCAGATGAGCCGTTCGCTGGACGAAAAGAGAAAAATAAAGGGACTGGTATACTGGAATTAGGGGATTGGAACGGTTGTAAAAGAAGGAAAGAGATGGCCAGGCAGAGGGCTGCCGAGAGAACGAACGTGCTAATATACGTACGGACCATAAACAATCATCATAAATATTTCGGTCGACACATTAGCCGGCTCGTCTGCCAACACTGGGGCCCACCTTTCGCAATCCTTACGTCCTTAATCACGCGAGGAAAGGGGAACAAGGAGAAAGGCCCCGCTGGCATCCCTATGGATCGCTCCTTCCACTTCTAATTAAGATAATAATAACGACTCATTAATTTGCCACCCCTGCAAACCGACCTGTTCAACTGCTTCTTTTTCTTTGGTCAGTTAAAGAGAATGGCTTATTGTTTATCTCTCTTTCTACTTTGCCTACTCATTTGTTATCTTCTTCCGATGGTTTTCTATGGATTTTGTTTTTTTGTTCCAGTATGCATGTAATTTGTTCTCGATTCGTTAAGTCCCGATGGTTTATTGATTTGCCAGGATTTCGAGATTAGGACGAAGAATTTGGATGGTAGATATATCTATTCTTTAGGGTCCCTGTTCGCCTCAAATTTTTTGAATCTTTGGTTGCATGTTTCGAGGTTGATAGAGTGGAATTTGTTTGAGTGAAATAGTCGAATAGTTAGGGAAATTGCTAAATCTCAACAAAGTTCTGATAGTAACTGTGTGCAGATAATTCCTGCAATATAAAAATTCTGTTGCTTCACAGCTCTACTAAAATAGAAATCTCGCCTTTGCAAATAATACCAATAAAAATTAGACACCCGATGTACGTTCCTCTTCAAACTACTTCAAACCACTGTATTATATATGTCGGAGATGAAAGGACACCGGAGCCTTTCTTTCGAATGTTTGGGAAAGTCTCCAATACTTTAGTCCAGACCTTTTATTATAGCCGTACTTAAACAATAAAACTGAGAAATAGCTGCTTATGAGTTAAGTCAATTATGATTATCCGAGATTTGTGACAGTGGGCTTCGGCTCGAAGTGACATAATAGGTCACTGAACGTAGCCACGGTCACGGGAGGGACGTGTACCTGACAGAGGTATAAAATAATTAAATAACTCTCCTTAAAAACAGCGATTGACCTGAGGAATACAGAGAGATACGGAGAGGAGTATATAAGGGCAGTTCCACTTGGACTGTCTCTCAACCCGATAAGTTCGACTAGCCCAGTGAACACGTACGTCGAGTTCCTAATCGCACTCATCATCTCGTTGATCGTGTATTCGTTATCGAACCTAAACTCATCATCACCGACATCTCAATTATACACTCACCAATATCACTTGTTAACCTTTGCAATACCTTCGCTTCAATCAATACCATCTGGTATACAACAATGATGGACAACTCGCAGAAAGATTCACACGCCCCGTTTTCCAAAGACGACCCGACATATAAAATCCGATCTTAGAAGTTTCTTTTCGGTTCAACTTAAACCATTTATATCAAAGTAAAAAATCTATCTTTTACGTATGACGAATACAGTGATTTCTCTATACGAACTCTATTATCGCCAATAAAATAATGAAAACTTGGGGAATGAATGGGAAACAAAAGCGACTGATCAAACCGCTCGGGACCAAAAGCAGAACAGAACGAATGAGAGAAGAAGAAGAGGGAAAGAAAGAAAAGAAGAAAGAGAATACAGGCGCTAATGATATTGAAATGGATGCGAGTTATGCGTCGGTTATTTCGGTTCTCCCCCTTTGGCTTCTTCTTCCTCGTGGTCCCTGGTTGCCGTTTCGTCCTCCACCTCAGGGTCCCTGGGGTTAGGTTACCTTGTTAGTTCTGGCTGCCTCCATTGCCGTGTGCCCTCTGGCCAACCCATGGAATTGCTTTCTATTGTAAATAACGGCTCAAAATACCGGCACAACTAAAATTGATTTCTCCGTATCACTTCACCTCTAACTCCTTTTCTTCTTCTCTCTTCTCACGAACAATTAACTCAATTGTGTTTTTCCCCTTTGCTCCCTTGTCTTAACCCTTCGTTATTAATTCTCGTCACGACTGGATCAAATGTCGGTTTCTGCTATCGTTACGATGCTTTCACGCTTTATCGTGCTCCCAGGTTGCTTTAATTCGTTGGTTATCAGGAGAAGTCAGGGTCAAGAAGATATCTTCGCTCGTTACACGGCCAATAACATGAAGTTTTAGACTTAAAATGAAAGATTATGAACGTCGCGACTTCAATTTGTAGGCTCGAGGAACACCCACAAATATTAAATCGTCCGTTTCTTTCGTTTTATAAGAAAATAATTGATGCACACCATTTGCCATTTTACATTATGTTGAAGTAACTGCTTCAAGAAAAACTCTACATCTTCAATTATGTGTCAGGTCGTCTTTGGAAAACGGAACGTGTAATGAATCTTTCTGCGAGTTGTACATCATTGTTGTATACCAGATGGTATTGATTGAAGCGAAGGTATTGCAAAGATTAACAAGTGATATCGGTGAGTGTATAATTGAGATGTCGGTGACGATGAGTTTAGGTTCGATAACGAATACACGATCAACGAGATGACAATTGCGATTAGGAACTCGACGTACGTGTTCACTGGGCTAGTCGAACTTATCGGATTGAGAGACAGTCCAAGTGGAACTGCCCTTATATACTCCTCTCCGTATCTCTCTGTATCCCTCAGGTCAATCCCTGTTTTTAAGGAGAGTTATTTCATTACTTTATACCTCTGTAAGGTACACGTCCCTCCCGTGACCGTGGCTACGTTCAGTGACCCATTATGTCACTTCGAGCCCATGCCCACTGTCATAAATCTCGGATAACCATAATTGACTTAACTCATAAGCAGCTATTTCTCGGTTTTATTGTTTACGACTATAATAAATAGTCTGGACTAAAGTATTGGGGACTTTTCCAAACATTCGAAAGAAAGGCTCCGGTGTCCTTTCATCTCCGACATATGTATATCCGTGACCTGGAGACTGCTATTACGCAGAAATATTCTAAATAAGGAGCGGTGCATGTGATTGTACCCTTGAATATACATTATGTTTTGGGTTGCAAGGTTTAGGAACAAAGGAACTAATAAACAGATTTCTATTTATGTTCCCTGTAGACTCTAGCCAAAGCTATAAGAATAACTTTTTTGGTAATGTCCTTTAAATATATGAACGTGCTCCCAATCATTCCATTATCTAGTAACACTAAAAGAGTAAGGATCTGAATCAGCATAAACTTATACATTATACTTATACTTATACCTTCAATTATTTCGGTATACTTTTCTATTGCAAATTCATCCACTCGTCCTTCAATCAGTCAACCTCAATCCCAACATATTATTTTATCGAATTACGTATGATCCATTTTGTTCTATCAAAATAAAGATCACAACGTCCGACAGATTAGGTTTCATGTTTGTGTAAAGATACATCGTTGTAAAAGATGTGTCTGTAAAAGAAAGACACTTTTCGGACAACCTAACATTAGGTATCTTTTCTTGAATATAATAATTCAAGTTTAAGGGTTGAAACCATCCTTCAAAATCTGTCATCCGATAGTAGGCTCGCGTTAACTGTTCGTAACAGCGTCGTTGAAATTATTACTATGCCTGGCGATGTTTTACATACTTACACTGTTAGACGTTCGATTACGTACATTTTGTATGTATTATTACATCGACAATAAAATTACAAAATACCCTTATTTTCCAAGGAAGCATCGTTTCATCAGTTCGAACGTTTCATTTTCATAGTACCAATTCAAATGATAATACAAATTTCACGTGAAAATACTACTAAATGATACGAAATTTAATACATCAGGAACTAACTAATTAATACGTACGTAAATAATATAATAAATACAAGAGTACTGCAATACTTGTCCTAACCATTGTACGTTCTATAGCGTCTACTTTATACTAACATCGTAAACCTGTAATTCCCGAGAATTCTTTGGTCCAGCCGGTATCAGTAGGATCGATAACCGTCTGGCGAAAGAGAAGCAGCAGAGACGCGGATTCCTGCGCGTGCACTTTTATCCTCTGTGCCGTTTTCTCTCCTGTGTAGCAGAGACAGGGTTCTTCGGGGTTCCAGAAGAGACCAGGTACACACGCGAGAGAGCAGATACGCTCGCGTTATGAATGCGGAGGCTACGGGCGGAGGTGCATAATTCAAAAGTTCGTAGCTCATTAAAGTAGCGAACGGGGATATGCTTTCGAGGAGGCGAGCACCAGAAGGATTAAAGGTTCCCTCTCTCTCTCTCTCTCTTTCTCTCTGTTAGTAGAAAGAGTGGTGGACGAAGAGACAGTGAAAAAGGGAGAGAGAGTAAGAAGGCTGGTTGTGGTACACACGGCCACTGGTCAAATTTGTAGCCACTAAAACCGGCGGTTTTATGGCACGAAATTTACTGCGTTTTCACGGTAAAGTAACAAAGTAACCCTCCATCGGGACCAGCGGGACGACGATTTGATTTAGCGATCTTTTATTATCCGCGATATTGATCGTCCACTAGCCAGAGAGAGGGTTTGACAGCTCTTCGTTACCTGTTTCGTTGCAACGTTGTTCGAGCCTCTTTTTTAATTTTTCTTTTGGTATTTCGTGAACGCTCGTACAGATGGGAAATATTTGACGTGCTTTAATAACCCTCGTGTCGAGCCGTGACGATGTTTTTTCGACGAGAGAAGGATTTCTTTGGTCGGTTTTAGGTAGCGGGATTAGGGGATTTATTGGTAGAACTGCGACAGGTTTGATTTTAAAGATTCCGATGAATTGATCACGATATTCGAGTAATTTGAAAGCTTTGGAATCTTCTTCTTGGAAACTTTGACGTTACGTTCGTTGGACGTCTTTATGAGATTCTTGAATTTATTGGAAGAAGAGATAAGAAACTACTAAGTTTGACAAGTTCTCATTTTATGCTAGCAGTAACCAGTAGTGAGAAATGATAGTAATTTCAAAACAGGGTCGACAGTTGTTAAAAATTTCTGTGTTATTTAGTATTATTCTAATTCTTTCGTAAACCATTCACATCACGCGACCAACGACTACGACAAACGTATGTATTCGTCTTTCGGAACCAGCAATTCCTCCACCGCCATCAATGCACCCTTGCAGGGCCCATACGCGCTAAAAATAGTCATCGCTACTCGCGACATTATCCCATGAATCATTGCTAAAACCAGGCTGTCAAAAAGCAGCGAACAAAGAGACCGCGAATCCAGTCAAAAATGGCAACACGCGAGTAATTCGAGTCATTATAAGACCATTAACGTGCAACCCCCATACTCTACACTGGTCTATAGCAAAGAAGCATCGTCCCTTTCGATGTGATTTATACAGTCGCGATGGAATTATTTTTGTAGCAGAGGCGACATTTAATCGTCCGAAAATTACGCCTGTTCCACGAAGTTAATCGCAATTTTCGGGCGTAATTTTCGAGTTGCAATTTTTTTTTAGTTAATCGTCGCGATCGTGCGACCACGTCCGTTGTTCGCGAAGATCGCACGAAAGAGATTCGTGGCTACGTTCGGAGAAATTAATTCGATTACCGAGTTCGTGGAAACGGAGAAATTCGTTTTGCAGTGGTAGCCGTTGGTGATCGTTGAAAAAAGTTCGATTGCCCGGCAACGCGGGCTAATTAGGACGTGGCGAATTCTGCAAAAATCGATCGGTGTTTACGCAATTACTCGCTCTTTTTCTCTCTTTCTATCTTTTGGGCTCTGACGACCCAGCGGGAGGCGATGGCTGGTTAAATTGATTTCTTCGCGCACCTGTTGAGGCGATCTTTACAGAGGAAGGTGTCGAAACGACGTGTAATCGGCCATCTTGCAGATAATTATGATCGTGTATTGTGGTTTTCGTGGGAGAATATTCCACTGAATTGTGTAGTCGAGACAAAAGGAAATCTTAGAACTGATTTTGGTTGTTTCATGATTTGTTGAGCCTCGTTCGGAATCCTAATCAGACTACTCGAGTTCAGAATTCTGTTCAGGGCTGAGTTACTTGGAGTTGGCTAAACCGAAGCTGTTTCGATTCCCATAATTTCAGTTTGAGAAGTGAGTATCTGAAATGGCGACGAAGGATGTGTTTAACAATCTGTAAAATTCGTATAAACCGTGAAGAAATACTACAAAATTGCCAAAGACAATACAGCATATATAGGAGTCGATTAGCCAATACTTTCTGAATATGTAAAACTGATTAACTTTATTTTCTAGTAATTTCTCAATTTTCATTTAATCTATTCAGTAATTAACCTGAATAAAATTGACTAGTTTAATCTTTTTCTGCAGTTCCTATATCCAAAATAATAAACTAGCTCTGCGTCACTTTTTCCTCCTCATATTCATCAGCCTAACCTGAAGCATCGGCAGGAACCAAGCAAAAGATCTCAAGAAACTTGCAACAACTTTACCGTGACACGAGAACACGAAAGAGCAACATCAGTAGCGAAAGAACCGACGCACGGTTCCTACATCGAAAATTTCAATCTCCCCCGGGGCCGCTTAAACGGCGGTAACACCGAAATAATCGGCAATATTTAACGGCATTTAATTTCTCCCGGAGCTACCCGTGACAACGTAATAATCCGACTGACCCTCGAGAGTATACCGCGATCATCTTCGACTTCTCTCTCTCTCTCTCTCTCTCTCTCTTTCTATATATCTATCTTTTCTCTGTATTCTCTCCTCTGTATTATACCAGACAAAGTCCAATAAGTTGAACGTTTACCATCGAAGCGAGATAGACGAAGAGAGAAAAAAAGGAACGCAGAAGTATCTTGAGAAAGAAGGCTCGTTCCACGGGACCGTAAAATTTCCTCGGTTACGTACCCGCTGTGGTTCGCTCGAAATCCCCGTGGCGCGACCATTCGTCATGCTTAAGTATACTAATGCAAGCATAACGTATTAATAAACCGGCCTGGCCCAGGCGGCGTCATAAATTCCAGGAGGCGCGGGGCCCACGCCGGACAGGGGCCGTGTATGTGCGCGCATATATCCACATACTTATGCTAATGATAGCCGAGAAGAGAAAGGTGTAAGGCCTTTTTCCCACCTGCTGCCCCCCTACCGTGTCAGATATGCAAAGAAAGCTCCGCCACCCTCATCCTCCAACCCCCCATGGATTTTCGACCGACTCGGCTAAGGATATTCTACGTCTTCGCCAGGTTCGACCTTTTCGTTTGATTCTTATTCGTTTGGAGATAGATAGATAAAGAGAGAGAAAGAGAGAAAGAGAGTGAGAGTGGGAGAGATTTGGTCGTTTGGTTGAGTCGTGGCCTTTCGACACGATCGTGATCTGTTTCGATGCCTTAATTACTTTCGCTTCATCTTCATACTGTGAAGGACAGAGAATGGAATGGCGAATGGTGAAAGCAAGCTTCTTTTAAGTGGAGGGGTTGGAAGTGAGTAGAGGGGGTACATGTGGAGATTTGGGATTGAGAATTTTGAAGATCTTCTGCTGAAACGTAGATGACAGTGATATGTACGTGCGCGTGTATTTGGTCTGTCTTTAATTCGAGCACGATTTCTTGGAGGTGATAACGAATGTTATTGCGAGTAGATAATTGACGATAATTTCTTCTTAGAACGAATTCTTTTGTGAAGATAATACAACTACCTTAGGGGTAACTACTTCAGTTAATTTAATTAACGCTGAATCTCCACGTACGAGTAGATTGATTTTCTCAGAAAAATACAAATTGATTATTTCTTTGTGATTTAATAAATTTGACACTGAGAAGGTTAAAGTTCATTTGTATAATTTTACCGTAATATTACGTAGTTGAACTTTATGCTGTACACAGGTGGAAGACTCTTTTATGAGAAGTAACTTTTGGTACAATTTTATAAATGTTTCTTCCGTAGTAACGAAAAAAGGAAAAGAACTTTATCCTGATATGATATTGAAAAATGTAACGAACTTTCAAGTGTTTAATGGAGGAAGAAACTGCTTTCATTGTTGAGCTCGATCCATACCATGGGAATAGCCATTAAAATCCTCGAAAGTCATTAAAAGAACCATCTATCAAACTTTCTACAAACCAAAAATTCCAAAGTATTTTTATCGCCTAATATACACCAAGCTCAAATTCATCATTCCGTAGAATCCCCATAAAAATCCTAAGAAACCTCTCACCTATAGTGTCTATCTCTCGTAACCCACGTAACCTCTGAAAGTAAAAAATTCCAAGCATTTCACAATGCCTGCTCCTCACCCCTTGCTTTTCCATAGCGAACATTTAATTTACGTCAAAGTTAGAATTCGCCATAACACGCAATGGGTATGGTTCGCTGTACGAATGGTACAGCAATGGTGGGGGACAGCACGGGCAGTACAGAAGTGATAATTTCGTGATTGAATATATCGAAGGGACCACATGCTGGGTCGAACTCGTTCAAGGCGTTCGTGGGCCCCGTATAAGCGAGAGTGTGGGTTACACGTATAATCGGGCAGCGACTGGTCGCTGGTGGTAAAGCATACATACATTATAACACCATTAAAATACCCCGAGCGAAACACCCTGGCGACTTGAACCCCTATTTTACGTCCACGGTATCGTGCCAACGTGCTGCACGTCGTTAATGGCCCCCCTTTCTTTTCCTCGTTTTCTTATTGTCTTCCTGTATCTTGCATACGCGTGCGCTTAAAATTCTACGCCGTTGATGCGAGCATGAAGCTTCGTGCGATTTAATTCATTGGAAATGGTCGAAATTGAGTCGTCGTATCGTGAACTGTTAAATGGTAGTTCAATGGGTAATTGAATGTTGGGAGGTGTGGTTGAATAGATTGGAGAATTAAGATGTCGCTTTATTCGACTCGGAACAGGGAGGTTTTAGTATGGAGATGTTCGAAGCGGAGAATCGTAGGCGTTTGAATTTCTGCGTTGAGAAGCTTGGCATTATTATTGTCATATATCGCGTGATTGGCGAATTTTATCAACCGAATTGTACTTTTGTGGTACAATCTCTGTTGTAAGAAATTCTGTTGCAATTTTGAGCTGTCCTTAGATTTTTAAATCAACAAGTGGAAGGTAATATAATGGAGATATAATGTGTGGAATAATTCTGCATTCTCTCAGACGTTTTTCTTGTTTTGTTGGTTCCTAGATCAGTCTCTATGAACTCTTCGATGGTTCTCTTCTAGTTGTCAAAAATTGTATTCGTTCAAATGTGAAATTACCTTGTCAAATTACCTACTTGAGTATACTTTCAATCCCCATACATACTTCTTCTATAGTTCTTGTATTTACCTTCCTATAGTACTTATATGACTCTAGTATTCGATAAATAGGAAACGTGAAATATTACTTTATCGATGGTTGAATCTCAAGAAATGGAACTTTTGTGTTTGATTGTTTTACATTGGATTATTATTTAAATTCGCACCGTCTTACTGAGAAGCAGAGGAGAAAAATCTGTTAATAAGAACCTTCGGTCTTTCGCGCATGGTTATTTGTCAGACAGTGCCGTGTACGCGACACGCAGTAGAAAAGGAATTTCGAGTCAGCCAGATTACAAGCGTGTTCCGTTACGCAAACGTTATAAGTATCCTGTGGATTTTTATGCATTCCCAGGAAATTTAAAGCAGCACAGGTGCACAGAATACGTATTACAATGTGCAATAATCCATAAAATATCCAAAGTAGAATACTCCTTGTACTATTTATTAAGCAAAATACTTACTTTCCATTTCTTCAACGTTAGAACTATAAAACTAGTGGAACTCAGTGTAACTGCAACGTCTTGAGAGGTTTCGCATTTTCACACGATTTTATATTATTTCAAAATGATTATAATTACATAGAAGATACTTGTGCAAATTTATAGAGTTTTTAGCAAGTACAATTAACTTTGAAAATACATAATAACGATAAGTATTAGTTCTGATATCTTTTTTTCTTCTCACGTCGTAACAATGTTCGAGGATAGATGAGCCATCGTTGAAGCAAAAGTCTGAAACGCGGAGCGCGTGGCAGGCTGACTGCCCTTCAGTTTCCACGCGAGACGTCATTAGAATCCTCTTAGAACACAATCTCTCGCGTGGTATCGCCCGCTGCGCGGATTCTCTCATATCTCGTGTACGAGGTGATAAGTATCACCGCGATACATCACCTAAACAAACAGCTTATGCCGACTGGACGAGGCAAAAGGGGGTGAAGGAAGCTTCGTGTTCGAAAGAGGGACGAAGAGTTAAAGGGATGTGGATGATGAAGAGAGTCAGAGAGAGAGAGAGAGAGAGAGATGTTACAAAAGAGGGGGTTAGAAGAGGAAAAGAGGGGAAGAGACGCGTGAAAGGGGAGGAGGAAAGGGACTGGCGGTTGTTGGCTGGCATTTGTTGGCTTGTGGCAAGAGAGACATCCATCGTTGCCACGGGGGGTCCATGAAGTAATTGTCTGCCAGACACCGTCCAATCCGGGACCAGCTCGGGTCTAGATTAACGTCGAACCAAATTCTGGCCAGTGACTCTCAATGCCACCTCCCCTCCTCTATTAGTTTCCACTCGCTTCCGGTTGAATTTCAAGAATTTTGAACGTAAAAATTGCAATATATCAGGTTCGGTCATATGTTTGTCTAGGTTTATTTAAGGAAACACACGAAGTGCTGTCACTTTGATATAATTTGTTAAATTAAAATTTTATCTAACTTGACATTCTTTAGATAATTTTCATCATATTCTTTGATGTGTATGCATTAATGCAAGGCAAACGAGATTATTATTTAGCCGATTAGTATGTAGCGTGACGTTTCAACAACATTCGCCTGGATTTAATGAGAACTTTCTGATTTCTTCCTGTATTTGTAGTTTATTTTGAGAGGGAAAAGGATATCTTGTTGACGAAGCTTCTCTGATTTTGAGATTCAGAAGAAATTACGATTGTATTGCTTTTTATGCGTTGATACACGTAATTTGTAATTTTCTTCTTTGAGGAAGACGGAATTGATTTTAAGAATCTACTGCTTCTTTCTTGTAATATTAAATCATTCTTGTAGTATGAATTCTGATTATATTTTAAAAGACACGCGTTATATTTATGATAAAGCTTCAATTTGTCTTTAATTATAATTCTTGGAAATATACGTTTTCCTTAAATGGTTTCCTCATAATATTCTTGTAATATTTTCTTCATCTTTTATTTAATAATTGAGATTTCCAAGATGGACTTAATCAATTAGCTAGAAAGTTGATTTACATACTCAGAATAGATAATCATATTTATTAATCTGAATACTCGAAAACTCAACATTTTGTTAATATTTTGTATCAATCAACAGTTGTAAATTGTTATTCTATCTATTATTCCAAATTGTACCTTTTCATGTACATACATCTTGATATATATTTTGATGTACATTTTGGTATACAAACTATAGGCACACATGGTTTTGGTATATCACGATTCACTTCGATATTTGAGATTTTAAACTGTCAAACTCACGATCCCTTACTTTATAGTCATCTAATAAAGTTCAATAATTTTTTTTTGTTTATTACCATTAACGAGGTCATCGTTAGCAGCCCTTCGATTAAAAACTGTTCTTTCTCATCGTGAAAAGGTTGAAAATATTCGACTTGTTGATTGTCTTATTAAAAATTCGAACTAACATCACTTTAAAAGAACAAGGGAAATTGAACGATGACAGAGTTGAGAATCGCTGCGTTGACAGGCTTTTATGATGCGATTATCCCTCTTGCTTCTTTTTAAGTCGACAATTTTTTGTACGACGTTTCTCTCACGCTACAGGTCGGTGTTGTGTTGCTGGTATCGATTATTCAAATACGATTATAATTACGTATGTATAATAATATAAAAATCGTTCGAGAAATCATACGTGTGCACGTACATTAGCGCTCGCGAGGCCGTTCGATGCGGTTTATCAGATGAAACGAAAGCATCGGGGCAAGTTAACGAGGCCTCGGGCTCCTTAATTCGAAGGGTAATTAAATTTTACCGCGAGCTTCTTTAAACACTTCCCGCGAACGATTTACCCGAAATTTACATACTTAAGTCTCTCCCTCCCCCTTCATCGTTGCCCCTGCTCGAGGTTCGGTTGGTTCATTAACGTCCTCTTAATCACGTCTCCCTTAATTTGCACAAATTGAAGTGCCACGCTTCCGAAGAAAACAACCGGTCTTCGCTTCAGCTTCAATAAATACGTAATTAATACCAACGACCCTATTAACCGTAATTATCGTGCGTCGCGACCGGCTGACCGCAACCGCGGCCCTGAATTAACCGCAAACTCTTGGTGTTCATCCGCCCTCTTCAAGAAAGTATACCGCCAGCGGTTCTCATATCACGCATTCTTTCAGCTTTATGTGGAAATTATTGAAATTAATTTACTTCGATTTTAATCTGTTGATATATTCGCAAATTAATTAGAAACTGTTGTGTTCATTCGCTGTGTTGAAGAAAGGGTGCCTTTAGTGGTTCTCATTTAACATATTCTTTCAATGAAACTGTTGAGCTTAATTCCTTTGAAATTGAACTTGTTGCTTATTATTAGTATTTTTAGATCGTAAAGGCACGTAAGAATCAACGCGGTTGAAATTAGTTCACCTTCGTTAATTTTTATGTTAGGGAACACAGAAACGACTAATGCCAAATACTCTTCGACCCTTCTAACATTAGCATAAAAAGGCATTTGTATTAATATGTATGAATTGGGCGGATTTTTAATATCTTTTAAGTACCATTTCTACTTAACCCTTCCCGAGTTTATCTACGTTCAAGTTCATTCAAATTAGTGGAAATATCGAATTAGAAAACTCTCTATTTGTATTAATTTCACGCTGCTATTTTCAACATAACATAACATAGAAAAAACTAAAATCTACAAAATATACGGTCCAAAACAATACCATTACGAGCACGATATTGTCACTAAAATACTACTGAGAACTCCTTTCGGTTTCTTTGTAAATACAATTTTTCAACTTCTTTCGCTTTTTCTTTATCTATAATGAAACCGTAAAACTTTCTACTATCAATTTCCTACGTACACAGGTATTTTATCCGTGTCTTAAGAATGTTCACCTTTAACCAGGAACCTAAGAATATCAGCGCTTGCCAGCTGAAACTATCTATTATATTAATCAGCAATTTATTCCGCGAACGTTATATCCTCATCTAAATCGAACGCAACGACATCGTTTAACTTACACACCAGATTACTGGCTGAATAATTCCAACTAAATCTGCATTATGAATGACGGAAAAGATTAACAGATTGAGAACCAAACGTGACCGAGGCACCGAAGGATACCGCGTAAGCGATTTAACGCGGACAAATAATATTGTAAGGTCCTGCTAACGCCACGGAATATTACCATAAGACATGCATCTGAGCTCTGGCGAGTTCTCCAGGGCCATCGTGCAACCGGGGGTGGGGCGTCGATATGTTTATGCGTTTGCGTATCCGCGCGTGTGCTGCGACGTCGCACCCGCTGGGTATCGGTTCCGTGATGTTTGCACGTGTGCCTCCATGACTCCTTCGTGTGGGCTGATGGACCGTACGTTCGCAGTAGTGGTCAATTCGCGGCTCTTTTCTAATAAATTATACTCCATTTCCCTTCTTTTTTCTTCCTGATATTTCATTGTAAGAAGCTTTGTTAGCATACGGCTGCATAAATACGTATAATTCTCTTTCTACATTTCGTTATCCTTCTTTTTATTTTCATTTTTCTTGACATTCCGTTGTAAGCAAGTTTGTTAGCATATGGTGGCGTCGATATAATTCTTTTTCATGTCTCTTTTTACTTCTATTGGTATTTCATTGGAAGGAACTTTCTTAGCATATGGTCGCATCGATATATATATATATATATATATTTGTCTCTCTTGTTTTTCTTATTATTCTTGTTTCATCGAAAGAAACTTTGTCAGCATATCCTCGTGTCTACATAATTCTCACTTTTTCTTTTTCTTTTTTTATTCTTCCCAATACTTCATTGCAAGCAACTTTTTTGCCATATGGCGAACATAATCTTCTCTTCTCGGTAAGAAGAATTTTTTTCTCAAGTTGCTTGGTAATAACTGGACTGCGGATATTTATGCAAATTCATCTCTTGAACGCAAGTAAAGGAGAGTAGAACCTAAATTGAAATTTGTTTCATCTACTCGACATTATAACCAATGGACATCTATTTAATGTTTAATACAGACAATATAGGTAAAAATAAATTATAGACAAAGAGAATATAGATATAGGAATAATACTTAACAGATCTTGTCTTGTAGACATCATATTGTATATCACTATAGTACTGTTTTTCAATTTCAACTAATATTGCACGAAGGTGTATCGTTACATAATAAATGTTACGTATTACATACTCGTTCCTTAAAATTCCTGCAAGAATTTCCACTGAACAAGAAAATTGTTTAAAATTGAAAAAAAGGGACTCTACCAAAATCAACCAAGTGGAAGAAGATTTCAATTCGACACGGATAACGAATGCCAACTTCCCTGAAAATCTGCTTTGAAAGGATCTGCAAATCCCTGTAACATTTTTTCGCTGCGAGATCGATTCTCGAGAGACTTCGACTTGTAAGCATACCATTTCCTCATGCTATTTAAGAGGACAGGCGTTTCTTTGGACGGAAACTTCTAATTCCCTGAAAATTGGCTTAAACCGTAAGCCCTGTAATCCAATTTCTTAGCAACAATTAGCGGCTGATCCTTCGGATACCGTTTTAAGCCGCGTCCACACGAGGCCTCGAACAGCTGGATTATTCCTCGATAATCTCGGTTCATTGTCTCCGGCGTAGATTGATTTACGACGATTTACGAGCTGTCCAATGGGGGCGGATGCCCGTTTTGTCTGTTGGCTGCCACGTGACGAGAATCGAGCTCGTTAACGATCGATCATCGCTTTACGAGCCGGACGCGTCAACGATCCGACGGAACACCGAGGTCTCTCCGATGCACAAGCGTTGTTAACCCCTATCGCCTTATGGTTTAATTTGTGACCACCATGCAGTCACATCGTAGACAAGACCGTGTCCCTTACGAGTTTCGACAAAAGCTATTTCGATATACGAGTTGTTCGAAAAGTAAATTGGTCAGATCCCTTCTTTTAAAAGTTTCTTAATTTTAGTATGACGGAACACTACGATTAGGGTTTAACTTTTCAAGAATCAAACGGTTAATCTTGCGAAGCATAGGCTCGTATACAGGGTGCCCCAAAAATCGCGGTATAACCGACAGGTTGGTGATCCTACGTGGAAAAACAAGTCGAGAAAAGAAGAACAGTATTTTCCTCTTTTTTCGTTTACTTTTTTTTATACCAATTTATAGCATTTCCTAGAAGCTGATGTCTTTATAAATTCAATGTTTAATAACAAATTTTATGATCGCAACATACGTAGGATATATAAAAAGGAGTAAGAGGAATCTGGTTGCCCCTGTTTCAAAATAAAACACGAGTTAATTCACGAAGAGGGGAGTTTCCGACGACGTGGTTTGAAATGAAAAATTAGTCATTCGAAGAAATCGAGACGCTCGCAGCGATCAACGGAGCGCATTCTCGTTAATATCTGGCGATATTCCATAAATCTCAACGTAATACCTTTTCGCGTATTGGTTACGGCACATAATGGCGGCTTAATTGTAGGCTAGTAAGCCAGGCCCGCGGCTACTTCTTAAGGACAAATTTATATGTGCAGGTATACGTGCCAAATGTTCGTACAGGCTGTGGCAAAAATAACCATCCTGTTTATAATTCGTTCGTCGACATTTATCAATTCAACGATCGAATTTTAGTGCGCATTACGTTCCAATAATTTTTGCATTTAGTTTAAAACTTATATAAATCCAAGTATGCAAGTACTAATATCCTATCCGCAAGTACAAAATAATTGTTCTAATTCAAAGAACATCCTCGTTCTTGAATATTCAAATATACAATTATCAAAATTGCTTTGACTCTTGTAGCGAGATAATTTCGAAACTGAAAACAATTTTTACAGAAATCTATCAGATGCAGCATAAGATGTGACCATTTATTTTTATCCGCCAAAGGAGAAATCAGCTAAGAAAAAGAGATGTCCAACCATAGTTGTATGCACCATAAAACCAAAAACAGCGGAAAGCAAGATAACTTCGCTTTTAAAAGCACGACGATCGAAAGCAGGATAATAAACCAGATCTGATAAACATTTAAGAAATCCAGAATACCCTCTGCCTTTCAACTTTCGACGACGATATTGCTGAGATTCAAGCGAGAACCGAAACAACAAAAATAATATTAAACTGCAAGAAATCTCGTGAAACAACGGTTCATGCAGCACTGCCACAAATAACGAAGTAAATAAACGAATTACGAAACGTTGGAATTGAAAAAGGAAATGCGAAGAATTGGAAATGTGAAATGGAAAGATCGATCGCCCACGAAAGAATCGAATGGCAATCCTCAAAGGTCCCTGTCGTGGCACGTCGCTGGTGGAGCGATCGTCGACCGCGAAAGACGATTAACTTCGCATCGATTTCATTGTATTAAACTGCGGTAGGATCGGGCCGATCCTAAACCGGTTTAGAGCAGCTGGCGTACGAACGGGCGCGGCGTGGCAGCTCGGCTAATTGAACCGGTCGGGGATTAGTTAGCGCGTGTACGCGCACCACCTCTAAATATTTTGGCATTAACGGCGAATAAATCACCGTAGGCCGGTCGCGAATAAATCCTGGAATTAGGCGGCCGATCCGCGTGCACCTTGCCGATTCTCCGCCACTTAGACGCCATAAGTCACCGCGATAACTCGATTGGATTTCATAATTCACCAAGGGCGGAGAATCGTGTTCTCAATATCTTCATGGATGTTTCAGAAAGAGGGACCGGACGTTGCAGCGGATGGCCAATTACCTGGCAAAGCTGTTTTCTGGCTCGGTGTTTAGGAGAATTTGTGGTCTATTGTGGCTCGAGTAGATTATTGATACAATGAATTGGGTTTGTGTTAGGGTTTGTTTGTTTGAGAAGCTTTAAGATAATTGAATCAGTGTTGTAGTTAACTATGGGATATTATAGCGGTCATTATTAGTAGATTCTTCACTTGCTTTTCTTTATATGAGTTCAACAATTGAGCGATGATACGATTATGGTGTATGCTTGACATATACAAGTTTTCCTGCATGTTATTATTGAACTCAATGATTCATGATTAAGGAAATTATTTTCTTCTTTTTACGACTCTTTTTAAAATAAAATCCATCTTTTTAGTATTCTTTCAATTTATACATTTTATTATTGTACAAAGAGCTGGTGCACGATGTTGGTAAACGTGCTGAAGGTTTTTTTACTGCAATTTCCATCGTTACACGTATCCGATATTCGTAGAACACGACTCGACGTCAATTTTATCTTATCAATCTAAAAATCTTCCTCTACGACGTGAGAACTATTCCATCGACCGTAACATCATGGAAAATACATATCGACACGGCTGAAACCTAACGACGAATAAACATCGTAAAGCCCAAACCACCTAGAGCCGAAGACTCACCCTCGAAGACCTCCCTAACCGTCCAATTAATTCTTAGCGGTAAAGAAATCGCGGAACGAGCCTTTAAACACGTTTTCTCGCATCGAATCGAGGTCTGAACACGGCGAGATCGGGCCTTAAGTACGAATTTATCGCGAGGCTGTGTCGTAACGCGGTAGATCGGCGTTATAAGTTAGAAGCTAATTCGCCGCCACGAAACGAGCTGGCTCATATTTGAGGGAATCGCGGCTCATTGGACACGTACACGTGCGATCCCGACGACTAACTGTTCACCGGCAGTAAAACCCGATTCACGATCGGCTTCACATGGCGGTCATGCAGCTGGTTCGAGGATCGGCTCGCGCTCGCGCGCACCTGAATACGAATGGCCGCATTGTTCGTGCGCCAAATCGCTTTAATGGAGTCTTATTATAGCCACCTTTCCGCTGACTCGATCATGGAATCGATCGATGCCCGACGATTACGATACCGGATTATTGCTTCGATAAGTTTCTAGTAATTTCTGGTTTCTCCAGCCGGACCAACCTGTATTTGCTCGTTGCATGATTTCGATCGACAACTTCGATTTCGCGATGTTCGAGATTTCGTCTTTTCGTTGTCGTTGGTGTTTTTAAGGGCGAAAATTTGAGGGAAGGAATCATCTGCATAAGTACACGTTGTTCCTTTGTTTTTTAATTAGACCGGATGTTCGATGCTTTTATGATCGAGACGTGGATTATGATCGAGGTACGATCGAAAGTTCGTATACATTTGTATAGTCATAAAAGATATAACTTAGAAAAAACGAAGCTGGCACCCCGCTGGGGGTAACCACCCGCATGCTATATTTATTTTTATTTTATTTTTTTTTCTTCACCAATAAGATATAACACTTTACAAAATGTCCATAAGGACAAATTGTAAAAAAACAAAATAAAATAAAAAAAAAAATTTGTATAGTTCTCGTGAGAATTTAGTGATCATATTTAAGATTGTGTAAACTGTTGGTGCCAAGTTGGATCAAGTTTCTCATCAGAATATTTTCTTAGTTAATTCATTTTGTAAATTGTAAATTGGAAACGTGGCAGAATTTCATAATTTACTGTAGAACTCCTTTTTAATTAACACCCGATTAATCGAACTTTTGCTGGTTGGATTCATTTATCCACCCGTGAGTTCCTATTATCTGAACGAAAAATAATTAGTTGTTGGTGAGCTTCTATTATACGAACTGAACTTCAATTATATAAACTGTTTGTCCCCCGCCGAGTTCAGATAAATAGAATTCCGGTGTGCTTAATTTAAGATGAATCGTATGTCAGATGATATTGAAATATTTTAAAAGTATTTGTTATTTGAACCAATAAAAACCTGAGAATGTTCTGTCCTTTTTCTCAAAATAACTCAATGTCTTATACAACACGTCAATCGACACACATTTCACATCCTTCCAAAAAGCAAACGATTACCCAATGTTTCCTTATTTCTTCAATTTATTATTTTAACACAGAGAAAAGATTTTTAAATACAGATTACAGAAAGGAATATACTCTCAATCAACAAGGATACTCACGAAGATCCTTTTGTCAAGGATTTAACAGGTTATCCAACACGTCAATCGACACCACGTTTTACCTCCTTCCAAAAAGCAAATAAAAACTCAATTTTACTTACCCATCGAATATCCTCTATTTTTTTAATTCATCGTTTTAACATAGAAAAAAATCCAGCCTCGTCTGCGCTAGCACGAAAAGAAGATTTCGAAGCGTATGCTAAAGAAATAATAAAGAAATGAATATTTCTTGGACCAACAAGGATACCTACTTATAAAGATCCTTTTCTCAAGATAATTCAATATCTTATCGAACATGTCGATCGACATACATTTCATCCTCTTTCCAAAAAGATAAGTAAATGAAGAAGAAGGCTTAATTACTCCACAAGGTTTCTTATTCCCTCGATCTACCGGCTCGATTTTCATACTCTGTCCTTAATCGATTTCCAAAGCTTGTGAATGTATTGGAACGTCGTTCGTGGAGACCGGACGGGCGTCGAAGATACAGACGTCAAGTCACTGTCGTCGCGAAGTATGATTAATACGAGGACGGAATAATTGCCGGCTGGATGGAAGAGATCCATTGGAAGGGGACGGGGGCCCGCCGATAGTTAGGAAAAGATAAACGGGGCGGCCTTTTTCTCTGGCACAGTGTGGCTCGTCGCCCGCGTCCTCGTCAGGCCATCGATTTATCTTCGGCCGATCTAGTAATTAATTTTAAACGCAATATAATTGGCTGCTCGTAATTTAACCCATACGCCTCCCACCCCTCGTCCCTTCATCTTCTTCTTCTGCTCACCTTCTGGGTCCGCGATTAGGGCAACGTACGCTCCAAAGCTTCTTAATTGACTCGTCACCCTCTTTTACCCCCTGCCATCGAGTCGCCAGTGGCAGACCCAGAACACAGCGATAGGAACGATCGATATTCTATAAAATACAAAAATACTGTGTCACATTCTGAAACACTTGTTAGGTATATAAATAAAGTAAATTTTATTATTTAAGACATATAGATGTCAGATGGGCTATACTAAAATATAAATTATCAGGGAATTTGAAATCTTGCGAGAGAAGATTCGAAGATGTACTTACACCGTGGTTTGAAAGTGGGTATGGACGTTTGCTCGTCTTTGGCAAAATGTAATTCGATTACGAGATACAAATGGAGAGACTGGTGATTTTATACTTTATCAGAGCTGTCAGCCGAGATTATCTGATTACGACACGATGAAGCTTACAATTAGGCTTACGAGTTAGTATATTTTAGTATATGATATCTGCAAGTGTTATTATTAATTAACGAGTTTGTTAGCCGCAGCTTGTTTGGTTAGATAAGATGAAGAAGATCCTTGGAAATTGACAGTAAGACTATCGCGATTAGTCTTATTATAGCAGTAATATTTAAAATCAGTTAACACCTTGACCAATCGTACGTTGAATTTTATTATTCCATTGATAAAATTTTAAGTAAATGTTCTATATAACATAATATTTGCTCATCGTATAAGAAAATAATAAAAAGAATACCTTTGATCATTAGTTTGCTATTAAACATTGTTTATTTTATTCTCAATAAATATTGATCAGAATATACACATGCTTACGAATAACAGTGTATGTAAGTATTATAGTTTTACACGTTTCTCCCTCCTCCAGAAAAGGTACCTGGATCCGCCACTGCGCATCATCAACCCTCTTTCTTCCTGTTCGTTTTGCTTCGTTTCTTCCCGATACAATGGTACTTTATCGAATATACAGTGCATTATGCAAGTATTAGGTTGTCCGAAAAGATTCTTTCGTTTTATGAGGAAATAATAGACGCACAACGTTTTTAGTTTTATATTATTTTGTCGAATTACGTACGATACATTTTGTTTTATTGAGATAAACACCGCGACATTTCACAAACTTGGTTTCACGTTTCTATGAAGGTGCATTGTTGTATAAAGGACATTTTTCAGACAACCTAATATTTGAATATTTATAGACACCCTTTATGAATATATTTTTGTGTGTTACATGGAACTACATTTTGAAATTCCATTGGCATTATATTGGCATTATAGTGAGACGCTACTGTCATAATTACATTGGGAAAATTTGAAAGTGTACATAGAAATTACGAGGTATTTAGTACCAGTATAGGCTTTACTGAAGTTACAGAAATATCTGAACAGTTAATTATCCATTACATTAATAAACCTCGATATTCAGTGGAGCCATCAGTGACATTTATCTAAAGATTTTTGATCAGGACTCTCTTACAAAAGCTATACATTGATGGATTGATAAGTTGCAAGTCGTAGATCAGATTAGTTCACCAAAATAATACAATCGTTGAATATTTTTAGCAACATTCGAAAATTGAAAACAATTAAACGGAGCTAAAATAATGGAGAACACTAAGATATAGGGAAAGCAGCGAATTAAATGGCCTTAACAAGTCGCATATTTCCTAAAAACAGGGCAGTCGTGATTTTCGCGAGATTCCTCCCAAACCATTTTCCAAAATTCTACAACAATGCCAATCTCTGCGATAAAAGAAGCATAAGAAAGTTTGAAGAACAAACGGACGTTTACAAATCCCTCGAGTCAACATCGAGATCCCGTGCCATCCAGTTACCAGTAAAAAAAAAAGAAGAAAAGGGAAAAAATGGATTCAGAGGATCCTAAAACTCGAGGAGTTTCGCGGCTAAGCCGAACAAGAATCGGCCGTGTCGACGATTCTCACCACGTCCCCCGGGATTCGCAAAAAACTCTGGCTGCCCGGAGGAATTCCACGCGAAACAGAACGACTGGTCCCCTCGACAGAGATCCGACCTCTCCCCCTTTTTCCCTTTTAGAGGATTCCATAGCTCCGTTTCGTCCGGCTGTTCCCATTAAAAATGTATCAATCTCGGAAGCCGAGCTGCGTTTCGCGGACGAAACTGTTTTGTAGACACCGGCTGGCGTGGAACGCGGTTAAAGGCGTCGTAAAGAATAACGTTGACGACATTCCCTGGTCTAATTCCGTGGAGCGGGTCTTTTTCCGGCCGATGAAAACGCGCCAGTTGGTTGGTAGTTGATTTACAACGAAGCGGAGGAATTCGATCGATTGATTCGTTTGGTGCAACCGGTGGCAGGGAAAGGGAGGACGAGAGAAGAAAATGTGAGGATTTTTGGTGAGAGGGTGAGAAGTTTGATGTGGTGGCAAATTTTTGTGTGCATTATGAATAGGGTGTATTATAAATTAGGTTGTCCCAGAAGATCCTTTCGTTTTATAAGGAAGTAATAGATGCACTACATTTTTTGTTTTATATTATTTTATTGAATTATGTTTGATCCATTTTATTCTAACAATTGGATCATATAAATCCATAAAATAATATAAAATAAAAAATGTTGCGCATCTATTATTTCATTTATGAAACGAAAGAAACTTTTGGGACAACCTAATAATAGGATCTTCGTAAATTTATGGGAGAATTGAAGGTGTAGAAATGTATACGATGCACGAGATGTCTAAAGTAATGTGGCGATATTTATTGGGTAAAATAGTTTCTATTTTCTTCATTATATTCATAAAAGTAGAAGAATTGGAGAATATGATGTGGAAAGTATGGAAATTATCGGATAGAAAATTATTTAAACTCTTGGAGATTTTTAGAGAGATTGAGGAAGGTGAAGTTTGCCTAATTCTACGTATAATTACTTGACGAGGTTTCTTAGGTTCCCAGGTAGTTGACGAAATTTTTTAAAGAATGAAGAGGGTGAAACGAGGTGTTAATGGTTGAGAAACTTGAAGTTTAATAAATATACTGTGAATATTCATGCAAATTCGTATCACTAACACAGATTTAATTCACTCCCTACAGAATAATAATATATCTTAAACATTTTATACATTTTTCCTACATTAAGTGCATGTTTCACCCTTCTTTATAAAATTACCCCAATAAATCTATCTTATGTACATCCTGAAATAAACACTCTCTGAAATCTCCTCTAAGAATCATCGAAACCCATCAAAAACCATCAAAATCCTGAAAACCACGTTTCTCCACGAATCCTGCTCATGATTGAAGAAAAGAAAAAGGGTGGAACAGCGGTGGTGGTGTTCGGTATACCAGTTCCCTCGAATTCCATGGTTACGAGGAACGAAGCAGCGAGTAAGGCAAAGTAAATTCGCCGTCGAATTTTACGTTTGGCCACATGTGATTCCGAATATGGTCAGCTGGCAGGAGGAGGGAGGGTTGGCGGCGGAGGCAGGGAAGGGTGGACTCAGGGAGTGGCCGTTCGAAAGAGGCAGGAACATCACTAAAGTGTCAGCGGCATCACAATTCGCGAGGAGCAAAAGAGCGCTTGTTAGCGGTGCCCGGCCGGCAAAAAAGGTAGCCCGAGCCTTGACGAGCAAATAAAAGTCCCTTCCACGGCCCCCTGCACGCGTCTTTCCCGCGTGGAGGGGGCCGTGGGGCCCTCGTAGGACCTGCATGGCCCCTTACGGGAACAAAAGACGCCGCGTTTCGCCCGCTTTTCAAAATAGATCGCGTCTGTTGAATATCGTGGAGTAGGTGAACGCGGTTATTTAAATTGTATTCGATTGCATTTAGTTGCATTTGGTTATAGTATATTGTACTAGATTTCAGTAGGGTTCTACGTTTGTTGAAAAATTTGGTCAGTCAATGTGTATACAAAATACACAAGTATCAAATTTAATAAAATGAATACTAGTAGTAAATCCAAAAATTTTGCCAAAGATATCTAATTCGACGAAATGAAACCCTAATAATAAATCCAAGAATTCTATATTATCAAGAAGTCCACCAAACGTCTTAAGAAAACAAATAACTGTAATTTCAATCTGACAATCTCACCATTCTCCATCATATATACATAAGGTTAAAAAATATCTAATTTGATGAAAATTCCAAAACCCATTAATAAATCTAAAAATTCTCTTACATTACAAACGTCAACGAATTCTACCAAACGCCCCATGAAAACAAATAGCATGAATTTCAATCTAATTTCATCAAATGAATTCCTAATAACAAATTTAGAGCTTCCCCTAAATCATCAAAAAATCATATCGAACTCCGGAAAGAAACGAACACCTGCACTTTCCACTCAACAATTCTCCACCAATGCCACAGCTGTCCATTTTAAAACTCCAAATATTTCCAAGAATCCAGCTCGTAAAGTCACAAAACTTGCGCTGGTCTCCGCTCGCGGAGAACCGGTACACACACCCCCAAAGTGCGTCCGAAGTACGAAAGTGGTTTTGGTCCACCCCAAGGGAATTTCCATAGGAGTGAGGAGGGGGCCGGTTCCGCGGGAACAAAAGGTTCCGCCTGCGCACTCATCCCCTTTCAGAATTCCAGGACGAAACCACTTCCTCCTTCCAACGTTTCTTCAGATTCCCCAGGTTTCGACGTCGCGTCGCGATCGCTCTTTGCCCGAAAGCCGACAGCTTCTCCCCGCCGCGATGTTTCGATACAAATTACATGAAGAGGGACACGGAACGGTCCGTAGCATCTCCGCGTAGAAATCGAGCAGGGAATGGGGAAAGACTGATGTTATCATCAGCCCCCATGAACCGGACCCACCTTGCACCACCCCCGTTTCTCTTCGTTTCTTGTCGAGGTATCTTCGCACCAGTTCGCGATTTTCTTGCCAGCGTTCGTCCGATTCTTCGCTCTGGCGTACTCTTCGATAAAATTCTCTGTCTTTTGGATACAAATTGAAAATTTGGATGAAAGTATAGCGAATCGTGGGGCTGTCGAAAGAAAGACGCAGCGTGGATATCGCATTTGACTTACGATTGAGTTTCTAAATGCGATTGTGATTTAGTACACGTTTTCGTATTTCTGGATGCAGTTGCGTCATACCTCGTAGACTTGAGTTATCGTAATCGAAGTTACTTTGGCTAAAGATTAGTTCGTTTAATAGAAAATTAGTTTCTGCTAAATTCTTCTCGAGTTGAGTTCTAACTCACGTTTACGTTTTTAAAATGTGGTTGCGCTCTAATTTACGTGTGAGTTTTTGAATGCAGTTGCATTTCAATCTATAAATTTGAGGTTTCCTATTTATGTAGGTATAGCTGAGCCATCGTGGGGAAAATTCATCATTCGAATAATTGTAGGTGATGTTACGTTTGTAAATATGTTTCAGTAATTGCACCTAAAGTTGCGTGTGCAAATATATGATGCTTCGGTAATTGCGTTTGCGTAAGTTGCGTGTGTAGATATAGTTAAGCAATTGCATTTGAAGTTGCGTGCGCAGATATGGTTGAGTAATTCCATTTGAAATTGCATGTGTTTATACATTATGTGTAGATATATGCATGGCAGAAGATTTATTGCTTACAACCTACTTATAATATAGCTACTGATGTATTTGCACTTGTAACTGCACTTTAATGGCATCTACGCTGTCAATTGCTTTATTTTATCCTTGTCAGAAAAATATCGTACTTTAACTGCACCTGTGCTTGCTTTTGCATTTGTGATCGTACGTCAATTGTATCTTATTTTTCATATCACTGTTTAATTGCTGTTTGGTTTAAAAGAAAGTTTCTTTGCGTAAATTCAACTGTTTGCCAGGTCCTATGGATTCTATAAGTTTCTGGAAACATGATTAACATAGCCGCAACCTGTTTACCATCTATTCAACGAGCTTATATCTTGTTCCATTTCGAACTTTCCCAACTTTAGCGAACAACCATGCAGAAACTAATTATAACTCCATCTTCGACGCAATTACATCTTCCTATTCTTCGTTGCTCTCTCAAACTATACAACTGCATCTCTAAAACTATTCTGTATAGCATTCTTTGCTTGCTTCCTTATTGGGATCTTTTAGACACACGAATAGTACGCAAATTTCACTTACTGATATGAAAAATATTGCACAACCCAGATCTTACATTTACACACAACTCGATGAACCTACTCAACGATAACCGCAAACCGTTTACGAATTCATCACCTATAAATTAAATTATTTTCCTAAAATTTAGGAATCATCAATCTTCTTATATTACCAAACCAGCGAATCCTTGCTGAGAAATAATCAGGATTAATAGAAAATGGTGAATAATATGAAAATTTCGTCGATTGATACGAAAAATGTTCCACGATAAATACTTAACATCCACGCACAACTGGATAAACCTACTCAACAATAACTATGAACCATCTGAAACCATCTCTGAACAAATTCAGCACGTAGAAATTAAATTATCTTCCCAACCTTTAGAAATCACCTAACGAATCTTTGTTGAACGATAGCCAAAAAGGATGCAGAACGGAAACGTGACCAGCGCCATGTTCCTGTGTTCTCCAGCGTGGAGATGAAGCGATTCAGTGAATTACCGCAGAGGAGACAGGTGGCCGGGCACGGGGTTACCGGCGTTGGAAACAGCGAGGCCGCCTCCGTGCATTAGTGACGCCTGTTAGCGGCGATGCCAGCAGGCGCAAGAAACACCATAAAGCCGTGCAAAACGGCCGGGGACGGGGGATTACGAGCCTCTCCGCGCCTTCGCCGACGGCCGACGCTTCTATCTCTCTATCGTTTCGTACCTTTCTCCTGCAAGCCGATACGAGGATCGCTATGTTCACTCGTCGCACCCTTTTAAGTCTCTTCCTTCTCTTGCTAATGATTATGACTGACCCGTACACCCACTCCAGAAGAGAACATACTGTGAATTACAGAAGATCATCTCTCTTCTAAGCGGAAAGCCAATCACCTGGTAAAAGAGAATTTGTGTTTAAAGATATTTAGAGCACTGTAAGGAAGATGTTTAAAAATGATTGATGCGAAATTTGGTGATGGTTTTTCATTTAATAGAAGCTGGTAATTCAATTCTTTTGAACATTTTTATGGGACTAGCTGCACTCACTGGAGAACAGAAGACAGTGGATTATCAAAGATGATCTCTCTGCTAAGAGGACATCCAATTATCTGATAGCAGGTTTTGGATGGTTTTGATTGTTGAAGAGAGTTTGTGTTTAAAGATATTTAGAGCACTGTAAGGAAGATGTTTAAAAATGATTGATGCGAAATTTGGTTTTTCATTTAATAGAAGCTGGTAATTCAATTCTTCTGAACATTTTTATGGGACCGGCTGCATCCACTCAAGAACAGAAGACACGGTGGATTATCAAAGATGATGTCTTCTAGGAGACAGCCTAGTTACGTGAATTCTTGGTGAATAATTTTAGGTGATTAGTTCATGTTTGAAGATATTTAAGGCTACATTAGGTAGATTTCTGTAAAGGATTGATGTCAGATTTAGGCAGTTTGATGTAACACATGGGTAACTTTGACTGTCGCCACTTTTTCATCTTTGCATTTGTTATCTTCAACTTGCCATCACATTTCCGCCAAATGGTAACGTATTTTGCTCCTTCAAAGATACTTTTAAATATCCTGCAAAAAATTTTCAATTTTAAAGAAATCCAACCATTTGTTAACACTCTACTTTGCCCAAATAACTGATCCATGCATGATAGCTCTGAAAGCTACAATGCTCAAACTTCCGAGAACAGGACAAAAAGGAGGAGAAAATTTAATACTCCGCAATCTTCCTGCGATCTAAAATTCAGCAAATTAGGTTGGACAGAGTCGAGGTAATCGCGGATCGGGACACAAAGGGCGGCAAACGCGATGCATTCGGTCGCCATTGGATCGGTCGCGCGCGTCCAACGTCGGAACAAGACCGGTGCGTGTCGCACGCTCGTTAGCAGCACGTTCGAACCGCACCAAGAATATTCACGAGGGATCTCCTCTCTCTCGGTCTCTTTCTTGTTTTCTTTCGCTCGGCTAACGAGCGATCCCCACCGTCTAATCTCGCGATCGTTGGGACGTTAAACGCGCGAAACCGACCAACTCCGCGGCGGAAACGTACATCTCGGCCCTGCTACAAGCAAATTGCTGTCCCTCTATTGCCGTATTTGTGCGTCAGGGACGAGTCCCTGAGAGTTTCTTCTCTTTCTGCTTTCGCTGCTTTTGGAGTGGCTCGTCTTTTGCTCGTGTTCGGACCGTGTTGCCGCGCTTTCGACCGTTCCTCCAGGACGCTCTTGCGACGCTCAGACTCTGTGAAGACCGGAAAGGAACGGACCACGCAGCCTCTGGGGGATCCTGCTTGTTGGTTTGACGTTTCGTGCGTCGAATTTAGCGAGATCGTTGATCTTGTGCTGGAGATTCTGATAGCGGCGAGACGTAGATATATATAGATCTATAGATCTAGGTACAGTACCTAGATCACCTGGATTTTCGTACAGGGATGATGAAAGTTTGGTTGATTAGAGGGTGGAAAGTTTTGTGGGGATATTTTTGTTTCATGGGATTTTTCATACAATTGAATTAATATTATTAGGGAAATTCTAGGAATTAAGAGTATTAATAGGATGTTTAAAATAGATATTTGATAATTAGATAATTGAATTAATGTTATTAGGGAAATTCTAGGAGTTAAGAGTATTAATGGGATGTTTAAGATAGATATTTAAAATAGAATGGAATAGAATAAGAATTAGAATTGAATTATGTTGTACCAAAAGGAACAGGTCTAAGATATGATCATGTTATGTTTAAGTTCAAGTTGAGATACATGTTGAACTTATCTTTGCTTTTAATTCTAATTTAGCGAGATTGTGGTTTTGCGGTGAGAATGGAGCACATAACATAAGATGCTGTAAATAGAGATGTAATGTTAAAAAGAGGTGTAAAAAGGAGGCAAAGATTGCAAATAAATAAATAATAATAGTAATTATGAGAAACTTAAATATGTTAAATATAGAAAATATCGAAACTCACTTTTTATGATACTTTGAGGGTAAAACAAAATATGCAGATTTCTTAGGTCTCTTTTTTTATTTTATATACAGTAAATACAAAAAGTATTTATCACAGTCTACGTTTCATTTTCATAGTATTAAATTTTTGTAATCGTGTGAAATTACTACTAAATGATACGAAATTTAATGTACTTATAATTAATAGGTGTACTTTGATATACTATAGTCACTATATACTAATGATTGATCTATTCCACTTTTTCTATGTTTCATAGTTTTATTAGTCAGCTGTATGATTGTCTGTACAATGTTAACTTCTTGAAAAACAAATAAATTTCTCCTTATATGTGACCATAAAAATAGCGACTTATTTTTGTTATTTATTCGTTAGTTGTCTTCTCTGTAATTTAGAAATATACTAAGAGATGACATTACAGATTTGTCATTATTTATTCCTATACAGATAAGAGAAGATAGAAAATAGGATACTATTCACATTGACGAGTAGATGATAAATATGATCATAAGAGCTTTCAGTAGCTGTTTAGACAGCATATTTTTCGTACTAAATTATAAGGAATACTACATTACATGTTACTCTTAATCTGATCCCATCTGTAGATCATTCGATGGAAAATATTTAATCAAATGTAAATAAGTATCTAATAAAACCTTGTAATAAATCTGAATTTCTCTCTTACCAATAATTTCAACTCATCCTTCTATTAAAAAACGAAAATAGTTACAGAACTACAATTTGCAACGAACTCAACAAGAAATTAAATCATCAATCCTATAGTCTCATCATCTTCACCCTTAAAAAAACTTTTAAAACGTTACATCCGTTCAAATCTACAAAACGCTTAAACCTTTTACCTCTTCAAAGCGGTAAATCAATTTAATTACCAAATAAATATATCCAAATCTTCCTGACTATGTAAGAATCGTATAACTTTCCAAGCAGAAGCTTGAAATCGTCATGAGAATTGGTAAACAACGTTGTCATTGGCGTTCACCGATTCACAGTGTTACTTGAAAGAAGGATCGTAAGAGGAGGGAAGAATCGGAGGGAACTTTTCTTGCGTGTCTCGTTTTTCCGTTCCGACCTGAGAACCATTCAGAAGAGGAACACCTGTGCAGGTTCGTGGGCATTCCAGCGTTTCTTAGGTGTAGCTCGTACGAGGCCGTGATGTCATTCCTGGCACGATCGCGCGAACGAATTCGCAAAACCAACGAAAACAGCCGGTAAAAATGTCGACGATGCTGTTCTTCGTTCGTTGCTTCCTTCGGCCTCTTCACATTTTTCTTTCTATTTTGCTAATCCCTCTTTCGGCCTCAACTCTCGTCCTCTTTCTCCGTCTCGTTTTGTCTTGTCTCTTTTTTCCTTTTTGCTATAATTTTGTTCTTCTCGGTTCTCCAATAGAAAACAGACTTTCTAACGAAGCAAAATTGAAAGAAATTTTACGATCTTACAGATAGGCGATATATACAATTTAAAGAAATTTGTTTATTCATTTTGGAAGCTTGTAGATTTATAATACAATGTTTCCTCCTCTTAATCCTTTGAATTTATTTATTTATTTCTCTTCTTTTCTCTGGTAGAAAGTACATTTCTTATGAAACAAATTCCTTACAAGCTTTACGGTCGTACGAACTCACGATGTATACATTTTATTTCCTTCTTATTAATTTTCGGCCTCGTTCTTCTTTACTTCTTCTTACAAATTTTATCTTCTTCCAAATTTATCGATACACGATTTTTATTTCGTCATTCTCTGAAAGTCCTAGAAATTCACCAATATCAAATACTTATTTTCATTTTAATCATATTTTCTCATGTCCTCGGCTTCTTCATCTTTTTTATTTCTCTTCTCTCTCTCCTTTTTAGTAGAAAAGAGATTTGCTACGAGAATTAAATTCCAAAAGATGTAAAAATCATCCAAAATTCGTACACAATTTCCACCTTCTCATTAACCTAAAAGTCGTAAAAGTTCGTAATAAGAAGTGTTTGTTGCCATTTCATCTTGATTCAATCCCTTAGTAGCCAGTTGTTAAAGATAGCATAGTTATTATGCAGGGAGGTTTCTTCGGTCTTCCTCTACCGTTGATCATTTCGGCCGCCATTGGTTTACGTCTTCACCGAGTGATATTTAACTTCGTTTAAGTGCATTCAGGGAACGCTCCTTCCAGAGAAACTGCATCACCGCACGCTACAATTACCCGCTCGTTCTTCTCTCTTTTCGGTGTTCCATTAATCTTGGACGTAATAATCGTGCGCGTTATTAAAAAGGCACTTCGCCAAGAGCTTCCATTTCCTTCGTCTTAATACATTTATCTTCGAAACGAAATTACTCGATCTTCGTCCGTTAAATCGTTTACTTTTTATCTCATTGTCATTACTCCCGTTATTTCATTTTTTATTACATCATTACACGCAACACCCCGAATTTTCTCTGCTCGAAGAAAAAAAAAAAAACATTTAAGTACAGCTTTCCTCCGCCTCAATTTTCATCGAATTACCGGGCTAACTCGTTATCCCCGAAATCTATTTCAAATAACACTTTAATATCGCCGATGGTCCCTTCGTGATTGATTATTTTCTCGTTATTCGTTGCTGGGAAAATATTCAACCGACGTATAAGGCATTTTAAACGCAGGCATATTAAACACTAAATTAATCCTGAAACGCACGATTTTTCAAAATATTTTATTATCTCGAAATCGCAAATTGATGCGTTGCGATAGCGTAGAAAAATAATTTTAAAAATCTGTGTGTTTGTATTTCTTAATTCGAGGTGGAAAGTTTATTGTCAAATGGCTATGACGGTGAAGCTGCAAGGTTTTCACAAAGTTGAAATCGATTGAAACTTGTTGAATTGTAGAAGAAGATATATCGACTCGGTTGATTTTTATTTAGATAAAAAGTTTTCATTTTGAAACTAATCGTATTCATTTATAGTTACAACTCTCGAAATTTATTAATTATTATAATTATTAGACACAGTAAATAGATACCTGTACCGTATGTACGATATCAAGTTGTAGTATATCATGGCAAATTAATAAATAACAATAATTAATAATAACAACAATAATTAATAACAATAAATAAAAATAATTGTTATTTATTAATTTGCCATGATATACTACAACTTGATATCGTACATACGGTACAGGTATCTATTTACTGTGTCTAATAATATAAACAATAATAATAAAAGTAATATTCAAATCTACCGCTCTTTTCAATCTCTAGAATCTACTAATATTACTAAAATAAGTATCATTGGTTGATATTACTGACAATAAGTTAACATTAGGAAAGCAGAAGAAGCGTAAGTCGCGAAACTTCCCATCCTTCTTCAGTCCCTTCAACATTGCTTCGATTAAATTTCAGGAAACTATCAATTTCTCTAGAAAATTCGAAATTTTCGCCACGTCTCGTTTCTGTCTCTTTCTCCACTATCGCCGCTAGAGAGACAGATACGCTATCTTCGTTCACTTTAAGTCGATTTAAGGGAACCAGAGTCGAGAGTGCGAGGGCCACGTCGAAGAGGATCGTGTCATCCCTCAACGTCAATCGTCCGCGTCGGAGCACGCAAAACGAAGCGACGAAACGATTTGAATGCGTCCCAACCGCAGCATTCCGAAAAGTCTTGGCTGGTTTTGTCCTCGTGTCTCATCCCCTTCCTCGATCGTCAGACGAGAGCATCGTACAATGACGTGTCACCTGTAGGAACGTCGTTTTTTCGACTCGCGAGAAACGAGATAATTAGGATTAAAGTCCGAGTGCTGGCTCTTGTTGACCATTTCGATCTTACAACAGAAGCGAACGTTTTTATTTTTAACGTGCACGATATCGATTGATTATTTGACGATACGTTAAAATTGCAAAGACGTCCCCTTTTTAACGTGTATGATATGAATTAGCCATTTGACATATCGTTGAGCTATTGGAAATTTTTCATATTGATATTAAATAAATATCTTCAGTGCAAGTATAGTTATTCGAATTAATCGTGACATACAGTTTGGTTGGATAATTCGATTTTTTTTTAAACGATCTTAAGGATCGTTTGTTCTCAACTGTTTTATAAATATCATTGTTAAACAGGGAAGATAATTAATAATTATCTTCATTCTTGTTTTTTCATTATTTTTTGAAGAAAACGATCGCCAAATTTTCCATGGGCATATTACTACTGTAAAATGCAGTAACAAAATAACACAGAGATACGGTGGAACTTAGAGGATACAGGTTTGACTAAAACATCCCAAAATTCAATTTTCTGCCAAATTTGATAGAAGCAACCAAGAAGAGAGGGAAAGATGGTACAAACTGGATCGAATACGAAGAAAACCTTAATCTAAGCAGACTACGATATACAATATACAAATAATGTACATTTAGAAACAAATTAAATCGAAAAATAGTTTATCCATGTGTATATCAAACAAGAAAGCCGTATCTTCGTTGAAATTGAAGATACAACGATTTATATCTGGAACGTGTTAGAAGTAATTTTTTTCAAACCAAATAAGATTTTTAAATTAATTTGGCCACATAAGGCTATTTAAATTAACACGACAGAATAATCCGAGATGTGTCGTCTGGAGCGTCAAAGCGAGACTACGCGAGATGAGAAAAATAATGGAAGAGTCGCGGAGGATCGCGGGTGAGGATCAAAGGATTCTCAAGGATCGTGCAGATCGTTGCATCGAGCGAAGAAAATCGAAGACAAATGCCGTACGAATCGCGGACGCTAAAGAGGCGATGTAAACGTAGGCTATTACCGGAATAGCGGTTGCATAGCATTCCAACGAGCCTGTTCGTTTTCTTTTCCGCCGTATGGCCGCGCGGAAATTCCGGCTTTTGCATATCAAGGCGCCGCCACCGTTTAGCCCGCCATTACTCTCGCGAGATCCGGTCAATTCGTTTTCTCTGCCCCCTTAAATTCTCCATCGAAATCCAGCTCGTGCCACCATTTCGACTATCTTCTTTTATTCTCTCGAATGTTTGCTCGTCCATTGGAAATTTCAAACTAACTGTGATCAATAAATTTGCGCGTACAGTGCGTCTTGTTTAACTGGAAACGTTCAAACGTATTTGAAAAACGATAAGTTCAGTTATCACAAGGAAAAGACACAAATGAAGCAAATTAACAGAAGAGCAATATTTGTAACATCAGTTTTCTCTACTTTTTCATTTATGCAGTGTCGTTTATGAACAATATCTTGCTCTTGCCTGCTGTTTCATTTGTTCACTGAAACAATCAGGAAATAATTACATTAATTGCAACAATTGCTCATTATTATTATTATTATTATTGTTACTATTATTATTAGTATTATTCACAAGTATAAAACCCTTTAATGTACAATTGGGTTAGAAATCGTTCGTGGGTGACAATATTCTATTAACATTACAGCTGACGGTGGATTGTGAACAGAAAAAGTCTATCGAATCGCAAGATTTATTGGCGTTTATTACTATACGGTTAGCGGAGTTAAATTGGCCAAAGGTTCATATGACACCCACGAAGATTGACTTTAAGACCACCGTTAAAACGAAGAGATTAAAAAGGAGTAGTATCATTTACAACATAGAAATTCTAAAATCCTCGCCCCTACCATCTTTCCATTAAGGGTTCCTCAACTTTAAAGGAAACGTGGGGAAAAAACGCGGCAAAACGTGGCGCAACCCCGTGACAAGAAAGCGAACGCACCGTAAAACGTTTGAATCAATCAACAGGTTTCAAAATGGCGCGAAAATCTCGCACCGCGGCGGACGTCGAGCAAAAACCGCGGCCGCTTAAAATCCCATAAAGAAACCGAAGGGGAATCGAATTCGTGGTCGGTCCATCGCTCTCGAGGTTTCTTTCGGGCAGAATTTTTTTGCGCGCTGCTACAAAATGGAAAAGAGAGGATTATTGTGAACTAGTTAAACCTTTCTTCCTCTTCTTCTTTTTCTTCTTCTGCGGCTTCTTTTTTCCTCACTGAATGTCGAAGAAAGGATCAGAAGAAGGAGAAGGATGAAAAAGGAGCTGGCCGTTGGCTAGGTTTGCGAATCAGGGCCCAGAGGGGGAGGAATTGATGAAGGAGCGCGACTTGCGCATACCATGTAAGTGACGCGCATGAATAATTCATTCTAATAAAATAATGCAGCCAACGCGAACCTCCGACCGAGCAAAAACCGCGCTGAATCGCCGATCGCGGACCCCTCGTTCCACGCCGAATTCGCACCAATTTCCTCCTAAACTTTCTACTTCTTCTTTTTTCCCTCACAAACGTCGCTTAGTTTTAATAGAAAAATCAGATTTTTGTAAGTTATTTACGGTAATCGTCGTATCTCGAGAATTTTTTGGAGAATTTATAGCAGGCATTCCAGTGATTTTCATTTTATTTTTCCTTTTTTTATGCATATATGTATAAGTTTTAACATCTCATTAACTAATGTGGTTAGTACTATTAGCAATGGTAATGTTAACAGAGAAAGATTTGCTAGTTATACTTTGGTAAAGATTCTTTCAACGTGGTATTTGTTGCGAGGGACATTGTATTTAGGGCAATTTAAAAGAATGTATCAAATGTCGCAGATTTTTTATTTTTGTTCTAAGTTCGAACCGTGAATAGAGGTATATTTCAGCTACATGTATATGAGAGCGTAGATATACTGCTAACTTTCATATAATTCTTTTACGTGAATGAAAAGATGATGGAATATATATAAAGTAATTTATATTGTTAAAAACTATATTATATGAAATAACTCGTTTGTTTCTGTCAATAATAAAATGCTCCTATGTAGACACGTAAGTTACAGTCTTAAGAAACAGAAAAATAAATACACAAGAACAAGCTATATTATTCATCTTGATAATGATAGATTCTGTATTAAGAGGCAGTTGAATATTTAAACATTGTAAAAACTCTTCATGAATTTTTACTTTATTAGCATCGTATAAAATCGCGTATTCTATTTAGAAATTCCTCTACTTCCAATGTTTCTTAAAGAGTTAAAAATGAAAAAAGACGAAGAAATACCTTGGACCTCTCGTCTCTTCACTTTTTAGTCCAACTTTCTTTCATTTTCGTTCAAATAATTTCAACAAGAAACATTAGAATATAAATGTAAATTACGATAAAGAAGTAAAACGATGAATGAAGTCTAACGAATGATTTTAGAAACAGATGAAATAATAAGAGAAACAATGGATCCTTCGAACAAAGACCCAAATGCAAATTTTCATAGAATATTCCGGTTAGTGACGTGAACAATAATGTGCGGGATACTTTCAACCGTGACACGATTCCTCATTGCAGTTTCTCAACGTGTTCTAGATTCTGAGCAGGAGAACGCTATCCTGAATACTAGGTATACTACGAGTGACAACCTGGCCGGTGCATCGAGAAAATCGCGTTGACAAATAGAACTTTATGGTCCGGTTCGCTGTATTTATTGCCGATCGGGAACGAAAAATACGATCGTCGGAGGTTAACATGTAAATTTATTGCGTTATTCGCTCTGCTCTCATTTTTTTATGCTATTTGAATTTTAATCTCTTTGGAAAAATAGTAGAACGGTTAAAGGAATGCGTTAAACCTGCTAGTTAAAACAGCAGTGGCTAGAAACTTGCAAGTGAGCTAATGTTAAAACAAATGGAATTTTACTTTACCTTTTCTCTCTGTTTCTTCTTTTTCTAATACTCTATATGTATATTTTTGGCAATTTATTATATTTATATATGTTAGTGTGTGTTAATAAATACCGTTACTGTAAATATTCAATAAAATTTTCCCTTCATTTAACAATTTATATAGAACGAGAGGACTTCGTGTAGGAAATCTGTTTCAAGGAGCCTCTCAGGGGCTAGCAATTCATACAAATGGAATTCGTATAATGGTAGTTCACTAATAATCTCCAGTTCTCCACAATTTCATTCAGTTTGGAAACGAACGATATAATAAACAATTCTAAGAATTTTTTGCAATCTCCTATGAATTAGCCAAGGATCTTCTAAAGACGAAGTAACATTGCCCAGAAGAATCCAAAGAAGAAGAAGAAGAAGAAGAAAGAAGCAAATCCACCATCTGCTGTATAAATTGTATAATAAATTTGTCAAGAACCTTTTAAAAACAAACCAACACTACACACGACGATCTAGTGAAGTTAATCCAGAGGAAACTAAAAAAAGTGATAGAAATTTGGCCCAATTTAGAAGAAGCTAAAGAAAGTGACACGGATACTACACGCGGATACAGATAACGCAAGTCTGCCATCCACAAATCCATGGAAATTATACAATAAATTAGAAAAGAACTTCCTGGAAGCAACTAAGTAGGTAAACCAATAGTAACCGGAACAATGTAAAGAAGCTGATCCAAAAGAAACTAAAGAAAGTGACACAAATTTGCCCCAGTACAGGTCCTCCGTCTATAAATCCATGTAAATTGATTTTTTCCTCCCATCACCAGAAGCAACATGGAAAAAGTAACAGAAAAAGACGAAGAAAGAAGAGAGAAAAAAGCGGAATAAGCCATCCCATTTCCCGGACTCGATTCGCCATAAAGATTTTTACCGGCAACGTAACGGGGACGCTGGCCAAAGGGAAAATAGAATCGTCGTTGGGTTTCGGTTGTCGATGCTTTCAATTCCCGCGACGCGATCGCGAGTAACAGGACGAGAAAGGGTGCGGAAGGGGAAAGGAAGGAAGAAAAGAAACGCAACGAGGTGTTGTGTGTGAGAGGGGTTTTCGCTGGAAGAGAATCGAGAACGAGAGGATGTCCGCTTGGGGACACATTCAATCGTTTGGCGGCAAACGCTTTCAAGATGGCGAGACCTCGGCCACAGGCCTCTCTAATCGATAGATCGCGACTGGCCAGCTAGAGATTTATAGATTCCTGGGGACGTCCTGCCGCGAAATTGTCTTGTTTATTGACGGCCTCCGTTACAGAACCTTCAGGGCCGGCAACAGAAATCGGTTACAACGATTTCCTTCGATTGTCGAGGGCGGGCGTGAAACTTACGTTTGGATTAGTCCAGTTACTGGAATTGGAACAACTTGAAACTCACTTTGTTGATATCGAATCTGTCGTTCATTCCAGCTGAAGCTATTTCGATGATTAATATTGAGTTGATTTTCTATTATTTTTTGGTTTTCATATACTAATCTTTCTTCCATAATGGATGATTTCTCCCTGGATAAACACGAGGATTGTTAATGCTTTAGAAAGTGTAAATAGGGAATAGAATATCACGCATAAAGATATTTATCGGAAGCTTTTAGTGATAGGAATTTTTCGTAGGACCAGGAAGAACAAATTGTTGAGAAGAAGAATATGATAGCTCCTGAATTTTTAACGAAAGTGAACCTTTTGTAAATGGATCCATAACGTTTATATTTTTCATTACACAAATCTTCAGAATTTTTACCAAACGACGATATTTTTACGAATTATCATTCATTTTACATTCTTTACATATTATAAACCTTCCTGTAATAAAATCGAAACTTCACCAGGTGGACTTCAATTTTCTTCAAACTGGCAATATCTTGAAACGGATAACTACTCGCTGCTATTTTATATAAATTCTGCTTAATCAAACCAAGATTCTTGCCCCCATAATCACCAGTTTTAATCTACAGATACAACAAGAACGAGAACGAGAGAAATAAAGAATCCAATCGTCACTTTTGCCAGTCGTAAGCAAACAAGCACAAAACTCTTGACGAAGAAGTGCCAAAAACTCGTTCACACCCCCAAGAAGATGAGAAAGAAAGGATGGTGATAAATTGCAACGATTCTGGGTCGAAAATAAAAACTGGTGAATAAATTCGAGGGACGTGCCTGGAGTTCGCCATTTCACAGTGACGATACTAATTAAATAACCGATGGCTACCGGCCTTAAAAGGAGCCTGTGCTCGTTTGACCTTGGGAATGGCGGAGGTGCCATAGGGCACGCAGCAATCTCCGATTTACCGATAACAATTCTATTTTCCAGTGGCGGGATAAAAATCTTTATGGCGAATCGAGCCCCGGAAAATGGAATCCCCTATACCGTATACCGTTTTTCCGCTCAACAACGTTTCACCCTACTCCTTTCAACCCTTGTTTCCAGACTTTCGACCGAAAGAAGCTTTGTTCCATTCGTTACTCTTTGTTTCTTGCTATTTTGTTGTTTTCAAGAGATTTTTAACCGTCAAATGTTTGGTTGTTAAACAAGTGACGATGGTACAAAGAGTCGAGGAAATTGCATTTTCCTTCGACAAGTTCCATTATTTTAACATGCGCTACATTTTTTAAGAGGAACAAAAGTGAGACGTTTCAAAATTAAATATTGGAATACCTTCCACGAAGGACATAGACAATTCTTAATGAAATCGCTAGTATCAACAAAATAGAATATACATATACGTAATCACATATATATTGAGAAAATATTCCTTCACTCTCAGAAAACCCTCAGCTCCTTTTTTGCAAAAAAATCTTCTTCGAGTCTGAGCATCGTCCAGATTCATAAATATCTTTTCAACGATAAAATTCTCACGCACGAGCTTTCTTCGGTATTTATCAAACTCCTCGGCCACGAGAATCCCTCGATTATTAGAAAAATCCAAAAAATCCCAAATCAGGAACATCCCCTAATTTCCAGGCAAACTGCCATTTCAAACACCAGACATCCGATGACAAATATTCACGGGAGCCAAAAGAAATCAAAGTAGATCCAGTGTGCCAAAATCAACGCACAATGAGCTCGCTGCTCGCGCCAAAACTAATTTCGCGACGTCGCAATTTCCCCGAGAACAGGTCCCTAACTCAAGCAACCCTTCCTGTTCCTCCCTCTCATTCCTTTTTCCTCTGCAAAGTCTAACAAATAATCAACCAACACCAACGTCATTCCAACATTCACCAACCACGCCTAACTCACAATACGTAGATAAACATAGAAGAAAATGAAGAAAAAGAGGGGATGAAACGGGCCAGAAAGCTGGACGAGCTCGAAGCCAGTGGAAGAGGAGGATGGCAAAGCGAGCAGCAAACATTATAATAAATCAGCGCCGGCTCTGACGTGAATGTAAAATTGCCGGAACCGATCTGGTCGTGTATAACACGAGCAGAGGGGAGCTATAAAGAGAAAGAGAAAGGGAGAGAGGGAGAAAGAGATAGCGCGAGGAAGGGCTGGAAGCTCGACTACCGCGGAGGGGGTGCACGACTGGAAACGATGGCCCATTGTGAGAGTTATTTGTCATGCTGCCTACGGATCTATGGGGTTTCGACGATAGCGTACGATCCCGTGGTTCGTTCCTATTGGCCGATTATCGATGGTTATAGCGCTGTGCTAAGCGCCATATGTAAAGAAACCAGAGGCTGGCTGTCCCCTCGATGTTCACGTCTGTCCCTTTCATCCCCCTTTCTGTTCTCCCATCTTCCTCGTTCGATTTCATCCTTTATACGAGTGTTGGTGTTCTTGTAAGGAAGATACTACCTGTCGACTACTACGGATAATATTTTTCTTTTTTCTGTAAGGGGAGGGAAGTTGAATCGAAGGGAGGAAACGGTTCTTCCGGTGTTCTGAGTCTTTTGATGGTTACTGAGCATGGGGATGATTTTTCGATCTTTTTGGGAGGAGAAAGCGATGAGAGGTTTGATGGATGATGGAATAGTGATTTGAGAAGATGGCGGGGGTAAGTGGATTTTAGTAAATGAATTTCAGAGGTTTCCAAATGTGGGGAGGTTTTAGAGAATTTAGTTATCTTCTTGAGGGTGGTTGAAAATGTCAAATTCCGTGATATCTGACTATATTATGCATGTTTTTGAAGATGAGAATCTCTCCTCCATCGTATATCATTAATTTTGATATTCTAACATTTATGTACAGGGTTTAGGAAAACCATCTGCACACCATTATATTTACTCACTAATTGATTAGATCCGAGTACACTTATATGTTACAACCTAATAATAAATTTGAAAAGATTTCTATACATGTACGAATGATAAATACAAGTTCCTATTTCCAAAAGAATTAACATAAATTAGATATCGTACACACGAGTCGAATAAAATTATACAACTAATTGCAAGTAATTAATGTAGGCTCTTTAATATCAAACAAAATAGAAACGCGACACTATGACGAAAAAAATTCGCCATCCCTTTTTTAAACCTTCTAATTAACTTACAAACCACGGGACCGATCGATTGAACAAACCAAACCCCTGCTCGAATTCTGCCAAAAAATCCAATCGTTTTCGATTGTCGAGCAAAGAGAAGGGGTAGGAGAACGAGACGAAGGAAAAACAAAGCTGCGCCGAAAAAATTCGCGAGCAGAAAGAAAAAATAAGCGGTCTCGTTTTAATGATCGAATCCCAGCCGGAAATCGAGGCGACGATTTCGATTTCGTCGGCTGGAATCGATTCCGATCGTGTTTCCAATCGTGGCTGTTTGGTTTAAGTTTCGCCCGGCTACCATTCTTTCTCTCTTTTGTTTGTTATTTCGCGCGTGCCGAATTAAAATTCATTCCGGGCCCAGCCCGACGTTTTTGCCACCCCCTTCAACCACCCTCCATCCGTGTCACATTTTTGTCGTTTTTCCATTTTCGCCCCCTCGTTTTTCAACGCTAGTCTCGATACACCGGCGGGACGAAAAAAAAAAAAATGTGATAAATTGGTCGAACGATTTCACGCCGGCTCGTTCTTTTTTATTATTATTATTATTGTTTTTTTTGGTTTAATTTTTTATTCGCCTGAAGGGGAAACGTATTTATTGGGCGATTTTTTTCTGTAGTTTAAATTGCTGCGCTTTGGGAGATTGTTTGTCAAAGGTTTTTTTCATTTTTCATATTGGATGATATTTTTGCTGTTATTTTTTTTTCGTTCGGTTTTGTTTTGAAGATAAATTGTGGAGGTTTTATTGAACCCTTCTTGGAGGGCGAAGGAATTGTAGGTTTACTATTCCGAGATTCATAGAAAAATGATTCATACGAAGTAACTTCTATTAAGATTCTTCGCACACCTACGTATCTATATTACATATTAGCTCTTAACTAGCATTTATCTAGGTTTTCACAAACCTGAATCTTATATATGTTTAGTGTCTAGCGATAAAAAGAAATCTATCTATAAAAAACTAATAAAAAGAACCAATTAAAATTAAGAAGGAGAAGTATACTTCTTTAAAAGGTGAAGAAAAATATTCAATAAAATCATGGAGAAAAAGAAAAAGGAAAGAGATGCAATAAAACGTGAAGAAGAGACATTATAGTCAGAAACGAGGAAAAAAGGAAGCCGACTCCGTGAAAACAAGAAAGAGAGAGATCAAAGAGTCACGCGCCAAGCTGCCATTGAAAAAACGACTCTCTATAGCTGACCAAGCTGATTTACATGAAATCCCAATAAATACCAGGAATTCCTGGTTGATTTAATTAGGCAGCGCGCGGATCGTCTGTATATCCATACAAATGGCGCGAAAATGCGTGTCGAATAGGGACGGACCCGACTTTCATCGTGGTGAAATTGATGGCAGTTTAGGCGAGCTTAATGAAAACGAGCCTTGTGCGCCGTCCTTGTCCCTTTTTCGTCTTTCTTCGTTCTCTTACACCGGTTCCTTTCACCTTGTTTCGCGATGCTCGTACCCATTCTTCCCGATGGGATTACTGACTGTATTTATCAGCGTTTCGCCCTGATGGAAGACAAGGCCGCCAATTAGCCGACGGCCAATCGTCGCCTTAAATCACGACTCGTCCGCCAAAGGTCAGCTGGATTAACCCGGCATTAAGTCGAATTAAGTCCGGTTGCCTCGCTCTAGTCTCTCTGTTATTTACTCGACTCTTCTTTATCACCGCCGTTTTAAAGGTAGTTGTTCGTGTGATGCTTTGATACTCAGGTAATTTTGGACATTGGGTGGAATCTCGGTAGTTGGATTTGATTTGATTTGCAGACTCGGAATGCGTGTACTTATGTTATTTTGATGTCCACGAACTACGAAGATTTTACCTTCGGGTGATTCGTGAATTATGGCGTTACGTGTAGAATCGTGAAATTGTAGAGTTAGCTGAGAGTTCGAAGTGAGTTTGAAGAGAAGTTAAATTGGAGGGATCGAAGAATTATTTAAGAATTAATTCGCTATTGAGATGACTCGAAGTTTGAATATCGTAAAAATTGGGAAATTTGATATCGAAGAGATATCTCGTAAAGTATTTTTAATAGCACAAAATTTGTTGACGCAGTGATATTAAGTATCTGACAAATAGTGACGACTATTAAGATAATCACTCTGTTCAGTTACAAATTATTCTCTTCGTTTCTACCTTTCTAAGATGTTAATAACCCTATCGCACAGCAGGTTGCTGAATCTCTCTCGATAGCCATCATAAAGTATCTATACAGAAATAGGTATATTAATATGGATAATAAGGATTATGATAATAAGGATTATGATAATAATATGGATTATAAGGAATAAATGTAGGTATCTGTTTCTATAGTTAATTGAGTTTAGGTTAAGTTACGATTATTGTTATTATGTATTTTTTATTTAAGGATAAGTTTTATGATTATTCCTCTGATTTATTTTGCACGTGTAACTGGAAATCGCTGTAAATCCGAGAAGCAGGCGGAGATAAAGAATATACAAGGTGCGACCGAATAACATGTACAAGCGGACACGAGGTGATTCCTTATGAAAAAATAAGAACAAAATGTGGGATAAAATTTTTTCATTTAAGACTTAGTTTACAAGAAAATCGAGTTTGAAAATTTATCAAGTATACTTGAACACGATTAATTCCAGACTAGACATTATAATTTCTTACACAAGAGAGACTCTATTTAAGAATGAAATCACAACAAAACACCCCTCAAATTTACACCACTACAGGCTCTATCAATTTTCTCGAAAATACAAAGCAAGGTGTCTAAGAGGTATCCAGTTTTTGCTGAGGCGGCAAAAGTGTTTGAGCCGAATGTGTTCACCAGCGATTCGACTAGGAGACGAGTTGCATAAAAGCGCAACATTACACCCTCGGGGAGGCTGTGGGAACGCGGCTTGAAGACTTCATTATTTTTGAGGGGAGAAGTGCCCTTTCTCGTTAGGGGATTCCTCGCCCAGGGCGACGCGAGGCCGTCTTGTTAAAATTCTCCGAACTCCATATAACCCGGACCAGGAACCCGTCTTCCTCTTTACCCGCCACCATCTTTCTTCCTCCTCCATCGCTCCTCCGGTTCTCGCGTCTTATTTCGCGGGCCTCTCAGCTATTCCGCCGCCGAAGACTAAAAAGCTGACGCCTCAATTTCGCGATAGACGTTGCTCGCGAATCGCGCTGGTAACGATAATTGCAGCAGACAATGGTGGAGATGGTTGGAACCGAGGAGAAAGACGCGATTGGAAATTGTTACGCGTACATATACCGAAGATTTTGCAGAGAATCAAAGAATATTCGTAATGGGATTTTCTTAAGAATTAAGCATTGGGTGTACAAACGAGTAATCCAAATTTTTCAGTGAAACTTAGTGTATTTAAAAAAAAAAGTACAGCAAGTTGTTGAATTAGGATCGTTTGTCGTTGCTTTTTATATTTAAGCCATTTATCGGACAAGCGATGAATTCCATTTTTAGACAAGATCCAATCGTGTCTTCATTAATTGCAAATGATGGTCGGATAAGACGTGTTACATCGATCCGAGCAGGTAGCAATCTAAGAGACTAATTTCTAGCGTATAAGATGAATAAGATGAAAGACGAGACTCGTTATGACGTTTTACCTTCGTAGAAGTAGCCTAACGTTGTCACGCAGCTACTTCACTGAACGTCCTCCTATGTCAGTGACGATTGAATCCTCCGTAATGGAATTCTTTCGTTGCTTAATAGATGGTTTACAGTTATAAAAAGCGACAAATACTTTGATCGAACAACGCGATATTTTTTTTCTTTTTAGAGAAACTTTTACTCTCGCTGAAAAATTTGGATGATTCATTTGTGTACCTAGTAGGATAGCAAGGTGAGGTAGTGAGGTTTTGAGAAAAAAGTTAAGTTTTCTGATGATTTTGTTGAGAGCCAAGGAAGAAGTAGCTTTGAATGAGAATTTTTGCGATAGTCGGAAGATTTCGTTGGAGGTAGGAGAATATTCGTAACCTGGATCTTTGTTGAAAATCAAAGTCGAATTGTAACTGTAAAGTAGAATTTTGTTGAAAGATGTTCTAAGGAATTTAGAAATGATGGTGGACGAACAATTCGTAGAAATCTACAAGTTTCTACCTTTATTGATTGAAGAAATATTTGTGAATGAAGAATTTGAAGATTAAAGAACGCGTACGATTTTCGTTAAATATTGATTTTTCCTTCGAGTATGAAAAACTTGTATTTGGTATTTCTATAAAATTCTAATCTGAACTGAACGTTTAAAAAATAGTCAAATGTCGATATGAACTATTAAAAAAGGATAACAAGTCAGCCAGTTACAATTTTCTCATTGAGGAATTACAGGAACACGTGTCGAACGAATGGGGGATGAAGGGTACGAACGATTTAAAGACGATCGTCTGGTCGGACGTTAATGGCTTTGGTTTTTCTGGTGGCGAGGGTGGCTAACCCCTGGTGAGCCCTTGCTCTGATTGGCCCGGCGTTTAGGGGATGATTCCAGGCGCGATACGGTCGCCGGTTGGCCGGATTTAATTAATCGATCGTACGCATTACCGGCCGACAAATGGTGGGCCGGCGGTTAGATCGTTCGCAGTTAATGTCGCCGATCATTCGTCATGAAGAATAAACAAGTTCCGCCGTGGAGATGGATCTTCTGTCCCGTTACAACCGCGAAATTCGCTCGCGAGAATTTCGCGTAAACTATTTCGTGCAGCTAATTCTGATAATTTATAATGAAATATTGGAAGGAACTCTGTTTCCTTTTCTTCCTCGGAAGAAGACTCGTTGATTCTTCCATGTGTTTTTTCTTTCGATGAATTTTTCAACGTTGGTGTAGTTGTCCGAAATTTTATAATAATGTTGAGATAAAGTTGGAATTTTGATGATATAAAATGATATAAAAGAAAGTTTAACATGGTGTAGAATTTATTAGAGTAGAGAAGAATTTTTCTATTAAATTTGCAAAATGTTTAGGGTTTGAAATTTTATAGTATAGAAATTCTAATGAGCACGAGTTTTTTTTAAGGATTATTCTTCATTTTATATTTTTGGAAATCTAATGTGAAGCTAAATTTAATGGAAATAGGGAAAAACTTTTCTGTTGGATCTTCAACATGTCGTTATATTTGAAATCTTATACTGATAAAGTATCTTAATTAAATGAATCTTAATTTAGGTAGAATATAAAAATTCTCTAATATCTACCTTCTTCTTTTATGTTTTACTTAAATCATGAATTTTTAAAAATCCAAATTCTGCATTCTCCAATTTGTCTCAAGACCAAATCTTAAAAGATTATTCAATTATCTGCATCTTACTAATCTTTGAATACTCGAAAAAGATCTTGCAATCTTTTAACAGAGTCTTTCATCGAGAGAAGATCGTAGCCATTGTCTCATTCTACTTACTTGCACTTAAAGCTACCTCTCTCTTATTTCCCCTGATCTTCACGCTATTAACAAACGTTATCCATTTGTTTCAAGGATTTAAAAAAGGTCACTAATTACAATCCTAATAACAAATGGTACAAAGAATAAGGTCCAAGCAGTCGTATGTATCTAACATTTCATAACAGTTGTCCATGGAAATCAAATTCCACTTGCTTACGCTTAAAATCGTCTCTCTGTTTTCACCCTAAAGTTTTACGTTATTAACAAGCATCATCTCTTTCGTGAATTAAAAGTAATCAATAATTACTACCTTGCATAACAGGAAAACTTCAGAAGCTTTTATTTAATATTTCCTAATAGTCTGCTTTTAAATAAAACTCATTCGAACCAATCAGAATTAATAAATCGGTACAACGATCGCGAAAACATCGTGTGTCCTACAAACAACCCCTTAGCCTGGAAAGGAAACGCGTAGAAAAATGGTTCGATCGTGGTGGCGAGGGGTCGCCATCGCGGGAAACGGTATCCAGCATCCGGTAGGAGGACCAGTTGGATGCGGAGAGGGTCGCGGAGGGTTGGCGAGGATGGTTTCATAAGTTATCGATTGAAAGGGAGCTAGGGTGGTAGGTAGAGGGTGTCAGTTTCCATGGCGACCGAACCTGCGCCCTGCGACTTGAACGTTTACCTTAATGCCCGGGAATTACGGGACGTGATTTTCACCCCGGTTTTCTCCTCCCTCTTTCTCCCTTTCTCCTTCGTCGAGGACGCTTTAGGCGATAATGTAATTTTATCTGCGCCCCTGTACCACCCTTCCTTTATGCTCCTCAACGATCTTTCAGAGGCGACTCTATTCTCTCGCCATCGTTTTCATCCCCCCTTCGCGAGTTTCTCTTCCTCCCCCTTGGTGGTTTTAGCACGACGATCCCGGAGACAACGTTTTCTTCGGCAAACAACGTTAGTTCATTGGCCGGCGGCGAGGAATTAATTGGATTCCCGGGAAATTAATTGCGGCAAAAGCCACCCCCGGCTGGAAATTAGAGCCGCGGAGTTTTCGTACCTTCAACGGGAAGCTTTTTCCACTGGAGAAAAAATTCTTGTCTATCGAAGTTAAAGGGGTGGGTTTTCAGAATCGATTGTGTCATTGTTATGTTAAAAAATATTCTTAAAAATTGTCGAATCGCTAACTTCCTGGGAACTGTTGACCTACGTTTGATTATTATATTGTTTCTACTCTTAATTATTATTCTATTCCCGTAGAAAAAGCACGCGAAAGAAACGAAACACGCGTGTAAGAAAATGTAATTTGTATGAGAGAGGGAGAAGAAATATATTATGTAACGTGTACAGAGAATAAATTAGCAAATTATATATACAAAAAACAAATTGGTATAGTGGAAGAAAGAAAGCGAAGAGGTAGAAAATAAAATTGTTTATGAAGAAACAAACATGCAGCGAGGGAGCAATTTTCGAAAGAAAATTGGAAGTTTGGCGTGTGTATACATGTGAGAGTAAGAAAAGTCTGATCCAGGCTCGCGTTTCCGTGGATCGTTGCCACGGCCACGACTCACCCCTGACTACGCCAGTGGAACAACGAGCCACCCCCTCGGGGGCTGTGCCAACACAAGCCCGCATTAGCTAACTGCGCCCTGATTCGTCGTCGGATCGATCCGAAAAACGAGGAAACTTAACGCGAATTACGTCACCAACAGGACGCTTAATTCTGGCTAAAACGAAGCGGAAACGGCAGCGATTTTAACGAGAACCGCTTTGTAGGAACGTGGAAATCACAGTAATTTCTTATTTACGTGCTAGCAATTATAGACAGGTACGTTTAACGCGTTTCGTTTGTTACGCGTAATTAATTTTAGTGAAATTCGCAAATTTCAGAATTTTAGGATTTGGACAGAATTAGAATTTGGAAATTTGGAGACTCAGGATCTCTGATTTTTTATTTCTTTTATAGAATTAGTAGTTTTAGAATTGTAGAACTTTGAAGCTTTGGAAATTTTGAAATTTAGAATCTGAATATTTAAAGATTTGACGATCTGAAGGTTTGGAAGCGTTAGAATTGGGAAATTTGAAGCTTTGAAAATTTGGAAACTTCGGAACCGGAAAAGATGGAATCTTGGTAACTCGAAAATGTTTGTGCTTTGAAATCGTAGAATTCTAAACGGTTGACGAGCTTATTTCTGCATTCTTTAAATTTTGAAACACAATTATCATACAATAAACGAAAGAGAATATTATATGTGTGGTATCATATTACGTAGAATAAATTACAATAGCTGTAAATTATAAATCGCAAGTAGGTGAATTTAGCATATTTTTCCGCAACAATTATTTGCAATTATTCGTAATAAAGATTTTATAAGAGGCAGATTGTTAAACTCATAAAATCAACAAAATCACCCTTATTAACCCTCTCAAGCTCATAGATCACAAGTAAAAAAAAAATCAGCGGCGTTTTACATTCCACCCTTAATGGTAATTTTCTCAAATTACTATTTACCACGTAGAATTAACAAAGTCACTCGTCTCAGGCGTAAATATAGAGAATAAAACGTAAACGACGTAAGTGGAGAAATTTATCTTGCGCAATTATTATTGGTGATAAAAGTTTTATAAAAAAGCAAAGGGTGTATATTATTCTACCTATATTCTACCCTTGATTAACCTATTTTATTAAACTACTATCTAATATACATACAAAATGAACAAAATTACCGCTATCAGCAACAAACATAAAGAATAAATTATACGTGACACATTTTTGCGTAACAATTATTCGTAATAAAGATTTTCTAAAAAAATCCTTTAGCTTAAATTAAGTTAATTTTGCCAAATTAATATGTACAGCGTAAAATTAACTAAATCACCCCTATTAACACTTCCAGTGCCATAGGTCACGAGCAAATTATCGTGAAATTAGTCGTAAATTAGGTTTCGCCAATTTCGTGGAGAAAAGAGCAATCTTGAATGAAGAGAGTCTTAAATTACGGCCATTTGTATTCTCCGGAGGAATTCACCCCTTGGTGAGCCCTTGAAAAGACAGAGTCTCGATTTCTCGAGTAAGATCGCGTTATCGTTACTATGAAGTTATGTAAATCGTCGGATTACTGGTCCCTGAAAATTGGAAATAGGACATGGCTGAAGGTAGTGTGGTCCTGATAAACTTGCAGGGAGAGCGTGTCGTTGAGCTTCATAGAAAATTACAAATTGCATGCAAATTTGGTAATATTCGCGGTAAAGAAAACTCAAGATACTTCTTGGTTCTTGAAGAATTTTAGAAAATACTAACCATCCTTCTAAATTAAAAATTTGTACAAAGTACAAGTAAACATAGTTTCTCTGTATTAAACAATATATTTTCTTCATCGCGTTATTCTTTAATATTATGCAGCGAGAAAAAATTTTGCTAAATTAATAATTTAGTAAAACCTCATTTATTGCAACATTTTCATCGATACCTAAATGTTAATTACTGTTTTCTTACAATCTAACTGTAATCGAAAACAGTGCAAATACGAGTGCTCCTGAACCTTCGAAATATTTTCCAAAAGAGTTACTAAAGCTTGATGCACAATAGCAATCGCATCAAGTCAGACATAAAGTGAAGGTCACTTAGACGTGATCCAACGAGAGCATTCACGGTAGGTGGCTCGGCAAGTCAAATGAAAATCTATTGACCGTGACATCGGTTTGCTAATCAAGAACCCGGTCAACAATCGAAAAGGAACATGGAGAACGTGAATTTAATTGAATTTGTAGGAAATTACGACGAACTATATGATTTCAGTCACAAATACTACTGTCACACAGCTCAATGATAGAATTATGAAATTATGAATCGAGATAGAATAATGGAATAAAAATGAGACTGCGCCGAGATTTGACTGTTTGTGATCGTTTAGTGTGAATATATTTAGGGTAAAATCCTAGCTTTTGATTGATCCTACTCTGACCATAACTTTGACTGCTAGTGTGAATCGGGCTTAATCCGTTCTAATCATACAGAATACGTCAAAACATCTCAGAACACACAATACCTATTCTAAATACAAACTTTATAAAACGCAAACACTTTCAAGCATTTCAAAATTCTTTCAAAAAACCCACAAATCCATTCGAACCACATAGAGAATGCGAAGATATCTCAGAGCAGACGATGCCTAGCACCCATGGCTAAGAAGGGTGCGCCACCCTTAACGTCTGGCGATGAAACGAGATAGGGCGAGTTGAGTGTAAGATAGAACCATGCCCGTAGCGTAACGAGGAGCGTGAAACACGCGCAGAATCGTGTCGGATCGTCCCACGAGTCGCGTTACACGCATTAGCTAAACGGCGGTTCTGATTGGCTCCCTTCTACGAGCTGCGCCTTCATCAACCCTCTAAGGTCAAACAGTTGGGGTGGATGGAACTGGGAGTCTGGAGCGAAGTTCAGAACGATCTCCTTATCTCCTTAGGTTGTAAAGGGCGAGTTTCATTGAGTATTGAGTTTGTCAATGGAAACGTGTCTCGTTTAGTAATCGAGCGATCTCGAATTCACTTGCGTTTACAGGCAAAGGGTTAATAGGAGAAATCGGAAGATGAAGGGAAGACAATAATTTTTCGAAAGAAAGATTTGTTGATAGTATAGTACAATATATTTTGGTTCCTTTAATTTGTTTGTACTTCTGTATTTTTCTCCTTTGTGGAAAATTGAGCATTTCAAGATATAGAAATTAATATCTGGTACGCTATTTTCATTTTTATTCTCGTAAAGCGTTGTAGGTAGAAGGATACATCGTCCAAAGCATAAAATTTCAGGGATATGTTTCAACGAAGATTCTTTCGCTCTTTAAGATAATGTAACCACGAATAAGTGAAATAACATTGAAATATTAAATAAAATAGATTCGTTCATTCATTTCAGTCAGCCCATATTATACCAACGTGAATATTGTGTACTATTGCACCGATCGAAAATCGTCCGAATATTTTTCGATGTTTGTGCCGATACTTTTCGATTTCTTTCGCTGTGTACTTTAAGTTACACAGTCCATCGATGAGTAGGTTATATACATAGTTGATCTGTCAAACTCCTCGCTGAAAGAGAATCGTAGAATCTTTTTCATCACAGATGAGAACTGCGTCTCATTCGGTTTTGTGGGCTTTACCACCGAACGAAGCGGTAACTCTCGACGATATATTGATTTATCTAGGCAAGTGTAAAAAATAGAATATTTCACACGAAACCACTAATCTCATTTCTTCTTCTCATTTTCGTATAACTCTAAAAATTCTTATTTATTGCCGATAAATCTAATTGATTAAAGCACGCTTTTCATTTCTAATTATAAACGATTCTTCAGTTTCGATTCTGAATACATTCGATTATAATATTGTTCCATTATTAGGCGAATTCGGCATCTATCAAAACTACCTTATCATCATGCTAATGTCCTCCTGCTTTTTTATCGCGTTCATCTATCTCGCGCAAACGTTTCTCGTCGTGGTACCAGCAGAATATTGGTGCAAACTTCCGCAAGTGAAAGACCTTACTGCCGAACAATTAAGAGATTTCATGATACCTAGCGCGAAAATGGTACCTTACGAAGGCCATCATTTAGCGTATTCCCGATGCTGGGTATACGATATAGCAGTGGAAAAAGCGATCGCTGCACCTCAGCCGGATGCAAATTGGCCGGTGAAGAAATGTAACGAATGGGAATTTAAATTATCCGCTTCTGACGTGCCTTACATATCCGTAGCCGCAGAACAGAAATGGGTAATAATAAAATTAATATTAAATTACCGAGTAGTTTTTCATTAACGTTATTAGTTTCTATTGAAATAGTCATTTGAAAATTATCGATATTTTATCGTAAATTATTCGAAATATTATGGAAATTTTATTGATCATTGTTCAAGATACTGTCTAAAGTTTATTGCAAAGTATACGAAATTTTGTTATGGATATTATTGGAAATATTGGCAAAAATTTATTGTAGAGTATTCGAAATATTATTGAGATTTCTCGAAATTTTGTCGAAAATTATTTCAAATATTATCGAGTATAATTTAAAATATTATCGGAGATATAATGCAAAATGTTTGAAGTATCGTCGAAATTTTATCGAAAATTATTCAAAATATTATCGAAACGCTGTCACAAAGTATCCAAAATTTTATCAAAAATTATTCAAAACATTTTCAAAATTTGCAAATATTATTCTATCAAATATTATCAAAATTACTGTCTACTAATATAACTTGAATTTAATGTCTCTCATTTTCTAACACAAATTTCTACCAAATCAGGTATGCGACGAAAGCTACAAAGCAACACTAGCACAGAGTATCTTTTTTATGGGTTCGATTGTTGGAGGCATAATATTTGGTTGGCTAGCTGACAAATACGGAAGAGTTCCGGTCTTAATTGCAACCAATGTTTTTGCGTTTCTCGGTGGCATTTGTACCATATACATAACCAAATTCTGGGAATTCTGCGTCTGTAGATTCATCGTTGGTGTGGCCTATGACAACAGTTTCGTGATGGCTTATATACTAGTTTTGGAGTACGTGGGCCCCAGATGGAGAACTTTTATCGGTCACATGTCCTATGGAATATTCTATACTATTGGCATGATGATTATACCATGGATAGCTTATGTGGTCGCCGATTGGCAAACTTTTTCTCTGATCACGACCGTTCCAATATGTGCTGTTATAGTCGCGCCTTTCGTTGTTCCTGAGAGCGTCAGGTAATTTCTATTCCACCATTTATATTGTAAATATGGCTGTGTATGCGTTTATAGGAAATTTGCAGGTGCAAATATCCAAATATACTATTCACAATAATACATGATTGGGCGAAACAAATCTCCGTTTGAATTCAATTTTTTAGATAACGTGAAATTGAATAACATTGTTCTGTAAATCTAACTAAAACCTCTTTAACACCAGTTAAGAGAAAATTTAATATAATTTTCTTGGGAGTTAACGAATAAAGTCGTATGAAACAGGTGGTTAATTGGAAAGGGACATATCGAGGAAGCTATGAAGATCATCTCGAAGATCGAGAAAATAAATAAGCGCACGATACCAGACGATGTATATAACGAATTTTTGGAAGATTGCGGGAGAACTGCAGAAACTTTGGCTGAGGAGGAACACACTATTTTCGATTTATTTAAAACAAAACGTTTAAGGTATTTATAATATTTTATCTTGAACACTGCGCTATGCTTTCTGCGCTGTATACTATACCTTACACTTAATTAAATTATATAATTCATTCGTCAAGCGTTACATATTATACAAAAATTGCCAATTAGTAACTGAATCAGTTCTTCTTCGAATTAACTTATCGAAACACGGACTACTATTGTGTTAACCAGAAAACATAAATTTCCTTCCTGTTATATGAACTGCTATAATCGCCTGATATTCTACAATACCAGTAAGATCTAAAATTTGATATATTCAAATATTTTGATGGAATTCAATAGAAATAGAAAAAAGGAGGATGTTAAAAAGTGTCCATTTTTTGACCTTTTAACGAACGAAAAATTCTTGCAGGACATTAGAAGCATCTCTGAAGGAACAAACAATATTTATTAGCATTTATCCAAAATATAGGAAAGTGGGAAAAAATGAATGCAAAGATGAAAAGGTGGCAAATGTTCAAACTTACAATCCCCTAAATATCATAGTGGTAAATCATTGAAGTTTCACATCGAAGTTTCACAGTGAAATATCACAGGAACGTTATTGCCTATTGTTCTCGCATAGCAATAATCTGGTGGTAGAAATTGATATTTTGAGAAATTTCTCTGTGATTCAGTGATAACCAGCTTCTGTTTAAGGAAAAATTAATTTTCACTCAGTACCTCCTTCCCACAAAAATGTCAAAAATAACTATTATTTCGGATCTTTGCTTAAGTACCCTTCAAGAATTTTTCGTTCGCAAGGAGGTACAAAAATGACCAATTGTTAACATTCTCCTTTCAATTCGGATGCAATCCTCCACAGAAGGATCACGCTGCTATTAACGGTGGTATGGGGCGTCATTCAAATGGCCTACGACGGTCACATAAGATGCTTGGACCGCCTCGGCATGGATGTATTCACTACATTTACCATAGCATCCGCGACCGAGTTCCCAGCCGAGATGGTAATCGTCTACACTCTCGACGTGTTTGGTCGAAGATGGACGTTGTTCGTCGCGGTGATACTCTCCGGATTGTTCAGCCTACTCGCATCCAGCGTCTCGATAGGGATCGTCTTCGTCTCTTTCGCGATTTGTGGCAGACTCTTTATCAATATCGCCTCGAACATCGCGATGCAATACGCGGCTGAATTACTACCGACGGTGATACGAGGCGAGGGCGTGGCGTTCATACACGTGACAGGGTACGTTACTTCCATCTGCAGCCCCTTCATCGCCTTCTCCAGCACACTGATGTACAATCTGCCGATGATCATCCTTGGCACGTGCTGTATATTTGCTGGATCTCTCAGTCTCTTCCTTCCTGAAACACTGATGGAACAACTACCCCAAACGATGATGGTAATGCCGATTACTCGACTGTGCTTCTTTATGCAAATACTTATTTTCCACAATATAATCAATCCTTAAACCGTAAATGTGGGTGCTTCATGGCCAAGTTATTTCGACCGGGATGAAAATTTCTCGCAAGGTAGTGAGTAAGAAACCTTTATTTTATTTGCATCTAAAAAATGTTATTTAACAAAAGTTTTACGATGACCATAATTTAAAACGTTCAAAGATGTTATATGAATTTTTAGGGGACTTTTTTAACAAGCGTTATCTATTGAGAAATGCATCGGACATGAAAGGCTCGCGATTACAGTTTAAGGGTACCGTGAAAACATTTGCAGTCTAAAAATTAAGGAAGTAAAGCCTCGGTGCTAACTATGCTTTGGATGTTGTACATCTTTTTCATATTGTTCAAGGATTCTGCGCAATTTTCCACTCTCTGCGTAAATCCATAAAATTCCGCAATCTAGCTATTATCCTACGATCAAGCCTCGAATCAATTTCGACTGTATCGTGTTTTTCTATAATTGTTAACAAATTTCTTAAGTTTGAAGAATTATCGTTGATACGGGTGTTTTCCTTTCAATTTCGTTCTGAAATATTTTTTTCTTTCTTAGAGTATGCTCAAAGCTCATAAGAGTCCCTACTTGATGAAACATAAATGTTTCGTGTAGAATGCATAATATATTAATATATTTCGCATAATATAATTTCCCTAGTCGCTGTAAATAGCTTATTCTTACAATGGTTATATCAATATTGAAAGTTAATTGTTAAAGGACGGAGAGTTATTCGGAATCGATCAGGCTTTCTGGGAAACGCCATGGACGAAGAAGAAACCACCGGAACCAATGGTACATCACCTGCACGCCAAACGTCCTGTAAAACGACCGGCCATACTGCGCAGCAGTATGATTTCCGGTTACATTGGCAATGCGAGACGACACACTCTAATGCAACGAAGAGTCCGAGCACTCCAGAGACACTAAACACCCTACATTTTCGACGAAAACAGATACATTATTACTGTTATTATCTTAAACCTTTTGTTCTTGTGGACGCGGTCAAAGTGGAACTACGAAATAGATAGTATAATAATAGAAAAAAAAGTAGATAGTATAATTGTAAGGTGTTGCTTTGATCAGAAGCTGATCTTGTAAAAATCGTAATTTATAAGTTTATTTGTCGTATAACAGGGAGAAAAAAGTATACACAGATTGTGACTGTTAAATAATTTAGGAATAAAAGAATTAATGTAATTGGATCAAAGACTGAAGGTCAAATGACCAAGAGGATTTATTATTAATCATTATTTAAATAACGAAGAATAAGGTATATAATAGGACGAATAGATCAACTTGTATAATTATATTTATACAGTAGATAAATAAGATATTGTTTAATTTAGACGAATTAATTCTTTTAAAAGATATGATGATGTATGATTATTTATGTAAAAAGAATAGGAAGATTCGCCTGTATAAAAGGTCAGTTTTTTATTTCTTGAATAAACGAATAAACTTCGAGATGAGCGATTACAAAAATGAATTATTGAAAAGAAATTGATTACACTATAATCAAAGATGATGGAAAAGAACTTAACGAAACTTCAACGAGGAAAAGAATTTATAAGAATTATACGAAAATACTTCTTCTCAAAATGTATTTTTTTCAAAATTTCTACGTCGACAGTGAATATAATTAATAATCATTATACAAGTTTCTCTAAAATCTTTGGAAATACCAAAAGACACGGTTTCAAGCTTCGTTGGTCTTTTCCAAGAATTCACTCGAACAGAGCGTGTAATTAATAATAATTAAACAAGCTGGAGGTTCGAGCTGGACAGACGTTTAGTTAATTGCCGAAATTAGCGACAACATTGGGCTTGACATGTGGCTCCATTTAGAGCCGACACATTCGTCGTGCTCCGATTTCGTTTCCCATTCCTTTGAAAAACCATAAATCGGGCGGTCGCGCGGCTTTTCTTCTTGTTCCAGGTTGGAAGCTCACCGTGGGTGGTTCACTAAGAAAAGAACATTGAAAAAGCGAGAGACAGAGGCGCGCGGTCTCTCGTTACGTTGCAGATTTTCGTATCCTATTTAGTCCCAACGATTTATCACAATTTACTATGGAATTTTTCAACGACCCCGCTATCAGTCTACGATATTCTAAAAAAATTCGAGAAAAATTTGTAAACGAATCTTCGTCTTCGTTCTCCAATTCTTTCGTCTAACGTTATATTTGTCTTTGATGAAAGAGAATAATTTCTTCTTTGGAGTCTCCTTTTTTTTGTACGTTGAATTTTTTATAATGATTGGCGTGACAAGCTTCGGTGAAGAAATGAAATTAAATGAGAGATTCAAGATTGATTTCAACGGTCTCTTTTAACTTTCTTTAGAGAAGGGAAAGGGTGAGATGTGTTTTTTGAAGCCGCTTCTTCAGTTTACCGAATGAAATCCGAGACGAATTCATGGCTCGTCATTTGACACGACTAATGGGCCCATAATGACCGAGCAACGTGTTCCTGGTGGCCAGGCACACCCAAATTCTTCAGTCATGCGGAAAATAAGTACCTTTAGCCATACTTCACGGTGAGATTGTATTCCTTCTATTGTTTCTGGCAGTTTGAACTGGTGGAGCTTTCTGTTTGTTTTTCGTAAGAAGGGAATAATAAAAGGATCTATGAAATAGGTAATTATCAGAAATCTGAAATTATATTTGGAATTCACACACAATCCACAAAGATTCTAACGCAACCTCAAACAACAGCATGAAAAATCTCTCTCAACAAGAATATTATTCCTACCAAAACTTACTCAAACTTGCTCAAACTTCTTCAAACGATGTTACAAACTATAAAACTTCTTTAAACGTCAAATCCATTTACACCAATCATGTCCAGCCAACAGAATCTCTCAAACTAAATTCCAAACAATATAACAAACTACGTATCAACAAACATATTATCTTCAAGAAAACTTGCTCAAACTTCATATCATTTGCGTCAAACACGTTGGTTCCAGAAACAAGTATGTGCAATAACTTTGCTCGAACCATCAAAACCGGCGAAAATAATCAAGAACAATATCCCCCAAACTAAACCTAGCCACCTTCGATCCTCCATCTACCCAACCTCATCCGTACAAGAAATAATCTTGATCTGGAAGCAACGCCATAGAGGCGGTTTCCGTATTTCAAGGAGCAACGGCCTCGCGTTGACAGCGGAAACGAGTGTGAGCTCGTAAATGCAAGATTGCCTGCCCGTTTTACGAGCTTTCTATCGCGTTTTCGGGATTATTTGAGAAAATGGAATCCTTTGTAAAACCCCACCTCTCACGATTCTCTCACCCCGACACTTAGAAACGAAGGTTCCCCTTGCTCCAGGATGGACTGAATAAAGTTTCTTGCACACATTTGGCAATAAAATTAAATCATTTGTGAACATAATTCAATATATGTATTAAGTTCTGAATAATTTCGATATGTTTCGACTACTGAGAGGTTTCTTAGGTATCGACAGGAATCTTTACAGTTTGAAGAAGTCTTAAAATTCGTATAAGTTTCAAAAATATCGTGATAAGTGTTGAAATTCTTGATAGGCTCGAATAAATTTTCAGTTTTGAGTCTTTAAAATTTGTATATGATCTTGAAATTGTTAAAAGTCTCGAAAGTAAGCCTTGGAATTGTTGGGAATCTTAAAATTCTTCGTAAGTCTTCGAAATTTTGGCAAGCCTTGACAAAATCTCGAACCTCGATAAGTTTCGAGTCCTTAGAATATCTGTAATTTCTAAAACCCTTTAAATTACTTGAAATCTTGAAAATCGTAATAGTCAACTTTCTCATTTTCAGATTATATCGATCTCCTGATCGAACAATTTCTGAAACTTAGTTCTGATGAATCGAGTCGCAAGACCTGATTTCAAATCACGCGGCTAGATATTATCGTGTGTAGGGCGCTTAAAAGCGAAGGATCGCCGAGCGTGTTGGAAAAATGGTATCGAGGAAAAGGGTAGAAAACGTGAAATGCAAACCAGCTGGAAAATCGTAAAAGCTGGAAATGTAACGAAACGTAATTGAGGCCGGCTGGTCGAAACACGGTGGGCGTTGCACCGAAAGGAAGAAAAGGGGATGAAAGAGGATGAAAAGGGATGAAAACGAGATACCGCGGCGCGTATGGCGGTCGTTTTATTGCGGCCGCGTCCTTCAACGAAAGTTGCCGTAAAAAAAGAGCGGCGATCGTAAAAGTTTCAGCCGACACTTTTCTCTTATCGACTACTCTCTTTTCAAACTTTCTTCCATATCCAACGACTTTCGACGCTAATGAGCCGTATGCGTTCAAAGTAGAATTATAGGCTGCACGAGGCGTTTTCCTTCTTTTGGTTACATTGAAACTATTTTTCCTTCTTGTCCCTAGAATCAGAAAATTTTTTGTAAGGTCGACTTCTGCGTGACGGTATGGTGGTGATTTGTTTCGCTCTTATGTCTGTGGTTTCGCCTGGAAAGGGGCGTTGATTGTGGGAGAAGAAGTTATTTGAGAAGGAGGAAATCTTTGGAGATGTCTAAAGTTTGTTGATAGAGTTTGAAGTTTTGGAATTTATGTATATTTGTATTTCTGTCTAGTGGGATTTTTGTGGTAGTAGATCTTTGAGGGATTATAAGATACACATCTGAAAAGATTAAATACAAAAATATGCCATTAAATATGAAAAGGTATAAGAACAGAAGGATAATGAAAATTCTAGCAGAGATATTAAAAATTTCAAAGTATATTTTCAATAATATTTTATTTTATTACAACGAATTATTCCGTTATTCTCTAAATAAATAGTAAGCTTTAGAAAAGAGTGAATAATTCAAAGAATAGTGTAACGATATGAATTAACTTGACAGATATATCAACTACTTGGACAAGATTTATTATCTACTTATCGTCTCATCGAAGAATCCCTTTCCAAAGGATATTCACAAATTGAACCTGTATCTATAACTACTTCGGATTGAAGCAAAAAAGTTCAAATTTCCAAGAACCAGGTCAGTTAAATCTCACATTGTTCGCAGCTTCAGTATCCATCACCATCATTCATCCTCCACAATTTCTCAACGACTCGTCCGGCAATAACCAGATACATTCGATTCGGTTTCTCAACTCGAAAACCCTCTGCGTAATCTTTCATACCGATTTCTCTGTGCAAACAAACAATTTTCTGCTAGCAGGGTGTAAGAGCGGCCCGTAGAAGGTAAAAACGCGTGGATACACACGTGCGCCGCGGCGAAACGTCGACTTTCCGGCCAATTTGCGCCGATAAAACCGAACCGACCGTGGCTACCATCCCGAGGACGCGTCCCGCCACGGCAAACCGGCAATTTTCACCTTCCACGCAGCCTGCACTTCCTTCTCTCTTCCACCAACTATCATATCCCCTTCAGAATGTTACACGGCCGCCTTCTCCGACGATCCTCCGCTTCCTACGTGATTGCTCGGCAACTACTGTTTGTTTAACCGGCCACTCCGCCCAACGAAACTACCCTGTAGAAGATTTTCGCAATTTCCGCCGCGTTCCGATTCCCTTTCACGCGCGATCCTGCTATTTTCTCATTTTTTCTTCTACCATTCTCTTTTTAGTCTTTCTTCGTCTTTTTCGATTTTCGTTCGCTTTAAGTTCAGTTCGAAGAGGTAAGGGCAATTCTTTTTGTTAGAATTCGCGATACCGTGGCTCGGTCGGTACGTTGGTTTCTGTTGGTTTCCGAGGAAGAGCGAAGATCGAGAGTACCGGATTGCGGGAGAACGAGTTGAAATTGTGGTTGCAATTCCGTGCAGCACGGTTTACTGCCACGCGGAGAGGTTTCGCGGGTCCGAGTAACGTTCGCCAAAATGGAGGAAGCCTCGATGGTTTCCGGGACACTCCTGATGGAGTGAGAAGCCTGCACGAGAGTCGCTCCCGTAGATTTCAGGTTATTCGCTAGTTTATGACCGTTGTGATGGATTTTCTGTCGTTTTATCTTCTATCGTTTTTATCTTCTTTTATGTCGAATGCTTGCGAAGATACTCGCAAGCATACTTTCTTTTAGAGTATGATTTATTTAGAAAGATCCTCTTCGAAGTAGAAGACAGAGAACAAGAGAGTCTAATGCAACTTAATGGAAGTTTCGTTCGTATATTCTGTTTCCTATTGATCACATAACTGTGAAAAGAATTTTGTAGTAGTTAGATCAATTACGTACAACACAGAAGTATATTAATCCTTGAAAATCTTGATAAGTCTTCCTCATCCACTTGTTTCTTATTATATATAGGTGTATCTATGTACAATATTCAATATAGGTTTACATTTTGTTTCGTATGAAATGCATAAGGAGGATTTCCTAATAATTAAATCAAATATTGATTCCTACTGAAGATATAAATACACATATAAATATTATATATATCATTAAAGAATCAATATGCTACCATAATGAAGTATATACCTCTGCTAAAATAAAATTAAAAGAATATCGTAATAATTGCATACCTTGATCCTATTAAACTCAATACAAAGTTAATGAAAATCGGTACATATAAAATAATCACGTAGGCTAATATAAAATTAATATCAACAAATTATTATCCACAAACCATTCATTTCAACTATTAAAAAAAGGAACAATCCAAAAGACCAATAATCTTCAATACTAAAACCTTTAGCAACAATCTTTTAATACAATCTCTTTAAAACCAACCAAATTTTTATTTTCGTCTATCAATCACAATCTCTGAATGCAGAATACTAATTATAAATTATACTTTACTCCACGAGTGATTTAAAGAAACATTAAACGAATAACTCGTAAACCGGCAGCCATTTATAGAGCGGAGTTCGATCACTATTTTATCAGTGTTGCATACACACGTACGAAAGCGGCCGTTCATATGGGCAAAGTAATTCAATTTCTGTCCATTATCCTCGGGCTGGCGGCGGGACTCGATTTGAAAACGATAAGCGGCGTAAAAGGTCGAATTAAAAGGAGTCGTGGCGATTGCTGGGTCTCCGGTTCTACGAGCGATTTATGCTGGCGCATAAAAGTCGACAATACCCGGCTTCCCATTAAAATCGATGCCCGTGTCCGACCCGCTTTACAGCCGAGCCGTAAACATTAATTAAAACAAGAAAAATCAATGGCGTTGTTAATTTTTCGGATCGTGATGTGGGTCGTGCCGTGGCGATACTTCACGCACGGTACGCTCGTGATAATATCGTTCTCTGGTACAATGGTAAATGGTAATTATGTTTCTTCCACTCGTAGGAGGCTTAAAGGATGGGGGATATCGAAATGTTATTTTGACGTGGATTCCATGTTGTAAAACGTTTGCTCCGTAAATAGGAATATAAAAGGGAATATGAAGTTTTATTCTGATATTTTAGCTTTGTAAATTTAGAGGACGCAGAATTTTACTTCTCGGCAAATTGTAGTTTCATAAATTTAGGGGGATTTTACGTTAGGAGATTTGTGTATTTGCGAAAGCAAAGCTTCGAATCTTGGATTATGTGAATATTGCAACATCGAGCATCTACTTTGAACTACAAAACTCTACAAAACTTGTAGATTTCTATTTCCGAAATTCTGAAGCTTAAAATTAAACTGCAATGGTTGCGTATTTATACTAGTTCAAAAATTCATAAATTCTTACTATTGGAATTCTCAGGATCTTTTTAAATCTTCAAAATGTTCAACTTTCCGAGCCTCAAGCTTCAAAGTTTCAAACCCAAAATTTCAAAAATTCTAAATTTTCCCGAAAATCCTCGATCCTAATACGCTAAAAATCTCAAATTTCTTCAATTAGAGCTGCATCATTTCAAAATTCCCACTATTACTCGTCCCATTAAAATTTCCCAATAAACGTCGACCTGATTTACATGAAAATTTCCATCGTCACAACGATAAATCCTGCGAGGTTTAATCTCCATAGAGATTCCGTAACGACGATAAATTCCAACTGGAATCACGGATGTCCCTGCTAATTTCGTAGACCGATTTAACCAACGAGATCGGTCCGTCGGATCTCGAAAACGTGGGTCACGTCGCTATAAAACGTCGACAATTACAGAGATACGCGAAAACAGCGTCAATTACGGCAATTAGCGAGGTTCGCGGAATAGCGTCGTGTCAAGGTGCTTGTAAACTCGATAGAAAGCTCGTAGTACGCGTCCATTTTGTTTTAAACACAAGTTGTCGTGGCCACTGTTCATAAAATCCTTATCATCTCTATGGTTTATTTTATTTCTCTTTTTTAATGGCTTTTATTAGTCGATAATGAAGTGAGCCATTTTTCCGTGAATTTAATTAGTTTGATTTACTGTAATTGCAACAGAGATTATCGCTTGTGTAGCGTTTATCGGATAGGTAATCTCGAGTAAACGAAGTTAGTTACGCAGGGATCAGTTATGAGCAAAACTTTAGAGATAACAGGTATTTTGACTCGTTTTCCTTTTCCCTTTTCACTTTGGGAATTGTTTAATGTCTCTAGAGCTTGGAATTCGAATCTATTTAATTTCAGAACTCGGAGCTCTATCAGTTAAAAACCTTGAAACTTGATATTATAAACTTTCTATCAAGTATTAAAACCTTTTACGATTGCGAATATTTAGATTTAAAAATTCTAGGTAATAAATGTTTCAACTTAACGCAACGTGACGTTTCTTAACGTAAAGAAACTTAAAATTTGTGTCTTCCAATTAAAAATTCCATCGCGTCATGTGCAATTTAAAACTTCGTAAATTCATAAAAATCTGTCGAACTGGAATCTCCGGCTTCCATACATTTCCGACCCAAATTCTAGCTGCAAAATTTCCAATCTAACAATTCGGGAGATCACGAATCTCTCAAACTTAAATTCCCCAACTTTTCGATGCGAATCTGAAAATTCCAATTCCATCCAACCTCCACAGACCTGCACTTTGACCCTAACAATTCCGCAAGATTCGTCAAAAATCAAAAGGACACGTCTGTCCAGAGCCCACAAAGGCGTCCCTTGATGTTTCACCCCCGTGTGTCGCACAAAGGGGCGGCAAGAATAACATCGTCGTGGAAGAAAAGAGAGTCCCAACGCGCCGAGTACATTACGCGTTGTGTGCTTACAGTTTATAGGGTGGCTGCCGGCGATTATCCCCCGGCAGTTAACTCAAATTGCATTATGGGAGGGCTGGTCGAGTTCTGGGGCCGATTGCGGGGTGGGCTGGAGCTTCCCAACCCTGCCACGATCATCGGGGACCTCGTAACACGCTGTGCACTTTACAAACGAGCCGTATTTGCACGCGTTCCCCGTCCTTATCGATCGTGATAACGGGGGTGATAACGCGGTTCATCGGCTGTGAAACTAATTTTCCGCATGGAAATGATAATGGCGTTGTCCGCGAGGGAGAAGTGATTTCTTTCCCGCTTGCTTGCATAATCGGTGAAATAATTGTAATTGCGTTGCCTCGGTTACTCGGGATTTCATCTATTAACTGTAAAAGATGAGTTCATTTGTTGGCTACATTGCGTTGGTTATAACTTTGTTCCTTCAGAGCATTTATAACGCATTGATTATGAAAATATCGAATAGATTTTTAATTTTTAATTCGTCTTTTAATACAATAGATGATGTGAAAATAATATATTTAATAATTAAACAATGAATCTTTCACTGGAATAATTTAATCTGAGAAAGTAACATTGACAAGTTGAAACATTGCCTATATAATAGTAATCGATCTACATTTGTAAAGATTGAAATGAATTTAATCAAAGTTAGATGGCATGCGTTTTAAATTTATTATCGATTCCTATTAATTGCTTTCTTCTCTACGATTAATCGCGAATTCTTATTCTGTATTTAATTGAACAAGTTCTAAATCCAGAGATTCTAATTCGTTAGAAAGCAAAGTGATAAACTTTCATTCTAAACTGAATCTCCCTCTTTAAAATAATTTAAAATAATCTAAAATATTTATAATTAAACCTTCATATCTATAATTAATATACACTGTGGCGTTTTCGCTTCGAAAATTGATTAATCTCGGCTCTCATCGTTTTCCACTCAAATTGCGTTAATTTCGAGCGCAACGAGGCGCGAAGTGTGCGCACACGCACGCTCTTGGTGGTACGCAATGGGGCATCCCCGGGTCTATTTGTTTAATGGGGATTATTGCGTAACCCATAGGCTAGCGGATTGAAATCAAATGACACGTGACGCCCTTTTACTTTCTTTCGCCTCTTTGTGCTCTATGGAGTGAACCGTACGAAACGAGCTTGTTACAGAATATTCGAAATCGATTCTCTTTTCGGAAATGGAAGGAATCGTCGATTTTAATCATCTCTCAGACTCCGGTCACGAATCATCAATTGCGAGGAGCAAACCATAAAACTTTAACGTCCTTCTACGAATTTTAACGGTCATTTTAACGTTCGATGTTGGAAGAAATTTTTGTAAGATTCAGATAAGTCGTGGAATAAAATTGGAATAGGGTGCATAGTTCGATGTTCGTGTCTTTTACGTTGAGTTAACGTGTGATTAGGTATGGAACGTGACTTCACTGGATGTTGCAGCACCTTCAAAGTTAAGTATCATACGATTTAACGTCGATACTGCTCACCATCGTGTTCGCAACTTCGAAGAATCGCTCGAAATTACACGTTCTCGATACGCGCGATCGAAAAAATCGTAACGACCTCGCTGCGGGTTAAAGTCTCGTCCGCACTTGAAAATTGATACGTAATGCAACCTTGAAACAGTACTCCAACACATTCATTAATACATTCTTTTCGCTGAAAACCTTCTACATACTACGACAATTCAATCTCAAAAAAGAACATTGTCAATATTAAATTACTTAATTGATCTTTCTATAGAATATTAAGATAGTACATACTTTTTAAATTATTTCATATGCGATTTTAAATTCTTTAGTGTTTGAGATATTAAAAAGTTCGACGAGAATCTCTACTGTATTGTTATAATCACTTGTTAAGTAAATTGTCTGAAATAAGAATGGAAGAATAAAAAACATATGGAAAATAAGAAAACATTTCACACAGTGCGAACATCTATTTTAATATAAACCACGCATACAATAAATGACGTATAGCGTGTTCTAATTTATTAGTACATCAGCTACTAGTATCAAAAAATATTCTAGTATCAAAAAATTTGTCTAGTATCAAAAAATATAGATACCACTGCAACCTGAAATTGAATAATTCTATTTCTGTATGGTCAAATAACGCAAGTGCGGTCGTGGCTTAACTCGTGGCTCCGAAACTAGCCAATCTTCGCGCGAAGTTCGAATTTGCGTAAAACGATGTGATGTAATATTAAATCAGCCAGGCCCGCGTCGTACACGATCAGATTACATTATGGCAGAAAATTGCAAGCGTGCACCGGGCTTAACGCGCGGCGTGAAACGGCGTGCGAGATCTTCCTCGTGCAACTATTTTGCAAAACTGCGCTTCCAGCGTATACCTGCTTAACAACAAACGTTACAAACAAATTCAATCACTCGATCCATTTATTGTAATACGCGTTTTCAGACTTTATTATACAAATTCCGCGCTGGCAGACATTGTAAAAGAAAGCTTCCATCATTCGATAGCCCATATACATAATCTTCCGACCAGTCCAATCAGCTTCAATCAATTACCAATCTATTTGCAACTCTCAATCTTATCGTCTATACGTTTTATGCCTCTTATAAAATCTTTTTAAACATTTTTTATTTTTAATGCAGGTACTCCATTTTTGCAGGTTCGTAAAAGAAACATCGGGAAATTGAATCGCGAGAATTTATCAACGGTGCTCGAGATTCGATCGCCTAAATGGCGTCAATCGAAGGACATTGACACCATTTCTGTACGCAACTCGAACGAAAAACAAGTACGTTTTAATTCGCGTCCCACGATTGCGAAATTCCAAGCAGAAAAAACAATCTGAGTGAGTCTTGATATTAATTAGGTAATTTAAGGCGGTCGAAGCGTCAATAAACTAATTAAGAACCACAGCATGCTGCCTGTGAACCGGAACCATAGATAATCTAATACATCATTGCACAACGTTTCATCATAATTACATCAGCTACCCAGGCGATAATTCTTTTTCTGTCTTGTTTTTTGGTTAATATTTTGTCCATATCTTTCTTCTTCATTCTATCCGTTTTTTTCTTAGAGGAGGGGCTTTTATCAGTTTACGTATATATTTATATTTACCGAAAATTTCAAAATAGCTGACGTTCTAATAAAATTTGATGAAATTAATCGATATAGATACTTCAATTACTAAACAAATTTCACATTACCACACGGAGTGGCTATAAAAAGTACATATCCTTATCTTTTAATGAGACATTTTTTTTCTCAGGTGCTACATTTCATTTTCATAATATCTACTTTTTATAGTCACATGAAAGTATCATTAAATGATAAGAAAAATTTATTTGGACGTAAATTGATACATTCAACGCGGACAGTTTCTGCGATTGCTACTTGCCATGAGAAACATTGAGAAAAATTTCCTTCTACTTCGTTTTACTTAAAAGATGTTTAAAACACACTATGTATTGTAGAGAAATACTAAAAGAAAAATAATGTCGGTATGATGTATCGATATTGCTCAGCGAAGGTCTTCTACCTCATCGATACATGTATCGATACCATATTGAAATTTTAATTAGGATGTGAATGCTATAATACAAGATGTTAAAAGATTAAAATGATACATGCAGTAGATGATTCCCAGCTTTGAAATGATATGTCATGACACATCCACAAAGATAAATATATTTATTATAAAAGATAATAGAAAGTCGATACCACAGAGTTTGATGACTATAAGAAGATAACTAAATTCTCTAAAACTAGCAAACTCCGCAACAAACAATAGAAAAAATGTTCTGTTGCCATGAACCGCCCCTCTCGTCAAATGTATGATAATTATTTATCGTAAAAGATAATAGAAATTCGATACGACAGAATCCGACGTTCTCAATCGTCCTCAAAAAGATACCTAGATTCTCTAAAACCACCAAACAAACTTGGTAACAAACAATGGAAGAAGCGTTGTGTTGCCATAATCCACCCTTTCTCTCGACTGTATGACAAGGAAGAAGACGGGGTTGGCGGTGAATCACAGAACAAGTTCCATGCAAATCCGCGTAACGGGACCGTTTATTCGGCCCATAAAAAGCCCAATAAAACCTTCTTCCGAGCGAGAAGATGGCCTGTCCCCTCTGTCCACCCCCTCGCCCCCTTTGTCGCGCACCCCCGACAGAGGATAAATCGTCGGCTGGAATAAAGGATACACCGCGGGGGCGTCGTGAATTCTCGTTACGACTCGTATCCAGAAACGGAGAGAAATCGTTCTACATATTGCCTGGAATTGATCTTCTCCCTTTCCCCTTTCTGCCATCTTTCTTCGTTCGTGGAAACTTCCACCCCTTATTCCGACCAATTTCCCTCTTTCCTCCCTTTTCAAACTTTCTCGTTTATTTTTATCTTTCCACGAACCGCGTGGTTTTCGGAAAGATTCGGACTGTAGCTTTAGAAAACGAGAGGCCGGGCTTTTCGTGCCAGGTGACGAATGGCAGAGGGAATTTGGAAAACGAGGACAGGTTCGCCGAGGTTTAATTAACGAGCTCGATCGAATCGCTTGTTAGGAGAACCGTTCGGAGGAGGATGATTTAGAGACGCGTCTGGTAGAATTTATGAACCTCGGTATATTTGGAAACGTGGTTTTTGGGTTGAGTGCGCGGGTTTTTGTCAGATTTCTAGATTCAGAATGCGTGTAATAGTGTTTTAATTAATAGCGCGGTTATTGCTAAAAGTGTTTCATAAACGGGGAAATAATTTGAATTTTTCACGTATATCGATATCCTCGCATTTTATAATCTTGTTTCAGTTACAGAATCTTTTTTTTTTTAATTCTTTATGTTGAAGGATTTCTAGCGATAGAATGTAATTTTCTTATCCGTTTTTCTTATACAGATCACTGCTCTTCCGATTTTTATTAACGCTTTTGCATACTGCGCAAAGATTGATATGAGAATCTCGCTTGAAATTATATATATTGGAATATAAAAATAGCTGACAATTACTTAGAGATGTTTAAAAATACTGTCAGCTCACCGATTTCGATGACTTTTTAATAAACCTCTTAATAATAACTATTAAAACCTACACGAATGTATGCGTTAGTATTGATTGCTAACCTCCTTACAACGAGGTACACGTATAGGAAAAAGGTGTTCGAAATGTTGATTTCTACAACATATTCAAAAATCATCAAAACGGTGAGGCGCCAATACTTCTATATAATTATCGAAAGTAGGTGCTTAAAAATATTAGAAATAATTCTTCGAAAGTTCATGATACTATCGAAACCTTCTAATGGCATATACAAGAGAAATTTTTGCACGATGATAGACGCGTTCGCAGATCAACCGGAAGCCAGTCGAATAATCCGTCGCTGCTGCGTTGACACTATAAACAGGGTCTCGGTGTTGGGAAAATATTATTCCAAGGAGGGTCCGTCAGAACCCTTCAGAGGGCCGGTGAAAGCGATACACCGTTTTGTATCGGCGCCAGGTGGCGAGCCTTGTAGATAACATTAAAGCCAATAAAGAAAATATCGCCGGCTAAGTAGAAGGAACCTGACGAAGAGGGCACAGTTGGAGTAATGGGGAGTAATAATGGCGAAATAATGGAAAAATAACAACGAATCGATCTCGGGGACTAAAAGCTGAGTAACGTTACATTATAGTTTAATGTAAGAAGAAGAATAGTAGTGTTATTAGTTAGCGAAGATTGGTATGTATGTATTTGGAGTAAAATTTTTCAAAAGATGAGAAGATAGATAAACGAATTGGTAAATGAATGGTTTAAAGGATCACGGTTTAAATAATTTTCCGTGTTTGAAAGTTTGAGGAATTAAAGGGCTGTTAGATCGATGCGAAATAAATGTGTGATTATTATTTAGAATGACAAATAAAATTACGTAAGCGAAGTAGTTTGAATTACAAAAAGTGGATATTATCCTGATCACGTTTGATTATTTCGACAGTCGAAAGATTCAACGAAATATTAAGCACATTTACAGAAATCATAAGTTACCTTTACGCTTCTCATTCCCGATTTTCCACCAAATATCAAATTGTAATATAAATTCGTACCGTTTTTGTACACATATCGCATAATATATTGTAGCAAATATAAAAATAAGACGAATTTATATTACAAACCAATATCTCACTGCTGATATAAATTCGACTGTGCAAGAGAGCTCAGCCAGTATCATTCCTCTTGTCAGGTCCCTAAACTACCACCCCTTTCGCAATTTCAATCCCAAACTGTCCAAATCTCCTGCTTCTCGCATAAAACCTACAAAAATCTTGAAATCCCGCCAAACAAATCTAAAAGGGAAACTTAAAAGAAACCCTGAGAAAGATTTCTAAAAAGTTAAAATTCTGTCAGATGCAAAGAGAACCGGCGAAATTCCACGAAGGACCGAAGTACCGCGAAAAAGAATGGCGCACGTTGTCGGAGGAAATTTAATTGCCGGGCAAACCGGCGGGAACACGGTGTTCCGTCGGCGTGGATTTCGCTTCGGCCGTGTTTCCACCGGAATCAAAGGCGACCCGATCGTTCGAGTGGTAACATTAAGTGTTTCGACAACGGGCGTGTTCGAGATAAGGGCTACACGGTCCTCTCTTCCTCGCGACCGACAGATGCGCAGCGAAAGTCGATCGCGAGTAGAGCGTGCCAGGCTCTTCTTTCTCCACCGGTGAAAATAAGCCAGCAGATAAGGGTGAGAGCAATGTTGTCGTGTCGCTAATTTATACTCCTCGAAAGAAAGCTGGTTCCAGTTCGGAGGAAAGCGCGTGCCCAACATTTTGTTCTCTATTTTCTTTTTTTCTTGTTTAAATATGTGCTTATGTGGCTGAGAGAGAAAGTTTCTTCCGAATTTCTTCTTTTTTTAGTGCCTCAAGAGTTTAGGTGCTCTTAACTTTTTATTACGTTCTAAGCTTCTTTAGAATTGGTCTTTATAATTGCACGAGATGATATCGTGTGTAATAAAATAACGTATTATTCATTAGGAATTCGCATTCTTTCCACTAAAAATATCTTTCGTTTATTTATACCCGAATTATCGATAATTCTTTCTCTACCTTTTCTACGTATCTTTAGACGAGAAGACGAAGATCTGTACCGTTATTCATTTTATTATTATATTCACTTTCATTGAATTCGTGCCTTTGTCAGACTTACTACCGTACATAAATTCTACACAGTACAACGATACTAATTTTCTTTTACACTTATAACACTTATTAATCTAGTTCTTATTCTAGCTATCTTAGTTTAACCTATCTTGTCCTGTTTTTGTCTCCGGTCTATTATTTAACTACTCTTTACAGAAACTTGACCATTTTTAAAAAGAAATAAATTCCAAACAAAAGGTACGTAAAAGAAATATTTAAAAACCATCTTCTGCTATTCTTCCCGCAACTTTTTTTAAAAAATACATAAGCAAAGCTATGGTAAATTATTCTGAACGTATCTATAACTGTTTCGGTCGTATCTTGCCCATTAAAAAGATCTATTTTCGTCTGCCAATTATAAAAAATTCTCCCTCCATCCTTTTCACGTACCTCTGCCCAGAAAACAAAGATTCGTACTTCGTAGATGCTACCATCGAACCATTCTGCGAAAAGAAAGAAAGAACCTCTTCCTCTACTCTCTTTCTCTCTCTCTTCCATTTGGTTGTTCGCTGGAACGCTGGAGGCGCGTTAACGATACCATCTCGAGGCGCTCTTCGACAAATTCATAAAGTGCAGTTCATAAAACGTACCCTTAAGATAGACGGGACCCTCTTGAGGTTGCGAGAGGGAGAGGAATGAGAAAGGCGGGGAGAGGGAGCTCGTAACTTCAGCGTAAACGGGCGTTGCGTTAAGTCGACCGGATAAAATGATGGCTCGTGCGAACGGAGGCAGATGCATCCACGTAAGTGCAACTCTTGGCACGTCATACCGTGTATCCCTGTCTCCTCCGTTCCTCTTGAACCTATCTTCGAGGCAAAGTCATCGACAGGGACCACGGGAACCCGTTCTGTGTCTGCTCGGAAACCATAAAAACGTCCTTCCCCTGATCGAGAAGCTTCGTCATATTGCAAATGGTTTCTCTCTTGCGTTTGAAATTTTTGGGCGATTTTAAACTATACGCTTTTTATTTATGGTATTAGTTGTGCGTCTTATGTCTTACATTTTTCTTTCTCTTACTTTAAGTTATATGTTTTTGGGGTACCAGTTGACCATACAATCTGGCAATAAAATTCCATACAAAGACTCCACTGAAAAATATGGAAAAATGTGAAAAGCCTAATAACAAGGAAAGAATTCAAATTTTCAATTTTCCCAACCATACAGAGCATCCATTAATTCCAAATTATTTCATAACTAGTCCGATTCTTCCAAAATCCACGATATCCGCTTTCATTACCCACAAACCATGTTAATTTTCCAAACCACGCGGAGTGCTCTGCGTTGCTTCCAAATTATTGAACAATTAGCCCGATTCTTCCAAAACAATATACACGAGCCATAAATAAATTTCACGTTTAAAAAATCCAATTGAAAAAAGGTTGCAGCCAGCTGAACGATCAATCCCATCCCGAAGCACGGATGCTAATTGCGACGAAGAAGTGGAATTAATTAGCATTTGCTCGCGGTCCAAGGATCGTAGTAATATTCGTCAATGGCGTCTCAACCCCCGAGGGGCAAACATCTAGACGCCCTTCTCTCTCGAATAAACGAGGAGGAATGACGAAGAACGAGAGGGATGTGTTAAAACGTATTCTAATGCGTGAATGCGTGCGTGCTAGGCTGAGCGAGCGTGTGCACGATGGTTTAACAAGGGTCTGACAGGCTCGTTGCCGTTGTTATTTATCGGTTATGTCGGCGCATCTCCCATCTCGACGAGAGAGAACCTCTCTCTTTGTCCCTTTCTTCCTCTTCCTTCACCATTCTTCCATTTTCTTCTCGCTTCATACGCGTTTCTTCTTCGTTCTTACTTTGGCTCATCTCTTTTACTCTTCGTTGTCAGCTCGATGTTCGCGCGCGTAGCACTTCTGTGGCCCTGCTTGGACACCAGTAGCGTAGAAGTGCTTCCTGTGATCCGGGAAATGACGCGATGGTGGATCCTTCAGGAGAATGAGCTATGGATGTTAGTTATGAGGTCTCTTGGTCGTCGTAAAAATTCTAAATTAATTTTGTTTGCGGCATTCTTCCCATTTTCATAATTTTTCGATGGATCTCGAATTTCTTCATTGCAAAATATTTTAGACGTTCATTGGCATCTGCTTCACCAATCAGCCTTTGTCGAGTCTTTGCAAAAGGTACTAGCTACCCTGAATTCCTCGCGAACTCTTGAGAATTTTCATAAAATCAACAAATCAAAAACAATCTATCTAACTTCGAAACTAATTCATCGACGAATTTGAAATGCAAATTCCTCAGAATCTTCATCCCGAAGAATCTTAGAAAAGCATAGAATACAAACTTGTCGAACGTCTAGAAGCTCAATAAATTAAGAAAAACCGTAAGAAGGTTAAATACAACGTACAACTACCGAATCGACTAAGATTGCAGAAAACCTACGGATGTTCCTATAAAATATAAGTTTGCAAATGCGTTCGCGAACTCGATAAAAATTGGCAAAAACCTTAAGAAACCTGTATATAATATAGAAACTGCCAAATTGGCCAAAGAAGCCAAGTATAAAAGACAAACTTCCAGGAATGTTCGCAAACCTAACGGATTAACAAAAATCTTGAGAAACTTAAGTTCGTGTAACGTGGAAACTGCCAAATTGGCCAAGGTATGAAACACGAGCTTCGAAAACAGTTCGCAAATCCAGTAAATCGACAAAAATTCAAAGAACATAAAATATAGAATAGATACTGCAAAGAAATACTCACAAATTCATGAAAATGCGACCAAAAAATAGCGAAGAATTATGGAATACAAAATCTTGATAGGCTACGCCATTGGGAAAGACGTGGCTTATGGAGATGGCGAAGCGCGTTCTCCTGTGGTTTATACCGGGCTGAAGGGGCGCGGGTGGTGAACTGTTAGTCTGAAGCACGTGTTAAAAACATAACCACTTACTTCAATGGGCTCGGGGTTTATTTATCGCGCCTAGTCTCCCCCGCACACGGTTCGCCATGTTAATACGGTCGGGACGGTTGGCGACGAGATCGACGTTGCCTCCCTGATGGAAAACGAACCTGATGGGAAAAATTGTTTTCTTCAACGATGACGAGTGATTTCCATGCTATAGAGTAACCTCGATGATAACCACGTAGATGATGGAATTACACGAACGATGGAACACGTTTAGCTTGTTTCTAAGGCTGAGAACGATTAAATCGTTTCCGGTTGGTAAGCGTTTAATGGACGAACATTAGCGTGTCGATATCTTAATGCCACGACGGGAAAAGCTTTTCGGTGGAAGTCGACGGGTTAACATCCTGTTTTGAGCGACGCTCACGTCTCGTTTCGCGTAATGGCGGTGGCGATGGATACGGTTATGGGTGGTTTTGATGACTCGCGGTTCGGTTGCGTGCAACCCCGGCTTGTTTGTAACAATAATAACGCGTTTGGTCTTGGTGCAGGAATTTGGCTCCCCGCAATGATTTATTGACACAGTGATTGCGTTGATTCGATGCTGGATTTGGAATTCTTTGCGATATCTGTTGATTTATCCTTCCCGCAGAATCTAAATTCTTCCTTCTTTCCTTATTCTTGCATAGTTTTTGTTATTTTTGTGTTTTTAAGGGGTTGAGAAAATAGCGAAGGTTTCAGAGCCACTGGATTGGAGAAAATGAAGGACGAAAGATTAGAGGAAATAGAAGATGCAAAGTAAAGGAAATATGAAATTTCTGTAGTTGAGAATTAGCAATATTCAAGAATGTTCACTCGCGAAACAATTAACAGTACCAAGATTCAGTGTTCCCTGGGAATATCATAAAATTCACTAAAATTCTTCAACGTTACACAGAGATAAGAAAAGAAGCAGTAAAGGGTGAATGCACGTAATTTCATTCAACAAAAGTCTTCCGCGCAGTTTCCCAAATTCTAAAGATTCTTATCACTTAATCACCTTATCCAAAATTTCCATAAAATTCCATAAAATTCCCTAAAATTCTCGACAGTTCCGTAAAGAGCCACTAAGGGTTGAATTCGCATAATCGAGCGGGGTTTTCGCGCGGCAGTCCACGGAAATCGCAGTTAACATCGGCTGGACAGATTTATCAGGGCTGTTCCCAGAGGAACGCTCTGTCAACGAGGCTGGCGACGCGTCCTGTGGGACGGCGACCGTTCATACATGCGAATCGGGAAAATTCTCGCGTGGAAATTTGCGCGGTCCATGCACACGCTACCGTAACAACAGCCATCAGCGGCGAAATGGTATATGAAGATGAAAAGGGATGGAAGAGCGGGACGACGCCCTCGTTACGCTTTTAATCGTTTCATCAAGTTGTTGTTAGCGTGCGGAATGTGAGGCCATTTTGCGGGCGATTGGACCGCGGACCATCGGTCGCGGTTGTTTTCTCCCTGGCGGGTTTTCGCGGCGATTTGCGCGGGATTGCCACGGCAAACGAGCTCGAATTTGACACTTGCGTTACACCATTTTTTCTCTTTCTATTCTTTCTTGATTTTTGTTTTTTTGTTTTTTTTTTTTTGTTCAATGGAAGTTTGAAAAGATTTCCAATAAATGCGTTGAAAGGATCGCGGTTTAAGGAATAGAAAAATTGTAGTTTGAAATTTGAGATATTTAATCTTGTCTTTCGCGTAACTAACCTTTTCATCTGTTTCTCTGCAGACCCTTTCTTGGCTTTAAATAAGTTTGAATTAAAGCGAAGCAGACCTTCCAATTTTTTGAATAATTCGAAGATTTGTTGGGAGTATCGTGGTTTGAATATCGTTTGTCAACACAGGTTGTTTACATAAGATACGATTTTAAAAAATAGTTAATTCAATGAGAAAGTTTAGGAAGTTCGTAAAATGATTTAGAAAGTTGCTTCGTAAATTCTCTTTGTAAAAAAGTTCACTTAAAAACTGATTCGTCTTATCTTTTCAACAGCGAAAAGTTTCCTGGCATTCGTAAGATCTAATTCTAGTAAAACGTTTTTTATTTGTAGGCATTTATAAAACTTCACTTTTGAAAGGTATGGTCTAAAAATTTATGATCGCAATCCTAAAGAAATATGAATATCTATCGGTTTATACATAATACACCACTAAATCATGAAAGAAATTGTTTGAATCTACTAAACTCTTCTGAAAAGAAGACCAAGATAAATCATATATATTTCAAACACCTCATCTACTGCACAGACACATCTTGCATTTCCGTTATATAACCTAATCCATTCCAACATCATTCTTACATCATTCTCTTCGAAATTCCTCCGTATTTCTTTATTTAACCAAAGAAATGGACGATCTCCAATAACAATCCTTCTACCATCAAAACCATCAACGATATGAACCTAAAGATCAATCTATTCCAATCTACATGACAAATACCTTTTCTCTATATTTTCTATATTTTTCTATATTTATCGTTATTATTATTATTTTATTTCTGAAAAAATAAATTACATTATCTTCAGAGATTTACATTTTTTAAATATTTCATTATCAAGATTCCTTTGCTCAACTGAACAGAATTTGCTGGTGAGATCTTACAAGACACTAGTTAGAAATTACTATCTATCGATAGCAGCGATAAATTCGATAATATATAAAACGAATGGAAACTTTACGAGCAAATTTTCTGACAGTCCTCCTATAAAATATAAATTGAATTATCCGACTAATTATTCCATTCGATGAAAAATTACAAGACATTACAACTCGTAATACAACTTGCTAATTCACTGAAATCGATATTCGATAAATCATTGTGCAAACACGGGAAATTATCTACGTATAATCGAGAAACATTGTCTGAATGAAGAAATTCAGAAATTAAGAAATTTGACGGCGAGAGTTCGACAACATCCCCTGCAAAAACACGGTACGCCCTTAATCGCTTAAACGTGTTTTCGCCACAGGCCATCGAACAATCAAGGAAACGTGTTTGCATTCTCGTAGATATAGAATTACACTGTACGAGAAGCCTGTACGAAAGGAAAGAATGATCAAGAAAGGTTCACCTACGCGGTCGCGGTTTAATAATCAATTTCTTGTACAGCATCGCGCGAGTGCGGGATCGCGTTAACGAGGCCATAAATCCCGCAAGGAAAGCGTTGCTTTTTCCAGGGAGAAGGAAAAAAAGGAGGAAAAAGAAGAAAGAAAAAGAAAAAGAGATGCATGAAGCCAGCAAACCCGACATTCGATCTGTTCTCGAATCGGACTCGACTCGTAAAGATGGCCACCGCGGTCTCGTGCGAACCCTGTAGATTCTATCTCCTAGAATTATGTCTTTATTAGCCGGAATCTCTGTCCGATGAGCATAACGGGTCTCGCTGGGACTGCAGGTGTCCGCCTGGACCAACGGGCAACAACGAAATGGAAAAACGAAAACGAATTATGTGTTTCGAGATCGTTTCGATCGAGATCGTCGTTAGTCAACGTTCCCTTGCAAGATCTATAATACAGTTGGGGATGTAGTCAGATCTGGCTGAATCTCTCTTGACTCTTCTTAGGTCCACGCGTTCGGTAGCCGGTTATAAATCTGTCTAGGTTTTTCGCGTTTCGGGAACCGTTAGCTTTTCGTGCCTCTGGAAACGGGATCCTTCCAAGATTCTTACCGGATAACTGAGAGAAATTAGGAAAGTTCTGTTAGGCGACCTATGGTCTTCTCTTTCGGAATATACGACGATCCTATCATGGAAAATATGTTTTTCTTTTCGTCCTTTTTTTTTCTAAGAAGAGTGTTTAGTGAAGAGAATCTTGAAGAGTTTGTTCGCGTCACAGGTGCAAGATGTACAGAGCACTGCCCTTAGAATTTTCAGAAAAATTTTGCAAATGTTGAGGTTGAGGCTGACTGATAGAAAAGTATATTGAAATAATTACAGGTATAAATATAAATATAATGTATAAGTTTATGCTGATTCAGATCCTTATTCTCTTAGTGTTACTAGATAATTGAATGATAGGGAGCACGTTCATATATTTATAGCAAAAGGACATTGCCAAAAAAGTTAACCTTATAGCATTGGCTGGAGGCTATAGGGAACATAAATAGAAATCTGTTTATTAGTTCCTTTGTTCCTAAACCTTGCAACCCAAAACATAATGTATATTCAAGGGTACAATAATATGCACCTCTTCTTATTTAGAATATTTCTGCGTAATAGCAGTCTCCAGGTCACGGATATACATAAATAAAGATGTAGAGTTTTTCTTGAAGTAGTTACTTCAACAGGAAATGTTCTGATTTCTAAATTAGATTTTAGAAAAATCTAGCTACAAATATCCCGAGTTTGTGAGCTCAGATTCCGAAGATTCTGCCTTAAGTTTACTTAAGAGTTATCCAAGTCTTGAATTACCAAAACTGAAAACTTCGGAGATATACAAGTTGTGCGAGAATAGCGAACTATAAAAGCTCGGACGTCGAAAGATGCGAAACTGCGAGAATCCTAAGTGACAGAAACCCAAGCTTAAAAATTTCTAACTAGCAGAATCCTAAGTTAAACGCTCCGACTTTTAAAATTTCAATTTTGAGAGCTTCCGCCTTGAAAGTTCCCAGCATAAAAACGCCTACTGAATTTTGCCAGCTCGGCATCTTGAAAAATATCATAAATATCAAGAAAGGTACACGTTGGTTCTTTCGCAACCCTCTCAAGGCCGAGAGGCAAGAAAATAAAGTATATATCTATACGCGTATTGTGCGTATTTTTCCCGCGAATGCATAAAAATCCGTAGATCAATATCTATTAATGACCCTGCTATTTCATCCATCCTTCGATAATTCAGAACAGGAAGTGGCCGCGGTGGAATACGCGCGCACGTTTTCCGCTATTTTCTCGTAATCGGTTAAGAATAGTTAAGATCAGAGAAGGACCCGCGGCAACAAACATAATGACAACGAGAAACATGCGGGAACGAGCTGGAAATGAGGAGCGATTACTATCGGGTGAAAACGATCGAATGGAAAAACCAGCGTTGTACGACCGACGAATAGAATAACGACAGCCTCGTTGATCACAGATATTAGGTGGCCATTAAAATTACCCCGGGCCCTGTGGAATATTCTAATAACAGGAAGATAATGTAATTGGCGGAGGCCGCGTAGCTAAACGATCGTTTAGCGTGTACGTTTCGAGCAGTAAAACGGTCCTGATGGCCGCCGCGTCGTACGAATACAAAAGTGGATAATGTCTGGAAAGGTTCCGTTAACGGGGAGAAACACGCAAAATCGCGCAATATCCTCTGATAAAATGGCCCTCAGCTACGTTTCAACAATAATGGAATTGTATAAAACCGGCGGTAGTTAGAAGATTGTTAACATTCCGACGCGATGGACGTTTCGACCGTGAGCCGAGCACTGGAAGGTTGAACGGCGTAAAATCGCGTTAAACGTGTTTTCAGCGGCTGTTAAAATTCCTTCGTCCGTTGTCTCGTCAAACGTGGAATTCGACGAAACTCACGAATCGCTTTCGGAGACTGCATTTTAGCTGTTAAAGCGGAACAATGAAATTGTAGGTAAACCTTAGCCTTTGTGTGATTATAGATTCTTCGACTTGATATTGGTTGTTGTGTAATTTGAAAAGAAAAAGAGAGATTATTGGGAATCTCTCTTTGAAATGTAAAATATTTGGAAAATTCGACGATGGGGGAAATAGTGTAAAAAGATTTGAAAGTTGGTGGTAGATTGTAACGAAGGAAGGATAACAATTTTAAGGTACTTCTGTGGAATTAATTGTACAATATGTATAATCTATAAAAGGGTAGTCAAGTGGACATTACGTTGATAACAAGCGAACGTTGATTCTAAAATTCGAACGTAATAATAAACGTTCAAAGGAAATATGCATTTCCAATCAGTTTTCTTCTACGTACAGCCCTCAACAGCTAGGAACACTGGAACTCACCCCCGTAACCCATGTAACCATCGGCAACGTGTCAATCGAGATCTCATCTGAATCCTTAGACAATCCTAACTGCGATATACTCTCGCTTAAAAATTGGAAACTTTAAAGTCTATGAACTTGGAATTCTAAACTTCCTATTCACAATTTCCCGAACTTACATTCACCCCGTAACCGATATAACCATCCCCAAGACAACCAAGATCTCATCTGAAACTTCCCACGCTAATAAACTCTACGCTCGTTGCTTAAAAATTCGAAACTCGTGAGAATCTTTGAACATGAAATAGCAAACTTTCGATTCGTACACGATCGTTCTTAAACTTATACATCAAACCACTAAAGCTCATCCGCATCACCGGTATCTAAGATCTCATCTAAATTTTCGAACAGGACCTCGCCTTATGACTAGCCTGCAACCTGCGCAGTTTAGTCGTGGCTGATTTTACTCGGATTTCGCGTGGACAAGGTCGTAACCAGCAGATAATCTCATTACAGAGAAAGGACCGGCTACCCTGACCGGTTAATAGAGCCGAGGCTGGCAAAGAGGGAAAGGAACGTGACACCGTTTCAACGAAGCGCCATAAACATCGAGCGTGAAAACTGTTGGACGTGGAAGAGGGACAAGGGCGGATTCGAGGATCGAGAACAATGGGGGAAAATAAGTAAGTGGCCGTGGCCAGGGACCGCCTGGTGGCCGGTGCTCGACGATGTCCCATACGACAATGGCCAGAGTCAATGGTGCCCTGTTATCCGGGACATTATGGGGCATCGTTTGTCAAGTATCGCCACGGGAAACCAGCACGTCCGTATGTTCACCGATAGTTCTGTGGAAATGTCCGATCTCTGCTCGGTTTTTCCAGTCGAGCTACCTTCAAAGAATGCGCTCTCGTTCATTTTACAGTGAAGAATCAGACGAAGGAACCGTGTTTATTTTGGAAATTAGGTAAAGAGGAACCGTACAAGGTGTTGAACGAGAGTTTACTTATTTTTGAAAATGATACGACGTGGAACATTATTGCCGGTTTTTTCTTTTATTGGAAATTCGCCTATTCTTGGGATGCTCGTTGGCAATTTCAAACTTAGACTTGCTGATTTCTACCAGGTTGGAAGTAATTGGGAATTTTTATTTTATTCGATGTTTTTATATGCTCGAGATAGCTATCGTGAATTTTTGTAAAACGTAAAGTTGTAATAGTTTAGAGATATTTCGAGTTTAACATGAAATAAAATTTCGCAACTCCATGTATCTTTCGTGTGAAATTGACACGAAGCTAGAAAAATTTACCGAATGTCCAAATATGGACAAATTATAAAGTACAAATTAAATAATAAGATAAAAAATTTACACGATAGCGAAACATCGATGAAGTGAAAGGATAAATAATTAATTTTGCTCTTTGTCGTACACAGACGTTCACGCTAATTCTCCTTCAAGGTCAGAGGATTTCATTCGCGCGTCAAACTGAAAAAGTTCCAAAAATATCGTTCCATAAATTGTAAAATAATATATTCTTTTACCGAAGAAATGTGTCAAATTGGCACAAGGAGCGAGCGAGAGTTAAATAATTTTAACGTAATGTAATTGAGAATTTCATAATAATTTGGGATTTATAGATTAATTAACGTACAGCTAAAGTTTAAAGAAAATTTAATAAACTTAAAAGTTTAAAGTATCGTGACAAGAGTATAGTTGCGATATATGATAAATCTAAAATGAATTCTGCATAACGAGAGTCATTTCCATCTTGAAAAATTGGAGAAAAAGGAAGAAGACCGCATAATATTAAAAGTACAGAAAAATTACACCGTGCTGCGTTTGATTGATCGCTGAACTTGTTTTAATTCCTTGTGCGATATTAAAGGAACAAATATAGCGCCGTTCCATTTAAGAAGGGTAAAGTAATCTTGTAATCTTTCAAAAAGAAATCGCCGAGGAAATCTCAATTACTACTGTGATTAATGTCCTGCGCGTACAGTGTGTTACAGAAACGCAACTTCCCACAGTGAGTTCTCGCATGTTCTTACGCGAGATCAAAGATCACGAAGAATTGGAACCAACATTTGCAACAGCTAATCTAAGAAGCGCATGAATGTAAAGTTTTGCAGAAATTGGAAATAAAAATCGATCCATGATTTCTTTAAAAGCGTTGGAATTTCCCTCGAGTTACGAAAACTGTTGTCTTCCAAATTCTTTACTTCCACGAAAATGTTGGGAACAAAAATTCGACAGAAAATGAAATAAAACAGAAAAACGAGGAATGTTTATTTGTGAAAGTTGTGGCAGTTAATTGTTAAAATTTCTCGGGATAAAAGAGAACCAGTGTAACCACAGCACGGAGTTTCAATTGAAATCGAAATAATGCCGAACAAAAAAGGAAATATGTGTGAAGATCTTGGTTGTTGGAAGAGATTTCATTGCGAAGCAACTTTATTACGTTAAAGAAGGGAGAAAGTGACTACGCCACTGGTCGGAGGCCAATCGAAACGCCATTAGTACCCGGTGGCATTAAACGAGCGTGTTCTCGAAGCAGGTAGCCATCTTCCGCGGCGGCTTCCACGAAAATTAACTACTCGCGGTGGTTCGATTCGAAATTCATTAATTTCCCCGGGACGAGAGTACGCGCGCATACACGCCGCCGCGGAACGATCACCCGCGGTGTCCGCTCGCTTATTAATGCGCGGCTCGCCCCGTCTCGAAATCGAATTACACGTCGATGGAATTAGCTTCCGTCAACGAGCCGCCTGGCTGCTCTTTATAAACCGCTCCATCGGCTCCGATCAACCGCTGACCTTACGATTTTTCCACCATCAAATTCGTATCTGATATTCATCCCAGTGGAATCACATGGAAACTTTTGATACGTTTATTACGAAAAGATATCATTGTGTATGAAAATGAGATGATTTTAAGAAAACTATGTAGGGATATTGGATCGACTTCAAATTTAGAAGTTTTGCATTCAGCTCTTAGAATACTCTGATATCGTGAAAAAGTAAAAACTTGGCAAGTTATAGTGTTGAAAATTTCAATAAAAAAATCCCTGATCATCCAATCGATCTATCTCGTTTCGAAAAACCTACAACCATAAGAATTCGATGAATCCTATCGATAATAGTATTCGTAAACCGGTCTGTTCGTGAGGCTAATCGAAATCACGGGCGCCATTAAATCGGCCGGGGGCCGCGCCCTTTAATCGTCGCCTGACAACGTTACGGGCCCGATTTGTCATCCACGAAATTGAGTCGCATCTGCCCCCGGTCCCGTACACGTCCGGCCCGTTCTGCTTCCGAGCTGACAAAGCGGAACCCGTAGGAGTGTGCGTGCCACACGCTCTCACCTACGAGGGGCAACACGCGCGCGAGCATGCCCGCTCTCCTCCAGGACAATATAATGCCAGCCGGCGAATATATACGGGCACGGACCATTAATATATGGCCGCGGGGGCCATTGTTGCGAATTAGGTAGCATTGAGCGACCTATTGTCGACGACAACCGGGGGCGCCGAGTTGCGCGCTCCGTTGACTGCGTTTTGATGAAGTCTCACGCACGAACTCTGACTCTCTTTGTGGGATTCGTCTTTGGATCGCGGACGTACCACGGTGTTCTTGCACCGTTTCATGGTCGATATTTCAAAGGATTGTCCCTTGATCGTTTTTTAAATAGGGAATTGAAATTGGAAATTTTAATAAAAAATGGAAAGGAAACGTCGTTTATGCTCCAAAAATATGACAAAACTAATTACAATATCAAATGAAATTAATAAATGATTCGGCTCGAACTCGTGTTAAACGGCTCTTTCGCGATAACCGCATTTCACGGAAATTTCGTTTTGTCCTTTATTGACGACGATATTTAGAGAATTAATCTGGAATTTAAATAGGAAATTAAGAGGAAGAAGTAATTAGGGTAGATATTGCTCTATGAGTATTAGAGGAGGTGTGATTGAATTGAGTTGTTACGTGGGTGGGGAAGTTAATTAAATGAATTAGATTTTGTAGTATGGGTAAGATGATTCGTTGATTTCTTTTTCCTGTTAGAGACCCAAGTTTTGGCTTTCGATATTGGATCATGATGTAAAAATTTTAATTAAGGGTTGATAGGGGTAGCTTGAATTTCAAATTGAGTTACTAGCGCCACCTGAAGTATGAGAATTAAGAGTTGATTAGATTCGGGTGGGATCTGTTCTACCAACAACCATCATGTATTTCGTATAACACCGACGAGGTATGGTATAGTACCAGCGCCGTGTTTCCCTACTATACCGACCATCTCCAACTTATCCCATTCACAATTCGTCTTTATTAAAATAGAAATCAAGCGCATAATATAATTTCGATTTATGAACTTTTTACGAACATATTATAGGACAATATATTATAAACTAAACATATTATACGCGCAATATACTATAGTGTAGACTATTATATCAAATTAACGAATGTTCTACATATATACATAAACTAATTCTCAAGTGTATATATCAATTACTTATATTGTAATACCATATTATGTTAGCATTATACTCTTATTGGTTGTTAATTAACTATTTGCTCCAAAACTATTTAGCTGGTTGATCAAAACAAATTTCTACTATCTCAATTTTGCGTGCTACTTTAATACAATATAGAACTAACCACCGTGCCAATTCGGATCTTTCCTCTTACGACATAATTGAGCGATTAGAGGAACAAAAATGCATGCGACTCACGTGAAAAACGTTATCATTGGTGTCGTTGATCCATGAAAAGTTATTGCGAAGCTTGTCATCGAATAAGAATCATCAAATCCTCTGGAAGAAGGAAATGGTAGAAAAAGATCTGTAACGCGACGAATATTATAATTTGAATTAATCAAAAAATTATATAAACGTATCTGTACATCCATTTTTGTTAAAATAAATCAAACATTACGAAACGTTTTGTATCAAATGTCATCAAATCTATAGGTTACTATTTTCCTAAGACATCCCCATAGTCAAGCAATGATATGCACAAAAGATAATCAAAGATTTAGCATTAATGTATAAAACTGAACGGATTATGTCAGAATAAAGCAACAATCAAACTCAAACTCTATCTCAGAAGCATATGATATAAACTAATAATAACAATAACACTTAAACAGATAATCAACGACAAACGAATAGAGAAAATTTGAAAAGCTATAAGAATTCGTTATAACAGTATGTAATAAAGCACTAAGTACGGATGTATTACTTAAACAAACCTGATAATAGTCGATAGAAAACAATAAATTAGTAACAGAAACAATGCAAGTCAAAATTACACACTTCAAAGAACGGTACATCTTGATATCACGTTTTTCAATAGTATAATGACGTTCCGCGCCAAAACTTCGTCTAGCTGACTGCTGATTGGCTGGTGCGATACGGCTTTCCTTTCGCTTAAGCGAACTTTTTAATGAACATAGTGACCACGGGTACTTATTATACTTGTGAATAGCATTTTCTTGTCTGTATTTTATTTATCAGTTGAGAATAAATATTTTTGCATATCGCGAATTTATCATTAATTTTTATTATTATTGCTATAATTATGTGTAGTTAATATAATGATCTCTCTCTTATTAAATAGAATAATGTAAGTAATAAAATAATAAATAAATTAAGGTAATATTATAGCATAATATTAGAAACTAATTATATAAACGATTTATATATTTAAGAAGTAATTGATGAATAACCATATATGTTTAGAATTAAGTTCAGAAAATTTACAAATTGTAATAAAATCTATAATATGACAAAGATTAAAAATTACCTTATAACAAAAATCCAGTGATCAAAATTTCTCAATGTTTTACGCAATCGGTACTTCAGAGCATGAAATGCGAAATTCAATAAAGTGATAAGTCTACCCTTTCACTCGTCTGTGACTGTACTATCCAGGGATGACGGTGATAGTTCCTCATGACGTCATCAATTGGGACAACATCCCTCGTTCCAAGGATGCAAGTTCTACCTGAACTAAACATTGTTGATCGTTTAGCAAATTATCCGAACAAATTTGTTACGAAAAATATCGAAAATAACGTCGTAATATTAAAAATGTGTGCACTGTGATTATTCGCGTCGAAAAAAGTAACACTTCAGCGAATATTAAACATCCCGTGTAGATACGCAACAAGCGTTGATGCACGAGATACGCATCGATTTTGCCGGGAAAACATGAGTGATAGAAATAAAAAAGTGGTGAATGTAAATCTTATGGATGGTAGTGCATTTCGAATTGAATGTCAATCATTGTATGCGACAGGTGAGTAGATATTAAAATGTCGTCGTTTATATTTAAGATGATTCGATTCAAGTGTCGAACGTAATTCGATTGTTTCTAACACTTAATTATATATATCATATGTTTTAACCATTTTTTTGTCACTTCAGTGTAAGTATCTTTTTTCTTTACAATTTCATTTACATGCTGTATGTAGCTATATAAATAGTAAATATTACTCTTGTATATAGATATATAACAAAGTTTGTGTAATATCTGGAGCTCACCACCTGTTACTACCTTATAGTATCATATATAACATGTAATATAATTCCATTAGATTCAAAATAAACAAATATTAATAAACAATTTTGATTTATATGTATCGTGCTTTGTACAATAAAACCTTGCTAAATTAGCAGCTTTTAAACAAAATATGCTAGGCCATGTCCTTTTCACTGTCTGACCAACATCGACGTGTACTACTTAATAACGTTACCTATCATTTTCTAGCCGAACGAAAAATTATTGATATCCCAATCGAGATATTAACAATATTTTTGTTAATTGGATTAGAAACATTACATAACGTTTTTAAATAAACATTTTTTTCAATTAGTTCTACTATCATCATTAATTACACAATCCATATCTTGTAATCATCTACAATTAAGTAACATGTACTGTTCAATAAAAATAATATTATCATTGCAAAGATGTACGACGAAAAGCAAAGGACATGGCACACCTGTAGATACGAAATGCCGGACTAGTGGAAGTTGAAGAGTAGAAAATAAATAATCAGAAAGCAGTAGAAGATAGAAAAAGAATTGACCCATACGTAGTGACTACATCATACAGGAATATATAAGGATAATGAGTCACGCTCAGCAGCATGTACTTGCAAGTGCAATAGTTCTTGCTCTGATAGTGGTCTTTGGCATCCATGTCTTCCTGTTTCCTATGTACACATCCAACCCACCAGCCCGCCATATAAAGATTTCAACATATGAACAAGCTCTTTGTCGCACTACCTTAAAGAATATCAAAATACCACCAGAGTGGAGGAATCCTTGTCCCAAGTATGGAATAGTTTCTGCAGTTCAAGGTGGTAGGCTTGGGAATCAGATCTGGGAATATGTATCGGTGTGGGCTACTGCAAGAAGAACCGGCTTGGAACCATTTATGCCACGATGCATATTAAAAACTCTTGAAGAATACTTTGAAAATCTCAGTATTCCACCACTCAGTTACATTGGAAAATGTAACTTAGATGTTAGTCAAGTTGTTAATTCTCTTGGACAATGGAACAGTACAGAACAAAATATTATCATACCAAGGTAGGCTATTTTATTCCATTTGTCACAACTGATATTTTATGTTTTTAATGTTTTTACTCCACAGACATGCAGCCTATTGGTCTCTTACTCTGGTGTGGTTGGATGATGTACGAAGAGAATTTACATTCAAGCCAAATTTAAGAGCTTATGCAGAAAAAGTATTGAAAGAGGTGGCAGAGGAATTTAATTTGTCTGAACCAACATTTGTAAGCATACATATACGAAGAACAGATTATGTGGATTACTTATGGCAAAAATTAAAGATCAGACCTGCACCAGTCAGCTATTATTTCGCAGCAATGGATTACTTTATTGGCAAGTATCGTAATGTAGTTTTTGTAGTAACTAGCGATAATATAGTTTGGTGCAAGTATAATTTGAATAGTAAAAGACATAGAATCAAATTCGTGTCTGATATGAATGCAAGAGGTCCAGGCAAAGATCTTGCAGTTTTATCAGCATGTAATCACAGTATTATAGATTACGGTACATATGGTTCGTTTGGCGCAATTCTAGCTGCTGGTGAAACCGTTGTATATAATGTAACGACATACTTTTCTACATTAATTGCTGAAGTTTTGCCAAACTGGAAGATAATGAGTTGAACAAAAATCAAAAATTATTCTATGGATCTCAAATTAAAAGTAATCGTGTACAAATATTTTATTGAACATACTTTTTATACGAAATTATTTCGTTCAATTTTATAATACAAAGATTAAATTATCTATATTTCTTTCAAAATTAAAATTGCTACAAAATTTTCTATAACATTTTTTTTATTAAGCACAAACGTTTTGCTTATTGCTTACAATTTCTTAGAAGAACGTTTTTCTTAAATACAACATCCAAAATTTTTATTTATTATTCCAATATAGTAAAAATACAGCATATAGATATTTATCATAATAGGTAAAGTTTGTCATTGAAAAGTTTATTGCATATTCATATCTTTTCAACAATTTCTAAAAACCCAAATGAAAGTGTAGCGTTATATTTTACAAAATTTTTATCAAAATAATATAAGTATAACGCTGGCAAATTACATATTTAGAAACAGTATGCATAGTTTTCCACTTAATTATGGCACTATGAAATGAAAATGTTAGCAACCCATGCACCTTTAATAGTAGTATACTTTGAAGAATATATAAGAATCTAATATACATAGAAGAGGGATATATACATACAATGAAACAATGGACCACTAATGTCTAAAATTAAAACAGATGCTTATTTTTTTTACTATCTATGATTCATGCGGCTCTGAGAAATTAAATAGATTCAATATTCTTTTGACACAATGAACCAATGAACTGAGACTAATCTAAAAATCTGCAAGAAGACTTTACAGTGGTCGAATTTAAGCAATGAAATTATTGGGTGTTTATACTATTATTTCTGAAATCATGATCTCTTAATTACTTATTTCTTGATATAACATAACAACCGAAAATAAGATATAGTTATATTGCATTATATATATTATATTTAAGATGACTTTCAAGTGTGAAAAAAGTTACAATCAGATTTGCAGATATAGAAAAAAGGAAATGTGTATTAACAAACCATAGCTCTTATGATGTACAATGATTTCAACTGTGATTCTATTTCTTATTGTGCCAAATTCTTAATATACATACATATATAAACAATATATATGTATACATACATATATAATTGTATGTCTGTACAAAAAAGTATATGCATTCACTTATACGTGTATGCGTATATACATACATAATAAGATTATAGCTATACAAAACATAAAAAAATAACAATGAATTATTTATTTCTTCACTTAATAGTCAAATGTTTTTGAAACAGAAAAAATCAATAGATTTGAGGGAAAGATATTTTACATAAACCCAATATGTATATGTATATATACATATATATATACTTATATATACACATATATAAGTGTTTGAACCTTATTAACCACGTGACCTGATATATTCGATTTATAATATTTTGTAAATTAGAATAGTAAATGTGTCTATGTCTATATATGTTATAATATCTATATATAAAATCTATATATATACATACATCCATATATATATACATACATATATATATAAAGCATCTTCAGTATAATTGTGCCTGTTAGTTGTTAAATAATTATAAAAAATGTACTATGGAGATGCATGATGATTTACAATTGAAATAAACGATAACAAAATTAAGTAAATGATAGAACAGATGGAATTGTACAAGTATACAACTATCAGGCACCAATATGATCTACTCTGTACATTCTGTGATAATTTTATGTAATTTATAAAAAAAATAAAGCAGATGCGTTCTAAAACTTACTTGTTTCACAAAATAAAAACATTCTGCATCAGAAATTGCTTGAATTTTCTGCATTAATCTGATTTTATTATTTTTACATTTCACTAATTGTTAGTGAAAGTGTACTGTATGATCAGTCAAAAATAAAAAAATTAAAATCTTAGTAGACTAATGATTTAAAGTAACAAGACCAGCTGGTCCCAGTCCTAACTTTGTAGGTATTCCTTTTACTCTCAATGGTTGAAAACCAAGTTCACTCTTTGGAATCCCATATTCTTGTAATTTAGTTTCATACGTTCGAAGTAAATCGTCATGTGCTTTGCAAACTTTTGCTAATTCATATTGTAGATCTTGTATGGCACTGTTTTTTCTATTCAACAGATTCTGAAGAAGAAGAAAAAACATTTACGTAAAAAGAGGAAAAGGGAGCATACCCTGCAGACAAAAGACATTTGCATATAAAAAAAGGGGAGGGGGCATAAAGAATATTCTGCAGAAAAGAACACTTATATAAAAAAAGAAAAGAAAGAAAATTACATACCTCTAATTTTTTATTAGCGTTAATAACGGCCATTGGATCTAGTTGAGCAGCAGTAAGTACTTCACTGATCTGTGCTTCACGTTGTTCTAATAAATCCGATAATTTCTCAAGTTTCTTTTCTAAAAGAATGTTCTTTAAACCTGTCTTCTGTTGGAGCTCAAGTATTGCTGAGACAAATCTTGAATGTAATTCGTTTCTTTCAGACTGACACTAAACAATAAAATATGAATTTTCAATTTAATTTGTAATGACTTCACAATGAGTATAATTTTATTTAGGAAGGAATATATATGTTTTTATTTACCTTTTCAAAACGTACTTCTAATACTTCATTTTCCCATTTTAAGTTCTCCAACTCTTTTGTAGCTATTACTAATCTTCTTTTAGTACTCTAAAAGAATCAAAATCTTGGATAAAAAATAACCCACATAATATATGTGATAAAATTTTAAATACTTACAATTAAGCTTTGTTTATCTTTACCATAATTTTCAAGTTGGCGAGTGTAATTTGCCAAAGATTCTTCATATGACTTTATATCAGTAGAATATTTTTTATTTTCTATAGTTAACTCTCGTACTTGTTTTTTCATACGCTCTTCATTACTTCTCATTTCATCCATTTGGTCCTGCAAATCCAATATTATTATATATATGACTAACTTGCCTTTTAATTAATTATACCTTCATACTCTTTATCAAAGACAAATTGTTAAGAGTAATGTCATTATAATAAGTTTTCATTTCTGCAAATGCTACTTCATGGTTTTTTATCAAATTTGCAATTTGTGTATTTTTTCTTTCTTCTACTTCAGTTATTTCCATTCGATGTTTTAAAGTAAGGGATTCATATTGACTTGTCAACTTCTGTTCATATTTTTGTTCCAATTCTTGAGCTTCAGTTTCAAACTGTTTTATCAGTTTATCTGTTTCTTCTGCATGTTGCTAAATAGTAAATTTCAATTTACAAAATGCTTAATAGTAACAAAAGGTATATGATATTTCTTTCGTACCAATTTTAATGCCTTTATTTCATTTATATGGGCCAAATCTTGTTCTTTTTGCAATCTTTTTAATTCTCTCTTATCTTTAATTAATTCATTTTCTTGAAGAGTATGATCATCTTGTGCCATTTTAAGAGCAACCATATGTTCAGCTTTAGTTTCTGACAAATTAGTTTGATGCTCATACATTAAATGTTTTACTTTCTGTTTATATAATTTGAGCTCTACTTCATGTTTTTCTGACAACTCTTCTTTTTCGTGTTCTTTATTTCTTTAAAAATACATATACATATCAGTTAAATTTCATTAACATTAAATTTACAATCAAATGTAGAAAAATACCTGACAGTTGCCTGCGCTTCATCTAACTGATGTCTTGTAATTTCCCAAAAAGTTCTAATCTTATCTCTTTCAAGTTGAAAAAAATTTCTTTCCTCTCGTTCACGCTCCATTTCTTCAAGTATCTTGTGTGCATAAACTTCTAATTGTTCTCTATTCATTTTTGATGTATCTACACCATCAACAGTAGCGGGTACTTTTGCTTTCTTAGGTCCCTATAAAAGTTGAATACAAAGTAAAATAATTTATATATGCATAATTCAGATTTTGTTGATTAAATGTTTGCAATCAGAAATTTAAAGACTCACCATTTTTATAAAAAATTAAAATCAGAAGAATAGAATATCACGAAAATGGGTATCTATTTTGTCATCAATTTCAGTGATTATCAATAAAAATTTATAAAAATAAGTGATAAAGTATACCAATATCAATTATTACTTTAAAATATCGATATCTTTATTTTATAATTTCATTAATAAACGTAAACACAACTACATAATTCCAACGTGAAGTTATAGTGTTTTGTCAGATTAGTTGCTAAGTAACCAAAATTTTATAGCGTCAATGATACATGCAGAATATATATGATTTTGCAATATAATAAGAAGGAAAATACTGTTTTATTACTCATTAATCACATAATTTTATTGTATATAAATGAAATAATATGAAAACACATTAAATGCATGCAAATGTATTTAACATAATCGAAACAATATTTTACAATAATAGCTTAAAGCTCCTTAATATATATGGAGCTCAATAAGGAATTATTTATTGATATAAGAAAATTACATTTGTTTCTATTCCATAAAAATAAGCTTATAAACAAATTTTTTCTCTTTTTTGTATTTGTAAATTCATACAAATGTTGACTATAACGTTAAACATATAATAAAATATGTTTAGAAAAAACATTTTTTTATAGTGCTATAGTACAAATATTGTGATAATAGGTATTTTATCTTTCTATTGCTTATCACATTATAAATTATTCTATTAAAAAGTGTGTAACAATATGCTATGTGTCTACATTTTGAAGCACTGTATGTATAACACGTTAATATTTAATAATAATGAATGCACATTACTCAATGTAGTTTTCAAATAACTAAAAAAATGCATATAAATAACCTATAAATGTCACCACTAACCAATATACTTTGTATTAATTTTAATCATTATCATCATAGATCAATTTTATACTTTTTTAATGATAAAAATAAAAATGTATCAATAATGAGGTCATTAGTAATAATACATATTAAGTACTCATTAATGCAATTTCTTTCTTGCAATTTTTTTTGTCATAATTCTGAACAATTGAAAAATCGTATATCAATAATAATAAATATCATGCCTTGTTTGTAAGAATTTGGGTATATATGTATTTACATAAACATTTAGAAAGTAAAATATGAGGTAGACTCATTTTACTGATACAAAGAATATTGTGTGGTAAATTGTATGCGTTTTGGTCCATTGAAAATTCTTATACAAACTCGTGCAAGGTTTGTGCCCACATTAGGTCTTTATGTAATAATCATGTAACGCGTTTTAAAATGATTATATTGTGTATAATTATACTGTGCTCATTCATTAATAAATATAGTCACATTTCAAGATAATACAATCCTGACCCTAAGTTTATACCATTATTAAAATTTGATGTAACATTGCATATACAACATATACAATACTACCTGAGAATGTCGATATTACATAACAAAAATAAATAATTATGTTAAATAATTACATAACCACCCTCATGAAAAGATTCATTTGAATTAAAATATCAAATGGAATGCTATATATATTATCTGTCTTTCTATAATATTAGTTTGCTTCACCCTTAAATTGAAGTAGGCATCCTACTGCACCAAAATAACCCTACAATTAGAAAAGAAAAAGGATATAAATACATTCTTTTAAATTCTTTAAGCTTATATAAGACTATTTCATATATAACCTCATGCTCTAAAAACAAAGCTTTCATCGTTCCTTTAGACCAATAATCCATAGCGTAGGCCAGAAGTTTCATTGATATAGGATTTACTCTAAGAAAATTTCCTACAAATACTACCTAAAATTACGATAATGTTACTATTAAAAATTAAGTATGATAGATACATTAATTATGAATAATTTTTACCCTTTCAATTTTTTCATTGACGGCACACATACGCGCGATAGAACCAATATTGTTTGTAATGGTAACAAGTGTTGCGCGTGCGAGATCTTGTTTGCTAACTGCATTCCGTCGATCTTTAGAATTCATCTGTCCAAAACTGTACATATAATTAAAATAATACGCATTAAATACAAAGTAAACTATAAAAATACAAGACCAAAAATAACATTTATTTAGTTATTAAAAAGTACTACCTGCTTGCAACAAGATCGCCAGGAAGACCAAATGGACCATAATCCCCGCCATAAATATCCTTAACTAATTTGTCTACTCTAGTATTATCACCTCCAGTTGCTAATTCTATTGCCTCTTCGAAAGTGTTGCATCCAGTTAGTAAACAACATAATCCTAAAAATGTGCCACCACCTAGACTAAATATGAAATCAAATTTAATTAAAATATGATGCAATAGTATATATTTTTATACTATTATAAATGGAATACATACCTAGTACCAGATATTCTTTTATAATTTTCTGGCCCATAAACTGCTAATATGCTTACTCCTGACCCTATATTTACAAGCTATAAAAATTATTTATATATAAAATATATACATATATATATATAATATATATATAAATAATGTACAGCTTAATATTCTAAAGAATCCAACATACCAGAAACGGGTAGGGTTCAGAAAAGTCATAGGGAACCTTCTGACATTTACTATCATCTGTAGGATGCGACCAGTAATAACATTCGTGTGGATTTGTTGTTTCTATGTAGAGCATACCACGTATTAAACTATCTAACTCATCAAATTTTGCTAAATTCATATTTACTTCCTACAGAGACAATATATACATTATTCAGATTTATACTGTGTATGTATTGTATATTAAGATATATTAGGATATAAAGAAATAAATATCTCACTTGTTTAAAATTTTTTTCAAATTTATATGCTCCACCACCAGTAGCACAAACTGTTGTGACAAGATTTGCCATGCCTTTAGACCTTGCTAATGCTAAAAAATTTCCCATCTCACTTGTAGGAAATCTAATAAAATGTAACGTACCACGTCTACCTCTGATGCAAACATTATCCATCTGTAATAGAATAACATAACATATTTTTGTAAGAATGTATTGAATAGATTATTTAAGAAATAGTTACATGAAACATACTTGCAAATGTGTGTCTCTATGACCTGTTTTCCCATATGCTGAATTTCTAGTTAGATATCGTCGAATATTTTTTAAAGTCTCAACTTCTGCATCTGCTTCATCTCTTGTAATATCTTTTGGCTCAAAATATACCAATTTGGATAATGTACCTCCTATATCCATACCAAACCATGGCATTGCTAAAAACATAAAAACTATTATTTAAATACCCTTAATTTGAAAAAGTACAAAGATCAGAAATATTTAAATAATGCATAATCAAACAAAATGCAACTATTGCAAGAATAGATTAATTTGTATATAATATAAATAATATATAAAGCACACAATATATATATTTACGTACACAATAACAGATTACAAATGCAAATAAGCTTCTATAATATTACGGCATAAATAAATTAAAAAAAATACAAATATAATTACAAAAACATAAACATTAAAATATAAATATATAATAATAAGGAAATCAAATCATAGCATACATAAACAATATATGCATATAAGAGAATCACTTTAAATTGCAATTATTATTTAAGATATTTTCATATAATCAATAATAATTATTAATCAATCATTTCAAAGTGATACCCTCATGCATAATAATATTATAACAATAATAATAATAAAAGAATAAAAATGGCTACTCTAAGCACACATACACTTGAATAACTCACAAGGTGATGAATGGTTTTTGGACTCCTTGACTGGAGTCTCAGAATCAGTATAACCATTGGATGCCATAGCTTTTGTTGTAATATGATTTTTATAAGTTTGAGGACTCATTACTGTTCTTCGAGTCATTCACAGTTCTTTTTAATATAATATCTAATTCCTTGACTGAAAATTACAAAAAAATTATATTAACAATATAAAACATAGTTATTTTCTGAACTATTAAACATTCCTCATGAATTAGTAAATTAAAAAAATTATAAAATCTATTCACATTCTCTGCTGTATCAAATATTAAATATTACTCGAATTATACATGAATTAAAAACATGAATATATTACATCTAAAAGTGCTTTATACTGCATTCAAACTAATGATGTCAAAAATATACATTTCAACAGTTGTTCTAAACAGTTTCGATTTACATTTATATATAATTTATTACACTATAACTCTACTATATTCATAAAAATTAAATTTTTTTATGACTTTATTACTGTATACATTCGGTTAACAAAGAACCGCTTCAAATACGCCAAATAAAGATTAATTATATTGACATATATTATTAAAATAATAGATTAGTGCGTACAGTATTGTTGCTATTAAATCAATATTTATACAGTTAATTAATTAATTAATTTTGAATTATAAATAATTGTTAATAGTACTAGCGAAGTAACGCTACTGATGCTTCTGACGATCTTACATCACGAATTATAGAAGCGGCGGCTTATGTACGCAAATACATGTATAAGATAATGTATATTTACGAAATTATGAAGGACAAACCTATATTAAATTCCAGAAAGAATGCAGTAACACACTGACACTGAATAGATATTGACTATTGGCTAATTAAAACACGAGAGACCAGAGACGAAAGAGAACAAAATACAATCACTACCTCATTGTCAATTAACGATACACAAAGCGATAGAAAATTATAACTGTATTGCGTACGGTATTATACGTAGTAGCATTAAGTAAAAGCCAAAGACGTGAAAAATAAGTAATACCTACCTGGAGACGCCATTTCAAACAATTAATTTTTTACTAGGGAAATTTGTTAAGAAATTGTCTAATTTTTAGTGATTAGATTTTAGGTTGAAAGGATCGCCTGATTATTTTATTATTGAATAGTAATCTTGTTTCATTAATGAACTAGCACTGTTATAATATGGATGTATAATTTGTTGTAGTTTCACTGAAAGTATTTAAATTATTAGACATGTTATTCAATTTATAGAATTTCATAAAACTTGCGTCACAATCACTGTTTATGTAGGTTTAGCAATATCATGTGATAGCTATTGGTTAATACTATCTTAAAAACTAGTTTTTATACTCCTTCCTTTAATCCTTATTTGCCTTTCAAATTTTCAGAATAAGGTACAATGTACATATGATGTATCACGGAAGTGAAGCCGTAAAACTGTTTAATATTAATTTCTTTTATCCCCACGCCCACGTGTAACATCAGATTACTGACGTCATAAATCCATGTTACTAAAATCTGCATCGTAAGTAAGTATCGCACATCGGTACATCGCACTAGCTTGTAAACTACACTAGTACTTTATTATCATTATAATTAATTTAAAAACTTTAAAATCTCTCTCTCTCTCTCTCTCTTTCTCTTATAAAATAATAATTTGTTACTGTACTGTATAAAATCATTTCAGATACTTACATTAGGAACTTCTGAATGAGAGAATCTATTATTTCTTATACCTAATGTACGCGTATATTTATATTATTTTACTATCCATGGTCACGTACAATCTACTTATTTAAAACGTAAATAAGATTACAAATATTATAATTTTAGTTACATAGTAGAGATTAAACTTGTATTATGTAATATAAGATATATATATATATATACATACACATATATATACATATATATACATACATATATATACATATATCTGATGACAAGCAATAAACACAATAATTACAGAAATTATAGTATGACATATTATATCTCTTTATTAAGTTTTAATATAACTAATTAATATTTATGTTTAATATTTAACTACATTGGGCACGTGCCATCATAGAAATTTTCTGTGCCTTCTGTACTATATCTGGACAATGTCTACGACGTACAAGTTTGCAATCTTGAAAGAATCCTTCATTTCTAGGAAAACCATGTGATCCATCTGCATATGTAATTAATCCTAGAGTTGGATGAAACAGTAATTTATTAATTCAATATGAAAAATTTAACATTTAAAATCTTACTTACCTAATCCCCATACACGTCCACCACGAAATTCTCCCTCAAATTTCATCCCATCTGACCTCCAAAATACACCATGACCATGAAACCAGCCTTGCATAAACTCACCTTCATATCTAATATATAAAATATATTAGAAAGTTAATAATTATAAAAAGTAATATCTTATGATATTTACTTTGCTCCATCTGGGAATATTATGACTCCTAAGCCAGAACACAATCCATTTTGAAAGCCACCATCATAACGTGTCCCATCAGGAAGGAGTAAAGAACCAGCACCATGTTTCAACCCCTTTGAATTCCAGTCCCCAATATATTTTGTACCATCTTCATATTTGTATGCACCATTCTTTATTACACCTATAAATAAACTTTGATGTAACACAACTTTTTTACACAACTTTTACATTTTTTAGTCTGAGAAAAGTAAGTTTAGTCTTACCATCACCCATGCTTCTAGTATACTAAATGCATTAAAGAGTAACTTTCAGGTTTCAATCCCATTACAGAAATCAATTCTTTATTCAATTATGTACATTATATACAACATATAGGATAAGTACAATATGATGAATCAGTTTCTTTACTCTTACAAGAAAAAGTAGTACAGCAAGAGAAATCATTTGCTTTAACATGTATGTATATAAATGGATATATAAAAGTATACTTGTGTGTACAACTTTAAAAATATACAAAACAATATTATAATAAAATTTATATCTATATGTATTAAACAAATAGAAATGTATTTATCTATGAGTTATAAATGTATTGCGATAAGTTTAATATAAAAATAAACAGATCATTGTCCTTTTACTGCTCCTGGCGCACCAACTAAAAACCATCGTGATCTCGCTTTTACTGCGGCTTTTCGAACTAAGCGTTTTCGATCGTCAATTGGAACTGTTAACTTTTCTAATACATCTTGTTTGTATGTGTTAATGAATATCGTTGGATAATTACAATAATTTGTTAAACAGTCTAAAGCTGCTATTCTGACCCTCTGCAATATATGAAGATATAAAAATTATAAAATGCTATATATTGAAGGTACCAAGTAATTTTATAAAATATTACCATTATTCTGTAGGTAGATAACTTTAATAACCTCGGAATAAAACTTTGTATCTTATCAGAAAAAATACTGTGTTTAGTTTCCAATAAGAGGTTCAATGTTGTTAATGTTAAAAAAATTAGTTGTTCATTTTCAAGAGATAAAGATTCTATTAAAAGGGGGACCAACTGAAACAAAAATTTATTGTTGATATAAGCTGTGTTATATGTATTTATGTCAGCATGTACTGAATACCTTAATTAAATACATAAATAAGAGTTCCAAGGGTACTTCTTCTAATAATTGTACTAATGTATTTAAATAGTTCTGCCTTGCTATATTTTTAAACTCAGAATCTTTTTTAATTAAGTGCTCAAATATCCTTTGTTTATACAAAATTGTGACATTACAAAAATTTTCCACCACTAAAGTATCTTCGTGTCTGTTTGTCAAGATCTTATATTCTTGTACTATATGCTGGCCTATTCGGTCGTGTTTCAAAATATTGGTAAGCTATGGATACAATATTAAAAAACATTAAATATTATATATGAAATATTGAAGAAGACTGAAAATTCTTACATACCTCATCTAAAAATATTTCAACATCACGGGAACCTTTTATAATTATAGCTTTTGTTAGCCATATTTGTAGAGAAGCACTTGCTTGCATTATTTCAATATTAGTATCTGAATTTAAATTATTATTTATTGCTTTTTTAAAATATGATAAAGCATGTTGAAAGTATTCGTTATTATCATCAAATTTGTTTAATATTACAGCAATAAATTTACATGCTATTAGCCTTATATTTGAATGTTTGCTGTAAAGTGCTAAATTATATACATTTTGTAATAAATTTACATTTATTGTTAAATCAACATTTTGGTATAAGGGGATGAAAATATTCATTACTAAAGCAGCATCAGATTCTGAACTTTGTTCACTTAAAACTGAAATGTACTTGTTGACAAGATTTTGTTGCTCTTCAATCATAAGATTTCGTACAATTAGTCGACAAATATTTAAAACTACATCTAATCTTTGATCCATGGGATTGATATTAAGGGCAACCAATTTTTGAATAATATTACATTCATCATATAGATAATGTAGAATATTATAATCAATAGCTGTTGTAACGACTAGCCTATGAAGACATGTTAGAGCTGTAAAGCTTATGTCAAAATTCGCAACATTTGTTTGCAATACAATCTGTGGAAGAACTTCAATACCTAATTTATATGTTTTAGCAACAGTTGTTAGTACTTCTAATTTATGAATTTGTATTTCTATCTTCTCCTCATCTGAAACACTCAAAATAATAAATACTTTAAAAAAATCGGACTCGCTAAATTCGAATATTAGGTATTTACCAGTATTTAACTGAAACTTTTCTTTGATCAGAGTTGATATCTCGTTTGGATATAATGTAGCAAAACTTAAAAGAGCCGAATGACAGAGTATTTTTATTTCATTATAATTTGTTTCAATTAGATTACAAATTTTATCATAAAGTAAAGTACGATGTACTTCATTTAAATACGCTTTTTGTATTGTTAAACCAAATAATATTTTTGATTGTAATTCCATATTCTCTGTTGATAATTCATTTAAATATAGGTTTGGTATATCTGTCCATGCTAATTCTGGAACATCTAAAAAAGGATTTTATGTTGCATTTTAAAACATTTTTAAATACATATTTCAAAGTATGTAAAATATATATTTACCCTTAATAGCAAATCTATGATCAGAAGCAGTTTTAATAAAATTGTTTAATGTTTCAATTAAAATTACTTTATCAACTATTACAGTCTTAGTAGAATATTGGCCAAGACATATTGGTACTATCGCTTTTAATATTTGTATACATGACTCTCTATCGATCATTGCCACACATTCTAGTATTTTTATAGATGGTCTAAACAAACTAAGTTGCACATCATACAAAGATGCGCTTAGATCTGTGATTATATTATAAATAAAACTTTCACAAACTTCAACATCACTTGATATAGTGTCAATTATAGTGGTGACTGCTTTCAAGCTTGCATTTTTTAATTCTATATCTCCACCTGGTATAATTTCTTTTCTTAAGATAATCCATAATTCGGTCAAACATATTTTCAAGCCATTCACACCAAATGTCTTTGCACCTTTACATAATAGACTCAAGGAGTCCAACTTAGCAATCTTAAAATTGGAGAGTAATTTTTCAATTATAAGTGGTATACAAAATTCAGCAAATTCTGGAACTGCACAAAGACAAGGTGCCAATTTCTCTGCCAAATCATCACGCGTTATTCCCTCTGTTCTACGCTGAAAAATGTCAAGTCAAATTACAATTTATATTCATAAATGATGAACAATTAATATCTTGATTGGTTGATCTAATTACAGGATGGAAGTCAACTGGAAAGTAACACGCAATGACTTCAAACATTTCTCCAACTAAATGGCCTAATGACAATTCTTTCATAAGATGTGGAAGTATGTCAAATAATATCATAAGATTGCTAGGATCCCTTTCTGTTTCTATACTAGTAATGAGTCCATAAATAAAATCTGGCCCCATATCTTTTAAATCTTCTATTCTATTTTCCAATAATGTTTTAAATATAAAATATATATTTTTGCGATCAAGTGATAATTGAGATTGGCACTGCACATTTCCAAAAAGACTCCTAAGTAAACATTCAGGTGAATCCTTAGGTAAATGATCCATTTGAACCTGGAACAATTATGTTAGTTTATATATAAATATATATATATATATATAGTTATTATCTAAATATAATTGTAAAACACAATCCAAAACTTACAATTGCCAAAATTCCTTTTATTACTACTGGTATAATCCTATGGTGATCTTTTAATCTGTCACAATAAAATGATGTTATAAAACACAATTCATCTTCATTCAAAAAATCCTTAGGTAAATGAAATAAAATAGCAGAAAGGGCAGAGATGCCGTTTTTTCGTATTGTAACATCTTTTTCAGTTACAAAAGGTCTAAGTTCTTCTATAATTGCATAAAGTTTTGTATGACCAGACTGTATTTCTAAATTAAAAAGAATAATTATTTTCAGAAAATACAGATGTTAAACAAAGTACTTATTTTTTGTTCTATATATTTAAAAATATGTAGCTATATTTTTGTAGGAAGATATACCAGTTTTACTGGCATTAGTATAGATAATATTTTAATAGATCAGAAATAGGCTTCTTTACTATGTGTGTCTAGTTTTTTCTTCAAAACATAAAAGCCAATCATCAATATGCATAGGAAGAACAATCATGGTAATTAATACATACCTAAGGCGATCTTCTGGCACGTTGTGTCCAGTGTCTGGTCATCTTCAAAAGCAGTAAGAAATCTTTCTTTAGAAACGGTACTTTTAAGTGAAGCCATTGCAAAACATGCCTTCGTACTGTGTGTGTATTACTTAACCTTAGTATATTAATAAAATATAATTCTATTGAGTGCCGAACGTAATTAATTTTTTCACTTGAAATTACAAAAGATAATTGATCAGAAAGTGTCCGACAGTAATTGTTATGTTCTTGGGATATGTGTCAATGAAATATTAAATATATTGAAAAATTGTTTGCAAAACTTGTTTTATTTAGATTTGAAACCCATTTATATCTGTTAACATTTCAGGTTAGGTTACCAAATATTCGATTATAGCGCCTCTAATGGTACTGATTTATAATTTAGTGGATAAGATGGACGAAAATGGCATGTGAGGTGTTGTTAAATTTCAGTGAAATGTTTGGTTACACTAGCCATCTAGGATGGGAGGCTGCATAGGCATAACGAGGGCAAGAAATGCCTCCGTCGACAACACTACAGGAAATTCCACGAGAGTAAATTCAGGTAAAAATTATAATGAAATTATCTGCGTAAAAATTGCAATCAACAACAGCTAACCTTGAAGACAGTTCTGGTTTTTTCCTTACCTTCCTACCTAACGTTTATTGCGTATTATATATTGGAATTTGCATATTATTTCTTACACAAAACGACTGACGAACAATTATATGTATGTACTATAATGATTCACGATGTCAAACAAGTTAACCAAAAATATCGTTATACTTATTACCCCTATCATTAAATTTGTCATTCCAACTTTATTACTAAAAATATAAGAATTTCAAAATTGCTTGTCACTTTGTTAAACTTTGGAATCATTATACATATTACATTGTATAACACAAATCAAAGTTTTCATGTAACTATCTCTATTTTTTATTAGCTTTGTAATATGTCTTTTGTGCAATTCTATAATTTTAATAAAAAAACAAATGTATTACTTATGTTATAAAAGAATGTTTTGTTTATACAGGAAATTCAAGGAAGAATCATCCATTATGCCATGAGGCAATTAGGTGGAAATCAGATGTACCTTTGACAGAAGGACAGCTAAGAAGTAAAAGAGATGAATTTTGGGATACTGCACCTGCATTTGATGGACGTAAAGAAATATGGGATGCATTAAGAGCTGGGGCAACGGCAGCAGAGGCCCAGGATTATCAATTAGCACAGGCTATATTAGATGGAGCTAATATTTCTGTGCCAAATGGTTTTTTAACAGAATGTTATGATGAATTGGGAACCAGATATCAAGTCCCTATTTATTGTTTATCATATCCTATTAATATTGTAAAAGAAGATAGTGGAAGAGATTCTCCTGCTGACTGTTCAGGTAATGCAATTAAATTCAATAAAAGAATTGTAAAGGAATTCAAGCATGTTCTCAGAAAGGCAATTAACTTTTATTAACATTGTTTACTTAATTATAGAACCTATTGATAGTGGAGTTGAGCAGACATTGAAGCTGAGATTATCAACTACATTAGGAGAAGTTAAATTGCCTGTTTACAGTAAGGACACTATAGCTACTGCTAAAAAGAAATTGCAGGTATGAATTAATAATATAAATTAATATCTTTCTTTTATTTTGCATTAATTTATGATTTAATTTATATAAATAGAGTCAGGAAGGTCTTGAACCATCTCGTCAAAGGTGGTTTTTTGGTGGAAAGTTATTAGGTGATAAAATGCATATAGAAGAAGCAAAGATACAACCAGGTTATGTAATACAAGTAATTGTAAATCCAGAAAAATTGGATGACAGTCCTGTGAAAACAAGTTGAGCTAATATTATACAAGATATACAAGTCATATTGAACCATCTTTCTCTGATAAGCACATTCTTACCTACATTCAAAGTAAGAATATATTTCTTTTTTAATTTTATATTGTGTCATTATTAAGATCAAAGCAGCAATTCTTGAAGTGATTTTTTATAATAAAATGCACTTAAAACATAATTCTCGTAATATATAATTGTTATAAGTATTAAATAATATTGCGTTTAAATTGTGGGTTGTGATTATTTAATTTTTATTAATTTATATACTAGCTCAAAAGAAAAATACAGTGCTAAATATATGCCGAAATAATCTCTTAAAGAGTCCTTATTAACATTGGTTTAAAGTTACATATACAAAAAGAAGTATAAACACGATTGGTAATTAATAACATTTACCTCATAGCAGGAATGTTGTTATACTAATTTGTTACTACCAACGAAGGTGCTGGTGCTGTAACACTTGGGAAACTAAGTATACATGTAGAAAATTATTCTATGCTGCTTATTAAACCATGTTGCATAATTATATGATATAAGAATAAAAACATACACTTTAAAAAAAGATTATAATAATAACAATAATAATAATAAGAAAATTACGGAAATATTGATGAATATAAAAATACAATGGACAATAGTGAAAAAATGAACAAGGTATATGCTGATTATTAAATTGCATTCTTTTGTTGTATTTCTTACAGATTTTATTTTCTAGGCTTTTTGGATTTATAATTAATAACTATAATTTTTCTAAGGATAAATCAATAGAAAAGATTATTAACAACCTTTGTTGCATAATGTGTGAAATATACAGTTCAATGATGTTTTTCTTTTGATCGAATTCATTAAATTTTTGTAATTGTATTGTGAATGTTTATAAGACATAAGTTTGAATTATTTCACAAAAGTACATGTTTGGCCTATTAATGGCCTAAAATCTTCGATTCCTTCCTATAAGTACTAATAAGATATTATATAAGGTCTACATAGCTGAATAATGCACGAGAAAAGATGTAAGACTAATAATTAAATTACATGTGGTGCAGAACGTATAATTTTTATACAATTTTATCAGCACAATCACTTTCACATCTGTGTTATACGTGCTTATGATAAAATGATCAACACAGTAAAATCAATATTGCTAGTTCAATTTTAATAGCACCTAATTCTTACTTCTGCCCCACATGTTACACAGAAAGCAAAAATGATATAAAGTATAATTATAAAAAATGACATATTATGCGTGTGAATTTATTGACTGTACTAACACAGCAGTGATAAAGTTTGTTTTTCATATGCATTGATCATAAAATTATAATATATAGTATTGCGTGTGCGTGTATGTATAATACGTAATATATTAAATATGTATGTATACAGGTACATATGTTGGTTCCACTATTCTCAATTTGAGTGTCAAAGCAAACATATTTAATCTTATAAGTAACTTATTTATAAATTGGGTAATTGCATACAAGTTATAATGACAAAAAAATGACTGGAAGCAATCATTAAAAGATATGAACATACATAAGTGTATAAAACCCTGTTCATATAAAAAAAAAAAGAAATCTTGTGTTAACTATGCATTTCCTTGATATATTATAAAAATTAGTGCAAATAAAGGGAGCACTTGTTTTAAATTTAAGAGTTTCCGATAGATCAGTCTTTTATTTACATGTTAATTAATTGTGTTCAAGGACTAACATTTCTTTATACAAAGAAATAAAACTTGTAAAATAATCTGTAATGATGCAATGAAGGAATTCTTGTTTGATCCAACATGTGATTTCTTTGATAAAGCAGTAACATTGTCTAAAGTATTATTTTAAATGATCTTTAGCCTAAGCACAAATGACCGATAGTTAACAATAGACTAAAGTATAGGCTGGTTAGCTTATGTGATTGATTAAAACCCTATCTCCAATGTATAAAATGGAATGTGTTCCATTTGTTCTATTGGTTATGTGCAATTAGGCTTTAGTTCATAACTACGAAAATGGGAATGGTAATATCGCATTTATAGAGAGACATTCGTTACCAGGAACTAAAGACATAAGATTCTCAATGAAACAATAAATTCTATCAGACTGATATTAGTTTTGCAATCTAAGATTTGAGTTATTTGCAATATATTGCAAGAGACTGCATTTTAAGTTCATTTTGATTAATATTCAAATAATACAGGAAGATTATTTTTTGTATAGTATCAATTAAACTATATTTTTCACACATGTTCATATAAAGATTTTAATATAAATGTTGCGTTTTTTAAGTGATATAATTTGTATTTGTATGAATGATAATATACATTTTCCGTTAATACTCATGTCTGTATAATATTAAACAGAAATATGTGATGCGGCGCAATTGTCATATAATAAATGAAAATATGACGAGTGTAAATAAAAAGCGTTATAATAACGAAAGTGCAATTCAGAACGCCTATTAAATATTGCTACTGCTTAATATTAATAATGCTATGTTGGACCAATATAAGACGTTTTAAATGAAAAATACAAAAAATCAAAGAATGACTGATTGGAGATGAGGTAGAACAACTGCCAATAAAAATAAAGCTGAATCCACTGTATTGCTAATCAGAATTTATAAAACATTTAAAAAAGAAATTTTGGAATGTTAATGAAAATTATTATTATAATTAGATAGCAATTATTGATTAAGCAGGGTTTACACATTTTTTAAACTAATTGAACAAAATAATATTACTTACCAAAGCTGGTTTTTTGAAATTAGGTGCCAGTACTAACATCATTAAATATTTGATATATGCTAAGCATAAGGAAGGACAGTTGATGTTAGTAATGAATTTTTTTAATTTACATGTTAGAGATATAATCCAGTGTAGTCAGATTTGTCAACTATGATCCAAAAACTGTTACAGATACTTGTTCAATATTATTTTTAAATAGGTATTTATTCGTTCTTTTTAACATGAAATTAAAAATATATTTTCAGTAATATAAAAATGCTTAAAATTTCATCCTAATAGATACATTACCTTAAAACAAACACATGTAAATTAATCTTCATGAATATTGATTATTATTGATTATAACTTAACGCATTGTCAAATAAAGCATAATGTTGTGAAATTATTGTAGTATCTTTTTGTTAATTTTCAAGCCATATAAAATAATAAAATGTTGTATAATATTATAAATTTATTTTAAGACATATTTCAAATATTTCAATTCATGAGTCAACCATATCATTGTACTTAAAACAATAAGACTGCCAGATTGATGAGATGCAGCTAATGGTAAGGGCACATGATGTACTAATGTTGAAATTCCTAGTAGTACTTGTAAATAGCCAGCACAGAGCACAGCTACAATAGCTTTTTTTGCATTACCAGGAAGTTTATATTTACGAGATGCAATTGCAATGTAAGTTATTAATGATAAAGTTGTGATACCCTGTAAAAAGAGAGAAAATTTATAGTACCGTATATTAATTTGGCTATTATGCTCAAAACATACCAATATTCTATGATCGAATTGTACAGTAGTTGGATTTTCCGTAAAATTTTTTAGTAGAGGTGATAACGTGAATACATCATCCGGTATCCACTTATTTGCCATTTTCGGAAATGTGTTATAAATAAGACCTGCATCCATCCCTGCAACGAAAGCTCCCGACAAAGCAGTAAAAAAGACCAATCCCTTTGTCGAGTGAACTAACATTCTGAATCTTTTTAGCTTCGACTTCAGATTATTAATATTAACATTTGAATGATCAAGATTTAATTTCTGAGCAGGAACTAAATAATCTAGAGCATTGTACAAAAATCCTGTATATATAATAAATGCCATTCCTAAATGAGCAGCCAAGCGATATTGTGAGACGCGTGGTACGTCTGATGGTTCCACGAAACGATCTTCCAAACCCGATTTAACCATGTACCAACCCATAAGTCCTTGTAAGCCAATTAATGAACCCAAAACAGCTACCCTCATCTTCATGCCTGGTGTTAGCATACCTTTTGTCCAGAAATAAGTTGCTGGAACTATGAATACAGCACCTATCAAACGTCCCCACATTCTGTGTAAATATTCCATCCACCAAATACGTTTAAATTCTTCCAACGTCATATTTTGATTATTGCTATAAAGAAATTTGTATAAAAATATAGTTTGATGTATTATACAATTACTTTATACTATAAAGATCTTACATTTTATATTCAGGAAATTGTTTGTAACGTTCAAATTCTGCATGCCATTGAATTTCAGTAGTAGGCATTTTTTCACCAAGTAATTTCCAAGTAACCATAGATAAACCTGACTCTGTAAGTCTTGTTATACCCCCTGCATAAAAATAAGGAAGGACAAGCAATTATGGTTTTTTCTTTCAATTTCTTTATTTACATATCATACTTTATAAAGGTTTATATATTCATATATTGATATATTACACATATATATTAATTTACTATAAATAGTATACTTTCAAAAGTATTTTCTTTTTTTTTTATAACTATTATTAAAACTATTTTCCATAAGTCTTATCTACAATTGCTTTTATAATAGTACAAGCACAGTAATAAAAAAGGCAGTAAAAGATTATACCTAGAACAACAGCTACAAAAACCATGCCACTGCAAGTTAAGAGCCATTTGCCCACAGTTTTATTTGATTTTTCAGCTGATTTTGTTGAGAAACCTTTTGCTATGATGCCACCATTTTTAAGTAAATCCTATGATAATATCGCATAAAAATTACTTGAAGTTATATTGTTATTATTATTATTTTGTACGTTAAATTTATAGAATTAATATGTAGCACCTTATTCAAAGTGACATTCCTTTTTATAAAAGTAAGGGTAGAATTTGTAACTGCTGATTTTGGAGTATATGTATATAGATTTTGTTTAATTGGTAGAAATTTTGTTATACCGTTTCTTGTTATTGTTGATATGCAATACCTTGTTAGATACAACATGCTAGAAAAGATCACAAGTTTGTAGTAAATTGTAATATTAACACATGAACATGCAAATATACTTACATTGTTGTGATGTTATATTTTGTATATAAATATAATACTGTTCTTTTATAAGCTAACAACTTTTTCAATTAATATAAACAAGTAGTCATATGTTTTCTATACATTTTTTAATTTAACATCTTAACGCATATGTATTCCAATGAATTATTACTGAAATTGTAAAAATTGGAGAAAATGACTTTTTAATTTTTGATCATTAGACTACATACTGATAAGTTGATAATAATGGAAATTTTACTTTGTGAATTATCAAGTAAGTTATTGTTACGATAACACCACAAAATTTACGATATCTAATACAGTTTTATTTTAAATTATAAGAATAACAAGTGCTAAATTTATTCTAAAGATAGGAGTAAAAGAATTATGTATTAAACTGGTATGGTTTACCAACAAATATTTATATTTGTACTTTATTGAATCCTGAAAGGGACCATATCGTTTCTAACCTCGTACTAAACACAATAGTCGATACTTAAAACGTCATACTTTCAAACTTGAAACATCGATATATGCAATATTCAATTTATATTTTATATTCATAATAAGGAATAAGAATACAATTGTTTGATATTTTTGTAAAATGTTTGATAAGATTATCTTGTTACGATAAGATAAGGTGAAATTGTTATTATTCGAAATACATGGGATAAATTAAGTAACATTCACCGTGTGTACAATACATATATCAGTCGTAAGTACATTAAATTTTATTTTTAATTGCATCATATTAGCTTAAGTATAGACATAATAATTTAAGAGATTTACATTTATATTAATTAAATAATATTATTTTGTTTCAGTACATCATATATTGGTAAAAATTTGTTATAGTACAAACATCAATATGGCACAAAGAAGTGGTGCTACTAAATTAGCTAAGCTACGAGAATTGATGGAAACTGTTCAAATAGGTGGTCTTAAAGGGAGAGGTATTCAAGCCTTAGTTGTAAGTTCAGATGATGCACATCAATCAGAATATTTAAGAGAGTATGATAAAAGGATTCGTTTCATAAGTGGTTTCACTGGTTCTTTTGGAACTGCAATTATTACACAAAATAAAGCTATACTGTGGACTGATGGAAGATACTATATGCAAGCTTTAGCAGAATTTGATCCACCAGAGGCATGGACTTTAATGAAAGAAGGTTTATTAGATACTCCAACCAGAGCTGCATGGTTAATTTCTAATCTACCTCCCAAGTCTACCATTGGGGCTGATCCTAATTTAATAAGTTACACAGAATGGGCAGTATTACATACCAGTTTAACTGCTGCTGGTCATTGTTTGATGCCTCTTGAGGAAAATTTAATTGACAAAGTTTGGGGCGATGAACAACCTGCACCTACAGCTAATATTGTTTTACCTCAGCCATTGCAATTTTCTGGATGTAGTGCAGGAAAAAAAGTAAAAATGTGCAGAGAAGTAATGAACAAAAACAATGTGAAAGCACTTGTAATCTCAGCTTTAGACGAAATAGCATACATTCTAAATTTAAGAGGATCTGATATACCTTACAACCCTGTTTTCTTTGCATATATCATTCTTACATTAGACGATTTACATTTATTCATTGATAAAAACAAACTTGCAGAGGAAGCTCAGCAACAATTAATTAGTGAAGAAGTAAATGTAGTTTATCATCCGTATAGAGATATACATGATTTTTTGAAAAAGATTGCAAGTTCATATGCAAATGATGACAAAATATGGATAAGTAATGGTTCTAGTTATGCTTTACATGCTGACTGTGGAGAAGCGAAGAAGCATACAAAAATTACCCCGATAAACGTTATGAAAGCAGTAAAAAATAATACTGAAATAGAAGGAATGAAAGCGGCGCACATACGAGATTCAGTTGCACTCATAAAATACTTTGCTTGGTTGGAAGATCAGGTTAAAAATAAAGAAAATACTATCACAGAAATATCTGGAGCGACTCAACTTGAAAAATTTAGACAGTAAGAGAATTTGCATGTAGCATTATAAAATTTTGATATAATAAAAATTACAGTTCTCTTTATTATACATATATAATGTATGTTATGTAAGGGAGCAGGAACATTTCATTGGGCTCAGTTTTCCTACAATATCTTCAGTGGGGCCACATGGAGCAATAATTCATTATCTACCAACACCAAAAACAAATGTGCCAATTACAGACAAAGAAATTTATCTTTGCGATTCTGGTGCACAATATCGAGATGGTACCACAGATGTTACAAGAACATTGCACTTTGGTAATCCAACGAATTTCGAACGCGAATGTTTTACAAGAGTATTTAAAGGACAATGTCGCCTTTCATCGACCATTTTTCCTTTAATGATACAGGGAAATTATCTCGATACACTTGCTCGGGAAAATTTATGGAGTGTTGGGTAAATATACCTATTTTGCTTATAAAATGGAAAATATTATTTATTTATATCTAAATGTACAATTACAGTCTTAATTATCTTCACGGTACCGGACATGGAATAGGTTCGTATTTAAATGTTCACGAAGGACCAATTGGTATTTCTTGGAAACCATATCCTGATGATCCAGGTTTACAACCTGGGATGTTTCTATCAAATGGTATAAAGTTAAAGTATTGTTTGTCATTACACTTACATATGTATATTCTAATAATGTCATTACATGTGGTAAAATTATTAGAACCAGGATACTATGAGGATGAGAAATTTGGCATTAGGTTGGAAAATATAGAATTGATAGTAAAGGCAAACACACCTTACAATCACAAGAATCGTGGCTTTCTTACATTTGAAACTGTTACACTGGTGCCTATACAGACTAAGCTACTTGATGTATCCTTATTAACAGATAATGAGGTATAGATTCGATTTATTCTCTGTATATTAATCTCCTTAAGATAATTGATTGTAAATCTTTTTTCAGATTCAATATCTAAATAATTATCATACAAAATGTTTGAATACTCTAAAACCTCTATTACAAGGGCCAGAAAATGCTCAAGCACTCAAGTGGCTAGAGAGAGAAACTAAATCTCTCATAAAATAATTAATAAATTGTATAAGATTGCATTTCTTATCTTCTACAAGTACAATGCGCAATAAATTGTTCACATAATTACTTTGATTACAAGTAATCCCATATTTTTTAGTAATTTTGAAACTCTAATTCTTTATAAATCAATACGTTTGTTTCATTATATGAAAATCAATGAAAAATCCTATTGATAATCACCAAAACAACCAAGGGCGTTGGTGCAATTTATCCAAAGAGGTATAAGTTAAGTTTACTGGGATATTAATTAAGGCAAATGGTTGATTCAATCGTTTTAGAGTTTGCCGGATCATTTTACCGTTCTTACCAAGCAAAAATCCAGCAGGAATGTTTACTGTTTTTGTTGAAGGAATAGTATCGTCGCGTATCATGTCTATATAATAATAGTCAGCCCATAAAGAATTAGTTATTGATTCTTCAATAGAGGATGAGTGATAATCTGCTATGATTACAGCTTTTGCCCCAGCTTCTTCAGCCATTATACTTTTAGCAAAGAAACTACAGTCTCCTCTCTCAACTAATGCAATTCTACCTTTTAATTCTTTGGCATTTTTTGCTACTTGACAGCCATGAGGAGGGTCAGTTGGAACTAAAGGGATTCCTTCCTCCAAAAAACTTGCATTCTGAAAATATACATTGTAAATAACAAATAAAATTAAAATGCCCTTATTTGTAATATTTTGATCAATTCTAAAATATATATATACTTACAAATGGTGCTCCGAAATCTTTCGCGGGCCTTAATTTATATGTATACTCCAATTCCGGTGGATATATAATTTCAAAAAACACATCTGAACCAATACTTGTGTCGATGTAAGAACCTGTAGGAGTGCCATAAGGGAATGCCATAGGAAAAATTGTTTAATTACAAATCGTTATCAAGTAACGTTTTTATTTATAACCTAATTACTAACCTCCACCAATGATATTCAATATCCCGATGTTGAAGAGAACAATAATTGGGTAGAAACAAAGCACTTTTATTCTTTGCATTAACATGGTGCATTCACATTGTTGTTAATGACATTACAACGAATATCATAAGAAGCTTAATCCGATTAACATTACAGACAAGTGTCAAATCGTTCCACGCGTCACTTGTCGATGCGATAGTACTATAGTGCACCGTGACACGCGACGATGCGACTTGATCGAACATACATGCAGTTGCGATATGATTACAATATGATAGACCTGACAATTTAATGCCTCTTCTTGTTTCACGTTTTGGAAGTCACCTAAGCCCCTTACCAGTTTCGTATCACATGCGACATTATCGATTCAATATCAGAATGGTTTAAATTAAAATTAATTTTTCCTATGAAATTTTAAATAATAGAACAGGTTATTTTACATATAGCGGTAGACGAAAGTAGAATTTTATACTTCTACAATACTTTAAAAAGAATTATTTCATTGCATACTATCAAAAAACCAATTCACATGTTCAGTTACAATGTTGATATCAGCTCAAAAAGAAAGGTATTTATATATTGTTCGAACCGCGGAAATTCGAGGAGATTTCGTAATGAAAAAATAAAGATGCGATGTTCAGTGATACAAGGCCTTTTTATACGCTGTCTTCGCTTTAGGGGAGAAGTTGGTCTACGTGGAGGAACAACTTTCCTTTTGATGGTTGCTGATATCAGGGGTGATAATAGGGCTTACGTTCGTATACATTGGTTGCTAAATACTATTCTGGATTCTTAGTAACTATATCGATAAAACAGCAAGATATCGATAGGCCGCCGTCACAAATTTTAAAACTATTCTGTACTTCGTCGGTGATATAATAACTGATGAGTTGTCTGTGATAATTTCGATGTTCGCCGTAAGAAATTGTAGAGGGTGTGAAAAACACTCTGATTTTCTGACATGTGGGTATTTCACAATCTGACACACAAAGTTCTGTCTGATATCATGTATATCCTGTCCCTAGTTAATGACAAAGTATAACATTATAAGTGTTGAATATTAAAAAATTCACACACATGTACATATGGAAAACAGATTTGTATATTATTTTTGGACGCTTATGCTTTTGACGAATTATCCTCAACGATCGAAATAAATTTGTTATCTGTTAATTTCTATAGAAAAGTTTTTATCAACTGTTGATAATTTAAGATAACTTTATTTGTCACTCTATAACAATCCATAATAATTCTATATATTTCAGACGATTGTTCATAAAAATAAGAGAAAAAAGTATTAGCAATTGTATTTTTATATGAGAAATAAAATTAAAATATATTTATACACGGTTCGCGTTAAATGGAACCGAAACTACTTCTGCTATCTATTGGCGTATAAATGAACTTTTCACTAGAGATTGATCGAAAAGGAAGTGATATTTTTCTAGATAAACATATTCCCTCGAAATTCTCAGGTAAAACGTTGGAAGATGTTGTTGAAAAATCGGAACAATCGTTTCGGCTATCGATAAGGTATAAAATTGCAACGAAAAAAAGGAGCGATAATGCGCGCATGCGCGATACTCCACTGCATTTTATGAATGGATGAGCAAAGTGAATGAACAGACGTCAGCTGGGTAGGTTCGGTAAACACACGAACATGTACGCACACATAGAGATACTTGACAACTTCTGACTACCTGTAAAATATAAGGTATATTAGAATCACTTTCTCTCTCGCGTATGTTGAAAGAGTCACTTTTTGGGATATCGAAATGATATTCTTAACAATTGCAAGTCAAATATCATCATGGAATGGCTGATAATAATAAAGCACATGAAACTGCATAACGCGACTGGACTAAAAGATAGAAAGTATTTACGTGCTTGTATTTCCAAACGTTTTATTAATATTTCTATTTTTTCACGATTTTGAAACAATATGACTGAATCCTATGTCTTGGACAAGAACCGAAATACATACTCACGTTCGATTTCTTTCACGAGATTCACTTGTGACGTAAATGGTAGAAAGTCGGATAGTAACCGTCTTTTTTTCTGCTTTTCATTGTGCAGTGGGCTTGAAACAGCAAGTTACACGCGTACGTTTCCCGCCCACGAGTCGTGGTCCCGTTCCAATAGTTGCATTGCAGGGCCATAAAAATATTTTAATGAAGCATAAAGCATTCGATATTAAGTCGTAACGTTTGTTCGGTGTTACACTTTTTTTTTTTTCAAATTATTTATCGCGATCGAGTCAGCGAAACGGGCTACAGCATTCAGCAAACAGGAAGATCGAGTGGTTGACTCGCAGCCTCCATCATTCGCCAGGGTGAGATTCGAACGGTTTGATTTTATCGGACGTAAATAATTGCGAGATAAAATCATTTGCCATAAATTTTCAATCTCTCCAATTTCTACCTCCGCCTCGCGGAAAGCAAATATGCACGCACGTGGCAGGTGTTATTTGCATCGAGTTCATTGTAAAATCGATTCACAGGAACGGAATCCCATTGACGTTAATGTACTTAGGGAACGGAAAGAGCCGATGACATGGTTAGAACGATGTAATCACTCTAATCGATGCCATGTTCGTACACGGCTAATCTCGTTATTAAATCGAGGATTTTTATGATTATTTACAGAAGCTTTCGAGACAATAAATTTTATCACATAGAATGCGTACAATATACAAAAATATACTCCTCTTACAAGTTATGGGACATGTTTATAAAAAATCAATAGGACATCCTTAATAAAATTTTGATATTTCATGTAGCTTATAAACTCTCTTTTACAAACATTTTTAAAACTCGTTAAAACATTAATATCTTATACATAAACTGCTTCCACAGTCGTGTAAAACAGCACGCTAGATTATTTATACTCTTCGTAACTTTTAACGATCATTTGATATTTTCTGCTTTTGAAGTAAATATAACTCTCCTAAAATTATCGAGCGGGGGTGTATATTAGATATTCAAAGTACGGTATCGTATTTATTAAGTGAAGCGAATCTCTGCACAGATCTTATTCCTCTTTACTTACCTTTGTAACACTTACTCGCCTCTAATATACCCACATCTAAATACGTTCCATACGGTTAAACAGTATTAAGAGAAATATGCCAAATATAATTAAGCGAGCGAACATTAATATTACCAGAAACGTAACTACATACTACATATATATATATATTCTAAACCAAGATCGTGCCCATCGATTGACCTTAAAGCTAATTGCTCATCGATTTGCATCATCCTTCATAAAAATACGTTTGTACATAAATATGCCCAAGCCTATTCATTATCACCCCATCCCCTGCCTCTGGTTAATGCACAAATCAAACGTTACAACGGCGCAGAAAGTGGCCGATAAAAATAAGGAGCGGCGATCAACGTAATTCCTAAAATATCCACGATGAACGTACGAGTCGACTATTTTTACAACACCTTTGCAACCCTCCGTGGTAAGTGGTGGTGGATGGTAGAGGAAGCGCGATCAACTTGCGACGTGTATGTACGTGGTGCAGAGTTTGCTTCCTTTCACAGATAACTCTACCCCTCCGGATTACGACGGCGTCAGAACTTCCCCTCCGTTCCTTTGACTCGGGTGGAGGATGACGGCTGTGAGTGGGGCGGGGAGGAAAGGGACGGGAAGAGGGGCAAAAGGGGAAGAGAGGGTCGTCAGGACGCTCTCCCCGGACTCGAGCGGTCAAGGGCAGTGGCGTCGCGTGACGTCATACGGCGCTGCAGTGACGCAATCAGTCGCCAGGGGCAACCCGTTGGCTGACGGTCGCCAGGCAACCCTGTTGTTGCCCCTCTAGCCGCCGGCCTCTACCCCCTGCCGTGACCGTTCCATCGAGCTCGCGGTCGCGAGCTCCATCCTCTGCACGTGCCGTTCCTCAATGAATCCCCCTTCGCTCTCTCACTCCACCTTTTTGCCCTTCCCCACCGCCGGCACCGCATACGCCGCTTCCACGGGCTCTCTACCTTGCTTTTACGTTGACGTGACCCTAACCCCCAGCGAGGACTTCCCCGGATGCTGGCCGTACGCGCGACCCTGCACCTCTCTCTGGTTTCGATCATTCTTTACTCGTGGAGAATGTTGAACGTTGATATATGTAGACGTATAGCGGATATCTGAAAAGTATCCGCACAGCTTATTGCGTCATTTACACGCTAATTAATTAGTTCCGAGTATATTAAATTTTCTATTATTTAATAGTATTTTCATGGGACGAGGTTATACGTTTCATTTTCATAGCGTCGATTCGTTTCGGTTGTGTGCAAGGTATTGGTAAATGATAGGAAATTTCATGTACTTAGGCCTAATCGATTGGTATGTAAATGCTGTAATAAATACAACTGTGTGCTACGAATTGCTTTTGTAGCCACGGTATGCAGGCGCATACGCCTGAGAAATGTAATTGGTGAAAGTACGACGGGTCGAACGAGTTTCTTTAATGAAAGAAATAGGTGCTTACTCGTTTGGGTTTTGTTCTGAAGATGATCTGAAATCATTGCTGGACTGCGGATGTTTATGTATTTATGGAGAACTTAAAGACGTCACGATTCGTAGAATATTAGAATATTAGAAGTAACAAGACGTTTGATATTTAAATACCAACACACGTTAAAAAATAAAAAAAAAACATTGATCGGTTGATTCTTATCAATCAATTTCTAATTCCGTGGCTGTAGAAGATTCCGTTCCAGATACGACTCGTTTAACAGGTTAAAAGTACCGATAGTGTCGTTGTGTTCTATTACAAGAAACTTACCCCCTAATTTCTGTCCTTCTGACCAGCCCACCTAACAGCCGTTTCACCCCTCGCGGCCGGCTTACCGAATTGCGTCATACTGTTACCAGAGACGCGAAATTCGAGACCTCACCAGCTCGTTATATGCTGTTCTTGCATCGATCTCGTCGGATAACGCGAGAGTGGCAAAAACCGTAAGTCAAAGGTAAGCGATATGGATCGGAGGGGTGGTAGAAATGCAGCGAGGAATAGGGAGTCTCTCCTTGGGCTTTTTATATCTTCGATTTTTCTTACACGTGCATTGTTTTTCTTTTTGTCTCGTCCGATCGATGGTGCCATTCTTTCATTGTTTGTAATGAAACTCTATCTACCGTCGTCACTAATTTTCTTCAGTCATCTTCTACTAATATTTTAACAAAATATACGCCGTTGGAAACAATTAGAAGAACGTTCTCTATGTAATTTCAATTTTTACAACTTAATTATTATATTAATTTATTAACCGGGTCATCCCTTAACCGGAAACTTTTATAATCGTGCAATTGAAAAATAATATATTCTTCAAGCTAAATCAATTTCAGTTACGTAGATTTCTCTGTCCTTACAACCGTAGATATGATGTAATTTATAGAAGACACGTAAAAGATTAGAGAGTTGCTCTGATTTGTTGATCAGGAGCACATAAATATTTCTTCCAATAAATTATTTCATCTAGAAAACCGATAACCTGAGCCGCGAGTTAATTGGCCTTTTTCATATGAATTTATCAAGCTTTTCTGAACGTGTCAACCTATCAACATTATAAATCTTCTTTCCATGTACTTGGTCGTGATAGAATCATTCCCGGTATCGATCCCTCGATTATTTCAGGCGTTGTACATATTTTTGTTTCTCAGTCCTTATTGATCTTCGAGAGCCCATTGAGAAATTGTCTCCTGAAACTCGTCGACTGCAAACTCGTCACGAGATATCGACTCACTTACAGAGCATCCGTGACCGATTTTGAAAAGTTTCACACCGATCTCCGCATATACTCGCAACCAGACACCTACGTGTAAGTACGCGTCTATGGAGTCGAGCCACGAGCGAAGCAGCAACAGGTTTAATCGCGTCGGGGTGTGGCTGACTGGCTGGCTGGCTCCGCTCATTCGGCTGCCCTCCGTTTGATGCTGGTTTATAAGATCGATGCGACACACACTGGGTATCGTTGCGCGGCGCGAATGAAAGCGGAATGCTCGTTTTGCCGCGTCGATGCGCCACTCGTCCGCCGAGGAGAACCTGGACGCTGGCCTGGAAATTAGAAAAAAAAGAAAAGAAAGAAAAAGATGGACGAAGATAAATACGCTGGATTTCTCGGTGATCGCGTTTTGCCTGTCTTTTTCTCTGGCTTGGCTAAGGAAAATCGACGTATCCTGTGTCTGCTCTCCTATCGTATATTTCATATCTCATTCCTTTTATCTCGTTCCTAACCTAAACGAAATAAATCATAAAATAATAATAAAAAAAAGATGAAGAGAAAAAAAAATCAAGAAATACTGCGTAGAAAAATTATCCGAGTATATAAAATGCTGGAACGTTTTATCGAGATATGAATAGATGTAGGAAGACACGATGAGTGGTAAGGGGATGAAGCTGGCGCGCATGATCGGAAGTCGCGTCGGTGCAGTGTCGCGGCGGGGAATCAAATTTCAACAACACCTACGGTGAACCGCGGAGCTGCGAGTCGACGTTACCTGACTCATCCCATCGTTCGATCGTCCGGCCGGTCGCGCGACCCAACATGCATTTTTCTTCTTCGAGGGCCCGGTCCGGAGCTTGCATATCCACGGAGGAACTATATTTTACGACAATTTTTTTGCTCGGCTGCACGCGCGCCAGCGTATACGCGATCCTTATGTGTCGTGCGAGGAGCGCATCGTCGTGCTTGTCAGTCGTTAGTGGGAGGGATGTCTAGTGCCGGGAAGGGAAGGGAAGGAGAAGGAGAAATGGTTTAGGAGTTATGGAGCGAGACGGAGACGGGACGAGAAGGAGATGTACGCATCTGATGGCTGGGTGTAGAAGGGAAATGGAAAGATCGAAAGAGAAAGCGGGAAACAGCTCGTGTCGAGACGAGGACGGCGCCATAGAGAAAGAGAGTAAAACAAAGGAGCGAAAAGGAGACAGGGAACGCGAGGAACGAGAGGGAGATACGACGAGTATGTCGGTGGGAGAAGGATGGTTAAGAGTCGTGAAAAAGAACGTTGGGTAGAGGAAGAGTGGATCGAAACAAGATGGAGAATGATGGTGGGAGAAGGATAGAAGGTATCACGAAGTGCAGAGGAGGCCTCATCTCGATCTTGGTCCTATTTATAGACGTGCTCTCACAGCCTCACTCCTGCCCACTTCTTGCACTGTCTCTCCTATATAGGTGTGCATACACCTATGTAGTGGCCATTGCACGTTCTCTACACGCGAGAGCCAGCGAGCCGGCCAAAACTTCGTTCGTCCGAGAGCGAAGAATCGATGACGTGGACCCTCTCCTGTTGAACGTCGAGACGCTGGCTGCCACCGTTGGTAGAGAAACCTATCCACTTCTGGAAGACATCATCGTTTTCCGTTAATTAGCCGATTACGGAAACGATATTACGGAACGGTTTCGTCGTGACCAGTAGCAGAAACCGGCGTGTCGTCTTTCTCAGCTCCTCTGAATCATATGGATTACCTTTTTTGGAAGAGACAACGTCGCCCCGGGCAACAAACGAGACGAATTTTTTATTCCGACGTGTTTTAGCATACCATACCTTGAAACCGTTTTTTCTCTCTTCCTGGAAATTTTTATCTTGCAACTTCACGCGACGTTGTATTACACGCAGGCCATATTACATATTGTACCATATGTACCAGATTTCGATCACGCGTTTTCACCTCGTCGTTCCTTTCGAGTTTGAAAAACCAAGCAATAATAATTCTCTCTTTAAGGAAACATAAAAGGAACTCGATCCTGAACGAAATTTCAGCAGTGAACCGGACGGAGCTGAACTGGCTTCGATCAATGGCCGATCGATAAAGAATCTATCGACGATGGAGATAGAGAAAAATTGGCACGCGCGACCACTACTAATTGCTAGTTGTTCGTGATTCGTATCGCACTGCAGCGAAAAATCGAGATAAGCGTTAGTCGGAAAGTCCAATCGGTTTAGGCGCCAACCGCGTGTTTACGGTGAAAGGTTGCATGGAAAACACGGCACAACGGAGCGGCGTTTCATCGAGATCGACTAGTCTCGTTGCAACGGGGACCGGTCCTTATTAATCTCTAGGTGGCTGCCTTTTGAACGCACACCTCGGAGGAACAATAGTTCGGTCGCGTAGGATGCGGTTCGCTGTATCGACATCCTTGATCGTCGATGCCCTATTCGGTAATTGTCGATGATCGATAAAGATGTCTGCGGTCGATGAATGTGCCTGACGCTAACGCCCAAAAGGGAAAAATAAATTGGCGATGTAACGACACTCGAGAAATCGTTCAACGTGACAAACGACACTATTGCATACCATTATGTTCATGAACATATTATAAATATGCGTTTCGAACGATTTATAGCGTTATAGCTTTCACAGATCGCGAACCTCGATAAACTCGAAATATAAACTCTAATATATCGAAAGTCTCGAAAGAGTCGAACGTACGTATATCGAGAGCATCGAAAACGAAACGTGCTTTCAGCTTTAAACTCTGTTCGTCGCTATCCGCGTTTAAAGGTGATAAAACGAAGAGGCGAAACTTCTCAACGGGTCTTGCGGTCGACGATTACGAGCGTCGACGCATCGTTTCAAGGAGTTTGTGCCGTACCACGGGGAAATAAGAACAACCAGGCGTTGCTGTTCAATGTTAACTTTGTATTTTTGTTAATAATCGTCGTGGGGAACCGGCCAGATTAAACGGCAACGATGATTACAACACAAATATACAGGTAGTCGAGAGATTCTTTTCTGTGCATTGCACACTCGGAGCACCATATTGTGGAATAGTTACACATAATTTATCCAATTATAGTGTAATTATCGTTCGTAAAAAAATTGTCCTCTCTATTCCTCTTTTCTCATTATCTTCGTTTCTTTCATTAAACGTTTTTCTTTCTCGTTCTCTTTCATACACGTACACATTTATACACGCATACACACATACAGGCAGACACAGGCATAATCTCTTTCTCTCTCTCTCTCTCTCTTTCTCTCTTTCTGCTTTTTTATTTCACGAGAACGCGCGTGCGCGTTATACGCTCCTCTGCCTACATATTTTCCGATCTATCTAGAACAATAGCGGATAATATCGCATACGCGTCGGTGCAACCATCGTTGAAGTAGGTAGAGAGCGCGTAAGAACGCTTGGGATCCATAAAAGCTGTACGCGTTGCCGCGCGTTTCGTTATTAATTATAACTGTTATTTAATATAATTATAATATAATAATCATAATAAAAATAATCCTTTAATTTTAACAATATATATATATATATATCTCCTCTGTTCATATATATATTATATATATCATATATATATAATATAGATACATGTATCTAGGGAGAGAGACTTTGTTTTTTTGTTAATAAATAGAGCAACATATACATAATATTAATCGCCGCTAAAACTCATATTTTATACACGTAAACGATCACGATGGAGAGGGGGGGGGGTAGAGAAGAGGACGAGAGGAAAGGAGGGGAAAGTAGGGCGGCAAGATTAAAAGGAGGAAAGTGAAAGATTTTACGGGTTTCTCTCTCTGTTTGTCGGCACGATTCGATTAGATGTAACCTATGTGTACATATGTATAACACGTTATATACATATTTACAAAGGAAAACTCCCGTTCAACAACGATGATCGCGATTAATTACAGTTTACTCGTTTGGGGTTTGTTGGCGGTTAAAAGAGGGTTAATTCACAAGGGGAAGGGTGACGCATCTGGTATTTAACTTCCAAGAAGCTTAGGGACTCTACGAAGTGACTTCTAACGCTGGAAGGAATTTTCAAGGGGAAAATGGGTAGCAAGGTGTGGCAAGAGAGTTCCCTAGGACACGGAAAAAGTCCGAGATTTAGCGTGTCCGGGGCACGAAGGGTGTCGTAGGAACGAGTGAACGAGTTTCAGAGGTAGAGGACGATAACAAATATGTAAGAAGCGATTATTACGATTGTATGATTGAAAGACACGAGGTTCGAGGACGCAAAGTAGTGTGTGTGTGTATGTAATACCGATCGTCCATCGGTGTCGGTCGCATCTTGCAAACGTGTCAGGGTCTATGCCCTCTCATAGAATCGCGATACCGATCGGAATGGATATCGAACTACATTTTCATTCTCTTTTTTCTTTTTCATTCGTCGAGTGTCGTAATTTATAAAAATACTTAGAAAATATCCTGAAAACATTTGTGGAATCGGGCACGATTCGAAAATTGCACGATTATTGGCCGAAGGAACGAACACTCGGGTAAAAGGATCGAAAAACATCGACCGGTTCCGATCATGAGAGAGCTGGGAAAAGTTGATACGCGATCCCCTGATCGTTTCAAGAAGCGCGCTCGCGCATGGCAATTTTTTTTTTCACGCGCTCGTTTGCATGCGATCGAGAGTGCGCTGTCTCTTTCTCTCTTCTCTTCTCCCTCGGTAAATTCCTCCCTGATTCCCGGAAGCTGCGGGCGGTATCGATTCTACGCGATTCGTCGGAGAACCTGGCTGTAGTATATTTCGTGACACCGGAATATTTCGCGTACGTATCTACGCGCGGTTAACGTCGATTTTCGCATCTGCATCTCGTTCTCGATCGCAAACAAGGGTATAAAACGCAACCGTCGTAAATAACGATCTTCGACGCGTCGCTCGCTTCGAATATCCTCCCTGACTTTCTTCTTCTCTTTTTCTTTCTCTCCCGTTCTTCCCGTTTACCGCTAAAAGCACGAGCATTTCAATACCTACAATTGTCGAGGAAACAGTACCTCTTGGTAAAGCTAGATTTTTCACTCGTATTCGTTCCTACTCCTTCTAAATGCAACTTGATGTAGTAAACTTTCAATTTTCTTCTCTTCCTTATGCAACGTATTAACCGTAGGCAAAAGGGACGGGAGTGAAAGAAATAAACTGAGATGAGAGCTCGAAGGAAAACCGCCGGAGTCTAATATATATATATATTTACCGTAATGTTCGTGTTTCCTCGTTGAACGTTCGCTTAACGAGATCAGGAGAAAAGCTTCGAATCGATCCGTTCTGTAAGACGCGATGAGCCCATCGTCGGGACCGATCACACCGGACATTTATTTTACATACCGCTTTGAAACTCTAGTCCTGATTAAAAATTATTCACGATTATTTACAAAGATTTTATGAAAATCCTCCGCGATTGTTCCTTACGTACTATTATCCGAGAGGCTCGGTATCACGCTTCGTTATACCGCCAAAAATGCTTGTCGATTCGGTCGCGAGGCCAATCCTTTAAAGTCGAGCCCCACTCGTCGATCGCTGACGGTGCCGACGACGGATCGATGACGGATCAGTCGGTGACGGCAGTCTGTTCCGCCTAAAGGTCTCCGTCGTTTCCTCGTCGCCTGGCAAGGTGAAAAAGCTGCGTCGTGCACGAGCATGATTGACAAGATTAAAGGAATGAGCGTGGAGATCGACATCGATCGTCGTATGAAGAATGTGGATCGATTTTGCGACACAGTTCATTCAAATTCTTCTTACTGATTGCACGGTGGAGAAGCGTGGCTCTGAGGGTGATTTCTAGCGGTGGCGTGGGTGGCTTCGCGCTTCAGCCTCTGTTTCAAGTGAACTTTCGCGTGCCGTTTCTTCTCGTCGCTCCTTGCGAATTTTCGGCCGCATTGATCACAGCAGAACGGCTTCTCGCCGGTGTGGGTTCTCACGTGAGTGGTCAGGTGATCGCTCCTCGAGAAGGAGCGCATACAGATGCGACACTGGAACGGTTTCTGGCCGGTGTGGATGCGGATGTGCCGGGTGAGCTCGTCGCTGCGAGAGAACCTGCGATCGCAGCCGTCCACGGGGCAAGCGTACGGTCGCTCGTGCACTGGCGTTTTACTCGGTCGATTCGGATACTTCCGCGGCTTCACCGGGACCAGCCTGAGCGGCAGAGCACTCTGCTGGTAAACTTGCGAGAGAATCTCGTGCCCCTTCGACGTGCTGGGGTTGTATTCTGCTAGCTGGACTCCCGTTGTACCAGCCGACGGTGGTGGTTGTTGTTGCTGTTGTTGAGTGGGTTGAGGTTGCTGCTGTTGTTGTTGCTGTTGGACGGCGGGTCCGTAGCCGCCCGTCCCGGGGGGTTCTTGCTTCAGCGTCGTCTCTTGATGGTGGTGATGGGGATGATGATGGGACAGGAGATTCGGGTCGTAAGGGTCGTCGTGCGTCGTTAACCACGCCGCGGGAGTAGTGGTTGGCGTATCGTGGTAGCCTGGTGGTGGGGGTGGCTTCGATTCGACCGGTAAAAGTTCGACGGTCTCTCCACCGTACGGGGCTGGGTGAAGGGTAGAGTGTAGGAAGGGTGAATTTGTCAAAGTCAAGGTCGGGGAGGTTAACGGACCCCAGAGCTCCTGACCGGTTGGTTGTTGCTGCTGCTGCTGTTGTTGTTGGGGTGGCTGTTGCTGATTCTGGAGAGTGTTCAGCGGCGAGGATTGCGTACAGGTGGTGGTGAAGACGCCACGGTACGTCAACGTTGGTACGTTGCAGATGTTAACGCTCGACGCTGGTGCTGAAGACACCGAAGACGTGGAATGAGGGGAAGAGTAGAGTATCACTCCGCCTTGTAGCACGTTGCAACGGTCCGCGTCCTCTTGAGCCTGATGATGACGCGGTGGACTAGTGGAGGGTGGAGCTCCAGGCGTGCCCTGTTCCTGAGACTCTTGGTGATGGTGGTGCCGATGATCCCTGCCGGTCGAGGTAGCCGTCTCATCGTCCTCCGGTGTGGCCTCTTCGAGAGATAGATCTTCGCCCGCCAGGCTGCCTACAAATCATCCATCAAATTTTCAATCAGTTTCGAAAATTTACATAAAGAGGGCGGAGCAGATCGCGGTTGCGCGTGATCACAAGCTCAGGAACAACTCCGAGCACGAGTTAGCGCGTGCATCTCGCGGCCTAAGCGAATCAACAGGAAGGACCGCGCGATACGGGGATGACTTTATCTGCGAAGCAAGATTATACCGGGTGTCTCTATCTGTCGTCTGCATCCTGCCGTCTCGTTACTTCCTTTCTACGCACATACACAATCGTTTACGACCTACCGAAAATCAAGTCGGCAGACTCCCAGTAGTGAGAAAAATGCGCGGTCATCCGGTTGTGTTCTACGAATTGATGCGAGTTTGAATTAGGTATCTCCGAATCGTGTCATGCGCCGAACGTGGCAAACCATCTGTTCCGACGAATGTATCAACGATTTCTACGTAGCCATGTATAACCGCGCGAAAGTTGTTGCCCGGATAGATTATCGGCTAGCAAATGATCGTGACAGCGGAAGGAAACGAGGGAAGAGAGGAGACTACGATGTACGGAACGATAAAGGGGAACGAACGGTCTGCTTCGTTTCGTTAGCGAGAAAGTCACGGAAAAGACGACTATCGGCGTAACGGAGGGTGGTTGTATCGGTCCGGATGAACGAGGTGGGGGTTCTTGGAAGCATGAATGAACTGGCAAGGGGTGGTGGGAGACGGAGGTGGAGGCGGAGGTGGAGGCGGTGGCGATGCAGGGACGGGCGGAGAAGGGTTTCTGAATGTCGGGGTCGCTGAGTATTGATCCGCGACAGGCGGGCAGGTTCGATATTAGCCGTTTTCGCGAGAGCCAACCGATATACGTCACACTGGCACATCATGCACTTGGCCGCGACGACCGAGGACTCGCAACGCGATCACTTTCGAAAATTGATGCGGAAAAGCCGGATTTTCGAAGGGGTGCTTGACGCAGTCACGAGGGTAACAGCAGCAGCAGGAGTTGGCAGATATGCAGAAAGCGAAAGTTGGGACGTTCGTGAAACATAGCAAGTGCAAGGCCGCTGAAGTTCGAATCGCACAGCCGATTACTACTGGTTTGGTGCGCGTTGTTCGACGAGCGTTTATTTTCACGTGTCTCGCGTCCGACGAGTTTCGAATTCCGCTATTCGATTATCGTGGAACACGTTTTAACGATCTGACCTCGTCGAAGCGTGCATACGCAAAGTATCTCTGTCATACGAGAAAGATTCGATTAACAGGAAACTCGATGATGATAAAGCTATTTTACCACGTCACGACTACGAAGGATGAAAAGAAGAAGTTATCGTTGCCTGATCGAATTTTTGTTTTTGTTCTTTTCTTGTTTTTTTTTTTTTTTTTTTTTTTTTTTGTTTGTTAAAGGACTGTTGATTGTAGGTACCTGAAATAGGAGGTGGCTCGACGAGCGCGGAAGGGCCGAAGAAGGACGGTAAATCGCTGCTGGTGGTAACCGGCGTGTTTAGGTCACCTGGTTTATCCTTCTCGTTAGGCTCCTGAAGATCGTCTCTGCATTCCCTGGGACAGTCCTTGTCCTCGGTGTTGACAGTCTGCAGATGTCTTTTCCCGTCGGTCGAGTCATTGGACGGCGAGGAGGTATCGACGTGTCGGTGATGTTGATGGTCGTCGAGTCGTTGATGGGGATGATGATGGTGATGATGATGTCGGCCATGGGGATCCGAGGAATCGGTATTGTTTTGATGCTGGGCTTGCAAGGGCGCGCAAGTTGCCAGCGACAAGGTTGGAATCGTTTTGTTGCAACTCGTGGACGAGGTGCAAGTGGTAGCGGCTGGCGTTGACGTGCCGCCAACACCACAGACGATCGAATTCGAGGATGTCGCCGCGTTGTACGGTAGACACGCGTCGAAACTAAGCTGCACTGTCTGAAGATTGAAGGTAGCATGAGGATGATGATGATGATGTCCGAGGGGTGGCGGTGAGAGCAAAAACGGGCTGGTGGCCGCGTGGGGCTGCGAGCCCACCACTTCCATGCCGTCCATCGTCATCCTCTGGAGTTGGTCGCCTCCCTGGCTGGCGGTGGCAACCTCCTCGGTACCGCACTGCGTGTCCTCGCCTGCGGTTGTATCGTTCAACGCTATTATTATGGTTAAAATGTTGTCCTTCCTCGGTCGTCCCGACACAGTTAAGCCTCTTTCTCTCTCCCACCGGATATACAAGCTCTACGCGAGTTAGCCCTTATCCGTCTTTTCAGTCTTAGTCTAGTAGAATCAGTTTCCCTTCGTCCTCTGTGCAACAACACCGACCGCGACGTCGAAAGGGTTGAGAAGAGGGTCGCGTGGTACGAACTCTCGGTTCGTACACGAACACACGATAGATCTAAACGTCAAGTCCGTTGAGATCGGTCGTATCTGTCCCTCTTTCCCTCCGTATAGCTCCAGTCACTGGGTTAGTAGTCAAGCGGACGTAGCACGCGCTCCCCCTTTTTTATCCGTCGCGCGGCACGCGCCGAGTCTCTCTTTCTCAGCGAGGTATACACACACGAGGGAGCGGACGCCGGGCGGCAAAAACCGTGTCTCGCGATTGCTCGCCTCTTTGTCCTTCCTTTTCTTTCCCTCTCTCTTCTCCCTTCGAGATCCCACTCTCTTTCGCGAGAGCGCGCGCGCCTGCGATCTGTCGCCGCGGCGGCGGCGGCGGGATAGCTATACACCACCGCGAGCGCACAACCACCACCAACCACAAACCACTACCACCACCACCCAATTATACGCACGGAGACTCTCGAAAAATCCAATCTCACCGGATCGCGACCGATCCTCGTCTCGGTCTTCGTCCCGATCCGGAACGGCTGCCGCGCCGCGCCACGCCGGCCGGTCTGGCCACCAGGGACTGCCGCCGGTTCGTTTCCCTCGAGCGCGCCCGCGCGCCACGAACGAACGAAGATGCGCGACTATGCGGATCCGCGGCTCGAGCCGGCGTCAAGGGATGAAACGCGGAATCGCGATTACTCTTCCTCCAAGACGTTAGTGGTTGTCACTTTTCGTCTCCCTTTTCTTCTATAATCTTTCGTTCGAAACGCCGGTCGTCCAAGTCCAAGCTCACGAATTCGCAATTATATCAAGATGATGATTCTTTCACTCGCGAAATGAATACTGTACGCGACGATGATTTGGCTCGCGCGCGCGCGAGTGTCTTGTAGGTGCAGGCGCGCGCGCGACCGCGCGCCTATTTGTCGTTCCGTGTCCTCCGTCCCTTTCTTTCTTCACCGCTTCCTCTCTCTCCTCTTCCTCTCTCTCTTGTTCTTTCGGTTCGTCTCTTTCTATCTCCTTCGTCGGGTTTATCGTGTGCCTCGGTAGATATGTACCTCTCCGCGGTTAGGTGTGCGTGTCGGAGGCAGCAGATCGCGCGCTCGGATCGTCGGAGGACGCGCGATGCGTGGGGGTCGCGCACGAACTGAGCCGAGCGACGGCGCGCCCCGTAGTTTTATGAATGGACCGCGGAGACTGTCCCATATTTGGAAGCGGCGAGTCGACTGCCAGCCAATCCCCGCTCTGCGGTCCCCTATCAATGCGCGCTTGTCTGCGTGCCGCGTATGTAGCCAACCGCGTATGTGTTACGTACACACGCGCCGCTACTCCCACCACGCAACCAGCACGTCGTCACTGCTCTCCACTGCTCGCAGGCATCTCTGCCCCCACCGTGCACCTCTTCGCGCGCTCCCACCTTCCCCTAACTCCCCTCCACGTGTCCGCTGCCCCCAGCCTGCCCCTCCTCGGCATTTCTCGGTTCTCCAGTGACGTAGACTGACGTGACGTAGGACGCGGCGCGCGCGCTCATCTCCCTTGCGATCGACATCGTTCGAAACCGCGTTCGAGAATTTCCAGGAAAGAAGTCACGCGGAGGAAAAGGAAAACAACAAAATATAGAACAAAGATACGGCGAATTTTGGGAACATGTAAAAATATTTAAATAAGTTGGGATAAGGGAAGGAAATTTCTCCCGTCGTTGTATACCGTCAAGTATTCGATCTGTGGTAGATAATATCACGAATGCGATGCTACGTCCACCACCCCTCGTTCTTCCGCCTGCGTAAGCTCATAGCTGCTGACGCCGATGGCGCCGGCGTACCGACGGTTCACTCAGTGACAGACGTTGGTTTATCGTCAGTTCGAGAGTTTGCGGCCACCACCGGTGTCCCTTCTCGTGAAACATGTATCGATCGAAGCGCGTTCGCTTAGAGACGAAACTTCCCATTAATTCCTCTCGTCTATTCTCAAACGTGATGTTATTTAGTCGCTATAGCATTATAAACTGTTTCGATATTAGATTTATGTTAGATTTCGAACCACAGATTACTATCAATTACGCTGAAATTGTCTTTCCTGTAGCTGTCTGACATATCACTGCACGCAACTACTTATTTTTCTTCCATCAGTAATAATCAAACATAATGATGTTTGCCAGTATATATAAGGTACTCCAGTACTTCGCGAAAACGTTACTTTACTTTGTTTTCCTTAGCTGTCTGGAATGTGATTTTTGTAGCAGTGAACGACGTATGTATATTCGATTCATCATGCACGATCAAACATTATATTTTCAAGAATGTGTATGATACTTTAATACTTCCCTAAAACATTACTTTACTTTATTCTGTTTTCCTTATCTCTCTGGAATGTGATTCCTGTAGCATCGATCGACACTATTTATACATATTCAATTCATCAATGATAATCAAACATCGTGATATTTTGAATACCATGGACGATATTATGGACTCAGACATACCAGTTTATAAATGATCTTTCCGGTGATGCGATTTTTTGATTAATACTGGTGCAGAGAGCGAACGAAGGAAGCGAAAACAGACGCGCAACAGGTGAGAGAGATTATTCTCTCTGCACGGGCGCGCGCACGTGTCGAATCTGTTTGAAAGCGGTGTTCGATTGCTCCGGCAACTAAACCGGGTGAACGGTGGCCCGCAAAGTTCCGGACTGGGTTTGCTACGGCAAAGGAGCAATTTCCTGTGCCACCGCGCCAGTTGCCACCACCTGTAAGAGCGCGCGTGCCGTTCAGCTATACGCGCCTCTATACATGCGTGCGTGTGTCCGGTTACGAGAGGCGCACGCGCGTCTGCGCACGCGCAAACGATCTTTTTCTCGCGGGCGTCGTGTAACCACCTGATGCCCTATTTGGGGCCACGCACTGCCACGCGACCATTCTCCGTCTCTTTTTCTTTTCCACATGCACGCCTCCGTTTGTCCCTCTCTCTTTTCCTCTTCTCCTCTCCTCTCCTCCTTTCAAAGCTTCTCTCTAGCTGCGATTCAAAATATTTTGTTTGGCTCGTTCTCAATTGAAGGGTTTGCGATAATAAAGAGACAATATTCAAATTGTGGCTATTTATGGGAAGAGAGAGGTATAGGTTTCATAATCAAAAGCTTTATTGCTACAACTTTCAGTTGACAAATACCAAAGAGACGAAGTCCACCTTTTATGAAGTTTTCAATTTTATTAAATTAGCGTTGAATATCTCAAGCAACGAGGGATCTATTTTCACAAATTTGTTTATCACAAACAAGCAGAATACATGATCGTAAAATCTAAGATAAATTCTCAAACATAATGTTCGTTACTGTTATATTTTTCCGCAGTTTAATTTATGGAGTTAATCAACTAGCCTTTGAGCGACCCGGTTTATAGCACCTTTCAAGAAAGTGATCCAATCTTGATTGCTTCTGTTGATTTACACAAATTACCGGAAAGTGGAGCTGCCTCAACCACTTCAATTTTTTTTTCGCCATTCGAACGATGCAGAGTTGAAGTTTGGAACTGAACGATCGGAGAGTCGAATAAATTACGATGACTAAAAAAGGCTGCATTTGCCATTGTGGATCCCCAGGTGTCAGGTAGTAAAAGACACAAAGCAGTAGGAGACAGGAGATCGGTATAAAATGATCGTGTTTCTCGATTTGCTTATTATTCCGTTGCTTAAACTTCGTTCTCTTCTACTACTTCGATTTTTCTTCCACACGATGTGTTCGATGTTCGTCCATTCATTACATCGTTGTTTTTCCATGTTGTATTAATTTCTGGCTCGTTTAACCACGCAAACTCGCGACACGCGCGCGCGTAAATTGAGACTCGTAAACGGAAGCGATTTCATACAACGGAAGAACATTTATCGGGCAACGTGCATTCACTCGTGATGGAAGCTGTCAGTGACTTCTCAGATAAAGGCACTTTAACCCGGTAAATTTTCAACAGAGGGAGAAGGAAACAGAAAACTGATAAATACATATTGTTTTCGTTGTTGTTCGGAAAATTGGAAGATCGTTAAAGCTTTATTTGGTTAGCTTCGATTTTATCACACTGAAATAATTTTGTGCACATTATCGCGACACTTTTCCTGAAAACGCACGGCGTTTCAAATCAATGGTTGAATAGTCGCGGCGACAGGTTGCGCGATATTATAATGAGTCAGTGCCATATATAAGTTTATAAGAAGCCTTTCGAGCGCGTTTAGGCGTTACGTTAGCGGATACGCGGCCGATTCGCGATCGTGCACCAATGTGTTTCCCAGTGAATTTTCGACCGCGTCGAAAGCCAAGTCGCTTATCTAACTCGACAGAAACTCGAGCCAAGAAAGCTGTTCTGTACGACGCAATGCCTCTTGAGCTTCGAACGAGCACATGTTAGCTGGTGGAAACCAGAATACAGAAATTTCAAAGATTACGGCATTTTGAAAATTCAAAGTAGTGTCCGAGTGACGACATTTCAGTCAAACTATGTAGTTTGCCTTGCAATTCAACGAAAGTCGCTTATAAACAATTTTTAACGAGCTACATTTGATAACAGAATATTTGACTTGTTATCAGGCACGCGACAAGCAGCGAAATATTGTATATCGTATACATACACTGATATCTCGACGACATTGCTTTCTTTCGAGGATGTAACACGTCTATTCATCGGAAAGAAAGAAGTTGGTTCGATCTTCATACTCTCAGTTGTGTAATCATTATAATTCAATAACACGTGTATAGATATTACGTTATTTTTGGAAGTTATTTCGTCGTTCATTTTAGTAGTCCCACAACATAATATCTTCTCGTTGACTCGAATAGCCCAACCATAAATATACATCGATCATTTCCTCGGTTTGATATTTCTTCCCGAGGAGCTCTATTGCTTTCCTTTTCGATCTTATTCGACACAACTACATTCGTTAAGAAACATTAAAAAACACCTTCGATTTAAACAAAATACAAAACAAGTTTACTCTTGCGTTAAACATTTTCCTCAAACATAACAAATTTTTTCTGCCTACTAAGAGCAAGATAAAGATATAAAAATGTGAAAATCGTAGTAGGAGGAGTACGCTGAATCTTAGCTGACCCAAGCAACTTTACCTTACCCCGCACAAGTTCAAACCGATCGGAAATGTTCGAGATCTCATCACAACACTCGACAAAAACCATAATCTTCCGGCTCCACCATTAGGCGACACACACATACACACACACCCCATCCAATTGCAACTTCCTAGAAGCGAGTTGCGTCGCGTGGGTGTCGCGCGTGCATCGATCTCGACGCTTTGCGCACGCGGCCAAACCGGACACGCGGAACGTAATCGTCGCGCAATCTGCGGACGAGCAAGAAAGCGGCAGCAGGAGCGCGGCAGCACGCGGTCGCGTGTGCGTGTAGCGTGCCGGCCGCCACGGTATTCTGGCACGAAAACAAAACGTTCTAAAATTACCGACGTCTCTCGGGAAGGCGGTGGGCGCACACTATTCGCGGCGCGACTCGCAGCGATTTTGCGCGGGCGACCGCCTCTATTTCGGGCCGCCACGCAACCACCTGAGCCGCCCAGCATCCCCAAATACCCGGGATGACTAGCACCGCGCTCTTCGAGAAGAACTCTCGTACACGGCCACGATGAGTCAGTCAACCAATGTAGACAATTTTTGGCATCCCTTCCAGATTCTTTGCTTTCAAAGTGCTCTGATAGGTACACTTTGTTGGTCCTGATTGTTTCGCCTACGTGACGAAGGAGTGTTCAATTGGCCGGTATCAACGAGACAGCGCAGTGTTGACGATGAACATGTGGGCCGTGGGTGATTCTTGCCTTGGCGGAAAACTGAATTCGACACTTGTTGATATTTGGTTTTCGAAGGGAGAGAATGGCATGGGACATTCTGCGATGATTTCGATATAAAAGAGTCAATCTGCTGGACTACTTTGCAAAATTCGTCTATTTCTTAATATCCTCTGGGAGCTTCACGGAAGTTGGTAATTTGAGTTTCAGTATCAGTGTGATACACGGTTATATGGAATACCAATAATAAATAAACGGAGAAACAAAATTGCATCATTTTCGGACGATATCGTCACAAGTAGATGGTTTATAGCCCTTTGGCTCTTTATTCTCACTCTTTAGTGAAACCGTGATGGTGAATGTGAATTGTAAAATTTCGAAAAGTATGTTTTTTTAAAGATGAACGTTAGTCGCGCATCGAGATTACGAAATTGAGAAATTTGTTGTCTTTCGGTTTGTTGTCTTTCGAGAGACATCTTTGTAAATATCTTCAATAGATCTGTACATCTATCTATAGATACTGTATAATGATACTATAAATAAAGAACATTAGCGTGAAAGAAGGAAGATTTCGTAACGATATTAACATAGTGATCAGCTACAATTAAACCGTACTATACTATCTGTATAAGGAATTCTCGAAGAAAATAGTGGAAGAATCGTAGCAATGCGTGATTATGAAAGTCTTCTAACCTTTATCATATATAATATTCATGAACAAGAATTCTGGGTTCGTCTGAAGATTACAAGCAGTCTTGAGCAACCGCATAACGATGGTACACTAAACGAAGCTCCTTAACAACTTGTTAGCCATTATAACAGCGCGAAGCTAGGTATTTCGAGCATCGAATCAACCGAGATTTCGTAACAGCCAGTATACACGAATCGCTGCTTCATGAATCGCTGTGGTGTGTTTTTGGCAGTGGCTGGCATAAATTCCACCACCGAAAACAGCGACATAGACAGAGACAGATAGCAATATTCACATCGTGAATATTTTATCGGAGCCAGGTGGCCTGGATCTCAATTAAATCGCCAATTGGAATAATTCTTCGGAAACGATAAAGCACATCAACGATCGAAACGACTTCCCTCGTAGTTGGCGCTCGTTAAAGCGGAACGTTTCGTTCCTCTGAGAACGCGACCGTGGAAAAATCGTCGCATCAAGGGCAACGCCTCGAGGAAATCGATTATCCCCGATCGATGAGAGTCGTTCTTCGTTTAGAACGGTCCCGATTGGGGGTCACGACCATTCAACGAAGGATCTTCGCTAAATTAGAGAAAGAGAGAAAAAGAGGCAGAGAGAGAGAGAGAGGCTTAATCCTGGCGTTAACGAGGCCTCGAGGAACCTTTCCTCTCGCGGTTGATTCGAGACGCTCGTATTGATTACTCAATGCCCGTCCAGCGGGAGTAATCGCCAGAACAGAGAACAAGAAGTCGTAGTTTGTGTCTGTAACCCACATCCGAACGCAATTAGGGACGAGCGTGTTTTCGTTTGTAGCCCATCGTGCGTGATGCACGTACGCGATACACCGTTTCTCCTCGTGTGTACGTGTACACCCCCGCGCATAAGTATTAGGTCAGTTACGGAAAGCGGGGTTATCCTTAGAAATGATTAGCAAACTATCGAAGAATTACTATCTGGTCGGCTTGAAACTTATGTGAAGATGAATTAATTTCGCGAAGAATATACATACGATAGTACGAAATATAGAGGCAAAATTTTGTCGCGCTATTTATGAGTTCGATTAGCGAACAGAAGACGTCTTCTATGGTGGCGTTTAATGGTCTTTCGTCGTTGCCTCGACCAATTCTGACAATCGTGTTATTCATTCTTCTATCCTATTTGCTCTTAATTCATTTGAAATTTCGATTGATCTTAGGCGAACTTCTTTGAGTTTCGCATCTATTTCATACAAAACTTCTTCGAATTTAACGAGCTTTAGATTAAAATATTCCGGCTGAGTCTTCGCGATTCATCGCGAATCGTTAACGGGCAACTTTTTCTTGCTGCTCCATGTCTTTTTTTCTTTTTTGAGAAAGTCGCCGGTGTGCACAAAATGTTTCCATAAGTTACTTGTTGGTGTGAACGTTTTGGAAGCGACGAAAAATGTCTCGCTGTAGATAGACCCAATCTTCCGTTGGTGCAGCTCTCACGAGTTCTTGCATCGTTATCTTGATTAATCAATTAATCAATCAATTAATCGTTTCCATGATAATTTAAAGCAATTGTCACATTTTACCAGGAGGTATCTTGATACTTATGCTCGGGAGTGTACGTGCGCTCGCGGTTTCAGGGGCGCATTAATCGCGAGCAGAGTAAAACGATGCACGATCCGTTGAGAGCGCAACGTCCGATCGGATCGTTACGTGTCACGAATCAATTTTTCACCGGTGCAGAGTGAATGGTGTTTGTCGTGTTTATGAAGGCTTCATTAAGAATTATCGCTGCATGTTTTTATGCAGTAATTTTGCATGTAAAAACGTACACACATACGGCATCGTAAATTGAAGTCGACTGGACGATTCGAAATTTGGATGTGTCATCGCGGGAAATACTTTCGCATCGATCAGGCCGACTGATCGATAGCGGCGTTAATGGTCACCGCGTGCAACGTCCTTTTAAGTCCGTTCCTGGCATCGAGTGTTGGCATTACTCGATCTGGAAATGAGTCACGACGACGAGACCGCGCGAGCCTCTTTCGCACGTTTTTGCGCGGCACGATGCCGCGGTGATCGCCGATTAACGACCGTTTCCGGTCAAGCCGCGCGTTTGCTCAGGATTCCGCGTAGCTGGTCGCGCGCCCGCTTCCGGAGCGTTGCGCACTCGCGTCCTTACTGCGACGTTATTGCATCGATCGTCTTGATTGCTCTTTTCCTTCCACGATTTTTCCACTTTATTTATAGCGCCGACAACTCCAGACCAGCACGTACATTCGTTTCTTTCCTTTCTTTTTTATTTTTATTTTTTTTTTCGTCGGATCAATAGGGCCAAGATCATTGAAACTCCTTCGTTGCACCGCTCTAACAATACCGATGACTTCATCCTCGGCAAGACGGACGACTCAATCGTTGCTGAAAGAGAGAACGAACTTCTTCGTAAGAAAAAGAAATATCGATCGATTTCCCAAACCTCGCGCGATTCCTTTTTCGACAGTTCGATGATGTAACGTAGCGTAGTGGTTACAAGGTCGTCGTCAGCGTGAAAGAAGAAGAAGAAGAAGAGGAACGAAGTACTTTAGACGATCAAACAAAACGCAGGCTATTCAAGGGCCCTCGTAAAATCGTTGCCCGCGGCCGGCTGCCTCCGTTATCCATCAGCGTCGCTCTGCGCTTGCTTCGGCGAGGATCAAGATTTTCGTCTTAATCGCCGGCCCATTAAGGAAATTACGTGGGCTGCACGCGACCAAACGAGGATAGAGAGAGAGACGAAGAGAGAGAGATAAAGAGAAGGCTACCTGGACGCGTCAGCTTCATCGAGCAATCGACAGCTTCTTTTTTTCCGGTAGCGAGCGCACGGGAGGAGACGCGTTCGGTTCGCGGCCGCGTCTATTTGCAGGAAATAGGTCAACGTCGTTCGCGAGTCAGAGCAGAGAAGCTTAAAGTCGTTCGTTCGTGCGTTGTTCGCGTGGAAAATAAGCGGAAGAACAGTGCCCGCGGATACGAGGCGCGGTTGTGCGGCCGTGAATCGAGCAGAAAGGAGAATTGCACGAGAAAATCTGTGCAATTAACATAATTGTCCAATAGGGAACGAGTCGTTAATAACAACGAATACTTCAACGGATACGTTTAATACGTATTTACGGGCGATATTAGCGTTACGGGCACGGATACGGGGCGCGTTCTTAAAACGGTGACAGTTGATGTTTCCAAGGAGTCTGTAAATTTACTGTCGCGGAGGCGTAGAGGTGAATTTACTATCGAGCGGAGAACCGCGCGCGTTTCCAGAGCCGTAATTTACATCATACTTCCTCGTTTCTCGACCTTTTAATGCGTAATCTCGTTACAATGAGCCGGAGACGAGAGGGAAACAACCACCACGGTGAATCGACGCGCTCGTTATCGCGCTCTCCTGCTTTTTACTTTTCATTTTTTAGCTTTCGCCGGCACTGCCCAACGCCAACACTATGACTCGCTTCTCTTTCTTTACCGTAACCACGCTGCGATTTGTTTAAGAGCGTCAGCTCTGCTTTGTTTTTTGAATCAGTTTTAGAATCAGCCGTGCTTTTTTCTTCATTCTTAATTGGTTTTTTGAACACCACGAAGGTATGATACGCGATATATTTGATAACTATAAAAATAGCCTAAAATTTTCGGCTCTTGTACAGAAGCGAGATACGAGATGGTTCAAAAGTATCCCTTGTTTTTCCTCGATAACATGCGATTTAGTAACATGAGATTACTTTATCGTCGTTACAGCTATTTGTAGAATATTATTACGCAACGATGCATCTAATATCTAAGATGTGATAATAAAATTGCATGGAGATTTATTTATGAAATATAACGCTTTAAGAAAATAACGTAAAGTTGAAGCAGAGAGAAATCGTGAAACAGCGAAAGAAATCACACGTACCAATAACGATTCGTTTATTCATGATATTTTACTCAGACTCGAGATACTTCTTAACGTTGGGAAAATACGATTGGATGGAAAATGGCTGAGAAAACGAAGCAGGGTTAAAGGTTCGGTAAAGTTAAATATTTTCCTGACAGAGTGTGTACTTTTGGTATTACGTACGTGTAAAACTTACTACACGTTCTATCGACGGTGTTATAATGCGACAACCTATGCGATCTCTTCCTTTTTCCCGTTCGTCTCCACTATTAATAAATAAATGCGACAAAGCGGGAGAACAAATCGGGCTGTGCGCGAAATAAGATGAAGCAAAGAGCGATCACGTATTAATAAACCTCTGATAACGTCAACGTCAGGTTAAAAAAAGGGAATAAAGACTGGACTCACTAAAAATACAATGGCTCTAGGATACATTGGATGAAAATACTTTATGTAAAATACGGTTTAAAAATAAGCCGTTCAAAATAGCTGTGTTGCGTGAAACGATGAAACTGGAGGGAGAATAGGGCCGACGCGAGAAGATTCAAGCACGAAAGAGTACAACGTGAAATACCTAGGTTTTCCGAATTCGATCCGATGTTTCTTCGATCGAAATGAAGTTTCGTCGCTTTAAAACAATACCTTCCAAGAATAAATATCCTATATTTGTTCCAGTTCACTTTTATCCGCGACAGAGATATATTTGTCGCGACCAACGAGTCTATCGTTCACCTAATCGTCGTTACTTTCGACAGTTAGTTTACAGACTTCACAGTCATCCCAAGCTATTCACCCCGGCTATTCACATCAAGTCATCCCAAGCTATTCACCCTGGCTATTCACATTAAGTCATCACTTTTAAAGAATATAGTTTCTTTAGAATCGTACATTTTTATCTAAAACGTCCAATTTATGCTCAACGATATCTCTGGCGATATGTATACGTTTATGTACGTAATAATGTTAATCTGGAAGGAAAAGAAATTGCAAGAACATGTGTGCATACCAATTCGTTGCCCAAATTATTCTTGCGTAAGAAAATTATCGAGCGTGCGTGGAAAAATGAAAATCGGGTGGAAATAAATTAATTAATAAAAATATGAAAGGTGAGATAGAACGTCGATATCCCATTGATTCGGTCTTTGTAAGTTTTACTATCCCCTTCAAAGTTTTATATTTAATTTTCAAAGCATTAAATCAGCTGGAAACTATCTATTTTAAATAAAACATAATCAGACGTGGAATACAACCAGCTGTATTTGTACAGTATCTGCAACACTTACGCGGTGTTGAAGTAAAATGCAGCAAAAACCGCAGAATGACTTAATAAACAGACTGCGGATGTTTATGTTTTCTATTATCTTCTGAATTGAAATAAAGAAATGAATTACAAATTGCGACTTGTTTCTCCTATTAAATATAACGAGTATTCGCTTTCGCATATTTTATTACTATTCCTATTATTTTATATATTTTAACATCTTCAAATGTCCAATAAAATCGTAAAAATCCGCAGTCTACGAATAAATATCGGTCACCGTCGTTTCGATCGATGAGAAACGAAAGTTACCTGAGAATTAAGCGTCTCGGAGCGACGGTAGGCACGATAAAGTTTCTCGGGGCTCGTGGCGCAAGTTGCTACGATTCACCCCATTTGTTCGATTGTGAAGAAGTTCCATGGAGGCACTGGTTTCACCGAAACACGGCACGAGGATCTTTGGATCCGCGTTTAAATAGCCGGGGTCGGGCTTGCGTTTTCGAAGACACAGCATCAATCGACGAGGCACGTACCGTCGGTGGAATTCGACTGACGATCCAACGGCACACACAATCGTCCCGAGAGACTATTTCTGACTCGAGTCCTATCGATCTTTCTCGCTCTGACTCGCCTGCACGCCTGTTTCCCTCGCAACGCTACGTGAGCGGGTTTGTCTCTCCCTAATAAACGGCAATGAAATAAAACAGGGAAACGCGTCGTTTACCTCGACATTGCGGCCTCTTTTTGCCACGAATAGATTTCCACCGTGAACTCGAGACTCGGTGGCTGCCACGAAGAAGCTTCGTTTCTTCTTTAACCCTTTGATGCGATCGCATTGAACTCAGATATGAAAGATCGAAACCTAGCCCAAGGAGGATGTTCTTACGCAAATTCATATCGCTATCGATATAATTAAATAAATGCAAGGTAAATAGAAATTTTCTTCACTTTGTTAACGCTATAACGAATGCTCTATTTCGGATAGTTTCTGTATTATTGCGTTTTGTGTATTTTGGCATCTGTACATTTTCTATAAGTGTGTATAAATCAGTCTACTTGGAATCGTGACGCAAGACAGTCCACTGTTCCTTTTCACAAAATAGTAATCTGTGTTTATCGTTATAGAAAACTGATTATAGCTTTCCAAACCATGGAAATGCGTACAATTATAAAACTAAAGGGACGATGCGTATAGAAGTAAAGTACCAAATTTCGCAAATCTTAAGTTAAGGAACCACCTTTCGTGGTTACGATATTAAGACAAAAAATTCACGTAAATCGACTGGAAAGATCGCGAATGAAATGTAACGTTGTTACTTGCTGGGTCAAATATTCTAGAAAAATAGCGCTTAATTGCGCTATCTCTTCAAGTTCTCCTAAGAATTCTATTGTATCCCTAAAGCGTGCTCATTTACTATGACGCACGATCATTTGGTATGACACTCACTTTGCTCCGATGGGTGAAGTTAAAGGGTTTAATATACCACGAGATCGGGAAATCGGGAATTTTTCGACAGAAGGAAGCTTAGTTTTCGCGTTAAAGGGTGCAGAGACAGTGGCAAGGACCCGCACATTCCAAGTTACCGGAAGAATTCGACTAACGATCCACACCGGTACGTGTTGTACTTCGGATTATTTCTGATCCTTGACCTAACGAGTTCCTTTGTTCCTTTTTTCAATCTGCCGGCAAACGAGCGAACGGGAAACGCCGACTGCCGATGCCTTTCGAAAGTGCTAATAAAATCCAGCTTTGCGTCACACCGAGTATGTATACCGGCGATTATCTTGGAAAGCTCGTTGTTTCGAGCGCGGTTCGTTAGCACGTGGTGACATTCAACCGCGGACGTCAATCTCGCAACTATTTTCAACCGATTCCTATTGAATACTGAACACGCACCACGGCTCAATTCCCGATACTTTCCGCGACCCTCTGTCCTCTTGATACTTTCCTATTGTAAATCGCGAAATAAACTGTTAAACGCGTCTCATCGAGTTAGAAGGTAAAAATCTTCGATTGTTTTATGATAAAACAGTCACGTACAACAAATATGCAGAATTCTTATCTTGATTTAATTTTATTCCTGATAGCACAACCACCGACTAGTTTTCAGCTTTTAGTTTCCATACAGAAAATATGATTATGATCTTAGCGAACGAAGAAGCTTGCTTCGTCCAAAAAGCAAAAGGTGCTTCAAATTTGTACGCGAGAGTGTATAATATACACATATGTGTATTTTACATTTACATATTTAATAAACGCATTTGACGTTAACATAGCGTCACTAGTGTCGTCATAGTATTAATCTTTAAAAGCTATCATCGATGCTATCACGGATCAAAGATATCACCGGATTTTTTAATCTTAGATAACGTTAAAATCAAACAAGCTCGATTCTTTCGTTATATTATTCGATATTAAACAAAAAAGAAAATAGAAGCGACTGTTTGCAATGGTTGCAAATAACGTCACGATGGAGAAGCAAAATTCGCATGGGCTGAAATTTCATCCTTTTTCGAGTGTTATATAATTTCACGCAATCTTGCGGGAAATATTTTAATTTTTGTAAAATTACGTAAAAGCCATCGATTTCGCTTTGACGCTCCAAGGTTTGAGAAACACCGATCCGAATCGATGGGGTGTATCCGGACAGCGTCGCGGAACAGGGTATCTATTTCTGTCCCGCTATCGATTCATCCCTTTCTCCCTTTTCCCCGGCGTGGGCACGTCTCGCCCGTGCACTTGGACGTCAACGACGATGTGTGTAACGCGCTGCTCTCTTATCGGTCGATGCTGACGTAGAAGCAGCTCGCGCCTCTATAAACCATTCATAGACGATAACGTTGGACTTTACATTGTGCAGGCTTATTTTTGCTCTCCGCGTTACGCGCTGCATTACCCTGTTCACCCTCCTCCCTACCTACCCTGTTCGCCATAGAATGCTCGATTCGATATCTCGCGCACAGATATTAAGAGAACATGTTAAGAAGCGATTCTACGTTTTAGAAAAATCAGCGCACACGTGCTCTGTTCCAAATGTAATGAGAATGCTTTATTCTTATACCTCGAATCGCTAAACTATTATGATCTATGCATCTTTTTATAATCCTAGTTATATACAGTGGCTATAAAAAGACATTGGGAAATAAGGATACGTACTAGCGCTTTTTCTAGCCACTGTATATAAGTACAATGATAGAAAGATGCATAGATCATAATGGTTTAGCAATTCGAGGTATAAGACGGATATAGTACAAGAGTTTTTTTTTGTACCAGGTTTCATAGTTCATTTTCATAGCATGAAATTTTTGTAGTCATGAAATTGAAATAATGAAATTTGATATACTTGTACCTATTAAGTTATATTAATTAATACAGTAAATGGTACTAATTACCAATTAGACGATTATGTTATGATAAGAGACGCAGGCGTGACACCAAAATTATCTACATTAATGATAATAATTATTATCTAAGTTAGAGAACTTTACGCGGTGAAGTATGTGTTAGATAAAGATCGTTACATTCTACGTGATCCAGAAAATAATCAATTAACGCAAATGCTTTTCTAAAAATAAATACGATATTCTACAAATTCTTTTCGCCGTCACTGTAATTCTTTCGCATACGAATTCCAAATTTAAGTAATATCGTTAAGTAATATCAGTAAAATGATAAATGTACATCTTCCAGCAAAACTAGCCAAAAAAATTCTGCTTTAAATATTCATTACGAAACTATTAAAAAGTGTGTCTCTACTGTCAATAATCATCTATAATCCACAAACAAAAACTCGATAAACAGGTACAGATCGTAATATACAAATTCGACGATGTTATCCTCACCAATACCTGTAACGCCACAGAATCCGTAGAAAACGAAACACGTTGAGAGGATCTGAGTATGTGGAAGAGAGCGGGGGGACGCGAGGAAGATCGGAATTATTTCTTTCTCTAGCGAGGAATGCATTCGCGCGAGAGATTCAAGGAGAAGGGACCGGGAATCATTCCCAGCGATCGTCCTCCGTTTTGCATAACAATGTGTTTCGTATAAAATCACACGGAACGACGATTGATCCCGGTTAACATCGATCCCGGAGCCGCGCGATGTTCAACGCCTGTTGTCGATCGACGATTTCCGGAGATTGGTTTTATTCCGTGCGAAACGTTTTCACGGATTCGCGAACGTATCCGATACGCCGTCCCCGAGCAACTCGTCCGTGTCATTGACCGACGACAAACCGGTGAACGAGCGAAAAGATTTTCGCGTGGCGAGCGAAGAAATATGCACGGGCGACGCGATGAAGTAAGCGCAAACACGCGGCTCGCGCAGTGTACACAGGCTGATTTATGTAATCCAACGGCTCCCTGTCGATCATTCAGCCTTACTACCGTTATTATCGAAAGTTAAGTACGCTTAACGGCGAAAGGGAGGACAAGAGAGAAAAAAAGGGAAGGTATATAAATAAGAAGAATATTGTCCTGTCTGAAGAGAATAGGCTAAGGTAGGGTTATTTCACTGGAACTAAGTAATTTGCCTTGTAATTCGCCAAAATCGGCTATGACCAATTGCTAGAGGAGCAGTGTCGTGCTTGAATAGAATAAGGCAAGGTGAAGTAGGATTATTCGAATTAAGTTAAGTAATTTGCCCTGTAATTCGGCAAAATTGGTTATGAACGATTTCTTACCGATCTGGAAGAATATTATCTGAAGGAAGAAAGGTAAGGTACGGTAAGATTATTTGAATCGAGTTAAGTAATTCGCTAAAATCAAATAAGATTTTTCAGCCATTTGGAAAAATATTGTCCTGTCTGGACGATAGAACAGACAAGTTTGGTTTGTCATACGAAGGATATTTCAGTCACGCTAAGTAATTTACTTTGTAATTCATTAAAATTTATTGCGAATAATTTTCTAAGCTGATCCACGTCTGGAAACAGGCTATTTGAAAATCACAAATCAATGACCAACAGTGAAATACATACTCGTGTAGCTGCACACGAGTCATAAGATAATTTAAATCATGTTGTTGCTTTGTCTCCGAATTATTAACACCGTTATGATATACGAACACGATAATTAACACGGTCAGTTTTTGGAAGAGTCAGTTATCAATCAGTCAGTATCGAGCCTTCTTATAATCAGTAATCAGTTAATTAGTGAGTATCGAGCAATCGTAGAGCGATCATCATCGTGCGAACCTACTCATTACCGTGTATACGCATAACGAGCAACACTTAGCGACCGATCACGAACTTTGTGCTACAAACAGTTTTTAATATATTTGACTACATCGAGTTCTCATCAGTAGATACACCAACACGTTCAATCGTCCTCCATACTCGTATATTATGTACACGCATTGATAGTTACAGTTTTCTATGAACACTTACTCGTTAGAATTATTCTCATTATTCTCGTTATTGTTTATTGCTCAATATTATCGTATCATTATGAAACTTTCCCAAAAGACATAGGGAAGAAATGAAACGCTTCAGAAGCCTGCAAAAATCATCCGGAGAAAAATGAAAAGTCTAATTCTACTTGAATCTTTCTTAATACTCGCTATAAATTTTCCAAACGACCTAATACAAGATCATTAGATATTATCTCTCACTAGTTTCACTTCTAAAAGACCGGAACACGTATCTGAGTGATCAAATTGATTTCTAGAAGATCTAGAAGCCAAGATGATCGATGGAATACAGTTCATCATCCTCGTCAGATGTAAAATATTGTCTTTCGCCAATCGATACAATCCTGTTCCTTTTCCGATGCTCGTCAATAATTCGTTGTCCGAAACGAAATTGACGAATGTGAATGCTGTCGCGAACGTGACGAATATGAACGTTGCACAAGATACGGTCGCGTTAACGTCAACGTCAAACGTCGCGAAGCGCGTCGTTCCGACGATGAAACCGTAAAACTCGAGTCGTTTGCGCATGTAACGTAATGACCCGTGGGTATTCAAAGGGGCTCGCGTTATTCCCAGTTCCATCGCAGGTAAACCAATTTCCACGAACGACAACTCCCGGCAGACGTTACTCACTTTTACTCGCGAGCTTTTCACAAGTACGCCGCACGAAACGTTCTCGACGAACAACAGGGCACGTCGACTCAGCGCATGGCTTAATTATTAATTAGTACGGTGGGCAGCACGCGTGTTCGGTCGTCGATTCTGGCATGTCTCGCGATTTTCATTGTTACAACCGTGTTTAATAATTAATGAAATTTTTATCGTCTGGTTAATCTCGTTCGACGCCGTGTACAATTAGCCTGTTGCTAATAATTTACGAATAGCGAGCATATAATCTTTCATTCCGAATATCATCTTTTAAATATCGATTTTACCTCGGTTTCCCTCGGGATATGCCAACATTATCTGCTAAATCCTTGCATCTAGAGATGGAGATATAACTAGATATTGAGACGATAATTTGAAAAAATATTATACAGACAGATACTGTTAATATATTTCGCTATTTAATTTATCTACCAATTAGTAGACTTTGGATGTATTTTCATGAATACGAATAACCGGTAAACGCTGTAACGAACATTGTAACTTTGTAATTGTAACATTAAATTTCCGATGAATGCATGAAAGCCTGCAACAACTCTACCGATTACCAAAAACGCTATGATACCTTTGAGAATCGTCGAAAATGAGATCATGAGTCTATGAAGAGAAACTCAATGATTCACGCGTTCCGTAATAAATTTCTATTGGTCAAAATTGTACTATAGCGAAAAGTACTTGCCAAACGGCTATTGATCTTTCAGAATTAGTTGCGAAAATATGTAAGAACGATATATGGTTTTATTCTGCTGTAAGGTTTTCTATCGGCTTTCTATCGGCTTCTCTTACGTGTGCGATACTTTTTACACAAGTTTGCAACATTTTTACAAAAATTTGAAGATCGTCGCATTAAATTGGCGCAAATTCGCGCAACGTTCGTGACAACCGGACAACGGCGTGTAATTCAGCGGGAAATCGTTAGCATTGTTTATTAAGACATCCGGTAACGAGCGACGAGCGACGACTTCGACGGTAGACGAGAGTGACGAATCGCGTTTGCCACTGAACAACCTTCTCCCGGAGTTTATGCGCGGAGAATCGTGTTTCGTCGTTTCAATTGAGATTATTAATGCTGCTCCTTTTTATTCATATTGTACGAATAAGATAAGATTCAATCGTCATTTGTTGTTTATTGTTGTTTATTGCGTTAGCGAGATAAAATTTAATTAAGGGTTGAAAAACGGTAGTCCATGTTCACGGTCTACGTGATGCGTTAGGGGATGACGAATCGCGTTTATGGTCTCGCACTCCTCTCACCATAGGAGTTTTACTGCCTTCGCAGTTCTTACAATTCAATGATCTTTTCTTTCATTTGTTCGCTCGTTGAAATATAGTAATTAACTATTCAATTCTACGTACCGAGTTAAACGTTATTCTATTAAATAATATCAAATCTTTTTATTCCTTTCTTTAAACAGCATTATTATTATTTTTTTTTTTTTTTGTAGAAATTATTTCATATATCGTTTCAAATTTCGGAATTTTCTCCATATTTCTTCATTTTACATATGGTATTTGCGAAAAGAGCCATGTAGCTAGGGAAAGAAAATTTGTCAGGAAATTGGTACGAAGAAGAAAGCTTAAGATAAATTATTTGTTAATAGCTTTTAAATGCTCAGATTGTCACATAGGATATTGTTTACGTGTGTTGTCTAAGAAATAGATCAAAGCCTTATATTCAAATATGATACGACATTTTTTTCTTGAAATCACTATTACACAATATGTAGACATTTTAATTCGTTTTCTGTGGATATTGATTGTCTGTGGATCATAAAAATGTTTTTAAAATACTAATACAACTGTTATGAAATTTACACAATTTTCTATCCTAAAAGATTAAAAGCGACGGTTTTTGGAAACGTCTCTCCCAAAGAGACATCGTTTTTTAAAAATTTGAAATTTCATATGTTACAATCCAATACAACACGCGTATTTGATCATTTACCGAAATGGTACTAGTTTAACGTAGGATACCTGGAATATGCGTCGGACAAAATTCTTTCACCCGAGCGAAATTTGCATTTTCAGCATGAAAGCTGCAACACTAAAATATCACGGGTCAAACTAGTGAAATTTTCACCGTAGTTACTACGCGGAGCATAATCTCATCCAAAAGGCATCCGTTATTATTTGCAGAAATAGTTCCAACAGTACGAGAAATTATGATTAAAGCGGAAAAGAATCGACGTTTATTTCAGTTCACTGATTCAGATTGTTCGACGACGTACGAGCAACGCGCGATCCAACTTTATGACGTGTGCATCATCGATGACGACCACAGCGGTTTTGGCAATAGCAACCGACTGGCTCATCGTTGGATCGCCGGCCAAGTATGACGAATGGGTGTTTATAATCTCAAGCCACGAGCCGTGTATGTTTCGAGTTATTACGTGTACGTATTATACGATGAAACGTTTTGGAATCGGTGCTTACTTCCTTAACCGCATGTTTGGCACATTTTGAGTACTAAAAACAAAATAGTGCGACGGAAATCGCGCGAAGAAAAGGAGAATCATCTCCAATTGGAACGTACAAAAAGGCTTTTTGGTTCGAAATGTCTCACGATGACTCACGTCGGTTAACATAAGCGTGCGAAATCGATCGAACAATTTTATTAGCCGATAAAAAATTAGAACGACTCATACGCAAGTTTGATTACAGATAACAGGCCAATACGGCTCTACGTCTAATGGTTGTCGTCATCGATGACGTCGTTGCACGTGTCAACTCTCTTATCAAACTAATCTCAATAATTCTTGACGTGTACATCAAACGTATTTCGGATCAAACAATCAACGTCATCGTAGGTATTACAATTTCGCGGAATGTTGGAAATTTCCGAAACTCTCCAGATGAAATTTTCTCTGTTACGCAATCGTGTCATCAAGTTTGCACGCGGTACGCAAAATTTCACTAAATCAACTGGTTCAGCTTCTAGCGTCGCATAGAGTCGAGAAAGGTTTAACCATGTTACCTTCTCTCCATCGTTTTCCGTTCAATTGTACTTTTCTAGCGTTAAAAGACATCTCAAGTTTGAGTGAAAGGTGAAGAAATTGTTACTGGTATGCGTTAAACATTTTCTTTGAAAATATTATTAAAACGAGATTGAAATACAAAAATTCGAGGATCGTAGTAGATCTGAATCAAAGTTAAACCGAAAACAATTTCTGATAAGGAGGGGATAAGCAACTTCTGGAGAGAAATAGCTGTATTTTAGTGGCAGCGAACGTGTTAATCAATTGAAATGATCGTCCCTAGTCTCTCGAAACAATGACATCTCGCCTCCCACAGCCCATTTCCCTCATCTAGTCGTCGCTGTACGTGAAATAACGAACCGTCTGTCAAGCTGCATTCCACTTTCCGTCTGTGACCCATATCCACGAACGACAATGAACTCTCAAGAAGCATACTCTAGATTTTTTTCCTTGTCAAGTGGAAAACAGATCGATGAACGATCGTACCAGACCGGCCGGCTCGTTTTTATCAGACCGGATGGCGTTAACACGTTCGAGTAAGTTCGTCGATCTTGGCCCGAGGCTCATCGTGTTTGCCAAATTTCCCGGGAGCCCAGTTCTCTCTGGCTCGCGGCTTTTACGTAACGCTTCGCGATTTCCATGCTCTCCACTACATGTTTTCCTTTCATGTGCGGCGAGATTCGAGACGTCGATTCCAGCAACCAGCCAAAATGACTGTAGCCAGATTTTTTACTCTTGCAGTTACTAAAAACATACGAATATCTTTGATGATATTTGCTTTCGTTGAGACAGAAATGCGATTATTACATTGGCTCAGGAAAAGTATCTGGATATTTACCATAGAAAGCTTTCACGTTTATATATTGTACGTGTCGTGTAAAACATTTTCAAGTTTCGTTACACGACTCTCATGATTATATTGGTTAAATCGATAATGATAACGAAACTTGACGATGGATGATTGCTCGTTTAAACAGTTCTGCGATCTCTGCGAAAAATATACTTGCGCTAAATATGTCGCGACTTCTATGTACATTTTCACATTTGTTTCGAACTTTCCCAGTGTATGTAATCGAATTTCAAAATTTCAAATGTATTGAAAAAAGTTGCCAACAAGTGTTAGATTATATTCGCTAATCACTGTACGTTCGTATAGTTTTCTAAAGATACAAAGACAGAAAAATATATTCTACAAAATTCACAGTAGATTACATCTGAAATCTGTTCACATTCGTAGCTTTGCTACGTATACATCGATCGTACGCTGGTACATTGTAACATGAAAATCGAACGTTTTCAATGAGAACGAAGGAACCGGTGAAAAATGTTGGCTCGCGAAGAATTTACAGTTTCCAGACGAGGGAAAGAGGGAAAGACGGAGGGCGTATAAACACTTAACATCGCGGGGAACGCCAATGAGCCGAGAGAAGAAGGTGACTCGTTCCCTTTTACCCGCCCACCGTAGGTTCGTGCATGATGTACGATTTCCTGTCTTATGGGTCGTACAATAATAACGAAATGTCAGGAGTGTACGTACGATTTACTTCGCGTTACCATACAAAGCCACGACACTTTAAACAATGATCTATGAAAGCTGCTGCCCGAACGTCTCGTCCCGTCACTGATTCTGAATGAGAAAAAAATCTCGTCTCCCATTGGCTACCTGCGAACTCGCTGGGAAATTGTGAATGGCACTATGGAGTCGACCGTTCTCAAACTCGAGGAATTTATTCTCGTAATAAGGATATGATGGCTCGTTCTATGAACATATTGTACGTATTGTATTCGAAAAAGTTCAATGAAGTAGCTGAAACTGTGTAGGTAGATGGTAGTATTGGAACTCGAAGAAGACAACTGTGACAGTTTAACGAACTGAAAATGTCGAGGTCGGTTGGTTTTGACAGGAAGGTCTGCTACACTCAATGCGCCGATTACATAACGAAGGGGTTAAGCGAGGGTTCAAACGCATCGAGGGAGTCGAACCTTCGCGAACCAACCACTTGTTAACGCATCCAACTTGAATGCAACTTTTTCAAACCGCAAGAATTAAACGACGAGATGAACGACTAGAAAGAATGAAACATACGAGTTTGCGTCTCGTAACTATAATATCATTTAACACTAGAACTACCAATAGTTAACACGAAGCTATTTCTATCAAAACCAGTGAAGAAAATAACTGGTTTTTATATTTTTATATTTATTTTATATTTATTGATTTATTGCTTTCTTACAGAAGGAATTCCATGTTATGTAGTATATTTTTGGTATTATTGATTCATCTGCGATCATGATCCCTAAACAAGGGTTGACACATTTATAAAATTGTAGAACCGGACATTTTGATTTGTATGGTATTTCTAGTGTTATCATCTAGCGATGTAGCGATCGATTCGGAATTTTTCTGATAACTGATATCATCGTATCGAATGATACGCGGTAAAAATTTAAAAAACGAGTGGGAAGTTGTACAAAACGAGGAATCTGGTTAATTGGGGTTCAATGAACAGATTGCAGGACCCTTTTACACTTTGACAAGTACCAGTCATTTTGATTGGTGTTGGTATAAGTAGCCTTGATACAAAATTATTTTGAGTTTGAACACGCAAAAAACAAAATAAAATGCATTATATTATTCTTGTAATCACCGTTGCAAAAGTCATTACATCATTGTGGAAAAAAATATAACATGAAGTGGGAATTTTAAAATAAAATTGTAAAAACAGTCAATTCGACTGATGTGGTAGTTCTAATGTTAAACAAATTGTTGCTTCTTACCCGAGCACAAAGTGTAAGATGTAATTAGAAGCAACGATTAGATATAATTAGAAATATGCAAAACTGAACGGTTACGAAACCTACTGTCACAAATTTCACTTTATCGTATCTTGAGCTCAAAGTTCAATTTCTTGCTGTAGTAAAATATTCTGTTGCGCAGGTTCTATAGCTACGAATGGATTGCTGGTTTTTACGCGTTTTTGGGAAATTGGAAGATGCAAAAACGTACAGAGTGCACATGGTACGTAGAAACATAGAAATTATCCAAAGTATGGTGTACTCGTTACAATATTTGGTACACGAAACAATTTTCCACCCATGTGTAGGTTCCATTTTTTAAATTATCTTCTTAAAAATATAAACGCGTATAAATATCCGCAGTCTACAACGAAACAAGTATGAACGACTATCCTACTGTATATCTTCCTTTCCGATAATCTTTTCGATCCTTTCTTGGGGGCAAGAGAAGGATAAATTGTTCTCAAATACGATTTCAAGCGTGATATACTTGGATTTTTATCAAAATTAATAAATAAAATAAGATTTATATATAAACGTATAAAAGTTGAAAGTTCTTCGGTGGTTTTATACTTACAAGCAATTATGAGATTCAGTGTACGTATTATACTATCAAGATGGCAAGCTTATGGAAGAATTTTTAAGGCTCGACCAGTTTAAGATTCAGATTGATTCCGAGCGAAGATTCCCGTTTGTGTTACACATATCAAAAACTCCATGTAGAAACGAATAATTCTATTTATGTACGAGGGAAAGGTTAGGCGTGGTCCAGCAACAACCGTCCAGCGCTCTTCTAATCGTTTCCTCTCGGAGGGGGATCGTTTGGGTTTCTAATCTTTCTTTTCGTACGAATTCAGGCCGACGGCGTCGACCCTTCGGTTTACCGAAGCCACTACACATAAACTACGCTCGAGTGTCCCAAATTGCTCCTAAAAGACATCACCGATCGCACCCTTACTTTTCCTTCCGATTCTCCCAATAGTGTAAATCACGAACGATCAAGGTCGATGAGGAAACTTTCGAAAGCAGACAAAAATACGAATAGACGAAAGTGCATCGCTGTTCACGAATACTAGGAAACCTACTTGTTGCATTTATTCGAAAATTCCCACAAATTCTACCACAATATATTTTATATTTTACGTTACAGGACACACGCTACGATGGAAATGAATTACAATGGAAGCGAAGATCACAAGCTAAGCTTCTTAAACTGCTCGTTTAAATGAAAAGGGAAGAAACTCCTAGATTTGAGATTGTACATTTTTTAAAAACAAATGATAAATCGATGAAGAAGAAACTTCCGTAAAAAGATCAATGGCTACGATAATCGATATTTTGAAGATATTTAGAGAGCTGGATCAACTTGTATTTGATCTTCAAAATCAGATAGAGGGAGATTCTTGTTTAAACAGATCGATCGACGATATTCAAAATTTCAAAGTTGCTTCCCAGCCAAGAACAAAATTAAACACACTGTATTTTTCCTATGCTTTTCAAACTTGAGATAAGTTTAATTAGAAAAGAAAAACAGCGCAAAGCTTTCAACTTGAGTTGATACTTATGAACGAACATCCGTACTGTACATGAAAGATTTATTTCAATTTTAAATTGAAAGGCAAATCACGATTCGCAGGTCTCCTTTCCTCTCGCCACAGTCAGCGTTTCTCGCCATTGTCTTTAAACGACACGCTCACGCCCGAGCTCGTTTCGCTAGCTTTTTTACGCCACTGACGATCGAGCCTCTTTCATTAATCGTCACGGTCGGCATCCTTAATGACATTACAGCGCGTCGGAAGATCGAGGACCGCGCTGTCTGACCTCTTTTCTCCTATCTTTCGCATCAACCCCTAATGTCTGCACGCGTATATCTATAGCACCAGTCATATAGATCGGGTATATAGTGTCACCCTACCTAGAGCTGTCATTCTCAAGTTTCTAACGTATGTGCCCTTTAATGTCAGAAATGTGCGCTTCACGAACATCTTAAAACACGTTTACCGTATTTTCACTCGTATTCTGCTACGTTCTTGTTCCACGTTTATGCCGTTTGATCTTGACTATCGATGTTTTCATTATCTTTGTTTCTATTAGGTTGTAGGTATACGAAACCTTCGATTTCTAAGGATTTATACAGATTTTTATATTGAATTTTATATTCATACTCATTGTTCATCGAATCTTAAAAATAATTACATATCTATAACATAGATAACGATAGAGAACAATTGAGGATATTTCGAAAATCAGTGGAATAAAAATTAGACATTTCATGTATCACACGTTATCGTAAATGCTGTGTCGCATAATCTTCGTGACTGCGAGCTAAGTAATTAACAGATCGATCAGACGTTCGAGTTTACATGTCCAACGAAGAAATGAAGAGAAACCTACGAAAATGTCACTTTTTCGTACTTCAACTTTAACATGTTTCTATATCTTAGAATCTATTCTCTTTTATCTTCACACGTAAATGACCTTCGCGTTCGTTTATAAATGAAAATCCTTCATCAGGTTGTCGTACACAGGGCACCAAGTATCGATACTTTCCTTTTACAGTTCCACTTCTTTATTTAACCAACCACCTCGACCACAGCCGTATTAATCTGCTGTCCTTTTCACAGCATAGTCTATACGCGTTTGACGATAAAAAAGATATAACGGGCAACATTAAACGCGCTTATTTCTCATAGTACCTATACGGTATGCAGTCGTCGACGTTTGTAAAATTAGAACACGTATATTCACACTTCGCAAACAATAGACAGCTACGTCCGAAGGGTTAATCGCGTAATTAATCACCGGTCAACGTTATCGTTAATCTTATCTCCAACAGCGTGCTGTTCGTTCAGCAATAATCTTAATATTCACCCTTGTGTTCCAGTCTATTCGATAAAATAACAATCAACATTGTCGTTGATCGTCGATGATTAAAACGACTTTTATTCGTTGTCAGTGAAATCTTTCTCGATGGATGGCGGGCAAGCGGTTGTCGCGGTCCGACGGCAACATCGCGTTGATCTTTCGCTCGAGTTCGCGCGTTCTCATTCGCCGATACATCGTTCTTTTTCTTGTTGTTTGTTGGGACGCCAATCGAAGATACCCGTCACCAGCGAAGATCGCGAAAAAAAGCAGAGCGTTTTGCATTTGACAAGCGAAGCGGAACAAGGTGCAAGCGACTATTTGAGACATCGGAGAGCAAAATTGAAGTTACAGTTTTCTGAATACGAGTTTCCTTCGCGTCAATTTCTACAAATGTATTAAATCTATTAACCGAGTAGTTGCTGAATCAAACATTTCTGTGATTATAGAGTTAGAAATTGATAGAAGAGAACCGAAATTATAGATTACGATTGGATTCCAGTCTTTGCAAGTATAAATATAATTTAATTTTACCAGAGACTATGTGACACATTAAGGAATAAAAGATTCATAAATACAGAAGTTGTTACATCAAAATCATTCTCGTTGAAAACAGGTTAATCGCATAAAAGTAGAGGAACTCGTTTCTTCCAAATCAAGTCCACATAACATAACGAAATTAGTTACACTGAATATTATGTCCGCGATAGAGAATTACTCGGTTTATTAGTCCACTTTTGCTCTCGATGCCTCGTCGTAAAATACAGTCGGGTGAGAAATAGGTAAAAGCCATTAGTCCATGCTGGAGTCTTCGGATCCATCGACGTTGTCATCGATATGATCACACGGAAGATTCCAGGCTGTCGTTAAATTAAAAGAGAATATCTCTTACACTTCGTCTACCGGTCCACGATAAGACAATGGAAAGGAAACATTCTGTCTGCGAGTATCGGTCCGGCGAACGAGAAAATCCGCGGTGCCAACGAGAATTCATAGTATATTTCAGAACAGAGGCGAAGTTAATCGCGGCAGGATCTTAACGGGGCCCGCGGTTCGACGTTTCGCGGCCAACACCGTCGACGTTGGCGCGATACACCCGAAGGCCCTCGAGCCACATTCGAGTGGTGACAAGAAACTTAATAGCCGGTCTTGAAATACAGGTTTCGACGTGTCGCTCGTAAAGATCGATTATCACCGAGTGTTTAGATCGGCGCCAATACCGGTAGCAACGTGTTGCCGCGCACCAAGAGGCGATCCAATCCTACGAAAAACTGTCTTCAGGCGCAGCTATGCCTACGCTGAGCGTATCCATCCTCGCGTTGTATTCGATCCATAAAGAAATTCCCGATAAGAAGCACGTAGCCGTATCGTGGACCACTCGACGCTCGAGGTTCTAGACTCTGCACTCTAGATTTAGTGGCGACAAATCACCGTGATCTGCTCGCTATTTCTATCTTCGAGGAGACACCTCCTGGAATCGTCTACGTGAAATGAATCCTAAAAGGCCTCGACTTACTAAGGTGTCAAACCGAGTGATAACGTTACCTGAAGGTGGTGGCGGTGGGTGGTGATGGTGATGGTGGTGATGATGGTATCCGAGTGCAGGAGGTGGCGGAGGATAAACTGCTCCCCAGATACAAGACGCAGCCGCAGCGGCCGCCACCTGTTGCTGATGATGGTGATGGTGATGTTGCTGCTGTTGCTGTTGCTGTTGTTGCTGTTGATGTTGTTGTTGTTGCTGCTGCTGTTGCTGCTGCAGGAGCTGCTGTACCTGAGCGATGTCTACGAATTCTTGCAACTCGCCGTCGGGCTCCGGGCCGGTTTCGCGTAGCCGGCCCTCCGACGAGGGCACCACCGCGAACGGATTGCCGCTGTTATGCTGCAAGTGGTCGAAACCCGCGAGCGGATTCGCGGGCTCGTAATTGCTGCGCCCGGTCGTGTGTTCGCGGCGCATCGCCAGTGCCAGCATCTTTTCAACCTGTCGCGCCGCCGGCCCTCGTCGCGGTGCCAGTCGTCCACGTGCTCTCGCTCCTCTTGCCTTCTATCCGCTGCTCGCCAACCACCGACGGCACCCTGTACTCCTTTATTCTCGTCGACGATGACCACGACGAGGACGAGGACGATAGCCGCGATAAAGAGCACGAGCGTGGTAACGAAGAGGAGGCCAGGCTATCGCACATGTCACGACGTCACCGACGACGCGAGCGTCACCGTCGCGTCCGGTCGGTCTCTGTGCGCGCGACGGACGATCAACGGAGCGATTCGACGCGACAACCGGCCGCAGGAAGTCGCTGTTAGAGAAACGTCAACGAAATCACTGTCGCGATCGATCAGTTCCTCGTTCGACGAACAGGACACTCGCGGAAGCGTTTGGACAGGCCAGCGGACAGCCACCGTTCGAGATGTTTGCGTTTCCACTCTCGGGGACAACGGATAAAGAGAGATTTTCACGCGGGCGGTGTTCCAACGGAATCGTCGAAAGATACTTTTTTCTTTTTTTGTTTCTTCGGCCACTCGTACGACAGGTAGAAAGCGCGGCACTGGTGGATCAAATTTCTCCCTGTTAATCAGGAGGAGAAGAAAGCGTCGGAGAAATCTTTCCGCGACAGAGTTGCTGGTTGCCCAAAACTTTATCCGAAACTCGCAAACTTCCCAAGTGTCCAACGTATTACGGCGGATCCAGTCGACTTAGTGTCGTAATCGATCCGTCGACGTCTTCGTAGAAATCCAATAGAAACTATTGCCTGGATGGAGTAACAGGACGACTTTGACACTGGAGCGTTCTCAATTCCGCGCTACGGTCGGAAGTTGAAGGTTCGCTCGTAGTTCGCGCCCGATAAACCGACGTACCGGCGCGCGTGCTGCCCGGTATCGTATCACTGGTGGATCCTGCTCTTTCTCGCTCTGTTCGTCCTCTTCTCCTCCTCTTCTTCCACACCGAGTCGGTTCTCCCTTCCTCCCGTACGACCAGCCTGCCGCCGCCCGCCCGTCTCTGTCGCTCACCGAGCGTTTTCCGGTCTGGATCACCGGCGGACTCTCCCCGAGAGAGTTCGTTTCTCTTCTTTTTCCTTGGACCAAGGGGTCCACCAGCGACGTTCCTCTCGACGACTTTAGGAACTCGTACAACGTCGAGGAACGGTTCGTGGATGCTGGAGCCGGCGAAGCAGCCAAAGGGGTTCGCGATGGTCCGCGGTAGACTAATAAAGAGCGGCTCGCGCGGGAAGTGGTCGGTCGCCTCGAGAGAGCGCTCGCGCGCGCGGAGAGAGCGCGCGAGGAGGCTGCTGCCGCGGCTGCTGGTGCTCCTGGTGGTGTTGCTGCGGGTGGCAGTGACGGTGGCGGTGGCGGTGACGGCGGCGGCGATCCTCGCGACCGGCGAGACGAGATTCGCTGGCGTCACGTGTCGTCAACATCACCCCGTGCATACTCCCGATACTGTACACGCTCCTCACCTATACGCGAGCCTCCCCTCCTTTCCTTCTTCCTCGAGACGCCCTGATCCTCGTCCGTCGCCTCCTCTCCTCGTCCGAGACGTTTCTTTTTTTACTCCTCTCTTTAAAACGCACACGGCAACGCGCACCGTCTTCGTCTCCTCCGCTCCTTTCGAATCATCCGTCTCTCCCGCGTGTCTCTCCGCGATTTCCATTCATTCCTTTCCCCCGCCCTTGTTCCCGCCTCACCGTCGCCCCTCTTCATCGCGACAGCACGCCAACCTTCATCTCTCTTCTCTTCGTCCGTTCTTCTTCCACTCGTGATCCTCCCGCTTCGACTTGTCTCCTCGCGTGCTTCTTCCTTCCTTCTCCTACTTTTCATCTTGCCTCTAACCTTGTCTCGCTTGTTCGTACACCGTCTCCTCCTGTGTGTTCCTCTTGCTCCTCTCGCGCGATGATTCCCTTCCTCGACGCGCGCGCTACGAAACCTCTCTTTCTCTCCCTTCTGTTCTTCCCTCCTGTTTCCTCTCGCGGAGGTTTGAACACCAACGCGTTCATCGCCGGTAACACTGCCAACGTTCGCCGGGTGACGTCACTGGCGTGGGCGCACCCCCACGCCAGAGAGAGCGCGTCTTTCTTTGCTTCTTTCTTCCTCCCTCCTCTTTCTCATTCTGCCTCATACTTGTCCCCCTTCTCTTCGACTTCTTCTTCTTCTTCTTCGTCTTCTTCTCTTTTCGCATTTCTCTTCGGCTTCGCGCTCGTCCTGGTAACTTCGCCTCGACTTATCTCCTTTCGTTGCTCGCTCGCGCGCCTCCAAACCACCTACCCGATCCCGCGTCGTTACAGACACGGCAGATTTCGACGCCGGAAGTACGGGAATCTCGCGGAAATTTTCGGTCCGGTCTGCCACGCGTCGCGACCTTGAAATTGGAGCGTCCAGAGAGAGGGACGACCGCGCGAGGAGAAGGTTGAGGTCGATACTCTCCCGGGTTGGATGACTTTTACCGTAAACACGCTGCCCCCGCGTCGTCCACGCTTCGTTCCTCCCTTCGATTCCGACTAGTCGATCCTTCGTCTCTCCCGTCGGACAAAAGCATCCTCGTGGAATAAAGAGGTCCTTGGATATTCAAATTTCTTTCGTCTTTGTTCTGTCTTAGCCGGACAAGGCTACGGCGGGTGCGCGTGTTCTGACGAACTGTCATTTCGAGAGCAATCGAATATGTATACACATAGACTCTTATGTGTGTACGCATTTCGATTCTCAGGTGGTTCATTCGTAAAGCTGCGTTTAGAACAAGCGAGCAAGCGTTCGCTCGTTGTCGTTTAGTTTAAACGGCCATTGAGCGATCTGTTCGTATATTCATTTACGAGAAGATCTACTCGTCGCAGAAGTCCTCGTCACGAGATTTTAGATACCAGCAGCTCTTTAAGATACCACCATTGTACCATAGAATACGATTGCTAATAAAAGTACAATGTACATACAAATGAAAATGATTCGTTTACATCGGAAGAGCTGCTTCTCGCGACGAAACGTGAAAACGAGGAAGGAAGGAGCACTCGCACTTTGATCATAGCCTAATGCAGCGTCTATCTTCATACATACTGATTGTCTACGAGAAAATATAGATAAAGATAAAGATGTTACAATTCCAAATATATAATCGACGGACTTAATTCTGAATAGTTTACAGATACAGAGATTCGTTTGTACATGGAATAACGGAGAAACGATGGCAACGAGCGCGAATGAGAGCGACGCGTATTTCGGCACGAGCCTCGCATGCATTATCTTTACGCGCGTAGGGATAAATATCCGCTTGGCTGGCACGTAATATTAGGGGCACAAGTGGTTCGTTAAGTGCAGGTTTCGACGCGTGCCAGAAGCGCGTCACGCGTATTACGGTTTGAAAGGCAGCGCGATGCTCTGTCTTCGGGCTAAACGAAGGGAAGAGAAACCGCAAAAAGCGATGCTCGAGCGAAAAGCGACACACTCGGAAACTGTAGACGCGTTTTTAGCCTGGTCGCTAATATACCATTTGAACGACACCATCGAGACTTCCTTCGCCACATGGACAGACTCGTTTCCTCGCCACGGTCTGTGAAAACTTTGAGTTAGAAATAGCTCGGACGAAGAGAATCTGTCAAAAGATAAACTCATTCGATGTGAATTAAGATGGAGATAAGACGGAGAGATGTCCCTCGCGAGTTCCCATAAAGCAAAGATCCTATTCTTTAATTGAAGCCATTAAATTTCAAACATGGAATCGTAGCGCAGTGGCCGGTAACGAGACCGCGTTTACGAGCGTGGTAGCTGCAACTGTAAAAGCTAACGACGTCCTTCGCGCTAGCAGACACAACGTTCGATACGATTCGATCTTAATCTCTCCTACTCTTTCTATTCTCCTCTTTTTCCCTCTCGTTCTGCGCCGCGACAATTTTATCATTACGTCGAAGCAGAATTGCATGCGATGCTCGAAAGATAAGACCGGCAGAAGATGTCCTCCAGCGAGCATAGAGGTATCGAAACAGGTCAGTCCAGTTTTCGCAATTATGTCAAAACGACTATTCCGACGTGTATACCCTCTAGCTAAAAAGGGTTGCAACTTCCCCCCGGAACGTACAACGACGACCAGCGTCGGCGTCGTCGTACCGATCACCGGCGTGAATATACGCGCAACCGCTCTCGTTGCCTCCATGACCGAATAAAGATACGAGGTCGCGAGCGACCGTGACTGAACGAAACAAGGAAAGAAGGACGGACACCGGAGGGAAGAGAACAGTCACCGTGAGGCGGGACGAAAATTCAGCGGTATCGTATCGGCGTGCACGATGAAACTGAAACGAAGAACCGACACGTACAGCCGCGTCTCACCTGATCGATCGTTTAAAGAATCATAAATCCAACGATAATGATTTCCACGAGTGGCGAGCAACAAGGGATATCTGACACTATAATTTCTCGGTCTTCGATTACTCGAGTAGAACCTTTTCCCTCCTCTCCGCGTTCGCTGCGGACCGAGTTCTCCATTAACCGGTGTACCCTCGGGCGTTCGTACGATTTTTAAACGAACAAAAGATTCGTGGCGTTATTTCGACCCGACAGGTCCGTTGTAGCGATACCGCGGGAACAATAGATAGTCCGAAGATACGAGGCGCGTTCTCGATGATCGAGAACGTTGAACGAGTCGTGTATACGAGCGTGTATGCGAGAAACAAGGACCAAATTGAGGCGAAGAAAAAAATGTCGATCCAGGTCCCGTTTCGCGACTGGTCTAATCGTTCTCCTTAAACCGGCAGGGGGATCAGCCGGGTGTAGAGCCGCAACGGAGAACGAGCAAAGAGGACGATGACGGTGACGGCGATGGTGGCGACGACGATAACCGTGGTGGTGGCCGCGGCACAGGCACACGCCATATCTGGCGAGACTATTCTACGTGGGCTCGATCCTCGCCTCGGCTCGCCTCTCCCTCTCCTCCTAACCGAGCAAACACACCTTTTTAGCGGCATTACATTAATATCGTAATGGCACGGGATCAAGCGAACGAGTCCGCCTGCCCGAAGGCGCGCGCTCATCTTCTGCAACAGAGGAACGAAGAAGGAGAGACCAAACCTCCTCTCCTCTTCGTCTTCTTCTTCTCCAACTTCTTCTTCTTCTTCTTCTGTTTCTTCTTCTTCTTCTTCTTCTTCTCTTTCGTCGACGACGTTCAAGCCTCCCCGCGGATACGCTAACTGTCTCGCGTCCGAGTGGATCATTTGTCTTCCTCAGGGAAGAACAACTGCGCATATCGCGGACTCCAGGGATTCTCCGTCGGCTGGCACGAGCCATTCTCTACACGGAGATGCTCGCCTCTCTCAGTGTGTTCTGAAATTTGAATAAAATTTACCGCGATTGTTCTTCGGGGATAGTACGTACGACTAATTAATAGACGGAAAGCAAATCTTTTATTTGAAACGTGATTAACGATCCTCTTGTGTTTGATATTCTCGTTCTCGTCATTCGCCTTCGTTCGTATAGACGTGAATCGATATTTGGCGAAGACAAAGGTGTTTGAAATTCGTGTGCCAGTTGATCGATGTTCCCTCGGTGGATGGAGCACCGTTCAGAAGAGCAAAGCGAGCCACCTCCCGGCCAAGACGTCCCTGACGAGAGTATATCCGCTCTCTCGGAGAGACATAATTCGAAATTGTCGGTTGGGTCAAAGGGCAGAGCCCGGCTACTTGAGCGAGTTGACTCTGCCGGTCTCTGGGGTCACGTGCCACGGCTTCTTTACTTCTTCTGACGTTGCCTCTCCTCGCGTCGTCTTCGAGATTCCACCTCCCTGTGCGAGCGGATCGGTCTCTTCTGGATGCTCGTAACCTCTCATTCAACTCGTTATCACGGCCATTAAAAATCTCTTCATCGGCCGGGAAACGGTCGAATCACGTGAACTCGTATCTAAATCCTCCATCTTCTTGTTCCCGAACTTTTCACGTTCGTTCTCAATTTCCCGTCGGTGATCTTATCGACGAACACGGTTCGATGAAATAAAGCAGCTCTAAACGTCTGTACTATCAGGGATATCTCGCGTGGCTGATGGAGAAAGGGAAAGGAAGGAGGAATTCGTAAGATCTAACAAGACGACGAAGGGCGACGAAGAAAGAGAATGAGAGAAAGAAACAGGACAAGGCAAGAGAAGTCTGACGCGGTCCTGCAGCAGCCGAGAGAGCCAAAGTGACCTCATCGGATGTGGCTCTGATTCGCTCAATTCGTCCACGACGTTCCAGAGAGCTCGTGCGCGGTCGCGCGCATCAACGCGCCAAGGCACGGACGTGTCGCGCGGAAAAGGAGCCTTTGCGCGATTGCTATCGTCTTTGCCTCATTATTCCATTATGATGGCGTGTGGCGTGTGCCGTACCCCATTCGCCCTGATTGCCAGCGCCTTCTCCCCTCCTCGCTGCTCTCCTGCACGCTTCGAACATCGTCTCCTCTCCTGCTCTCTCTCTCCCTCCTCTCTCCTCTCTCCTCTTCCATCTTCTCTTTTTCCCTCGATCATGTTCGTTCCTCTTTCGCCTTTCCCTGTTCCTCGCTCGACTATTACCGATGCTTTCCACCAGATACATCTCTGTCGCACCAGCGGACGTTCTATGCGCGAGTTTCGTCCTTCTCGTCGCGCGAACGTCTTCGTTGGCCCGTCGATTTCAGCCGAGCACGCGTACACATCGCCGTGACGATGATGTGCGTGATATTACGCCGGCTGGCAAACGTGAATCCCTGAGAGTGCAACGAAGAAGGAGATCGGCGTAAGAAAGGGACGGCTGGTAGGGAAAAGAGAGAAAAGTAAGATGAAAAGGGGCGGCGGCGGGGGCGGTGGCACGGGGGAAAGGGAGTCGTCGAGGCGAGAGGGGACGAAGGTGGATGGACGACGGGACAAGGTAGGGCAGAGACTCTCAAACGGTTCGGAACAGGTTCCAGGACCGTTGCTTACCTCGCCCCATCCGCCGGTGGGTGGAGAACGAGTTACAGTACGCGCGCCGGCTACGGAAGACACCTGGTTTTCGGTTAAGCGCGACTCGAGCGCGGCAACGTCGGACAGAGAGAAGGGAGAAGAGAAGTACCTACACGGCTGGAGCCGAGACTTTTGAATATGGGCCGTGGCTCGATCCTAACGCTTGTCTCTAAACCTTTGGCTTCGTTTCTTCGTGGCTCATCCTACCGGAGTCTTATTGGACTTTTATTTTGTCTCTTTTGGGATTGTACCAAGTTGATCGTTCTTTTGTATTGCGAATATACTCGCATCCTTCGTTCAGCGGTAGAGTAGGACACCTCCTGGCTTCGTAAAAGACGCGATGATTCGTTTAAATCGTTAAGGAAACGATTAATCGACCATGATTTTGCGTTCGTGCAAGATACGATGCAAGTTTTTCCAACAACTATTTCTATCAGCTACCAGAAGAAGATAACGTATCAAGAATCATACGCGTTGAAAATATTTTGTACGAACTAACTACCGAGGAAATATTTCATGTAAACTTGGAATTGGAAATCGCGTATAAGAAATCGCGTATGAAGTTACGTATGCGAACGAAGCGATTTTCTCATATTTGTCTTAAACTGGAGAAATCTTTCTTCTGTTGGTCACATTGGGAACAAAATATTAGGTCGAAAATGACTGAAGAATGCAGAAGGGTTAAGAAGGTTCTCCTAAACTAATAGGAAAACATCTGACGTCATCGGTACAGGTACATAGCGATATTTATATAGTAAATACACGCAGTAGTATGTACAATAAGCAGACAGTAAGATATACTACCGCTAGATTTTTAAATATCGAACTTAAATTTATGCTTTGGCGATTCCATGAAGAGGTATTAATAATCTCCTCCTAATTACTAATTCATCACAACTTCAACACTCTGCTAAAATTGCGCACTATTGCTACAAATCGACCAAAGTGTTCACATACTGCAGTAAGCGATACACGCAAAGATGTACGTTTTATCAGGCCGTATAGATATCTGCGTGTTACGAGTCGTATATCGCAGTGGAATCTTTGAACGAATACACGACACGGATAATCCAGATATCATCAAGAAGCTGGCACTCTGGTCGGCCGATTTAGCGAAATGAAATGAAGCGAAACGCATTACATCAGGAGTCGCCGTTAATGTCCAATTACATCGGGAATAGGCGACTCGAATACGCTCGTTACCAGATCCGACAACCCCCCACCCACTTTTCAACGCTCGACTCTTTTGAAACCTGTCTTTTTCCCGAGTTTCGACGCCGAGCAATATCGTTTGCCACGTAATCGTCTAGCCGAACTAGTCGAATAAAGAGGTCTCCTTAACAAAAATACTGGTACAACGTCGATCGTGTACTTCCGTGGATAGAAATCATCGGCGAACGGATGATTCGCTGATCCCACGATGCCCGATTGCCGTTCAAGAACAATGGCTTCGGATAATGCGGAATAAAGTACCCTACGTACGCTCACACACCGAGATAGCCGATTGTAATAACGTTATGCGTTCCGGGTTTACACCTAAAAATACTCGTAGCCTGTTGCACACGCAAAATGCACGATAAATCTTCGGCTGAGGCTGCGAGACCATACGGCCAGTTTCTCGGTATCGTTAGGCTCGGTGAAAAATTAACCTGCCACTTATGCCAGATTCACTAGAAATTCCTTTTGTTCTTGGCTGTCCGTTGAGAAGCGTAGAAACCTCGAAACGACACAACACAACACCTCGAGGTACGTATTGAATTTAAACGCAGGTTTCAACTAACGCAATCCGGTCACGACCATTAACGCGGCCCGTGTCGCACGCGTCCGATCTGTTATTTCGTTTCTATCCGCTTTACAACCGTAATGACCGGATGTTTTGCAAAAAATAATAATTAATGGTAAAACGGCCACCGGTGAGACGAATCGTGCACGTGGGGGTATAATTCCACGGTGGGATGACAATAAGGGTAAACCGGTATTTTAGCGGCAGCTCGCCGTTTCTCTAACACCCGAAACCACCCACAGTTCGCGTGGTTTAAGCGAATTTCTGCTGTATCGAACGCAATCAGTTGAATCACAGAAATAGCCAAGAAGACCGATCATTGGATTATTGCGGATGAAACGACTAAGTTCTTAATTCTGATGCGAGCACTGCATCAGAATTATATGTCAGTTAATATATTATGCTAGAAAGGAGGAACGTTTTGCTAGCTTCGTACGTATGAACCTTAGGGAAATAAATTGATTTTTTATTGGACGATGTTCTACATACAATGATAATACCGCAGTATAGAATTTAAGCGCTATTTCCCTTCTTAAATACTTATTGAAAATGCCAATAAATATTAGATCATTGTTTCTTGGCTTTTGTCTATGCCATCTATCCGAGTCAATGGAACATTGAATTTTCTCTGCAACTAACAGGTGACACGTACATGATTTTCTACAGAAACACTTTCCATTTCCATGAATTTGGACTACATTGAAGAATAAATTTCCTTTCCCTCCTGAAAATCTTGTTCCTTGGCGCTTACGATGTTTTCCACTAGCGCTTTTAAATTATCAAACAAATAATAATAAGTTAAAATAAACGATGACCAAGTATCTTTTAAAAATTCAATAATATTATTATTGGTCGGTCTATATACTTATAAAATGTTCGACGAAATGACAAAATCGTACAGTTAATCTCAAAATCCAGTAATAGAAGGTTCCATTAATATGTTCTAGCAATCAGTTGCCAGCATGTTGAATGTACAAACTTTCTATAGACAATGAAATATGTAGATAATCATGATTTTTTCCTGCGATCTTCGATCGATATATACACTGAACACTTCCAGTCAATAAATTCTAAATGATTTCTCAGCCACTTCATATACAACAATCTAATTTTAACTTTCCCCGGAAACACGAGGGAACTAGACGGTGTCAACAGAACCAAGCTTCCGTTACACACGGTACTAAATTTTCATTTTTTATCGATAATCTCTTAGGAAAGTTTTCTATCGACGTATAAATATAAATATACAAGCTTGCCACACGTATCGCGATACTTACTCGTTATGTTTGCCTATTACGTTTGCAAATTGTATTTCAATTAGTATTTGACGTTATGAAATACGTGCAACGCGAATGAAATAACACGTCTACGATAAAATAGCTGGAGAACAGAAGCAGCGAAAAGCATCCAATTTGGACTAAATATCAGGAAATACTGCCTAACACTTATGGCTGGTAGTGTATAGAAATATACATAATTCTCATGTATATAGCATGTACGATGATTACATTTATATAGGAAGAACAAATGACAAAAGCATAAATCCATTTCTTCGTTCATCGTGATAACGTTAAACGCGCAAAACGTTTAATTGACGCAGAAAGTTATGTGTAACGCGTAACCCATCTTCATCGCGTTCTCGTGTCGCGTTCACCACGGCTAATGGTACACACGGCGAATCGATTCGTTTCACCCGGATCGATTGAACGCGCATGCATACAGGTAGATCGTCGAAGATTAGACGAGATTAGAAACTGGGAGTGTCGAACGGTAGTGGCGTGGACGAGGCGACGTTTACGACGAAACGTTTCGAAATCATTTCGAATTCGTTCTATGTATCTGGCGCCGAGCGTTTGAAATCCCATCCCGTCATCCGGATTCCGAACGCTGTTATGTCCTTTCGTACTTGATATCTAGGTACGCGGTTCGTCGGACCGGAAAAATTCAGCGTGAAACGCGATGAAAATTTCCTTTCCCGATTCTCATCAACAAGTTTTCTTGTCGATTCTCATCGATAACAAACTTATGATTTGAAAATCAGCTCCCATGTAAAATAATGAACAGGTGATATTTAACGATATTTTGATGGCAAGAGTTTACGTTTAATGATATTCTGGTAGTATGACTTTACTGCTATCGTTAGTTCGCAGATGGTCAAACGATTTTTTATTTTTACGAATCTGGCAAAAAAAAAGAAAAAATCCGCATAGATGTTTGTTTCACCCGTTAGATATTATAAAGAGCGGTCTATTTTATATATTTTGTATATTTTGAATTTCTCATATATGCAAAAACATTCGCAGTGCAACCATCGTATAATTTTAATTATTATTTTATTAATATTATTTTATCTGTTCGTATTATATAAATAATCCTATTCCGTTAATAAGATAATATTTTAGTGACGATATTTAATCTTCTTTTTCCTTTTCAAATTAAATGTGAATTAATTCATCGACTGGTTCCACCGGAATAAATTTCTAAAGAAAATCTACGTCCATTCTTTCTTTAATTCTTTAATTTTTACGACCCTATGATATTTTTATCTGAAAGCATAAAATACTTATGGTTGTCACTGATACAAAGTGAAAAACAATTCACTCGGCAAATTAACCGGGGATATAGGAACGTAAGAAAAAGCTGTGGCCATTCTACAAGCGGATTTTCCTTTCAGTGGTGTTTTTACACGCATGCTTTCGCAATCGTGAATATTTATAACCTGCGTACGGTGTCGTTAATCGCTTCCTGATAAGTAAACCGAAACGTTACGCGATCAGTTAACGTACCGGTTAGGTCTTGAATATAATTTACGGCATTACACCGCACCATAACCGCAAACGATCGGTCGGCCTCTAATTACGCATCACTAACCTATATTAATTCAAGATCTTGCAAAATTCCACGCGCGTCCAACGCGTCCACGTGGTCAACATCATCAGCGAACGACTTGTACAAATTGGACTCAATTGTTAACCCGTGTCTCAATTGTTGCATTTACATTTTTAGAATACTCGGAACATGGTGCGACGTGGCGTGAGATTTTGATGAAACTACCGTGCGTCTATCTATCGTCGTGAAAATCGTATTCCTCGTGCCTCGAATGGAACTGTGTAATAAATTTTCCAATTCTTAAACTTTCGATTCAAGCTTTCCGTACCTTGAAATTCAAACTGAACGACTTTCCTTTCGATATTTCGAACGAAATTGCGAAAACTCTTGAGTTCTTAAATTTTCGATTTAAGTTTCCGCTAGGTACCTTGAAATTCGATCTGACTCGACTTTCGTCTCGAACCTTTGAACGAAAACTCTCGAACACTCGAATTTTTAAACTTTCGATTCAAGTTTTCAGTTCCTTGAAATTCGAACTGAGCGACTTTCGTTTCAAGGAATCGTACGCCTCCAGTTTCTGCGTTGCTGCGTGAAAATGAAAACATCACGCGTGTCCAATTTGTCCAAGCGATCGAGCGATACTTCGTGCACGTTACGCAGTGCGTAAACGCGGTAATTAGGCTGTTCTCAGGCCCGACTCGCCTGTAAACGGCATAGGCAATTTATCCGCGTACCTTTCTCTTTGTTCTCCGACGGTAGGCATCCGAGTAAGTACCTACGCTATCTCGATTCCTACGCCATTAGTTTCTACACGCTCCACAGAGCAACTTTGTAACACGGATATTCGCTGGATAATTCGCTCGGTGTAGCCGAAAATACTGGAAATGATATTATTGACTGATACAAGGTTTTAATCCATCCCGCTCGAAAGTGTTTTAAAGTTTCTTTCCATGAACTTGGTTAGTAGAAACCGGACTTACGAGCAAAGATTTACGACTACCTGTTTCCAATGATTAAGATATATTAATCTATACATTAATCTGTTACTGTACATTTATATTTTATAATTATACAATGTTTCAGAGCGCGCTATCTTCGAAACGTTTGCACGAAAGATTACTTGAGAGAGTAGTTATAAAATCCCGTTGCAGACTCATTGAAACTGATAAAATTCTTAGAACGAAATGTTCCACGAATTCCTCACGAACAAATTAGGAAAACTGCTGAATCTTCGTCATTGTCTTTCCTATTTCACGCTTGATCTCTTTCTAACTGTGATATTCAAAATTTACTCGCGTAGAGGATAGAATCGCGCTTTGAGAAAGAAGAATATGTTTTTCAGTACGAAGCACACGTTCGATAATTTCTTAAAGCGGATATACTCGTACCTAGTGAGAAATCGTATCAGCGCATTTGCCATTTCGAGTGCAAAGGGTTAAAGGTTAAACAGTCGAATACAACTGTTATTATAATTCAAGGATTTCCTAATTGAACGACGTTTCTTTTAGAGTCACATGCAACGTTCAGTTTCAATGAAAACGTAAACGATTGTATCGTTATGAAATCATTCTTTTAATCTGAACTTTATGGAAGTGACGCGGAGAAATACGCTCCAAGTTACGAGGTAATATGCTTCGATTACTTTCAAATGTCATAACATTAGATGATTTGCAAGTTGTGCCGCAGAAGCACTTACCGCGTCACGGAGGAGATGAACGCGACTTGCCACAAATGACTGAATCCGCTCCTGCGGGCGATGATATCATTCGAATGTCGAAACGGTATGAGGATTCTCGTATTATGTGCCAAACCCCGTGCATGATCTCTCGCGGGCTTTTGCTCCGTTAGAACGTTGCGCTTTCTTAACGTGTAAACTCATAAACTATAAAACAGAAACGCCATTAGCCATCGAATCGTTTTAACTATCCATCAATTCTCTGTATTTATTCATACATATTTAGCAGCTCCATGAAATTAAAATCACTGAAAAAATCCATACTTTATACGAACATTATCAACGTTATACAACAGAAGGAAGATGAGATACGTCAGATATTTTATCTTTCATATGGCAACGATTTTAAAATCCAACATCTTGTCAACCAATCACACATATTACCAAAATTATCTTTTCGTAAGTTTTTGGTATTGGGATTCTTTCGAAAAATATTTACATAAAAAATACTGACCTGAACTCTCTCTTGAGAAATATTGATTTTAAAAGTGTTGATTTTTCTGGTTATTTTGCTTAGTTTGCTTATTATATGCGTCCTTAGTTCTCTCACGAAACTTCGTATATTTATCGTCTGTCGCTAACGAGCTTATGTTTTTCGGTGGAATACGTTGCCCCTCTATCCGACTACGATAATCTCATAATACCCAATCGATGATACTACAATTACACGCAAGTTCCAATATTTTCATCTTAGCGCACAAAAAGTATTTACAACGTTACAACGCGATGTATTAACATAAAATTGAAAGAAGAGTAACGCGTACGGATGAGACTTTTTTCATATTCTGTTTAAGTCGAAGATATTCTTTAACACGAAAGGAAGTATAATTGGACCGAAAGTGACGAAAAGATCGTAGGATTTGTATAGTACACGTTTTCAACCATGAGATAACATCAACATCAGAAAATCAACGAAATCGTATGCATGATATTTTTCCTTGTAATCTTCGTTTGAAAAAACACGCGCGGTAATAGGACCACAGGATAATGGCGCGAAAGTTTCCCGCGCATCCCGGTGGCGATTAATCGAACGCATCGAGTATCGAGGCACAGGTTGAGAACCAGCGTGAACGTGGCGAGGCACGCGACAAGGCAGAGCGCGTGTCCCACGCGCGCTTGCTTCGAGGAGCTCTCCTCAAATCAAATCACGTAACTCGCCACGATGTATATCTCTCCTCTCTTCGCGGTGAAATCGTCGAATCGTTGAATCACAGAGCGGGAAACGGAGGACGGTGTCTCGTGTAGTGTGCGATTGGCGAGTCGCAAAAATCCGCCATTAAAATCCGCGACCGACCAGCTCCTCCCATTGAGCAGCGTCCGAGAGGACGCCGTTTCCAGAGATCGCCAGAGATCTTCGACCGATCGCACCCAGCGTGGGCGCCGTCTTTTTTCCCCCTCGATCTCGCGCCATCGATTTTTCTTCCATCGTCCACCAATCATTCGATCGATCCACCGGCCAATTTCAGTCTGAATCATTCGATACGTATATGCGTTGTTTCATTAAAATCGTACACACGATATATGTACTTACTTATACAAGGTGTCTCAGTATTGACGATATGACCAAGCATAGGCTAATTCCACGTAAGAAAACAAATGGGAAATGTAGGAGAAAATTTTGTCGTACGACGCTTTGTTCTCGAGGAAACGGAGTTTGAAAAGTAGTCAAGTACAGTCGAACTTGGCTAGTCTCGAGCAGGAGCGAATAATGGATAGCGGGTTGTTCTTCAAATAAAAAATGTGGAATAACGTTTTTTCGTAGAACGCTCCGCAGAGAATCGTTCGGGGGAAAATAAAATATGAGAACTGATCAAGTACACGTGCACCGGGCTAATTCTGAACCGAACAAGTTCAAACACTATTTCCTCGAAAACGAATCCTTAAACGGAAAAATATTATGCTACATTTTGCATTTATTTTCGCGCGTACGTACGCATACGATAACCTCCTATCGATTATTCGCTGCTGTCCAGTTCAGACTTAGCCGACCTCAAGTATACCGAATTTCCAAATTCGACATTGACGAGAACAAAGTGGCCTGATATAAAATCTAACTCCAAATATTCGACCTTCTTTTTATCACGTAGAATCGCGCTCCTTTTACTCGGTTGTACCATCGATATTGAAACACCCTGTATAGTTACTCGATGCTGCACTTACATACAAATTGCTCGGTACTACATTTACTACACGAGTAATCTTTGAAAAGAACATGCCAGCACCGGATACCTCTCGAGGGTGTTCGTCGTAATATCGACGGGGATAATTACGAGGTGGCCAATTGTCGTTCTTAATTTACTCCTATCGGGAAGATCAATTTCTGCGCCGATTGTGTCGGGCCGCCACGTGACCGAGGTTGAAGCCGGCGCCTCTAGTGAGGCGAAAGAGGAAAGGAGGGGAACCTTAATTCGCCGTACATTTCCCCTTATTTGGGCTTCCGTGCTCGAACCGAAGCCGGGAAGGGAGACCGGCGACTTGGGAGGGACCGAGAGGGTCGGGCCTACGACTTATACCGCGGGACGCTTGCTGAGTGACGAATGTGTATACCCGTCTTATTCACCTCCTACCGTATTCGGCGACAGGCTTGCAGATCGTTCAGGATTAAGCCTGTAATTCTAATCGCCTCGCTGTTCGTTTTGCCGAGGGCTCCTCTCTTTCTCTCCATGGGAATCGTCTGTTTTCTCAATTACATCCGTTGCACCCCGGCGCTCGTCTCGTCTGCTTTCTTCGTCTCGTCGTTTTATACGTAGCTCGGTAATTCTACACGTTCGCTATTTGACGTTGATCACCTGATTATTTCGAGCAGCAGGATTTTTAAGGTCTAAAATAAAATACGACGCGAAAACATGTAACTATCTGTGTAAGACGATTGGGATTCTTGGATGGGCACGAGAAAATCTGGTTAGAAGCGTGCAAATTCGAACGGTTTAGCCTGTCAAGAGTCGTTGCTACGATTTTCTTTTATTAGCCTGAGTTCGACTCTCGTATATCGAAATATTCCGTTATGCTGATGTTACAATTACGAATTGAGGGGATCGCTGTTACTACGTGTTATTTCATATTGTAATTTTATCCACAAATATTTCCTTCGAATGTTACAAGTCGTCTTGTGGTCGTTGAAACGGGATCGAGATCGAAAAAGATCGGAGAAGCACAGGGTTAGCAATCTCGTTTACAAATCTTGAAACTCAGAAACGGCTACTTCTCTGCTATCACGCGGTATGCCATAAACGTACTCGTACTCCGAAACTTCAACGCGGATTCCACACTCGCCTTAAGATTAGTTAGATATAGTTCTACTCTGTTCGTCAGCTATTCGCTCTATTCTTCTCTCGGCTCGGCGAGCGGCGCGAATTTCCTGAAGCGTTCTCCGGGACTTAGACCGTGTCACGTGACATCGCGTTTTATTACAAGGCATTTCCTTCGCGTAAATTCCTCAGCTCTCGCCACTTTACCCTTTCGTCCTCTTGCCCGATCGGGCTGTGCGATCGGTTTTATGAATCACTCGGTTTAATGCCGCAATAAAGACTGCATAATCGTGTTATACCGTATTTCGAAAATGAATTTATAGTTTAGTTTTGTTACGCAGGTTTACGTACACATTTTTGTACATAGGAATAGTTGAAACAAACGCGTACATAGTCGGACAATTGAGAAACGTAAGGAAGCGAGGAAGATAGAAAAATATAAAATAAATAAGTAACGATAAAGAGAAAATAGCGAATGAAGTAGAATTTAAATTACGCTTCGCATATAGAGACTCTTGTTATCGGCAGAAAATTAGACGTTATTTTTAGATACAGTTTCGATTATTACAGTTTCGAGAGAGTCTCGATTATCCGAGGTGACGTGTACCGAGGCTACCTCGAATGATCGAAAATTCAGATAATACGGAATGTGTATTTATAGATCGGATCATAAAATCATGAAGACATTTCGATAACGTAATATTATACGTGTATTCAAAAGTTTAATCGACTGCTTAATTGATTGGAAGTATGATTAACTGCCTTAACGATACCCGGCTATTTACACTTTTGCGCTTTTTGCGTTGAAGTTCCGAAAAAATTGAAGTTGCAGTAAAGTTCAAAGCACCTCGGATAATACGGAACGGAAACTCGGTTAAAAGGCACTCGAGTAATCGAGACAGTAGATCGTAGAACGTGGTCTTCAATGCATTTATATACAGTGGTTCGCCTAAGCATTCGTACACTTGTTTCATGAATATGTTACTTGTGTTATCTGAAACATTTTGAAATTTCATTAGTATTGTAACGACACCCAACTGCCACGATTATATTGATACAATTTTTCACGATTCTGAAAATGTATGCAGAAATTACCAAATATAGCGCAACTATACACTTACAGGGACCAAAAGAGTATCTAAACAATTATCCACTGTCTTAATAAATTTCAATAATCAATGGGACAATCTGTAACACTTGTTATATGCTTGAAATGACTATTCATCTTTTACTCTAATCTTTTACCAAATATATATTTGCAACAAATACCTTGTAATTCCTACATACAGATAAATTTTCAGATTAGTATAAAAGATCGATATACATAATCACGACAATCGTGCCTCATTCCTATTCTAATAACATTTCAAAATGTTTTACGTAACGCACGCACTATGCACATAAAATTTTTCTACGGGAAGAATGCTTTTACCTTTACGAGGCGCTGTATATTTCCAGCGCGAGAAGATGAATTTTGTGGTTGTAGGAGCCAGCAAGAGTGCATGATCGTCAAAAGGGATCAACAAAATCGGATCGAGACGAGTAGGAGAATGCCCTAAAGGACCATTGACGTTTCAGAGGATAACGTTGATCTGTCGGATATTGCATCATGGTATAAAAGCATAGTTTGGATACTCGGTTAGTTGAGGCCGTCCACCTAATAATCGCCATAGGTGAGCTTTCAAATGTCGCTCTTGTGTTCACGATCTGTCTGGAAACGCAGCAGCGTGGTTCGATAATAGTTCGATTTAACGCGAGCGTTACACCCCTATTATGTTTTATGTAGATCTGTGGCGAGGACAGAAAAGTCGCTGGTTAACAGTGCAACGCGCGACCTTAGAAAGGCGATCGTTTATTGTTCGGCTCGCACGTGCGCGTTCAAAGTAAAAACGACCGGGGCGAAACGAACTAGCCAGCCACAAGCAGCAAACACAACCACTGTCTGGGCAGCACTGAACGCGACATTCTGAACGTTTCGCGATTGACAACAAAGCGGTGCAACATTCACGGTGGTAAGATTGATTTGTGAGCGCCGCGGGACCGGGATCCTATTCACGTATCAAGCATATTGTGACGGATATCGCCTGGAGAAAATTGCTCAATTCAGACCGGCCTGCTACTACCGGCGATGTTCTTTTGCTGCTCCCGTGCACGTTGGATCATCCAGTGATGTAGCTACCGTCCGGAACGCCCAGACGCGTGCCTCCAGACCTTTCCAGTTCCTTCCAGCATCCTCCGCATCTCTTTCCGTACAACAGCCTCATTTCTTCTTCGTCTCTTTCTTGTACACGAAAAGAACCGTTGACTCGTACAATTAAGCTTACACTTTTTTACGTTGATTTTACGAGCTTGTGTGAGGAGATCGAAGAGTATACGTGTAGTACTACACGTGGATCGGTGAATGGTATTATGAGATAGAGATCAAGACAACACGTTTGGAGACGTGTCTACTAAAGGTTTCTACGTATTTGGACAGTTTGGTCAATCTGTAGAAACAATGGTCGAAGTTGAACAAAGTGTACGAATTAATAGTTTAATAGTCATGGAACCGGTAGACTATGAATTTAAGTTGCATGTTAAAAAACCTAACAACAATATACCTTATTATTTGTTATAATATGCTATACACAATGTACTATTACTTGTGTTGACGTCGTCGACGTTGTTAATTCTGCTGCTTTTTTCGAGTCACTTTCAACCTAATACATTCTCATCGATAAAAAGTTTCCTGAATAGGAAAGTATGATAGACGTAATTTCTTATTTCAATTTTATTCAAGAGTCTCTTAACGCATGGAAACTTTGTCTTCGCTTGTCGAAACAGAAGCGAGTTTAGGATATACAAATTCAAAGACCACAAGAGAGATAATCGAACTTATAATTCAAAATAGAATATTTCCCACAGAAAGCATTCAAATATTCTCACTCGCTCGTCAATTTATATATGATGAAAGTGAAAATGGAAATGTTCGCAAGACAGATCAATTTTCCATAAATGTATAAAGATCCGCAATCGGTCGTGAGTCTTGATTATTCGATTCGAATCTATAAGCACATATTGAATTTTGATCTCAACGCCAATTCTGGTCTCCGAGCTGCGAAGCGATACGATCGATAGAATGACAAGAGGAATTCTTATTCGGTTCTAACGATAAGTACGTTACGTGCAAGTTCAAAGGTATTGATGCGTGCGCTCGAACCGAGGCGTCCATGAATGGTACGTATCGAGAGGGCAATCGTTCTTGAGGTGACGAATTCCATGGTCAGTCGTACATACGGCGAATCAACGTTTTAATTCACTGCTGGTTCATTGAGACGCTTGAAACCACGTTGACCGACCGCAGTGGAATCCAACTGAACTACCTCTTGCGGGATACCGCCACGAGTTAATGTAGAACGTATTACACAATTACATATTCCGTTTGATCGTATTCCGCTAATGGTCCCCAGGTTTCCTTTATCGGCGTCGTCGTCTCCCCGTCTGGAGTGGTAAACGAGGCCTAGTCGATTTTTCACACCGGTTCGTTTTCCTGCCGGTTAGTCTCGTTTTCCACGCGTCCGTTTCTTTCAACTTCGTGTCTGAGTGGAAAATTAAGTTTGTCCGCGCCGCGTTAATGTTAAATCGATCCCCGTCAAAAGTCACAACAACTTCTAGTTAATTCTTGCGTTGCGAGATCTAGTTTGACTATGCATGCTACTGTACAGCTTCTGACCATCGAATTAGAACCATACACATTGAAGTATCTATATGTTAACATACATACATGAGTACATTTATTTCTTCATGCGTACGTTACAGCTTCTGGATACCATCAATTGTTTGAAATTTAAGTTAGTCTTAAATCGTGAACGTAAAACCTATTGACTGGAACAAATTTAAATATAGATACCGTACATAGCAAACTATTCCTGGTTATCCAATTTATTATTCGACATGTACGATTATAAAGATACTTATAAATATTCGTACTATTCGTACAGTTGAAATGTATGTAAATTATTAAATGTAGCTATATATATAATAAATAGACATTCGAAATAATAAATTTATAAAACTAAATTAAATGTACAGATGGTACTCCTCGAATACCATATAATGTCAGGAAGAAACTTTGATAAATTTTGTTTGGTGCGAAAATATAGAACTATAAATATAGATTTCGTTAAAAATGTAATATTATATATGCGCGACAGATAACAGATAGAAAGGCGCGATTCTGAACTATAATACAAACGTTAATCTAATAATATTGTACGAATATTCCTGTTAAATTATTTTATTTATTTAAATTATTCAAATTATTCCTCTAAAATGCGAAAAGATATTGAGAAAATTTTGAATAATCCTAATTCGATAGCCGGGGATTGTACAAGATGCATAGTTCAATTATGTTCATGTGTAATCGGTTTAAGGAGGCAGATATTAAATTTACATCGAGCAACCACCGAGCGAGCAATGGATTTGGTTAATCTAAAATCCGGACATCGGGGTTATTATCAAAGTCATCGTACCGTGATTTCTGATGAACACGCACGATAAACTACTTAATTGATATCTTTCATCTGACGTAATCACATCGACCTTGTGCTATGATAATCGACTTCTCTTTAGTATCTTCTGGGAACGCGAAACGTGTCGGCTGTTTCACACGGGTTGTCCGTCATTTTAATCGATTTTCCACGCGACACAAGCGTGGAAAAACTTAACGATCGTAGCAGAGATCCTTTTTAACAAGTCTTTAACACTTTTATACCGTAGCATCGCAGTATAGACTTTACGTGTTGAACGTTACCATACGTATAATAAACAAATAATAATTCTCATAAAATCCATTTCTATCGTTTTGTCTCATGCTCCTTTCTCCAACAGAGGCTCTCTCTTCAATCATCAATAACAATTTCCTATAAATCATCGAAGCAAAAAACGCGAGAAATCTCATAGATGAACAAATATCGTAATTACATATTCTTTAAATCATTCGTCCTAAATTCCTCGTTCGTTTTATTACATTGTCAAAGAGTTAAATCTTTCTCAGCTTTACCATATACAGTATTCAATTCTCAGTCCACGAATATAATGTAATTCCAAAATGTTGGGGTTATACGAGATTCTCTACGATTTCCATAAATCTTCGAAATACCTAAACGGCGGTTTAAGAAAGAGGCAAGCACTTCATAAGTATCCATTCAGGAAGACCCCCTCCCTTCCCGCTTAGAACAACCTACTAGACGGTCTTCCAACAATAAGTTTATCGAGGCGCCTGTAAATCACCCTCGGCGTGCAGGGTGGCCGAACAAAAAAGTCGAGTCTACCTAATTTCCCCGCCTGGGTATCCACGTAAGTACGCACGGCCTTGTAGTGGTGTAACCAACAGACAGAAAACGAGGTGTATCCGGCTCGATAAAAACCCGGGCGAACGTTCCCTCGTGCCCTAATACGATTTCGTTCTGGCCATTATATCCTCCTCCACCTCTTCGTTCCTCTGGGTTCCTTATCGCGTCAGGCCACGACAAGCTCTCTTTTTTCGAAGACAACACGAGAACGGGGTCGTTCCCGTGATCGTCACCGTCGCCACGAAATTCTCGTGGAGTTCGTCGATGTAACCCTTTCGTTTGGTCGTCGTCGACGCGTCGTCGTGGCGATCGAAATCGTAATCCTCCTCGTGTTTCGAGCATACGGGAAAGCGATCTCGTAAGAGGGAGACGATCGACCGTGATTTACACTCCGGATCTTGTTTCACGAAACTGCGCTTCTACCGCGCGATCGTGTGGGAAAGTGAGACGTACGTTTTGACGGTCATCGGAAGATTGACTTTTTAATCAGGTTTTTCTTGTATGTAAAAAGATATGGAGTATAATATATAGAGGAGGTCTGAACTCCTGTCGTCGTTTAATACATTCACTCTTCGGTGCTATAAATATGGCTACTATCTCGCTGTATTTTTTAAAATAATCATACTTTGCCTAACGCATTTTCTTTCTTTCCTTGGATCCTTTCTCGACGCGACAAATTCAGAAGTACAAACTTAATGGTTGCATATATCAACAGTATTATTTCAACATTATTATTTTATACTATGCAGAGGTCTCACGACCTGAACTCGTATCGCCGTTTCGCTCATTCGTTGCTGCTAAAATATCGCCACTCTTTCACTATTCGTTTATTATCTTTTCCAATAATACGACTTTGTGTAACACGCCATTCACTGTTTCGTCCTTTTTCTTAAATTTCTTCAACGCACAAATTTAATAGCTACATATTTCAACGGTATCATTTACAATTAGAGTCATACGAGTAAAATAATTGAATCGACCAAATGAGTGAAAGTATTGCGAGGGAACAGATATAGGTATATTTATCACGAAAGGATAAACGTTTTCAGAAATGTATCTTCGAGAAACTGTTCCATAAATTGATTTCCTTTTTGTTTTGAAGAAAAGAAAGGACGCCTTTTAAGAAGGATACGTTTGAATTCCTTCCTCTTCGCATACGTACTCTGGCGATAACTTGATCAATTTTCAAAATCTTCGAATAAAACTCTCGTCGAATATCCCTTCTTACCACATACATTTACGCAAATCGATAAAAAGGACGGATGTCATAAAATTCACAAAGCTGTACACGACATTTAAAAGAATTAATTTCGATGGGTTAGTTTTTCTAGAAAACCAGTTTCACTGGTATCAATTGGTCGGAACAGATACGACGGGTGAATCGACTCGCCAAATGAATGGCCGTACAACCGTGTCCTTACAAACAAGAAGCTTCTTTTCCTCTGTACGTTCTAAAATGTACATGGTCGACGAACGAGAAGGATAGTAACCGTGGTTCTTCCAACATCTTGTCACCGATACGTCAACGCGAGCTGACTAGCGCCACGCGTAATACATCACTCTGAAAAAAAAAGAGAAAAGAAATAAAATTCGACGAGCTCACCTCTCTAAGCCTATACGTTACAGCTTCGTTGTTCCGCCATTGATCCTCGTATCTTAGCCGGGGCCCGAGAACGAGTCGAATAACGACGACCATTAATTTTCTCGACGTTATATAGCGGACATCCTCGTACGACCGGCTAGCTTTACAAATGGCGAGTGCTCGCGGACACTGTCTCAAAATTTTCGACTTTCTTGACTCTCGCGACCTCCGCAACAATTAGCAGGGTCAATGGAACGCTGCGTGACGAGACCGATCCGATCGTGCGTTCCTCTACGCACGTACAACGTATGCAACCATGATCGAGCGATGTCCGAATCTTTCCAGGACGACGATTCACACGACGTCCATATGAAAATCATGTACGAAACAGCGGATATTTGAGTAGTTTTATATCCTTATGAACGTAATTAAAGAAATGGAATCTAAGTAAAAATTTATCTTGTAATATTATTAATCGTACGATATAATATAATTTTATGTATAATAAATATCACGACAAGGGCTTTACCTTTTAAATATTTTATACATTTTTGCATATTTGGCGCGTTCTGTAAATTTGTTGGAATCTTAAATTTCCCAAGGATACATAAACATTCGTAGTCTACAAATTACAGAGCAGAAATACGAGCCGTTCGGAGATCACATTGATCAACTCCATAAATCGAGACGTGGAGGAAAGTAGTAACATTAAAAACTCCATTTTTCAAATCCATCTTAGGAATTACTATTACTTACAGTGACGAAAGCAAGTTTAAAAGGTATCAATTTATTTTAATTTTATTGTAATTTTAGAAAGCGGAACTCTATGTTATACGAGCAATGACGTAACGTATATCCCGAAATAGACGATTGTCACCTGCACGGTGAAAAATACCTAGCACGAAGTTATTAATACTCATATGCAAGTTCCAATTTTAAACTTTCTTTTGACCACAACTGCGTGTCATGCTTTTACAGTGAATAAATTTATAAAAGTAAGTCATATATACATATATATATATATATATTGTATATGTGTGTTCGTCGAGGATTGAAAATTAATGATCGCGCGCACGCGTGAAGAAATTGAAAGATTGACAAAAAGCGGAATTGATCAGTTTCTAAGAGACTCGTACGATAAGTATAATTTTATTTCAACGCGTGTCTGTGCGATACGCAATGTCTATTCTCGGCAAAAAGCGAACACGCTTTATTCATGCTGGAATCATAAAACCGGGATCCGTAAAAGGGAAACGTGGATTCGAGCCGTCAGCACGGAAAAGTATAATTACGACACGGACGGGGATCGTCGATTAAGCGATCCAACCTCAAGACATCGATACGACTTAGTTAATAGCCGGTTCGTATCTAATTTCACACTGTTCGCGCATACGGAGCGCGTGCTTGGATAGATCGTCCACGTGCATGGGGTCGCGTAACGGTCCGAAACACGTAATCTCGACACGAATTTTCGACTTTCTTGCCTTCCTTTCGTCCCGTATGGAAACGCTGCCTCTCTTTACGACCAAGTAGAATCATTCTCTCGTGGTCGCGCTCCGACCATCGACAGAGATCGAGTGGAGAAGAAACGAGCCGAAGGAAAAGAAAGAAGAGAAAGAGAGGAAGATAGAGCAAGATGCGTCCAACGAAGAGAAGAGACCGATCTTAAGCAGCGTACTCGCGTCTAATGGTCGACCGTGTACGTATGTCTCGTCATGTACGCGCGTCCAACGGAGACAGATCGAGGAGTAAGATGAAGAAAGAGAGGCGAACGGGAGAGCTCGACCGAGGCAAAGAGTCCTAAAAGGAAGAGGGAGAGAGAGGGAAAGAGAAAGAGCCTACTAAATGTTGGTCCAAGCGCGTGGGATGCTGGTTGCAGTTAGGCTCGTGCCTACTCCCTCTCTTACCAATCCTCTTTCTTCCTTGCTCCTTGCCTTTTCTTCTCCCTCTTGTCCCTCCCGCGAGCTCTGACTTTGAATACCGGTCGGGTCTGTCGTGCGGCTGTGTTGCGGTCGTCGAGTTAACCACGGTACTCACACGCGTCCTCCCTTTTACACGCACGTTTCCTCATACGCGTTTATACTCGCACACATCCGTTCACGTATTCCTGATATAGGAACAGTACTCATAGGTACGATTTAACGGACCAACACATTGGTAGACGAGCACGCGCGTACCAGTACCACGACAGGCCCGAGAAGAGACTTCTTTTCCTATGCGTGAGCGCGTATGGTATGCCGTATGTAGATAGATTCGGATGGTGCGTGGACCAGTCCCGGCGTGCGCGAGCTGTACGGGCGGACAATGCTGGAGAGAGGTTCGTGCCACACCTCTTTTCTTCCTTCTTTTCCATCTTGGACCCTCGCCGCGCCCTTGCAGTAGATCTCTCCCTCGCTGCGTTGTCTCTTCCTTTTCCTCTTCCTTCTCCTTCTTCTTCCTACTTGTTCTTTACTTTATTTATTCCTTTCTTCTTCTTGCTTCGTCTTGCTTCTTCTTCCTCCTCCACCTCTTCTTCTTCTTCTTCTTCTTCTTCTGTTTCTTTTCGTTTCTCGTCTTTCTCGTTTCCCCTCGACCTTCTTTTCCTTCTTTACATCCCTTCTGCTTCGACGAGGTATCGGCACCAAGCCTCCTCGCTCGTATTTCGTCGCGTCTTTATGCGCCTCCGTTGGATTTACTCGCGTATTCCCCTCGCGTCCTCTCGCCAAGCAACTCGTCGTGGAGTTTCGTCGGTCTCGTGATAAGCCGACGCCGAGGATCCTGAATCTTGGACAGATCGCCGCACGTAAATATGGGAGATCGACGGCCGTGGATAAGTCGATCGAAATTGGAGACCAGCCCCGGCACTTTTTCGGCCACGATAACGCGCCGCGATGGGACCAACACCTAACACGCGTTCCTCCCGATAAGTAATGACAAAGTACTAATTGGAGTCGCAAGATCCGCTCGCCTTCTCGAGATTAACCGCCTCTCCCCCGTCCCCTCGACGGTGCTAACCTCACCCTTTTCTCGCGATATTTATTGCAAGCTGTACATCATAATTTCAAACGATACCAGTGAAGTGGACATTAAAATGATCTTCTAGAATAAAAGTAGACAATTTATGTAGTTTCTAGTTAATCCAAGTAAACAATCAACACGTTGAAATCAATCAAAATGAAATTACTCTTTGAAACGTGTTATAGATTCATAGTCGATCAATATTTTCCTCGTTTAGATACAAAATCTATACCTTCTTTTATCTTCCGGTGGACTTAAATATTGGATCAATCGTGCAAGTAGTTTGGACTTGTATGAATCTAAAATGAAATTAGGGGAAATGTAACAGTAAAATATGACTAAAAAGAACTGAAAATAGATCTTTTTCAATTTATCTCATCTTATCTCTCGTCTGCGATTTTCTCTAATAACCAACTACAATAGCGTGCTAGGATAAAAGCATAGTAGTACAGTTGCTGTACTATTGTACGTGTTACAGCATTGAGATATTAATCGATTACGTCTAAGCGTATTAAATTCCATATCAGCTAGCGGTGCTATCGTACAACTTCCACAATTTTATTTGACGCCATGGAAATGTAACGTACGGAGCCTGATAAAAAAAGCGCTTCGTTGGAAAATAAGGCTACGTGCAAACGTTATTTCCAACCACTGTGCAAACGTAATCTAGGAAATAACAAACATCAAGTATTAAAATATCCGCGTGTGTCTCAAGCAACCCAGCCTTCGTTGTCGGAGGATTAAAAAGAAACCCTCAAGTATTCGATAAGAATGCATCGAAACGATCTTTGGCCACTGGAAACTAGCACGACGGAGCGCGCACACGCGGCCAAACTCGTTAGACACAGGTCAAACCGGCGAGTCGAGAAACGATCGTCGCGCTGCCTATGCCGCGCCGTGTCCGGTCTGGTGCTTGTGTACGAATTGTCACGCCAAAGAACACGGGGACCGATCCACCAGATATCTCCTGTCTCCGTTCCTCAATGGGCGCGCTTAATAGCCGATATATTCTTTAATTAAGACGCTGGCAACCGTTTTAAGAACCGTTCCTCGGAAATGCAGCATCCATAAAACGTAATATGTTCATAAATCTGTGCCGGAAATTCCAGATACCGAGCCGATGTTTCCATGTTACCAACGAGTAACACGATTTTTCATATTTTTAAAAGGCGACACGATTTACTGTAGAGAAGTCAGACTCGGACGTTATTCAGCTAAAACATTTGATTATTTAAACGATACATTATTTCGTTTGATCAGATGTTATCTTAAAAATAGTTAAGCGTTAGTTTATTTAAGTAAGGAAGTGATTTTTCGTCGAGCTGTTTCGTTTGATGGATAAATAATTGGAAGAATTACTTTACTTTTTCTCTTTCTTTTTTTATCTGGTATTCCGCAATCGAATAAATATTCTCAGAAATGAAACCGACAGAGATTTTCTACAGAAACTGAACATTCGTTTTCAACACTGTTGCGATGCTGGATCATTTTCAGCCTGGCGACGTGTTTCCATCATTGAACAATTTTTTTGAATTCAATGAAAATATACACGAATCGAGAGAATCATCGTTAATATGAATACTATCTCGTTTCAATCCTACGTTATAGTTTCTCTGGAAGCGTGAAAAGTCTGATCGGAACAGGAGATTGAGACATAAAAATTGTGAAGCCGGATTTAACCACTTGTTGCACAGAGACTGTGTAACTATGTATTTACTCGATCTTCGTTCGGACAAGCATTTATTTCCATTTCTTCGTTTTCCACTGGCGTAATAGTAAGTTTTACGTTAAAAAGCCTGTTTCTCGGACGTGGATAATGCTAATAACAGTATGGCGACGCCGGCGGTGGAGAGAAGCCGAGAACACGGTGACGGGTCGCGCGTGATGAAAAACCAATGGACGAAAGCTTCTTGTTCGCGCGGCTAAGTACTCCTTACAGCGGACAAATTAATAGCCGGCTGCTCGAACGCGGAAGTATCTTTTTTTTCGTTCGTTTTTCAGCCTGTTTCGCGATTCCTCCGCCGTACCACCATTCCCTTCATTTTATTGGTCCGGTAGAGAGATCGACGATGAAAAAGCAACAGGGTTCGCGTAGCTCGTGCCACCGCGTACGCGCGTATGTTTCGCGTTGGAACGGGCCCGGCGAGCCTTTAATAATCAATTTATGAATGAACAACCAAGCGCCGCGGTGAAAGTCTTCGGTCTGTGTGACCGACAGAGAGCCACGATCGTTCCGAGAAAGATCAAGCAAGTCTCGAACCAGCCCAAGAGGCACGAGACGAATTAAAACGAATAGAGGCGATCTATTAGCATTTTGAAATCGCGCGAGTACCATACGGGACAACATCTCCACGTCGTATATAATCGATCGGCCGTCCCGGCCAACGAAAATTAATTTCCAAATGGATATTCATCGATCGTTACGTCCCGTTTGATTAATCGACCAAACAGGAAGCTTCGTGAAACGAAATTCCAGTAGCCGGGACGTCGCCGCCGCGCCGTGTGTTTCGGCCTCGTACGCACGCGATACCCGGCGGTACACGGCCACGCAGAATTGCGTGCAACGCACGTCTTAAAGCGTTCCTTCGCAGTCTCTAACAATATGCTAATCGGGTCAATTAAGATAAGGAATTATACGTCCTCCTGCCAAACGCAAATCAAACACAGATATGCTGTGACTATAAGCTAGCCTCTTCTTAATGATCACCGTGCCGGGTTTATTATTCCGTGCTCTCCGAGTGGACGAAAGAGAAAAAGGGGAGGGAGGGGGGAAAGAAGCGGACAACCAGGGGAGCATAAGAGAGAGGAATCGAGAAACAGAACGGCAGGGAAGGATGGACGAAAGAGGAAAGAACGAGCGCGACCGGTGTGTGTCGCAAGTTTCTTCTCTCGCCGATAATAATCTACGAGGCGGATTATGGTAGTCCAACGATGGCAACCTTGAAGAGACTTATTGGTGAGACTGTGCCGGCGGACGTCGATGATTCGTCGTCGTCGTTGTCGTCGTCGTCGTCGTCTTTGTCGTCGTCGTCGTCGTCTTTGTCGTTGTCGTCGTCTTCGTCGTCTTCGTCGTCGTTGCCGTCGTCGCCGTCGTCGGAGTCGTTGATGCGAAAGGGAAAAGGGACAGAGAAGGGTGGAAAGGGAAGAAGAATGACAAAAGAGAGACGACGATACAGCAGGACGAGAATGGCGTCGGCGGTGTGCACGGGCATCTGAGTCTCGATGAAATTAAGACTGGCCGTCACGATTATTATATCAATTAATTACGCGGTCCCCTGGACCCCGTGTGATCGTGCCATCCGGTTCGGTAAGTCCGAAGCTAGAAAGACAAGGAGAGTGGCCAGACCGGGGATCGGCCGTACCGGGTGAGACTTTGCGTGCCGGTCGCTCCAGACGCGACGTCAGGAATCCCAGGAATTCGAATAACGAGTCGGCTACCGTGATACACCGTTTGGTCACCTTTCCGATCCTCATCGATCTTCGTCGGCCAGTTCCAGGATCGACCACGTGTTAATCACTGCTCCTCGTCTCCGACTGTTCCTTCACGCGCTCTTCTTTTTGCGTATCCAGCTCGTTTACCGGACCTGCTCTCTCGGAGCCTATCGTTATTGATTACTGACGCGGCCGTGACACTCTCGGTTTTCCAACAAACTCGAACAGCAACCTCGTCAGAGTTTGCGATTCATTCGAACGAAGTTTGAAAATTTTCATCCGCGTACTATATGTACTGTGCAGAGGCAAAAAGTAGATTGGCGAGACGGTAACAGGCAAAGCAAGTCATTTTTTTTTTTTTAGATACAGAATCTTGTGCCGAATTTACGATCTGGCTGCTTAAACATTTGGTAAATTTGAAATCGAAGGCATCAACTCGACGAGGCTCGGATGCTTGTTTTGAAAATAAAAATAGCCCTGGACAGACTTTCCGCTGCAATTTATTATATATCGATACGCGCCCGCCTTGAGTTATTTCTCTCAGGAAGCGAGAATTAAGTAATTTCAGTTCTACGATTAACACTCGACATTCAAATTCAAATGTAAATACGTGGAGTGTTTATTCTAACAAAATTGTTTTTATGTCTGATCTTATTTAACACGTAGATAGTGCTCTATTGGATCGTATCCAAGTGTGGGTCACTATAAATATTAAGTCATCCCATAAATAACGCGGTTGCTCAAAGGTTGGGTTTAAGCTCGTGGAAACAAAAAGGAACTCGTCACGATCGATAATATGCAAAATATTGAAAAATCCGTGAAATATCTAAAGTGCAACAAATCTCCACGTAGGTTCTACGCTTTTAATCGTCTTCGTAAAAATATGAATTTACATAGACATCTGCAATCTAACCATAAGTAACGCTTAAAAAAAGAAGAAAAAGGCGCGTAAAGAAGGTGTCTATCCGGTCCGTAAGCGATCATACGACGCGGTATCGATATCCCTGTTCTTCCTCCGGGATTTATAATCCTCCGTCGTCCTGCGGAACCGACGTTGCGCCCGGAGGAACAGTACTCGCGTACGCATCCCTCCGAGCGAGAGACACGCATACTCGCGAGAGATACGTCGAGGAAGATAGGAGAGGCTCCGGGTGAAAGAGGGAAGAGAAGAGAGCGCGGCAAAAAGGGAGGCAGATAAAAACGAGCAGATAAAAAATAAACGGAAAGATGGAGGGGAGGGGAGAGGTAGAATGAAAGAAAGACAAAGATAGAGATGGAGAGAAAGAGAGAGAGAGAGGGTTATAGAAGAGAGAAGAGAGACAGCAAGGATCACGACACGGTGGTGCATCGGTGAAGGCAATGGTCCAGGTAGATAGAAGAAGAAACAACTAGCAAGAGGAAGAAGAAGAAGAAGGAGAAGGAGAAAGGAAAAAAAGGACGCACACGCGCTCCCGCGGATACACACGTGTCCTGGATCATGGATGCAAATATGGCATAGTATCCTGGGCCGTGCGTGGCTCGCGCCTGGATATACCTATCTAGACAGTAATACGGGTAGGTAAGTCAAGCGAGGTGGGTTGAGCCGCACCCTGTTCCTCAAGCATCCACCACGAGGTACCACCACGGCTACATATACGTACAAGCGGCTAGCCTCGCGTATCTGTATACGTTCGCAGTGGAATAAGACGATGTCGTGTGTATACACGGCTGTATACATACATGTACGTATACGGATCGTTCGCATACGATTGAACAGAGCCACGAGGATACTCGTTGCAACGCCTTGCACGGAAACGTAGAGAGGAGACGAAATACACGGACGTATACCTGGCGGACGTGTAACGCCGCTTGTCTGCCGTGTATAAGTGTTACTCACACGAACGAACCACGAGGACCGAGATGCGAGGTGAACGCCCCCCACAATATCTCAAATCTGCGCTCGAGTGTGCGGCCTGTCTCGTGCGTGTGGTTACACGCACGCGCCACCTAACCGTGCCGCGAGTGTGTGTATTAGGCGAGCAGCATACACGTCGTTGGGAAGACAGAAGAGAGAGAGAAGGAGAAAGTGTGTGTTACCTGAAGTCTGGCGAGGCCTCAGGTAAAAGCTCGTGTGTGCGTGCATATTCTCTCACTCACCGGCGTGTCTTATAGGTGGTAGAACGGGCCTGTCCAGTTTTCCCATGGGAACAATACCCCACGGGATATATAATAACAATGGTCACGGGCGTGGGAGACGGGTCGATCTTTATTTACCCGGTCGTTTTTCTTTTTCATATTTTTTCCCCCGCGCGTTCCCTCTCCTTGTTCAGCTCGCGGTGCGTCGTCGCGGGTGCACGCGAGCGCGATCCAAAGTCCAGCGACGGTTTGTCCACCGTTCCTCTCCGTTTCCACGGCGGATCCTCACCCTCGCGATTTGCACCGAAATTACGACTCCTCGTAGAGCCCCGTCGCTTTCCAGATTCCTTCGTTTCTTCTCCTTTCTTTCTTGCCTTCTTCTTCCTCCTCCTCCTCCTCTGGCTGTCCCTAAACCGTTCCCTTCTTCGTCCCTTTCCCTTTTCTTTTTTCTGGCGATTCAGTCGTAAACGGTGATATTCGAGGCGCAGCACGGACCACGGTACACTTATTTACGGCCGCCTCGATCCGATGGATAAACCAGTCGATGTAAATTGGCCGGAGAAATTTAATCGACTGCCAATATAAATCCATCGCGCGACGATCTCTCGGACAACGACGCGACTAGTTTGCGCTTTTATCCCAACTTTGTCCAGGTGCCCCTTTGGCTCGATACCCTCGTTGATATTCGTTCGATAGCCCCCGTATAATCGCGAGTACCGTGGATTACAGGCGATTGTGACGCAACTTTGACGACGGTCAACGAGATAAGTATCGTTTAATGCAATTAAGCGCACCATTTTGCATAAATCCTTTCTTCCTAGAACTTCGTCGCTTTCCTTCGTGGCCTAAATACCACCTTATACCTTGTGTGATTTTTCTTGCTTATTATCCCTTGGTTACACAAGAATTTTAAAAGATTTGCAAGCGAGGTGTGTTTCTTTAATTTGGTCGTCTCGTGGAGTCGAGCGTAGACTGTCGGAAGGCAACGCGTGACATAAATTCTTGGGATATCCCGCCTATAAGTTGGGACATCCTATGACCAGATACGATCGCGATTACGAGCCAGTCTTGCGGTTACTTAATATAACCGCATTGGATGCCCGTGAGCCAATCTCTGATCTATTGTTTATCTTCACAATCGTGGAACAGTACGCGTATCCTTAGCGAGCTCGATATCAAGTTAAATTTTATCTCCCGCCAAGGCCATTATTAATCCGCGACGTAGTCGATCGACTGTCTTTTCTCGAGTATTTTGGTTCCAGTTGATAGCCACGAAAGTTATGTAACGGAATAATTCGTATTAATCCGTTAAAAGAGCGTTGACGAAACGTTTCGTTCTTTTTACATTGTACTTGTGGGAGAAAATTCGAAAAACCTATATAATCAATATTTAGTTCATTACCATTTGTTCTTTTCCCTGATCATTGAGACCCAAGCAACTTCGTTGCGCGTAAACGAAGTAAGTTATCGCTTTGTCGTGTTACAAATGACAGGAATATCACAGAACTTCGTTGCACGAACCAGAGGTACCACAAAAATTTCTATAATCCGAAGAAGATAGTTTATCGCAGTGATACAAACCGAATGAAACAGACAGAGGAGGAAATTCCTTTTTCACAATTGCAACGAAGACTCGACGGAACTTAATAATGCAAATTAGCTAAAGAGTAATCCCAAATGAAATTTTGCGTTAAAGCAACTTTGGTCCTTACTGGGTCCAACAATTTTACGAGATTCCAAGAAATTTAAATATCTGTAACATCGTCTGTGAGACTTGTTAATCCTTTAAATCACGAATATCAAAATCTAGTGCGTTGTCATTTAATGCTGCCAGGGACGATTCGAAGAAATCGGAATATCGTTCGAAATATATTTCGTATCGCTGATCCTTATGATCAACTTCTGAAAACCTGTTAATAATCCACTCTCCGTAGCTGTATAAACCGCGAGATGTAAGTTACTTCACTCACCTCCTGCAATACTGTTGCATTTACGCAACTTTGAACCATTATTTCCGTGCCTGGCCTTTAATGAACCAAACCGAAGATATTAAAGCGTAAGATTAATCCAGAAAAATGTAATGGTACGCGTAAACACACAAGTATCGATTAAACGGAACAACTTGCAAATTCCTGCTTCCCTGCTGATCTTAGGTGGCCACGGTACTCCGGCATTATCGTCATTAAGCATCATCCAGCGGCACGGTTATTAAATTATATCATATCATTATTCAATATTACCATGATCTTCACGGTGAAGTCGATTTCGCACGGTCGTCTGAACGCCCCTAAAAGTCCCTTCGTGATCTTCTTTTTCCAGCTAGATGGTCCTGAACCGAGTCAAGCAAAAAGGTGAAAAAGGAGAGATGAAAAAGGAGATGAAGGGGCAGGAGGTGGTTTTAACGCCGAATTCTCTTCTCGAAGGACGAACAATCCTCGTTCCTCGAGTACTTCGTGGTGGGTGGTGCGTACTACACCGACCAGAGCGTTCGTTCTCTCGAGTGGTTCCGATGTACCGTTGGAATCGGTCGCAACCGCCAGCCTAAAGAATTTCCCGCTCTAGAGTCTCATGTTGAAAAATATTCATCTGCCCGTATAGTAGGTGGGAACAATATAGCGAGGTCGTAACATAAAGCGTTAACTAGAGTCACCAATTGATCTAGCTGGATCGTACGCATTCCGCATTCTGCACGCACGCGTAAGTACACTCTTGTTCATAAGAATCTCCGTAAGAAAATAAGGACACTTACGATAACACGAATACGGTTTGTTAGGCCGTACATATTTACGTAAATTTGCATTTCTACGATTACCAGTAAGAAGGAATTTAGGTAGATAATTGTTTCATCTACTCGATATTTATTGTACTTGGTTGGACAAAATTTCTCAAAGTTTCGTATTTCATGCATCGTAAGCTTCGAGCAGAAGCTCGTAAGGGCTGGTCGTTCGTGTCCGTTAATCGTTTCTCCGTAAAATAGCTGCATGTAGTTCTTACAAACTGCAGTACGTAATTCTTACTCTTTAACGCGTTCTTTCAAGTATTTACGAAACAACGAATAAATGTTTCAAAGGAAACGAAGAAAATAACGAATAAGATGAAAAATAAGGAAGAAGGTCCAGTTTGATTTATTACCGCAAAGAATTAACGATATTTCTCTTTGTATAAATATCGACGATAATATCTCCGTGTTTATCTTTCGGAAAAAAAATATGGATCTTATCAGGAATTAACAAAAGATAAAAATTAATTCGCAAGAATCACAGGAACTAAACTGGAAACGGAAACGTCCTACGAAGGGAATCACGTTGAAGCAGCATGAAGCAATAGAAAGGTAGCGCCGATTGCGGAGCTTAAAAATAGCAATGACGACTGATCCGTCCACGCGTGCACACCGATCGGTTCATATCGGTTTGGACTCGACTGTCGTAGGCTTTGCTAGAGGCAGGTCAAGGCGCCGCGGGAACACGCTCGTAAACCACCCCTCGCAAATCCTTGTCGCGCAACCCATTCGAGTGGTACCACGGCACGTATTCTTGTTGGTTGTTGCGAGTACCGTGTACTTCGATTGAGCGATCACGTTCGATTCGTACAATCTCTCCTTTTTTTCTCTGCGTCGCGCAAAGATTCGAGCACAGATAACGCGCAATTAACAAACATGGAAATTAAATCCAGTTCACTTGCTCGTGGATAGCCGTACGCGGCGGACAGTGTATAAGTGGCAGCCGATATTTTTCGATCCTTGTCTCGATCGCGAAGGCTATGTATCGAGATTATACGCGATCTTTCGCGGATAAGATGGACATCGTTTTATCGTGCTTTCTGTTTCTCGATATAAAGACATGTAGACGGAAGCGACACGGTAAGATCAGTCGAGTCCCTACTTGTGATCTCCGTACGAAATAGATTTCTTCAGTCGGAATTTAATTGAATAAAAATATATCGATATAGACACGCTTGGATTCGTAGGTTGCAGTTGTTTATACAAATCCATGTGTCTCTGAGCACGATGAGAGAGACGTAACCTACATAAGGATTTGCATATTATACTAATGATACTTTTTGTACAATTTTCTACGTACATGTATACACATAAATATTCACAATGTGGTTATTAGTATTTATACGATATTATAAATTTCTATATACGCACGAATTCTAAACAGCTTTCGAATTTATTCTATTAAGTACGAAGCAATCGCCATAAAGTTTTAAACGCGACTCGCTGTCAAACCTCGAAAGATTAATATTCTAGAATCAATCAACTTTTGTGAAGCTTGAAAATCTCGGCTGATTATTTCGGTGTCCAGGACGTTTCGTATCTATGACTTAACCGAGAAATGTTTCATCGAGGAATATAACGCGTTTTACGTTTAAAGCTTCAGGATGATTAAATGGAAGAGGTGGACCGGAATGTTCGCGAAACATCGAAACAGAGCGCAACGTGCTAATTGAAAGCCGAGGAATCGCAAACACGTTGATATAGCGCGTTTAAAAGCGCGACATCGAGGGCCGCGAATTAAAAAAGAGCGGAAGGTAGAAACAGGGAGCGCAAGAAGCGAAACGCTAACAGAGGATCGCTTCCGCGATGCATGCCGAAGGAAAAGGGGGGCTTTCATTATATTTGCCGAATGCGAGGCGACTTCTTCATTTGCGCTGAAGAGAAGAGACATCCGCCGGCCCGTGTTTTGTCCCTGATACCTCGGCGAAGTGGTTGTTGCGGAGGCGCGTGGGCGACCGGAAACTCTCCCTCCCACATTCGCGTGCCCTACCTCTTCGAAGGGACTTTCAGAGAAGAACACAGCATCCAAAGAGAACGGAGATGGAGTACCGAGAGAAAGAGAGAGAGAGGAAAATAGAACGCGAGGAAAAGAGAAAGGAGGAGGGAACGACGTGTGTTGCCGCGTCCCTCCGATCCAACAACAAGTCCTCAAAAACCGCGTACAATTCTACGGAAATATTTTTATCACGGTACAATACTGTCCAGTCGATTAACTGCGCTAACATCCATAAGTCATGATACGTTCGATGAACTCGTAGTAAATACCATTGTAAGAAATGATCTATATCTTGATTTATCGTCGAATGAAGATTAGGTGGACTAGGTTTAGAAAAATAATTTTTATCGCGAGAAAAGTGAGCAGATTTTCTTAAATACAGTTCTTCTGCGATGTAAGTATAAATGTGTGTAGCTACCGGTAGCAATTGCGTGTTACGATGTTGTTATTGATCGCTATGATTTTGTTACGAGATATTGAAATGTATCGAGTAGAAATTAAAGATGCTACAGCAATCTGTTTGCTTTTCTGGTAAACACGAGCCTTCCGATCGGAAACTATGAGACTACGAAACCATAAATTAAAAAAGATATTCTTCTTTAATCAGTGACATTAAAATGACATTAAAGTCGTAAAATCGGCTAAAGTATACTTGCATTTTTTCTGTAATCATAGTTTGCTAATTTTATACGTGACCTTTAATGAAATAGTTCTGTAATAAAATCTTCCAAACATAGTGTAATTTAGTTTCTCCTACGACGTACAGTCAGCGTAGAAAGTATTCCTACAATACTTAACTTTGACAGAATTTTAACAAATAACAAATATGTACATATTCATACAAGACTGTGGAATAGTTAAAAAGAAAAGCAATAATGCGCCACCTGTTCCGCTTGTGAAAATGTTAATAAACATTTAGCAAATGGGAAAAGTATATGCGTAAGAAGTACTCGCACAGTTGCAGCTTTGCAGCATAAAATATACCTTAAAAACTAAACTCTGTATCAAAGTGCAGGAAAAGATGGGCAAAGAGACAATTTCATCCTGATGTAAGATAACGATCGGAAGCATAATGTTACTAATACGCGAGCGTGGGTCTTATGTAATGTTCGGAAACACTTGAAAACACCTCCACAATCCTCAGATATAAACATTATTGGAAATATATGGGACAGAATGATTTAAGGAGAATTCTATTAAAAGAATGGAAAGACATTCCAAGTCGAGTAGTCGTCGATTTGATAAATTCAATGTCACGAAAGTTTCAAACCATAATAGAATAAAGAAGAAACACCACGAAGCATTAAAGTAATTAAACAACCTAGTGATTTCCTCTACTAAATACTAGGTCTAATTCTTATTAATTTTCCCCAGCGAACCGTAACTCTACGAATACTTATCACGCATACATTTTTCTCACTTCCTTTTTATTCCACAAATTATTCCACATACTTGTAAGAATACATACGTACTTTCTATTCGTTAAAATTTTGTTGCTAAACGATGTTCTACGATATTTTTATCGAAATTAATTTCGAAATAAACGATATATGTATTTTTGACATTGGCTGTTTCATCTTGTAATCTTCATTTACTTAAACCGATCCTAAGTGTATTAAGTGTCTCATGAACAGAAACGTATCTCGAGCATCGCTAATATTTTAGAGAAAATATTTTTAATCACGAGCGACTAAATCGATACCAACAGTACTTCTCTCCGTCTCCGGATCCCATGGACACGACGAAGACTGTTAATTAAGCGACAATGTCTCCGGTTTCTTGGACGGTGCTTTACGCGAGCCAGGAATTACGTAAACGATGGATTTCTTCAAAAGTCGAGGAGAATGTTCGATGATCGAAGCGGACACATATTATCCTATGGCGTGTGTGACCAAGTGTCGTTGCGTCAATCGATTTTTCTTACGAATGAACCAGGGCGCGTACGGTTTTAATTACGACCCGTTCGACATGAACACGGTGTGTCGAACTATTTTCTCGGACCAACCGAAAGCTGAAATGAAACTTAATTGACAGGTAAATTTATCACCAGGAGGATCGATCGTCCCTTAGGCCCTAGACCACTTTCACCCGAAATTTATTCCGATCTTAACTAATGGCGCTGGAACTCGTGCGCGGCCCGTAATCGATTAGTATCGACAATGAACGAAAATGAGTATGAAACGTATCATTAATCCTGCGCCCAGTCGCGCAACAACGGCCACACATTCGATCACAATGACTCGAATCAACCCTTAGTCTACCTACTCTCTCTATCTTCTTATTTTTTCTCTCATGCTTCGGCCACTTGGCTAACGCTGAAACGTAATAATTAGTCGTTGAGTAATCGAATTGGAAAGCGACCGGTTGAAAGGAAAGCTAATTACCATTCAAGCAAAGGAGCGAGCAAAAGGAAAATGTCGTTGGAAAAGGAAAAGACCCTGCTGCGATCCTCCGATCTTTTATGCTTCGATCTCGCTTTCGTTCCGACCGGGAACACGACTTTTAATGACGTAAGAAAATCTTTGCTATGAAATTGAAACGAGAGATATGCGTATCAATAACGATTCTTTCGCATTTCCTCTCGCATGTTCACCGTTACTCTGAAAAATTAACTACACCTTACTTGTATCTGCAAGATTTAAAATCAATCTGAATGGAAACTTGGCAATGTTTCACCAACTTCATATCCCACGATTATAAAAGTTCCCGATTAGAAGAAATTGAACTGATACTACATGCAGTGAAATTTTGCAAGACGCAAGTTACAAGTTATCAACGCTAACAAACTCTCTTGCGTAACAACACACCAAGTTCGATAATCAGATAAACGAAGATCTTCGAGTAAATTGTATAAACTGTACAAATGACGGGTCAGCTGCAAATTCATACTGTCATTTGTTAAATATCATGAGAAATATCTTACTTGGAATATTTTATCCTTTATATCGTACGCATTCTGTACACTTTTGCGCTTTCAAATTTCCCAACTAAACAGATAGAAAAACTGGCAGTGTACTTCGAGTTACAGTTAAACCAAAGACTACTCTGAAATTGCATGTTCGCATCGGTGTCTGAAATAATCGAGGAATTTCACTCCAACTGATGCAAAGTTATTGGCCGATGTATCTCCATAAAATACAAGCATCAGTGGAACCGCGAGGGGAGCTAAGGGAACGGCATTCGAACAGAATAGAAATCTACAAATTGTTCTCCATTTTGCCTGAATCGCGTCCCCACCACGATGCAGGGTGTTGCGCCAGGTTTACCACTCCGTGAGCGCTATCCGGACACCTGAATCGAGAGGATTTTCACAACGGAGCTGGCTGACGCGAGAGAGCTCCGGCTAGGTTGTCGCGTGGGCGACCGGAAACCGTACCTTCCTACCGTCTTTGGTCGTCACTCGACGACTACACGGGGAAGGGGCACCCGGGGCAGAAGGGAGGAGAGAGAAAAGGCAGACCGACCGGCCAAGAACTGGCGCAGCTCTCCTTCAACGTTCTCCACAACAGCCAGTACTTACTCGCGGCCGAGGGCGGATCTCTGTCCTCATCGTCACGTAACGTTTTCACGTACCAAGAGACCCTACAGGGATTCCTACTTACCGATCCACCACTCTGATAGAGATGAAGATCTCGACTCTTCCGTTTCCGCAACAGCGATTAATTAATTCCACGTTCTAATGTTGCGACATTAACGATCTAACGGTGATGGACCAATGAAACTTTTATGACGAGTTTATGGTATAACATGCTCGAGGCCAGAGTACTCTCTTCACTGGTTCTGTTTCGTAAAAATTGTTTTCGCGTTGGTAATGAAATTTGCATGTACACTTTCGCTTGAAAGTCTCGGGAAACGTAATATTTTTAAGAAAACTTTGGTATTTCGTGTAGATCGTAAAGTATGTTTTATATGCACTTTTAACACTCGTGTAGATTAATACATTTATCGTGTTAATATACACGTTATACGTAACCTGTCTCCTTTGTTGTATGAACATGTTAAATTATTTCTTCGTACGTTTTAACGATTATCTGATATCTTTTTTTATTCCCTGGCAAACGTAATCGTCCTAAGACGAGTAGGTTTCTCTTTTTTTTCTTTTCAGCGGGAATTGTATATTACGCCAAGACTGTAGATTTTTAAGCAAGTTTACGCGCATTCTCTGCACTTTTGCATCTTTAAGTCTCGCACAAATAGAGTAAAAATCCGCAGTCTAGTTACGCATTCCAGTATATTCTTATCATTCCGATTCATTTCGATACCTAACAATTCTTTCAGCGTATTACGAGTTTGTTACCTCTCACTCTGTTTTGTTCCGCAATTACATTGCTCTTCGAACAACTTTCCGTTATTTCTGATGGCTTTCATCGTCTTCAATTATCACGTTGCGCTTCGAGCATCACTACGAGTCAGATAAATCAATTCCTCAAAATGATTTTAATAAAGAACCGAACGAAAATGTTCCTTGTTCCCCCTATTATATATCAAAATGTCTTTCTGCTCTCATAATTCGCTTAAGCTTCAACATTCTCTACCTCTTCTCCTACTTGTTTCCCTATACAACGAACGGAATTAAAAAATCATACCGCTACATGAAAAGCTCTTCCGTGACGAAGGGTCGATGGGAACATCCACCGATAAAGAATATCAATGATGTATCTGAAAACATGTCGAAACGCGCGAGATACTAAAGAAAAAAAAAAAAAAAACGGAAGAGAGGCAAAAAAAAAATGCTATCTAGGCTCTTCGGATGATAGAAAGGTGATGACCTCGATCCTACGCCTGCCGCGTATAAAACGCCGCGCCGTTCCCGTCTTGCACCTCGTTCCGCCTGTTTCTGCTTGCCTGTTCTGACTGGCCTGCCCACGCCTGCCCTTCTGTCAATTATATTTACTATTTCATTCATACGGCCGCCGCTTGGACCACGAGCCGTGCCCATTCACGAGAACGGCCGCGCATGCCAGATCGCTCGCGCCCGATGGCTATCCGATAGGATAGCGCCTCCATATATGATTCGGATGGAAGTGCACTGCGGGCAAAAATGTAATTGCCGTAATCTAGGATTATACGGTTGCGTAACATCGACGCTAGATATATTCCTTGTGTTTCTATGCGTGTACACGTGAGTCTGTTCGCGTATACCTTCTATTCTCCGTACGGTGTTACGTAATGTTCGAGCTTTCGACGAAATGGAAACGACAGCGTTGCAGGAGATTCCGAAAAGCCTGCACGCTATTAACCCTCGGCGCGCAATGCGAGACGTTAATAAACGGTCTAATGGCCCCAAGCGATTTCTCGGTCGCGTGTTTCCTTGGACAATTTTGCTTAAACTTCGACTTTTTTCTCGAAACAAATTCTAAAATATCTGCCTTTGAAAGCCATTGGATATCGTGGTAGAGGCGTTGACAAGTAGCCACGAATACTTCTACACTTTTTGAACGCCCCGAGGAGGCTAAGAACACAACCTGGTGGCTCTGAACGTCCCACGTTGCGCACCGCGTTAGTAAAAAGGAACTTGCACACGGAGGATCGGTCGAGCCGTTTACCTATTTGCAAAGTTGGTTAATTTCTTGCAAAATAGAAAGTGGTTAAATTATAGGATATAAGTAATCAGTCGTATAGATGCTTTGGCATTAAAATTTGAAATATGTCAAAAGGGGAGTAAGTACGTTATAGTTACAAAACGCCTGTGCGGTAAATAATCACGGATAATGCAGGTACCGCTTTTTTATCTTTTTTATTTTTTGTAAATCTTTGGTTAACAAGTTTCTTTTTTAAAAACGTGTAAGAATTGTCTACGTATCTTGTAGTGTACCTTGAACGTTTCTTTCTTTACTTTCTCACACCGACTCCTCTCGATACACTCGAAGACCGTGAGAATTTTTTCGGCTCCCAAGGGGCGCTCACTAATCGGGCGCTAATTCGCTTGATGCCATAAGGAAACAGACGGGAGGATCTTACTAATTCGAGCCGGTGGACCGTAAAAATATACTGGCTTTCTATCGCCGTATACGGCGTTCTCGTTTAATGAAGAATGCGATCAGTTATTTACATGGCAAATTTGCTCGCGTTCTCGATGAAAATTTATGCTAATCGACTTAATGCCACGGGTTCATAATACGTTTCTAATGATTCAGCGAGGATTAAGTACTGTCAGTTTTGTAAGGTTACACCTACTCGGATTTAAATGACATGAGTTACCCTAGTTCTCTCATTTTTAATCTTTTTCTTAACTCCTTTTTTTTATATACTAATACCTACGATAGATCGATAATATTAATTGGCTCAACCTCACGTCCAGATCGGTGATCGTTGATCATGTGTTGGATTGATTACGAGACCGACGTCGTACCTTAAAGAGGCCGAGAAATTTTTCGAGTTCCAGCGGAAGAGATGAGGTCAACGTTATTTTCTAATAGATGAAACACTCGACGGTACCACACACATACACCGCTGATAGTTGGAATAATTAAGTTTCCACGTTGATCCTCGTATTCCTATAAAGGCATCGGGCTCACGCCTACGCTCAATTCCTTTTCGACTCTTGTGTGACTAGGACTCTGTGATTGCAAAGCCGTTTTAGAATTTAATGATGTTTTCTCAATTTACGCGTGTAATACTCGTCAAGGATTATTACGTTACTAATAAACGATAACTCGTTATCTACTTGACACATTTTCTCGCACTTTATATTTCGGTCACCGATTGGCTGATTTATGCACGATCGTTTTAGCAGATGTGATAATCTTCGCTTGTTTTTTACCTTGATAAATGTCGCGTACAGTCCGAGTAATGCTTTAAAATTACTTATATAACCAAATTTAATCAAAGTATTAATATAAAGTTCTTTTGAGTTTATATTACTGCGTATAAAGCTCAATTTAAGTTTAAACTTTTAAATCGTTCAATTTTACATTCACGTATGTATAACAATGCCATCTCTTAACAACAAAAAATGTAATGTACGAAATTACCGTTATCACCGATCGGTAATGTCGCAGACTACTTTATTTTTTAATATTTATTCACTAAAGTATAGACATATATATGTACATACGTATATTCATAAAAGAAAACAATCTAAGTGATTTATATAAAATTCCTGAATTTCTTTAACGGTAAGTACGACATTTCATCTGCATGCCTTAGTTGAAGTTCAATGTTAGGCTTTTCATTTCTTTTCTATGCAATACATTTTTGTAAGAAATATGATATTTAGTTACAGTATAATTGCATAGAAATTCAATATCTATTGCGTGGAAATCCAGATGCATAAAAGACATACGTAATTTCATCGATCGTGATCGGAAGTGGATGTATATACTTATCTGCTTACACCTATAATTATCTAGTACATACTTATATGTTAATAAATTATTTCGATCCACGAGAATGAAAATGGATCGACCAGAATGAAGTACACTTCACCAAAGTGACCTCCAACCTCGTTCCATTTTCTACATTCATATCACAACTAACGTATAAACTATTACATTTAGTATACCATAGATGAAGTAGCATTAAGAGCAATACTTGAGAACTAAATGCATTAGCCTTGAATGTATAGATAATGCAGGAGGTTTCATCTAAAATTTTTCTATACTTGTGGTACACTATCGCTTTCTCTGTCTAGTACTGTCCATATCGTTTGAACTTGTTGCACACTACTTTGTATACTCGGTCGGTAAGTACGTCATTTCTACCGTAACAGAAAATAACCCACATGTTGCCTCTCTGTTTTTATTCTGTGATTCAGCTGACCAACCATGGAGTCATCAATCCTAAACGCGGTAAAAGCCATTGTATTTTCTTCAATATCTTATCGTCGTGTGTGACTAATAATTGTACCTTCGTCATATGCGCTTAGTTTATGCATTATTCAAATATTAATCGCTATATGCAATGTACTTTTGCATCAGTTAGTTGACTGAATTTTACAAAAACATACGACTGTGCAAGCTACGTCGTATTTTGATATTGAGTTGTCGAAAGTCATATGTTAATTTTGTTTGGTACTGTTAGTGTTTAGATTTTTGTGATTAATGTGTTGTATAAATATTGATATAAAATTTTTTCTACCAAAGGCACACGAAAAACAAAGGAGAGCAGAGGCATTGTTGCAAGAAGGTCGTTTCGAAGAAGCAGCCAAGTGTCATGAAACAGTAGCTAATCTTGTGGCAGAGGCACACGCACAACTGGAATCTAGATTTGTTCATTTGAAGACTTCTAATTTATCTAGTCGGACCCAGCCAATTGTCATTTCCTCTTTCCATTCATTCCTTACTTTAGAATCTCTGGCCCTTCAACGTGATTACCATAAAAGACAAGCTGCTGTAGTTAGGTAACAATCATCTCTTTTCTTGCTACACGATGCAAAGGATATTTGTTCTTATGAAAATTTACTTTTTAGAATGAAACAAGCACAATATGAAGAGTACAAAACTACATTGGAAAATCAACAAAAAGAAATGCTTAGCAAACAGGCAGCTAAACAGGTTGAGAAAGATACGTCTGAGTTTGCAAATGATAAATTTGATGGATCCCTACGGCAAGCTTTATATAGAACCATTGAAGAGCAGGATAGTCTTTTAAGTCTAATCTTAATACCTACCAGCGAGGACAAAGCTTTCAAATATCCAAAGGATACAGGCACTGTTATAGAGGAACTCAAAACTGTTAATTGCCAATTACGTTGTCTGATTGGTAGCTTGCTAAGTCAATTGGAGGTAAAGGAAGAAGAAGTGAGACAGTTGACCGAACAACTTCATGCAGCTAACCTTAATGACGAAAGTAGACTAGATAATGCACATTCCTTACGACTTCCACCTTTAACTCCTCTTGAGATGCCACTTTTTGACTTTAAGTCAACATAAAGTGTTGTACGACAAACGTGATTCTTTTATTACAATATTTCGCCAAATAAGATACAGATATTGTATAAAAAATTAAGTCAGGTCTGTAATAGTACAAAAACTAACATGACAAATTGCTACAGTATTCAGTTTCTTACCGTAGAATTTTAAAGTTCAAATATATTACAATTAACATTTCGTAACATGAGCAGAAATGATGTAACGTATCCAAACTTAATGTATATTAGTACTTATTTTTGTTCATTTGGGGTTCTTCAAAGGGATCAAAATACATATCAATAAAACACAAAATGTGTATTTCGTTCAAAAGTGAATTTTCGAAAACCATGCGTCCATGTATGTGAATAATAAAGTAGTTGATTTATCGATTAAGGTACTGCCAGCTGGATGTTCGCAACTAGAAGTAAATATGTAACACAGTAATGAATATTTCATGAGATTGTACAGAGTCGATATAAAAATGTATCTAACCATTGTTAATCCGCAATTTTGTTGCAATTGCGCACTTTTAAAAATTATCGTCGAAGATGTAGGTAACGTTTGAAAAACTTTGTTATTTATCATGTAATGTCGCACAATAAACATTTCCCAAATCAGACCCTCATCCCTGATTTATCATTACAGATTCGTTCAAATATTTTTTACATTGCTATGGATATGACGAAAAATTTGACGTTCTTCCATAAACGAACAGGTTCACTGTCTTTCGAACTTGTCACGCTGACAGATATATAAATAAAAATGTTTCATTAGAAAGTAAGAAAAAAAAAAAAAAAAAAAAAAGTAAGATAATGATCAAAATTTCTGGCGTAATCTCATGTTACTTGAAACATGAGGCGTTCATTGTTCATTCATCGCAAATGGAAATTCATCGGAAATTTATAATTTGGAGTATGGTTAAGGGATGGAAGGACCAAGTGAAATAATAACGATTTTCATAGGACAGGCTGGCACGCAAATAGCAAACGCTTGTTGGGAATTATTTTGTCTGGAACATGGTGTGTCCCCAAACGGTTCTCTTCGTCAGGGCTATTATCCAATGGACCCTTCTATGCATACTTTTTTTTCAGAGACACAAGTGAGGAAATATATAATAAGCTATCGTTCAAATATTAATATATACTGTGGCGTATATAAATACATTACATACTGTAATTCGTGTTGGAAATGAAATTGAAAGAAGATTCTATGACTACTGAGAATAAGATTAAAAAGCTGTTCAAAATGAAATAAAAATCAAGAATATAAAGTCTGTAAAAATTGCATTGGAGGCTTTACTCTTGAGAAAATTGAGTTTCAAAACTTGTCAAGCATACGTAAACTTGGCTAATTCTCGAGCAGATACAGATAATTGACGGCAAGCTATTCTATGTTCGAAAATAAGACGAAAATGTAAGATAACTTTTTGCTATCTGAAAATCACAGCAGAAAAATGTAATAAATATATGTTCATTGATTTTCTGATTTTAATACTACTTGAAAGCCTTCAACGTGATTTTATTATCTTTCACTTCTGCCACGTATTACGTGCATCATGCATTATTGAATTTCGATAAAAAAATATCACTCAAGTGAATGCAAACACTCTGACTACATGGAAATTCATTTTTAGGCAAGAAAATTGACGCCACGCACGTTAATCATCGATTTAGAGCCCACTGTGATCGACGAGATTAGGACTGGCGTTTATAAAGCTCTTTTCAATCCCGAGTCATTGATCACTGGGAAAGAAGACGCGTCGAACAATTTCGCGACGGGTTATTATTCCATCGGTAGTGAGGCGATCGTCCTTGTGTTGGATCGCGTTCGTAGAATATGGGAAACATGCTCGAAGCCAGCTGGATTTATCGTATTCAGGTTACTGAATTTTGACGAAAGAGTAGGAATGAAACTTATATAAAAGTTCAAAGATTTGTCGGAATTAGAATGCGGATGTTTATGCATTTATGAAAAATTTGAAAATGCATACATAGATATCCAAAGTATAATACTCTCTATAATGTTTACTTCGTAAAACAATTTTTCATCTAGTTTCTAAACGTTTTAATTATATTCAAAAAATTATGAATTTACATAAACAAATATGCGTAGTCTAATCACAACGAAAGATATGCTACTCGTCAAATTATGTTAGCTCAATTTGGTTAAACCTCAACGTTTGTAAAGGTCGATCAGCGGTGGTACCGGAAGTGGTTTCGCCACGCTGTTACTCGAACATCTATCACAGAATTATCCTAAGACGATCACTCTAGACTTTGTTGTCTTTCCATCACCTAACATTGCCACCGTTATCGTGGAACCTTATAATGCAGTCCTTACTACCCATGGTGCATTGGACCACGTGAATTGTTCCTTCCTCGTCGACAACGAAGCTTTATACAACATTTGCGCCAGGTATATTAATTAACGCATTCACTGCTAAAAAGATTCGTCTATTCGAATAAAATAGACGCCAGAAGCAGCGAAAGCGTTAAACTAATAAAGATCAGCAACTTGTTGCATCGCCCTGTTCTTTATTCCCTATAGGAACTTGGATGTTGATTGTGCAACTTACACCAACTTAAATCGCCTGATGGCTCAAGTTGTTTCAAGCATCACAGCTTCGATGAGATTCGAGGGTGCCATAAATCTTAGTCTCGAAGAACTACAAACAAACTTGGTGCCGTATCATAGAATTCATTTCACTTTGGCTACGTACGCACCGCTCATCTCTCCCAGAAAAGCCATGCATTCCGAAATTACCACCCAACAGATCACCTACAGTTGCTTCGAACCTTCTAATCAGGTGGAGTAAAAATCGAAACATCTTAAAGATAATCGATGTTCTGTAAAAGATCCTTAAGAATTCTGACAGTCAAGTAACTTGGAATATGTTAATGATCTTCAAATATTACATTTTTGACTTATTTTCGTATATAGAATTTTCTTCTGTCTAATCTTCTTCAGGCAAATTCACGTATACTTGAGAAGTTGCTAAACACGATTTCTTCGCGAACGGAGCTTGCGATACAATTTTCTTTTATGTTTAATTTTCGTCCCTGAGCAATAGAAGCTTCCATGGCTTCTTCTGTGCCACGAATTTAAGCTCACGGTGTACAGGCAAATTTTATTATTCTTACTTATCCTCGCGATTCGTTCATCACAACTGTATTCATCCTCCAAAGTTTCATCATCTTATTTCATAAATTTCAGATGGTATCATGTGATCCACGCGTAGGAGCTTACACCAGTTGCTGTTTGCTCTATCGTGGAGACGTGGCACCAAATGATGTCAATAGAACGATCGCGTCGTTAAAGGGGGCGAAGTCGATTCGTTTCGTCACTTGGAGTCCGACTGGGTTCAAGGTAATTGCACAGCTTTTTTCCTTTCTCATTTTGCAACAAACAACTACTCGCGATCAACAAGGAACTGGATCGTTGTTAAATGATGCAGCGAATTTCTAGCTCCTTGTTTAACGTACGTTGAAGTCTGATAGCGACAAAAATTGGTACGTTGAACTCTAAATAGATAATCCCGTTTTTTGTTTAGTTAATTAGTTACGAGCTTGTTTAGTCTGGCGAAATAAAATAGACGATTTGCATCATCTATTTTATAAATAAGGATAGAATTCTCGATAATTCTGAATCTTTAAACCTTTTTCGGATTAGCCTGGTTATCTGAATCAGGCAGAAAATTTTTCTGGCGTCAAATTATTACTTACATGTTTCGCTTGAAATATTCTCTCAAATTTGTATTCATTTCGCTTGACATCAAGTCGTTTGAATTCGAGCAACCTGACTAGTCTAAACGAAGTTTAACCGAGAGGAGCTTTAGTATTCAGGTCTCAGATGGAAAATGTCAAAGGCTTTCAAAGATGCGCTATGGTAGTCGAGCAAAATACCTTTCTTGAATTACTAACGTTCTTCTGAACCTTTACCATCGAATCATTCATATCTTCATAAACTTTCACCCAACTTCCCACCTTCCTTCAAACTTTAACTGCTTTAATCACAAACCGCCTCCAACCATAGCTTGTAAGTTACATAGTAAGGTAAAATAGATACCATATATAGTTTGATAGTTTAATTAGTTTCTATCAAAGTCCCTTCCCAAATTCCTTTTTTAGACTATATATATATATACACATAAATTCTCTAATGTAACAGTGTATTTTAGATCGCGAGTTCGACTCTAAAAAATGAAGAAATGAAAGATCTTTGAATAATTTTCATCCCAACCGCCGTATAATATCGCTACGTAAATTGATATAAAGCATGTTTCTAAAACCTAGAGACGGCAAGAACAAGATATTTTATTTTTTTAAGAATTATAAAATTCAAATGATTACTTTCATAGGTAGGAATTAACTATCAGCCAACTACAGCAGTTCCCGGAGGTGACCTAGCCAAGTCGAGGAGGACGGTAATGATGGCCAGCAACAATACCGCTATCAGATATAGATGGTCGATGCTTGTTCGGAAATTCGACTTGATGTTCCAGAAAAGAGCTTTCGTTCACCATTACGTAGGTGAAGGCATGGAGGAAGATTCCTTCGGTGAAGCTTGCGACAACGTCATAACTCTGATTGATGATTATAAGGAGGTCGAGAAGTGATCTTTAAATTGGCAAGCTCTATAGCTTGAAACTTCCTTTCTCCGACAATCATGAAGAATTTAAAATGAGAAAACTATATAAATATACACTGGCTTGCGAAAGTATTCCAACTCTTGTAGACATCCTTTATGAACACACTGTTACGTCGCGCGAGATGGTCCATGCGACATCCTTCTCGGTCTGGCCGCCAAGGCCTACCCCTCGCAATAAACCCAAGGAACCACCATAAACCGAATCTTTTTAGCTTAACTTCTATTCACATAAGTATTTTCGGTTTATGGATGGTCCTTTGAACGGTCCTTGGGTTTGTTGCACGCTCTTGCTAATTACGGAGAAAGCAGATGTGCCCCGCGAAACAGCTGGTTTTTCCCAAGAACAAGGACACCCATGAGCCACATCTGCGGGAGACTTTCTCCTCGTATTTTATTTATTAACATTGGCTATAACCAATGGGCATTGCGGATCGTTACCCTCACTTTTCTACCGAAAGGTGTGAACAACGAATCCGCGTTCTTAGTTCAAAAAGGGTACAGCCACATCGAGCTTTCCTCCTAAATAGTACGAGATGGGTCTAACACTGCTCTTACACACCTCGGATAGTCAACTCTACTGTTCTTTCGCTCATCGGGCAGTCAAGTCTACTATTCTAACAAGTTCTCGGCATTCAACGCGCCAACTCTATCAACCCTCGGGTCAATCATTATACTTTCCCACACGACGAAGTCAAATCATTTCCGTCTACGTTCTAAGTGTTGTAATTTGGTGTAAATATATTTATATTATATAACTGTAGACTACAGTTGTATTCAACAACAAACACCCCTATTATCCCAAAAGAAATAGATCGCCCTGCTCGCGGTGTCGATTCGTATAATCGTAACGGGAATTTACGACTCCCGTTGACGCGCCTCAACGCGATCGTTATATCAAATATATATCAAATATTATATAATATATATAATATTATTTGATATATCAAATATTTTAAAATTTTATTGGCTTTGTAATGATACACGACTGTCATGATTATGTTGATAAAGTTTGAAACAAGTTTAAAAATACATGTGAAAATCACAAGATGTTTAGCGTAACTATAAGTCTCGATATTTAATTAAACGTTTGCAGTAAATATATCGTAAGCTCTATATACGCATACTTACACACATTTTCCGGTTGTTTCGAATATAATGACGATGGTCGTGTCTCGTTATAGTACAAACTAAATTTCCAAATATACATAACAATTTTCTATGGTAAGTGTTCAAATAACTTCATCAGCCGCTGTATATAGATTGAATTCTATCTTTCTCTGATTTCAAAGTGAAAAATGATTTAGAAACAAAGAATTTCCATATTTGCTCTTGTCTCGAAGAAGCCGTCGTTTGTTTTCATACGAGAGGAAAAGAACAAATTGCGTGATTACACGAGATAAGGGAGAAACGCACGAAGATAAGCAGACGAACAGTGTAGACTCGCTGGCACCACTGGCACGATACAGGCGTAATATGAGCCTTTTATAAGCCGAACTAATCAACTCCACTTTTTATGAATCTCTGAACTAAGGTACAAAGATCCAGAGAACGTGGATAATGCAGCAAAATATGTAAAACATCTCAAGTGAAACAAATTACTATGTAGATTCAGTTCCATTAGTTTTTTCTTCGCAAGAATATGAAATTGCGAAAGTGTACGAAATATCAAATTATGAAATATTAAATAGAAATCCGCAGTCCAATCATGGTAAATTCTAAGATAAATTCCATAGTGATTCTAACATCTTAGCTTTTCTACACTTTCCAATTTGTGGAGTTAATCGATATGGTTTCTGAACGGTTCATATTTGTTCCCACTGTTATACTTGGCGCGAGCATACGCCCACAAGGAGTCACGTTCCTCTCGATTCTAACTCGTAGAAACAACCACGAGCTGCCAAACCAGTATAATAACATTAGGTCTCGTTCATGTAACAACGTGTTTCTGATAAGCGGTATCAAGCGATTGGTAATTCCTGTCGGTATCAACATCATCTGCTTTGTTCTGGATATAATTGGTCACCTATCTTTTATTACCGAGAAGTCATCGAAATAAATTCTACGAAGATATATCTGAGATCGTCAAGTGTATCCTATAATAAATAAAATGAATTGCCCCGAAGCTTGACAATAAAGTAATTTACCCATCTTTCGTTATCACAGCAACATTCTTTTGTTCAAATAGGCTAAACTCAATAAATGGCTCATTTATTTTTAATCCGTCAATTAATCTATTTTCATAGGTTTTCCACGAATTGCTCAGTGTATGATCCTATGATATATAGTTATTTATAGACTGTCGACATATATGTACTTTTATACTTTTATAGATACGTTCAAAGAAAGGGAACCTAAGCAGATATTTCATCTAGAATTTATAGATTATTATAGATTCTGGATTATTGATATATTAGAAGATATATTAAAACAATCTAATTTATAGATTGTATTAGAATATAACATATATTCTGTATAAGAAAAAGTATATAAATACTTAGTAGATATTATAAGGAATACTTTACGGATATTGAATATATTCTATGCTCCTGTACGTTATATGCGAGTAGGAAAATTAAATGGCGTAGTATATAATAGCATTAAAAAGATAACAAAATATCGCAAGATTATATAATAGGCATAAAAATTTGAAAGTGATAAAAATGTACTTATTCTATAAAATGCACAGTCTAGTGGATCATTCAGAATTCCTAGATCTTAGTTTCATGATTCAATTTGGAGATACCCAAAATTGATTTCGGTCGAGTGGCTCGTGCTCGCGATAACACGAACATGATAATGCTCGATAAGGTCGATATATAATTAATTGAATAGAACCATGCCCCCAGCGAAGATATGTACGTCCACTCCAGAAACCTTATCATTTACGCACATATAATATAGTATGCTTGTTTATATGGCCTGTCTACGATTATATAATTTTCTTTCAAAGCAATTACTCGCTCTCCTCATTTTCCGGTTATCGTTCAACATTGAATTCTTTACATATGTACTGCACATGAACGATGCAAGCACGCGATGAAAGTTTTGCTCGCTCATTGACAAATTCACCGCCAATTATCAAATCTTCCATTTATATTTTCTATGTTCTCACTTTTTACAAACGTCACGAAATACAAAGTAAAAATGGGAACACGTGGTAAATTAGACAATGCGAAAGATGCTATGAAGAAAATGCGAAAAAACTTGCAAGAAGCATATAAAAAAAGAAAACCACATTCTGTAGAGATGGTACCAGTACAACCCTTATCATAATATGCCTGACCGATCACTTCTAAAATTGTCATAAACAAAAATATATTATCTACCACTTTGCACTTTGTTTACTGTACGATGTTAGTACTATTAACACGCCAAACGCTATGTCTCACTTGCTATATTCATATGTACGCTATATCTTTAGAGACCAACGTTAGATCTTCCGTTTAGGAGGCAAAGGTTTCTAGAAACCAACAACAACAAATTAAAAAAGATATCTTATAATCATGTAATATTAAGAAATATGTTTACTCTTTTTTAATGGATTTCGTCGAAACATCTTAAATAAAAATCAAATAAAAATCCTCCACAAGTATTCGATTTTCTATTATTTCCTGCATTTACGTACCGTCTAAATAGAAAGTGGACCAGAACTAACTCCGCGTTCAACGTATTAAGAAATAATAATAATAATCTTCGGAATGTGTAATTAATTACCTGTTATACATACACTTTAAAACATTTGTCGCGTGTCAGTCACCGATGAAGCTTGAGAGGCGTAAGCGGAAAGCTCAGTGACAGTAATCGGTGACTGTCATTTACATCGGTGAATGTGCAAATGGAAATCGCAGGCAGTTAGGACAAGACACGAGCCGCTCTTATCGAAATCGACGATCGTCTATCGCGATCACGTCGTCCCCTCTCCGTTTCTCTCCGCGATGCCACGATTGCTTCACGTGAATTACACGACTTCTCTGTTCTTCATAAAAGATCGTATGCACGCTTTTTTTCACGCTTTTGCGTGTTGAACGCATCGTTTTATCTGTTCCACCGTTTCAAGTGGTTTTCGGGTTACACAGCACGCGATGAACTCCACGATTTCTTTTCCTCTTGCCTCCCTGGAAAAACTTTCCATCGATCGTTTGGATCATAACATTTTCGAAAGTGCGTTACATCTCACATGCACAGTTTGTTGCGAAGTATCTCATTAACTTGATAATCGGGAAAGACGAGCTAAGTCGTCGATTATTGGGATTTCTAATTCTTTAAACGCACAATACTTTCTTTATTTATGCATCTCATAGTTTGTTACTCCTGCTACTTCTTTTCTGCTTTTCACTTCCGAGAATAAATTATGTTTATATTTGGAAAAATTCAAGTCAATCTATCTAAAATTGGTCATGCTTAACTTTCAATTTCATGATTATATGAATATTATGATTAGGAATGATCAAAGGATTATAGGATTTCATGATTATAGGAATAATATTATTATGATTATAGGATTACGTACATTGAATATGTCGATATAATTAAATATCAAATTATACTCAAATTATACTATCGAATTACGCTCCGCTAAACGTGATATATATTACGCGTTTATTTTCTCATACTTATCGTATAAACGTGCTGACACTTTTTTTTTTATATACGAGAGGGGAGGTTGTAGATTACTCGGTTAAGAGGGATCGCAATTAAAAAACTGTTAACATTCCATTAAATCATGATCTAAGTGATCGTGTGTAAATATTTTATTTCAGCACGTGTATTGATTGTTTTAAGATCGTAGGAGGTTGATTCTTCAGAAGCATCTCTGAAGTGCATATAGCGTATATGCCAATATGAAGAGAAAAGAGGAAAGAGGAATTTGAATTGTCGGTCACATTATTCAAGAGTATTTCTCGCTTATTCCTTGGGTTTAACCCTGTTATATTCTTCGAATCATTCTGATATTAAAATCCAGTCATATTATTCTTCGAATTTCTCAAATTCGTGAAAAAATTTAAATAATCGTCATTGATATGCGTAACTTTTACGTCTCAGTTTCAAACATCAGAAACAGTAAACTTATTTTTGTTTGTTAAAACGAGAGTATGATTCAGATAAAAAACTTCGAGGACTTCAGAGTTAATATTTGAACAGTTATATTGTATAATATTAATTTTGATAAATTAATAAAAATGAAAAGTATAATAAAATTGCACTTTTCTATTGTGTAGAACGACGTTCGTTGGCAGAATTTTCCAGCCTTTCTGAAAATAAATAAAGCACAATTTCCAGGAAAATCGTATACAATAGATTAGGTCCCTGTTATATGTTGTATCAACAATTAACCGATAAAGGCACACTCGGTACTCGAATGAACATTATCGAGACGAAGCTCGTTACAAATTATAACCTGGTAATTTTCGTGATAAGGATAAAAATAATTCTCCAGTCTAATGGATCAACAATATTAAAAGAATCGATATAGATTTTTGCACATCCCGATCATGTGATCGGCAGATGTAATAGACGCAACCTTCCGCGTCAGTTTTGGTCAATGAATAACGATTAGAGCTCGCTACGTAGAATTGTTAGATAATAAGAGAGACGTTTTGGAATTATATGTGTAATTCACAAGGAAAGCCAGTATTTTCTACTAAAGCTATAGTTTGTAAAATAGAACGTATTTTAAATTTTGAATTTATACATATAGCGATTTTAAATAAATAGTTTAAACGCAATGCACGTAATTGTTGAATTTTAAAAGGGAAGATTCTCTGAAATGATTTCTTTTGTAAAAATAAAGAATTTTCGTTTGAAAAGTAAGAGGTATTCTAGACTTCCAATTTACATAGTGATTAGAATTCGTATTTCCGACAAGAGGACGTATTTCCAACCTATCTATGTTTATATAGCCGCGTAATTTTAGAAACGCTCTTTCTCTGTTTGACAAGTAGTGTTCGCGCACGAGAATGATCTGTGATTTTCCCAGACAATGACAGATGAGCAGCACGCGTTTTCCTTTGTACTAGACCCAGGAAGAACACTCTGCTGCGTATTCCAACGCGTACAATGTACGACACATGAATAAATCGTACGTACAGTAACTCACGAAAGTATTCAAACACTTACTATAAAAACCTTTTTTGAAATTTCGTTAGCGATATAACGAGATATAATTTCTTTTTTTATAATTCTTTTCTAATTGTAAGATAAAGAAGTTCCAAGACATTTATTTCAAACATACGCTTGGTGGAAAATCAAAAATGCAGCATGAATAGCACAGCATACAGTCTTAAACATACAATAAATACTAAAGATGGTCTCGCTAAATATTGTAGCTTATTAATACAGCCATTGATTGACTGTACAAATATTTTGGCGATTTTTGAGAAGCGTATGCTTCCAATAAATATCTTTCAGCTTTCACACACGTTTCCAGATCAGTTTCAAATTTTGCCAATATCGTCACGATAGTCGTATCTCGCTACCATGTTAATGTTTCAAAAAGTATTGTTGCATAAGTGTAACATTGTGATCGACTAATCGTTTCCTTGATAATCTACGTCAATTGTCGTTAATATTTACGTTAATATCGCGTTTCATATAAGACTAGCAACTAGCAACTACATTTCCAAATTTGTTCCAAACGTTACCAATATAATCACGTTAGTCTGATCTCATTACGGCGTTAACGAAATTTCAAAATATCTCGTGTGATGCACATAATAGATTCATGAAAGGTTTCTACAAGTGTTTGAGTACTCTCGTGAGAAACTGTACATCGACTGTCGTCAGAAACAAAGTACATCGAGATGATGCGAAATGTTATCTCGCCTCTGTCAGGGGACTATTTTTTCAACGATACGAGCCGCGTGTCGTCACATATAAATTTCCATGTGTGGCAAGCGATCGAGAAAAAATCGTTTAATAATTTAGAAGAAGGTATCGTATAGATGATTTATGGACCTCGTATTCTTCACTTTGCCGTATTTACTAACATTTTTCTGTATTCATACATTATACGTAATTACTGTGTTTCGTATGAAAAAGGAGAAGAAAATTGTTCGAAAGTAACGATACAAGGTCACGTTATCATGATCCGATTTACTATATCGATGGATGACCGCATTAACGCGCTCCACGCGTTTATAGTTTCTCTTAGTTATGCTTTACTTGACCAATCCACATTTTGGTCCACCGACCGAGCATTCCGCAATTGCGCCACAGTGATCGACTGTTTATCGAATTTTGCTTTTACACGCTAGAAGCTTCGATAACGATGCACCGATAGGTAAGTGGAAACGACGCAGCGGTGTTTATCTAAATCTTGCGCTGCCATTTTTAAAAGTATCCCACCAGTGGCTGTCTTCTCAGGATTCGGTGATCACGGTGAATGACGCTAACTTCCCCTTATCACGAGATCCCGTGACGTCGTCTTTATCGTATAAATTATCCACCGGAGAAGACCAGTTCGCCAGTTCAGCTTTCCTCCTCGTACGGTCGTGTACTCATGAGGTAGAGACACTTACGACAAGTTCCACTTGTTATTTCGACCAGTTTTCGACCAGCTACGAAATAGAACTTCCAGTTCTATCTCCAACATCTAATCCACGGTATATCGACTTGAGCAAAGCAAACAAAGGTGAGCGCTTCTATTTGGTGTCATTTATTTTGTTCTTTCTCTTTCTTTCACTTTCACTCTTCGTTGTGGTATATTTCCAAAAATTAAATTACTCTATATTATTCTATATAAATATATGTGTGGTTACTTATACGAGATGATTCGCTCGTAAAAGACTTGCTTTGCAAGATTTTCAATTTGTATCACTTCGTATTTCTTCGGTGACGATTCTTTTCCTCTTCTTGACTTCTCAACGTTCAATTTCAGATTACAAATGTCTATGATATTTAATTATTCATTTCCTTCCTTTTTCCATCTGTAACTTTCAACTTCTGATCGTAGATCATAAATATCTGTAATACTGAATCATTATATTTTCCCACTGGATAGTTGAAATCCATAAATTAATCTTCCGTTTTATTTCACTTTCAGATGCTGATCGGTGGAGCCGTAAGCTACGTCGCTGGCAAACAAGCAGTTCGCACAATTTATTGGCGAACGGCGAGTGATGGTCGCCTGTTGAAGACAGCGAAAACCTGCATGTTCCAAGGTCCTCCAAAACCAGCACCCTCCTCGACGTCCGCTAAGTCGGCGTTCGAGGGTCAATCCCATATGGACCCTATACCAAAAGATATCTTCAACTACAGAAATTAGATGGCAATTAACATGACACTGAATCAAATAACCGGGGATTGGGGGAGGGGGGGGGGAAGAACAAAAAGATCTTCGGCGCTGGCGAATGCATTTTGTAAATAGTTTTTAATAATTTAAAACAATATTTGTATATGTTAATCGTAGTTTCATTTGTATAATATAATTGTAGTATAAAATATATTTATTTTCTATCTCGTAAGTTACATGTTTTGTTTCCTGTCTATAATCATCGAGTTCGTGAACTCAATACTCTGATGAATATTCGTTTATCGATATTTACGCGTTCTTCATAAATTTCTTTCGCGCATCATTGTGCAAAGCTCCATTAGCAATCGAATCTCGAAGTCAATGAGTGTATCATCGAAATAATGACGCACGCGAATTATCGCCATGTGTCTAGGTGAAGCTAGCATGCATGCTCCCTCTGCGAGCTTTCATACTTGAACTTTGAAATAAGGCCATGCGGGTTTGCGTCACTGATTCTTCTTAGGTAGAGAATAGGAGCCTTTTATACCAATCGTAAATTGTTGCAGATGATAACGATTAATCGTGTGAACAAGTGTGGTCTTTTTATCCGTAAACAGCGGTACGATTGATGCTGGATCATAAAAGGAGCAAGAAAAATCTTCCAACAATATTGCGATCTTGCGCTTCAAACTTCAATTTCATTGAACTCAATTTACTTGAGCAGAGTAAACACTTAGTGTACACTTTTGTAAAACTTTCCCTTCACAGTGTATAGACGGGTCAAAATAATTTCTCGACTGAAAGCAATCTCTTCGTAAAGGTTATGAAATTTTTTACGTGCATGAACTTCTTGTTAGATGCCAGTTCCGGTTTTCTCCGGTTCTCTCCGAGAGAAAATTTTACGAGCATGCACAAGCATCGTGCTCTGTTCTGATTCATCAGATACGTCATCCTTTAACCGTAGACCATCTCGGATGGAAAATGTAAACTACAGAGAATAGTGAGCTTTTTCTTCTCCATCTACGACTCGTGGAGTCTTAAATATGAAGTGGAAACTTACGTACTTCGATGTGAATTGGACTGACGTGAATTCAATTCGGGCTAATACAAGATAGTATCGGGTAAACCGAGCAGATTGTAGGTGGTTAAGTGCACGCGTACTTAACGAACATTCAAACTAGACTTTTTCGAGAACGGAGCTCCATGTGAACAAATTTTAGTCTATATTTTTGACTTAGTTTTACACCAGGAAGCGCTTCCTTTCAGGTTGCATCAAGTTTTTGGAGACATATCGCCATATCCATTATCCCATGTCCATTACCAATTCTCATGTCCAAGCCCATTCCACAGTTTACGTTTCCATCTCACATTCTATGCATGGTATATTTTATCGTATATCCTATGTCCAATAACTAATATTTCCAACCTCCATTTTTCATTTTACTTCCCCTTATTTCATCTCTTCATGTCATAATTAATATTTTATACCCCGTTTCTCACATTCTCTAGTCCACATCCAGTATGCCTAGCCCATATCTTCTATTTTAATTCTCATATCACACATCTTCTACACATTTCATATATCTTTTATTCATATACATTCCTTCCTACATTCCATGTCCAACACTCTATTTCCTTTTTTCTACATTGCAATTCAAATGACCAACTTTCCTAAATCCATTTCCCAGTATCCCATACTTTAAAACTCGTGGGCAACGAAATTCATTTTGTCGGATGGCGACTTTTGGTTGTGCAAAGCGTCGGTTTCTTGTGGAATTTGCGGGCAACGGATTTCGTTCGCGGGAAGTGAGAATCTCTTGTAGGCAATTTGCGAGGTACATTTTACATTTTGTGTGCATTCTCTGGGTGTTTTCTTGCGCCTGACTTGGCGGATTTAATGAACTACGAAACAGGATGTGGGACATAGAAAAATGTCGAACGAAAAATGTCATGGGGTAGAGAATATTGGATATGGGATGTTAGTATTGGGTCGTGTACACTAGATACGCGATGGAGAATATATGTTGGACATATACGTGGGAATGTATGGAATATGGGGCGTGAGTTCGAGGAAATTGGTAGCTCGGTTTGGAATGTAGAGGAAAGGGAATAAAGTATAGGATATGGAATGTAGAGAAGGATAAATGGGGTATGGAGCACGGTTTAATAAACATTGGACACAGAATGTGGAAAAAGAGATGTAAAAGATGTGTGATAGAACGAAGGGCGTGGACATATTAAATGTAAGATATGAAAAGGAAATATGTACTATAGGAATTGTGATAGAAGATATGGGCTAAGGATGCTGAATATAAGAGAAAACATAAGGAATAGTGATGGTAAAAGGTGTACCTCCAGCTAAATCCTTTTTAACTCTCCCTACAAATTTTTCGGAATAACCTGATGTGTATTTTGTAGCTTCTATTGTACATTTTAAGATTTGCTTTAAACTTTGCCAATATAATCATAAATAGCAATTGGCTCTCATTGCAAAACTTGTAAAGTTTCAAAATTTCCTCTAACAAACATAATAGATTTATAAAAGATTTGCATAATTATTGATAATTAGTAAATATTTGTGACCTATGTAAATGCAATCCAAGATGATAGAATGCCTTAGAAATTGCACGTAAATAATGAAAAAGGATGTAATGACAAACTTTCAACCCCCTGTGCCGTCCACGATAAGAATAATCGAGCGGAACGCTTGGTTTTTCTAAGATAAAGGAAAGAACGTAAGTTGCGGGTCAAGGTCTTCGACATTCGACGCACGGTCTCCGTTCAGCACGAAGTAGGTTTCCCTAAACAGTCTGGAGACTACTCTACTCACCAAGCGAAACTTTTTCACGCTTGACATCCAACTGATAACCTCCAGACAACTTCTTTCTTCCAAACAAATATAAACAAACTCCTTTAGATTATTACCATCTTTCTTTTTTTGGTTATTACGTTTGATCAATTAACAGGTCAATCGATATATCATAAAAAGAAAACGCATGAAGAAAAATAAAGACGATAAGATAATGGCGAAAAGAAAAAGGCAGGGATAAAATCATTAACGGTATCAGACCGCTACGCTTGAAAGCCGGATATCCGGCGTACTGTCAACTGCGCAAGAATCGCAGAAGAAGAGGGCTGATGAAAGTGGAAGAAGCCAAGGGTTTCGAGATTTGGTCAGAAACTAGTGCCAACTCTAGCGAAGGGTTTGAGACGCGTCTAGCCTTTGAATAACTTTTAGAAAATTTCGATACAATAAACTTCATACTGCGTGTTAATTTTCCATCACGTGTACGTTCGCAATGAGTATCTTGCACCTTTTATATACTTTCTCAGTGGTTATTAATTTTATTATTTTAACCACGATAGTCCTGAGACTCATAATATTAATAATATTTCATGTAATACAAATAATATATTTCTAAAAATGTTCTGCAATAAGTGTTCGAATTCTTCCATCACTCGTTGTTTATTTATTATTACCTTCCATTATTTAATCGTATACTTTCGTAAGATCTATGTATTCTTTCTATTTAATTTCTATATCCAACAAGAGATGGTCTCTAACTCGTGAAAGATTTTCAAATACGTATTGAAGTTTTAAGGATTTCTACGATAGTATTCTAAAAGGTCTTCCGCTATCTAATTACGTAATTTTCCAAAATCTACGTTCTATTAAATCCCTACTGCCCACGAGATTCTCTCTAACTAATGAAAAATTCCAATACGCTTTACATATATCCAAACTCTTCTACTATCTAATGATATAATTCTCGAAGATCTACATACTCTTTCTATCCAACTCTTATTAACCAGGATATAATCCTTTGTTTATCAAAGATCTCCAGTTTTTGTCAAATATCGAATTTGAAAGAAATACAACACGATTGACAATAGCACCTAGACCACTTGTTCGAAAGCTGGTACGGGATAGGATCGAGCGTCCATCGCTAGCGATGTGTCACCGGCCGAGTCGTCGGTAGGGTGCGCAAGGGGGTGCAAGTTGCGCGGGCGCACTGCCAGGACTATCGATTTCGCGAGCAAAAGGTGCCACACGCTGGGCCATCGATTCGACGCTCGTCTAAAAGGATTGTAGCTGGTGATCCCCGAAAGACGACAGACGCTCGAAGGAGAACTTACTCGAAGAACTACACTCGTGAATAGTCCAAGGTGGGGCCGATTCTTAGAATCGGTCGGATATCGTTTCTCCAATTCTGGATACCACGGTGGTCATCGATTCCTCCAATCGTTCAATCTAAGTGTCTTAGAGGAAAAGGAACGTAGATCCGAGGATAGCATAGCCACAGTCCTGGGCTCCAGTCATGCCGAATTACTATGCACACGAGGATTACGATTATGGGGCAGCCGATGGAACATCGCAGGAAGGTCCTGGTAGAACGATACAACAGGTGCCAGGTGCCAGGCCCATAGTGGACCCACAAGCCCAAGGAGAGGTCGATCCCACCTTGTATCCTCAACCAAAGGAGGCGACGCACAAGATTCGTGGCAAGAGCGACGTGATCGAGTACCTGTTTGGTTCCGTAGATCAGGAATTGCTTACCGTGAAAACGTTCTACTTCTTCTTCTATTCGGCCTTTGGTTCCCTTTTTCCTTTGATGGGAGTATATTTCAAACAGATGGGCATGAACGCTGGCCAGTGCGGTCTCCTGATGGGACTAAGACCCTTCATCGAGTTCCTTAGCGCGCCTTTCTGGGGTTCGTTGGCTGACAGGTGAGAGGTTCGATCTACTAGACTGGTAAACACAGTAACTGTCAGTAGACAATTACTCGTGCCGTTAATTCAGTGGCAATTATCTTAAGTCTTTTCGTTAAATTGTATGTACTATATACTCTCGTGGTATATCGTACATATTGCATATATATGTTATTAAAAAAAAGAATACTAAAATGGCAAAGTTCAAATATCAACGAATGTGACAAGCTTTAAATCTTTCAGTTAAACTATATTTCGAATGCTTTCGTAGTAAATGGCACATGTTGCTTATACAATGATTCGCAAAAGTATTTGTACACCTGCTGTAGAAAATTTGTATGTGCGTGTTGTGCGTATTATATGAAACATTTTAATATTTCATTAGCACTATAACGAGATCGCGATTGGCAAGACTATATTGGCAAAATTTGAATTTAATCTGAAAATATATGCAGGGGTTGCAAGATATTTGGTACAAATTTATATTTAGTAAAAGTTCAGTATAAATAGCCACTTTAAGTATAATAGTAACGATCTATTTGATTTTGGCCTCGCCGTCAATAAATGCTATCTAGTTACAATTTTTCGAATCACACACTTCTTCTTCCGATCTTCTCATTTATCCTTCAATATCCTTAACCTAGTTACTGCATATTAAGAGTCTACGTTAGAAGTTCTTCTTATTTTAGATCTATCATTTCCATCAGCCACTTCTACTACTATTCTTTATCTTTTCCCTCCTCGTTTTTTCTATCTTCCTTAGTCATTCCTTTATCTATTCCACTGTTTTATATCTCAAAATCTTGTTCACACCTGTGTTTATTCTTCCTACTCGTGTGCAGTTTTCTATCAAATGTTTTAACGTCTCTATATTTCTCTCACAGACATTACACCTTCTTTCCTGTCTCCACCTCTAATATCTGTTCTTCTCTTCTACGTTTCCACTTTGGTCCCTCCTCCTACTTTTTCCTTTAAATAACGTGACATCCTGATACCTCGTAAGTACTTACATAATCCACTTTAAGCATATAATAAGCGTTACAAATTGTCCCCCCGAATACTGAGGCTTATTAATATTGCGGATGACCATCTACTTAAATACTTTCGTGATCTCTGCAGGATATATGCTTGTACTAAATATCATGTAACTTCTGTATAATATTTAGAATCGTTCCAAATTCTATCACAAATGTAACCATGATATTAGTGTTTTACTACAGTACCAGTGAAACTTCAAAACGTTTCATGTAACATACGCAATATGTTCATAAAGAATGTGGACAAGTGTACGAATACTTTCTCGACTCACTATGTGTATGTATATATATTATTAAAAAAAATACCAATACCTTTATTATACGTTATTTAAAAAAATAAAATACCAGTAGTAAAGTTCAAATATCAATGAATATATTTTAAAGAAATGTAAGTTGGACGAATGACACGAGTATAGAATTCTTTTCCTCTCTGCTTACTTGGCCTTTTAACTGGTATTACGTACACGTATGTTTGGAGTGCATATATAAACAGTTTGCTCGGTTAATGTTAGTGGATATTATCCAGAATCCAATATTGCGTGGGTTAGCAAAGCTGGGAGAGAAAGCTTCAACCTCTTATCGATTTATCCGCCTCGAGGACAGAAAGAAACGCGATTTGACCAAGCCAAATCACACAGTTTCAAATTTACTTAGGAAATGGTTGTTTCTTTTTTAGGTGGCAAAAGGGCAAGGTGATTTTTTTAGCCTCTCTCTCTTGTTGGATCATCTTCACTCTTCCTCTGGCTTTCATGCAACCACCGGCCACATCGTGTTGGGTTATACGAAACAACACGCCGTATTTGGAACCACCGAACCCTAAATTAAGAATAGTTAAACGGTCCGTCAATCTTAACGATTTTTATCATAGAAATGACGAAGAATGTTTAGAGATCGCGGACAACGTAGTTTTCGAGAGACTGCGTAAGGACAGCAAACCAAATCCACTGGCGGCTCTCATTTTACAAACGAATAAGGGCACGATGAATGATGTACGAGAAAATTACGATCTCAATAACGATAGAGTTCGAAGAGAAACGCAAGAAGGAACAAGTACTTCAACGGAAGAGACCCTTATCGAAGATTTGAAATACAAACAGCTGGTGTTCGAAGAAAACGATCCTGAAGCTAAAACTATCAACTTTGAGACTCTGCAAAGGAAAAACCGTCCAGCCGATGTGCTCGAATACAAACGTTTCCTAAATGTAAGTTCTGTTCTCTGTTTCAGGGGCAGCTACAAGTGTATAACAAAATTGAAATATTTCAGTGCCACAGCGAAAATGACGGAATAAACAATGTGGCACTGAAATATGTTACACAGAATTATTATATTCATTTGTTTATTCAAATAAGAAGTACTAATACCTGTTGCAAAAACCAGAACTAATTTTGCATGGTACTACACGACTTTGCTCTATACATTCTGTGCATTTCTGGACCTCCAAACTTTCCACAAATACATAAAAATTCACAGTCTAATTATTACTACTATTTAGCTCAATCAAAGAGTCATTAAGTTTAATTTTCATCAATTTCAGAACCAACCTTTGGACGATGGAAGACCACCAAAGAAAGCGTATACGCATACCAAGACAAGAGTGAAACCACCACCAATGAAGGTCATGGTGAAAAGAGACGCCAGTGATGAAGTTTCAGAGGAGAAGGAGTCTCTATTCAAGTTTCAAACGGTCACCGTGAAATCTCCAACTAAAGTATCCTTGTTGGACGAAGAGGAAGAAGAAGAAGTGAACGAAAATGACGAAAATAATGATGAAGGTGTCCAGATGCCGTTGGTTAGGACCAAACGTTATGTCACCGTACCTCACTACGGCAAGAGTCCTCATAGTGTTTCCAATGCTGCGAATTACAACGAAGAGGAGAACAAAGGATGGGTGAAGCCTCTCTACAGTTCCATTGTCTACAGATTACCGGTACATATCGCTTTTATATTTGACAAATGCAGCTAGTTTTCTTTCACTTTCGTGTTATCGCTTAACAAGCAATTACTGTTCTAGGATATCCAAAAAACCTTCTTCCTTCTGTTACTGTTGGTGATAGTGGGTGAATTCTTCTCGGCGCCTGCGATCACTCTAGCTGACTCTGCCGTCATCACTTTATTAGGCGAAGACGCGGACAAGTAAATTTTGCTTGTTTAACATCGAACTTCTAATTATTTCTTTGCATTTCGAGCTTCTTTTCTGGTATAGGTACGGTCACCAGCGAATGTTCGGTAGCTTAGGCTGGGGTCTTGCTATGTTCTTCGTCGGTATCGCTCTAGATCATAGCACTGCGTTCTCCGAGCATCCATGCGGTCCAGATGCAATGGAGAAGAATTATACGATCTGCTTTGCGATCTTCAGCGTCCTCATGGGTGCCGCTCTGATCACTGCCACGCAGATCAACTTTAAATACGATTTTCCGGTCACGGAACTGGTGAGTGATGGAATATCATGGTCACCAATATCACGGAGCAAATGTCGAATGAAGTAAACCGTCTTGTTGTGCAGGAAGTGGAGAAGCCTCCTGCAGAACCAACAAGGGAGGAGCAGCTGCAGAGTCAACTGTCTCAACAGTTGAATCTGCCCAGTCTTCAGGACTCGTCTGCAGCGGTAAATCTGAATGTGAAACAACAACCGCCTGAAGACAAGGTAATGTATTCTTGATTTGATATCTTTGATTTGAAGTGTTTACTCGGAACTGCAATGTTGTACTGACACGATCTCTCGGTGAAATTCACAGAAAATTTCATTCCAGAAGAATGTCTATCAATTTTTTATTCGAGTCTACAGTAAAATTCGAAAGGGATGAATTCCTTTAAATCTTATATTTCAGGAAATCATATGTGCGATTATTTCAGATGACATTTGAGACATTATAAAATATAAATGTACTTACATTAATACATTGAAATATACACATTTCCTTATGAATTTACATTTTAATTACCAGGTTGATGGAAAGAGATATTAAAATGCTTCTGGAGCGCAAAGGGTTGATGATATCGATCCCGTGAGACTATTATGCATTCTAAACGAGCTTCGTATTGTTCCAGACGAAAATGTTCGCTCAAACGACGCGAGAGATCCCGGAATGGGTGACCGTATTGAAGCAATTCGTAGAAATCAAGCGCGCATCCTTCCTTTTCGTCGCGTGGTTCATGGGATTCGGTATCGGATTGATTTTTACCTTCCTCTTTTGGCATCTCCAGGACTACAATGGCACACCGACTCTATTTGGTGTCGCCTCTGTGATCAATCACATTTCCGAGATATTTGCTTACTTCTTCAGCTTTAAACTGATCCGTCAAATCGGTCACGTGAAGGTAGTTCGTTCATTTAATTTTCATTAATAATCCTTAAATTTAATCCTTTCGAGATTAATTTTTACGAAAATTGCCAAATTATCATGCCGTTCTCTGTCGCCAAAATCTACTGAAAACTTTTAGAACATGCTACGTATGCTATTTCAAAAGTTACTCTTACGTTATTCCATTTTTTTCAAATCTGGATGTATCATGATCTGTACCAATCGTTTTCTTGTGTTCGTTTTTGAAAAAAATCCGTCTCGAAAGGATTAACGCGATAACATATGCCATGACAGAACTATTTATGTTAGACATAACATGAAAATAATCTTCATAGTAAATTTATGCAGAAGGTAAACTTCTTATACTATAGAATACATAAGATACGATAGAATATTTGTGTTCAACTTCATTTTCCATCATATTTGCAATATACGTTCATAATGATAAACATGGATTACGTGCACCACCTTTAGGCCACTTAGTGATTACGAAACTTATTTTTAAAGTAAATATACACGCGCAATTTCAGGTGTTGTGCATGGGACTGGGTGGAAACGTGTTTCGTTTCATTTATATCTCTTATCTGACGATTCCATGGTGGGTGCTGCCTTTTGAATTCATCCAGGGAATAACCCATGCGGCTGTGTGGGCCGCGTGTTGCAGCTACATCTCTCATAACACGCCTCCACAATTGCGTACAAGCGCGCAGGGTGTTCTTCAAGGTATCCATCATGGTCTTGGCAGGGGATGCGGAGCTGTGATAGGTGGCATGTTTGTCGACACTTACGGTGAGTTCTTAGTACCCTGTGTTGCGTGATGTCTTATTGATTCACGTTGACCACGTGTCGAGAAATGCAAGTAATTCGATATTGATTCGACTTGGAATATTCACAAGATTACGTTATTAATAGCTCTCCAACGTTGCCTACATCGTTTCTTAAATAAATCGATCAAGGCTAAATTCACCAAAAAATATTCGTATCTCATCGACATTTATGCAACATCGCTTTGCCAAATCCGGATTCTCTCACATAGTTGGAAGAATATTAATTAGTAAAATTTTATAAGTCACGAGTTACAGGTTATAATAATTAATAAATTCTCTTACGTAACAGCAAGTTTGCTAATGAAACAAATAAAATTCTACGAACAAAGTTTTTAAATTACAAGTCAGTTGATAATCCTAATCATTCGAATGTTCGTTCGATTATGAGAAAAGTTTATGACCTACGACTCGTAACATATCAATACATTAATATCATTGATTGGTAGATTATTGTGCAAGATGTATTATAAAATTTTTTAAACACCAAAGAAATGTTTACATACTTTTCCTGTCGATGCTGATTAAGGAAACTTTATTTACTATTTGTCGTTCGCAATTTTCTGAATTGATTGACTTGCGTTTTAAGACTTTATAATTTTTGTTGTTTAGTCGTTATAATTCAAACTTCGTTGTCGCTGATTCCAACGATTGATCGTGTAAATTTAAGAATACATTTGGCACCGCATTAAATTTTCTTCTTTCAATTCTATCAACGTATTCAGAATTTTCATTCACAGACTTTCGCAAAGGTTACGTGACACATCTTTCTATGTACGTTGTGTTTTTCCCTGTATATGTATTTTGTACTTCTTCTACATTAAATGGGACTCTTTTTCGTACAATTTTCTAGGAACAACTGCGACATTCCGAACTTACGGTGTCATGTGCATCTTCGTTCTTGCCTTGTTCGTGTTCGTCAACTTTTACAACAAAGATACAGGCTTCGTCTCCGAGCTGCCACAAACGGAGGATCCTCGTCAAGTCGCCGAAGCGACTCATCTGGCACCGCACGGTGTACCTAGCAACGCCATTCCTCGCGCTCTCAGCTCTACTCGACTGCACGAGTTGGCTAATCAAGACACGGGCTACGGTGCCACTTACCAATCTGGCGATACTCTCAACGTGCCAGGTGCGAATGGAGGTGAGATTTCCGCTTCTCTGTTCGTAATTGAGATACGTAATTGAGAAGCTTTCTAGAAAAAGGATTCCCAAGATAGATGATAAGCTCAGTAAATTTGCGTTGGAAGATTTACTTATAGCTTTTTATTGATATTAACTACATATAATGGCCCTTATATTTGTAAAATAAATAAGAATCACACAATAAGTGAGAGATTTTAATTTTAGTCTTTTAATACTACTAGCTGCGTTTCAATTATAATTGCAATAATAATTGCAATATGAGCCTTAAAGAAATTTGTTCTTATGTATTTACGAATTGCACGCTATTGTATGTATTATAGAATTTATGTATCAGTTAATTAGGTTCATATCAAGTTTCCTATCACTTAATAATATATACTTTCATATGACTACAAAAATTTGATACTATGAAAACGAAATGCAGAAATGATAAAAAAGAAAATAAGGAAAATAAGGATATATGCAAATATGTTTTATAGCCAGTATATGTGTCACCAAACTCTCAATGAATCAAATGATAGAAAGTATTAATTTTTAAGTATTCTGGTTACGAATAACCATTATAAATGATTAAAATGTTTGCCGGTAGCCTTTGTCGATGAGAGAAGACCTTTTCATCGCCAATAATCATTACGGACCTTTTTAAAGAAAGTTTTTGCATTGTTCATTCGAGCGTGTACACGATGAAATATACTTTCAGGCCCAGTAAACCCGACGAATCCATTTCTGAACACTGGAGGCGGCGGCGGAGGTAGATATAATTACGGTATGACTGGCAATGGCGAGGACGAGTATATCCGTAGGAGCTTCCAGGTTTAGTAAAATCATTCTAACTAGAACGTCCACAAAGAAGACGTTTGTTGGAAAATAAATGATAAAAAGAGAGAAAACTTCTACGCAAGGCTATACTCTCTGAACGAAAAACACGTTTTTCTTTATTTCTTTTCGTGCTTTTATTTTTATACAATCATCAATACTGTTGTCGTGCCAGCTGATTACCCCTAATATTCCGTTTTCCTCTGTTTCACAGCTTTACAATGAGGTGATTAGCAGGGAATTCGACCTGGTTAAACCACCGCCGATAGTGACCCATCTGCACGCTCAACAACCATGCACCAACCCCTTCCATCAGCACGACTACGAATGGTAACAGTCCGGAACGTTCGATCCCACTTGAGGTGATCAGGATGCTCATGGAATGCTGGTCGATAACCGGCATGTTCTCTGGAGAACCGAAAACGAAGGACCAGCTTCGGAGTGCTAGGCAGAAGGAATTTTTACACGATTAAAAAAATTCGATGAAAGCCCCTTGGTGCCTCCTTGGAGCAACACCGTTCGTTATACTCGCATTAAAAACGCCTGATAGCGTCGATGCAAACTATTGTAACAAATTAATCACGGTATAAAGAGCAAATAAACAGAGAGGATTCTTTCCGATGCTAACAATTCGATTATCAAGCTTGAAGAAGCATCGAAAGGATAAAGCGCAACATTCAAAAGGATAAAAAAGAATTGACCATGAGACTGATCGATAGAACGATGATTTAAAAGTGTCTGCTCACTATGATCTTGTTGTTTACCGTTCAACACTGCTGGGATTACGAGTTTCGTAATGCTAACGTAATCGACGAAAAATATTCGAAGAAACATGCGTAATCGGTAAGGATCGCTCGCTGGGGGCACCGAAGGGCAGCTTCGATCGGATGAGAGGAACGTCCGCGAAATATACGAGACGAAAGCCAAAACGCGAATCGAAAGAAAGCCATCCGATAGAAATATTTTGTTAGGATATAAACGTGCTGGTCCCGTGATACGTGATCGTCTCGTAGAATCCACTTTTAACGTTATTTTGACAAATTTGAGATGCAAGTGAAGACAAGATCTTCACGTACCACACGGATCATCTCGTGTATATGCATAAAAGGCCACGATGTACAGCAAAAGAAACAAATATCTTTCGTGACTGAAATCTATGTACGTAATATACCTGACACGTGTAGTACGGCACAACACGATCTGCGGGGTCGCTTCAACGAAAACTCATATCCTATACAAGAACTTGCATTCCATGGTAGCGTTCGAGTACATTTTCATCGGTTGTCGAATACGAATCGACGAGAACGAGATTTTCAAAGATTCCATCTTCTCTAACCGGTCAGTCGAGACTTTCGCGATTTGAAACAGAATCGGTGGAAGAAGACCGATTTGCGAGTTTCTCATCGTACGGATTCGAAAATTCGATGAAACTCGAGTCACAGCCGCGCCCTCGAATGCAAGAAATTCGATGTAACTATTACGTGTATCTTGATGTGCAAAATCGTATTACTCCCTCCGCTTCTTTCTTTTCGTTACGATTCTCTCCACTATTGCGTATCTAGTATTCTTTGACAAAAGTCGTGAATCGCTAAAGATCATTGTAAATACTATTATCTCTCTCTCTCTCTCTGCTTCTCTTCGCGTGTGAATATTAAGGAATGACCATTGACTCTTCTCTCGTTCGCCCGTTGTTTTCCGTTTTTAGGCTGAACGTTGCTCGTTGCGTGTTGTATCTGTAAAATGTTTCACACGTACTGTAATTATTGTAGACTATCGAGTTGTTAATTCAAATACTGTTTTCTTATGTGAACAGGAAACAACGTTTCTCCGCGATAGGTGTATGATACTGTTAATAATGAGAGATAATTAAGCGGATTCATGATAAAGATTGAAAGCGTAACCCGGTCTTTATCGTCGGAATCTCAATAAAACTATTAACGTCGTGCGTTTGCCCGAATCAACGTTGAAGTTCTCGAGCCATCGCTATTTTCTTACTACTTAGTTTCAGTCAGAGAATGTATCGTTTTAAACGCACTCAATTCGATCTTGTTCAAAGTGAAAGCTCAAAGTGAAAGTATTTTTGCTCGATTTGGTTCGGCTAAGTGTGCGAATAGCCTGAACCAAGCGGAATCTCGTTTCCCGAGCCACAAGCTAGACGTAATGTTGTACCTACGTTACCTTAAATGAAATTTAAACACTAAGGCATAGCGTTGTACGTATCAGAATGCTTTTTAGCTCAGTATTGTTACGTAGTCGGTACGGTTACATTATTATTAATCGTATGTGTGTGCGTCAGAATGAACACGTGTCACAGGGGTGTTTCGTTTTCTCATTGTTCCCCTGTATGAACACCGGTTTTCGAGGACACCTTCCACCGAAATCGAATAGAATTAGGCCAACAGCGCCCGTAAGCACGAAACGGATAATCATAATGTAGTAGCTGATGTTGTAAACGCAGTTTCCATCGGAATGTCCGGTGGATGTAATAAGACAGCGAACAACGTGGATCGAACCTCATTGTCTCGCGACTAACATGCACACATGCACGATATACAATGAGATCACCTATCTAATTAATCATCGAAAGACAAATATCGAACGATAGTAGATTGGATAGATCTAGCGCTTACAATTGGTTGGCCACACTCCCGATGCATGTGATTTTCTAATAATTTGAATACGATACTTTGTTGGACATTGCGTAAACGAATGCTTCTGGCGTCCCATTTATAGTTTGCTTTCGTAGATTTAAGAAAAATCGCTGTCAAGCCTGTTAGATTTGTTACACGGCATCCGGTGAAAGGCGTGCTCGAAATAAATGAAGTTATCAATTATTTGTTTCGCGTTCTTCGACAACTAGCTCTCTAATAATAATCGTACGATTCGCAACAAGCAATATTGCGTGTCGCTACCAACCGGGCAGAACAATTTTTAATGACATTTAACTCCAAGTCTTCCTATCACGTAGATCTATTAAGAGATCAGAAATTTCCGCCATAGAAAAATTCTAAAAGCAGGAATAAAAAGTAGCAGGAAAGCAAGGAACGTGTGAGGAATCGCTACATGTTGCGTAACATAATGTAGCCAACGTCATGCGATCGAACAAAACATACGGTGGATTCTAACTTTACTTTCACCTTCTATTAATATTTCACACGACGTATCTTCTCTTTCCTCTTCGTTCCACGTATCTTTTACCTTTTTCTTTTTTGAGCGACTTTGCTCGAGCATACTTTTCACCCATACCAACGCGTATCTCGTGATAGTCATCGTAACCAAAGTGGAGGACATAGGAAAAGTGCATGACAGGGAACATTTGGCGAACTCGATACATATCATATAGCGATTAAGTTGAAGAAAAATCGATGTAACATTCGAGGAACAGCCGCTTCGCACGTGATTACTTCGTCTCGCTTGGTATCGTCGGTAGAACGACCGATAACACGTCTTTCGTTTCTAATACTTCTCGAGAGAGAACGATTCGCGATAAACGATTCGCGAATACGACGTGATCGCGAACAAACGGTCATATATATCTTCTGTTATGTCATACGATCACAATTCGTACATACGTTTCGTGCTTTTTTTTTTTTTTTTTTAATACGTCCTCGCGTTCAAATGACTGAAGTAACGTAGCTCGAATTCGGTTCATCTCGCGATTCAAGTTGTTCATCGACGAGCTGAAGAATTCATTGAATTCGTATTGAGAAAGGCCTGTCGAGGTATTCATGTGCGAAGCGTGATAAACGATAGCTGTACGATAGGTACAGCGTCATTAATAAATTATTAACAGAGAAAAAATATAATATATAGTAACGATGTAATACAGTGTCTTTTTTACACTTTCCTTCCATGACTAAGCTAACCTGCCCGTTTGCAAAGATAAAATAAATTTGTAACATGCATATACAGTGGCTACGAAAAGTATTTGTACACCATTATTTGTATTTATCATGGCATTTATATGCTAATTATATAATTAATTTCTATATACTAAGTAATTTCATATGACTGCAAGAAATTGACATTGTAAAAGTGAAATTTAGCACTTAATAGAAAATGCTTCACTGGAAGAATAAAGTGTATAAATACATTTTGTAGCCACTATAGCTATTCATAAATAATATTTTATTCACATTAAAATCAATTGAGGTCTTAACTTGCGCAAGCAATAGGATGCATTCAAAGGCGTAAAGCAAGAGGCGAATATCATGCGCTTTTTAAAACGGATGAATGAATTAATATTCTGTTAATTACGAACACTCGCAAAATTTTTCTGTCCAATATTTATATATCCATTTGTTTAAAATCTTCTATAAAAGTTCTATAAAATGACGCAATATCAGTTGGAAATTCCAGGTATGCGATATGAAGTTGACGTAATAAACAAACATTTTGTTCGTTTTCGTTTCTTTTTATTCAAGATACAGTAAGAATTAGTAGGAATGATCGCAAGATAACACCCAGTACTTGGTAAATAAAGGTTTATTCGATATTCTTTTGCCTATATCGATGTTACTTATTTTGGACAAAGTTACAACTAGAGGCACTAGTCAAGCTTAAATTCTAGCCGACTACGAGTTCGTATTATCATCGGTATACTAAGCTATGTTCCCCCAAGTATGATTCGGAGAAGAATCGAAAATTGTATCAATGATTGACTAGATAGGACTAGTAAATTAATTAACAACTATTATGCTCACTCCGAGTTTTGATCACTGACCACTAAGTGGTGTCTTTTTTTTCTTTTTTTCTTTTTCTCTCTATAGGTACCGATCGGTATGTGATTGTGTGTGTGTATATGCGTGTGTGATGTAATATAATAATATATTATTATTATATATATATATATGTATATATATATATAGGTATATATGTAAAGTGTATACGTGATGCAATTCGCAGTAAAGATACGAGGAAAATACGGAAAAGTCAAGAGAAACCGATGCGCACCCTTTTAGTCTCTACTTAATAAAAACACTACCCTATGAATGTAAACTAGTTCGTCATAAAACTTACTACTGATTTTCGTGTGATATAAAAGAACGATAAACACGTGGACTCCACGTTCGTCACCTGTATCACACACATTTCCGGCGATCTATTTCTCTTATGACTCTTCGCCATTTATAATACTACGAATTTTGTGTACACCTGCGTTTCCTCTCTCTTCTTCTCTCTGTATTTTTTCTTTTCTTTTTCTTGGTATACCACGTAAAATAATTCCGTAATACGGAGAACAACATAGCCGACCCAGATCAAGTAATTATCTGTGTAAGTTAGTTTGGTTATTATGCACAAAAGGTTCAATACACACTTGTAAATATGTAAATTGAATGTGTGTTCGTAAAGATTGAATCCACGTGTAATATATGTATTATGCAAATGGCAAGAAGCAAGCAGAAAAAGACGGCTATAGTAGAATTCGTTTGTTTGAAACTTTAAGCGCGAAGAAGAATTAATCGTTGATAACACTGGAAAAGTTCAACTCAAAGAATTATTTTATATTAAATAAATGCCCATGAAAAATTTAGAAAACATAGCAAACATCGGTTAAATTAGCTTATCGCTGGCATTATTACATTTGGTTTCCAGTTCTTATTGGCACAAACATGTACACATTTTTTTAATTGTTGCATAAAAAAGAAAAGAAAATCGCAACAGGAAAAAAAAAAGTACATAACAAACAATACTTGTTAACAATCAAACTAACAACATCCGATGTTGTACTATACACAACTATAGTCCTTTTGACGTAATAGCTGCTTCTAATACTAGTATGTAATACTTGAAATGAGATTAGTTTGTACATTTGTCGAGTTTCTCACGCAAAACTGGACCGACACCGGGCAGTGTGTCATTACGGCAGAATAGCAGTAAGTGTATAATACTGGCACAGTGAGGCAATGACCTTAGGATTCTCTAAAACTGTTAATAATATAATGTATATTTCTTCATTCACCTACTGACTCATATAATTCATCCATACTTTCATGCCGATTATTCTTACTCACACATTTCCTCTTCCATTTGTTCCCTATGAAAACCAATAATAACAACATCGAACTGTCGAGGGCCGATTCTTTGTCGACGAGTATCATAAAATATTAACGTAATGTAACTTAGCTTGATAATTAAAAAAACATAAATATTTGTAACTCGAACCAATTGAATACGCCGACAAGGAATCGATTCCTATATCATATTTCGTTAAAACTTTGCAACAGAGTACTTAATTTGCATGAACATCCTATACTCGGTAGTCACAGCCTTTAGGGATGTAACTTGATGTATGTTATTATATCACTGTTATTCCTAAAGCCTAGTAAATACTGCAGGCACGAATAAAATCTCGAGATATTTGTCAATTTGGATTTTCCCTTCCCCCTATACGATTGTTTTAAAGTAACTACCTGTTGGTTGTTACTTGTTTCATTTTAAAATAGAATAAGTATAAGAATTTCCAATCATTAAACTAATTTTTAGATATGTGTCAAAACGTGGAAATTTATCGAGTTGTGAATACCTACGCAACTTTTCACTTTTTTCAACCTGATTTATGTTGCGAAACGAAATTTTTTTTACTCATCTAACAGTCTATAAAAATTGTCGAAATTGACGTCATACTAACGATTAAGATTAAGATTCGAAGTATCGAAAGTTATGATAACCCTATATCTAAACTGAGCAACTATCGAATCGTAAAACCTTCGACGGCTCGAAGACTAGAAAAGCCACTAAGGGCTTGTGTTTCTTCACATCCTGAACACGATTCTGTATACGATCAAATCGTACAACCCAAAGTCCCAGACATGCGTGAGAACCTATGATTTATGCTTTACTGATGCCACATTCTGCCATATCATAACACGCTGAACGAGCGGTCTAGTTTGCAGTAGGAACTACATAGTTTGATAACCGAAACGCTGTATCATCTGCTGAGATCTTATTATTACCCTGATTTAGTCAGATATCGACTTCAAACATATCTTGTTCGATCGGTTTTTTAACCCAACTCCCAAGATGTGCCTTTACGAAAGCTTCCTTCAATTGATGCTTGGCAAGCTGTTCGCAGGGGAAAATTAAACGAAATAATGATGAACACAGCTTTTGTACCGATGTCTAATGAGATTATTTCGACTTACCGAGTAATTCTGTACGGATGATTTCGCATCCAAGTAATGGCGGCACTGATTTTTATCAGCGTCGTCTATAGTAACAAGTTTACCTAGTAAATTGTAGAATCTTCTGAAAAGCCCCTGCTTGGATATTCTAGAGGGTTTACCTGATTCGTCTTTTCCAGTGGTACAGTTTATTACCTCAGCTTCTGGTTGACCTATAAGATACGACAAATTACAATGAAGTATTTAAATCTCCTTCCTTTCCTCTACGTACCAATTGTCCAATTAACACTGTAATTAGGTGCTTTTCCAGGTTGTCTAACTTCGGAAGATGTGATAAGACTCATTAACGGTTTACTGAGTCTATAGGGTGGTGGTAGTCCTTGAATTGTGTTTTCGATACGTCCGCAGACCGCTCTGTACATATGGCTTGGGTTCAATAGACTGCCAAGAACGATGCTGTGGAAGTAAATTGGCTCGATGAAGTGGCTTAGAAGTGCACCTTGCACACCAAGTACGTTCCACCGAGCTATTTTGTCCGAACACGACATCGTCAGCAGTCTTTGGCCCTATAAGTTGAAATAAATATTTGTACTAAAGTCTGCACGGAAATGAAGAGTATTTACTTGATCGTATTCGACATAGAATACATCATACCATAAGTACACCATCCCATGTTTGGATACCTTCGCAGCTCTTTACAGGAATGGTACCTTCTCCAGATTCTATTTTGGTTCGCAACTGACCTCTTGCTCTTCGATTTGGATGTTTGTCGACAGACTCATTTTCCTCGTGAGGTGAAAAAATTCTGGCATCTCCACAAGGAGCGGTGTTTATGTATAAATGAAATTGAATTCCTTGTCTTAGTTTGAAACCCTTTTTTGCCGGTTCTAAGATAGATTCCGCACCACGATCCTCTGTATGAAGCTCCAATTGTTTATACAAATATTCGCACAAACATCTCCTTGCAACTACTTCTGCATGGCAATCATTCAAAGCACCACCACTAACACTAAGGTGCTCTCCCGAAACACATTTGGTACCTTTTATGTAAAAAGAAAAAAGAAAATAATGTAATCTCTTTGTATACATTTTCAGTTTCTATACAAGAAATTATATAAAAAAGCTATTTCTCACCAGTTGTTACGCATATCAATTCTGTATCCGATCCTTTAGTTTGAACAATACCGGCTAAAACTTTACGACGAGCATGTTGCGGCTTCGATTGAATTAATTCGCTAAATTTTTGGTTTACCATCTTGCCAATTTTATCAGCCAACATTTGAGGTAATGTCATTTGATCTTGCCAATGTCCGCTACTGGAAAAGGTTGGCAATACACGAACCGGAAGAGGTATACAGAACGAAGAACTATGAACGTTTCTTAATTTAGCTAGCGCTGCTTTACTAGCTGCAGCTTTCGCTAACTTTTTACTTGGTCCAGTTCCCTCAAATGTTTCTCCATCGACTGTGATCGATATCGTAAATTTTGCGTAACTTTCTCCATTGTCAGATACACAATTATACACTACGCCAGGATATAATTCATTAATAAGCGCTACAGGCCCTTTCTCTAAAAATTTATTTGTGCTCTTTGGTTCTTGGGTCAATGTTTTGAAAGCATTTACTAGATGATTATCACGTTCTGTAACATCGCTTGTAAAATCTGGTTCAAGGGGAATAGAAGGTTGACAAGTGTTAATTGCTTGATGAACTTCTGGTGTATTTCTAAACTGTATGATGTTTCTGAGAGCCAGTTCAGCAGCAGCATGTTTTGCCATTTTCTTGGTACGTCCTTTGCCCTCGTAAGTTTGTCCATCTATTTGTACTGCTATCGTAAATATTGGAGCATGTGTAGGACCAGTTTGGTCAACTACCTTATATACGGCACCAGTTTTCAATTCATTCAGGGCACACACCGCATTTTTGGGTTGTGGATTCTTCTGACGCTTCTTTGGATTGGTTGTACCTGACAAAAATAATAGAAACAGATTAATTTACTTGGTATATTCTAGTTGGTTTTCCTTTGCTCAAAAGAACTTGAACCTGAAAGACTTATAAGATGATCCATGTTCTGCTTGTTTCTATCAAATCATCTTTAATATGCACATGCGTAACAACTAAGTGCTGCTCAATAGCGTGATATAAGATCGTGCAACCAGCCACTGACCTTCAGGTTCTGATTCGGCAGGTCTCTTCAAGACTGATCTTGAGATATTTGGCTGCTCCATCTGTGAAGAGGACAACAACAAGCCAGTGCTATGGATTTGGAACAGGTATCTATTCCAAAAATGATCCTAATTAAATAAAACTCACCCCTGTCAAGTGAGTCTCCTGCAATCCTTCCGCAGGAGATACAGCAGTGCTAGCACCGACTGTGGATACATTGCAGTCTAGAGATCGAAAATGAAAAGAATACGAATATGAAAATTATGTACGCGATGGATGAATAAAAGATCGATGTTTGAATTTCATACTTGTTTCATTAGTGTCTTTGTTATTATGCAACACCGTTAATCCGTTCGACATTTCTTGCCCAACAAATGCGTTGGAAAATGCACTGGAAAAGAATCTTGTCTTGAAGCACTGTATGTTACATTGATTTTAATTATACTCGTGTCACGATATGTCCGCAGCGCCACTGCTGTTTTTTTGCTAGTCTCGACATAACCTAATTCATCGCGCGTATTTGCATCGCAAATTTTTTAAGAAAATGATACACGGAAACAGGAAAAGAAAGCGGGCAATCGTGAATGCGGATTTTAATCAGTCCGATATAACAACACACCTCTTGTTCAAAGTAGCGCAGGTTTATTGCGCAGAGCAGTACGCACACGACAAAGAAAACTCGCGCGCAGAGTCGATTCAAAAGCGGTTGATGGGACTCTTCTGCTAGAATCAGCGTAACGATGCGCGGAAAGTTTAAGGTGTAACGTTAGACAGATACATGAATGTATGTATATGATGTATATGATGTATATGACATTATGTTTCTATGTTCCGAGCATAACTAAAAATAGCGTTGCACGATTATCAGGGAAACTTAGAAAATCCGTTTCTTTTTTCTTTTCACATTTTGATAACCTACATACAGAACAATTGCGCGTGCAAAGAATAGTACGTGTGTAGAATTTTTGCCATGCAGAACATGTATCATCTTAATTGTGCTACTATAACACCAATTTATTGATATATTCGAATAATAATGTACATTACGAATGCGATAAAATGGTAAATCTCACGTATTTAGATACTCACGTATTTTTATCAAAAGGTAGTTTTTCTGTATGAAAACTTTAGCCGGCCATGGAAGCATTATTTTCTGCTTCTACAAATAAAACCACAGCTATTAGACACAAATTAGCACACGTGCGACATGCAAAACCACATAAAAAGATGTTCACCGTTGTTTTCGTGAAATCTTGTGTTCTGCACGAACTGCTTTTCGTCATCAATGGTAATTTTTTCCCCCTTTTTTTGCCCATCACGTAATTATTCTTAGTTTTCTACAATTTCAAAGCTTCTTCAGTGGAGTAGAAATCGCGAATCGTAATTCTCTTTGTATTTTAAATTTCGTGATCCCTGACGACGGTTTAAATACGTGCCGAAGCAAACTTCACCGCCAGGGAATCCCTGTATGAGATATTATCGATGACTTATATCTCGATCTGGAAAAATACGTGAGTTAAAGAAGCAACAATCTCGTATGATTCAACTTATACGCTCGTGTTATTTATTTTAACGATAATGGTTCACGATCTGTAGTAGAGTTTTTCCATTCCGAGCCCTATTCATTCGAAGAGAAAGATATAGCTGACGCAATAAGTTTGCACAACGGTTGCTGTAATTCGATTATTCTATAAGAACGATTGGTTCATATCCCGAAGTGTTCGAATGAGCAACTCTTGGATAGTCTACTAGAAATAGGATAGTTGACGAAACTTTTTCTGTATGCTGAGGTGATGTTAGATGTAAGGAATACTTTCAATACCCAAGAAATACTCTTGATGTTCACCAAAATCAACAGTCAACAACCAACAATCAACTAACAGCAGACCTGGCTTTTCGACTATGTTCGCTTCGCTGTTACACTTGATCCTTCACACTTCGCTCTTAGACTTGACCCTTTGCACTTCGCTGTTCAAAACCGAATGAATCTTTGAACAGATTCTTTTCTTTTGTTTCCTTTCGATATTCATACTATGCACGCATTCGTTAGACGTCTGTGACCGTTGCCACGTACGCATTCTTCCGAATATTCGGCGGAAGAACCGTAAGTATATCGATGGCACATTATACATGTCGGCCTTACGCTTTGACGACATTGTGCTTGTGTCGCGAAGTCGTCGAGTGCCGCCACAATGCTATATAAAATTTTAGAATTTCATTAGCATTAAAAAGAAATACAACTATCGTGATTACACTGATAAAATTTGAAAGGAATCTGACGATTTACACATACAGGGTGGTCTAAAAATCAGTCCTCACTGGTCTACCCACAATCAAAAGCTAATCGGCTTCCAGTCGAATATAAATTGCAATATTACTTTAACAATTAATAATATTACAATATTACAATATTATTTTATTATTAAATTATTATTATATATATTATATATATTATTATATTAAATATTACAATATTACAATATTAAAATATTATTTCTAAAAAAGGTTTTGCTTCGATGGCAAGCCAAGGCCACCTTGATCTTTTTAAATAGCACTATGTATTTTTGTCTGCATAGCACTCTATGCGAGTTACATATATGTCATATGTTGTTATATGTTCTTAGTTTCCGAGGTATTTGTAAAAGACTGTCAGTAACACTATCACATTGTAGGATACATTATTCTACCTGTTATTGTGTGTCCGTGACAGCGTATGCGTTAGTATGATGGGTTGCCGGCTGTCTCACGGTGGCTGGATAAAATAGCACCTAACCCGGAGATAATTTTTATCTTCTGTTTATAGTTTATATAGAATTTGGATTAGGCGTGAGGTTGTAACATGCAAAGGAAAACTTTGCTCGAAATGTTGATTTCTACACTATAGTAGTAAAATCATCGAAATTCAAGATGACGGCAGCTTTCTAAATAATTAGCAACATTTCTTCTAATTTAGATGTTGGACAAAATACAACTTTATATAGAGACGAAGAGAACAAGAACTAACTATTCATGCAATAGTAAGCGTAAATACGTTATAATAGACTAATTGTAAGTTTCAATATGTAATCGTGTCGTATTCGAGTCTCTCTCCGACACTTGCTCGGTACTGTTCAGCACGTGACATGTCCACTTAAGATAAATTGTCGCAAGGTTAAATATTGCTGCTATCTTTCAACAGGCAGAGCATAATATTTATAGAACTTCTGGCGGGACAAGATCAATCGTCAAGAAATTGACGATGATTCGCCAGTTTCCGAAGTGAGGGAAAAGGTAAGAAATTCTTAACGAAAGGAACCAGAAACGGGATGCTCCAGGGAATAGAATATTCCCGGTCGTTTGGAATATCTAGGTTGATCGAAAACGTATCTCAACGCCGGTCGCCAGGAAAAAGTTCGTGAGCTTTTTGTTCCCGAGACGAATTGATCGGCGTCGCGACAGACAGAATACCGAAATATTCATGGGATTAGAGGTTTCCTTGGAAAAAAACTTGCTGTCGTTCAATTCTTCTTTCCCCGACTTTTTGGCAAAAAGAAGAAAAGGAAAGGGAAATTCTCGGATTCTTCTTGACGTTAGAATCTTTCTAGTATAACACGCGCTACTTCCGATACTTAGTGTATCCCGATTGATCCATAATACTAGTTTCCGACAACTTATGATTAATGCATTGCTCGAACGTTTCCTTAGTTGAATTATCGTGGCTCGATTTGCTATGTCTGATCGATTATGTCGACGATGGACGGACAAGTAAATTTGACAAGTTGACATCTGTTATAGCATGCAGCGCTAGTAAGACTCATTGATACGTTTGCCATTGATTATCGAATTGCTTTGAGTTCGATTTATTGATTAATTGCCCGACATAATTTTGATCTACGTAAATCTTGACGTTTATACGAATGGTCGAGTAACAACTGGCTGTTGGGCTGATAAGGTTCCAGTTGAGGCGTTGGTGTTCGAAGTGGTTTTAAATCGCTCCTTGCGAATCAAGAGCATTAGAAGAAACATGTTAAGAAATTGTCATTTCTTTCTCCTTCTATCGACGATTCTAATTTTGTTGGTAAGCGATTGTACTTTAAGAAAGGAAGATTCAATGATAAAAATTTTGTCAAAAATTTCAGTCAATTGTTTCTGTCCCTTTTTAGCACTTTGGTAAGGCAGATATTAGGAAGGACTGTCGCAGAGAATCGAAGGTTTCATGGGGTATGCTATACAGCATCTGTAATTATGAAGCCAAAGGCTTCGGTAATGAAGTATTACTATCTTTCTTTGAACGTTTCAGCCGCATTAAGACGGATGAAAGCCGGAGACTTGGAACAGGAAGATCAAAACTTAAAGTGCTACCTCAAGTGCTTCATGATGAGGCACGGTATCTTAGATAAGAACGCGGAGGTAGATATGCAAAGAGCGCTTCGACATCTACCACGAAGCATGCAAGACTCGTCCAAGAAATTGTTTAACAAGTGTAAATCTATCCGTGAGTATTTCACGCGTTTTCGTCCTCGATGTAAATTGTGCTATGTAGATGGATATTAAGTTTTTAGGATTGTTAGGTTAACAGCGTTGCACTAAACATGATTCACAAACACGATCGTTGAAAATTCTTAAGTTTTATTCAAAATAGGAGACGTTCTAGGATCTATGCGCGAAAGTGTAATTTGTTCTACCGGATCATGATCATTCGTGCGCAATTATTATGACTCTAACATTGAACTATCTACTTTCAGAGAGTGACGATCCTTGCGACAAGGCTTACAACATGATCAAATGTTACGTAGAACATCACCCAGAGGTAAATACATTTTCATTTGTTCAGAGTTTCTTCGTTTAACAGAGACGAATTCATCCCTATTCGCGTTACAGATCTTGCAGAGCGTCCCTTTTCTCTAGAGCTCTCGTCAGGAGAGCCGCAGGGAGACACTCGAGTATTAAAGAAAAGAAGACGATATTACTCCGCTTTCGTGTAATCATTGTACGATGAAAGACAAAAGAACGAAATGGTGCTGTATGCGTGGTTCAACGTTAAATAAAATTGGAGATGTAGCACGGGATAAATGGTGGGAAGAAAACGATAGCCTTAATTCCTCGACGTACGATTTTTCTCAATCTAATCGGTTAAAGATGCACTACCTTTATCAGCGTAATTGATTTCTGACTATATACGAATGATATATATACTTTTGTAATTTATCGCTACATCTTACATTTTTAATGCTCGAATGCTAATGTTAGGGTGTGACCTTGAATTGCCTGTACCAATATACGTGCATCACCGTAAAGGGGTTAATCACGTACGTGAATTCAACTCCTTCAATTCTTCAAAACTTTCAAAACTTCGAGAAAGTTTCGTTCCTTAAGGTATTCACCGGCTTAGCGGATGAGATTTTACAGGAACGCGGAAGGAAAATCATTCAGCGAACGATCGCAACTTCCGACAATGTAGCATATTCACCGAGATATTGGCATCTGGCGGAAATTAACTTCCTTCGACAATGCTATTTTTCTTACCTTTGTCTCTGTAATTCTACAACCTCGTTCACGCGTCGATGTCTGTTACAGGTCGGTATTAACCTTTTTGTAAGCAACCAAAATGTTGCGGTTATTTAACAATCTCAAAACAGCAGTTAATTAGGTAACAATTATGTCTAAGATAATACTACTTCCAGCTTTGTTTGATATTGGTTCTCTAAGGCAAAACTCGACTCTGTATCGTTGGTGTACTTCGTTTACATCAATTATGACGTTAACATCATAATTAGCATTTCACACATACAGGATGTTAAAAAAAGGAAAGGTTCGATACTTAAAGGGCTTATATACTATTATAGGATAAGGGATATATACTATAGGATATATATATACATATATTATAGGATTATTTATTCAGAAATATTAGAAATTAGGATTTCCAATGATTTCTACCCTATACGATAAATTTATCGATAGATGGATCTATTTACAGTGAATTAAACAAGAAACGATGGTTATTTAAAGTGAACCAAATACAGTAATGTGATATAACTAAGATAACTAAATTGATAATTCACTAAATTGATAACTCGACTAATCTGAACGAGTTTCGATAGAGCAAGCCATTCAACAAGCAGATGAAAAATACCATCGAAACTCGTTTCTCCCTAAGAGAAAATTATCGTTAATAGGATTTTCGGTAATGTAGTCGACGGACGAAAGAAACACGACTAGTTTGTTCGGGCCAGCAACGTGAATGTACCTCTAACCGACTTCTGAAAACGTGGCTTAGGTCGCGTCTATATTCACCGTGGTGGAAGTAGGTCACACAGTTCTGCCCCATCAGGGTATTAAAACAATCCCTAAGCTGTGCGCGCGGCCGGAAAAGGGCGCGGGGGCCAAGGGGTGGCGTGGAACGGTGGGCGTCAGCCACGGGAAGGGGTAAATAACACACCGAGGGAGGCGGACAACACGCGTAGGAGAAAGAGCAAGGGTGACTCTAGTAAGGAAAAAAGAAGGTGGTGCTGCTGAACGGGGTTATAAGTGGCAAAAGTACTGCGAAAAGCGAAGAGGCTAAACAACCCCGAGGCAAACGACGGAGGATAATGATGCACCAGTCGACGCGTCCTCCTGTTTCTTCTCTTCTATTGGGCTTTTCAACGGGGCGATTTGAATGTTCCTTTCCGGAGGATGCTGCGTATTTGTACAGTTACAGGACACACCCTTTAACAGTTCTCGGAATCATTTTTCCTTTGTTGTGGGGTCGTGATTTTTAACTCTTCGTCGAGTTGAGGTCTCAAACTTTGACAAAACAATTTATTTTTCGGCAATTAATGGAGGAAAAATAGAAGAGCGGTCGCTATAAAAGGTAGGAATATCGATTTTGTCGTAAGTGCTTAAATTAATCCTACTATGGATTTTGAATCTTTATGCTCCAATCTCATTTTCTTTTACGGATTAAGCGTCAATGCAAAATCTCGTTTGTAAATTTTTATCGATATCTATTTTATAGTATTTTAATTATCGAAATATTTCTTTCGTCGCTATTTGTTCCACTTCAATTCTACGATTTTATCAAATTTAAAAAAATTGAAGTATTTATAACATTGCGAACTAGTTTGTGCGTGTGCTTGGTCTTTAATGGATTGAGAGTTTAAGTATCAAAATTTGAAAATAGTACAATAAATACGATAAGTTCTACTTACAACGACTATAAAAAAGGAGAAGCGTTCAAGGGAATGCTAATCATCCGTTTCATAAACGACGATATAACTTTCCCAGTCAATGTTGATAAACGTCGGAAAAATAAGCGAATTTTCCAACGTGAGCTGTTTATTGTCCCTCGCGCGTCATATTGAGAAAATTGCGAGTTTCGCGTGGGTAGAATGTAAAATACTGCGGAAAAATCAAGCTGGAGCCTGTAGGGGTTGCGCCCGGAATGTAAGATTGCAGATAGGTTTACAGCTTCAGATACATTGAGTCTGCTTTACAAAATACCGTTATTAAAGCGGCGGTACGAGAAAGACAGTTAGGTGGCGAGCTAACCCTGTGATCTAAGGGATCTAGCCGCTAATCCTCGTTGGCCGGATTAATCCGAGCTCACCGAATTTTCCGGCTCGACGGTGCACGGTCGTCGAGAAAAGGAGCGTTCGGCCATTTCCCTTCATACCCGCCGTTCCGTTATCCTTTTATCCAGATGTCTGTGGCATAAACCCGAAAAAAATTTTGTTCGACTCTGCTCGAAAATTCGAGCGACCGGAGAGAGAAACGTATATTTGGTGGAAGTGATACAGTAAGATTTTAAAATAAAACCTGAAATACTGAAAAATCCTCATCAATTACATTTCTTAAATTTTGTATCATTTGATAGTACTATTGTATGATTTAAAAATATCTGATGCTTCAAAAATGAAACGTAGAACCTCAGAAAAAAGCCTTTCGTTAGAAAGTAAGAGTATGTAACAATACTTTGTGTAGTCACTGTAGTTGCAGCTAGAACTATTATTCCCTATGCGCACATTTGCAATATGCATTAATTTTTTTGAAACCAATGTCTATAATCGTCGGCAGTGAAGTTCAACCGACGAATCATAAAATCAAAACTTTTAAAATATAAGTTGGAAATTATGCAAAGGAAGAATGGTTGCTTCTTGTAAGCCCTAGTTACATCTAAGAACTAATTACTCGTTGCACTAAACGAAGATTGTAATCTTTAACAATCGACCAATTGTATCAACCTTGCCACGTCGCTCCCATCAAGTATATCCGAGTTTTCTGTCGGTAGTCGATGACGTTGCATTAAAGCTCCGTTTATCTCTGTCGTTGGCCGTGAGAGTGCAGAAACTTCGCAGTAACCGGCTATTTAAAACATCTTCTCGACGCCCGCGAGAATCAGCCCAGTCGTTAAACACGATCGATCAAAGGACAGAATCCGATCGTCATGATTCTCTAAAAGAGCTTCCCGTGCATCACCAAGGGATTCTTGATAGCAAACGTTGACGAAGATTTGGTCAGGCGTGTCGATTAAGATGGATCAATGTTTACGGAATCGAGAGAAATAATCCTCGATTCTAAGGGAATTACGCTCAATATTTGAAAGACCATGTATCGGAGAGTCCCGAGGGAATCTCCAAACTGCGAAATTGTGCAGCTGTCCAAGATGTGGTTGCTACAGCTACGATGGCTACTGAAAATTATAATCGTTTCTGGGAACGTCAGAAAACGTTCGTTTCGGACCGCGAGCATTTTGCGCGAAGGATCGATTGTTGCGAATTGGTGTGCGTATTTTCGCTGTAATTCGAAAGGAATGGAATCAATCCACCATAGTTTATCGTTCGCTGGAGCGTTCTCTAATCATCTTTGTTTCTTCGAATAGTTTATCGCTACTCGCGATATAACATACGAAGTAACGATATAACGTACGATAGCTAATGGCTACACGAAAAAATAGTCATCTGGAATTACTTCCCAAGTTCCCCTTGATTACCCGAAAGAAAAAGTAGAATTATCGGTCTGATAATGATTTATGGCTGGTGGGTTATCGATAAGAAAGACGTATACGTCGTACTACCTGTCCCGCAGATGGTCAAGAAATCGCTAGCCTGCAATTAGCCGCGAAAAAGTCGAGCGAAACTTTCCGTGACGCGGTGAACGCGACACGTCTGGTCGTAAACCTGCTTTGTGCGAAGAACGGAATTAGAAAAAAAGGAATTTATGGCCGGTCAGAATGGAGCATGGTATTCGATTCGCCGGCGATTCGGGGATGGTGGCGTTACCTGGCGCCTTTCCAACAATGTGTTCACACTTTTTACTCCGCGATAAATTCATGTGCCGCACCCGACTACGTCGATTGCCTGATATTTTCTCAGCGGTGTCCGGGCCCACCGTTTATCTATGTGTGCATGTGTATTTCGTTAAGACTAATTGATCGTTTAATCGCGGTCATTTAATTTTGGTCATTAATTTCCACCGTCTAATTTCTTCCTTTTTCTGTCCTTTGCAAATTATGAGTTTATTGTCCCTTTTTGTGCCGTTAATCTTATTGCGGTGCCCTTTTCTACCATTTTTATATTGCTCTTTGAAAAGACCTTTATTATTTCTGATGGTTTGAGATGGCTTTTATAAGCTACATTCTTTAATTATCACGAAGTACTTTAAGTATCATCCTGTATCAATAGAATAAAATCAAAGTGTTTCTTTTGATAATTTTCATAAGGAATTTAATAAATCCAAATGTTTTTCTCTTATTAAATATTCAAATTCTGTTTGCGTGCTAAATACTCGCAATAGCCGAGGCATCAACGTTCTCAATATCTTTTCGTATTTATTTTAACTTGAAGTTTACATCGACTTTTAGACCGTTCACGACGTACTTGGTTTAATTTGTTTCTGCAATTTGTTTCTACGCCTCTACATTGCAGATATTTGTACAAAATTATATTTTTATAATTATAAAAAAAAAAGAAAGAAATCTAGAGACAGATCTACTTTGCTTACTAAATATTATAATAAATACCCTATTTTTTGCGTAATCTATATATCCCTACATATTATACACATTTTGTGTATTTTCTCAGTTTGAAATTGCCTATAAAGGTCGAGCAGATCATATATCGGACTTTGTATGTTTCTAGTACTGTTCTAGAATTAGAACGAGAGTATGTACTCTGTTTTTGGCATAATTTATATACTCCTACATATTATGCACATTTTGTGTATTTTCTGAGTTTCAAATTTTCCGTAAAGGTCGGGGAGATCATATATCGGACTTCTGCTCTGCCCCTAGACCTGTTCTAGAATTGAAATGAGACTATGTACAAATGTATCTACAAGTGTACATGTGTGTACGTTGACGATGGAGTAGGAAAATCAAGCAAGATTCGTATCGTTATCTAGTTTTGCCACTAGACGGTGACTCATGAAAGTATTTGAATACTTGCCATGGACAGCTTTTATGAATATATTACGCTTGTGTTATATGAAACCTTTTGAAATTTCAATAACACCGTAATGAGATTCGAATATGATGATGGCGCTGGTATTGAAATCAATTTGAAAATGTACGTCACGGAAGATATACTAATATAAAATATACTGATGTAATTTTCTCAACATCTTGAAGATTTATTCTACTTCACACAACGATTACTGTGTATGTGTATATGTGTGTGTGTATAAATCTTTGGGGAAGTGAAAATAAAAAATGATACGAATGGATCAACGTGTTTTTGTTTGGTCTTGGCTAATTACAGAAAGGTTCCTGTTGACTAATCGACTATGGTAAAAAAGCAAGGGACGTGGAGCTGACAGCAGGTAAAAATGTGGCGAAAGAATGAATCAAGGATTTTCTTGACTTGGTCAATGGTGCTGGTTAGGGTCGTATATCTAAAGAATAAATATTTCTATGTCACTCTACCGTTCCTTGATATGTATCAAATTTGTCTCTCAAATAATAAAAAAAAAAAAAATAGTTTATGATATAAATAATCCTCTTAAACGAGCAATTACTATTAAGGATTGTTCTATAAAACATTGAGGTTTATTAATGTAATACATATTTAACTGTTCAAGTACTTTAGCAAACATTGTGAAACGTATAATATGTTTGTAGTAACTATCTTTTAACTTCGATGTACATCTATATCCACATTTTCAGGTTTGTTTTAACCTTTACCAAATACAGTAATGCTACTCGTGTCTCATTACAACGCTAATGAAATTTTAATATGTTCTGTATAACATATAATATTCATAATGTGATTTCATAAATGTTAAAATATTTCCATGAGAAATATACGTTCAAAATTTTTTCTCTTTTTCTCATTTTGTAACTTACTAAAATTTAATTCTGATTGGATAAAAACACGATTCATTAATTAATGAGCGAAACGCAGTATCGCATGTGCGACCCCGATTCTTGTAATGAATTTCGATTTTTCATTCATGCGAATATTATGCATTTGTCAATTGCCCGCGGTGGAAGTACATCATGATGTATCTACACCGATGACACGTGTTTAATCACACTTGGATGGGAATCCGTTCGATTATCGGTTACGTTTGAACCGGAGTCGAATCATTTGACGTAAACCAAAACCGCCCGTAGGCGTCATTCGTGCAATTGTAAACATTTTCCATCGATACATTTGTCTACAAATATTTAACAGAGCGCAAAATAATCAGTTGACACTTTGATTCTGCGGAAACGAAGCGCATTCGTTGGAAAAAAATAGAAAAGTAAAGTTTCTGTCTTCAATTACGATCGGCTAGATTATTTTAGTTCGAGGAGGTTCGACGTGTCTTCGAAGGTAATTCAGCGGAAGACCACGTCGAAGATCGTCGGGGAAAATGAAGGGGAAAATGAAATTCTCCCCATTGTACGGGAAGTTTCTCAATCTCGCTGGACGCGACTGTCCTTTTATCACGCCGGTAATTAACTGCCTAACAATTTTTCTCAACTACAACGCTCAATTTAAACTTTATTAATGAAGGGACCACGCCTCATTAAGCCGCCGCCCTTAATGACGAACGACCATCTAATCCTAGCACGATTACCGTGTTTACCTCATTTCCCGAACGAGAGCTCCAAAATTTCCAGAATATTTCGCTTATTATACCGCTCGGTTATGACCCGGCTACGATATACAAGTATCGATAAAACGAGGGGTCGAACAGTCACGATTCTTCCCTCTAAACTCTACAGAAAATTTTACGAGTATTCTTAAAACGTTGTTAAAACAAATTCTCCGAAAAGGGGGTCGGTGAATTTATTTATGAGAAAACAGTCGAACCGTGCGCCACTCGAGATCAACGACAATGGTAAAAGCAAAGTTCGACCCAATGTTTTCTAATTGTTGAGATATTCGGTTTCACGAGTTGTCCGATGAAGCGACGATAATTCGTGCAATTTACAACCAGGAGAAACGGAAAGAAGGAACCCTGCTATGTGCGCGGGCTTGTATATCCGTGTTATATACATTTTCACGTCGGAAATCGTGAACATTAATTTTGCGCCATCTAAAGTTCCCATTCACAGGATTCCAGCGTTTTAGAATCCACCAAGATTTAGAAGCAACTTTATGGATATTTTCGTTTAGGGATTTTTTGAAACGCATTTGTTGGTTTTGTTTCGGTGTGTTGTATAAAGGGGAGCGATTCATTGTCATACAGAAGCAGGATCAAACATACATATACTGCTATTTTAGCGGATTCTCTCCGCCGCTTCCTCCTTTTTCCTTTTTCTTAGCCTCTGCTATTTTTCCTTTCTCTTAGTCGCTGCCACCCTTCCTTTTTCTTCCACCTCTTCCCTTTATTCCCTTGCCCCATTTTGTTTTTCTCTCTTTCATTTCTATTTTCGACCCTCCTACCGTTAGTTTCTTTCCTTTTCCATTCCTTGCTACACCTCATTTCCATCCTTTCCTTTTTTCCTCTAACCCTCTCTATCCTTTTTCCTCTTGTTTCCTTCTTTTGCTCTTCACCCTTCCATTTTTCTTCCTTTTCTTTCCCTCCTTTTTTCTTTCCTACCCTTCTCACACCTTCTTGCCACTCCTCTTCTCTCCAATTTTTTTCCTGTTTTCAATCTCAGGCGATGAATACATAAGGATTTAGTATACTAACAGCATCATTCGCTACTCTACGTCGACAAACTGTACAATGTGTCTAAAAATACTTAATCTGTCAAATCAACCGCGATTACGACAGGGTGAATGTTCATAAATTGTTCAAGGCGAATTTTACCTGATACCGGCTCCTGAAAATAGGGCCATAAACTTAACGACGAAATTCTCAAGTTCGTCGAACGATGCCCATAAACTCATGCCCTCTCGTTCATTCAACCTCTGCAAACCATCGAAAATGTAATTGCCTCTTTTTGTCGAGCTCGTATTTCCACTTGGTTCCACTCATGCCGGCTATTTCGCGTGTTTCATTCCATCTGGTATAAACGTTTCGCTGCACTTTCCCGATATCGTAACATTCTACCTCTCATCCAACCATATTCCAACTGGAAAATAATATACATGTACACACATACAAAGGTTTATATACACACGTGTATACGTACATATATCTTCAATTTGCGTGTAATTAAAATATTTTATTGCGCTCGAATGACGATTCGTAAATTACGAATATCCATCGATTTCTGAAATTCACGTTTCCCAGAAGATGTTCAAGTGACATACACGTATCTTTTCTTGCTACGAAAGATTTCATCGGTCCGTGAAAAGCAATTTAATAATAGATTCGCTCAAGTGGTTCACACCGAATGGTTCAACCTTGTGACCTGGTTCTCAGGGATGGAAGTCGCGGCAGTCAGCTGTTCGAAAATGTTCATATCGGGCTACATAAGGTGTCCTAGGTGTTAACAGCCAAACTTTGTACTATTCTATTCTTCACCTTTCAAGAATAAAGTAATATACACACGCTATGTATATACAGGTTCAAGTCTGATAATTACGACTGATGATAATAACATTGAACAAGTTTCTTTCTTTTTGATCGGTAGGGATTATATCCTCGTAAATAATTATGGCTGTAATAAAATAATTATAACGATAACATCGTTCATCGCGTCAGTAATAATGAGCGAAAATTGCTTCCAAAGCGCTTAACGATTGTTTATAATCGAATTTGGTGAATCACGAGGTAAGTTATTTATTTACAAGCAAGAAGCGCAATTTTGTTCCGATTTGGATGAAATTTTGTAGACTTAAAGAACAGCCATACTTTTCACTTGCGATACTTCAAGTTTAAGGAGTGAAATCATCCTTCAATATCCGATTCCTTGGGATATCGGTGGGAAAATATTTATTAATAAAAATAGAAGAATGTTTTTTAACCTATTTCATTCTTAAGATTCTAGATCTTATCTTTTTTCTTTTTTTTTTTTTTTGTTCCTTTTTTAACGTGTTAGGAGAAAATACCAGTGAACAAACGATTCTCGAAAATGTATACAACACCTCCATCTAGAACCTTTCATCTAAAAACCTCCATCTAAATTCTCAGCCAAATTTTAATCCTGAGCTTTCCTTGTTAGCTTGACTCAAATAACCGTAATTTACCCTACTGACAAAGTTTGACTGTTAAACATTGGGACATCCTATACAGGGCATGGAATATACGTATGCACCGCAAGATCCTCGAGAACTATACTTCACCAACGGGTTCGTGCATACACAGAACCGTCTCAATAATACCGAAAATATCATTGACATCCACCGGAAATTGATTCAAATACGCCGTTGCATGGTTCAACGACAACTCCACGTACCGCCATTCAATGTTTCTCTTTCAGCATTTACATATTTAGAGACCTCGAGAAAGATCATCGATTTTTATATCGATTCGACAAAATGCATTTTCCCCCGTATTCGAAGATAAAATATGACATATGGTAAATGTGATTTCCTCTTATCCCGAGGTAACTGATTTTCGTGAAACGCGTACGATGTATTTGCTTAGCAATACAAATTTTTCGCTGTGTGACAATTTTAATTGAATTGATTGCGGAGGTTCGTTCGAGTGGAGCACGTGACCCAGGACGAAATCGAGCGGCTGCCAATTGGCAAGCAGATTGCCAACAGAAAAAGATGAAGAGGCTGGATCGGCAGTGCGTTTGTTCGTGTTACGATCTCCGGTTGGACCTTTTCCCGCAAAATCTTCAAAATTCACGGCTTATTCCACAAATTCGTCTTTAGTTTGTCTTGAAAACCAAACGAATCCATCATGTGCGATCATTGCGCGTAAGTTTCGAAATTAATCGAAAAATGATTGTAAACCTACTAGGGTGATTTCATAAGTAATGTCGGCTCTTATCTTGCATTCTGAATTTCTATGAATGACAGAATTTCTTTAGAACCATTTAATGCGTAAAAACTAAAAAGTTCAGCTGCCTCTTTTCGTCCTACAGAAAAGTTACGAGCCAGAAGGGGTACGCAGGACAAGTGACGTGCAAATGCGACCAGTTAGTATATATATACCTTTCCAAGATTCTTCGATTATTGAAAAGTTCCGTGTTGCAATAAACTTTCGTATGTTACGTTCACAGCGGTGAGAAGAAGAACGGCGAGGCGAAGGAAAAGGATTTCGGTGGATGTTGCTCGAAGAAGTACGATGTCTATATTTTCTATTAATATCCTTAATAGTTTTTAAAATGTAGCTATTACTAGAATGCGAGTGTTTATGGGAAATTTAGAGATGTAGAAACGTACGGAATATAAATAATACGAATATATATCTCGCGTGTACTATATTTCAAAAGTAACACAACTCAAACGAGCTTTTCAACAAAAACGAAAATTTATTTGGAAGCTTATAAAAAATTACTTTTTGTTGGATCATTGTTTTTACTTAACAATGATCCAACATTATTTTCATAATTTTCATAGTTTTTGAAATTTCCCTCTGATATTATGGTTTTGGTGTTTTTCTAGCACAGGGTTGAATTATGTTGAATCGTAACATTTTTGAAATATACACTTTTGTAGTATAAAATATCAAACGAAAGAAACCTCTATTCAGGTCCCATTTTCTAAAATTATTATTATTCCATTATTATTTCCATATTCTCCACAAGAATTTGCATAAACATCCGCAGTCTGTTAGTATTTTATACGCTCAGGAGCCACGTTGATTAACTTCATAAATTGAAACGCACAGAAAGATGACAATTACAAACATTATCTTGCAAAATATGGCTTGAAATTTCCAATTATTTGTATCACTTACATTATTGAAAACAAGTCCTTTGATTAAATCGTTAAAACGTTGAATATTAATTATGTACCTGATTACTAAAACTAAGGTCTTCGTGTACAACGAAATTGATTAGTTCGGCTATCGAAAGTCTCGTTTAATAATCGTTATTGCAGCCATTAGTATTTTCAACATTTTATCGTACTTTCGATATTATATGAATACTTCCTGTATGGCCGCCAGCATGAGAAAATTAAAGATGAAGGAACAAAAAAAAAAAAAAAAAAAAAGAAAAAAGATAAGATCTAGAATCTTAAGAATGAAATAGGTTAAAAAACAGAATGAAGTTTGGGGCAGCAGAGCGGTGGTTTAATCGGACACTTAAGTCGTGCGTTTAATCGAATTACCCGACTGAATGTGCAGAGAGAAAAAGACAATCGGCGGATGTTGCGGAGCTAAATGCTGCGCGGGACCGCAGGAGGAAGGAGGGTGTTGTACCGGAGGTATATCGCCACCGCCGAAGGAGAAATTATGCTGTGGCCAAGAAAACTAACCGAGTTTTCTTCCTAAGGAAGCCTTTAAGAAAGAGCTGGCTTCAGAGAGGAAGAGCCAACCGGTAAACATTATAAGCGTTAAGCGACGGGCTCGGCGGCCATATAGGTACACGGTAATAGTTCCAAAGGGAATCATTGAATTTACGCGACGAACCATCGTAAATTTTTTCCATCCGGATACACGAACCGACAGAAAGTACTTCACGTAACAAACTATAAATATACTTTCGCAATTCGAAAATGTCGGGTAAGCGAAACCGTAGGATAAAAAATAAAAAAAAAAAAAAAAAAAACAACGGGGGAGGTTTATTGCGAATTTATTGGAATTAGGACATCTTTTGACTGTAAGAATTCTACCATTCCTAGGGAAATAAGATGCAAATTCATGTCGTTTTTCAGAGCGAGAGAGGCAGCCGGTGGGTGTTGCATGTCCGGCTGTTGCAAAGATAAAGCGAAGCAGAAGGAACCGGAAGCTCCCTCGAAATGTTGCGCAGATCGTAAATGATATCTCTCTATAGATAAATAAAAAAATTCTGAGTCTCTATACCGATCAATGTAATATCACTTCTTCAACAATAAACGATGCTTTGATATATGTATTTACGATTATGTGTATCTCAGTTACTATCGAAAGTTAACCTTATACGCATGAGTAGACTGGGGATTTTTATGCATGTGTGGAAAATTGGAAAAGTATCTAAAGTGGAGTGATATATATGTATATATCTCCACTATATCACTTCCACTTTTACACATTTAGATATATATATATATATATATATATATATATATATATATATATATATATTATATTCTATAGTTATAAATTCTATAGTTATAGTTCTATAGTTAATAAAAATATGAATTTGTACAAACATACGCAGTCTACTAATATCGAAATTATCCGGCAGCACGTGTCATTGAGATTTTAGGGAACCTCCAAATTCTTCGAGTATAATGTGTGACCACTGCAGGTATACTTTTTTTCTTTTATAAACTATATGGGCGATTTGGTAGAGGAGCGATGCGATCATTTTATTTGATTCATTTCATTATTATTCATGCCCTCGGACTTTTGGGTGACTTCCAGTTATCCGTTACGTTAAACTTAGAATTAATTTTTAATAAACGTTTCGAAATTGACGATTTGTACGACGTGTCATTCTCTTGGAAAATCGTAAATCGTTTTTAAACTTTCAGAACTTTCAAACCGCTGCTGGAAGGAGCGGATACCACGACATATTATGAAAGGGACAGACCAACTATCAGCAGCGTGACACCACCAAGAAATAGCGTGATGCCACCAAGAATGGCACCTCGATTGTGAGATTACTTCTCCTTACAATTGGAGGGTTCCTAACAAAAGTGATCCTTGATCTAATTTTTATTATAGAATGTGGATACTTATACGTTCGTGAAAAATTGAAATATTCAAAGATGTACAGGATGAACATAATACGGAAGAATATATAAAATATCCAAAACGAAGTATTCACAATGTTCAAACTATAAAGCAAACCGCTATTTAGATCCTACCCTTTTAATTGTTCGAACACACAAAGAAACGCACGGGAATTTTCATTCTCACGATAACTCGGGTCATGGATCATTTTTCATGACACGGATTCCGCATGTTGTTCTTCTCGTTTCTTTCTACTATAACGTATTATAATTTACATAAAAAAATCCACGACTTTGACAAGGGTCGTTTTCGTCATAAGCGCGCCAATTCTTCCCAAGCTTCCTCGTAAAACGAATTTTACGTAGAATTTTTCCATACTGGGCGACATTTCCACGTGGAAAAACTGGTTCCTAGATAATAGAAACATTCGCTATTTACGATAGGCCGTCCGATGTCACCAGCAGAAGTTGCTGTTCATGGAGGCGGACCTGCTGCGATGGAGTGTGTTGCAACCGCGTTGGAAACTGCTGCGTCCCTGAATCGGAAACTCGGTATCGACCGGTTGAAAAACCTGTGCCCACTTATGGCTACGATTATGGCCAGCCGGCGATAGCGAGTTATCCCGTCGGAACGCCCGGTAAGTGCCGTAACATTTGCAACAAATTCACCGTTAATGTCCGTCTCTCTGGCCGAAATTCGGAGGAATCGTCGGCCAAAATCGTGTTCCTAATTGAGCATTTCGTCGTTTTCGGAGACGACCTTCTAGAGGGATAGTTCGCAGGTGGACCCAAGGGGAAATTAGTTTTTCCCTTACGTTCACGCCATCATTTTGCGAAGGATTTGGTTTTATAAGGATCAAAGACTTAGTATCAAAAATTGTCTGCAATTCTCAGACTCGGTTTCTTGGAGAAGAAACGAAGTTTCTAGGTCGCCGGTCTGCCACTTCAAACATACATCTTCGTTCCCATCCCTTTTTACAATTAAAATCAACTGTGGAATCTCTCAGCCGGAGTCGAAAGTTTTCTCAGCTTCTTTTGTATTCCTATGAAGAAAGCTCGAGGCTGTTTAAGTTGCCCACGGAACGTCGTAGCGATAACATCGGAGCACCGGAAAGGGAGGAATTAATTCGCGCGCTATGCAACTCCGATAGGCTCGTCGACGGCGATGCCAAGATGTTAATTCAAACGGGCTTTTGAACAAGCTGTTCGCGAGTTAGCCACCAGGATAATGGAGTTACGCGAATCATCACGAGGTCCGAGCCAATTCGACAAAAGCTTGAAGGACCCGGAATCGATTTACGCAGAGTATCGAACCGGCCGAGTTAACCGGAACCTCGTCGAATCGCTAATCGATTAATCTCGGTCCGCCTTTTTCATCGTATTAACCAAATCGTATCAGTGACGATGGCGATCGATGAGTGAGAAAAGAATTCTTTGAATTATACGTAGTAGTTGTATATATGTAGAGTGAAAGTGGAAATTCGTACGAATAACGAGTGACACCTGTTCATAAGGGCACTTACAGAAGAATGGGATAAAACCTGACACACCACTAGAAAATGATCAATCCTTGTCTGGGACGTTGGACTGTAGAGAATTTATATGCTCAACGCCGTAATAGAAAATGTGCCGTCAAAATAAATAAACAAGTAAAATAGCCGCGGTTAAAATAGTCAATGGTAAAAGACTCGATAGATAGTTCCAATTAAAATAATCAAAGTTAATGAATTCGATATACACGTAGATAGCCAGATTTGTGGCGCAACGATATATAAATAAACAATCTATTCCCATGTATGACAGATATCCTCTATACGCTATATTATACTATAATACATTGAGTAAAAGCCAATCTGAAATCCAACATTCCTACGATAGTCTAAACAATTTTTCTTATCAGGCGCCATGATGCCAGACAGAGTGCCGTGCCCTACGCGTAAGGAGAAGCTACCTATGTGTTTCGGAGGCGACTGCCAAGATTCCGAATGCACAGGCCAACCGGACGTAAACGAGTCGACACCGAGGCAATCGGAGCGATAAGGAATTAGCCTCGACTGAGAATCTTGATTAAACAAGCATGACCCCGTTCATCGACGAGACAAAACCTCCAAAATGACAAGTGACGTCGTTAAATTCAAACAAAAAGTTCCCAACAACGATTATTATTTCTTTGTGAAACGCGAAACTTCCTCTTTGGCTCCCTACTTCGCATGTATACTTTGAGGGGCGAAATAAAATTTCCCTAGGGATAAAATAAAATAAATTGATTCCGTTCTCTATTGTTTCGTGAGCATAAAGTTAAACGATTATTGCAAGGTAAAAAGCAATTGTTTCGTGGAAGTTAAAGAACAAAGGATGTATTAGAAGGAATGAATAATTATATTTGTAGTAGCTGTTAACTTCGCTGCGGGCTGAATTATTCTATGACCTCTTGTTCGAACGTTTTCCGTTTGTTCAACGTTCCAACTCCTTCCATTTAGGGGTATTTTAACATTTCTTTTCATCAATTTGCTAATTGAAAAATGAATTCACGAGTAAAAGATTTACGATCATTTGTTTTCTATGATCAAGAAACGTTATCACGTTAAGTTTACATTTCATAATTCTAAAATATAACACTTTAAAGTCTGGTATCTTCGGAAACAATCTATGTCCGTATGATTACTCGAAAGAGTAATTACAAAAAGAAATTCACCCTCTGAATTTCGCTGTAGATGTTGATATTGATAAATCTCTTTTTAGAATGAATTGTTTTATGAGTTTTTAAATGCGGGGTGAATCAAAAAGGTCGCTGATTATCAGAATCCTTGGCCTCGTCTTCCTATTTCATGCTTGATTTCTTGCTGAATATAACGCAAAAAAGTTACATGAATCGATCACACGACAATATCTTGGAGATATTTTTGAATACAACGTTCGTGCTTAATAATCTCGTAAATTGGATATCTTCGGAACCGAAAAAATCGTGCCAGCATATTTGACATTTCACCATTTGCATGAAAATTTTCTATACGTATTCATATATTTTCATGATTAACTACATCTAAACTGTTCACAGATCAAACTGATTCTAACTCCACTTTTGGAAATCTTTTATATTTTAACGCCAAGGCATCGATGCTTATCTTGTATAATTTTTCTGACTTTCTTTACATTTTGTTTCACCGAGTTAACCGATTTGGCAAATAAGCGGCTTATTTGTACCAACGTTACTTGGATCAAATAAATCACTTTAGCTGGCATTCTGGCTGCAGAGAGTTAAAAATATATTAACGTTGACCATATTGTTAAGCAGGATCTGCGAAACGGTCGTGACAAAGGATCTGATGAAACGCTAACAAGGAAACGTTTCGTTTTCGATATCCCTCGACGCGCTCCATAAATTTTTTCGTCTGGGATCTTCTAACGAGGCAAATAGCTGCGTAAAGGATAACGATGACGTAAAATGATAGTAATAGCTGTCGTAAAGCAGTAGGCGCTTCATAATTGTATAGCGAACATGAACATGGGTTAACTGAGCAACTGATCCGTCTTGCCTATACTTTTTTCTTGGCCTTTCGTCTACATATATAAAACCAAAGAGAAACTAACATTTGTGTGCGTCCATCGACGTGTGTGCATACTTAATAAAGCTAGGCTTAAATATAATGTAACAATTATAGCGAATTATATGCAGGCTAATTAAATAAGTGATACACGTATTTTAGTCCTATGTTTCCTTTGGTCTTTATATAAAATAAAACGACTGAAAAGAATTTGTCACGTGTTTTTCTTTAACGAAGCTAGAATTAAACGTAATAAACCCAAACGTGGGTTAACTGAACAAACGATTCACCTTTCTTACAGCTTTCATTTCTTGGTTCATACATGAAATAAAAAAGAAAACCGACAAACCAAAAACGAAAAATTTCGTTCCGCCACAATCTTTCGCGTGTTTTTCCCTAACGAAGCTGAAATTAAATGTAATAAACGCGAACGTAGGTTAACCAAGCAAATGATTCACCTTTCTTATAGCCATCCTTCCTTGCCCTCTATATAAAGTAAAGTTAAAGTAAACTGAAAGTTTTTGCTCGGCTTTGCAAGTCGACGTGTGTTCATTTTTAACGAAGCTAGAATTAATCATCAAGCGATGTCACCTTCCTCATTCGGCGAGATTCACTCAAAGCTATGCCCCAATTCATCCGCCGTCCATTCATCAAAGCACAAGACCCTCTTATCGACTCCAAAATAAGTGGAAACTGGGCCAAAGTACCGACTGGCGACCGTATAGCAACTCGCAAGACGTATTTCCTGCAAACAAGACGTCATACGTGCCGCATTTTCGCCAGATCTTTCAACCTTCTTCTATATTCCGATGCATCGCCCACTTTCGCCTCGTAGTCGGGAATCCGGAATCATCGCATTTGATTTTCTAATTTGCTAGTCGGGGAAACACGCGTCACGTTGGGTCGTTGTGGAGCTCGAGGAAGACCGCAAGACCGGCATTCCCGGCGAAATACCCGCTATCTCTGCCAGACATACTTAAAGCTTTCGCTCTTGATTCCCGCCACAGACTGTCGCGACAGCTTCAATTTGCCTCGAAGCTTCATGCTTTATGCAATCACTGCTATGCTCCTCCGTATATTGAAACAATTCTCCCTTGAAATCGAGAAAAATCCATTGACCATCCTGGACTCGCCGAATCCGGAATTTTAAATATCGTTGCTAGATCGAATGATAAGAGCGTGTGTGAAGCGGATGCGTGCAGTTGCGAACGGTGCACAACGATTGTGCACAGTGGCTGGACGTAGGTAGAAGTGCGTGAGCATCGGAAGGGCGTCGCGGCGAGGGTGCCGTTGAATGCGGAGCGCACGCGCTACGGGAACAGAGGTTTGGGGCCACGCGGCGGCACCAGTCCGCTCCTCTCAAACCGCGAAACACGTCCCGGCGCCCTCGAGGACGAGAATCGCGAGTGGCCAGCTCTCTCTTTCTTTCCCTCTCCCTCTCTGTCTCTATGTTTCTCCATTGATTCTTTTACATTTTTTTTTCTTATTACAATTAACCGTGAAAGTATACCTGTGAAGAGGAGTTGCTGTATCGCGCGTTCATCCGTATCTCCGGAAGTTGTCTCTCGGTATCATGATCCTCTATCACTCGTACGAGCCCCCCCGACAAAGACGATGGCAACGAAAGGATCACGACGACGAGCACGACGATCCTGACGTTCCGTTCGTCGACGAGATTCAGCGAAGCGTAGGGCCACCGTAAGTGCATGTCGTACGGAGGAAGACAACCCTGAGTCACCGGAACCGCCGTGTGCCACAGTTACACGGTAATTAACGCGTCTTCGAAGTGCTAATATCTATACACATGTCTTCGTGTTTCGTTCGACGTGCCGGTTCAGTGTTCCCCTCGAAAAGGAGAAGAAACTTTCGAAAGATCGTGAATACCGTGACACTCGTTTCTGTTGAAGCACAATAGATACCTTTGTTCCAGAGGAAGTTGCAAGTAGGAAGACTTACCGGAGAAGTGTTTCTGGAAGGAAGCTATCAGGTTTGCAACTTCTCCGATACGAAGTGAGCAACCTTCAGGGTTAATTAGTCATCCAACGGATCGACCTTTTCGTTACGAGCCCGTTGTGAGTCAATGTTAGTGTCACTTCGTTAATTGCAAACAAATAGACCGTTATCAACATCGTCTCGCAAATTGCATACAACGATCTATTGGAATCGTAGTTAGTCGGCTTGTCGAGACGTAAATTTACTCTTCTGGTAGATTGGTGGAAATTAGCCCGCGCGCGTGCAAGTTTCGAGTCGACGAGGGTACGTTACTCGGGGACACGACCGCGGCTGTTCATTAAGTATTAATCGTTAACGAGTCACCGGCGGCTGGCTGTTCGTTAGCTACTTATACTTCGGTCTTTGAAGGAATTAAAGTTTCTGTCGGTGTTCAACGGTGTCTGATAGCTGTCCCCAGCGATTTTAACGAGAACTCGAGACTCGTTTTACACAGGGACACGTATCTTGTATTCCGGTCGATCTATCGGTAAACGGCGATCGAACCTCGATTAATTAAAAGTTTTCCACTTGCCCGCGAAATTCCGTTGTTTTCTCGTTATACGAGGCGTTCCGTTTGCGAAGAGGGTCGGAGGATTTGTTCAGAGGCGAAGCCAATAAATGGATCGAAGATTCTTCCGGTGGAGTTTCTATCGAAGAGGTAAACGCCGATCGAATTGAACATAGATCTGGTATAAGTTGATGAAACGAATCGTTCGGAAATTCGGGGAGGAGTGGGGGGAGGGAGAGAGGGAGAAGGAGGAAACTCTTGCTAGCCATCCAATTAACCCGCCTACGATGCGTTCGAAAGAAACTAAAAGAAGGAAAAAACAGATCAATTCGAAACCGACCGGTATCGCCGCTTGCCGTCAAAATAGCTAAACTTCGTTAACGAGAAACTCTGTTTCCTCGATTCCCAAGCCGGGACCTGGGCTTTGTGGAACGACCGCCCGGAGAATCAGCTTTCTTAAGCTTGAAAAGGGTAAACGTCGCCGCCATCCTTTCGTGGGATCCTATTTACCCGAAGGAATCCCCGGTACGCGGCTAAAATTGCCTCTCCCCGAGCTTTACGTCAATTATCTTTCAAAGATTGCCGGTGTGGAACGACGCGTAGAACCGTTGCTCGTGCGAGTCGCGCGCGCGACCGATCGAGATCCGACACAAACGCGCGCACTCTGAATTTTTCAGCTGAATCTTGTCGACGGATAATCCGGACATTTCCTTCCGTCCCTCGTTCGTTTCCGTTCGAAACAACTCCCTGGCGCGCCTTTATATCGAGAACGCATTCTTATTCCCGCCCCCACCCTCCATGAAAGAGAACCGTCCTTTTCACCTTCCTTCCTCTGCTCGTCGTTTCGTTGTTCGTCCGATCGAACACGCACGTTCCATAATATTCGACGTTTGTTAAAGGGGGGACAAACGTTCGCGACGCATCGTTCAACGATCCGGTCGGCAAGAGGATAGGAAAACGCACGAGACGCTGAACAAGGAAAATATCGAGGGAGAAGCACGAAACTGTTTCGAACGTGGAGGCATTGATTGGCTACGATCGATATCACGGAAGAGAAAGAAGCTTCGTTATCTTCGTGGTGAAGCTCTTTCCGCTTGTCTCTCTAAGGAACGATCCCTACGGGACTTATACGGGTTTATACATGGTGTATTTAATCGCAGAATCAAGACGCTGATTCAGTTTCTCGTTTATCGCGTTATTCTGGTGAATGATCGACCATGGGAGAAGAGTAAACCGGAACACGGATGTATGCAGCCGGTTTCACGTGTTAATTAAGGATCATCCATTTACGGTGACTGCAGTGTTAGCGTTTTCTCTGTGCTAAGTAAACTGTTCCAAATTGAACGTATCCACGGATGGGAGGACCGATTAGCCCGAACTGAATTATTTTCGGGTTTAATTGTGAGTCTCTTAATTGGACCCTACGGAACGATAAATCCGTGTGGCAGAAGTAACGGCTGCTGGCTACCACACGGAAGGCACTGTACGCTGAGCGAAGCTGTAAACGCGTGCGTGGGATTCTCAAGTCAGGTAAGAATATCTTTTTTTCTCAGCCGATTCTCTCCTTTACGCTCTCTCACTTTCAGTTTCCGATACTTTGCGATAACATTCATTCCACGTTCTCGTACGTCGCGGATCGTTGTCGTTGCGTGATTATCCTCGATTAGAGCTTCACGCGAATCGTTCAAGGGAGCCTTTGAATTATTCGCGTGCCGTTAACCCTTTGCGGCGCGACGACATTTTTCACCAACGACGGCTCGTTTCGCTTTGAACGAAAAGCGAAACCCTTGCCGATGAATTTCAATGAGAATTCGCACGCTATTCCACGCCATTGAAAAAGTAGAAAATCATACGGAGTTAAACTACGTAGATCACACTGTGTTGATTAGCGAAACACGATTTAACGCGACATGACGTGTTCTCTGTCCAATCGCGATGTATTATCTCCGGGCTAGATTATATTGGATAAACAACTTTATTTCTTTGCATAATTCTATCTCTATCGGTGGTCTTGGTTCTGTACTGCATTATGCAAAGGAGACAGAGCCTTTTATCCAGGAATTGGGGAACCGATAGGAAACGCGAAGCCTGTGAATCACGTGAGAGAGGAGAAGCTCGCCGCTCCAAAGAGAGGAATGCTATCTTTTACGCTTCATACCGACGAGTGCTCTTGAGGGTGACGTTCCAGATTTTTTGCGACGATAGCGTTGATAACGAAGCGATAGGGAAAATCGTTTTCGTAGTTCCATTAGCTTGGATCAGTCTAATATCGTGGGCGTAGCGCCAATCGGGTTAAGGAAATCTCGTGCACAAACGTTCGTTCAACAATAATTTTTCAACAGGATTTGCTGTAAATATTCACCACCGTTTCTAAATATTAGACTCGTAGCAAAATGTGAGATCAACCCGAGAAATAGTTGGGAATTATTGAAATTTTTTAAAATCCTTATCTTGCTTGAAATCTTATGAAAACATAGGTAAAGATTACGAAATCTTAAGATGCATAAAGAATTCATATATTCGATATTATAAAAATCTCATCTTTATCTATAGCACGTTAAAATTTCTTCTCATTTATATCCACTATTTTTCTGGATCATTATTTCATCTCGATGACAGTGTAATAAAATGGCGAAGAATTCGGAATTAATAATTTGAAGATTAATCACTTCTTTGTCGTCAAGGTTTCTACTATTTCTAGTACCACGCAAAGAAGATACATACTCTCAACTTTTTATAGGAAATAAATATTAATGATTTCGTGACAAATGACAACGTTCGATATGTGAAATTTTCAGCGTGCTGCCTTTCGTTGATCCTCTCTCGTGAAACATTCAGTTAATTAACTCTGGCAGTCGTATTATTAATCTTTCTATCGTATCTCTTCTTATTAAACTCTTGTTTATTAAACTTCTCCGAATGTCGTATCTGATGTGTACAAAATTTTCTCAAGGAGATATATTATATATTATTATTATATATTAGGAGATTGTGGCAACTAACACGTATAATTCTTAATTTACCGTGTTTCTTTCGCAAGTCTTGCAAATGTATTCCTTTAATACAATTTTGAATTTTTTAGCGACAATTTCAAAGCCAATTTTTATTATAAAATCGTATGAATATATCATATCAACTTTCCGAGTTTATAGAATCCTTTAGTTCGGTTTTTTTGTCCGATGCGATAGATCGCAACAGATACTTTCTTTTGTGCAGCGTATATTTATACATTTTTAATGCTAAATCATAATTATCACATCTCATATGAAGCCTAATGTCCTGATGCTTAAAAACGAGATTCTACTTGTATATTATATATACGCACTCATATAATGTAAATGTTGAAACAGTTCTGACAGAGCAAATGCGTCTGTAGAACCTGCAAATTCATAGCAAAATTTTCGGTAGTCTCTGGGAGGTGAAATTTTCTGGCTGGCAAAGAGCGAGATTAGCCGGTCCCAATGCCTCGTAGTGCCGGAGATCCCGAGTTTACAAGGTCCTGTGGCTCATTCGACGCCTGATAAAGCGTACTACATACACGCAGCTCGTCGCAGGGAGCAAACGCGCCACCGAGGGAGAACCGAAATTTGAGTCACCGTAGATTTATGTTATCCAGACGGCCGTTTTTCAAACTGTTAATAATCAAAATTGACGCGTTTCGCTCTTTTTTTTCATCCTCTATGGAGAAGATTCATATAGCTGTATGAGATATTCGCGATACGAAAATTCTTCATCAAATATGTCAATTCCATTCGTACGCCCATAAGACGCTTTTTACTTATTTTAACGTGTAGATTCACCCCCTGAAATATAGACATGCATTTATGGTTCACCCTATACTCTTCCCTTGCTTTCTCAGAGGAATATTTAAGAGAGTGTTTTTAATACATCGTAGCAATTTCGCTGGGAGCAACCAGATCGTAATGGCACTTTCAATTAACTACGCGTAATTGAGGATAATTGCTGTTAATAAACATGCCGGTGCGACTGCGTAACCAGTGTTCTTGGGTTACTTGGTTCACCACCCTTCTACTTCCTACGGGTGTCAAGAAACGATGAAATATGACGGCGCGGAATGGAGCGCTGATAAAAATCCTGACTTCTCGTCCAAATAATTCATCTCGTGTCAGGTGAATTAACGAGGATCATCTCGCGAATCCGACGACGAGTAGCGCCGTAATAATTTCAGCTCTCCGATCAGTTACCAGTTTGGCCTGACTGTCAATTAACGAAATCGTATGATTCATTCTGGTTTGCGCTCGCGAGATGGGAGAACGTTCACTTCCCAATGAGTCGGCTGATTTATCGTTCTAATCTTCCGTTTAATATTCCTAAGGATCCCGTTTCGAGAGTTTATTCCTCGGCTGCATTAGCATAAGACAGCGGGGGATAATTTGTGCGTGCAGCGTGAGAAACGCAAGACCGAAATTGAAAGCAGAGACAATTTTAAATTAACTTTGGAACCATCCTTGGAAACGATAAGCTCGAATACATCGTTCGCCGTGAAATTGGAAACGCGCGCCAACGAAATAAATCACGTATTCCCTCTTCGTTCTCTTTGTGTCGTTTCCCTGAAATTGCAGCTACAAACTTCCCGAAGTTAAAACTGCGGTTATATTTCCATATAATTCCCGAGCTTCTGTTAATCCGTGCAACTTCCGTTCCAAACAATTTTTCGAGCATCGTGAAAAATTACAGAGAAACAAAGTTCCGAATCGAGCGCACGGCGTGTCTGACACTAAACGGTACGATTTCCCTTATGCGGCTGTATTTGCAGAGACGACGGCATGGCTAGGCAAAGGAATGCGGGTCTGATTGATTATTTCTACTAGAGTTAATACAATTATGAAAATAAGTACGCGTTTTGGCCGGAAGTGTTACATATACAGTGTCGTACGAAAATATTCGAACACTAGTAGAGAATACTTTCATGAATATGTATTACACGAGATAATTTTGAAACAAATCTGAAAATGTATATACTTGCTGGTCTGATATGAAACGTGATAATTAACCTGGGTTATCAAGGAAACGCCTAATCGATCACAGTGTTGTACTTATCCAAAATTGAGATATGATGCGCATGTTATGGCCAACGAAGGCATTCGTGCGCTCATATACATTTTTTACACGTATATTCTACACAACATTTTGAAATCTCATAAGTACTGCATCACGAGTCATGATTATGGTATTTGTATTGATAAAATTCGAAACGAATTTGAAAATGTATATAGAAGTTACAAGATATCTATTGGAAACACATACTTTGAGATCAAATATTTCAATAGCTAATTATCCACCATATTAATGAAACTATCTTTAGAACTCGGTGTATGTTTAAGACTACTATTCATGCTGTATACTAATTTTCCATCAAGTATGTACATGTTCGCGATAAATGTCTTGTATCTTGTACGTACATTTTCAGATTGCTTTCAAATTTTACTATCATAATCGCGAACAGCCTTGTCTCGTTACGTCGTTACTCGTTAATCGTTAATCGTTACTAATTTCTTAATAAAGAAATTTCATAAAGTGCTGTGCGATGCACATAGTGCATTCACGCAAGAATTCTATGGTAAATGTTGGAATACTTTTGCAAGCTACAGTACTAATACGATCATATGGCAACGAATGACGGTGAGCTATAGAGAGCAGTATTTCCCTTGCCCCTGTACCACCCTATCTCTGTACTATACACGCTTTTTCACCGATCTCGCTCTTTCATCAAAGACTCTCCTATTTGGAGTAATAAAAAGCATCGAAAAGATATACAAATTCGACATTCAATCTGCCTCCGTTCCGTGAAACATCGCAAAATCAGGCTCGGGTAAAGTTGAATAAAATCCAGGTTTCACTGACTTTGCCTCGAGAGTTCTTTCAATAATCATCTCTGGAATAAGCGCCCTTTAAAATCGGGTCGCAGGAACGTGTTCAGATTTACGAACGATTCTCCGGTGCGGAACTTGAAATTCCTATCTCCACTGACACGAGGGGAACGGCAGCCACTTGTGCTTTTACTCCCTCGTTTTTCCTATCCTTCCTTTCACTGTTGTTTTGCTATCGAAGAAACAAGCAGAATGTATGGGAACTCGATAAAATGCACACGTGATAAACAGAAGACTACAGGGTGTCCCAATAACCATGTTATGATCGGCAAGAGGAGAGGAAGAAATTGGAAATATAGAATAGAATGTTTCCATATGATGGTTCGTTTTTAAGAAAGTCGCGTTTTAAAAAAGTGAAAGAGACGAACTTCATTCCTGACTGAATACGAGTGAACAAGTGGCAGGATGTTATTCGGTATGTGAAAATAAGTAAAAGATATAAAATAATATTTTCTTCCATCAGGGCCACGTTCTCACGAAAATGGAATGCATTTTCGACGAATTTTCGAATTCAACGTTCTCGAACATGGTTTAAAATAAAAAAAAAAATCGTGTTACAAATTTCACACGTATGATAACCTTTCGACTACGCATTGTTCAGTCCTGTTCAATCCGCAATTAGCCGAATTCGTGTGTACTCGATAAATTTCTAAACTCACAATACCTAATTATCTTGGAAAGCAAGTGTCGTGTGAAAACAACGCCATCTATATTATCTACATTTTCGATTTATTTTTTCAATTTATTTTTTCACCTTATCGATCCTATGTACTACGATTATCAGACACCCTGTATCCAACAACGTTACCAAACGTTGCGTTGGATCGATTCTGTTATTCCCTTTATCGGGAATCGTATTTCATTAGTCGAGAGAAAAACCAAGCGTGTTTCATTCACCAGTTTCCGAACAGTTGCAGCATGCGAGGATCGACTTTAAATCGTTCGCCTAAATCGAAACGGAAACGGAAGCTGGCCACCAGTACACCGACGAGAGAAAAGGCACTCGACGACGAACCGATGGCTGGCCACTGACACTGGATGACTTCCGGTTTACATGGAACGGCTGACCAATCAGCCGGCAATCTTTCAATTGGCACCGGCCGTAATTGAGCAGCTCGTAGATCCCTCGTTGTCCTCAACAGTTCCCTTAACAGCCAGTAATCGTTGATTCTTAGCCAGCTCTGTTACTATAACACGGATTCATCGTAATGAACGCGCAGTTTTAGCGCCGGTTCTTCTAACGCGTATCGCGGTACCATGAAATTTTATGCCGGTCGGATTACGCAGAGAACGTTGTAATATCTCCTCTTACATTGAAAAGACGCTTAAGCCAAGTTCTGTAGCGCATTGAAACTTTTCAAAGTACCATTTTCCATGGGTTAGACGTTCTAAGTATTCTTTAGTTGCGAGTTTGAAAATTCTCCTCCTCAGAGTTACATTATCGTACATTTTTACTAAACGCATTTTACTAAGCGCGTTTTTATGAAATATTTACGCGGACATTTCGACGAAAAGACACAAAGAACCGCGTCGTTACTAGCGATGGACTCAAGTACGTCGCAGATAGATTTTAACATTAGCCGACTACGTTAGAATGCTCTATTAATATTTTAAAAATTAAAAGAGAAAACAGAACAATACTTTCAAGTAGATTCGCGTTTAAACGCGAGAGATTCGAATTCCCTGTGAACACTTCGTAGAATCGAATAGATTTGAAACTGGATGAGCATCTTAGCGAAAATTCTCCATTCTGTTAAGATCATTTTACTTGGTTATGAGATCCATTAAAAAAATAATAAAATTTTGTTTATTACGTAGTTGTAAGTAGAAAGGATAAACTATTGTACAATTTATAGAATATATGTACAGTACTTTTCTGATTCTCATAACTCCATTAATATCTACATGTATTTCTAAGAATTTCGTTTTATTCTAATATCAAAGTACATACTTATACTGATTGCGAGGTTCAAAAACAGCTTGTGGATCTCGAATGTGTACTTTGCAATTTTAACGAATGAATGAACGATTAGGTACACGTCGTGAGTATTGTTCCAACCCTATGGAATGAACCTTCGATTTGTTTCAGATTTATAAATACATATGAAACTTAATCCCATCGCTACTCCTTTCACATGTTTTGAAAAGTGTTTCGCTGTATGTATTAACTGTATAGCGCACTGCAGGGAGAAAAATTCTGGTTCCAGTTTGCTCCACGTAAAATGTTTATGACGAATAATTCGACAATGTGAAAGCAAGAGGGTTCGCGTGGATCGTGTTCGCAGAACGGGCAGCTTTTAACATGAGCGGTGAAACAGGGCTTACACAAGCTGGCCCGTATCACGGAACAACGGGACAAAGTACACACGTTGGAAGCTTTGAGCGAAAACGGTTTCATAAGTCCATGTGTTTTATAAGTTTTCTCGGCTAAATTAATCTCGGGATTCCTTTCGATGTATCGTTCGAGGAAAACTCCACAACTGAGGGATTTCTTTCGGCTTACCCGCACCATTCTTTCGGCCATTCTTTTGGCCAATTGAATAGCATGGCGCCTTTTCCAAGTTACGTCTGAACCGTGGATCGATTCGATGCCCGAAAACTCGTCAAATAAATTATTCCGTCTGATGGCAATACGGGAAGAGGAAACGGACAGAGAAAAGATGTTCTATGGATAAAATCAAGCTCCAAGGGAGCACGTTTAGTTGATTGAATCCGTTCTCGATCCTCATGAAAATTCCATGGGAGCGTACATCGAGAGGTCAACGCGGATACAGGAAAACACGTGGCTCTTAACGAAACCATTTTGAAACCCTTTATCGCTTGCAGCAGAACTATCTTTCTTCCAGTACGATCCCAGTGTCTTTTCTCGCTATTTCTCTTCGAGATATCGGTTACGCTAGACTTCGAAACGATCAACGAATGGTCGACGAACGTCGTTTTCAAGAAACGGTGGAGGGAAAGCAATAACTTTACCAGTTTCCAACGCCATCATAATCGTCCATGGAAGTCTTTCGACGGCACGAGATCGCGGGCTTTGGCCTCTCTATTCTATCTGAGATTAACGATCTGGCCGTGCCAAGAACAGCATCGACCATTAATCGTATTTGTTCAACGGATAGCGATCGATGGTTCAACGTTACAACGAGGAATCGGCTAGAGAAGAGGTGATCGTACGGGGAAATATTAAAGAGAAGAGAAAAACAAAAAGCACGTTTTATGGAATATGGCGAGGGAGCAAACATGTCTAGATAAGCCGATAAACACGGGGCAGACAGAAACCCTTGAGGCTTCTAAGAAAACGCAGTTAAAATCTGATGTACGAGGGGAGACATAAACGTCGCAATAAATTCCTTGCCTATACGCACGGTTAAGGGTAAACAAGCGGCACTGACCCCGCGTCTGTTTTATAGTGTCCCATACGCATCGATAACACACGTTTAACCATTTTGCGTATCGATCTCGCCGCGATGAATAAATGCATTGAGTTCAACCCCTTCTCGTTGCGATCCAGATAAAAGCACGTATACGTCCAGTTTTATCGCACGTTTTACCCTAGAAATTGTTCGAGACCATATAAAACACATTCGGAACTCCTCGTAGACATCCACCCACTGATTCTTCCTACACCTTGTTTTTCTTTTTATTTTCTGGTCATCTGGCTGCTGCTATTTTTTCCTGGAACGTGTTACACGCGATTAACATATTAATAACGCGTAACGTGTAACACGATAGAAACGAAGCAACCCTTTTCTAATTTATCCGGAATGACACACACAGGGGAAGAAATATATATCATCGTATGACAGCGCGTGACAGCTCACGAGAAACTTTTGCATGCAAATGCAGTCGAATTTCTGACTCGGTATCTCACTTTCTCCTCGCTTGTATTTTCTTTATCCGTATCCTATGAGAGAATTCCGATAAGATCTCTCTGGTTGACACGCAGCCAGAATAGGAATTAGGTTTCTACACCGACATTTTCCGAACACTTTCCCTTTTCCTTTTTCTTCTCCCTTCGACTATGTGTCGCCGATACGTACGTTTTATCGTTCCTAAAGGGCGATACATGGATTGAGATCCCCTTTCAAATATTTGTCCAGAAATTTAGATAGAAACATGGTGCCTTTAATGTCAGTGTGTTGAGAAAAACATTTCTTTCGATGATTTTCCTTAATTTCGAACGTATTTCTGTTACTACAATGGCGAATCACAATTGTTGACGCGTGTCGTATAATTTATAGTTGGACCGACTTACTTAGTTGGAAGAATACTACAATATCGCTCATAACTCTACCAAAATCTGATTAGTATGTAATTTAACTAACTTCTGTCAATAGCGTTCTTCAGCTTCAATTCTGACGAGTAGACGTTTAAATTAAACGAGTATTTTCTCTAAAACGAATATTCGATATCGTCATCATGTGTCTTTTCTTTTTTCTTTCTTTTATTCTGAAATGCAACGTCCGATTATGTTTTACAGGTTTATGCTCTTGTCAGTTCACTGCGACATTAATTACTTCTGTCAATCAACTATAAAATTGACTGCATTTAGCTTTTTCGTTTAATAAAAACCAATAATAACATAGAACATACGTTGAAATGGCAAATAAGTTATAGGTCAGTTTAATATCAGCATCGTCGACTCTAAAATAACAAAATAGAACACTTTTAAATAACGACTTAAGGGCGTTAAAGGGTTAAAGATCCAGATTGATTATTTTAATCCTACGCGTGGAGAAATCCGCACGACAGCTTACAAATGTGTAAACAAGTGTAGCAAGAGCTAGGGATGCTTGACGAATTCGAGAAAAAAAAATGTGTAAATTCGTTAGGTTACCAGCAAGTGGTGAGAAAAGCCTCGATAAATCTTCTCATAAACCGATACTTTGGCACGGTTTGCTGGCGCGAAGGTACGCGACTTGCGTGACAGGCGTACACCTACTTCATTACCTGGGCGAATATTTTTTCCAACGTCGGCCACGGCTTCCACACGACCTCTGTGCGCCGAGCGAGGGGAAGAAAGGTCGTTTATAAAAAGCGCGGCTTCTAACGTGTAAGTAATTGCGTACACGCTTCACGGTTAACGCCAGCAATTGGTGTGCGTGCGATCTTACATCTCTAATGGAGACCTGTTTACCTCGGTCACCGAGATCTTGGCCTCGCAGCCCCGACGTGCTGCAAGATCGTCGACAAACCAATGTCCCGGGTTTTTCTCCGTACACATATTTTCTACGCTGTTTTATATCACGCTATTTTAAATACTAAACATAAAATGTTAAAAATAAATGGCTAAAAGTATAAACAAAACGCTTTTAATCAAGAGTGAATCGATCGCGTAATAAGTCTACATTGTTAAATAATACATTCTGTAATTACTGATGGTTGCTGCATTGCGACACGCGTATATACCAGCTCGTCCATGTGTTTGCCATTACTACAAATTCCACGGGAGCATCTCTGATACAATTTTTCATCTCTAACCGCTAATGGCCCATAAGTTATTCAACTGAACCGAACAGCGGTACGCCAAGTACTCACAGTAGAAATAGGCCGGCACTGGTCAGACGTAGCGTTCCGATTTATCTTAGGGCTCCGCTTTCGTTTGTCCGTCGAGCAAATAATCCATCAGACACGTCATTTAGCGACGAGCTCAAGTACGTGGCAAGTAGCTACTAGATCAGAACTAGGATTAGAATACTCTGTGAGTATTTCGAAAAAATCAACCAGTACTAAGATATAAGTGTTTCGAATCTATAGCTTTTATGAGTATTTTGAAAATTGAAAAAAATACTCTCAAATAGAATCGAATATGTTGGTCGAATAGATTCGAGACGTTATGAGCATCTTAACGGGAATTCTTCATTCCCTTAAGGTCATTCTTCTTGGATATCATTGAAAACCGCTATTGTAATTTTGTATAAAATATTCTACGTCAAACGTTGTTTCTAAATAGTTGTAAATGCAAACGATAAAATAAAATAAAACACGGTGCCTTTATCGTTCTTATGACTCGGTTACGCGTACATACTCGTAAGAGTTTCGAGTCATTCCAACGTCGAAGTACTTGTAAGTAGATTTCCGAAACTTGTAAGTCGAACTCCATTTACCCGAACTTCACTTATTGGAATGGAACTTTGGTTCATGTTCGATTGATTGAGCTTTTACGAGTCGAATTCGCTTATTTGCATGCGAGCACCTCTTACGACGAAGGAAAAAATAATAGGAAGTAGCAGAGATTGAACTTCTATTATATGAACTCCAATTACGTACAAACTGTTCGCCCTTTGATAATCCGTCGATTCTCATTCTTAGGTTCAAAAACAGTTTACGAAGATTGTCGAATATTTTTCAATTAGATGCAACGAACGAACCATTACACATTACGAGTAATAACCCAACCCTATGAAATGAAGCTTGTTCATTAGGATTCGATTCATATTTACAAGTGCATATTGAACTTGATCCCGTCACTAACATCCTATCACCAACGTCATTATCAATTTACCAAACTAAGTTATTCTCCTATTAATACGGATAGTCGCTGTTCTAATATATTTTTACGATGGCCCGTGTCACCCCTGTTTTTACCGTTGAGATTACGCCATTTCCGACGCGTAATCCTATGTGTTGTTCACCCTAGCGGGAGGCCACCGTTAGTAAAAAGCGTCGACACGAGTCGTCTCCCCCCATCGGCTACAATAAGCGGATTATCAATCTCTCGAGGATGTCCACAACGATTACGGGGAGTTCTTGTCAGAGGTTTTTTTTTTTTCGTGGATAATATCCGAGCGAGTCTGCATTGACTTTATGATCTATAAATCGTGCCGATATGCTTTCGAGTTGGGTAGCTTCCCATCTTTTTATTGATATTAGACTACAGGTTTCAAAGTTTGCTCTCTCCGAGCAGACTCTAAAGATTCCCGTAAGAGGCTTGCGTCGTGAAGCGAACCGAGCTTTAAGACTTAGTCGCAATATTTCTTCGTAGTCGATAGACTTCATCGCCACCGTATTGGTTCAACTTACCTTTCGTGTAAGTTTAAGGAATCGAAGGGAATGGATTTTTCAAGACAAACGAAAACGCTTCAATTGCTGAACGCTGACCGTTCGTTACCTCCTCGTAGGAAACAAAAAGGGATAGCTAGAGTGTTGGTAACTTGGTGAGGGCGAGCCGGTCGTAAACCAAAGTTTTAACTCGCGACATACGGCGAGCTATGGATGCTCGTTGTCAACCGCAAACGAACGAAGGATAACCACCAAGTTATATTAGATTAAAGTCTAATTGAAAACAAAGACGAAACGGTGTCCGAGCATCCGATATCTACAAGTAAAAAATTGCATTTTAGAATCGTAGCGTACACGACCAGAAAAAATGTATTTCTATAATAAAAAAATTGCCAAAGAAAATTATTTACGAGTTTAAGAAACATTCAAAAGTCTTCGTACACCCCATATAAAAGACACTTTTATCCCAATAAAAAACCTTATAAAGTTCCGCTATAAAATTAGTGTACTCTATGACAAGACAGCTAAGAACTAGTTTATCATTGTTGTTACGTGTCCTTATACATTCTATTTTATACATTCTGTGAATTTTTGTATCCTCAAATCTCCGTTAAATGCATAAAAATTCGCATTCTATTTATCACACGACTTAATTGTTTGAAGTATCAAAGACTGGCAGACAATGACAGTATCTAAAAGACCATGATTTATATAATTTGGCTGACGGTGTGACGCTTCAATGGCGTCGGCTAAAGTGATAGGTGAATCCTCGAGATACCAACGTGGATTTCTTCGACGTGCCGATAATAGGTTGGAGCACACGGCTAAAAGGATTTATCGGGGCTCGTATATCGTTCGCATACGCGACAAAATCGCAGACTAGAGCTTCTTGTTTGGCCCAGGAAGGATTTATGGCTGGGTTTGGCCAAAAGCAGAAAAGGAAATACGCGAGTTACACGGTGGAGGACTAAGCCGAAACAGTAGATCAAAAACGGGATTGACTACGAGGCGAGTAATTCCAGCAAGATCTTTCAATTATCCTCAGCTCCAAGCTCGTAATTTTCATGGAGATCAGTGGAGTTAGGTGATTTCCGCGAATATAGTTTTCACTATGGTTGCGAATGGATCGAATAGGATTCTCGACGTAAAAATTCGGACGTGGATTACGAGAAATATATAGTTTTATACCTACGAGTAAATTTACTGCTCAAACTTTCTGCAGAGAGGAAGTAAAACATGCGAAATCTTTGTTTGAAATAAATTTTATTGGATATCAGAAGAAAATGGTATCGTAAGGTATATTTAAATGTCATATTTGGATATTATCTGAATAAAATATTTGAGAAATGATTATTTGAATAATGTATGATATTATTTGATTAGATATTATCTTGTGATGCCTACGCGTTATTTTACTTGAACAAGCAAATGAATTTTGTAAAAATTATTCTATTATGTCGTTTAGTTATCAGGTAAATGAATTTTTTACTTTGTTTGGTATTTTGTATTTGCATAAATGTTTACCAAAATGATATCTCGAATAATTTCTGACTCTATCGTGGCAGCGCGTGCCAGAAATACCGATTTCTTCGTAGTGTGTCATACACGTAAGCTCAGACACATTATTCAAGGTTAATTGGAATTAGAGCAATTCGGAGTAAATGTTGTAAAATAATTCGCGTCCATATTGTTCACAGCGTGAATGTATGCAAAAGAGGATATTTAAAATTCAAATGAATATTAAAATCCAAATTATTTGTTTTTTTATTCCAGAGAGTTAACTAAAATACAAGTAAAGTTATAACATTCGCTACGTTGTTTCTATAATGAAAATAAAACGAAAAAATTTCTAAAGTAACATTCTATCATTTTTTTATCTCTATTTTAAGTAAAACATTCTCAATCTTGTGCCAAGTATAAAATATAGAGTGCGAGGGGAGAAGCAGAAAAAAAGTAAGGAAATGGTAAAGATCATGCGAGCAAGATACTGCGAGATCGCAAATACTGGATATTCTTAGAAGATTAATGACTCTTATCCGAAGACATTCAATACAAACAAATCGTATTTCCTGTTAGGAAGCGTCCTCTAGCACGATGGACGAAAGAGAAACTTTTCGACGCGTGGAAAAATGCTAGTCGTGCTAAGGTATCGAGTTTTTCTGGCCATTTGCCGCGTATCGATCACGATGAATCTCGTTCATCCGTAAGGATCAAGTTCAACGAAGGCCTTCTTCGTCGCTTGCAGCAACGATATCGAGCGTCCAAGGGTAGCGGACTGTAGATGCCAACGATAATCACTACTAAACGACGAACGTCTGCAAATAGCCAGCTAGCTGCGCGCTAAAGGACCGACCGTAAATAACACATACATCAACAACTTGTACATGTCGGGGAAGAAAAGCAACTACAATATTGTGTGTCTGGTTGTTAACCCGATTCTTTTCAATCCCCTCCATCGAGATTTCATTCGCCCACAGGGCACGAAACAGATGTGGCCGCCGATTCGGGTCACTTCTCGGATCACTTTTTGTTCGTTTCATTTCGACCCGTGCGACGCGGAATATTATAAGAAGCAAAAAATTGATAGAATTGTGTCAAAGGAGCAATTCGATTTTGTTAATTTGACAGAAGGATAATTGGTTGATTGCAATGGATACGACGATAGAAACTACTGATTTGTGGAAATTTATTATAAATGATAACAGTTTAGTAAGTATGGCAATAAGAAACGATGGTGAATATTGTTAGTGAAATAATTAATCGGGTGGAATATTGTATTCAATTAGATTCGTATAAGATAACGATTCATTATGGAATCGTTAACAGGATTCGATAAAATAACCACATATGAAACATGATAGATTATAGCAGAAGAAATATAGTACGTATAATTGAAAGTCCAATGTTACTATCAAAATTAATTAAAGCAGCGGATATTATAAATTTTACTACGACAGTAAAGTTTTCAAGCCAAGATTACAAACCAAATAATGATAATTGTTTAAGGGTAGATTTAATTACTTCATAATGATTTACGGGGTTTGCCTCATTTCTCTGTAAATATTCTAATAAATGAAAATATATTTACAAGGACTAAAATTAACTAATATCGATTTGTATCTATTAATTTTTAATTTTTTGATTACACAAGTTTCTGATTAAAGGACGACCTAATTAAAACCACGTTCGTGCAACCATGTAGCTGTCATTTTGTATCTACATTTACATCTGCGTAATGCACCACTCACTACATATACAGTGGCTAAATATACAAACATACAAGGAATATCTGCACATATCCTTATTTTCCAATGAAGCGTTTTTTCTTTGTCAGCTTTTGCATCTCATTTTTATTCTAGATATGAATATCTTCAATCATGGAAAATCACTACTACACGATACGAAATTTAATATACTTAGACCTAATTAATTAGTGTGCTACTTGGAATATTTCAATTATAGTTGCCGAAAGGAAGGCTGATGTATCCCAATAATTTGTGTATTATGATACCAATGTAACGTGTTATAATAAATAAAAAGCTATACAAATAAATGCTTTTTGTAGTCACTATACCGATAACGATCCAGACGACTTCCCGCTTTTGAAAACTTCTTTCCCAAGTGTTCAGATTTTTCTCCGTCGATTCTTTAACTTGTCACTGGTATCAAGATCGGAGAAAGGGCCGAGGTTGATCGATGAGGGACGTTCTTCCAACGACAGCTACCATTTTCTACGCTATCTATATTACCTCTTACACTTATCTATTTCTACCGAGCGTACTTTGCTACCTACCGAGACTTTATCGAAGCGAATGTTTTAGATATATACAACGTCCTGTCAGCTTGTTAGCGCGAATGAATATGGATTATCCGGACAACAGTGCCATGACAAAGGTGGAAATGTCGTATCGGCAGGTTTCAATCGATCGATTCTTTCCGTCGCTGCAATAGCGTCGAGCGGCGTCGTACAATATTTGCATCGAAGAAACATTGCGGTACAACGTGGCTACGATTTTGCACGTTCGCCCCGATATTCCACAGGGATTGCGGGATATGTTCGTAAATGGAAATAGTTGCTGGCCCGTGTATAACTGTTGTGTTGGGCTCATTCAAGTTTAAGCTTCCGCATAGACAATTACGTTTTAATTAAAATTACCCCGAAATCTGATCGGGTAGCTGCATCATACGTTTGGTTAGGCATGAACATTCGTAGCGGCGCGGTGGCGCCAGAATCCCCGCGGTTGGACCGCATTATCTCTCGAAGGCAATGGCGATTGAGATTTATAATCGTGGAAGATATCGTCGTACGTGAGCGTTCCGCCTGATCATACTGGTTTTCACTCTGTAAAAGGTTAAACGAACAGTGTTTTCGAGTGGGCATCGTATGACCTACGTTTACGAGCCACTCTTTCGAACCTTTTAATTTTTCCAGCGGTAAAAGCCAATTTTCAATACGGCCTTATCGACACATGACCCACGCTGTTGTTCGAAAGCATGCGGTGTTTGTTCATTTTTGATAAAACGTAATATAGTTAAAAAATTAGAATGACTTCAGCTAGCAGAAATGACTTCTTCGCAAGTGACGGTATAAATATGATTTAGAAGACAATTTTGTATTTTTAGATGGAGTACCCAATATTTTGTGCTGGGATTGCTCGATAAGGTTGTGAATTCTAAGAATAAAAATAATGACCCACATCCTTGCTCAAAAATCTTGAGGCAGCTATTACGTTTGCTTCAAAATTTGACAAATGTAAGTGACAGCAAAACGATATGATTAAGTATCATTTAACTTGATACTCTATGTGACAAAGAAAAAAAAGGTGACGCATAAAATACTAATGGAAATAATACAAGCTGATGTAAAGCTTTTAATTTACATGAAATACCGAAGCTTCATTCAAACTAAACAGTATGATACGCTTACCTTAAAACTTACTATCCGTCAGATATTTGTCTTCGTTCATCCTATTATTTACTTTCATTGCGAAATACGTTCATGTGTTTAAAATTACGAAGATATTTCAAAGTAGCAGACAGAGTTGATGAGGCTCTCTCTTACTTGCAATAATTTCCAAGTGCCCAAATACTCGTGGTCGGTAGTGCACTTATGAATTGCACTGTATATCTCAAGCTTTAATCAACTTCCACCTCTATCCGCTGTCCGAAGCGAAATACGGTTCAATTTTCGAAACGATTAGACCCGTTCCAGGTACTCGAAGATACCACCATCGTCGTAAAAAGATGTTACCTATTAAAAGTTCACAGCAGTGGTTCATCCGTGTTTTCACGAAGGCATCACGATACGGTCGTGAGATACGATTCCGGAATAAACTTGGATGCACGGGGCGCGGCACGGCAATTCAATTAAAGGCCCGGAAATAAAAATAGACGACACGGATTTTCTCGTTTCTCGTAGCATCTATGGCGACATCGATTATCGATAAATTCGCCAGCGTAAATTTTCGCGTGGTTTTTTGCTCGCGCGCCTTATCTAATCTCGAGCTCGGCAAATTTTTCTTCGTTTCGCGAGCCGCTGTCTTTGAAAGCCCGCGAAACGCAACAGGTGATATTTTGAGAAACTCGTTAGCGATCTGATCGTGTAATTGTTTGCTTAGAATCTCGCGAGCCAATCGATTCCTCTTTGCTTCGCATTGAGCGAAGACGATCCCTTTTATAGAACTCGCCTTTGGTATCCGACAAAGGAACAAAAGTCTCAGATCTCGACAAGTTCTATGGGTTACTCTCTCATTGATCCTATTTCTTTCATCCTATTTTATTACTCTGGACTCTGGTACATTTACAACGTGCCGCTCTTCAGATATTTCTTCGACTGAATCTCTTTCAGAAGGGATCGTATACGATTGACAGTGACGTTCTATATAAAGTACCGTTGCAATATCACGAGGCAGCATAAAATTTTAGCTTGCACGAAATTCCGCGAGAAGTATTTCTGCTCGCGTATTCGAAATGTCTTCCTAACTCATCGAAACGTATTTCGGATTAGGAATCAACGTATCCGCGATTTCGCGCGACACGACGGACAAAAATAATATCGGTAGAATCTTCCGAATCGATATTTTGGACGCGCACGAATGTAATACGAAACACTTCCCGCCGTGCTATCTGTTTAATTCTCCGTCATCATTAAAGGGAGTAAGACGCTGGCTCAGGAAGAGGGAAGATTTTCCTAGTAGATTTCAACTTCCTGCTAGTTACATTCATAGTAAGACATCGAGGAACACGCTGGCTTCCTTCCAAAATCAGCTCAAAGCGCACGAAAGCTGGAATGGAACGACGCGTTTGGATTCATAGTTGCCGCAGTAATTGTTACAAATTATTCGTGACATTTTTTGCGAAAGAGCAATGGCGTTTTCGAAGAACTGCCTTTGACCGCGCCTTTTACCATTCCAGTTATCCGATTCACGCTTCGACGATCAACGCTTCTTTCCCTAATTTATTCGAGCTTCTTCGACTGGTGTGGTTCCATATCGATTAAACGACCATCGCAGACCGCGCATTCGACTTCATCCCTCTCGTGAATCCGCTTTCTCAGCGCGACGATTGCGTTCCTACTCCGACTGATTTCGTTTCCCGGAGAAATTCTCGAGAACGTATTCCAATTCAATTCTCCTTTTGCTTCTATAGCCAGCACGGCGTTTCCCGCTATTTCCATGATTTCGGTATAGGCATCATAGATGCTTCTCCTTCTTCGTGCAACTTCATCCTCGAGCAAAGTGGAAGACAAATACAAGCTATAGGTATACAGTGGAAGCAGCCACCAGGCGGCCAATCCTTTTGGGACGTTCTCGAGTTTTCCTCGACGTACTTTTAAACAGAACTTAAGGCAAGATCCAACTTCGAACTTTGAAACTTAACAACCCTCTCTCGATCGAGAATTTCTACAAACTCCCCATCTCAATTATATAGACGTACAATAATTATTAGGACATCTTTATATAAAATCTAACGATTGATATAAACTAACAAGGAAACAATTAACGAGTTTACGTTCATACAAGATAATGATGCAAGAATTCGTAACATCTATTCACACGAGTTACGAGATGAACATAACGTATCAACAATTACACATGTTGGTTCTCAGCGTCCCCTAACTTATCAGGCTGAAAAAGTTTCGTATAAAACAGATGGACGAATAAACAACGATGAAAAGACAAAGAACAGATATAAAAGAGAGTCGATAGGATTATAAGTTTGAAGTGTAAACTTTTTTTATACTTTCGATGAGTCTCTCGCGGGGAAACAATACTTCTCTGGCTACAAATTACGAGAGATCTTATTCCCAAGTTGCAATTTATCTCGACGAGACGAAACGTTCTTTTGACCACGCCACTATCTTTGATCTATTGAGAAAGAGACAGGAATACCTTGTTTCAAGCAACGTCGTTCAATTAGAGAAGGTCGACAGCCATTGATTCACGTTTCCACCAATTTCTCATGCTGTCCCGAACACGAGTTTTAATCAACTCTAAGTAATTTCGGCAGGTCGATTTAATATACATATGTAGTTGACTTTGAAGCACTTACACCCACATATGATCACGTTTTATGATAAATATATTAAATTGAATGAGACTGGAACTAGTGTGTTAAAGATTATGTATTTTTAAAGGGGTGTTTTGAACGCGTGAAAATATGAATATTCTTTAGAAATTTATTTTGGAACAACTATTCAGTGAGTAGATTTCATTCTTTATCACAAAAAGGATACTATTTAAATATATTATTTAAAAAATATATTACATTATCAAAAAAATTGTTGAATTCATAAATTAATAAATAAATTGATTTTCAGGGATCGGTACAATGCTTATAGGTATAGTTGCACTATCGACATGATTTTGGTTCACGGATTTTGGCTGTCCGATTTAAAAAAAAGAATGGAATATTAATGAAGAATAATGCATACGTCAATGCATGTTGAGGGTATTTTTATGTTTAAAAAAAGTGACAGAATTAAGCAATCTGAAACGAGAAAGTGACATTTTACGTGCAAAGTACCACCTTTTTTTAGTGAATAAAAACGCGGAAAATAAAAAGATAAAAAAAAAAAAATAACTTGTCGAAGATAGTTTTATGAGCTCCGTGTATACCACTGAAAGATTATTGAAAATTGTTAGTTATCGGGTCAATGGACTTCAAAATTGAGTTTCGAGAAAAATGGGAAAGGCAAATGTGTTTCAACGAAACACTGATCGTGCAATTTGGGCTGTAATTGACAATTTCCAGAATTTCCCAATGGAATTTTCACAGAATATATCACGAAATATACACTTGTACTAAATATCTTGTAATTTCTATATATATTCAGATTTATTGTAAAATGTGCCAATGTAATTATGATAGTCAAGTGTCACTACAATGCTAATGAAATTTCGTACTCTTTCCTGTAATACCGATAATGCAATTAATAAAAAGTATTTACAAGTATTCGAGTAGTTTTATGAGCCAGTATATACGAATAAACAAAAGTTTCTAATAAACACAAGTTGCCCCTGTCGTTGAACGAAGATAAGTTCTATCGTTTATCGTATTCGTACCATTTCGCGAGAATATTTTCCACAGCTCATCTACGATGCTTCACCAGTAATATCGCTCGAAATATCTCGTCTCGAATTTTTGCAGATGCCAGAACCAATTGGTAATGAATATTTTAATTAGCGGATTTTGCCGATACTCTGCAAGAAACGCTGTTCGTCAGCACGATTCTGAATTTTACGATCGTATTCCTTTGTCATTATATACGATTCTCTATGTGCCATATTTTTGGCCTTTCCTAGTCGAATTTCAGATTTTATCCTCGTTATCTAATCGTATTTGTGCTACAGTCTCTGCAGACATCTCTTGCTTGCATTATGCGAAAAGGCTGTCGTTTAGATAGACGACGATGTTGGCGTCAGATAACTCGTTTCATATGCTATCGATGAACGTAGTGCGCCACGAAGGACGTATACCGCGAATTCTATGCAACATCGAGATTCACAGAATTGGTACGGGCACCATCAGTAGATAGATCTTCGTGTTTCGATTCCAATGAACGTACTACGTTTGCGACTAAACTATAACGCCAACGACACGTACACTCCCCGTTTACAAGTAAGGACGGTTGCTTATTTCTAAGATGATCTGCTTTAATTATAAAATGACAAGAGGTACCGTCGATAATTAATGATTGGTAATCGTCGAAAGGATGCATTTATGAAAAATTTGGAGACGCGAAAATGTACATGATACGCAAAAATACATTAAGTTTCGAAAGTAAAGTACGTGTCATAATATTTAATGAGTGAAACAGATCTCTGGTTGGATTCTACCTCTTCAATCATGTTAACGAAAATGTTAGTTTACGCAAATATACGGAATCTATCGATTACGTTCTGCACTGTTATTTTATTATTACCAGCTGATAAACTTGTTTTTAAAAGACCAACACGCGTACGATAAGATATTAACACGTGCAAGAATGAAATGAGTTACGAACTGTTTTTCATCTCCAGACTATTTAATGTCTAAAATATAAATTAGATACGTAAGAAAAGTTTTTCTAAAGTCATGAAATTTATTATTTCTTCGATCCAAAAGAAGATGCTACATATTATTTTTCATCGTAACTTTCTCATTAACCCATATATTTTACTATCATAGCCATGTACTATTGTTATAAATCGACTAAAGCCTGCGAATACTTATGAATAGTAATGTACATGCAACTCCAAATACGTAATCCGAAATCGACCAATTTTCGTAGTTCATGAATTCCTAAAACCCCGTTCTATTTCCGTGAACAAAAACGACTGCGCTTTGAGAATGTCCTAGAGCTTCAGGGCTGTTAATACGCGTATCGATGATCGGGTAATTTCTTATGCAAGGTCTATCCCAAGGAAGTCTACCCCAAGCTCGGTTCATTAATTTTGCAGGAAGTTGAGAAAGTAAAGAGCCAAAGACTTGAGAAAGGACTAGCTTCAATACATAACTTAATTTTCAAGTATCTTCGTTTCGCTCACTTCTCTAAAAAAATGTCATCCCATTGATTTTCATTAAGATCACACGTTTCAATTGTCGCTTGAACTTTTCTCCTGCTTTCCTGAATTACGCTCATGCATGTAACGATATTCGATGTATCGAGACCTCAAATCAGCGTGGCAAAAAGCTTCGAACGTTTAGAACGTGACAAGCAAAGGTTCCTCGATAGTGTCTCATTCAGGCGTGTGACACAATTAAAATAATGGTGATATGTCACGTTTATCGACCAGTATTCTCTGGCTCGCGCGTAATTTAACATAAAAATAACGAAAAATAAGGTGAAACGATTCAAAGCATAAACGTGACCGAGCATAGAGACAACCAATTTCTGCCAAGAGAAATCGGATAGTTTCTCTTTGATTCTTTTATTTCGCTATTTTACTACCGCTATTTTTTTTCTTTTTTATATCTTTCAAATATCGTGGCTTTTACGTTCCGAACATTAAAAGACATGTTAAATATTTCGAGAGAAGCAGGTTAAGATGCTGGTATGCTTGAAGGCAGCGATATAGTAACGTTTTAAGGTGAAACGTTAAGTAGAGTCAGCAATTGGCGGACTGAAAACCATGGTTGCGTAGGATAAGATTTTGAGAACGTATTTCAATCTTGATGTTTGTATCATCCCTCTATTTCCATAATTAATTACATTATAATTTTTCTCTCTGCTGTAATAACAGATTTATGATTTGATAAAATACATAGAATTTCTTTCCTCCTTGTAGATACTCTTAGCAAGTACGTAGTTATTTAAAAATAAACTTCTTCTTTTTTGATATAGTTAATGACTGATTATATGACAAAATTGAACGGCTGAAATTGATAAAATTTGAAATAGATATAGAAGTTGCAAGATATTTAGACTTTTATATAATTTTGATGTACTTTTAATGGAAAATTACTATACAGCATGAATAGTAGTCTTAATCATACAGTTAAAGATGGTCTCACTATATTGTGTCTTATTGATATAGTAAATAATCGTCTGTTAAAATATCAATGATCTTTGCAAAGCGTGTGATTCCAATAAATATCTTCTAACCAATAAACAGTTTCAAATTTGACTTTTCTAATCACAGTAGCTGCATCTCATTGCAGTGCTAACGAAATTTTAAAAAATTTTGTGTTATGCACATAATATATCCATGAGCAGATTCCTTGCTAAGTTTTCGATTACCTTCGTGATTCGTCGTAAAGCGTTTCCTTCGAGTACAGTCAAAGTAAAAAATACCGAGTAGAAATTAAACAACAGGAATCAACAAGACGAATACGTTACGAGTTCGCTGGAAAATCATCCGCACTGTCGAAGTTTATTAGACCGTGACGCCAATCACTCCGCGTCCTCGATAAATTCGTTTCGTTGCAACCCGTAATTGCATTTGTGTTGCAACAACGACATTGTTCCCTCGGTCCATGCTCTCCCTCTCATTTTTCCTTTTTCTTATTTTTTAGCCGGATGCTAACAATGAAATTATCTTTCATTCGAAGAAGCACAGCCACCCCTGTGCCGCGTGGAAAATCGAATCGAACGCACACCACTTTGCCCTCAAGGGAGGTCCACCGTCGCTGTAACGATGTCCATGTAATGGTAACCAATTGTCTTCTGCTTGCAATCGTTTTTCCTTTAAAAAAGTGATCGCGAACCGCTGCGCAACTTCCACGAAAATTATGGACGTTCGGGAAAGGGGTTACACCAGCAGCCTCTCGCGCGAAATTAGATTTATATCCACGCAAAACATTCCGCTATTGTTCGGGGAACTCGACAAAAAGCGGTTACGTAATTACACGGCAAATTAAAAGTCATCGGTCGTGCGGACGCGCGTACAATACGTTTCGTCGGAAAGGTTTCTTGCCAACTTTTCGACTGTGTTTAGGGCGAATCGATATTTTCATGCGACAAAAGTGTCACGGCGCTGCAAGAACCGCGTTATTCAGATTCGAAAGTCACTGTTCCAAGGAGCGGCTAAATAAATTTAAATCGAAGACTATTTGATAATTAGTTTTCACCGTATTAAAGTGTTTTTGGATAGAAATTGACAACAAAATGTGTATTTTTCAGTGAATTACTAAGTTTCCTAATATGATAATCAATATCGGTATCTGATATAACAATCAGTAAATGAATTTAAATCGAACATCGAATTAAGGTCATATGTAGTAGGAATCTCGCTTCTTTTTTAAATCATTTGAAGCGATATTGAAACGTTCATCGATAGAAATTTATTCTAAAATACACTGCAGCGAATCACTAAATTTCTTAGTGTAGTGGTCAAGAGTAGTAAAACAGTTAGTCAGACGATGCTGGAATTTCGTGAAAAGGAAATCGGCACGATCGAAACGAACGCGATGGAACACGAGAAAAATACTTGGAGTCGATTCATCCTCCGAGTTCCTAAATCATTCACTGAAGCGGAACCGTGTCGTCGTCGTCGACATTGTCGTTGCGTGACCGAAGAAAAGTCAATACGATCTGAACGGAACATCCCATGTAATTGAATTTCCGACATTACTCGCGAGTTTAACATTTACTTCACGTTTGCGTAAAATCGTGTTCCCTCCTTTCGAGACATTCGCCGAGACACATACGCAAAATGATAGTTATATGGGGAGATCAGAGCCTGTTACGCTCGATTTCACGTTCGACACCTACGTATCCGACAATATCCGACGGAATAGTCAGTTTGATATCAAGACTGAGCGAAGATCTCGTTGAGACGTCGATTGTTCTTTTTCGCTCGATCGGATCTTACCCCCTGTTTCCCACTATCTTTTTCTCAGACGATCTCTCGATATCGAGAAAAGGATTCCCGAGTCACCGTCCCGAAATTAAATTCCCATTTCTGACTTTTCATTCGCGCAAAATACCAGCTTGTCGCGAAAGTTTCGCGACTCCAACTTCATTTTCCGCGTCTTGGGCTCGGTTATCGGAGCTGCAAATCGAATTGAATCGAATCGCTATCAATCGTTAAACTAAATTACCAATCGGAATTCGTACAGCTAGACGAAATGAATTGCAAATGGCACGGTCAATGGGACTTTCCCTGTTAATTTGCTTGCATTCTTCACGCGTTACCCCGGATGGATAAAATCAAGAGGCAAATCCAAGCGGTAAACGTTAAAGTTCCGTGCGACCACGCCTGTTTACAGATTTTCGCTACGTAGTTGCGAGTTCGGATTGTATTTACACTGAGGAAAATGTTTACATTCGGTGCAACAAAAATCACTACCTGTTTCGTACAACACAGACTGACTCCGTACAGGTGAAAAATATGCTTCGGGTAATATTTACAGGTGTAATATTTACTTTACGATAAAGTCTCCTCGGCTATTGCCAATAGGACCGATCTTGACTCACCGTATCTTACGCTGTATTCGATATGATGAATCGAATCCAAAGGAAAATTCAATTCCTTTCTTCTATATTTTTCTAACGTATATATAACAAAATTCGTTCTTGTTATCTTCTATACACTTTGATATTTGCATTAACGTTATTTGTAATTCTTCTGTAATTGCTAACTGTAATTTTCTTCCTTATCTGATTCTAGAACAGATTATAGTCAGAGCAAGAGCGACGTCAGCTTTTACGTCTAATGGAGGAAAGCTGAGCTTCTCTTAATGAAAACACCTCCTATTTCAGTTGGAATTTGATTCTACCTTAAAAATCGAAAATGTAAAACAATGGGGAACCTGATATCCGTACTTATTATTAATCTATTAAGGATCAAACGATAAACGTATATAGTTTATCATAACGTTATAAACGCTTCTACTCCTTTACTTTTTGTAAAATGGTAGAACCTAGGTGGAATAAATAATAACGAAAATACTACGAAGTATGTACATGTATATAACAATGGTACTATTTCTATAATAATAATAATAATAATAATAATAATAATAATAATAATAATAATAATAATAATAATATCTAATTATATAATGAGACTCCATTACGATCTAAATTGGTTAAATAAAATAGCAAATAAAACGTTACGTTAACACGACGTTAGCTCTTAACGGGTTACAAATGCAACGAGTAGGTAATAATCGTATGCATTTGAAACTTTACAGCTTAACTACAATTTCATCTGCACTGCCTTAATAACGCCGTTAACGTTTCATATCTCGGAAATGATATCCTACTGGGATCGCGATTTATCAGTGGCGAGATTCGAGCGAAGTCGTAAGAATGGTTGCTACTAGAACTGTGAACCGAGCAAGGAAAGCTCGATTAGCGTGTCAGCGACAACGCTAATGCAGCTGGAATTGAAAGTTGCCCGCCTGGCTGCTTGTTCTCGCGCTACCACGTTACTCTAGCATTTCCAATTCTGGCACTTATTCATTTTGCTTGAGCTCCTTGTGGAAAAACGCGTTCGAGTTAGTTCAAACAGAATCAAAGGAAAAAAAAAAGAAGAGAAGAACGTTCTAATGGATCGGAAGCGACGTCAGCGTTTACGTCTAGTGGAGGAGAGCCGAGCTCCCTTAACGAAAGCGCCTTCTATTCCAGCTACAAGGCTAATCGATCACGCTTATCCTTTAAATCTATAAAGGCGATAAAAGATCGCGTTTATCGTGGAACGTCAGACCTGCACCTTCGCTATAATTTCACCGGTTAAACAGGTTTCTGGGTTGATAAATTGCGATCGTGCTACGGACAAAGTTCCTCCATCTCGAATCGAAAGAAGATGAAACAGATGGAAAGAGCCGGAAGATAACGGTTTCTAATTTGTCCCAGTCAAAACACATCTCTGTCTCCATACTCTTGTCGTCGTCCCCCTTTCTTTCGCGTCAAGCCGATTCCCATTCGTTCAACGATTGGTAAAAATTGACTGATGCCTGATCGAGCGACCATTTATCACGACTAAACGATAAATTCGAATCAGTCAGGCCAAACACCACGGACGACTCGAACGTTAATGGCTCCGTGGACAACAACAGGGTGCGATATCGTCGCGAACCATGCACTCTGTCCACACGCATCCAGGATAATGGGATATCTTTGACATTCGAACAAAGCCATCGCTGGCCTCTGCCAAGCATCGGGAATATCCTTTGCAAAAGACAAGGCCGAATTCCCTAACACGGGACACTGTCGGGCCGACTGGCATACAATTGTGACGAAATAACGCATTCCTTTCGCGCGCCATCGCTTTGTTCTCCGAGACGACACCGCGTTGTCTCTAACCTCTCATCCCCTGGACAGGATATCGTTCGCAAACCTAGACGCGCCAGTAACTCGAAACCGAAGTTATCTTCCAGAGTAGAACTGTTTTGATTGTAATGTCACGCCATGAGAATTACTCCGACGTCGTATGTTTTGAGAGAAATGTTTCGCGATTGTTGCAACGCTGATCGATAGATCGGAATTGCTTATGGAACGACGAGCAAATTTCCCTGGCATTTTAATGGCTATTTAATTAGTTAGCTCCGCCGACGATAGGAATTTCGCAGCGACGCGTGCATCGATCGATTTAAATTCTCCGCGAATTTGCTTGATACGTGCGGCGCGAATGGGATAAAGGAGGGTGAAGTTTCTCCCGCGTCTGCTATGCGCTCTCCCTCAAAATATGCGCTTTTGAAACTTTTAAACATACGAAGGAAAATTTGCTTAAAATGCCGAAGTATTCACGGTCACTAATTACTTTTATTTTAACCCAATTGCTTGTCGTCCTATTTGTCTTTCTATAATAAATCTTCTTATTAAAGTGCATAAAGACAAAACCCTTGAAATCAAAATCATAGAACTACCGAATATCGTAAAACGATCTCATCGATAAATAAGATAAAGTACTGCTAAACATAGCATCGAAACACTCTTCAATTAACCTATATTTCAAACCTAACGATCTATTTCCTTGCAACGTCATCTTACCCTGAATACAGTTCTCTGAATAGGTAGCCGAAACACATAAGACGTTAAATATTGCTATTTTATCGGGATTATTGAACAGTTGGCCAAGAGTTAAACGGACATAACTGGGAACAGACAAGAACAGTAACTGTGGAAGATCTGATCGATTCATAGTGCAGTACCGGAACAAGCCGCAAGGCATCTATTCAAGCACACACTCGGTCGATTTAATACCCTAATCTCGTAGACGCCAATGGTAGGCAAAGTTCCGCCAAGTACTCTCCGAGTAGTCCGATTGGGGGCATACACGTGTCAGAAATCATAAGCTCGATCGTATTTCCTTCAAACTCAAACTGTATCCAACAAATCTTCGTGTAAAATTAGTACGTCTACTCACGATGAACTCAAAGTGCCAGGCTTAGCTCTGTGGTCCGCGGTTTCGTCCGCAGACGAAATAAGTAAAATGATTATAGATATCAATAGTAACGAAACTAAAATTTTAACAAGTCTACAAAAAATTTGTTGGAAACGATATTTTGTACTCGCGTAGTAAAGATTAAAAATGGCTGTCATCGGTGGCTTCTTCTGCATCTAACTTAAACACGTTAAGGTTAACTATACAAACTATGTGACATAAAACCTACGCTTTCGTGTAAAGAGCAGTTATTACAGTAAAAAATGAAGTACATAGTAAAGACACGAAGAAATGGCATTTATACGATAAAGAAATTACACTCTGGTAATATACGAGCAATACTTTCATTGGAGTATGCGTGTCAATTCATATTCTACACCACATACAAAAGTTCCATTAAAAATAAAAAGTGTATTAAAACTTTTGAGTAGGAGTTTACGTGATTGACTAGTCACTGTTCGTATTTTATGGCGTATCGCATAATTACTTTTCCGGTCAGTTCGATTTCGTGGTCTTTTTTAAGATCTTTTTCGGTTATCAAAATGTTAACATTCGTTTACTCTTGTATCACCCTGTACGTGAAAATTCAAGGGTTTCGAAAATTAAGCGACTAATTTGACAAAGTGGCATTCGGCTAGCCCTGGGAACGTTGAAAGTCAAGAATAAACGAGGTCGGTTCGTTTTCGGTGTAAACGGGCAGAGCTCGGCCGGTGTTCGATACGCGACGTCGTTGCAAGGTTTATCGGCCCTGACACGTGTTACGACTACGGATTCGACGGCTACGATGACGTAGGAAGGGTGTGAACGAGACAAAATCCGAGGCTCCGGACCGGAGGCCACGCTACATCCCAGCGTCGATCGTTGGACGATCGAAACCCCTTTGATCAAGTAGCGGTAAACATTCTCCCAGGTCACGGATGAAAGCTCGGCCCTGTTTCCAGCCTCCGGTCTGGCCACGAAATCACAAACCTCTCTGTTCGCCACCTGCTCTCTCCCTCTTTCTCTCTCACTCGCATGCCTCTTTATAACACTTTTCCCCTAACTAAATATAGAGCCGGGATACTGCACGTCGGCGAAAAATTGTTAAATCGTTCGTAGCAACGAAACGTTCTTGTGAACATTGCCGCAAAATGATCGACAATTACGCAGACCGCACTTCTTGTATTTCGAGCCTGAAGGAAATAGGAATTGGCAAAATAAAAGTCGAAACATAAGATGATTTTTCCTTTCGCTAGTAGACATAAAGAGAGTTATTATTATTAATTAATCGTATGACGAATTACTTTCGCTTTCGTTTTACATATACAACGCGTTACGAAAATATTTTCAATATTGTTGCTGTTGACTTCAGTATTCTTGTTATAATAAGAATTTCATAATTTATATGTAGAATATCTATGTCAATTGGAAGCTTGGTTGCTCCGATATACATTCTCCTTGATAAGAATTGTGGAACTTGTTTTGAAACTTGTATCTCAACAGTTATTTTTCTCGATGCAGTTTATATCAATTAATAGCTTAAACACTCTCATTGAGCCTCATTAAGTCTCTTGAGTCGTTAAAGTTGTACAATAATCGTAAAATCGTATAATCCCTGTATTTGCCATTAATTATCATCATAATATTCAATAAAGCATTGGTTAATTACCATACTTAACCTGCTTTCTGCACACACATATCCGTGCTTTCTCCACACACGATTTCGATATTAACTTCTCTAATGAGCAATCGCATATACTCGTACGATATACAATATCAATGCTGCAGAATTTTCTTTGATTCAACTAGCGAGAAAATCGCAAGATATACGTAGAAGCGAAGGGAAATGCTGGAGCATTTGCTTCGCGACGCAATTGTAATAAAAAGCGACAGCTTTCCGATGATACCGGAGAAACGCAGCTTTATATCTTCAGTCTCTTACATACTAACCAACCACGAGCTTTCTTACCAATCTTCCTTCGCCTGTTTCAGATCCTCTGAAAGATGCGACGACTCGTTAAAGCCGTCTAGTCGAAGCGACGAAACCTTCCACGTCGCAATCGTTCGAATCCCAACAACTACAATCGTATTCCTGAAACGAACTAAGGAAACACAGATAATCAACGCAAAGAAACTCGCGAAGAAGACAGTTGAAGGAGGATAGACATCGTAGAAATCCGTGTATACATCAACGGATCTCTTGTTAGATTTAAAAAATGAGAGATAAGACGAAAATCGGGAGGAGGAAACGCGGCGTCGACGGATCGACGACCTGATAGGACCGGGTCTCTGATTGAAAGAGCGCGCGAAGCTGGCTGCGCGTGCCACGAAAAATGAACGAAAGCGCGGTCTACCTGCTCGGATTGGAAGAAGAGGCAAACGTATCGAGTAATCAATTGAATCGAAGTTTTTACAACGCGAGTTTTCCGCCCCAGAACCGTACCTACGAAGATCTTTGGAACCTTGCCACCGATAGGGCCGGTCTAGCGATACTCTTGTTCCTGTTCTCGGTCGCCACCGTGTTCGGTAACACGCTGGTTATTCTGGCGGTGGTGAGGGAAAGGTATCTCCACACGGCGACCAATTATTTCGTCACGTCATTGGCGTTTGCGGACTGTTTGGTCGGACTAGTGGTGATGCCGTTCAGCGCGATTTACGAGGTGCTGGAGAACCGTTGGCTGTTCACCACGGACTGGTGCGACGTTTGGCGTTCGCTGGACGTCCTCTTCTCGACCGCTTCGATCTTAAATCTCTGCGTTATCAGCTGGGATCGTTACTGGGCGATCACCGACCCGTTCACCTATCCGAGCAAAATGAGCAGGAAACGTGCCGCCATCCTGATAGCCATCGTGTGGATCTGCTCGAGCGCGATCTCCTTTCCAGCCATCGCGTGGTGGAGGGCTGTCCGCACGGAGGAAGTGCCAGAGGACAAGTGTCCGTTCACCGAGCACCTGGGTTATCTGATCTTCTCGTCGACCATCAGTTTCTACTTACCCCTGTTCGTGATGGTGTTCACCTATTACAAGATCTACCGGGCTGCCGTGTTCCAGACCAAGAGCCTCAAGCTCGGTACCAAACAAGTTATAATGGCCTCAGGTGAATTGGAGCTCACTCTGAGGATACATCGAGGAGGCGGGACAAATACCGACGCCAAGCACCTGTTTCGCACCGCTTCGAGCACGCCCGAAGATCTTCAGGATCTCGAAGAGCCTCTGACAACCATGCACAACAACTGTTTAACCAGAGTGCCCTCGACAAGGATCAATAAGCAGCATCGGGGAAACAATTTCTCCCTGTCGCGCAAGCTAGCAAAGTTCGCCAAGGAGAAAAAGGCAGCCAAGACTTTGGGCATCGTAATGGGTGTCTTCATCATCTGTTGGCTGCCATTCTTCGTCGTAAATCTCTGGTCAGGCTTTTGCTCGCAGTGCATCTGGCAAGAGAAAATCGTATTTGCCGCGGTCACATGGTTGGGTTGGATCAACAGCGGTATGAATCCGGTGATATACGCCTGCTGGAGCAGAGACTTTCGAAGGTAAGCTTCTTGTTGTCTAAGATTTGTTCTATCCGCTGAAGATTTTGCATGAAATCTCATTTCCGCAGAAATATGACGAATTATCGATTCTGATTTTGGAAGCTCTGACCTCGAAATAGAGTAAGTTTACTTATCACTAAAGTGGTATCCCACTGCTAATTGGTTGGCGGGACATCGGTAAACGCATCTCGATGCCACAACCAACGTTAATGGGCTTGTAACTACGCCAGACAGTTACGGATCGCGACGGTAAATTAATGAGTAAAGAGAAACGAACCGCTAAGGCGCAAATAGGACGTAAATGCATTTCGTTTGGCCAACGCGCCAACAAGTCGTGTTCTTCAACTCGAGTTGACACGTAGATAGCATGTTTACTTGAAATCCGGTACTGAGTGGAAGAATGGTCGTGTCCTATCTCTTTAAAGTAAATTACGCGATGTGTACTATATTTCCAAAATTCGGGCTTTACGAACAAAAGTCTGCTTAAATATAGACTGCGAGGGAATCGGAAAACCTATTTAAAATACAATAAAGATGAAATATTTCTCAGAAAGTGACGGTTTAGTCGGAAAAATATCCTAGACGCACGCGAGGGAGTTGGAATCGTCCGGTGGCTAATAATTGTCGGAACGGAGGCCACTTGGGTCCTGTTAAATTCATCTCGGTAAAATACAGCAACCTTAGAACGGCATGAGTTGAACACGAGTCCGTATCGATAATCAATTTTACCGAAACAGCCGTAACATACAAATTTTCGTGCGAAGGGTATAAATCCTTTTAAAAATTATTCCAAGTATAATACAGTCGATTCAATTCGACCATTGGCGTTGACAAATCGATTCTCGATAACGTTGTTTCTGTACGATCGAACAGCAAATACTTTTCTATTTTTCTAACCGGGTGAAAATGGCACGTGGGCCAATCCCACCAACAGAGTTGTTAGCGAACGGGAAAATGTACATTTTGTTTGAATGCATCTAAACTGCATGGTGACAAATCACCGAGCGTAACTTCCGCTATATCAGTCGTTCCTGAGTTCGCAAATGAATACGCTGAATAATTGGCGACAAAGTTTCAGGAGAAAACGGAAGGTATGCAAATAACGCGATTTAATTACGCGTTGCCGCACGCGTTCGCGAGGTGGAGCAGGGGTTTAAAATGGAACGCGGAAACTCTGACAGGAATGAATCGCGTGAACACGAAAGAATCTACACCATTCTAACGGCTGCCGTTGTCCCTTTAATTAAATCCTACTTACAGGCGGCGTATCGTTAAAGCGGAATGTTCGCTTTTCATCCCCCTCACCCCCGGGAAACTAAACATACACCAGAGTATCGTGAGATCGATCTATCCCCCGCAATTCGGTCCCATCAATCTCTTTCCGGTTTCGAGCGCGGAAACGAGACATCCTCCAACTGATTTTTCAAAAAGTCGTTCTGCCCGAAAATACGAACGAATAGCAAGGGTAGGTAACGCACTGGTATAATATGGTCGGTGAAAAATGATGACAACGTTCGGAGAATAAATAACGGTGATACCTGCGTGACGAGAAAAACGGAGAGTATAAGTGAAACAGAGGGGTGAAAAAGGTGAGACGAAAGCAACTGGAAACGGAGCGAGAAGAAAAGTAGCAAAGGGTGGCGCGGAAAGAACATTAACTCGATGGAGTGTACGAGTCTGTATTTGTCTCAATCTCGAGCTTCTTCTTGCTTCTTTTTGCTATTTTCACGAAAAAAACGCTATTCTCATGCGTATGGCGTGATTTTCTTCTCTATCCGAGTTTTCGAATAATTTTCTAGCTAATTTTCAACTTCGCACGTGTAAAAGTTAAGGGAATTACTTTCGATGCTTGTAGAGTGATGATCGAGGTAAAGACCGCCGTATATGTAACACTAAAATGCATGAGCGACATATACAAGTCTCTCACAAACCAAACTAACGAACTCCACTCTTTTATTAATTTATTAATTTCACTAATTTATTAATAGATGATTAATATCCGATTTCTTAAAAACAAATGATTTACTTCTAAAAGTTCGTTTATCATAAGAAGTTGACGAAATAAATAAATATAAATTTCTATATTTTTCAGTTTATGAAGCTAATCAATGAAATTCCTGAATATCTAAAATTAACTCTATATATGAACGAGTAATATCACCACCTATTTCATTTAATGAAATTATTGTACGTACAATACAACAAGATACATTTTACAATCCAAAAATTTTTTCAACCATGTTTTGAATAGCAATGAATATACGAAAACAATATTTGATTAGAGATCCTTGAAACCCAGTTCGCCGCTAAATAATTCGAGTTAACAATTCACCATTTCGAAATTTCTGAAAAATTTACTTTTCTCGTTGTATCGTCAACAAGCTGATGATACGTATTTTAATAGAATATACCGTCTCGGCAACGGCATAAATGATTTAGCAATCAAGCTATGGTCGCATTCCATTTACATGCTATCCATACATTGACAACGAGATTTATTGTTGGTGACGCGACAGTAATAAAATATAAACAATGAAAAATTAGTAGAATTTGTGGAAAATATTAATGGAGTTTTTATGTGTCATGAATTAAAATCATGGCACGTCTATTTTTCGGGATATCTGAGCATTAGAAACCGATATTTCTTAATCAAGTCAAGTTTCTTTCGCATTAGAGCCTCAAAAGACATTATCTTTGCATATTTTATCATATTCATGAATAAATTACACGTGCTAAGACGTAGATGGAAGAAAGAAGAAGTTGATAGAATCAAAATAACGAATGAAAGCGGATCGCCTCTTTGTTCGGGAAATTGAAATATTCGCCTGTAGCTAAAAGTTTAATTATCTACACGTATAGTTGCGGATATATATATGGATAAAAGAAACTTTAACATCGATGCGCTATAAATTTTAGTAACTTTTGTACTAAAAACTTTTTACAATATTGGTAGCGTAAATATTGATCGTCCCTATTTTATCTTATATGTATATTACATTTATTCGTTACTCTTGTTAAGTATAACTCTGTTTCATAAAATGACGGTATCTCCTTATACTTCTTATTTTATAAACTTTCTTTTGTTCGCCATTATATAATATACAGAATTTAGCCTTTTAATATTCAAGTGGTCAGCAAATAACATTGATGCACTACTGAACATTATTGTTTCGCTTTTCTGCTGAATGGATAGGTAGTTATGAATGTGCCAATATTTGTCCGATGATGTTCATACGTTGTATTGGCGGGTGGGCAACAACCTCAATGCATATTTGGCCGATTTATTATAAAATACGAAGCGATAACGATACTTTGTCGACCATTAGCCGACGGTGCAATCGACGATTTAGAAGGCTGGTGCGAAACTTCTGGTATCCACTGACAAATCAATCACGATTTACCGTGGTTCGTGCTCCTGGTGGCGCGTAATAACGAAAATATAGCACTGTGTTTACCGGTCTAACTTACGAGGTCCGCCATTATATGTAAATGGGGTCACACTGTTATCGCCGCGGTCTGCTTGGTCTCTGCGTTCTTGCGAATGTATTCCAGGTGCATAACGCGTATTCGCTGTTAGCCGGTTCATCGACATGCGAACGAGTCCGTCCACTGTCATCCTGACATTTCCCTTACGGAGACATAATTTTCGTTTCACTGAACAAACTTCCGGAATCAACCCCTTTCTTGTATGACTCGAACTGCTTGCTATTCCGTACAAACCATCGTGAATATCTATTCAGAATGAAGGTAGTAAAAAAGATTTATATCGGAGGAGAACCGCCAAGACGGAAGTGGCGAATAGGAAGAGACGCAAAGTCACGATCCAAGTGTCATCCGATATAAAACAAAGAATTTATCTTCGATGAGATGCACGAATAAGTTTCCGAGGGACAGAAGCGAATATACAGGGTGGTTTGTGAATTTCCTAATATTGGCCAGCTTTATCGATGCAGGAGTTGTGCCAGAGCATCCAGAGTGACGGGCAGTACTATTCCCGATTTTTTTCAGGCCATTTCCATGAGTTTTCAATCTCATCAACATTCTTTTAAGTAAAATTGCGTATCTTTTTATACACCACTCGATACATGTTTTTATCCTGCATAAAAATGTATTAAGGAACGATACAAGACAGTGTTTCTTGTGTTTATGCCTCATGAATGAAAACTAACTTTGACATAACTCATGATACAATTTTTTATATCGCCAAAAGTATAGATAACCATAAGATATTCGCGAATCCAAGGAAAGTGAAACGCTTTATATGACAGAACAAAATTACTTGCACATCGGGACAAAACTGTACGAAATAACAGCACGACAAAAGATTTCTTAGCATCTTTTTACTTAGAAATATATAATTAAAACTCTAAAGTAATGAAATCTTAAAAAAGAATAGATATCTGGCTTGCAACGAGAAAACAAATTACGATAATTGCTTATCTGTATGTACGTTACCAAATTATTGGTATATTTGATAAAAGCTATCATTCTGCTCATCTCATAATTTCCTTCCATATTTGGAACATGAAATACAAGAACATAATTAATGGCATTACTCTTTTATATATTTTTTCCCTCATTTTCTATTATCTCTGGCTTTCATTCTAGTAATTTTTAAATGCGGAATTTCATGAAAGTACCTCTGTTTTGTAGTGAAGTCTTTTTAGAATACTTTTGATGTTGTTCACGTAGACCATTTTTATTTAAATAATTCTGTAGCCCCTTCTAAAGTGGTAATAATTAGTTGTGAAAACATGGAAAAAATTATCATAAATTCTGGATTTTTCCTAATTGTAAATCATAATTCTTCAAATTTCTTTTATTCTGTTGCCTCGGTATTATGTTGTATGTATAATTATGTATTTCTAAATGAAATTATTTCAAAAAATTTTTTTTCATTTTCCATTGTATTTTGAGACTCGGTATAAATATGGAAAATTTTTTATTTAACTGGTATTATTCAAAATAAAAACGTCGTAGAAAATTGAGATAAAACTCTTCATGATACAATCAATTAAATTTACTTAAAATAAAACCTTCGAAGTCCTCTATTATACGTATATTCATAATGCTCCAAAATGAAACAGATGTATTTTTCAAATCGTAAATAATAAAAGAAAAATTACCATAAACCACTTCATGATACAATTAGTAAAATTTACGAGGGAATATTTCCCTACTTGTACGCTGGCCGTAGATCGTGTACCCAGATGTTATAGCCACCAGAAGCAGCAGTGTAAAGTCTTAGGGGTGATTTATGCGAAATATCAATTCCATGGCGGTGGAACGAGATGACGTAGCCGGTGGTATCAAACGACATCACGAAGCTCGTTTAATTGCTCGTCAAGCATATCACAAGTCTTTTCGTTACATCGAGAGACACTAACTGGGGAAACAAAAACTCGATAGCGTCTATCATGAAAACATCCTTACGAGGGAAGATAAACGGAAAAAAGGAAATGCGTGAGAAGTTCTATACAAATATTATTAACTTGGCGCCAAATTCCAAAGGTTCGAATGTAATAAGAGTTGATTCGTTTAGGAATTCTTTTTCATCCTTTGCCAAGTTTATTTGCAATGTATCTGCTAATTACGGGAAATTAGAAGCAAATGTGATGCTGTACAGGCTTTTGTCAATGTTTCTCTATACTTTTTAACTTCAAATACACAATGCCATCTATAGATATTAATACACCTACCGGTTACATTCATCGGAGAACTCCAACAAATTATATGTTATTTAATATTTTACGTTACAAGACACATTGCAAATAAAATAACTCATTTATAATAAAATAAATACAAGATAAAAGCAGTGAATTAAATATATTAAATATCAATTGATTAATTAATATGTGATCGACAACATATGTTCAACCTTTAAATGTTTTTAGTTGTTTTCAATATCGATGGAGCTGATCTAGCACATGGTGTCTCTCATACCTTTAAATTCGTAGGCTATTGTGCAAAAAAACACGAGGGAATAAAAAGGAGAGAAAGCGTTGAACAGGTTTGTTAGCGTAAATTGATGATTTGTTTAAAAACGAATTACACCGAGTCGATACACGTTTGACTGTTATTGTTGATTAATGAGTACAGCTGATAGACAATTAAGAGCACTCGGAGCGCCGCGCCGCTTCGAGATGAATTAGCGCTCTTCTCTAGTAAAACGAACGACAAAAGATAAAACGATGTTAAAAATATAGTGATATTAACCATTCGAAAATTATGTTTCTCTCTCAATGAGAAATTTAACGTGACGTAAAGCGTCGCTCGTAACGCCTGGGTCCCGGCAAGCCCGTAAAGATGTATTTAATTCGAAATGAAATTTCGTGGGTCACCGCGGGATTAATACAATTTCCTGAGAGAATTTTAGAGACAACCCGGTCTTGGTCTCGCGTGAACCTCGTGGTACTCGTTTCTAAAATTACTCAAATGCAATAAACGACAATCAAGCGTCGGATAGACAATCGCAGAAATAACAAGTTTGCACCGTGGAAAGGCAGCAAGACTAACTGCAAACGAAGCAACGAGACGTTTTCCCGGGTGCTCCTTTGTACGGCACCAGTACTCGTGTCCTTGCAAGCTTGAAAAAAGCTCTCCTATTAAAATCGCCCAAAGAACCGCACACGCTTCAAGTTGAAGAATAGACATGCTTAAGGCTCCCTTTCCTCCCTTTTACGCTCTCGAGCCCGTGTTGCGGGGAAACAAAAAGCTTTACCAGATACCAGGAAGGAAACACGGAAATCTACCGTGGATTAGAAATTGCAAAAGAGTCGATCATAGTTTAGAAACCGACCATCCGTTTAACACGTTTCGGTAATCCTCGATAGCGAAGCAATACTGTCGAGGCAGAAACTATCGGGCCAACACTACTTATCTAGGATGAGACGGCGAACGATGCAACCATCCCTTAAATTACGTCCGTAAACACGTGCGTCTACGTGAGAATTTCCATCCGTGCAATTGATATTGCCTGGCCTCGGATCAGGTGATATGAACTTCCAATGCGGCGAGTATCGATTTCACGGAGTTTATGCCTCGTTCTTTCCCCACAATCTTCCACGGGCACATCGTTCCGCTTACTTTCCTCCTCTTCCGCAACAGAGGCCGGAATTCTTTGCTCGTACCCCGGCGGAATAACGCCTCTAATTGTAGGCAAGCGTAATAAATTCAGTCACGCGAACAAGTCCGCATTAAGTCAAGGTTTCGACATCCAGCGGCCGTCGAGCCGAGGATAGCTAATTTTCCTCGTCGCTGCATCTTTTACGGAATCCACGGTGATATGTGGGTAGTTTACAACGGTGAAAAATATCGATGAACAATATGTGCGTGTTATTCAAGGATGAACAAGCCGATTCAACGAAACACGGCTCATAACTTGGCAGGGACAAACGGTTGAAACAGCAGGATCCTTCGCGAGCAAAAACACCTGCATTTCCATCTATTTTGCATGTCTGCGCATATTATACATCGTGCCTGGACCGTGTAAATCACTGTTCTAGGAAAAATACGACGGAGCCTGAACATCGCGCCAAAGAAAAGCCGAAATAGAAAATTAAATTACTTTTCTCGCACCATAGTTTAAGGATACAGCTGTCGTGCGGAGTAACGCCGTCTCCCTTTTTTTCTCTTTCTCTCGAGGAACAGAATCATTTTTCCACGGCGAATTACTTTTACGATTTCATCTACTCTCTCTGTTTTCACGAAGAACGTGAGACTCAAAACGTCCACGGTAACTATATATTTTTTCTCCTTTAACGACAAACGACGACGACGATTTTCCTCGGGTAGCACGTTTTCACGTGAACGTTTCAAAGGACTGAGAACAAAAGTTCAAATAACTGTACCAGTGCGTTGTTCGCGTAAAACGCAATGAACGCGAAAACTTTCACTACGGATCGTCGGTTTCCTTGCTTCCGTCCATTGCTTTCAAACGAATAGATATCCTGGTGACTGATTCCAATTTCGCAAAAAGGAAAATACCTTGGAAGCAACCAAGTCTTTACGAGTTAGATACGAATCGGAAAGTTGTTCAAAGGAGGGTGACAGCAGCCGTATAAATTTTTTTAGCTCGCCTGAAACTTTCCATTGTTCCCCACGAATACTGACTCTCGTTAAATTTCATATAGCAAAAACGGTCGGTATAACTAGTTATCGCAGACTCGAATACCATTTGATATTCTACGAAACGGTAGTCGCGAAGCGCAGTTCGCATTAATCGCGTATTAATTAAACAGAGCACGTTAAAGCATCTTGATACGCATTGAATATTCTATTATATTTTGGGCCGTAACAAATATGAAATGTTGATAGGTACATTGAAAAATATTAAATAATCGAAAGATGTAAAATAAATTAGCGACAAAATGTAAATCGATCAATTAAAGAACGTAAATCGATCAACCAAAAAACATAGACGAATGAACCAAAAAACATTAAATAAACGAATCAAAAATATATAAACAAATAGTAAAATGTAAATAATAGTGCCGAGAATAAGTTGGGTGTATTGTCTAAATATCACAATTAAATTGTATTTTAACTGTATTTTCCTTACTGCGATCTAGCAAAAAACATAAAACCAATGAATAAAGAAGCTAATGAATCGAAAATTGCGATCAAACGGAACAAAAATACATAAACAAAAGATTAATTAATTTTATATTTAAATTAGCCATGTTTGCTGTGACAAATAAATAAATGAACCGAAGAATATACACAAACAAGCAATAACAAAACATTTCCAATTAAAAGAAACTCGAATTTTTATGTTAAATTTCAGCAAACAAAGTGACCTTTAATATTTTAACAAAATCTCTATACGCGAGATTGAAACGAGAAATCATATAGATCAATAACGATCTTTTTATACCGTCACAAAATTAAAACATTCTTTAGCGATGAAAAGCTACGATTGAATTGAAAATGATTTAAAAAATGTAACACATAAATAAACGAATCAAACAATGTAAAGCAACGAACCAATAAATGTAAACCAACGAACCAATAAATGTAAATCAACTAACCAAATGTAAATCAACGAATCAAAAGGATGTGAATAAACAAATAATAAAAATGAAAATAAAGGAAAATCTATTAAATTGTCGCAAAAGTTTCTTTCGTTTCATAAGAAAATAATGGATGCACAACATTTTTTGTTTTATATCATTTTATTGGATCACGTATGATCCATTTTCTAGTAATAGAACAAAATTTATAGCAGTAGAACAAAATGGATAATACATAATTCAATAAAATAATATAAAACAACAAACGTTGTGCATCCGTTATTTTCATATAAAAACGAAAGAAACTTTTGCGACAATCTAATATACAATCAAATAAAAATAATGTGGACCAACTAATGTTACGCTTCAATTAGCCCAATTTTATTCGCTGCAACAGTACGTTATAAGTCGATGCCACCCTGAAGGATCGGATCAAAGAGCTCGACATAATGGAGGATGTCAGTGATTTCACGGAAAGCGAGTCGTCGCCACGTGCAAAGAACTTGTTTAAACTTTTAATAACGCGTTCGCGGGGACAAAAGCACTGCCGGAAAGATATTTCATGAGAGGATCCGAGAATAACCAGACTAAGAACGTACCTCTGTACGGCCTGCGTACGAACAAGGAAGCGAGAAGAATAAAACTAATAACAAAGGAATCTATTCAGTGATATTTCACTGACAGGGATTAAAGCGCGTTTCGAAGAGAACGTCGCTGTTCGAAGAGCTCTGCAACTTGCGCCATTCCTTTGAAAAGCTTCTTAATGGAGAAGAAAGCGCGTGCCGGTTTGAAATTTTATCGAAGAGGCGAGCCGTTATTGATTTCATCGGTGCCAGGAAAACTGATACATTGCCTATAGTTCGCCAAGTTAGCCCCAACCCCCGTTGCAATACGCTCATATATTCGCGAGGTAAATTATTCCCAAAGTTAGACACATACAAGATATCCTATGTCTGAAAAGCGATAAACATCCCCAGCGTATTTAACAGACCATTCGAAAACAAATACACTAGCATAATGTAGAACCTATATCTCGTACCTTCGATATCTAGATGAACGAAACGGTTCACAATTGTGCTTCTCTTACAGTAATCGACAAATATACATACATAACTGGATGGGACGTACGTGGATAGATAGTGAAAATAGACATCGACGAAGTTTCATTATATATGTCGTATTTACACAGAAATGTAGATACTATTTTCTATTATTTATTAAATAATCTACTTACTAGAAGGGCATATAATGAATAAAATTTCAGTATGTAGTAATAATAATAATAATAATAGAAATTCAGTAACACTAGCACCGGTTCGATTAAACTTCATACTTCCTCTACTTCTATTTACTTTTGGCCCCGATTATAGTTTACCGTATCCCTTTTCGATAAATATACCGTATACAAATGAGTACTCCACTTCTTCAAATTTTAGCGCCAGAGTGCTTGATTGAATCTTTTGTTGAGCGGAGTTGGGTCGATTTGGTAAATAAGCGGCTGAAACAGGCTACCACGTTCTCTCCCTCTGTATGATTATTCAAATGTAAGAAGCGCGTCAAAGTTACCCTAGACCGCGCCATTTTGAATAACGAAATTCATCAGAGCAGCAGAAATAACTCGAGCGGCGAAAATTTACGAGATTCCCTGGTAATTAAGGTAACTTCGTCGTAAGCGGTTTATCTCTGGTAACTACATACCGGACTTTTTTAATTGCAGCATTCGTAATACGCAAGTCCCGAGAATCCTGTAACAAGGGTAGCAGCTTATTATCTTTTTCTCGAAGGTGCAGCTACAGCTTCTCCTCTTTTCCTTAGTTCCTCTTGCAGAGGCCCAATTAACGGACTCGTCGTTACGCGTAACGACGCGTCTTCATCGAGCATCACCTTTCAAACAGTTTACATTTTCACATCGACCAGCGATAATCCGTCTATTCGTTATGAGTTCATCCGATATGACGTATGGGATGTCTCCGAGATTGGACGACATGATCAGGCAGGATCTTCCTTTGTAACTTTTGCAATTAATCGAAACTATCAGAACTGTCGATGAACCTCCATGAAAATTCGTTGATGAATAGAAGAAGTGAAAAATAATTGAGTTCATTTATCTGTAGCGCTTCGAAATAGCTCGAAGGAATGAAAAACGTAGGGGTGCGTGTAACTTTGCCCTCTCATGGAGTAAATGAGATCATACGAGTTAGAATTAATCAAGGGGGGAAAGTAATATCGACCATAAATATATCGACACCGCTCGATTTGTATTAATACATGGCTTTTAGTGACAGCTATGAATTAATGGAAAATTCTCGATTAAAAGAAATAATTGCTGTCTTCTTTACCTTCTTGTGGAATTAAGAAACATATGTCATATGAAATATAGATTATTTATTCACAAATTTAGCTCTGATATGTTAAAATTATTATGAAATTAGTTTTATCAAATTAATTAATTTTAACTGCGCGTAAACTTTTTCAAATCTCATATATTCGGTCAATTTAACTTCCACACGATTCGATGGCTAAATTAGTTTCAAACTGTTTTTGTTAGTTTGAATTATTAGTTTTAATTTAGGCAGACTTCAAGAAATCCGTTTATCCGAGCTTCATTCGTGTTTAATGCTTTTTAATCAATTATAATTATTGATTTATAATCTATTTTAATTATTTGCACTTGAACTTCTATTGCATAAATGAAAAATATAAAATACGTAATACAGAAACTTGATAAATTTCTATTAGATAAACTGCTTCCACAATAAGTTCAGGTAAATGAAGTTCTACTGTATACTTTCAAGGAATACTGTACGTCTCTCAGTGCAAAGGTAATCCCCAAGGAACAAACTGCTTTTGTATCACTAAATCGTATTATCAATGATTATATAATCATAATAAAAGTACGCTTCCACTACGTTAATTAAACAAAACCACAAATTTCTTAAAGCCCTGTCTCGACTCCATTAATTTTGCTAGCATTAAATAAACTCGACAAGAACGTTTAGCTTCACGCTGCTATCGATCTCTCTCATTTACCTTATCAAAGGTCGCACTTTACGATCAACTCGAACGACTCTTGTGCGAAGGGTTCGCGTTCTTTTCGTATCCAAAGTGAATGGGGACGTCCGAGGAAGAATTTCAATTGGCGGATGCGAAATCAGTGGGCGGTAGAGGACGAGATCACGGCGAGGGCATAATTTCTTGAACAGATAAAGAGAGAGGGAAAGAAAAAGATACCTATCGGGATTGTGGTTCGACTTTAAAAAGGGGAATTCAGAATTCTTCAAGAATTCTTTTCTCTGGAAAACAGATACGAAGATAAGCACTTCTGAATGTTACGCGAGTGTTTCTCTGCTCGTACACACGTACTGCTGTTTCCCTAATCGCGGTAAAACAAGGGACGATTTCTCATGAAAAAATAAGTCGAGCATTTAGAATAAAACGTTTTAGCGTGTGAAGTTTCGTTTTCAAAGAAAATGATGTTGCACATCTGCCCAGTATACTAGATGTAAGTTTCCAATTATGAATTTTTATTCCTGACGTGTTAAATAAATTACGAGTGTATCTTAACGAAATACGTAGCGTAGTTCACGTGAAATTAGGTGGCAATTAAGTCATCATTCTGCTACTTTCCAATTTCTTTCAAAATTTTCCAATTTTTGCACTTGGTAATTTACGAATCAAATAATTGCTACATGCACTGCCGACCATAAGTATTAGAACACTTATTTATATTTAAACAAATAAATAAATAGACGAATAAATTAAATGCTATTTGCTGCTGTTTTTTATCTATTTTATTTTAAATCAGTTATTTCATTAGCAACGTATGTGTCTTATAATTTCAAATATTAAGAAAAATAAAATTTCTTAGTTTTCTAATAAACGTAATCGGTATGTGTTCCAATATTTATAGCCGACAACCAAGGACTTCTTGCCATTTATCTTACATAGTACGTGTGTATGTTACACATTGTAGCTGGAAAAATGAAATTGTGTACTTAATTCAGTGGTCACGGACTGTAAATATCATGATTGCGGAACACCCCGCATACAGGACGACTCATAAATGGTGTTTTTACAGGATAGGTACAGAAGGGGAGAGAACCATGGGCTCCAAGGTTGCAGATGGATAGAACCGAGGCTCTTTAGCAAATTACTTTTATTCATTTCCGTGAAATGAGTCCAGGCGACTTCGAAGCCGTATAGAGAGCTCTTCCGGTAGCTGCTTTGCCCTCGATGAAGATTCTCGGAGACCTATAAAAAATTTCGTCGTCTTAAACGCGTTGCTGACTTAATAGCAACTTTGTAAACCCAGGATTTCCCAGAGCGATTTCTCCTTTCGTGTCAGACACCAATAAATTGAGCCACGATTGGATAAATAATAATAATCCGGACCGAATTAACATCCATTTATCTCGACTACTCGCAATTTCAAGCTCCGCTATCAGGAACAAATTCTTTTGGAGAAAACGGAGAAGAGGTCGGGACTGATTTAATCTTCGTTCTCTCCCTCTCTCTCTCCCTCTCTCTCTGCTAGAATTAGATTAAACATATCAAAGTCTCGGGCACACAGAGTTGAACGAAATTTCATACGAGCTGATTTTCCTAATCTCCCGATCCAAGAGAAAAGGAACTATTTAACTTGACTGACAATGAACGAGAAGCAACTAACTCGACTGACAATGAGCGAGTTCGCCGTACGCATATCGTCAGAGATATTTACTTGGAAATATCAACTTAAGGATTCGATTTTCTTTTTTACCGTGATCGTTCTTTAAATTCCTTCAGTTTTCTCTGCTCCGATTAGATTAACCGAGAAATTCTTCGCGTTATGTTTTAACACTATCACGGTGAGTATCACGTATGCTGTCATTTCGACTCTGTTTATAACAGGACACACGTCGTATGGAAATTGTTGCGGAGTAAAACAGATGGAACATTGAAAAAATATAAAGATATGCGAAAATGTTCCAAAAGCATAAATTTAAAGGAAACGCAACGGAATTCCGGAGAAAGAATAAGGAGCTTTTAAAAAAAGCAAAAATTCGTATGTCTGGCAATAATGAGATACACAGATTAAAACGTCATGTTAACGAAAATTTGAACAAAAAATAATAAGATACATAGCGGGATTAGTCAGGCTTCATGTTTCAGAATTATCTACAAACAAGTTCTGACAATGCATGAGATCTCTGAATTGTGAGTTTAAAACAGCGACGGAGGAAAAATGAGCAACTAGGTAATACATACTATATGAGCTTCAGAAAAGAAGTACAACGATAATAACAGCAAATATCGTATGTTTACGGAAAAGACTTTAAATCATCTCATACGAGTAGAAAATAGTTTGGTCATTTTCAAGGAGGGAAATATTTGACGTGGATGATGAAAAGTGTTCTGTTCCCCCTCAGATGAGAAGAAAATACTTTGCTACAGAGAACACGAAATTTATCAATTTCAAAGATGCATACAATCAACAATTCATAATCATTTTAAAAAATGGGGATTTTATTTTTAAATCGCTTTTATTTTTATATCAATTTTTAGTGTCCGTACATTACTTAAATTGTTCTTTTAATGAAAATCTTTACCCTATGAATAATATCTATCCTAATCCTTTTTTCTTTTCTTGAGCCTGGGACTACAAAAGTGATCAAAACGATCAATTCGTAATTCTTCGTAGAAATTGTAGAAATTTACAACGGTGTATTTTTGAGGGTTTAGATAGTTTTTCGTAAAATATGTGAATCGAAGCTTACACTTGTTACTGTATTATAAACTTTGTCTTATTCCTTGCACTATGACTTCCTTGATAAAACTTTCAAACTTTAGCCGTTGGTAGTTCCACTGTTAATAGATTTGTCTAAGTGATGCATTCTCATATTAGAGTTTCTCTAATTACTTTGAACAAGGTATTTTATGACAAACAAAACGAAAAACAAATATTGCACCGTATGATTACTATTATCTTTAGAAACGCAAGACTAGAACGACTTAATATTCGCAATTTCTCCGCGTCAAGGACTTTCAATTAACGGAATAACCCTAGTGTATTTTCATGACACGCTACGATCGAAGAATTCACTTTTCGATAACACGTTAAGCGAAATCTCGGTGACACGTGGCTGATGGATCGCACGTCTCTCGTTACGAATCCACTACGAGTTCTCGTACATAATGCATCCGATAGCGAGCAAGCTCGCTCGAAGGTAGATTTCAATCAAGTACGCTCATTCTATACCGAACCAGGGCGCGATATTTAACTTGTTCTCGTGATGTACGATTTTTCCACGTCACCTCAGTCAACGGTGAATTCGAAGCGAGCAAACTCGGGTTAATTTTAATTTCGGGGCACACACATAGAGTTTGCCATGACTCATATTCACGCGAGAAACGCGTAGAGAATTAGTGCCGTCGTTTCACGAGTAATTCGTGTTACGTAAGGGACGTTATGTAAATAGAATTAGCGATATACGTAGGTGTGTAACTTGTCCTCCGGAGTCCACTTATTACGCCTTCCCTGACAAAGTGGACGCATACATTCTCCTATGCGTGCCGCCAACGTGTATGCATTCAGAAAGAGCGGCGTACTAGTCGCGGAACTAGCGTAAATTGGATAGCCCTCAAGAATAACGACACCGAAATACTGTTATTGCAACAATTTATATATAAGAATGAATGATGGTTAAACTATAAATCTGTATAAAGTTATAAAGCTGTATAAAGTCATACAACACGGTTAATGAGAAATGGCATCCTAGGAATTATGATGTGAATTATAATTATAAACACAATAAAAGCATTATAACAATTTGTATTTGTATTGTAACTCTTAACGAGAGTTAAGCTATGAGGGGAATTTATACAAAACACGATTAATTTATGTTGATGTGAAAAATGTTAATTATAATACAAATACAAAGTTCAGAGAAAGATAACTTGGTTTAGTGACAGGGCCTTTTTTTTCGTGGAGGAAATCCGCACAGACACCCGCCGCTTCTAGGGGAAGAGCAGCGTGGTAGTGTCGGACTCCAACCGACTAAAACCTCCACGATGACCGTCCCTATTGCGACCGAGGGGTGCCCAGGAATCGCTGTGGCAACACACCGGGCCCCCCGTAGTGACAGGGCCTATAACAGCCGCTGTTTCTTTCAAATCGAAGGATATTTAAAAGCACCTTAAATTTTCCTGGGAGTTGCAAACACATTGTTTTACCGATGAAGTAAAACAATGAATTTATGTTGATAAAATGTTTCAAATTATTCGAAGACAAGTGTCTTGATTAATAAGGATGAGAGCAGGGATTTGAAATTTGAATACTTCGATCCATGTAAACGATGATGTACCTGATCAACAAAAACACTTAAAAATATCGCCATGTAAAAAGACAGTGCCCCCAAAAACGAAAGAAAGTTGGAAACAGTTAAAATCGATGGAAATCGCTTCGAAGACGACAGATGCGGAATAATCGCTAACATAGTTTAAAGTCGGTGACACGATAAAGCGTAAATCGTGTGCCCCGGAACAAACGTTGCAATGTTACGAAACGAAGGACGAGAGAGAGAGAGAGAGAGAGAGAGAGAGAGGGATAGAAAGAGAATAACAATTACAGGGGCAACAGCAACGTCGGCCAATCCTACGTGTAGCAATCGCACGTGTGATTATCACGCTTCACGGCTGCTTGTCGGTGGGTAAATGCAAAATCGATAGTCTCCGAGGTTTCTCCATGGTGTGCAGGGCAAGGTGGATCGGCTTCTCGAGGTCGAAAACTGAATAGCCTCGATGTCACCAGTGGCAAATGGTTATTAATAACGAATCGATCGTGCTCGAAAGTAGTCGCGGGGCTGGATGAAAAGCCAAGCCATTTTAAAAAGGGACAGCAACTTGTTCGAGCCTTTTAATCGCGGGATAGAGAAGCTGAAAAGCTCCAAGGATACTCGAATCACGGTCGATTCGTTCCCATAAATAAGCCCCGGGTGCCCCTTGGATTCGTATTTGTGGCTCGGTCTACGCTTATTCGCGACCATTTTCCCCCTCTTTGACCCATGTCCCGAATTGTTCGTTGTTAACCAGTTTACATAATCGTGGCAAACATCGTCGACTGAACGGTGGCATACGGTCACCAAGGCTGATCAATAGGAAAATCATGAATAGTTAGTTCCCATTCGAGTGCAAGAATTCGGGGATCGGAGATCGGTGACTGGCTGTGACTGCGATCAATGATAATTAGGCCAAACGGTTACTTCGAATCCATTAGCGGCTGCACGCAGGAATTACACGTCGGATTTAACGCGAATGTCGGACGTACCGTTGATCCCTACAGCCCCCTCTCCACCATGAAAAGGTCCTCGAAACGCTTAATGGCAGGATCAAATCCAATACATATTCAGGGACATCAGTTAAATCAATTCCACCGATATCGTTTTGTTTGACTAGTCCAGGTATCTATACAGACAGCAGCTCGTTCGCTGATCGACTGAGCGATCTCTAGGGCGGCCTGCTTCCAAATTACACGCTTCCTTCGGCGTTCAATTAAAAGTTTAACTACTGTGGGACTGCAGAATGCCTTGCTAAGAAAATACAACTACATACCTCGCAGCAATTCGGCTAGAGCTTCTAGAAGTAGGTGTTCTTCACAACGATTTCCTGTTCTTTTCCTTTTCCATTTGCCCAGACTATTCCTATTTCTTCAGGAAAACTTTACACTCGGTTTCTGCTTATGCATACCTCTTCCTCTATTCCTCAACCTCAATCTAATTCTACCTTATTTCCACTTGACCCTTCGGTCTATCTCAGTGTACCGTAATGGAGAAAAAGAGCGAGAAATCGTTTTCTCGAGGTACTGCAGATTGATTTATGGGATCAGGCATCGCGACCATCATCCAGCTGACTCGCCTGAGGAACGCGACGACGGATAATCGAAGATCATTCAGAAGTTTCGCGAACTATCGAGAGTTTCCTAGTAGCTTCCAAGCGGTTTATTACCAGATGGTGAACTACCGTTTCCCAACTTCCGCTTATGCGAGTTAATCGCACTATTCCAGTCAATCGCGAATTAATCGTTGAGTCTTGAATCTCGACACCTCTTTGTTTTTTAATAGCAACGATCCGTGAATTTGCCAAGCGTTTATTTAAGGAAAATGACCCGCATACACTCTTCATATTTGCTGATATTAGAAATGTTGAGGTACGCTGGAGAATGGCGAGTATTTAGACGAGAATGCAGAAGGACGAAAAGGGGCCATTCGAATAAACGAAAGACGAGAACGTCTGAATGAAGCGGAATTTTAAAGAACTGTTCTGGCGTAGAACTTTCAAAACGTTGTTTTTCCTTTTATACTTTTCTCAAGACATAAATTCTCGAAACCATGTCTTTAAAAGGATTTCTTCACATTACTGAAGTTAATGAAGCTATAGAAGTTAAAGGAAACAGCCTCTTAAGGGGATATTCTAGTCCACAACTTGAAGCTATGTAACAGAATTACATAACTATACTTATACTAATTAAAAATTCTTTTGGTTTTTTCAATTTAGATAAGTAGGATGGCAAGCAAAAATCTTTTAACCCTTTGCAATTCGATTTATATTGGACATTTTACCGCAATTGGATCATGCTCCGTCGGTTAAATTAAACGAAATTAAATTCTACTTTGTTGCGTCTCAATCAAATTAAGTCTGGGTATAAAGTAATCGATTTTATATACCGAAATAAAAATAATGGAATGAAACACGATATCGACTACAACTCCAGAAACGCCTCAAGATTCGCTTAACTGTAACTATTTCTATTCAAGGAAAATGGTGAATATTCTTCAACCATAGATAAATACATGTACAAAATTTGGCACCAAAAGCTTCTACCATCTATTTAGAAAGAAATCGTAAAGTAGATCTGAAAAATGATACTCTATGTTAGAATACGCCCTTAATGTAAAATCTAAGAGAGAGGTCACGCTGTGAAATCAAAATTAGACCGTGGGGATGATCCGGTATATTGAATGGAGTAGCGAGATGCTGTTGGTCTGTTATAACGTTTAAAAGTTTCAAATCAATGACAGGATCCGACACGTGTAGAAACAGTTAAAAATACTTGCACTGATCGAGTTTCTCCCAAACAGAGTGAATAATCCTTGCAATATACACGAGGATAGTTTAAATTTCTCCGTGTTCCCTAGGGTCTGAAAATTTACCGTAAACTTCTGTGAACGTTTCGTGACTACACGTATGTGTTGCTGTATCTAATGGTAAGAAAGGACCACCGCAAAAGTTAAAGGTTACTTGCACAAAGGGAGCATTACAGAGTGATCAGAGATTAATTCTGCAGGAGTTGGGGAAGCCGGTCGAAAATCTAAGCGAGGTCGCATCCGAAAATCTGAAAATTTTTCATCCGTCTTCCGCTTTACCACTCTCCTCAAAAGCGGGATGGAGATGTAGCTCTCGAGATGAATAATTCATCAGTGATACATCTTCCTTATGAGCGTGTTATATTGTCGTTACAAAATTTGGCGAATTCAAGAAGGTTTAATTTTTGCGAAGATTAAATCGTTGCATGATGTAACAGATCAAACTTTACGTATAATGGCTGTTCCTCTGGCCAAGTCCTCTTGCAATTGAATTGATATTACTGACATTTTACAAGTTATCTGTGCAGTACCCGAACCTCAATTATCTGAGTGTTCCAATATCCGAACGTTCTAGTATTTGAATATTCTGTTATATGAACACGAGATGTCTACTGTACAAATATAATAAGATCTCGATTAACCATATTAATCAATTTTGGGGCATACCGGAGAATCCAAGTTTTCCGATAATCGAACGACTAAAATTATTGTTGCGTATCATATATAAAGATACATAATTTACCATAATTTAATAATATAATAAATTTTAATAATCAATTTAATAATAATTAATTTCTAATCTATCCTTCTAATCTTTCTCAATTAATAAGTTACAAATGTTTTTAAAAATTAGTAATTCCGTAGCATTATTATTTTCCTTTTATGTTTCGTGCCATCATCTATAGGTTGTTTCTGTTGCTACAAAATCGTATAAAAAATATGTATAACCTATAATTTGTAACTCAATAACTCTCTATTAGTTGATAAATTATTGCAAACAGGCCCAGGCGTCGAAAGTAAAAACAACTTAAATTGAAGAAACTTTGATTAGTTGCTCCATCGAGTAAATCTTTTAGTAAAGTGTACGCTTCCAAGAACGAGCCGGAGAGTCTTTCATAAGTTGTTTTATGCTTGTTGCTTCCTAGTAATATCTCTTGCACTAGGTCATGGTACAGTGCGTTTCAGACCGCTTGCGCCTTGGGGGCAAAGTTTGATAACTTGCATCCAAGAAACATAGCAAATAACTTGTCAAACGGACACGTACCGCGTAATATGTTTCAAAGATAACGAAACAACTCGAAATAAAACTACATCTTCTTCCGTGGAGAATCAACTAGAAAGAAACGATATCAACGAGGCGTTTCGCTTTTATACGGCCAATTCGATATTTCGTAGAGTGGCGGTTTCATTTAACGCGACCCCTGCTCCGTTGTAGCGGTCGAGCAGCAATTTCCAGGGGAATTCAACGTATTCCGTGGTTTCTGCGTTGTTGTAAATTAAATAAATCCAACGCGTGTCCAATTCTACGCAAATTTTCACCTTTAGTACGACGAAATTCTCGTACGCGCGTTTGTTTGTTAGAACGACGCGCGCGTTTGTGCAATTGTCGCTTTGAAGTCACAAAGCAGTATCACATGACGATGAACGCTATGTGAAAGCAAGCTTTTATTTTCGATATTTTACGAGAACATAATAAGACGTTATATATTACTGTTAATTTTTTACTTGAATAACTCGTAGTCCCTGGCCATTAGGATCACATGCAGAAATTTCACTTCTTGAATTATGGTCTGTCATATGTAACTATATCGTTCGAAAGTATCCGACAAGACAAGATGCATTTTAAAATGCATGTACATATACATATATAAAATTACGAATAAATCAAACTGCAATGATTTTGTCCTTTATGATTATTACACAGTGGGAAACAAAAGTATTCGTACAGTTACTTTATTGTAGACGTAAAAAGAAAGATATTTTCTTTATTACTCAAATATATGTACGTAATTGTTATATGTGTGCTGATGATTCTGAAAGTAGCCTAAAAGTCAAGAATCGAAACAAAATGAGTATATCACCTATTTTTCGTTGCATCTATTGCAATAATCTGAAATCATCATTGCAAAGTAGCAGAAACTAAACCTTTAGGCTGACCTGTTTGTTGCGTCGTTAAATAAAATTCAAATTGCGTCATACACAAAACTATAAATAACTGAAAACGAAAAATGTATGACTTAGGCCACTTTCATAATCACCGGCACATATGATATGCAAATGTCATATGGCGTCAAAGGAACATTTTAACGATCGCTTGAGGGAAAGTTGGGAAATATACATTGAATCGGATTACGGACAGTTAAACCTCAGAATGTTCCCCAAAGTAATGACAATATAAAAGATTCTAACGCAAGTATACGTGGTTTATTGGAATGAATATGAGCTATAATAAAGACGAGAGGAAGGCACAAATTATTAACGTTTTAGCAATTAACCATAGTTCAATAGAGTAACAATACGCAAACAGAATTGAGGAAGTAATAAACATAAAATACATTTGCATACATGAGAATTGATCCAGTCTTCGTCATTCAATTAACGTTAATAAACATTGCTCTTACAATTCGTCCACGTTTTTCAACTTTTTAAAAGAAAACAAAAAACCAGAGACCGTAACTGCTTATCCATTTATACGAAGGCGTGAATTGCAACAAAACCTACTCTTCTACATATCTGGTCAAAGAAGCCGTAGCCTTATGAAAGCGGAAGAGAATAATAATTCTTTGGTGTAACAAATTATCTCGGTATAAAGTTGATCGATCGTCAAGCAAAATTCAGATGGGGAATGGAGGGCAATTTCGATCCACGAACCATAGTTTACTTGAGTAACGTGGAAGAATGGGTTAGAAACTCTTGGTCTTGGGTGAATTACGGCTCAAAGCCGTGCATTAAAGTAAATTACGATTCACCGCGTCGCAAATGATCCGAGAAAGGCAAAAGAAAGAAGGGAAAAAAGATGAGCAGAGGCACGGAACGAGCGTAGATCGGCTTTCTGTTAACGATCCCTTTGTTATCGCGCGAAAAGTCAAATTTGCATTTTGCCCTGACCGCCTCTGACACGTTATCAATATCTTCCTTTCTCGCGCGGTTATTCTAAAGAAATTTGTCTGTGGTGAATGATCCTCGGACCTTTGACCGGCATGAAAAGGATGAAATCTATCTCTGGTCCACCGAGTAATCATATTAAACATTTAATTAATCGTCGACCATGCGTGATAACCAATAAATTATTCTCGCTAGAAACGCAGACAGAGCAACATGTGTTAGTAAAGTGTTGCAAATGACTATCTATCGAGATTCCTAGAAAGTTAAACTTACCAAATGCTATAAAATTTGGCGCGAAGCATTTATATTAGCGTACAAAAGGAAATTTCATTTTATTTCATTTTTCAATTTAATTTCATGTTTTAATTTATTAAGCGGGTTAAATACCCATTTTAGTATACAATGTATGGCATACAAAGTCGTAAGAAGACACAGAATAAACAAGTAACAATAAAAAGGAAAGAAAAACGATAAAAGATGAATAGGGGAAAAAAGGAAAAGTTAAAGTTTGTGATGGGACAAACTAGTTTAAGAGATAAATGGTACCAAAGGATACCATAATTTTACAAAGTGGAATTACATTCGACAAGAATAATGAATGAATTACACTCTAGAATAGATTATCGTTGCCGGCATTCAGAGAGTGCAAAACTGAAATTTTCTTCTTTCCATCACTGTACATCCCTGCAACAGCAGCTAGTCTTCCATTTAACGACTTCACAATTACGGGTATAGTTTCAGAGAGGATGATAAATCGAAGGAGACCGCGTTAGCTGCAATCTTGTCCCCAGCCATTCAACCCCATTGGTATTTTCATTCGTCATTGACCGTACGGAAACTAGAGCGTGGCGTAAATTCGCCGAGAAAAGACACGGTCACCGGTCGCCAAGGCCTTGCCCTGACGTCGAGACGTTTGGCGCCGAGACGTCTGCGAACCTCTAAAGACCATCAGAGAGAAAGCTCTCCGTAGACGATTCTCCACCTCGTATCCAAAGCCAGATATAAATCGAGCAATCCACGCAACTGTTTTGCAACGATTTCCTATCTTTTCTCTGTCGTTTCGTCGTTGAGTCTCGTTGACTCATCCGCATTCGCGTACACGCTACCTCGCGTTCACCACGTGTTGCCGTCTTTGACGTCACATACTGACGTCGTCGACCACGATGCAGTAGCTGCAACTGCGACGATGATGGATTAGAGACGTCACGTTAATCCTTGCGGTACGTTTATGCACCACGTAATTATGAGCTATCGAGCGTCGCCGATCAAGAGGAGGAAAAAAGAAATCTATCATTTTACGTCACACATAAAGGGAGACTACAAAGATAGGAAAACCGATGGAAAAAGACGAGCTTTCTAGGCATTCTATGGAACACCGATGACGTCAAACGGAGCTCTTCTTGTCTTACGATGACGTTTTAGGATTCCAGCAATAATGAGATTTCTTGCCCTTTCTAGATTGCCCCGACAGTTTATCAGAGGTATTAGTTGCTCCAAGCCTTTTTCCCCATTTAGTAATTTAACGTGATGTGCCTGCGAATGCGATGCTCTGAGAAAGCCAGCCGATGATTCTGTTTGATCACGCTTGCGGTGCACGATTTTTCGCTCGTTTCTCTATTGACTTATCGATCCACCACTTTCTACAACATCGCCTGAAAGCATCAGATATGTGACAAGAAGTGTCCTAATACTTATAGACAACAATGTTGCACATGCACGCAGTGGATTTTCATAGAATTTTATTCTATTATTTTATGTTACTTTCTTAGTTTTTCACGAAGAATCACTCCGTACCTGCTTCCAAATATCATTCTGTATACCACTTCGTCCAGATCAAATATTTCCCGATAATTTCTCACGATTGCAGGACTCACTATCATAATCGTATAGGTCAGTTCACGACTACTTTTCATCAAATTTCTAAATTTATTATTATAAAAAATTCATTACCATTTACCAAATCATGGGAAAGTTAATTACTCGACAAAATAAATGATACCTTTAAGTAGAAATACGTGTGACTAGACAGAAATTCTGAAAATCTTGACTTTCATTATAACTAAAGCCATCAATCGTCGACCACTAAGCTCGAATCATGCAGTTTCCGAAACGATATCGAAAAAGCGCGCGACTTCTTTCATGTTTGATCTGGGGCGCCGGTGGGTAACGCGATTGATCGTTTAATGCCGTTCGTTTGAACGAGTACGAGCGTCATGAGTACATTTCCGGTCGCGTATCGGACGGTAGCAGGCCGCGATAAACTTTTTAACGTGGATCTGCCTCGGCAATTGGCGTTTCGCCGATTCGCCGCGTGCAAATTCATCCCGACGCCGCGCCGTTGTTGAACGGCCATCGATTTCCGGTTTGGCATGTCGCGCACGCTGACCCGATTGCCAAACAGAAATGCATTCGGCGCACGTTTCGCTGTCATTAGAACGTAAACTCCGATAGCTCATTTACGAGCGTCAGCCCAATCAGAGGAGAATCTTCCGCTTGTTCGTTTCGACCCTCGTTACAGCCGCCCCCTCTAGCGACAACAATGACCGGAAATCACGTTCGGTTCCTGTTTCGTTAACGGACTAGGCCTTTTATCCTTGATGGAACTTTGCTGGCATCTTGAACGGGATTCCATCTTTCTTCACGGATGTACCATTTGTATAGTCCGAGTCAAGATATAACCGAGTCAAGATCGTAAAATGGGTCAGAAATGTACGTAAAATTGAATTCGTTAATTGAATATAATTAGACGTTTACAAATTTAATTAATAACAAAAAATCCAATAGCATATATGGGATGTATTACTATATATTCTCTTTCTATCTTCGAAAATCCTGCTCAAAAGATTTATTTACTCAGTACCAAGGAACTTAGTACTTAGGAACCAACCCATAAATGTATTTGTTTTCGATAGAACTGGTCTGAAATTTTAGTGCATTATTTCTCTTTCACGGCAACATTTATAGGCATCATTCGTTTATTATGCGTAGCTCTAAGAACCAATGTAGTGTAAAGACAGTCTTAATTACGGTAGAATTAAGTCCATGTCAATCCTTGAGAATGATTCTTTAATTTACGATCTCGCTGTCTTGACCCAAGTTATACATCATTGAGAATAATCGTGGCAATAAAGTAAAGGTATTAAAAAAATGACACAATGTCAGTGATCTTAATTCTCGTGTGCAGCGAGCTCCATAGATATAAATAGAATGATGAAGGAGGGATAAGTTCTCTATTTGGGATATGGACTTGCTAGACTAAATTGGCAATTCGATGAAAGCGTTCTTGGTTGATTAGTGGAGGGTGAAGGTCAATGGCATACTTCAACAATTGTTCGTAGAGTAGTTACGGATTAGTATGAGTTGGAGCTGGTGGAAACAAATGAATACATGGACAGGGAAACAAAAAGGAATCGGAAGAGAAAGTGCAAGGGGTAACATTAATCAACAGTTCAGAGAGTGCAGAGGAAACATAGAAACTTCCCCTAAAGACGTCGTCTTCTATATAGCCCGACTTCCTGGCCAACAGCACGTAAACCCAGGCATTGATAAATCCCCTTTTACCATAGTCTCCGACCTCGCTTCGTTTTATTAATCTCCCGTTTGTTTCGCGTTAAAAACAGAGACAGATTACAAATTGCTTCTGCTTAATAATAATAATAATTTATTAATAATAATCCGAGCAGCTTTACTTCATAAAATGCACGAGAGATTTTTTGCGTAATTACGTGGAAATACAAACCTATAATTTCTAGCTCGTGATCGTGTCTGAAACAACTATTAGGTTCACTGGGGAGTTTTATCGTTTTTCTTCTTTCAAAGGAAAGGAATCAATTGGAGAAATTGATTAGTAAACAGTAAAATCAAGTTTTCGATGTAATTTTATTTCTATTATCGCAAATGTATGAAAAGGATTTAATTATAATTGGATATATTTGAAAGTTTATACGGGTAGACATTACTAGGTTTACATCGCAATGTGTTGATAATACGCGAAAATTGAAATTAATTTCAGAGAAAGTTAGGAACGCATTTAGCTAAACTTACTTTGTCAAACATTTCAAAGTGTCGTTTTTGAACACGTTTTGAATATTTCAACTCACCGATTCAGTTGTTTTTATTCAATCTTATTTCATTACTTTTGAATTTTTTCATACTACTACATCACATTTTTATGATTTGTGTTCTGCTGGTTAAAGTATATTTAAATTGTGGAAATGTCCAAATAAACTGTGATATAATATTGCAAAATATAAAGCCCAGAAATCATAAGAAGCATCATTGATAACCAGCATGTTAAAAGTAAATAACGCATCGGCTAATGTTTATTCGAAACAATGTGCAACTTCGATGAAGAATAAAGATTGAATTAATATACCGTGTCAGTTTGAAGAGACTATTATCCAACGCATAATTTACTTAAACCGTAATATAATGTCAATGTTCGTTTTCATTGGATTTGCTTTACAAATGTTCGTTCATCGTAAATGTTAAATATTTTCCCTTCTATTCCCCTTCAAATTCAACATCTCGAATAACGATTAAAACCGTACTTGAATAATGCAAGCTGCCCCGCTAAGATCAGTTTCCGATACGTAGCAGCTCAACAGCTTATCGATTAAAATCAAATCGGAATGAATAATATAGAGAGCACTGAATTGTTTTATAAAGATTTCTCTCGTTTCGTGCTTCGAAGGGAAGAAAGAAGCTGATGTTCTGAGCCCATAAATCGGAGCTGCAACTTCTTGACGATTCGTAATCAAACGATTGCGATTCGAAAAGAACTCTCCAACACAACGACTCGGTGCAATCGTGAAAAGAGATCGAGCATTAAAGAGTTAATTAGCAAAGTTTCCAGGCCGAATTCTATTAAACTGCCGGATTTTGTAGAAGAAGAACGGAAATCCTCGAAAACTGACTTCTACATTCTAAAAGATTTCGTTTTACGATTAAATCGCGGATATTTTCACATCTTTGGGAAATTTCAAAGTGCAAACATTCGCAGAGTGGATATTGTCCATTATAAAAAGAATTTCTATTCGACTTCTAATTCTTTAGTTACGTTCATAAAAATAGGAATAAAAATAACCACCGCAGTCTATTTATGACGCTCACGATTTTGAAAAATTGTTCCAGAATGAATAAATAATAAATAATAAATAATGAATAAAGTTCGATTAAACTTGAGGAACTAAAGTGTAACTCTGTGTAAGAGAAATTAATAATGTTTTTCCAATGTCAAACGCTTGCAAAAATGCAGAATAAGAGAGAATGCTTTACACGTCGTCGCACAAAATTTCCTGCTCATGTTTTCTCGATAAAACCAATATGTTTCTTCTGCTTTAGTTTTTACATCGTCGCACCTGCTTTCCGTTTTTTGCAAGAATTTCTCCGTAGGTTCGAGTATCGTCGAGAACACAAATATAATTTAACGAGCACTCTACTTATCGTTTATAATGCGGTACAAGAATCCCATCGTTATACCCTGTGTCTACAGCCGCTTTTTCTTCTATCGAATTAACATGTTTCCCGCGTAACCCAAGTAGTTCGTAAAATATATTCACCCCCATTCATAAGTACTGCAATATTTGCAAAAATTTCAGTAAATCTGAGAAATTATTGAAACCTTCAAGAATTATCTTTTTTCCTGCGTACATTTATTGCATCTTTTGATAACCATTCTTGTCAATTTTTACATTCATATTATTATTTGCATTTCTCGTTGTTAGATTCCATATATACTATACATTAGCGACTTTATAACGCAGATTCAGGTACCTTGACGATTCTGAAAATTGAAAAATTGTAACCAATTACTTATTTCCCTAACAATCTATATCGATTATCACGTTTCATATGAGATTGACAAATGTTCCAATATCATAATATTATAATATGAACGGAAATATAAGTATATATGTAGGTATATCCCAAAAGAAGAAAGTCACTCATAAATGATTCTATGTAGCTATCCTCGACACCAATTACGCAACTATTTCTTGAACAGTTTGCTGCATTGCAAGAAACGGCACAAGTAGCAGATGCGATTTCCTCGTTCGCACAAAATCTCAAACCACGTCTAAAGTTTTCAATTTTGCACGAATGATATTATGGTGGGTTGAAGTCGGTGATTCTAGCAGACGAAGTCAGGATCACGACGAACGAACCGTCCAAAGTGGGAAACGAGGGAAGACGGTGGATACTCGTGAAACTCAAGGCACGTTTCTATCCCCTTGTTCCTGCCTTCTCTGTGCCTCGTGCCTGTCAAGAGGTAAACGATTCTCGGCGAAACGCCGCGAGAACCGATTTAAAGGGTCCTTTTGAGACACGGTCTATCGTGAGTGGATATGTTTCTCGTAGGCCACATGCAACCAACGACGCGAAAATCGATGCACCGTATTGCCCTGCATTTCAATATGATGCCGTGAAAAGAAAAGAAATATGGTCACATATATATACACGTCTATGTGCATATACATGTGTGAATACGTGTATGTGTATTTTTATGTATATATATATGTCATCTCTCTCTATATATATATAGGAAGAGAGATGACATAAGCATTCAGAGGGGACGCTGGCAGCCAGAATATAAAGTTATCGACTGGCGCGATCCAAATTCGTCGCTCGCCCTTAACAAGATTTTCACGGACCAGATGAATTTTCATGGCCGCTTGGCAATCCCGTAATAGCGATCGCATAAAGAAGCCGCGTCTACAAATTACATTTCCTTCGAGTCTCTCGTTTACGATAATTTAATTAAGGAATAAACAAATGCTCTCTGCGCGTTTGCTGTTCGTGGGCGGTGAATCCCAATGCTCTTTGCTTCGTTTCGATGATTGCTGTTTCGCAGCATATACTTTTTCATTTATTAAGCACTTGAAAGCTCATGCAAGCTCCATTTTAGCTGCACAAGCATCGATAATATTTCTACACACAAAGGGCACATGACTGGAGTAAAGCATAAATATTTGCATAAATAAGGAATACGTAACCACACTAGTGCACGATATTTGCACAGATAAAAAGTACATAAATTTCTTGCACAGACGATTTGATAAATTCTTGCTTCAATAGATATTTCGTCGAATAAAAATTTTCTATCCCTTTTATCGAAAAACGACATTCCTTCTATTGACCACTGTGAAATTCCTCCCTTTGATTGATTTCCAACTGAAAACGGTATTCGTCAAACAGCAGTTCGCGAAAGTACGTAACAAATAATAAATCTACAATACACGAAATATACTAATGGAATAAATATATTGTTAAAAACGTTTGTTAAAAAAAATTATAATTAATATTGTTAAAAAAAATTTTCGCACACAATATTAAGTATTGATATACTATACTACGGCCTCTGAATTCCAATTTTTATGTATTGGGTTGGTAACTAAGTGATTGCGGATTTTGTCATTACCACCTAATGACAAAATCCGCAATCACTTAGTTGCCAATCCAATATTATACGATCGCGCTTTACAATCAATTTCCGTCATAAATAGAGAAATGAAACAAATACCTTGTACCATTTATGTTCGGCGTTTGTTATGCGCATACGTAGCCGACAAATTGTCGTGCGTCGCTTTTACGACAGCATCGTTTCATTATGTTCCGCCTAGTTGCAAACAATAGGAGTCGACGTCAATCGGAAAATATCATATCCTGTTCGGACCAATCGTATAAATGCAATGCCACAGATTGAAGAAATTTCCTGAATCAATATCGCGCACCAAACATGGTTGTCGATGATTATTATAAACTCGTTGTTTGGAAGCAAAAATCCAACCAAAACCGAGGATCGTTCTTTTTTCTCGCAACACGTAGCAAGTTCTCAGCAAACAACGATAACACGATAATCTAGCACCGAAATGAAGTTTCATTGCATTTCCCTCCGAGCACGAAAACAGTTTTCCTTTCGGTTATAGGCGGCTAGAGTAATGGGATCACGCGAATACATAATCTATCCCTTCGCCGTTCTAGATAAGAAATAAAAAGAGAATAAAAGGAAACCGGATCGAGTACGAAATTCTGTTCCTTGGCTCGATCGTAAATACATCGACGGATTATCTTTCGAAAGAAATTTGCGACGAAAACTCAAAACAAAGAAAAGTCGAACTTTGTCTTGGAGCATTTCAAATTTTTTACTTTTTTTTTTTATCGAATATTTTAGGTCATGACAGTTTGCCATTTATGACACAGTATCGCAGCTGACCAGTTCTAATTTGATGTCGAGGGACTGCATTATAAGACATAATTTGTATCTTGACTTATCGTCGAATAAAAAATAAATGAAAAATAAATTCGTGTTTCACAAAACGAAAAATTCATCCAAAAGAAAACGTACCCATTGCAGGGATTTTCGCGTAAAAAATTAACGAGGTTTATTCAACTGAACGACATTGCGGAGGCCTAAAAAAGCGCTAGACGTTCAATGGCAGCAATTGAGGAGCTCGTTAGTGCTTCCAAGTAATAAGGGCCAACAATTTCTAGTGTCTACGACAAGAAACAAGCCGATACTAACATTCATCCATGAAGGCATCAATTGCAAAAAACTAAGACTCCCATTCTGACGATCCACTTTTCGCCTGATTCAGTTGCCTTCCCGACTTGTGTGTCTCAGAGCTTCGAGAGCTTCTTTCAATTTCAAGGAAAGAACAAATTAAGATTTAAACGTGTACCGAACGGTGAGATAGCACGGTCATCCCAAAAATCCAAATGCGATGTGAAAACAGGAGAAGAAACGTCAAGGATAGGCGGCGCGATATTACGTCGACTGCATGTTTGGAATAAGCGTACGAGTCACGTAAGCGGATTTTTAGTTTCGCAAGGATGAGCTTGACGTTGCCAGACGCGACGAACAAATTCCTTCGAAAAGCTGATAATCGTGATATAAGAACGATATGCAAGTATTTGCTGCCATGCATTCATACGATTTATATCTACTGTGATATTTAACGGATTTATTAAGATTTGTTAACAAGTTCTTTACAATAACGAATTGGGGCAAAACGTCCATCACGATCATGTTTCCTTTCTTGTATAAAGTGTGTTTATATATTCATGCACATATGATATATATATATTACTATACTACATAAAATATATATATTAGACTGTAGAAATGGAACCTAAATAGAAATTTATTTTATTCACTGGACGTTATAAAGAGTATTATACTTTGGATATTTCATGTATTTTTGTATATTATACGCAGCTTAGTCATTTTTGCATCTTTCAATTCCACATAATTACATAGGGATGCGTAGTCTATTAATAATATAATATATTTTATTAAGTAATATCAAAGTAGAAAATTACATATAAATTAATCTTATTGCGAATATTTGTTTGTTTAAATTTAGATTGTTATGAATAATCACTAATGAAATTCCCTTCATCCTCTAAGTATTATAACTTGTATTTCCTATATTCTGACATATTATATAAATTCTGTACGTCTTAGTTCATTTAAATTTTCAACGCAGGATAGAACGCGATATAAAAACAGATCCAATATTCCAATACATTTCTCAAATGAAAACAGCTTTCAATTCTGGGTTGTCACAACATTCTACTAGTAATAAGAATTCGAGAATGACATTAGCTGGAATGGAATTGATGCACAAAGTTGATGGTATAAAAATATGATGCAATATAATCTTAACTATATATTATACAATCGATAGTATAATCCAACGAAATAGCCAAACTTTATAGCCTGTAAAATTAAAACTAAGAGCTTGAAATTCCGCGTGGATCGTTGAGAATAATACGGTAATTATGTTACCCCCTCGCGGATTTTGCCTGAAATACCATCAACTAAGAACGTAATACGTTCAATCGTCATTTGAGATCTTTATGATCCGCCTTCATCCATATAGATTGTAGCTAATCGATCGAAGAAACTCTCCTTACGATACGCGACAGCTCGTCTCCTGTTAAGACCATTAACTCTCCTTTGATTACGAAAAGAATGATTCGATACGATCATGAATGAACCAAATGACTGTACGAGGATTATTTTCGGAGTTGAATAAGGGATGAAGTTTAGTATTGACACATTCTTCCGGGAAATCTCCGACTTACTTTGCTATTCTTCGAAAAGATCGCAAGAAAACTGAAACTTCGTGCAAGTATGAATTAAATGGAAACTTCAAACCTTTATTATCGAAGATTATTTCAGAATACAAACATACACACAAAAGTTTGAAATTAAATTGTATATTTTAACACCACAACTATCAAATCTAACAAAATAATGCGTTTCACATCTTTTTCAGCAATTACTATTTTTGCAATTACTAGGCCACACTGTCAAATGTATAATATGGCTACACTGTAGATGTAAAATTAACTATAAAAATGCTTTTCTAGATAGGGGAGAGAGAGGATATTTAATTATCATGAAAGGATATCGCAACTCAAAAAGGATTGAAAAACACTAATCGCTTATGACGTTTACGTATTACACGATTAAAGCTAAGACATAAATCTTTGACATAAATTGTCTATTTTGATAGATTCAGCAAGAGGATTATATCTAATTTGCGCGCCCATCCAGCCGCAGCCCAATATCCATCTATAATTTAAAAAGCGAAAGCCGATAATCCACGGTAGAACGATATCCACCCAGTCGACACTTTTTGCGATCGATGACAATTTGACTAGTGCTCGATTTCTCGATTTCACAATTTCCCATTTCAAGTGTACGTCTATCGATAAATATATAATTTAATATTGAGATTCCAAGCTGTCGAAATTTCTTTTCTCGCATCTTCCAAGGTTACCGAAGAAGCTTAGAAGGATAAAACACGACTTCGAGAATGATGAACAAGAAACCACTGGAGAATCCAATGGCGACTAATAAAAATGCTGGAACGAATTGCTGCAAGTGAAGTTCCGTTTTGTATTCTTCATCCTGTGCAGTTTGCGATAACATAGCGCGCAAGTTTTTTTCTAAAGCAATCTGGATCAGAAAATCTAATATTCCAAAATCGATGTATTTATTGATCTCTTCGTTGAGGTGTTCCAAGTACGGGGATCCCTTCCAGGTAGCCAAAGCCAGAGGAAAACTGCATATCACATCTGTGGTTATGGTGTACGCCTGTGTCGTCTCGATAGCATCGCTGCGTGAAGAATTTAACACTATGACCAAGGCAAAAGAGGAATTCGTGCCGTCCAAAAGATCATAATATTGCCTTAGGTACTCATCTTGATCAAATATCACAAATTTTTTTCGCACACTTTCAATAATTTCATCCTGATCAAACATTTCGAACAATCTCGCGAATGCCGCTGTCCCACCGATTTGAAAGGACGATGAGATCAGCTCTTTCATCGTTTCGAGCTTCAAGTCGGACATATTGATCAGTTGATCGGCCAAAGAATCCAGATAAAGTTGCGTGAGAAATAAACCAAAGATGCACCACGCAAGGAAGTGAATTCTAGTTGAAAGTTTGGTGGGCTGACGCGCAGTGGAGACTCCAATTATCAGAGCAAATATATCTAAAAAGGAGAGATCACGAAATAAGAAGATTTTGACGACGCAACCCAATAATATAGATCCTCCTACTGCTGCCCAGACGTACTGCTGAAATGGCTGAACCAGTCCTTTCAGTGACACGTTAGGAACCTTTGGGACTAGCCACACCACTTTCGACGTGTCATACGAGCTCGAGTAATCTATATCCTCGTAAGACTGCTGTAGAATACGACCAATAACGAAGTCGGCGTTAATATCGTTATAGATGTACATTTGCACTTGTTCCGCATAGCTAGTATTATCGTTCCACACGACTTTTTCTCGCTCGATTTCTTGGTCTCTTAACGCTTCCTCTGTCAATGATCCCTCGAACCCCGATAAACGCGTTGAATCATTTCCAACTATCACATATGGAGACTGTTCGAAGTAGGCTACTTTCAAAATACAACCGTTCGTCTTCGGCGCACTGATGTTTTCCAATTTACTCCAAGACTTTCCTTCACATTTGTCCAAGATAACTGGAGGAGATACGGTGCATATTTTGCCGGGTTGAAAAGTGAGGCTACCAGCAGCGAGAACAGAATCACCAACTTTTGCTAGGATGACGACAGTAGAGATTCTTCGGGACCACATCGATTGCATTACAACGTCAGCGTGCTCGAGGAAGCTTTCTTCGTCTTGAAACGAGCTTATTAATATCGTAATAAAAGGACAAGCGCGGTCGCAAGGTTCGAGTATATAATGATTGTCCTCGAGACTGTTAGCGTTCTGCATCAGGACGATCGTGCTCAAGGCAGATTCGTGTGCCTCGAAGTCCAGGTCTACGGTGTGTTTGAAGAATGCGAAAAAATTGTGAAGACTTCTCACGAACAAGTGAAATATGTTCTGGATACTTTCTTCGTTATCTATTGCTACGAAAGAAATCCTATCTGGTCTGTATATGTACTTTTCCAAGAAACTGCTGATGCAAGGTATCGACGTTAAAAATTCTTCTCGTTGATTCTTTTCGTCTAACAGACTTTCAATGATCAATCCTCGATGACCCGATTCATTTTTCTTTTCGTACATTTGAGGTACGACGATGGCCCGCGTAAGATGTAAGAAAGAAAAAACGAAGAGAAGCAGGGTAAAACGGCGAAGGCACGATCGAGAGAGCGACATTCCTGTGATGTTTCCACGAGGACAAAGGCTGTACTGCTCTTTGTGAGTGGTTCACTCGTGAGCAAGCAAGATAATCAAGGACTCGATGTTCTCTGTCAGATACCAATCGCCAAAGCGACCGTGAACTTATTACACAATACACCGTGAAACGATAACGAACTTTGATCAACATACATGGTGAAGACTCATTTTGTCCACGAAACAAAATTTACCTCCCATCGATGTACATGTAATGAGTCGGAGGACCGGTCCCTGGAGCAAGACTATTTTCCGAGTCGAAAATGAAATTCCTCTGTTTGCGTAGCAGTCGCATGTCGCGTCCACGATGCAATAGAGCCTATGCAAATACTTGTAGCGCGCCAGCGATATTCGAAACAACATTTCAGTCATGCAATCATAACGTTAAAAACGCGCACCATGACGTGATCTACTTTCGAGGTCGTATTATTGGACGTGTATTTCCTTGGATCAACAAGGATGCCTACTTTGAACTTCTCGGCCATTACATTTCAAGATAATCTAATATTTTCTAGTCTACCTTCTCTGAGATTATTCTATATCGAAGTTTGAAATCGAAGTCAAACACACATGATTCTATTTGAAAAATGATCGACTTTGAAATTTCCACGCCATCACTCGACTTGTAAAAAAATAATTTGCATCATATGGTGTCCCTCTTTACACCAAACAACTTTTCAAGAAAACACCTTTTTGATAAATTCAATCCCGCACGAGATAATCCAGCACAGCGAGATAAAGAAAACATCTTGTACACTATCCTCCTTTCCAGTAATTTGGAATCATTTAAATACTTATAAAGGATATCATGGTGGATTAAAAATGAGGAAGACAAAACTGTAACGTTCAAGATAATGACTATCTGACTCATCCACATACTTCTTTTCTTTTGCAGAGCCTTCGTGAGGATCCTGTGTGCCTGCTGCCCGGGGCGAGTAAGGCGGCGATATCAGCCGGCATTCAGATGTAAACCAAGTCAAGTGAGTATGAAATATTCATACCTCTCGTACAAATTGCGCCACGTGTACGATTTGCGCGTACAAAATATGTGCCCGTTCGACCAGTTCGTTGTTCCCGTTTTCTACCGGCCCGAAAAACCTATCTACGGAAAACAACCCTGTTGGAGGATACCATAAATTGCGACCGAGTCACGTTCCTCGGTTTTATCTCGGAAAATGCAATGACCGGTCAGTTGTATTCGTATTCGACTCAGCGAAAGCGCCCTCCCCCTTGACATGAGCAGAAAAAGAGGAAGTCAGTTATTTCAAAGCCAGCTATTACATGGCCACGATTACTCTCTCACTTATTAAGAAGAACATTGTTCAAAGTTCCACCGGGCCTGCCAACATTTTGTACATACAATCTAGATAGCCATTCGCTTTGTTGTCTTCACCTATAATTTGTACGAAGCTACAGAATGTCGGAACGATTAGATTTCTTCTCAAAGTCGATACATAACGCTCGACTAAGATAGTTTATCCTTTCCACGAGCAAAATTTCGTTATCATTCCATCTGCTATTCCGGAACCATGACAAAAACATCCAGCTCTCTCATCTGCACGATCCATTAAGCTAGATGGACTGACTTCGAAGATAGAGATCGTCGAGTAATATGAGCTTCCTTCTCGCTGATCGATATCAATGAATTTTCTATGAATGCTTAATTTCAGACCTTCTAAACTATGTCACGATATCACAGCATATCGTGATGAATCATTCATCTTTGTAAAGACACGGAGACTGTGATTTTTCCAAAGATGGAAACAACCTCTATAAGTTTGCTTCGAGTTCCAGAAGAAATTAGGCTTGCTTTCGTGCCATTTTCCCAGCACGTTCAGGCTCGAGGGAGCAACAGGCGAAGACAAATGTCGAATCCTTCGAGACTGTGTTGCAAACCAATTCGCAGGATTTATTAGAACAATAAGCAACCCCAAGGCGAGAGAATGGTATCAAGCCAAGTATAAAGCGGTCAAGGGAATGCGGTAAAGGGCTGTATCGAGTTATATAATCGCATAACGCGGTTTTGAAAGCTCGCCAAGAGGAAGAAATTTATTATTTCGATTGCTAAAGTTTTCATCTCGAGAAGATTCCTGGTCTTCTTTGATAACTCCGTCGGCTTAACCTACGAACAATTTTAAGAACGTCTACGTTCTACTTTGAATAAACGGTTCTTTTTGTATTAGATCGTCCAGTAAGTACGCGCTTTTCATTTCTTCATTACCTAAAAACTTCTAAATTCGATAGCATTCTCATTTTAATATTATTTATTTATTTGTTCATTAACGGTTATAAATCCTTTGGAAATAAATAATAAATTCACAATGTTTTGTAAGAAGCAAGCAATATTACGTCTAATTGTTGTTAGTTCGACTTAATTAGTATTAAATCTACGTACATAATAATACGTTAGTAATATACTCCAAATATATTAAGGTGACGTAACACGTATTTAATTCCAAAATCAAATATGAAAATAATTTTGACATGGAATTGATTGGCAGCGCTATCGAATTTCAACATTAGTTTTCTATAAAAAATGGAAAATGAGACTCATCATGTTTCTAACTCGCAATCTTCATACAGCTCACTAAATCTTTGAAATGCTAATTCACTAGTTTTTAGATTGGTCATCTTGATCGTTCATCGTTCTGTACTCATAAGAATTATTATAGCACGAACTTATCGAAGCACGAACTTATTGAATGAACTAGCTGAAGCCACCTCTTCTTTTCGAAAATCATGCGAGCTATTTCGTGGATTTTCCATATGAACGACAGGCCTCGCTTTTGAAACGGAATTCAAGCGAATATCTCTGTAAACGTATCTATCAACACCGAATATAAATGCGTTTCGAACTGTCAAGGGAAATATCGAAGGCTTGCTGGCCGAGTCCGATGCGTAGGAAAAAATGCGAATACAAAATGAAAAAGATGAAGTTGTTCGATACTATCGTCGAAACATATTGCTTCTCTTTACTTCACGAAACTTCATCCATTCCCACGACGCATCGTGTTTACAGTCTGCGGGCGAAACTTTTCTTGTTTATTAAGTGGAAAAAGTTGCAAGTAGTCAGACGGCGCAGAAAGGAAAGGAAAAATGCCGATGCTCGTTCACGTAACACGTAAACGTAATTTGCACCAGTTAAATTTACTGTTTGCGTTCGATTTCCATATAATATCATGCCGCATTTCGTGTGGCGCTTCCGCTGGTACGGTTGAACAAATATGTAGTTTGCGCGAGTTCAGGTCGTGATATCAGGTCGAAAACTTCCAAGCTTCCAAGCCACTTCGATTAAGTATACGCAACAATGTTCTATTCCTGATATAATTCCTTTGCTAGTTACTTCGTGTACACCCGTTTCCTGAATAGTGGATCTTTATCTACATCGCCTACCTTTATATCGCGTTAGATGAATCTCGAATTCACAGAAAACCTATCAATCGTGCCTTTCTGTTACGTAAATATGCACCGTTTATTCGAAGCAAAGGGTCTGCGCATATTGAGATACAACAGCCTAGGATTTTAGATCGAATATAACTTCATCGGCTCTGATATTCGATCAATTAACCCTGTTCAATGTATAGCGCAGAACGAGTATGCTACTGAGGCAAGGAGAAGGCTGCAAGATGAAAGGGTACGGATGGACATCGAGTCGAGTGTATTAATGTTTTTTCAGAGATTCGCATCGGGAAGGTACTACTCCGCTTATTCGCTCCACCACGTGCGAAGCAGCCGAGAGAGTTCGTGCGAGCAAACCTACATTTAACGATGGGATATCGCCGCGGTGTGGATTGTCGTCAATTGTTGGACACCTCCTCGAAACCTTTCTAGCTTCCTCCTTGTCCTTCCGTTCGTTACCATCGAAGCATCGTCCTCCCTGAGACAAATCCTAACCCAGTAATCGCCCGGAGACACTTGGTACAGAGATTATCGACGAAGGACTCTGTCACCATCCCATATAACATAGTCTCGGTATGTTGATTAGTGAATGGATTTATCGATCACTGACACACATACACACACACACACATACATCACATCTGCTACACGTATACGAGCACTTGCACCAGTAGCACCGTATGCGACGACAGTGCACGTGTTTGGTATGCTTAGGTACACGTAGCACCTCCAACCTATATACGTTTCGAGACATCTGTGCACCCCCGATTACGATTATCCCTAATAGAAAGACATCACAAAGTTTTAACCCTTTTCCCCGGAAGATTCATGCCATACATTTGAAAAATTTTTGGCAAGAGAGTCGAAAAGCGCAACTGGCACGAGGACATTGATAAAAAATGCAGAGATATTATTTAAAGCTTTTGTGTTTCGAGCGGAAATTGTGATGGGATGAAAAAATAAAAACGCAAAAAAAAAAAAGATGCGGAGAGAAAATAGAAGAAATATCACATTGCTCGCAAGGGAATAACATCTGGCTAGTGAACAATGATGGAGTGGCGTTCCTCCAATCGATGCAATGAATGTTGCGCAACTTCTCTGCCACAAAAATACGCGTACATAAATTTTCTATGCGCCGAACATGCTTGGCCGCGGACGAAAGAAGATCCAAATGGCCGATAATTAATGCGACCGTCTGAAAGGACTGGCGTACCCTTCGCGCATGACGCGATTCATTTAATTTATCATCCAATTTGCAGCAAGCGTATTACTGTTCGCTGGCAGACAACGCGTAACAATTCGAAATCAATCACCTAATTCGCTTCAAGTCTCGCGATCGCAGGCGTTCATTTATCAATGCAGCTAAATTAAATTACCCGCACGATGTAATGTAATCGATCTGCCCGAAGTAATAGAGTAAGGACCGTCTCCTCCTGGCTTGGAATTTGCCGTAGGATCGAACGTTTTTTCCATGATGGATCGAAAAGAAAATTCCGATGCGGCGCACATGTTCGATTAACGTGCAATTGCGTTACAGCCTGTAATCGGATCAAATGAAACGCTCTCGTATCATACTACACCGAGAAATAAATAGCATTAACAAGAATTAGAATTTTCGAATAAATCCAATGATTTTAGTAATTCACCGACGAAAACTCAACGGATATATGCTGAAACCTCCATTCAACGGAAATAAATAAATAAACGTAATAGAATATAAACAAAATAAGCCAGGAAAGCAAACAAATGAAAATATGTATAAATAAACGATAAAACTGCAGCAGCCTGCATACGATCGATGGTATCCTCGATTTGAATAAGAAGCGTACGGAATATTTTAAAAAATCATTTTTATATTTTTTAATGAATTTTACCTCGCGTCAGCTATTATAATGAAAACGATCAGTTCCTTCAAGCTGAGCCAATACATTACACTTGCAAACCACTTTGAAACTCGAACGCATCTATTCGCCGCATTAATCCTGTTTTCTAGCTGCAATCACGATCGCGTTTACGATTCATCTCCGCTACTTCATTTTGCGAGCGAACGTTCCCAGAGCTTCAAGCCACCCTTGTGAAATTCGCCCTTATCTTATTTCGTTAGACGCGGAGCACCAGCTTGCATACACCCATTCTCTCTCCAGATTTTACATACCTCCATAAAACGTCGACGAAACGCGGCACCGCGTGTTACTACGACTCGTCGAACTTTCCAGTTGGGAAACTTACAGCTGCAGGTTGACCCTGTATTAGCTGCTGCGAACAAAAGTCGGAAGTCGAGTTTCACTTTTTTCTGTTGTATTAGAATCAATAATCACCAAAAGCATACATATACACAACGGCTTTCTAACATCTCTCAACTGTTTTACGTCCTCTTTAATCGCTCTGAGCACTTCGTTATAAACATAATAGAGAGAGCTACAAAGATGACTAGGCAAAGAAATGCGGATCTGATTGGTTATTTCTGATAGATTCGACACACTCGCAAAGATAATTATGATTATTGGCCGAGAATATCACATGTACGAATAAAACAATATGTACAGCAACGCGTGACGATAAGCAATAGAGACCAGTTAGTACCCTAGTCATCTTTCCAGCTTTGTCTCCATTAGTTTATCACTTCTTGCTCAATATCTTAATTTAAATAATTATCATTACTCCAATCACTTTAAATACGTATTACGATTACAGTCGATAGTAAGTGATAGTACGTGACGAACAAGCGACGTGCTGAAGAGGTTAAACTACTTCCAGAGAGGAACACGATCTAAACGAACGAGTTAATCCTGCTGACTAGTTTCCGAAAACATCGAAACCGATAGCCATCTAGTTCGGTTTAACCGCGAGATTGGCGCATCTCGGGTCAGTGAATTAGCCCAATTCCCTGGGAAACTTTACAATATGTCAGGCAAACGTGACACGGCTGTGCCGTTTCTCATGAACGAGGGTTGAAGGAATGTATAACGGGTACGAACTGCAAATGTCGGCATGAAAGTCCCGAAAAGCAAGGGGACATGAATTACGAGCAGTGTCTGTCGCCGGAAGAGATATAAATGTCGGAAACGGGCGGAGCTGTCCATCCCTTGCCGGCCCACTCCATAACCTTCGAGATCGCCATTTTCCAAATAACAATTTAGAAAAAGAATAATAAATCACCGAGGCGATCTACGGATCCTCATCAATCGCTCGACGCCCGATTGCCCTGGACATCTTGTTCAACGTTGACTTTACGGCATGCCGTATTTTCGCGTCGATATCTTTCCTTTCGCGATTTTTATTGCCATCCCGGAGAGAAAAAAAGGAAACGAGGCGTCGCTACTGGGATTATCGGCGTCGGCCAGCAAAGTTCACTCGAAGGAACTTACGACACAGAACATGGCAATTTAACGGAAACGAAAAATAGAATAACGCTTTGCTCGATTTTCAAGTAGAAAAGGGATGATTTATTCCAATAGCCAAAAGGAGGTTTATCGTGTTGAATGTTGGTCAGTCACGCTGTCTATGCTGTTATACGATATAAATATATATACATATTTCTAGCGGAATTCACGATTGAAAATCGCTCGCGCGTATGTCCGGTACGGTTATACATATACATATGTATATTGTATATAGTAACATTACTATTCGAACACTTTACCCTAGGAAACTCTTATATCCATATTGTGTTGCAGGAAATGAAAAATTACATTATTACTGTGATGTAGCATGAGTGTCACGATTAAATTGGTCTTTGAAATTAATTTGAAAATTAGTCAAAGCTGTACTGTATATTAGTCAAAGTATGTATGTCTATCATAATACAAATTCAACGATGGCTAGGATACCACGATTTTTTTTCACGTGAACTCAATAGAAATAGAAAATCGAGAAAAGTTTAAATCTCGAGGTTCTCTCATTCAGAATTAGACGATCCTAGCTTGGCTACTCGTAACTACTCCAACTACTACTGCTACTCTAATTAACGTGTCACGAAATTCTTCGACATCGATGTATTTGTCCCTCTCCTTTTCTCATCGATTGAACCTCGACGAATGGAAGTCTGGCGCAAAAGTCACGGTCTAGATCGGAACATCTCGCATAAAGATCATATTTCGGTCATGTTGCTTCGATTGGCTAATTAAAACACATCTATCCCGCATTTTAATTACGTTTCCCCATTATTCACGATGAATTTTTCCCGTAACGCGTGTCGTAACGGGCGTCGGAATATGAGTAGAATTACCGAGGCCAGGACGTTTGATTTTAATTAAATTCCTTTATTGTACCGGTTTAAATATCGACTTGCATACTTTTTCGAAAACTCTTGGTCAAACGTTTCGTGCTTCGACGGTCTCGTGCTTGAATCATCGATCCGTCTGCCGTTAATTAACTAATTTCTCTAAGACCGACACGATAGAGAAATAAAGACAAGATATGTATATTGACAAGATAGAACTCGGAAGGCTCCTCGCGAGCTGATGTAGGCACGAAACGCGCTTTTAATCGAATTGCATTGTCCGGAAATAAGCACGAAGTCAACGACGACAACTTGGCTCGGTCGAGATTCGACGCGGCATTGTAATCACGAAAATGAACCGTCGAGAGGCGGTGAAAATTCGTGACGTTGCATTTTGTACAATTTAACACCTACAGGCCAGGTTTTTGATTGTCTCTCTCTCGCTTTCGGCTATAAATTCAATCACGCGAAATCTCGATTTCTATCCGTGTGCGCGAAAGGGAAATGGACAGGAACATGTAACACCGTTAGCACTCCATTTGAAATAGCTTTTTTTTATACATTCCCAGCTCGTGTTCATATTTGTAAATTTTTCTCCTTTTTCCCGTGTTACTATCCCTTCAAAATGAAAGAACAATCACAACAAACCCTGAGATTCGATATTCGTTAACTAAACGATTTAATAAACTAATTGCCATCCATACGCCTTCCTCAAGTTCAGTAACGCGATCGATCGTGACCAACGTAAAAAGAAGCACAAAAACGTCGAGCTTTACTGCTGGTTATACCGATAAAGTACCTTAGCAGAGGAAAGTATCGTGAAAAAACAGAGAAACGATCCCGCGACCGATTGTAACCAGATCTGGGTGGAAGTTGACCTAGATACTTTTAGTTTCGTTAAATCGCCAGGGGATGAAAGACGGAACTATAAAACCCAGAGAAAAAGCTGAGAAGAAACAGGAAACCGATCCGGCCAGTCCTCCGGAGATTTCAAGGTTTGATAAGATAAACGAGGAAACTTTTGCGTTGACACACTAGTCACCCCTCGAGATCAAACGAATGAAACATCATTGCGAAGATGAATTTCTTGTGTCGCGCTGAGATTCCAATTATCCTCTCTTCGGTAGACAACTACCAGCTCGACTGTTCTCAAGAAGCACGATCTAAAAGCAACAGTGCACCTCGTAAAAAGAGTATCAAAGAAGCTATTAACAAGTCATGGCGATCTTCAGATTTCTACAGATCTTCCTCAAGATCTTCAAATTCATACAAATTTTTCTCAAGATTTATCTTGAAGAAAATCTTCAAGATCAAGATAACTAGAGAACACGATATTACATGTAAAAATAACAGGATGAAAACATAATATGTACATTTTTGTTGATTTTGATTAAGATTTTGATGGTTGACATTATTGAAGAGGATAGAAAAATATATGGTTACCTCTAAACTCAGAAAAGACAATTTTGATAATCGATTGAGAGCATAATGGATTTTAAAACTCGCTTTATAAATAGTAGAAAAATAAAAGAAAATAGAAAACGTGATTTACCGTGTTTTCATACAATAAACTCAAGCGAATAACAAATTGGAATTAAAGACAAGTATGAACGTTATGAGTATTTGCACATCAGGTACACTTCAATCAGAAGGTTGATATTTTTATTATATTTTCAATTCTACGAGAGAAGAACGTTTCTCTTTTCGCTGTCAAATTCTTAGTCCCTGCTATAACTGGGATGATCAAATGTGTTAAATGTAGACTGAAACAAGGAATTGTTTTTTAATTACAAGCAGGTTAAATAACACACTTGTTGAATTACTCCAAAACTTTTATTCTTTCATCAAAAAATTCCAACATATGTATTTTTACATTTTATACATTATGTGATGACTAGTCGTAAAAACGTCCTACAAATATTGGAATAATGAACATATTCCGATATTATTAATACAACAAATGTTCCAATAATCTGAAATACATTTCGTAAATCCGATATTTCTGCTGTGTCATGAATAAAATCTGTTTTATAGCAGCAAATACTCATAACGTTCGTCTTTCATTGTTCTTACTAAATGGCGCAATTACAAACAATTAATTATATTTGTTCTATGTTGTTCATTGCAACTAGCGCATGCAACATTCTTATAATATTCATCAAAAAGAAATATCGAGAGGCGAACGAATTTATTACACAGCCATGAATTTGGCCAAGAATTTAATGCCCATGGACAATAGTGTATATAAGCGAGGCGTAAAAGCTAACTGAATTTGTGGAAAATTGAGCGATTAATTCACTTAAAGACATCCCTATTGGGACAAAACCAGCGGTAAATTCAGCGCAATGTTTCATCCGCGAAATCTGCCTGCTAGTCGATACGGTATTTGCGGTGACAATTTTTCCACGGCCCACCGCTTCGGCTTGGGTATTGAGTTATTTGGTTTATGGGCACCAGAGCCATCGAAAATCGTTTCATTGTCATGTGCTGCTCTATCGAACCGCCTATTCGCGATTCATCCGGACTCCGGATTCGACGCAAAGGCGCGACTACATTGAGCGTGAGCGTGAACCGGAAACCTTTCTCCGTTGATCCGTTGTGACCTTTAAAAAAGAAACGAAGGCTGCTACATCCTCCATGGAAATCTATCGATTCGACGACGATCGCGAGTTTCTCTTCGAGATTAAAACAGAACTCTGTGCTGAAGCATCGAGCGACAAAAGAATAATCTGTTTTAAGGAGAACGATTCTTTTCGAATATCAAAGAGGAAGTTGGCAGTGATAAATACGTTCTGTAGATAACGTTTCGTTCTTACGAGAATTGGATGCATTCCAAGAGGAAAAGTGAAGAGGAAAACGATCGATGCGTAAACGCTGAGAAAGGTGGAAGTTCGAGTTTCATAAAAATACCGGATGAAGTTGTTCTCAGCGCTCTTTTGAGCAAACAACAAGAAGAAAATTCGATCTGCCCTTTCTCCAGCATAGGAAACGAAAACTTTTCTAATTCCAACGTAAAGGAAAGGCCATCTATGATACGGAGCATATATAAAAACCGATGAAGAGATAGAGCGTATAACTCGCCGATAAAACAAACACAACGGATTACGGAAAGCAGGCAATGCGGGCTTGTATGCATCAATAGCGTTCGCGAGTTACACGAACGATGCAAGATAATTCGTCCTAATGCACGAGAAGCATTAACCGGCACATTCGTTGCGCCATTGTTCGATTTCATTTTTTACTCTCTTCTAGAATCCATTTTCCCCTGTTTCCTCCAACTGAAACATCCGAGCGACGGAAACGCGCATCCGAAACCGATTGACCTACATCCTCCTTTTCTAAACCAGCTAATTTACAAGCTCTGTGTGGTATAAACAATATTCTCCATGATTTCTATGTAAGTCTCGTAGGTACTCTCAACCACTACAAACATACTTTACGGGCTAGCGTATTGTAAAGATCGGATTTAAAGGGAGAGGAACTGGATATTTCCCAGGCTTTAGAGGGCTGAGAAAATACGGCACCTTTTCTAATTTAACACCGGATTAAGGCTAACTCGATCACGATCCAATTCTACCTCTCAATTGTACATACGCGCACCGAGCACACGGTGAACGTATCTCTTAGCAACGACATATATTTTTTGAAAATATAATTATTCTGATTACAGTACGTTTCCGGAGCGAATACCAGCGGCGAGGCGAGCCGCGTCAGCTACAGTAGCGTTAGTCAAAGCAGCGATGGTGGTGCTGGAACTATACTACCCAGCGGCGGGATGTGACGACACACGGGGGCCCGGTCTGGGCCTCGACGAGAACGCGCCATCCGTTTCCGGGACACGTGATTGTAGGTTCGCTTATGGATAGATTTTTTCATCATTTTGTCTCGGAAGTACTCGTTTCAAAAGTAGAATCAAGCAAAGAGACGAGGAAAACCATGACGACCGTTCACCGGCCCCCGTGTGTGCTTCCGATAGGACAAACGGCGGATCTCGTCGTGGATAAGGATATAAGGATAAGCGACGTGTTTCCGTTCCTCCTTATCGTCGAGCTTTATCGGTGACGAAAAGTGGACCACGAAGAAGCGTGACACGCAACCCGCAACAATTTCCTGTATAGAAAAAGCAACAGTAATCTCGCGTTTTGTACCTCCGGCGAAAGATCTGGTGAAAATTGAATTGCGGGGAAGGACAGTATATCGAGTCAGATGGCTCGTTACCGTTTTTACGTTCGGATACCTTCGATACTTTGTAGCCTTTTAACGAACCTCCGTACACGGAATCGTAAATCGAGCAGCGGCGATGCGCTATTGGTTACCCGGCGAGTTTAGCGTATCTTTCTTCGATTCCTCGATTCCTTCATCTCAATGCACCAAGCAAATCGTATACCGTTTCCTTTCGATACAATTAAATCCATTACCGTTCCCTGGAGACCGTGAGCTGAATTTCGAGAAAGAAAATACACGATAATACACTTTGTTCCTGTGTGCGTTGCGCGTTTAGAAGACTGACGATTGAACGTTTGGAAACGTTCAACGTAATATGAGATTGATATACTTTGAATTTCCAGGGATCGGCGATCTCTCGTGTCGGTGCATTGACAGGCGACTGTATGAACGAAAAGTATGCACAAAGTTAAAATAACGAGGAACGAATATTACCGCTCGAAGCTGCCTGTCGATCAACAAAGAGAAAACAAAGAGAAAACAAAGGGAACACGTGAAAAAAAAAACAGAATATTTGTGAAAAATTAACAGCGTTCCCTCGGAAAAAATTGTATTTTCCTGCGAAAATTCAATGTGCGCGTACCTACTGTACCGCTCTTCCAGTCACGTTGATCGCTAAATACACATACTCGAATGGATTCGGTGTAGTAACCACTGTCTAGATTGAACGAAAGTTAATTTAAAGTTTCCTCGACCGACACAAGACTGGCAAAATCGAAAAGTATTTTCCTCGAATTGACGAACAAGATTCTGCAAAACTAAACTGATACCAAGGCCAATGTAACTTAATCGATGAGTAAAATAACAAAGTTATAGTCTGGTTAATGTTTTAAAAAAGCACGATTTCAAATTCACAAACGTTGATCGCCAATTTCAAAAAGTAAAAATAAATCTGTTAAATAATTTGATTCAATTGGAGATTAATTGATCGAATTAAGCTCTGTATACATATTGTTAATTTAAATACTCCGGAGTCGTTTCCTCCATTCATAAAACATATTCAACGTAATACATCGTATCGGACAATCTTTATTCGATAGACAGATACCTGTACTTTCACTGGCGGATATTTTTGCAGAGCGATTAATTATTTTACAAAGATTATATAACATAGGCATTCGTTGTTGTACATAAAACAATTATCGTGCAGTTGTAAATATTAGAACACTGTGAAATCAACTTATGTGAAACGTATATAATGTATGAGAAACTGTAACAATGCGTGTATCGGTAGGAATATATACAAACGTTTCTTCGAGTAAAAAATATATTCAATATTAATTCAATAATCCTATCTCACTAAAGAAAAGAAAAAAAACTACGAAGAAAATCAGATCGAACATTCGCTATTCATGAAAAGTTATGTCATCTGCTTGTTTTAGCTGTGACATATTAACTCTTTGCATGTAAAACTAAAAATCTGAATATTGTACGATACAATAGAAAAAAGAAAAGATTTAAAAAGTGTTAACGTTAAAATAAACAAATGTTTTACCTCGGATTTCAAACCAACGAAAACTAGTCTAGTCTTGTACCATCCAATAGTGATTATGCTGTTTTGTAAATCCATTAAGTTCCGTTTTCGAAGCAACATTTTATATTATACTTATTTTCATTTATAAACTTTCAAAATCACGGTATAAGAACATCTGCTAACATAATCCCTTTCATTTTAGAAAATTCGTTCGCACGAAGAAAATAGCGCGTAATTGGTTGGCGTCTTAACAAGTCTAGTCATTGTACATACTGTACTGTAAGTTCGTTGAAGCTCGAAAATGTAATAAAAAAAAAAAAAGATGGAACAAATAATCAGAAAAGAAAATCGTAAATCCCGCTCTAAAAGTGTTTTTCACAGCCTTGAATAGAGGGCGCTTTGTATATATTAGAAATTTGAGCGCCAAATTCAAACGCTATTCATAACTTTCTACTTGTAAAACTCACGTCATTGATTCAAGCATATACATATTCTTGCTGTGTTAAAAGTGCATGAAATAATAGCAAATTCTTAATTAATCCGTAATACTTTCATTGGAAAATACTGTTTTCACAAAGTATTTCTATATGTATACGCAACTTTTGTTATTCAGAAACTGGATACTACGTTTAATAGTACGCTATAAAAACTTGCATTTCACAAACTGTTACTAAATCATCATACATATACGCATGAACGAAGAGATTGAACGAATGTGAATGCGTATGCATTACGCATTATATTGTATAGACTAAGAATTCCCTGGCCTGTACACGTAATATAGAGAATGTGATGAATCGACGTCATATTTAATTTTTAAGAGATAGATAACGTGCATACTCGAAAAGTATCAGTTCATATAAAAGAGTCACATTATCAAGACCACTTAAGTACCTTCGAAAAACATGTGTCTATCAATATGCTGTCCTTTATAATAAAATGAAAATGAGAAAGATATTATTCTCTTTTTATCTATCCTTTATCATGAATTAATAAAATAAATGATGAACAACAATTCAATGTAGCTAACAAATTTATTTATTTCATATATTTAATTTTATGTTATAGAAACATACTCTCTTTATATTTTATCACAACAATATGTCTGACATTTACTGAACTACAAAATTCCATATGTTGTATGATGCATGAAATAAAATAATATAAAATGCATTCCTATTATTTTAAAGATATTGGGAAGCTCTGGATGATATATAAACACTAGGAAAGATATTGCAAATACGATTAACACGTAATTATATTATCGTTAAAATTTATAATTACTTTTATTATTTAAAATAAACATTTCGTCATGTTTTCATCATATCTATTAACCATGATTGCAATTACATTGCATTAAAATATACTATTATGAATATAATTTATAAATCACTATGATCATTAATAATGTTTTTCTTTTCTCTTTGGTGCGTATCTCAGTTGCTTTTGCTTAAAATACAACAGAATTTATCGAAAAATGCATGAAAAGAAAACAACTATTACAAGTTTTAGAGAATAAATTCACCATCTAATGTAACCTTTGTACTCTTCAATTATGCTGAATCTTTTAATAGTTTCATACCCTAGAATTATTGAAAAACTAAAACAAGCAGACTGTACAAGACGCGCAGAAAGTCCCTTTGTAAACATTTGCAATCTTTCTTCTACCCATAAAACTTTGAATGTATTAAACATACTATCTAATCTTTGTACTTGTAACCTTGCCCGTACAACATCTAAAGGATTTGTAATAATTGTTGTGGTAAATCCTCCTAATGTACCAGCAAGAGCTTGAATAAATAAGTGAGAGACCCACTCTGGTAAGAATCTTATAAGCTCATCTATTGACAAAAATGAAAAAAGTTATTATCTAAATGCAATTTATTTTTCATGCTATCATTTTAAAGCAATTACCCTGGTATGATGTATATAATCCCCACCAAAGAGCACTATTGGGAACATAAGCGCACAATGATGCAACATATCCTCTATAAAAACCTCTATAGCCATCTCTCCGATAAATTAATCTGATAATATCTGCCGAAATTTGAGTCCGGGTTTTTCCTGGCTCAAGAATTAAACCCAATGGATTTATACCCATCTGTAAATGACATGTGAAAGATAAAAAATAAAATAAATGAATATTAATATTTTTATCCTCACATTTACCTGATCTATATATCTTCCATGTTTATTATAATTGATCCCCAGAACCATTAAGTGCTGACTTAGAACATCAAAGGGAACTACTATTGTCTGTCCTACCAAACTAGCAGCTCCACCAGCAATTAATGCTTTTACTCGTGAGTCTATATTACCTATAACATCATTCTGTCCAAGTATATGACGCATTCCTTCGTAAGTAGATACATAAAATACACCAGATACAGTTTGTACAGAACTTATCCAAAATCCTCTATACAGACCACCTATACCTTCCACCTTGTAAATCTTTCTGCAAGCATCTAGCATTCCTGGAAGATGTTGATATTTAATACTTTAGCATTTTAATTAAATTTTATTTAAAAATTTACCATTGTACATGTTGTTATGTTTCTGAACTTGTAAGCGGGTTTTAATTACTGTTAAGGGATATAGACAGCAGCGCACAGAAAATGATGACAGCATGCTCAATGGGAAAAATTTGGTCTTATCCATCATATCCCATTCGATGGTACGTATGAAATGTGGCGTTTCTACTGCAGACATCTTGTAATTTTATGACACTATTAAATCCACTATAATTATAACACTTATGCAGTAAAGATTGTGGGTGCCTCTGTTTAATTTGATGCTGCATATCTCATTGATATTTTGTTGGGAATTAATACCCAAATCATTTACAAAACTGATAAGAGAAAAATGTTTATGTAAGTATATTTTTTCTACTTTATGCTTTTAAAATTATTTAGTAGTACTTTTAAAAAAATAACCTCTCAAGAAACTTTGTCACACGAGGTAGTAATAGAACAAACACACTTCAAATTTGTCAGAACTGTTTCATATACTATCATATATTTATTATATATCCAATTTGTCATACTATATAGAGAACAGAGATAATTCATTTAAATAAAGTCTCTAGTTAATTTTATAATGAACTATAATCACAATGCAACAATAACATTATGAATATATTTATAATTCATATAATAAATACTTCACTACCATAGTCACAAGTCAAAAGTCATTGCCAACAAAAATAAGTATAAAAATTATCAATCGACGAATGTTTAGAAAATCATACACTGTTATAACTTACAGAGATGCAATACTTGTTATAATAATGGAACTCTTCCAGTGATCATAACATCATTAATAGCTATATTACAATGGAAATAACAATCTTCTACAGTATCATGAATTTATCTTAACCAAATCCATTCTTATATTATGCAATGCGTAGAACCATTTTACTTCCAATCAGTAACTTACAATCACTGGTTTAAGTAAAAAGTTAAACGCACGAGATAAAGAAGAGTTTATGAAAATCTGATAGTCTGATCTAAATTTTCTTATGATCCATGATTTTGCGCATGTGTAAAAATATTCCGATAGCAAGTAGCGGAATCCATGAGTGAACTTGTGAAACATTATCGTACCAAGACCAAAAAACACCGTGAGATGCCGCTCGTGGTATCTTTAAATTGCAACATTGACTATAAAACATGTAGAGGTTTATTAAAGCAAAAGATAGATTCGACATTATACAAATATATGTACTACATACTATGTGGACATCGTGTCTCACTTTCTGAGATACGTATCCGAATTTGCTACAACAAACATAAAAATTATATTCAACTCAATCATCAAACGCAATGAAACCAGTAACTATCAAACATAGACTTCTATGAAAAGCTCTTCATTGATTAAACGTATAAGCTCAAGAGAGATACCTAATGAATTCTTTAGTAACTCATTGAAGAAAATTACATTAGCTATAGTTGGAATTAAAATTAAATTTTACCATAAAACGATGAAGAATATAGAGGCAATAATATCTTAAAATTGCAATACCAATGACATCTACAATTTGATACTTGAATAAACTTATACTCGCTCTTTTTAAATTTTTGAGCACGATATGTATTTCATTCAAACAACTTCTATGTTTACAAAGAAGTGGAAGTTACTGCGATGAATCTGAATGTGAAAGTAAAATTATGCGTGCACTTAACCCAGAATTAATAGCACTGAGAAAACTAAACCAAACTAGAAACATTGAAAGCATTGAAAGTAACTTGGAAGCATCCCATCTATTATATATTGATTTCAAAAAATGTTTTATTTAATTGACAATCTAATTTAATTTGTCTAATAAAAATCAAAGTCCTAACTACACAAATATTTAAACATAATAAAGTATTTTCAATCACGCACACTCCAGTAATAAAGGGCGCTGAAAAAGAAATGACTCTAAAAGCCAGAAGGGCCATCAAAGTATCCACTCAATATAATCACCGGCAACAAACCGTGAGTGGAATATTCATTCAATTCCGCAAATTTTAATTTATTATATATAGTCATAAAATAGAAAATTCTCAAAATCAAATCGCGGTGAGTGCTTCATCATATTTGCAATATTAATTAATTCACTATTGGTAAAAGAAAAAAAAAAGAGGAAAAAAAGGAAAGAATATTTCCGTGTGAATTATTTGCGCAACACTAATATCTATTAATCTATGCACTCGGATTTAAATGTTCGCAACACTAATAACGGTCCAGCGTAGCCATATAAGTGGCTACTGGTGAAAATGATGATTCAGGAGCAGGAACGTGCTCCCACAGTCCAGTGGAAGAAGATTGGGCATAATATAAGCGCAACACTACTTTAAAAAACGCGATCATTCATCGACGCAACTCTAACTAGTAAACTAATTAAAACAATCGCGATGGAAAGTCGCAACACTAATTTTTAAAACAAAAATAAAACTAACATCCATATATGAAGAGAAAGATAGTTCAAATATTATACTATACTAATACAAACTGCAATATTATAAAATTAATGAAACGTTAATACTTTTAAATCTGATTTTAAATGAAGGAAAAATTTTAGGAAACAAGAAAAGTCTAAAATGTGTTACTCTCTTAAAAATTCTGAAAATTCATAATCAAAATTGCAAAAGAAAATCGCGATATCATAATTCGCAATTCTAAAGCAAACACGATTATCATTTTATCGCAAATCTAATTCAAACCGTAATCATTCTCTCGCGACACTAATAAAAAGCCGCGATATTATTTCGTAACTCTAATTCAACCCGTAATTAATATCTCGCAACATTAATAAGAAAAACCGCGATTTGCCCTATGTGATGATGGACCGATATATACATCGGCCAAAAAAAAGAGCTAGTACTACTACTACTACAAATACTAAAAGCGAGCATAGTGACAAAGTAGTAACGAGAATGACTTTCCATGCTCTGGATAACCCAGAGGATGGAGAGCCATTGGTAGTTGCCCTCTTGAACGGCAGTTTGCCGGGCCTCTTCGGCTCATAGCCTCTTCTTGCTTCGGGCGCAATGCCCGCTGAAACTTAAATCTAGGCTCGAGTCTTTCTAATCGCAAAATAAAGAATAACTTATAAAAGTGAAATAAAAAGGTAAATCGCGGATGCTATTCCCAGTGCACATGGACGACCAAAGATCATAGCGACCGCTGTCCGCTCGCATGTGTGTGCTCGAGCAATAAACGTTCGTTTCGGAACCTACTCGTACTCGCGACCACGACCGCGATATTCGAAAAATCGATAGGCAAGGCTCAAGACAAATGGTATGCTCCATTCGTGATGCCAGCTTCGCCGTCAATTTTTCAAATTAAATATCCTGAAACAGGTTGGACACGCGAAAACGCGCCTACCCGACGAGAGACTGTGCCAACCTGCCCGGCCCTACCTACTTATAGTTAACACTCATACCAGAAAATATGCTACCTATTACCTACCCGGAAACCTTTATTTAAAATTAAAAAAAATGGCAAAACAAGCACACCAACACATTCACTCCACGGTTCTCACACATAACTCGGGCGCAAAGGCCTACACTAGAGAGACGTCCCGGGACGCCGCCGACACCCGAGTTTAGCATACAACTTTCACACTCTAAAGTACGTACCATTTTCCTGAAATCGACTGACGATGGCTAGCGACCATTGCGTAAAGTATGGTAAAGATATTTATATTTTGATTTTAATTATGTATATCATAATTTTAGATCTAATTAAAAATTCGTCAACATGCTGTATAAAGTATAGTCATAATATAATTATTAGGATATACGATATGTATTTCAATATTATTATAGGTAATATAATAGTTGATATTAATAATATCATACAATACTATTTATAAATCCTATATATATTTAATAGCATCGTTATTGTACATTGAAATTTATAAGTATGTATCTACTTTAAAATTATAATGAATAGCAAAAACGACGCAATTCCACAGCCTAACCACACATACACAATGTGGAAAGTACATCGCGCACGATACACTAACTCAACGTCAGTCGCTGAAAAATTATTAAACTTATAAATTAGTCATCATGCCCATTGACTTTCTCCCATCCAAGTAGCACCTGGGCACGTGAGTAAGATCCTGGCAACGAACATGGGAGGGGTTAAATCTGAAAATCCTATGCTAAAAATATGATTAGCATATCTATTAAATTTTGTATCTTGCGGACTAATATTCTTTCATTCTGTCATCTTATTTCATTTCAAATTTTAATGATTCTATTTATGCATACTTTAATTCACTAATTTAATAAATTACTAAAAAAAGCTACACTTGAATGAGAGGAAAAAGAATAAAGAATATATTTATAAAAAAAACAAACCAGATTAAAATTCAATAAATGCAAACATTAATAAATTCAATGTATAATAATAAACATAATGTCAATGAAATATTAATAAGAAATAACCTCAGACGATTCCTTCATCAAAACGTATCTTTGAAAACAAAAAAGCGTTTAAAACTTGCTTTGATTCCGAAATCTGCCTGTCGCGAAGTGTCTTCTTGCACATGAAATTTGATACATCCTTAGACGAATGAAGTTACTCTTTAATACATTTATATTGCACATTTCTAATTTTACTAAAATTATACTCTATATGAATACGAATAACAAATTGATCCATACTATCGTAGAAGAGGGAATTAAATAAAATTTATAATATATAGCAAGTATCGTAATTAATAATAATAATTTCTATCATTATTGCAATTTCTCATAATAAAAAGTCTGATGGTGTCAGACTTCTTCACTACAAAATACTTAAGTCATTCTGATATTCCTTATTTATTTCAATACTAACACATTATTTATTCATTACATACGTACACTCGTATGCATATTTGATCTTTACATTGTGTATGTGTACTCTAATTTTACAAGCAAATATGTATAATAAATGCAAGTTGTCATTTTCAGTCATATATACATAATTGAGTTATCAAGATTAATACTATACTTGTTTCAATTATTAATTGTTCAATGATTACTAATATTCAAAAACGCGATATGCAAGAAGACCTATCCTGAGCTAATAAATAAAACAGAAAAGAAGATGTTACTACTCGCAAGTATAATAAATACCTGCGGTCACTATGCTCGTTAAAAAATCTACGTAATACAACCAGTCACCCGTGTCGATTCGGACCTTTCATCCTACGACATGATTGAGTGACCAGAGGAACAAAAATGCATGCAACTCACGATTAGATGCGAAGAACGTTGTCGTCGATATTGTTGTAACCGCAATCCTAATTGAGAAGTCACCATGAAATCGTCATCAGATAGGCATTGTGGAATTCCATAGAAAAAGGGAAGGTTGAACGAAACCTGTAACAAAGCAGAGAATATTACAATTAATTTTTAAAGACAGTGTTTCTTATTTGGAAAGCTTTAAATAATAAAAGATTGATTTCTATTAAATAAAATTTTAATGGTAATATTCAATTCAAGAATGAAATTTTAGACTTGTCAAATTTTCAAATCATGTTTTTTAATTCATAATAGAGAAATAAAATTAAATAAAATACAATACAAGGTTACTTACATTTTTGGCTTTTAAAGCACCACAACATCCTTTCTAGGCAACAGAAAGAAGAGGAAGGAGTGAAAAACCTTTAAGAAGATATGGATTATTATAATTTTTTTTTAAACGATGCTTATTGTTCAAAACATTTCAAATAATAAAATATAAAACTCTATGAAAGCTAGGAATTCTAATATAAAATTTAAAATCAGATCTTATTTTTTAATTAATAATAGTTAACGTAATATTACAATTAAATAATTATTATTTAATAATAAAATATGTAAAAATTCTTACATGCTGAGTTTTGAGGCACCACTACATCCTTCCCAAAAAACTGAAAAAAATGGAAGTTGAAAAACCTGAAACAAAACATGTAATATATTAATTTGTTCTTGAAAATAAAATAATTTTTGTTTACGAAGTTTAGGATAGTGAAAAATAAAAGTCTATTTAAAGTTGAAATTTTAATAGTAACAAGAATTTAAATTCTGTAATAAAGTGTAATTACTATAAAAATTGGAAATCTAAAATAAAAATTAAAAATTCAGAAACTGAGAATCTAATGATTTCTGAACGATGTTAAATATCTGTTAAATGTTGCATATTTCAATATTGAAAGTTTGTTATTTTATTTCAGTAGGAATTAATAACAGTTTAAATAAAATACGAATATTAAAATAGAATACAATATAAAAAAGTACTTACATTCTTGAGTTCTAGGAGAGACTTTATCCTCTTGCGAGACCTGCGACTCTAGCACCGAAAGCGAATATTTAAAAAAAGAAATGTACAAAAGAAAAAAAGAAAAGTAAAAGACTATCAACGCGTTCGTTTAAATAACAATCGACGAACACACTGACTCTATTTTCGCGCCTGTGTATTATCGTTAACTTTAATGAGAGCCATTATGCTCTAAAAAAAATTAAAAATTATACATACAACGCATCAAACACTGATTCTACCGACCGCATTGCGCGCGATCACAAAAATTTTCTGGGAAAGAACTTTATTAAGGGATAGGGGTGGTACTTTATGGCTATTTTACTTATTTCTCTCCTTTCTTCTATCGAGTCTTCATGAAAATACTGCTTTTCAAAAATTAAAAACTAATTACTATTATTATTCATTGACCACAGATAAAAACATATTATATTAAGGATATAACAAAAAATATATATTTAATATATTTCAAATATTTTTGAGCATTACAAAGTATTTCCTACTACACTCTTACATATTTATAAATATTTCACGACTGATTTATAAAAATTGCCCGCCAAACTGAGTGTCCGCCATTACTGTTTGAAATACATATATACACTTATTCGACATGCTTCGTACGTGACTTTGTAATAACAAAACATGGCGCACTTTTCACGACGTTAAACAAAGCTGCGCAATACGAAAAATATTCGATGCGCAGAACGCGTTCAAACCTATCTATGCTAACGTTCTTTCTAGAATGTATACAAATTATTTAAAAACGACAAAATGACAATCTTATCACAGAGAATCCACGAAAATTTAGTAAAACATAAAAATTATTTCAATTTTTTATTTAAATGAAATAAAATCTACAAACTCTACGTCGAATAAATGTTAAATAATATTCTCAATTTTTTTTTAATCGAAAAATAATTTGACGTATTCGAAATAAAAGCAGCTTTTTTAATATAGCCTATTTTCATCTTAGTTTTCTTAACAAACCAAATAAATCAAATTTTACCATATTTCGATGAAAAGTTATCGGATTCATTACTAATCACCATGGTGTCCTTTTGAATGTCATCTTGTCCTTTCGAATTTCGTAACGTCTCCCTAATACTTCAGTTTTCCTTGCAATCAAGTAATAATCTGCACAAAAGGAGACGATAACATTAAAATAACTGTATAAAACGAATAAATTATATGAAAATAAAACAATAATCAAAATCAAATTACATCTCGAAAGTTTATTATATGATCTACCAACAAAAGGGGCAAGCAGAAAAAGAATCAATCAATCAAAGAAAAAAGATAATTAAATACCAGATTGTAATGAGTTATTAAATAAAAACGTACGTTAATTATACGAAGTTAACAACAGCGTCGATTTAAGCGGTGAAAATATTACGTAATAAGGATATTGACACCTGTCGCGGAGTGATGTACACACATCTAACCGCTCCGATTTTCAACATTAAACTGACGCCCCGCACCGCAGTTTGCCTTACGAATTTCGGTGACGAGGAGTGGGGACGGAGGGGAGCTCGCCGATAAATCGAGAGCGAGCACGTCCAATTTCTGGAGAGATATGTTTTCGGTAGCAATTCAGTAACATAATATATTAGAAAGAAAAACAAACTGAAAGATCAGATGCTCATGTTTATATTCTATTAAACACCTGTGGCCTAACATAATTTCAACGAACTAAATGCATAAATTTAAAATGTAGAGATACCTGCACTTAGAAATTTAATATAATATGTAAAAATGAATTAATATATAGAAAGCCTAAGGATGATAAATTTTAGATCGAAGTAGAATAATATTTTTATCGAAAAATTGTAAGTCTATTATGACAGGGAAAAGTCTGGAAAGTGAAATGTCAAGAATAAGGAGTAACGGGAAAGAGAAAGGGGAAAGGGAAATGAGAAGAGGGATGAGAGTAAAGAGAAAAGATTATGAAAGGAGAGCAAGACCACTATAAATAAAGCGATTTTCAACAGACAATTCATGAATTATTATTCACAATTAATGAATGATCTGTACAAAAGAAATAACCACATATTAATATGAAGCAATATCTAAACTCAAATTATATTTCTGCCAAAGGTTATAATGCTAGCTATTGGTGATCTTGACAGTCAAATAGGAAACCAACGAAACACGAATAAGACGAATTTGACAAACTACTTAATTTCTATATAATACTGTCTGACGACAAATTATTAAATAAACGTATATTAATTAAACGAACCTGATAGTAGTTTATGAAAAGTGAGGAATTACTACGTGGAGAATATCGTACTTGGAACGGGATAGTACAAGCAAACGCTATACTTTCCGACACTAAACTGATGCTTGATGCTTTATCCCGCCAAATATTCGGCTTACTAACTTCTGATTGGCCGAGGCGACGCAGTTTCTTTTCAATCGAAATTGGCTCGAGAAATTGAAATATTGAACGTGGGGCAAATAATTCATATAATAAGATTACACTAATTCTTCTTATTATATACGAGTTCTCGTTCATACAATAATAATTCATGGATAAATGAATTCAATCATCAAAAGTTTTCTTAATCAAGCACTAATTAAAATTTTCTTTAAATAAATGGTGCTTGTCCAAACGGATTAATTACATTCGATACAACGTTATAGATCGTAGAGGGCGTAATAAAACCTCTGAATGGTCGGTATTGCAGAATATGTGTCACGGCACAAACGAGGTACAGAATCGACGTGACACGTAATCATTTTTCGTGTCCTGCAATGATATATAAATATACATAATGTCTGGCCTATTCTGTATTTAGTAAATGCATATTATGTAATTCCTACATTCGTCGTAGAAGGCCATAACAAATCGCAGAGAGCGTAAGAAATACATTGATTCTTTTCAGGGTCGGTATTTCAGAACGAGAGAGACAAAATCCCATATAATGGTTTTAACATAAACTAGGATATCTAGGATACAGAAATTTTAGTATGTATGTATATCATGTGATAATCCTTTATCTTCCTTTTCTATTTATATTTTCTTATCTATTGATATTACGTTCTAATATGTGCATTATTCACACAAAATCACTGGATTAAAACTAATCAATTAAGAATGAATTTTCCAATGAAGGCTTATCGGCTAAAGGAAAATATTCAGAAGGATTCCTAAATTATCATACAACATATACAAGTTCTGTCAATAGTGCAATAAAGTATTGCAAAATCAGAAAAAATTAAATTTGTCATTACTTTCCCACATAACATTCTAACATATTCAATTCAACACTCATCAAGATCATCCCTCTCATAGAAACTTTTAATATATTATACATTTTTTAAAATACCTGAAAACCTGATAATTTAATTTCAACCAAGAATTCACTTATTAAAAAGAAATTCGAATCCTTTTGTAAAAGTCGGTACCCACAGAAATGCCATTCAGAACATGCAATATCACAGAGTTACGAAAGCAAAGAATCCCAACGAAGAGAGGTGTTCTTGTAGGTGTTATCGAAGCACAAAGCTTCCTGGTATAAGAGAAGGTTACCAATGATTTCGAGGCCCCGCCTACCAAGCAGGGGTTGGAAGCAATCCCTAGTCAGAGTAGCTCGCGCAGGGCTGATTTCTATACCACGTTGTGGGCGTAGACGTACCGTAGACACAACCCCCGATGCATACACCCTGTCTTTTCACTGTTCAGCGAGATCAAATCACTCGTCTCAGTCCTATCTTTGATCTTGACGGTGCAGCAACGTGGCTTTAAAATTACGCGACAGTTCGTGTGATCTGTTCGTTTATCAATACTTTTACCCGTGTCATTTTCGTGGAATCTGGTGACGAACGTTTTTCTTCAACAAAAAGGAATCAGAAGAGGAGTTGGCTAACAAGTATGAATCAGGATCAAGAAACACCAGCCACGACTACAGATTTGGCTAGGCTGGTAAGATAAAAGATATAGAATGGTGCTACGTTATTGTTCCGTAGTTTTACTGTACATAAGAATTTTGATACATTCATTAGATAATAATAAATACGCGTATTTAACCTACACAGGCAAATACAACTTCGATTAGACAGTGCAATAATCGCATTGATAACTTTAAGATATGAGCGCATCTAAACCACACGAACGAATACTATTTATATCATACAATACAATAATTACACTGGTAATCCTAAGACCCGCGTGTCTGACTGGCAGATATACACAAGCAGGTGCTACTTCAATCAAACAATGCAATAATTGCTCTTCTATGTCTATGAAGAAACAATACTTTACTTGCCAAGTGTAAGAATAATGATAATTATTAGCAATCCACTTTATACGTGAAACTCTTCTGTTACCGAAGTATACTTCAAGCCCATCAATGTTTCATCGCTCTGTTGTATCCATCATTACATATTTAAACAACACCATAAACAACCTAATAATTACGAGATACAGTTAGTGTTTGTCCATCATAAAAGTTAAGAAGTCGACCAGATAGACAACAACTTGATCAACGTGACTCCCATTTCCGGTTTTCTCCCCATGGTGATACAATGGAGTCATAAGCGTGGACAGTGAGCATAGTCAAAGTCAATGAACGCATAATGCATCGTACTCGCGCGATGAGCCTCGAGTGTCGAATTGCCTTGGCACGCGCCACCACGCTCCGATGGATCGTCCCACGGGTGCCACCCCTTTGTGCCCCCTAAACACGTAATTGTCGCCACCATTCATCCCTCCTGGTCTCTCCGGTGCGGGATACCCCCGTGTACGGGGCTACCACCGTGACTATGACACCGGTGAGCCGTGGGTGGTCGTCGGACACCCTTCGTAAGAACGAAGGGAGAGACGACGTGACTCGCTCGCGGAAACACTTGATTTATGTTTGTTGATTCTAAAAATCACTCGATTCCCACACACCAGCCCCGCTGCACGGATCCGCCGGTTAATTTACTCCTCTGTATAAGTAACATATGCTGACACTCGAGTTTCCCATGATTAAAAGCCTCTTCTTCAACGGGGTGCATTTACCACCATGTGAATTTACCTGGGACGTTTCGATGATGATTAGATTGCAGATTCTAATGCAAATTCATATTTTTGAGAATATCAGTTGAAAAGTAGAATCTTGGTAGAAAATTGGTTTATCTACCAAATATTATAGACGGCACTACTCTTTGGATATTTTTTTCCGTACTATATGTGTTCTATGTAATTTTGCATTTTCTAATTTCCTATAAACCCGCGATTTAACGATGATACGAGATACTTTTGTTCTGTCAAAGAATACGAAGATAGTATTCTGGGATTGCATGAGGCTATGATTACAGCGGATGCGTATTCTGCCGAACTGTTATTAGGATGATTACGTTAAAGCAACTAAATGTCAGATGTTTCATTCGCCGGAACGATAGTTCGTCAGGATACACACGCAGTGTAACCATAGTCTAACATTACAACCATAAACCACGGGATTGCATAATATTATGGATAATATTCGTGGATTGCATTGAGAAGTACAAAGATACACGAATGAATTGTTTTCTTCTTAGGAAAAACGGAAAGTCAATGCGTGTATCGAGAGAGCAATTAGTAGATAGACTCCGTCGGCGACACATTGTAATTGCGAGTCCCGCTGTCATCCGCGGTATTGTTCGTATTCTGTCCTTAGAAACCATCATTGTCTTCGCACCCTCGTCGAAGAAAGCGACGGAAAGAAAAAAGGGCGAGGTTTTCTCGTCAAAGTGGCAACGCCTTTTGCTTCTCCTAATTGATCAAATTGGACGACGACTCTTTGTTGAAATTGGACGATCTTTAATGAAGTGAAAATCTTACTTTCATCCTTGCTACGTCCAAAGAATACACTCTGTACTTCATCAAATCAAAGTTTCACGCCGTAATCCAACGATCCTCGCCCAAACCGGTGTATCAAATCTCATAAGAACCTTTTCGGTTTTTACACAAATCGATGAACGAAATCGACAAGATCCGCTGATAGAAAGGGGAGTCCGTTTGGAACGTGTTGTCTGCTCGATGACTTTATTATAAACCGAACCGAAGTGCGCAATTACGAGGGTGGTGTACGAAGGGAATTGGGGTGACGACCCCTCGCAGCATCATCAGGAACGATGGGGCGTTCCCCACGATTCATGGGTATCTCGTTTTCACTAGATACAAACGTACGAGTGCGTTTGTTCGTACATGACACACGTACCCCAAACGATCCACTTACAAGCGCGTCTTTTACACGGAGACGCGTTTCCGATGGGAAAGGTCAGGGGGAGGAATGGTGAAGAAAGGTAGACCTACGGAAAAAGTTAAACGACACGCGACCGTGTTTGCACGTTTTCCTTACGAGTCATTGCATCGTGAATGCACTCGATTAACTCCTGATCGGCTATAGTAGCATTGGAGGATCTGTAAAACGCGCATATTGTCAAGATAGGGAAATTTCATGACTCAAAATAAGACGGAGATCGAGAATATGTAAATATATTGGGTTGTTCGGAAAGATTATAAAATAAAAAGGATTCAATCTTTTAAGGATCGAATGTCTTTTACTGTGGAGAAATTTTTTTATTAATTATTATTAATAAACGTAGGTTTTACACAAAGAAAAGTAGAAGTAACATTTTATGGAATAATATATGACCTGTTTCTTTTGATGTTATGGATCAAGTAGGCTTCTTCAAATCGATATCAGAAAAAAGTTTACAAGAACACGAATTAAATAATTATGGTATTATGCTATAGTGTAATATTCCAACTAGCGTCTAAATAATTACATCATATCCACGTACTTGGCAAAAATGTTTAGTAAATATTCCTTTTCGAATACAATTCACTGTCAAATATGTTACGTACTTTTCGAACAAGAAAATTTGGTCAAATTTGATAAGGATGGATGGGCTACGCATAAAACCGCACGATACATTCTTTATCCCTTATTTAACGCTGTCGTGCCGCTAAATACCATTTGATATCGGGTTGGCGGGATTAAAGATTGAACGTAATATCGGGGAATGTAATTAAAATTTATATTAGAGGGTACAGCTTGTGGATTACAAGTGCTGAACCATCACGGCGACTAATTATAAATGACTATTAATTGCAATCAGAGGAAAATCCAAGGGACGAGGCAATGAACGTAAGACTAACCTATGAAACTGTGAAAGAGGAAGTTGATTATGTCTCTATAAATGATAATATCCTGTCGAATTAACTATAAAAGAAAAATGATGGATAATTTAGCGATAAAGCGATTATTTTATTATTACGTTTATCATCAACGATATATTTTTATCGTGAATCTATGCGATTAGATATATTTCAAAAATTAACGGGAAGGTACCTAAAAAGGTATCCTGTTAACTCTATTACGTTCTTTAAATCATTTCCCTTTCAATCAAGTTTTTCATTCTTAAATTTATATCTTCTAAATTTGGTTAAAATATGAAAGAATCGATGTACATGATTTCTTACTTTGATCTTATATTAAAAAATGTCTTAAGACGTTGAAAGTCCCTTTATTTGTTGAAACAAGAGTAAGATTGAGACAGAAAAATCTGAGGGCTGCAACAAAGTTAATAAAAAGATTGAAGAAGATACTGAGCATGTTTAAAGTTTTCTTAAAACCAAGTACGATGTCTTTCGATGTTAAAGTGTAAGCGATCGGCTGAGAGACCGCAGTGAAACTTTATAAAGGAAAAGCAGACGGCGACACGGCGTTATTGGAATTTCCAAAACCGGTAACCGGCTTTACCACTAGATTGCTCCGCAAGGAGGAAACCATCCAATCGTTCACCGGATGTCCTCCTTGCCTCTTCTCTCGCACGTTCTCACTCTCTCTTCCTCTTTCTCATTGTGCCCGCTATACACTACTTTACTTAAAATCTCGTTCCTCGCTATTCCTTTCTGCTCCAAATCGCTTCGTTCTCTTTCCTTTCTTCTTGCAATTTTACATCAGTTCTGCGTTGATTGTCTTCGTCTTTTTTCCTCGCCCGATAGAACGCTCGCAAACGAGAAAGTCTTTTCACTCCCGACGATATTTGAAATGATGAAATTAAAATGCAGAACGCTGGCTTTCTACGATAAAATGTGGAAATATTAAACTACGATTGAAACCAAGTACGTACGTACATAAAGATCGCTGTCTTCGTTTTACAGTTTAACAAAGAATGAAATAATAGCTACTGGAAATTGAACGAAGAGAATATTTAAGGATCACAAGAGAAATACTCGATTAATACTACTTCGTATAGAAACGAACGTTCGCTACTACAAAGCGCTATTTTAACACAGATATCTATCTTTTCAGCCAAACGAAGAATTCAACAGGCTGAATGAGCCACTTCAAACAGTTACCACAGGTTACTGTCCCAGTAACTACTCCGTGACACAACCAAGTACCGAGGAGAAGTTGCACCCTGGTAAGTTGAACATGTATTTTAGGTGGGAGCGATATAGCAAGGTCGTAAAGTGAAGCACTAAGTAGGGTCACTAATTGATCTAACCGTACTCAGAGCCGTACGTATTTTCTACGACTGCAGGAAACTACATCGAATTTTTAAAAGTTAGAAACGAGAAGGTATCAATTCATATTCTATGTATAAATCAGATAAAAAAACCATCCTCCTCTCTTAGGAAGACTTTCGTTAGATATACTGCAAACGAGGAATTGAGTTAACATTATACTTGCCGGTCACAAGTACGATATTTAATAAGAATTCACTGCTTTTATATTTCCTAGTTACTTTATTATAAATCTGTTATTTCATTGGCATCATACGTTGCTTATAACGTAAAATACCAAATAAAACTTACCCAATGTAGTGAATATGTGTTCTAATGAATCTACCTTCTACCTATCTGTCTTATTTGTCTTGTTTTGATTATCGAAACTTGTAAATTTTTACTCCTGATCGATTTTACTATCTTACTATATATCGTTTCCACCCACTATATCAAATCGCATGAAACATAAAGAAGACATCAAACGCTATAGCGAATAGAAGTCGTTCGATATTTCGATCAGTTTCGAATTATTCAATGAGACTTTTCCTGAACGAAATCGAGAGACGAGAAAGTCGAGGGCGGTCCGTACGGGTCACCATCCCCCGCTCGACGATTTTGAAGCTCTTTGATACGATGTTGCTCGGGAACACGGGGCCTCCGTCTTGACATGGAGTCTCGACTGCGTCTTCGTGCAAACACGTACACGTACACTGTACACGAAGGAGATCCACGCAAGCAAGAAAGCGTAGCGCGGCCCGAAGCACGTGCAGGATGTTCGCGAACTGTGTACAACGGGGCAAAGGGGGAACCACCCCCTGAAGAGAGCCTGTCACCGACAGGCAGTCGAGTCAATATCTTTATATAGTCGGATCAGGGATGATATTATTTTCTACGGTGCAATTACGTTTTAAGGCCGCACGAAACGGTAGAAAGCATTTCAAGGGGCTGACGATTTCTAGACTTTGTTTGTTAGGGCAATACAGATCGATTAACATAGGAATTGTAATGAATCGACGTTCTTTGTTCTGTGTTACATACGACTTGACGCTTTGGAGGAAAATACAGTTACGACTGAACTGCGAATTTTTATACAAATTTACATTTTTATAGTTGCGATTTAGATAGAGATTTGTTTTATGTATTAGAAACTATAGCGGGAACTCTATTTTGGATGCTTTATATACAGTATTTTTGTATGATATGCATTTTGTGGACCTTTAAATTTCGTATAAATATATGGAAAAAATCTCCATTCTAGTTATCACTAATTTTTTTATACCTACGTTGGGGCAGAAAGAAAAAAGCCGTGGCCATAAGGTTGATCTTGTTCTCTTAACAAATACAGAAAATTACTTCGTCGTCGATAACATGATTATCTACACCGTTACATAATAATTACACACGGTTTCGTATACGCTTCTACAAATTTCTAAGTGATCGCGAAAATGTAAATTAAGATCTGAAATTAATAGAAACGTATGACTACAGAGTCGTATCAATTTGTTCGATGACCTAATGAAGAGGACGAGTGAAATTTGGACCAATGGTCAATTAATCCCTCCGGTGTCGGTAGTTTTACTTGCAGCCTTGACCTAGAAACGTGACACCACGACGGGAAGCCTCAGGACGAATTCAATAAGCAACGTGTTATCGCCGCAAAGAGCCCCATGGGGTAGTTGAAGCCAGTCGTACCCCCATAGGATTCGTAACCACCCTAGCAGCGTCTGGGCACAGTGATTGACACTTTATATCTAACATTGGCATGCCGTGGTGTGAACCACCAGTCAGGATGGTCCGCCTCCACCTAACTCAATCACTGCCTATAATGCTGCAATTTCTCTATCGTAATCACGTTACGCCCTACCCAGCCTCCCCATCCACTTTTCGGCGACGATTCGTCGCGAAGAAATATATTGAAACGTCGACACGAAAGAACGAACCTTCTAGCTTTCTCCTCTCGTTTTCGAGACTCGAACGGTTCTTCTCCTCGCGAGAAATGGAAGCAGAATTGCGACAGGAATATTCCGCTGACGATAGCGTAGCTATTAGAGTGACTTAAAATACGACGCAAACTTATAAAATTTATTTTATTTCTTCTTACGGATGTCGACAAACGAAATCAAGAAATAAAAGAAAGAGAATGCGTAATTAACTTGCCGGTATCTAAATAAGGCAATCGATACGGATAAAAATTTACGTCATCTACGAAACCACCCTTGTCGTGAATCTCAAACGTAATAAGGAGGGAGACAGAGAAGGACATTTTTTATAACAAAGAAAATATACTATATATAATATATTGCAATTTAAAATTCACAATCTACGATAAAAATAGCAAAGATTTATTAAAGATAGAAGTCTTAAAATTTCTAAGTGGCAGAATATATCTTAATGATATTATCTTGCGTCTATAAGTATCCAAGCTCGAGTCTACCATTTCTCGATGGGTCTCTCAAATTTTGGATCGTACGTATTACAACTCGCGACAAAACGCGTTATTACCCACGAGCTACAAAGCCAAGTAAATTCGATTCGTCAGACGGGATTGTGACTATGAACAAAACAAGGTTACTGACAAGTGGCTACCCGTGGCGAATCCTAGAGGCCCATTAAACAGACCCCACGTAACATACATCTCTGCCGCATTCTTATGTACATGCCTGCATTGAAAGGGGTTGTTTTTACTACTGATTCATCCCCCAACATTCAGTCTTTGTTCCGTCTTATGGCTCTTTCGCCGAATCTTATTACAGCTCAGACATCGTGTTTCATCATGACGTAATTATCCAGAAATCGTTTTACACCCCAAAGAATATACGCTTAACTCGTTTGATTATCCTTGCGGAAGGATGACTGAAAGGTAATTTTATATTTTGCAATTCCTATATTATCCAGTATCCTCTGGAACAATCCATCTTTCTGGCATCAATTAGCAGCAATACAAAAATTTAAACCTTTAGTAAAGGCATAATGTATGTATCTTAGAGAACACAGCAATAAATTTGGATATATCCAACAAAGAAGGGCTGGTCAAAGGTTTGGGTAAAAGTCTCGGTCGAGGTTCGGAAGATAGATTTTCTTTTATCAGTAACGGTTTCTGAGTTAGCTCTTCAGGGACCGGATTTCGACGGGTAATTTCACACCCTTTAAACCTGTGTCACTGCAGTTAAAAACAAAGTATCTATTATCTTTGGCAGTTCTTCAAGCCTATAAAGTTCCATTTAAATCGGAGCGGAATTAACCCTGACCTTTTCTTGTGAGTCAAAAATAAATAGAAATAATTAAATTTTATAGGCTTAATGGATATGGTGTTCGTACTTTTACATAATTGTAAAAAAAAAAAATACAAATATAAGTACCGAGCATAAAAATCAAAGTGACACGGATGTTTTGAGCATTGTACATTGTTCGAATAATTGTCATCTAAAATGCTCGTATTATTTTTGACGATAATGGACGTTCATTGGATTTGACGAAGTAATACGGTAGAATATGTGAGGCATTAATTTCGGGCTGGGATTATCCCCGAGTAACCATAAATCATTATACGACCAAGTAATTCCTCGCTTGACTCCTAAAGTAAATGTATGAAATAAGAAAGATAACGTTTAGATCTTGTCGCATCTCTGTCAGTATAGAATAACAATATAGCATACTTTTCGTAATTTCTTATCGATTGACCTATATAAACGTAGGCTATCTTTGTAACGCTGTAGATAAGAAATTAGTAGAATATTTTAAATATTCTATTTATTCAAGTAAAATATTAATTTATAAAATTAAAATCTTGTTGCTCTTAGAAAATAAAGAATTTGCAATAATACTGTTACGTTTTGAAAAAACAGTCACTTAAAAAATCAATGTAAAACTTGATTTCAGAGAATGAAATATACCCCACACAGGAATACAGACAAGAGCCATGGCTTCAAGATGGTAAGTTTTGTTATAAATAACTTCTATCAGAAATATAAAAGACGAAAAATTCTACTATAAATAAATGCAGTCTTCTAAAATTATTAAGGGCTGAAGTATCAACTGCCTGGATAGCTCAGTCGGTAGAGCATCAGACTTTTAATCTGAGGGTCCAGGGTTCGAGTCCCTGTTCGGGCGGATTTATTTTTTATTTTACCATCAAATCAATCAATATTATCCAGCAATGTTCTAAAAATATAAAAATTATTTTATCGTTTCATTCACAGTGAAATCGTTATAATAGGTTCCATTAACTTGATTGAATTATAAAGGCAAAGACGAGTACAGCCGCTTTGAAATGCTCGGCTTCCGTTCCACTTTCCTTTCAGTAGAACAGCCTAGAGTTTCTGCAAACTAAAAACCCACGGTAAAATTCTTATAAACGTTATTCCTTGCAAAATGAACGGGGAAACTATCCATTTATCGAACAGTTCGTAAATCTTCCACGAAGATGATTAGACGCAGTGGCCTGACTATTCGGAACATTAATTTTGATTACTTTGACAAACTGTAATGTAATGCACGATGGGTGCAGTGTAATAATCACGATAACGAGGGGACCTTCTGCCACTGTCAGTAGAGCTTCTAGTTACCCACCAGGCGATCCTAGCGAACCATTATTTTACATCTTACGATGATCTTTCTCTCCTATTAATATTAGCTTGCATTCAAGTTTTATCCGCCAGAGTATTAATTATTCTCTTATTGATTTCGTTATATTATTCGAGGAAAAACAGTCCAAGAGATACATTCACGCTATATTTTATTATCTGCCAATGACTCGGTCAAGTTTTTAATACATAAATTATTTTTAAAAATCTGTAAATAAAATAATCTGTAAAATCTGTAAATAAGCTATTAACGGCTCCATTCTAAGAATTCTTGAATTTTAAAACTGATAATTCCTATAAATCTGGAATAATAAATATTTGCTGAGAAAGTATCTCGGATAATTTGGAAATTACTTTTCAAAGAAACGACGTACAGTCGAAGTGTTTGACTCGGGGAACTGTTCCGTACGAACGAACAGGCTGACAGAAATTATGCAGCAATTTAGTATCGAATAACGCTATTTCAGTTGCAGTTTTTGCGATTTTCTCACTCGAACGATCGTTTCTTAATGATAAATTTGCAAATTATTATGTTACAGGCAGCAGCTGCGAAACGGAGGACAGCGAGCAGTACGTGCCAGAGTTCCATCGGATGACAAGTTAGTGTGACAGAAATTTATTCCTCTAACATCTTCGATCAGCCGAGGCAACTCGCGATTTCCCGAGATTCACCTAATTACGTGCTATGTTCCAATCGTGTCAAATGCTTGACGAACCGCGTAACACGAAGGAAGTCAATCTCGATCGAAACGGAAGCTGCACGGAAATGTATCGCATATGCAATTCAAGTGTCAATTTAGAAAGTAGCTCGATACAATTTACACGAATAGGAAACTACAAATTTGCGATCTCACGACTCTTGCAATTTCGCGACTCGCGTTTATGGCAAACCTCTAATCATAAAGTATCGAAACATTATTATTAGACTGCGGATATTTATGCAGAGACAAATTTTTGTGAATGTAACCGAAGAGATGCAATTTAAGAACAAATTTGTTTCACCTATTGAATATTGTAACGAGTACCCTAATCTGCGTATTTTATATATTTTCCATACTGCCCCCGCTAAGAATCTGAATGTTTTTACCGATTTGTAGCGAGGGTACGCGAACGTTAATAAAATATAGTATAAATCAATGAGAAACGAATGGTCAAAAGTAACGCGTCATACTTATCATCTTCTTATAAAATAAAATTTTTGAAACTCGATTAACCGATGTTTCCAGTAGTTTCAATTAATGATCATTGCTTGAATTAATCACAATATAAGCTTGGAAGAGTTTTCCTTATCTCACCTGTATCTCGGAGACTATGTAGCCAGTCTGGAAATAAATAACTTTCCAATGGCGTATAATATTTTATTATAAATTTTGTTGAAAAATTGTGCCATTATTTGTTTCGCTCTTACCTATACGTATATAAGTTTCTATAGGATGATGTCCAAATATATAAATGCTTAATTAGTTACGGTAAATGCATAAAAATCCGCAGTCTAATTATTACAAAATATCTTGAAAATCATATTGAAGATTTTGCAATCTTCGTTCGTTGACAATGAAATTTTTTCAGAGGGGAAATATTGACGAGGATATTAAAAAAAGCCGATAAATCGCCTGAGGCCAGTGTTTTTAAAGCAGCAAGATAGAGTGGGCAGAAAACTGCCGTCGATTATCGATATCGCATTACACGAGGAAGCACTTTATATTAAGTCTTAAAGGCTTCTTTTCTCCCCTTTCTTCAACCTCTGGCTGATTAGCGTCTCTCTACACAACCGCGCCGTTTATCAAAGCTGTTTTAATATCGTACGTAAAAAAAGGAGCTTCCTCTTCATCTTATTGGGTTGCTCGGAAGTTCGTTGCGTTTTTGGTCTTTATGAAATTTTTTCGCGAAGTGTACTTTGGAATTTTAAACGATTTCACATTTTTACGAACATAACGAAAAAAGAATGGAACTGAAATAGGCACACGTTTCGTTTATTAATTACTACAAGTATCCTATTTTGAATATTCTATGCATTTTTTCATAAAAATCCGCGGTCCAATGATAGAAAATTCAATAACCTAGGCATCTGTGAAAACTACCTTAAATAATTCGTGATGGAAAATAAATTTTTCGGAGCAGCCACCGCGAAGGCACATAGTTTTAGTTTCATAAATTTCTAATAAAAATATATCACTTCGAAATTTTCATTAAGTTTTTCAGAATCATCCGATTCGTTCGGTTATCGTGAAATTCTTAAGAAAATTCCCAGGCTCCATCCGTATGTGTACGCGTTGGAAAATCTGGCAAATATTTCGAGACGCGTCGAATCGGCGAGCAAACGGCCAGAGGGAATGGCGGATAATGTCTATATACTTGCATGCATACACGTGTTCTCCTATCGTGCGTGTGTTAACTCGATAAAGAAAATTTCGTATTGCATACGATCGCTATATCGTTCTCTATATCGTGCTCGATACACTTGGCAACTCGACTCGTTCAATTTCCACCGTAATTTGCACAATTGCAACCTGGCAGCCTCCCGTACGATGCTGTATATCAAATTTGCTCTTCACCTGTTAATTTTATCCGTTGCTGGACTCGCGCGAGATTCAGCTCGTTCATTTGCACACGTAATACGTATGCAAACAATCAGAGGGAACCCTGTTCGAGGTACACAGGCTGATGGGCGGGCACGATTTGCCAATAAACTTTTATTCCAGGCTTTGTTTACCGGATGTTGTTACGCCCGTTATATCAGTGTAAAGTTGGAAAAAAGACTGTCCGTATTTCTTTCTCTCTCTCTCTCTCTCTCTCTCTCTCTGGGTCAATATTCAACGTTGAATGAGATGAGGTTGTTCACGTTGTTATCGTTAAACGATAGATTTAGCTTCATTTGGAACGGAATGAATAATCGTCATAAACAGGGATACATGGAGAGTTGGTTACTTTATGGAAAAAAGATCAGGCTGAAAAATAGAATTGTTTTGTAGTTATCCGATCGAAGATTACAGGTGAAAAATACGATTGTAAAAACTCTTCTGTAGAGCAGTTTTTAAATTCGATATGTTGCCAACCAGTTGCACGTAAAAGCTATGTTTGCGTTTGGTCCTGTGGTTAAATATATTCTTGTGTCATCTTGTGACAGTAACGATGAGACTTCGAAATGGAGAAATTTGTACAGCACCTATAATATGCTCATAAGAGTGTCAACAAGTATTGCGATACTTTTACGAGTCTCTGTATTTTCAAGAGACATTTTCGAATCTGTCAGGCTATTTTCCCTTTTTCAAACATTCCACATTAAAGTACCACTAATTTCTTTAAGCTATCGAATGACATAAATGTGAGAAAAATGACAAAAGTCATCTTCTCATGTGTTTTGCATCTTTATATTCTTCGATTGCAACTGGCTGTTATCCAACATTATTTCTCGTCGTGTAAACATTGTTTTCCGCCGCGAAACGAGATGTTCATAAGTTCCACGTGAAACCGTACGATTTTTTCGTACCGTAGGGTCGGCGCGGCTGTTCTCTCAGCGAGTAAACTTCCGATGTTTGCAAATACAATGATTGCCCGAGGCCTCTGACTTATGCTTCCCACGGCCAGAGCCTGTTTGATTTATCGAGGGCGCACCCCCGGCCGCGTAAAATCGTCGGTAGCCCCATTAGGAAGCGAACCTATCCCCACGTGCCGTTGCAACGATGCGCCTTTGCTTCCGCAACGACACGCGCCTTTATATCCTCGCCCTGCCGATCTTCGTCCCAAGAAACGATCCTCGTTCGATCGTTAAAATCATTGACCGTTCGTCTGTACATCCGTGACTCTATCCCTCCCCAAAGACATTTTTTGCATCTAAATGTCTATTCACCCTTGCTGCTTCTGGTTAACGTACAGTTTTACATTCTTGCAATTTCGTAGGATAAAATTTAACGTTGATACCGATCGAAGTATATAAAAATTCAACATGTAATTCGACTTTCACTTTCGAAGTATAATTAGAATTTTAACACGTTATACCGCGTTATATAGCGCTAATTGTTTGTTTGTTTAAAGATAGAGCAACAAGTAATGTAAAGGATAATTTTAAGAAATGATGATATCGATCGTTTTTGACTAATGTTCAGCGTTCGATCGCTAAAATGTTACAGTATACGGTATACTGGTTTTTACAGACGCCAATGTCAAACAGGAATCAGCGAATTGTAGAAGAATCGATGATACTAATTATTCACAGTATCAAACGCCAATGAACCATGCACATTCGCAAGGTAGCACGTTCCTCGATCTCGATCCGGAGAATCGCAGTAATTGCTTCGGGTAAGGAGAACAAATATATCCAACAATGAAAATTTTAAATAACCTGCTGCTTTTTATACATCTATGGGCAATCTGGAAGCACGGAAATGCATGGAGCATGCATACGCAGTATGCAAAGATACACTGCCATTCGTAAATATTAAAACATCTATTCGCTGCACGTTTCTCATGAAATTGAGAAATTTTTAAGACTTTACGTTGTATGTACAATTTATGAAGCAAACGAATAGATGCGTAATAAAAGTAACGAAAGTAAGAAGCTTGCACCAAATACACATGTTATTCTTATACGGTAGACATTCTAATACCTGGCCTAGCTGAATGTATCTATATAAAATACCCAAAATACACTATGATATTCAATGCGTCAAACAATTTTCTACTTGCATTACATTTCTTTTCTTATCTCTAGTTATCTATAATTATTTTTTAATCATCTATGAAGATATGTACTCGCATAGATATGTATTCGGAATATTTCTATTTACAAAAATTAAGGAATTGATGCGTAAATTGTTTATGAATTGAAAATTCAGTTTACAAAAATTAAGAAATTGATGCGTAAATTGTTTATGAATTGAAAATTCAGTTTACAAAAATTAAGAAATTGATGCGTAAATTGTTTATGAATTGAAAATTCAGTTTACAAAAATTAAGAAATTGATGCGTAAATTGTTTATGAATTGAAAATTCAGTTTACAAAAATTAAGAAATTGATGCGTAAATTGTTTATGAATTGAAAATTCAGTTTACAAAAATTAAGAAATTGATGCGTAAATTGTTTATGAATTGAAAATTCAGTTTACAAAAATTAAGAAATTGATGCGTAAATTGTTTATGAATTGAAAATTCAGTTTACAAAAATTAAGAAATTGATGCGTAAATTGTTTATGAATTGAAAATTCAGTTTACAAAAATTAAGAAATTGATGCGTGAATTGTTTATGAATTGAAAATTCAGAATCGTTTGTATTTGTTCGTGTATAGAAATACTAAGATGAGCTCGAGAACAAGCGAGGCCACGAAGAACGTAGCGGTGAAGGAAGAACCAACGGACAGAGGATATGGGGAGCCGATTTCCGTGACGAGCATCCCCACATCAACAGCTCAGGATACTCGAAATAGTAAGAAATCTATGATTTGTTGGACAAATGGAACGTACAATAGACGCGTACAATTCGATAGATAATATTCTTAGCTGGCTCTCAGGAGCTGTTTGGTACAACGAGATTTCCGAACCGATGATACCCTCTTTTCGAACGTGCACCGTGACAAATCTCTTGACAATAGATCCACGTGGCGCTTTACTACCCTATAGATCCCATAAATAACTGGAGCACGAGGGAAGTACTCGGTGTTCCATCCATTAATCGAGCTCTAGCTCGAGTTGCTCTTCCGGTCTCTGTTTTTAGAGCGCCTTGGCGACCCGAAATTCATCGTCTTATATTTTATCTCCCTCTTCATTATCATTACAATCCCTGTTCATCCAATTAGGATCATTCAAAACTTCCGATATTTCTTGGTTTTTTAGAAAAATAGAAAGACGTAAGAAAGTTCTATTAGGTTCGAAAAGCCCGTAAGTTTCTATCAAATAGCGAAATGTTCGAACAAGAGTTACTAACGTTTTACAAACAAACGTGTTAATAACTTACGATTACCGCCTTTGTCTTCATTACAGCTCATATTTTCTCCAGCATGCGTGCACTGCTTTAACGTCTTCGTTATTTTGACAAACAGCTTGAATTTTTTCCTTAAATTACAAATGATGAGCGCACAAGTGATTTAAGCAGATTCCAAACGCTTTGCCTTATCACGAATACAAAGGTATTCTTCCATACGGTGTAGTAATAAATCAGTTGTCACTCGATATACATATAAACGATCGTGTATGTATAACAATAATTTAATCTATTTGACGTAATGCAAAAGTACTCGATCACTTGTACGTAGACATCTTTCGTAATTCTATTATCTGTGTTATGCAAAATCATTTTGAAATTGCATTAGCATGATCATGTCGATCGTATCTCGTCATACTTTGTTCTTATATTTAATTTGAGAGTCACAACGGATTGATTTCGTTTAGAGTGTAGAGGGAACGATTTTGATTCTGGGTCAAACGATTCGTACGGAAGTCGGCTAATAAATTTTCAGCGACGTTTTAATGCGAAATTCCTTAATAATCCCTGACGAAGTTCGTCGCTGGTACACTGGACTCGCTCACGCGTGACTAAGTATACGTAAGTGAATAATTGAAGAATGCTTTCAACTCGAAAGCTACGGAGGAGCGCTTCGTAGAATCCAGCGAAAGCTGCTAAACGAAGGAAAGAGCATAGAATTCTCTCCCGAGGGAGATTGCAAGTCGCGAAAGCTTTCTCTTGCATTCAGGATACAGTTGATATTGCAGAGTTTTCAATGAAAAATACTTTTCAAGGCTCGGTGATCAGCTTGATAAAATTCTCGAAGCTTTCAAAGGAAAGTTTCACGTTAGATTTATAGAGCATTGCTTAATAGTCTTCGAGGCTATGCAATCTACGTATAACGTAAAAGGTAGAGCCGACGAAGGGTTTGCAAGCTCATGCTTTGTAATCAGACCGATTAGTCTTCCTTTATTCACGCACGTACACCAAACGAATCCTTTAGGAACTCCGCTGCTATATTCGTTGGCCGACACCGTGCGCGTATACCCATTTACTTCCAAGTCACCCGGGAATTATGCTTCTACTACGTCTCTTCGCGTAATTCTCCCTCCCATTAAGCCGTTTCAATTATTTACACGCAGTTTAGGTTAATAATAAGACCATACCTATCGATATTGATACACCCTGACACGTATAGTTTCAGTGCGTTCTCACTCGTGAAACGAACGCAAACGCGTGCTCCGCTTCTTCAATGAATTTAATTCCTGAAACAGTATTACGTACCTCGGAAATCTGATAATAAAATGGTCAGTTGCCATTGACGAAACTCGTTTCACAATCGTCGCTTGTCCCTTTAAATTAAATTTAATCTTTAAAAAAAATACTATTTTTTGAAAATTTCATCGAAACGACCGATGATCGTTTATGCAGACTGTCAAGGGAGCATGTTAAACGTTTCTGTCTCCCTAGTCCACTAAATCGACCAGTCGTTGACCAATATAGCGGGTGGAATAGTAATAACCTGTTAATGGGTGAGGCAGATTGGTCACCATTTCGCTAATTAATACTAGTACCTGGCTCACGAGGATTATAGTCGGTCCTCCTATATTCTATACTCCTCTATCCAACAACTTAGAGTTAAACGTAAACGATATGCATGAATAAACAGTCGTTGCGAAACGATTCGATCCCATGCAGGATCTGCCTCCTGTGAATGAGCAGAAAGCGAAGAAGGTCATTTCAGCGCGTCAGGTGGGTGGAAAATGGACCTTGCATTATTAACCAGCCTCTACTCCGGAATTCGGGGTTCAGGGAGACAGAGATAGCAGGATAAAGACAAGGATGGAGAAGAAAATGAGAAGAGAAGAGGGAGAATGAGCGAGAGAGTGGAAGGGAAACAAGAGATGGCGAGAGTAAATGAGAGATGGAAGAAGGGAAAGAGAGGAAAGAACCGAAGCTCCTCGTCTGAGAGTGGACGAGTGGAGGCCGTCCTCTTTTCCGTGCAACCCTTCTGCGCACCGCCCCTGACCAGTCCCGGCTTCAACCCTTTTCCTGTTTGGTACATCGCCACCGGTTTCATCAGCTCGCGATTAATTTTAATCTAAAACTACCCGCAAAGCCTCTGCCCTCGCTTGCACGTTGAGGTCAACCCCTTTCGCCCCCCTTCGGAGAGAGAGAGTGCCAGATTGGCCCGTAGCTTTCAACCCTCCTCCCCGCGATTCCTGTCTGTCTCGTCTACACGAGATCGGGATCCGACCGACGTTTGCCAGCTAGGAAGCTAAAGCTAACTTGCCGACACGATTAACTTTCCCGGCCCTTCCTCCTCTTAATTTCACCTCGATGACTGAGATTTCCCATTAATATCGGGTACACGGTGTATACCTTGATTTCCAACCGCAAGCCCTATCGAATAGAATATTCCATGTACATACGTTGCACATCCTGCGAAGTTAGTACATTTCTTTTTCCACGAACGAACGAAGGTAGAGGTTTTTTAATCGACGAGCAAAAAGATGGACTGCATCACGGCTGGCAGCGTCGCGTTCCGGCTCGGTATCGGCAAGAGGGTTCTCAATTTTTCAATATTCCCGGTACACGACTTGGAACGTAACCGGATTATGGTTCGAGAATAGCTTTTTCGGCTCGAGGGACCACGGCATCAGCGGGATGCCGGCGGTGGTGGATGCTCCCTGTGAGGAGAGCACCCGATTAATATACATATCGCGCGAGCTCTACGCGGTATTTCAGGCGGTGCCGCTATCCGCGAGCTCCGCCATCCCGACAACCCCGTGGGCTTTGAATATCAACCAATTTCCTGCCGATATTTGTGTGACGAGCACTTCACCGGCAACCGCGCGTGAGTGCAATCGCTAATACGTTGCTTGCGTTTCGTTCTTTCTCGTGCATCCGAGAATCTTCTCTTGTCCATTTCGTCCTTAAACAGTCATTCTTCTTCCACCGTAGATTATGTTTACGCTGGATATTGTCAGCGTGCTTCGATGAACTATCGTTCCGACGAACGAAACGTCCGAAGATCGAAATGCATACGAAATCTCGACTGTGGTATGAAACGAATTTTTACGAAACGAAATTAGAAACTGTTCCGTTTTTTCATCCATCCTCGAAATTGTATTTTTCTAACGTTAAAGGATATATTGAAGATGAAAATATGAAAAAATTGTCACTGGTATATACGATTACTCGTTGCGATACCATATGAATTGGAATACCTCACATTCTTCGATTAGGTTGAGCCTTATCATTATAAACTACAAATTAAAATTCAAATTTTCATTAGAATACCTTAAAATCGCATCAGTTAACATATAAATTAATATATTTCCGTATGAACATCTATCGATATAAATTATAACAATATATTTCTCTTTCAACTTAACAAGTTAAATGTTAAACAATTTCCTAAAACATCAAAACCCTTGTTTTTTGTTTTCCAAAACGAGAATGATAAATTTTGGAATACGGAAACCTAAAAGTCTCTTTAACTCGATGATGTAAATTCACACAGGCAACAGCATGGTCTACCAGCAACAGCAGCAATACGGAAGCGGAACGAGAAACACCAGAGGTTCGCCATCGCCTAGTCGACCAGCCAGCACTTCCTCCGCAGCTTCTCAATGGCAATCGACGATTCCAGCTCCTGGCGAAGCTTTCTTTCCACGACAGGAGAATTGGAGCTCGGAAGTGTACGGTAAGAGAAGCGTGACGCCCACGTGGACCGAGCTGGGAGTTCAATTAGAAAGCAGAAATCCATCGTGGGAGAGACAGAGTAATTGTTATCAAAAGAAAGGATCTCCTAGCTCGTGGAACACAGAGTATACTAGCAAGAGGCCATCCTCGGCGACGGGAGTGTCACCTTGGAGCGAAATGTCTGTTGGTTATCAACAGCAACGAAGAGGTTCTCTTCAATTATGGCAGTTTTTAGTCACTTTGTTAGACGATCCTGCGAACGCACCTTGCATTGCATGGACTGGTCGTGGAATGGAATTCAAGCTAATCGAACCGGAAGAGGTAGATTGCATTGTTATTATAAATGTAATGCTCCTCAATTTATATTTTTACGATCATTGCCCAAAAAATATGAAACCTAAGTGTATTTAGATTTATTTGTCTATTAGACGTAACGTGTATTTTTCTTTCGAGTATTTTCCTCGGTATTCGATATTCACTTTCTTCTTTTTTTAGTATTTTCTATGTGTGAATTCTGCACAATTTTGCATCGTTCAGTTTCTTATCAATTTTTTGAGGTAATAATATCAACAGTCTAATCACAAAGGGCGTCTCGCTTAAGTATCAAACGGTAAAGTGATATATTTAATTTTCTTCAGGTAGCTCGAAGATGGGGAGTTCAAAAGAATCGACCGGCAATGAATTACGATAAATTAAGCAGGTCATTGAGGTACTATTACGAGAAAGGGATAATGCAAAAGGTGGCTGGAGAGAGATACGTGTATAAGTTCGTGTGCGACCCGGAAGCACTTTTCAACATGGCCTACGGCTCCGCAGGATCGGCTGGTCTCCCCAGCGAAGTACAAAACGGCGTTCGAAGCCAATCGATATCTAGCAAGATATCATCTACGAACGACGTTTCTGATTTAGCAAAACATCCCACCAATGGCTACGGTGATGCAGTTCTTGCCATGTACTCGAATACCGCAGCAGGTCAGTAGTTTATATATATACATCGTAATTAATATCGAGTCTACACTATCATTTACAAACAGTTTGCAAGCAGATTACCATCTAATATACGCTTTAAATTATATCTGGCAATGATGTGGTCATCTTTTGCACAAAACAGTTCATTCAAAAGATAGTATACCAAAAGGCATATCACATTCGTTGGAACTGACACACATATTACGTTGATTCAATTACCGAGCTCTAGACACTAAGTAGTAAATTAAACAATTCTTAGTCCATTCACCTACGGATGAAACGTGACGCACTATCATATTATACACAGTTTCCTAATTTTACAAGACATTATATGAAATAGCAATGTACGTTATACGCGATAATTTTTTAGAACGTCGTCTAGCGATTAATGAAAAAGAAAAAGGTCTCTACTAGAATTTAAACAAACACCATTGTAGTCATAAAAATTGCAAAGAACGATCAATCTGTAAAATTCAATTTGGGATCAACAGTGTATGGGCCATCCAGTTTGCATCATCTGCACCAGTACCTCGGTGGCAACGAGGGTTTCAAGGCACCATCGAACAGATACCATCCCCATTACTCGCATGAGTACAACGGAAGTCACCACCATCCGCCCTCGAGCTACACAGAGACCTTCCTAAACTACGGTCGCTTGTCGTCCCACGATGCTCCGACAGAATCGAGGAGCCAAGAGCTCGCGAGAATTCCGTACGCACAGGAAACAGAAGGTATCAGCAGAGAACGAGAGGCGTCATCGATTTTGTACGATGGCGTGCAGAGAACGCAATTACCGGCTGCTCCAACGCTTTCCCAACCAACCTTGCTAGACGCTACCACCACCAGCTCGAAGATCGAGCAAACTTCGTACGCCTGCCTCGGCGTAGGGAGCTGCGTCTGCTGAATCTCTCTCAACAGTCACAACTTTATCGGAAGACGGAAAGTCATACGCATCGAGAATTGACTCTCGAGAAAATCTCTAGTCATAGATTACCCCGTACTACGTGCTTACACGTTATACGATTGTATAGGTGGCTTAAGTATAACGTGTAGGTGTTAATGGAACGCACGGTTTGAATGTCAAGCAGCGTTCGTCCATGGTCGTGCAGTGTCTTAATTTATACAGAAATTAGTTGCAACATCGCACGGTAACTTGACTTAAACGATTAAATAATAATGTTGTACGATGTTAATTTAAACAAGGATAGGTAGCAATAACGCACGATGTCTTAATTTAAACAAGAATTACTTACAATATCGCTAAATGTCTTAATTTAAACAACAATTAGTAGCAATAGTTACGCTAATACGTATATACGTATATACGCAATAGTTGATACTATATTTTAGTTCAACCTCTTAAAGCACAAATTTTCCATTGGTTGACTAACAAAAACTTACCGAATTTCTTGTTAAAGGAAAGGTGAAAATGAAGTTGAGTGTACGATACATTTTTCTTAAGGTTACATATACATATTTCGGTATAAGACACTGTAATTTGAATTTATAAAAATCAATGCCTAAAACGATCTATCGATGTACGTGTCATATGGTCAAACAAAACTTGGTAACAATATGCTACGATGTCTTAAATTAACCAAGAATTAATAGCAATATCGGAGAAAAATAGAACTGATTCTCCTAAAAATAGACGCTCAATATCGACTCATTACGCGACCATTGACAAACGTATTTCAGAATCGAGACTCGAATCGCGCGTACCACGAATCTTGTAAATAGCGAAATTCGAAGGTGTATGTATGATGGTTCAGATCGACTAAAAACCCTTTAGCTCGGCAGATCCAATCGCTTGTGATCGTTGTTACATTGCGCGTGTCCGAGTAGTTCACCAGGATACTGTAACTTCTGTAAATACCAAATAAATCTATCGAAACGTAAAAACGCAGTCTGTGTATCCAAAGTTCCTAAACAGCGTCATTAACAAGTTTATCTTCTTGTGTCATCGAGAAAGATGCGCAAGAAATCACCGTCGTCTTACTGAAAGTAAATACGGTGGAATGCTCGATATGCGAATTAGTAGAAGTGTAAACGGTTATGCGAGCATGAGTTACACACAGACGAATCGTACGTGATCGTGCGCAGAGACTTTCCATGTCGATCCTTCTTTTCGCCGTCGTATTAGCAGTTAGTGACGCAAACCAAAGACTACGGACTGAGGTCGGCTGCGTATTTCGGGCTGTGACACATAGTAGATATGTTTATGTCGGCCCCTCTCTTTTCCGCTGACTCGCAAATCGTCTATCCTTCTTTATCCGTGAGCAGTTGTATCGTTGGTGAACATCGCCGACCGAAGCCGGGTCCCGGTAAATCTGTCTGCCACTGTCAGTCGCGCAGTTTCAACGTTAGAATCTAAAAGTCCATTCGGTTTCTTGCAACTACTACGTGATACGATCTATCTTCGTGTTAGGAGCAGTGTCAGTGATCCGATCAGATTAATTGCACACCAAAGGAAATTCATATTGTCTGCATAGTTTTGGTAAGTGTCTGTCCAAGTTTTCTTATCTCGTTATCTTTTATCTGATATTATCGATCATACGTGATCTATTCTCTAACCGTCGCTGTTTCCATCCTGTTATTTGGATCGACGAAAACCGCGAAGTTTTCTTATCGCGTTATTTTTTATCGAATATTCTCGACAATATGCCAGTTATTTTCTAAGCGGTGCTATTTCGACGCTGCTATTTGGATCGAGAAAAAACCGCGGCGTTCAAATTGCAATTTGCACAAATATACAATTTCGACCATCGTCCGGCTTGTATTGATCCTTCCATAAACCAGTAATTACGTCAACGATAAAACTGACATGCTGGCGTCAGACTCCCGTCGAGTGTTTCTCCGCCTCTGTTTGCCATACCTAATGATTGGCCATACCGTTCAATCGATCGCGTGAATTTGCGTCGCGTCTCACGTGCCTGCCACGCGTTGCACGCGATCTCGCTCAATTATACGTACGTATATAGAGGACGATGAACGTGTCGATTTTCAGCAATGGGCCGAAGCAAATCCACGGAACCGGAAGAGTCTGCGATGGGTTTCAAGGACAAGCAGAAAGCCTTGGACACGCTGAAGGCTTTGGAAGGTCGTGATATCAGTTATCAGTACCACGTGATCTCTAGTTTCGTGAGTCGCTCGAAACGGACGCTGCAGATCACCAGAGACGAGGAGAAGCTGGCCAATCTTCGTGAGGCTTTGAAAGTGTTCGAGGATTGGTTGACTGATTACAAGGAGAACAATCGCAGCAAAGAAAACCTTGCTTATTTGCCAATCGAGACTATAAAAGGCTTCAGGAATCTTGCCAAAGAGTACGATGTTCTGGAGGAGGAATTCTACAAGTAAATATCAACATTTTCTTCGCAAGTATAGTTCTTTCAGCGAGTCTTTTCAAATTGAATGACCGATTATTTTTTTACTTAGCGCAATACGAATTAGTTCTCGAAAATTAATTTGATTCAGGTGTAGCTTTGTTTCAACGTGGTTCCAATTGATTTTACACCAATTCAATTACACCAGAATCTAGGTGTAGTTGAAGGTACCGAATATTAGCAGTTTTCAGTTTTATTACGTTGTTTACTACCTTCTTGTTTACTACTGGCACCGTTGCAATAGAATGCTTATTTTTAAAGTATCTTTTAGTTTGTTTAGCGTTTTACATTTGACGCAGTGAAAATAATTAATGATCAATTTTATCGCGTAAACCATGCAATATTAACAAAAATAAAATATGTGTATGTTTTAACATTAAGTATCGTAAAGTAAATTATTGTGACCAAGTATGATCCAAGGAAGGGGTCATTGGTGTGTTTCTTTAGTTTAATGTCAATGTCACACGTGACCATTTACTTACGTTTACTTAAATATTTTTCTGATTCATTCATTACCTAGGTATTCAGTATAGATCTATTCCTGTAAGTATTTCACGCGTTTCTGATTTTTCAGCGCGTACAAGAAGGAGAAAGGCGATTACAAAGGTCTGCGTGCTGTTAAAATTCCAAGCGGAGAGACCACTTGGGACATCGAAAGGAATCGAAGGTTGAAGGAGATTATCGATAAAATCAAACAGAAGCACATGCAATGGTACGAGACCGATGTGGGTCTCTTCCGGGGACTCCCAACCAAGGAACACGTTCAATGCATCCTGCTGGGCTATAGTCCAGAACCGACCAAGTTGAAGAAACTCATGACCCAGGTGGAAGAAAAGTTTCCATCTGAGAATAACGAAGACATGGAGGTTGATAAAAATGACAAGGGTAAAAGCGTGAAAAGAAGATACAGCAGTTCGTCCAGCAATGAAGAGGAGGAGGACAACGAACCGAAAAAAAAGGTAGCGAAACATTCATCTGAAGAAGAGAAGACTGACAAGGAGGAAAGCGGACTCAGTTTCAAAGATAAGGAGAAAGCTTTGCTGAGTATAGAATCGTTGGAGGGCAGGGACGTAAGTTATCAGTATCATGCGATCACTGGCCTGGTGAAAAGGGCTGAGCGGGTGATATCGTGCACAAAGGACGAGCAAAAGATCAAGAACATGAAGGAAGCCGTGGAAGTGTTCGAGAATTGGATCACGGATTATAACGTGAATGGCCGAGCTAAGGAGAACTTCAATTATTTACCCATTGACTTGGTGCAAGCCTTCAAGCCGTTGGCCGACAGATACAAAATCGAAGACAATGGATTTCTTAAGTAAGTACATTTCTTATTATGTATACATACATGTATAATTATTGTTAGACTACGGATTTGTACGCGTTTATGGGAAAAGGATGCAAAAATACACAGAATGCATGTAATATAAAGAAATGTATAAAAAGTATAAAAGGTATAGTACTTTTTATTATACTTAATAGATAAAACAATTCCAAATTCCATTATATTCATAAAAATATGAATATGCGTAAATATCTGTAATCTAATTATTATTAATATATCCTATATCGTTATTATTAGGGAATAGAATATTATTTATGGTAAAAATATATATTGCAACATTCTTCGGTGTATCCTACAGAGCGTATGAGGAAGTGGAGGGAGATTACAAGAAGCTAAGGAACGTTCAAGTTCCAGACTCGAGTGTTACTTGGGACATAGAGAGGAATAAAAATTTACGAAGTCTAGTAGATCGAATCAAAGAAAAGAATATTCAATGGTTCGAGACAGACGAAGAACTTCGTGGTTTTCCAAGCGAAGAACATACTCGATGTATAATGTGGGCTTTCAGTCACGACGCTGGCAAACTGAAAAAACTTGTGCCTACCCTGGCTGAGAAGCTAAAATCCTAAACAAAATTATCGTACCAATACGTATTAATATCCACAACTAATATACTTAAGTTACCATTATATGTACAAAACATTTTAGTTGTATTTTTGTTCAACGATACTGATAATAAAGATAATTTATTTTCAATATTTCATATGACTTACGTATTTAGAAGCGATAAATTTGGCGCCTCTAGTGGCGACATCTGACGATGGAACTCGAATATTCCGCTTGCCGGCTCGCGGTTCGGCGACCGCCATCTTTGTTTTCGTCGTGCTCGAAAATTTCAAGATGGCGCGAGATGTCAAAGTTTTTTGACCGCGGAACGCTCAATCGATAGTTTTTATTGCCGCTGTACGGCTCGCGAGGGTGGGTGAGTCTCGGGTCCGGTTTTGAGGTTAGGGTTAGTGACTCGGTGACACTGGAAACGGCGGACACAGGTTCTCGTGCGTGCACAGCCACACCGGAAAAAACGCAACTGTCTCACCCTTTTTGACGATCTAGTGACAAGACGAACGCCCACATGACTTCGCGTTGTAAAATCTTCGTAAAATTCGTGCGCTGAAAATACATTCGCGAGAGAATGGCTTATCTAGTCGATCTGTTTATGCACTATGTATCAACAAAATCTTGTGGAACAAGGGAATCTACGTATTTTAAGCGGTCTAAAAATAGCTGTTGCTTCCACCGAGGTTCGTAGACCTTTTCTCCGAACGTAATCGCGGAGGCGGTCGACGGTTCGAGTTTACATCTCGGGATCGATTAACGAGAGATCGCGATGCAACACGTGACTTAACGATCCACCGTGTTGGTCCTACGTATTTGACGCAAGTTGAGGAACCTGAGAACGTTATCGAGAACTTCGGACCATCGGTGCGTGATCGATGCGTGAATCGAGTTTTGAAGTATGTAACGGGGCAGCTAGAAGGAAAATTGAACAGCGGTATAGAGGTGACCATCACCTTTTGAACGTGACAGGGAAGAGCAGTTGAAGAAAGATGGACACGAAGCAGCTGGATAGTGCGCCAATAGTTAGTTACAATGGATAAACAAGAGGTAAAGTGAAGATGTCACAAACCGCGGATGCTGAAAGTGAAGCAGGCTCCATCTGCGACGAGGAACGCGTCAGGAAGCTGTTCCAAGCATGCGACGGCGACGGAGATGGTTTTATCGACAGGTGAGCCGAAACAATTTGCATAAATTATAATACTCTGTCTTTTAAATCATAAGACCGCGGAACATGAAATAATCTAAACATTCCTAAACTTTATCACATACCGATACTTTGGAGACATATTTAAAGCTACATACAGTACAGTTTGAAAATAAAGTTGTTCAACGAGAATAGGATTCAAGTATAATAGTTTTCAGAACAAAATGATCACTGTAGGAATTATGGGACCACGTGAAACAATTCGTTGGCAAACACGAATAGAAAAGTTGGCGGGTGACTCGGGCGCGCGCGGCACGCACACGTTTTTAATTATTAGCTTGATTAATTAGCCAATCTGAATGCAACGCGGCCGCGATACTGCGAATTAAACCGGGAACGCGTACTGTTTTCTTCGCTACCGCCGGATGAATAAACTTGTAAGATAATGCGAGTACAGGGGAACGTGCACGCGATGCAGCCACACGGTTTTTCATTAAACGCATAACCGTTTCCCCGATATTCAACCGTTTCCCTATTTCCCTCTGTTCCTTCCGTTTCTCCCCATTCCGGTGTTCCTCCATTCTTCGAAGCCCTGCTCCCGCTGCGACCTACCACTATTCAACGCTTTTTAGCGAAAATTAGCCGTCAATTCCTCGCTCGGATCCCGACTACCACCCCTGCGATTCGCATTCTTTTCCAGCCAAAGCGAGCGAGTTTCTCCGTCAAAGCACGGATCCGTTCGTGTTCGCGACAAAAGCCAAACCCTGGTCTGGTTAGAAACTTCGTTCCAGAAGTTTCGTTTCGTTCGCGATACAATTGCACGATACTATACGTTACAATTGTACGATACTATGTATACGTTCGTGGTTATGTACAATCATTGACGAAGGTACTCGAACACTTGTAGATATTTTTTATTAATATATTATGTGTGTTGCATGAAACATTTTGAAATTTCATTAGACTTGGTATATAGAAATTGTAAGATATTTAGTGCAAGTGTATACAGTAAACACAAAGTATTCGAACAGTTGGAATATTTTCTGTATCATTAAATATTTTATATTGAAACGTATGTAAGCGTATAATATACAGATTGCTGCAGTTATAGATGTAATTAACTTTTGTTTAACTTGTGTATATTTATTCCTGTAGCACTATATGTAGTATATAGTTAGATAGGTATATTTTAATATGTCAAATAATATAGAAAATGATTTATATTTCTATATTTCTGTACTGTATGAATACTTTAGTTTCTTGTACCATTTCGCAAAGATCGCAAAACTATTCTATTAATAAGCTTCAGTGTTCAGTGGAACCATCGTTTAATACTTATTGTATGCTAAAGATAATCTCATGTTGCAAGTAGCAATAATTCCATCGTGAGTTTAAAAATAAAATAAATAGAACGATTAGTTTATTATCTCGACGCAAGCGATGCGTGGCGTGGCAGACGCGTTTGTATAGGCTCTTACAAAAACATCCACGTTTCAAGACTATTGATATTTCTTGCGCCACCGGAAGTGCCCTCTTATTCTCGTCTTTCACGTTTCCATTTTTGCCACGTCTTTTTTTTATTCTCATAAATCGAGCGATCGTGTAACTATTCACACCTCAGAACAGAGTTGCTAAAAAAGTAGATAAGCACAAATATCTTCGTAAAAATCGTGTGAAGTACGGAAAGAAAGTAACACGCATCGTGCAACCGAACAAAAGACCATTGTCGTCGTAACTAATTGCAGGTAGATTCGCGCCATGATGCATTCTGGCGGGAAGTACTAAAATGTAAGTTTTTATTTGCTACTATTAAAAGAATTTACCATATAGGTATAAGCACAAATGCTCATGGATAAAGTTGGCAATTATTTGTTGCGTTTTGAACGAATTGCAACTTCTCGTTAGCATCGTTGCTTTGTAGCGGCGTGCATTGGCGTCGCGAAAGATTTATCGAGCTCGATCGGCCGATGGTATCTCGTAGATATGACCCTCGATATGCGTTCGCAACAAGTTCCTCGATTGTTTTTAATTGTACACCTGTATCTCCTGCAGTTAAAAAGCTCCTCCTCCTCTCCATCGGTTTCTTTGCTATCAATAATTATTACCAGCGGAATTAATTCGTTAAGCAACTATAATTCATCGGAACGTTTTCGATCGTTATCGCGACTGCGCTTCGTGTATCGCCACCTCTTGATAATAGCCTCAAAAATCAGCGTGCAAGAAGACCAAATAACAAAGAGAAGATGAAATATAAAAAGCATTTATTTTCGAGCGGTCGATTTTCATATCTTTGCCGTGTCAGCTGTTGTCGAGGGGCAGAAGTGACTTTAGCCAATTAAACTCTCCGTCGCGAAGATGATATTCGAGCGTTCTCAGGCAATTTCCGTTGTATGCACAGACAGAGCGAGCGTTCTATGCGTCGATAATAAAGGCTTTCTGTAATTCGAGGGGCTCGGGACCGAGAGTCGACCTGGTGGAACCGAGATGGAAATAGAAGAAGAGGAAAGGAAAGGAAAAAAGAAGAGACGGAGAAGGAAGGTGGAAAGAGTGGAACGTTTTCGCGTTTCTCTGTGTGTAAAACTCGCCATTCCCGTGCTCTACCCTCGGAGAGATCGCTCTCTCGTTCTCGAAGAGCTTCTCACCCTTCGACTTGTACTACTTCTAAATGCTCCCCCGGAACGTTTCCCCCTTGTCTTACCTCGCGATTACCGTTTCCCCTTTCTGCGTTGATATATCGTAGAAATAGGCAATAGGAATACGAATTTCCTGAGCCTTCGTTCTTTTCCCGCCTTCACGATTTTCTTCTCCGCTTTCTCTTCTTCCTTTTCTTTTTATTTCGGCGAATCAGTTTCACGGATCGATAACTCGCGAGATTATTCCGCGCGTCGAGTTGCAGAAAATTCCGCGCCACGAGATTGCAAGTGAAAATGAGCGTACGTCGGAGAGGTGGAATCAATATTCTCCACTACTTTCAATTCTTCGTGGTATCTTGGTGGAACGTAATCTGCTGTTAATGTATTCCGTACCTTCGTGTTACTTGTGGCGTAAAAGCATAAGCGGGTAGACTGACAGCTTAGCGAACTAACTGAATACTTTCCATGCAAAATTAATTCGAGGCGTAGTAATTGAAATTAATGAAAATTCATATGAAACTCGATTCAGCACAATGTAGTCGCGTAAAAGTAAAATTTCTTGTATTTTCAAAAACAGCACAAGCGATTTATTGTTATCGACGATATAGTATTGCCATAGCTCTTGAAATATAATCAAGAACTCGACGTCTGTCCGACTGGAAGAAAGAACGAAAATAGCCAAGGAAAATTGGAAAGTTAGCCGTTACTAGCGGAGCAGAAGGAAACGTTATAGAGCATAGTCGATTTACCGAATCATCAAAGGTTTTTCCTTAAATTGAGGAAGCTCTCGGCTGCCCTTTGTAGCTCAATTTTCTCTGATTCTCACTCATCCCACGCAAGCACACGTGACTTAATTAAGCCCGCGGACTCTCCAGACTGAAGGGTGCTTCAGGTTAAATTCGTTTCTATGGCACGGAACACACTAAACATTCTTTGCTTCGTACGTACCTCGCACACGATCCGAAGGACTGTTTCTTTAATGCGCCGCAACAATACTAAACTCTACTTAAACAGGAATGAAGTTGAAGAGAGGGAGAGACACGACTGCCACCATTAGTCGAAATTCAAGAGAGCAATATTTCCTTTGCTTTTCGAGATTCATTATTGTCCGTTCTCCACAGCCTCGTTAACCCTAGCCTGGCGAGATTCGTGTGTCCCAGGCACCCTGCTACGTCTCGTTGGCTTTGTAAGCTTCCGTATCTCCGAGCACCGGACTCCCCTTTCGAAACTCGTGCACTACTTGGTGTGCATCCAGCCGAATGCATGCCCACGAGATTGCGAACGAAACCGAACGCTCAAGTGCATACTTGCGTGACTTGCCTGTGCGTCTTGCCCCTTCTCCCTTCCACCTTCGACTTCCTTTTTCACCCCTTTCTCTCGCACTTTATCCTTACTCGACTCTCTTCTCATTTTCTCCTTTCCTTTCTTCCACCCATTTTCCACAGCTTTTCCCTTGTCTTCTCCTTTTTCTTTTCTCTGCGTTCTACTCCTGTCTTCTCTATTAGCTCGTCTCTCGTTTTCTTCTCCCTTAACTTCACTCTGTTTCCGCCTCCTCTCTGTTACTTGGAACGTCTATCGTTACTCCGACATAATTGTCTTTTACAGTTGTCATTACTTTATATTCTTAGGGCTCGTCCTCTCGGCCCAATAAATCCACCCTTTCCTCCCTTATCTTTATTTTTCTGCTTCGCTCCTATGTAGCTCGCAATCGCCTCTTCTCTTCCTCTTACATCGAACTTGAATCCTGAAATGATTAAAAGGAAGGAATTCTTTGCTGGAAAAAGGCAAACACAGGAAAGGATCGTTTTTATTACTAGTCCTGATTGGACAGATATCGCGAAGTATTGCCAGTGCATTTTCCTAATATTAAGAAATGTGTCGACTCTGAGCAAGATATGAAAAAACTGTTATTGATATGCACGTTTCCTGCTTTTACCTTTACGTTAAACATTCTCTTCGAATGTTAGAAATCTGTTTTCTTTGCTAAAATGAAAGCAAAATTGAAACGTAAAAGTTCACAAATCGAAGCAGGTTTAACGTGTGTTCGTTAAAACGCTTGCTTTTAAAGGATATTTTTGACCGAAATCAGCTCTCCCTTCGTCGTTCACATAATGCTTGAAAGCTCCGTCTTTCTAGGGTTAACCCTACCTTCATTCTGTACCTTACGCAGTTCCTTTGGACGTCTGGTAGGAAAGCAGTTTCGCGTAAATGTGCCTTGTTTGGTACACGAGTATGCCATAGTCAAGTCTAAGATCAAACGATCCGGGGCGAAATCGGCTTAGAAGAAGAGGACCGTCTGAATGAAGGGGGTGAATCTCGTTATCGAAAAACGAAGTCTGGTCGAAGTCTGCGAGATGGAAAGGCAAACGAGCGATTAAGTAATGAAAGGTGGTACGCAACGGGAGATCGCGATATTTGCTCGCGTGACTAGTCGGTTTATGGCAGCCATTGTTTACAATGGATTTTAAATCGAATAATCACCGAGTCACGTCAGACGTCGTTTATGCAGTAATCGGACGAGAACCATTGGATGGAATTGGTCTCTTTTCTTTTTCTTTTTGCTTTTCAAATCACTCGAGCATTGCTCGGTTTCGTTGCTATAATCATGGCTCGCCTTTACCACAGTCTATCACAGTTTGAACGCGGTTGCTTTTGCGAAAGTTCAAATACCAACATCTTATTGATTTCAGTGTTAGACCTTCTCACTGTCGAAGGACCAATTACGTACTTTGCCATCAAACGCTCGAGTCTTGCCCTGTTGCTCAGTTATCGAGCCGCGTTTCCATCAAAGTTTCCGAATTCTACAACGTTCGTTTCTCATTCCAAGACGTTCCAATTTCTCGAAGTAGCTCGGAATTTACACTGTCGATCAGTGAAAGATAGTGGACATTTATCAGACTGCTCTGTGTATCCATGTAGTTCATGCAGAAGTCGAGCAGTGCATTTCTTCCTTGCAGAAAGTTCTGTGTACGTATAGAGTGGTTTACGAAAGTATCCAAACATTCTCGCAAACTTTTTATGGATACGTCGTACAAAACATTTTGAAATCTCGTTGGTATTGTAGAGACACGACTATCGCGATTATGTCGATAGAATTTGAAACGGATTTGAAAATGTATATAGAAGTTGTAAGATATTTGTTGGAAGCGTACATTTCGTAGAGACCACCAAATTATTAATTATTATTTATTTCAAGAGTCAACTACTCGCTATGTTAATAAGCTACAATACGTAGCGAGACCATCTATGGCACTAATACTAATTTTTCGCTAAATATACGTTTGCAATAAATATCTTGTGACTTTTATGTAAATACATTTCTAGATTCGGTTTTGAACATTTATTGTTACGGTCACTTTATAGTTCTAACACAATTTCAAAGAGTTTTGTATTCTCGTGAGCCACTGTACGTGGAGTGTATATAGAATCTATCGATCGCCTTCGAGTTTACTGCGATGCAAACTTTCGATAATTTTCCATCCTCGAACTGTCGTAAAGCACAGCGAAGGAAGCCACTCCCTTCAAAGAGTTTCGAACGATACAGGATAAAATGTTTACGGGTCGCGGTTGGTATTCGCTACCCTAGGCCCTAGGATATTGTCGAAACATCTACGGTACCCTAGGGTTACGCGAAGGGTGATCGTGTTTTATGGCAAGTGACTCACTTCGTCTCAAACCCTCCTTTCATTTCACTGTCTCGATTATTTTGCCCTTGCTTCGTGAATTCGGCTACGTTTGCACATCTCCTTTCGAAAATATCACTCTCGAAGAAGGTGGCTCTAACCTGAGTCTCTTTTGCATTTTCTGTCTATCGCATCCTGGTAAACGAACAGAGGAAAGGTATCAGAATCGAATGCCAAAATCGTTTCTTACGTATCACTTTCTTGATATTAAAGATAAAATTAGTTCCTCGATGTGGAAACATATTTTTCATAATTTTTTTTATTATTTCTTATTTCCATTGTTCGAATAAACGTATAAAAAGAATAAAATCTATTTATTTTAACGATGTCTCAAATGACTGAAACTGTAACAAGAAGAATAGTGTTTGCATCTTGATTAGAATTCTCCCTTCAATTGATTTAAGTATTCGATGAGAAATAGAGGTCCATCTTGGTGCACTTCTCGTATTAGAATATTTGAAAATACAATGAAACTGCATACATCAATCAACAATACAAGAACCCTATCCCTGTTCCATTGGAATTTTAATCCAAGTGGAAAACTTTGCTCGACACTTTCAAGGTGATAATTAAGCACTAGATGGTATCTTCGTGGTTGATTTACGAAGCTGGAAATCACTAGCAGATTCCTCTTCCACAAGCATGTTCTTCCGCTTTCTAGCGTATCGTGCAACGCTCGTAAACGTCCAAGACGAATGGACAAAAATGACTGGCCCTTTCGTTACTATAATTTAAAGATCCTCTCGACCCTTGACACTCGATTAACCACGCAGTACGCGCGTGTGGATCCTTGCGGTCGGCTTCGACTATTCATCCGTTCTCCACCTGTAGGGATATTCTTGACCTGCCCGAACCTCTGCACGCAACCTGCCATGTAAATCCATGGAGAAATCCGTTCCGTAGGAATTCCATGCATTGGATACCAATACCAAGGCCAGTGATTTCCATCCCCAAGAAGTAGATCAGCTAACGGCGCAGAATTATTAATTTTAACAAACATTTTTTCATACAAAAATATTTTTCATTCAAATTGTTTCCTATATAGGATGTACCGGACTTAATCAACCAAGCTTCGTGTTAATATATTTCATGGGCAAAACGTATGTTATACAAACATTGATTAAAGTATTATAACAAAAATATGAAATATCAAGGGAATAATATGTAACATTTTATTGTAATATTTTTTTCAATTAATCTACGTTATTTTATTTTTTGATATTGCAGTTATGAAATAAAATATCAACAATATGCGTAATAGCTTTTTTATTTGTGCAGCAGACTGTTATAAAATATATATTATGCGTTAACAAATAATAGTAGATACCGTTACATTTATTGAGTTCAATCTGCAATATCGTTCGATTCCATATTACTAAACTCTCATGTATACTCGTATTTTATTCCGGAAAAAGGTACATCAAACAAATATCGATACGAAAAATGGATTGATTTTTGTTAGAGGAAACACAAATCACAATGAATTTCGTACAAAAACAGATGTTAAGCAATTTCATCAATCCGTTTATTTTAGAAGAAAAATATATTTTTACTCTTCTTTTCCTTCGGAATGCGTGTTGCGAAAAAATCACAGCTATGTTTATATAACATCTTTCTTTTATTTGTACTCATGAAATATATTGACAAAAAATATCGCAAAGATCTAGAACAGCCGAAATATTAAAGAACATAAATTAAATGTAACTGGATACTGTCTATGGTTTCATAGAAATTTCATAAAAGAGTTGAAATTGGTCATGACATTCACTAAAATTCTTTATACGCTACCCTCCGGGTGGGTCATCAAAAAGCTCGAAAATTCCGTATTTTAATTGGCCATTTGATAATTATCGAATTCCCGCATGGCCAGCCTTTCCCCGTTTGCTTAATTACGTGTCGCACTCTCGGTTCATTCTCCATTTTTCCCCTGTCTCATGGTCGGTTCTCGTAATTTCGTTACCGGGTTCGATTTTCTCGCGATAAATTCCAAAAGCCCACGCAATCCAGTTATCGTTATTTACATTTCTCCCTCGTGCACCACTTCACGTACCAACTGCTGCCACGTGCGTTTCGTCTACAGCTTCGTGGCTTCACGATGAACGTATTGTAGTTTTCCACGCGGAAAAAGATTGCCTGTTCCATGACGAACGACCGGAGAAAAAAATGAAACGAAAATTGGCCGGGCTGTCCGCACGCTGTTTCTCATCCGGGCGAGACTCTTAACGATGATCGATGTTGGCCAGAGAGACCAACGAACCTTGCGGAAATTGGCACAGTCGTTGATTAGACGAAGCATTCGCGTTTAAAGGTTTCTTTGTCGCGTCGTTCAAGTTCGAAGTGTTGGATTTTTAATTCGAAAAGTTATTCGCGACGAGAATGAATCGATAAGAGAACCTATCGAAGCTCCGTGTGATCCAGTGAAGTTTCACTGCACGGCGGTAGGCGTCGAAGCGAACTCTTTTGAGCTCGCGGTAAAGTATTCATCGTTGAGTTAAAAGTCCATCGAACGGGTGTCGACGATCGTCGAGTCGTTACAGCAGAGTCGAGTGTCGAAGCGGAGCGTTTCACGCCGTTAACGATCGGGAACGTACGCAACATTGGCCGACGAGCTAACAATTAACCCCGGCTCCCATGTCTGAAGCTCTTCATCGAACGCGTAACCACTCCGTCTCTCTCTCCCTCTCTTTCTCTGTTTCTCTATCTGTCTATCTCTCGATTCGTCGTTGATTACACGGAAATCGAAACCCCTCGAAAGCTTGGCGAACAAAAATATAGACTGGAAAGGGAAGGAGATAACGCAATGGATAACGGGCGACAAAGGACAGACGGACGGGTACGCTGCTGGCGTTGGGGTGCGCGAAACGCGCGATGTTCTCGCAGTGAAAACACGGCATTAGGTAATGTTTCGTTTCTCCACGTTCCTCCCTTTCACGTGGCGGAAGCTACGCCACCTCTCGCTCACCTTTTCCCTCTTCTGCCTTGGGCCTTTTTTGTTTTTAATGGTGGACCTATTCCAGCGTATCCAGCGGGAACAGCGGAGCAACTGAAAAGGGATTGCCTGAAGGAGACGCGAGCCCTTTTATGCACGGCGTGCCCTCTTCAAGGGCGTGTACGGACGAAATAGAGCGGAACGCGCTTAACATCGAATACCCGTGTCGCTTTTCATCAGCTGGCAGCAACCCTTTCCTCGTTATTTGCTCAGTTTTTCGGCATTTCCGCGGCTCATTCTAGCCTCTTCCCCTCTGGGCGCGTGTAACCTCGACCTGCCAGTGCGGCCTCGACTCAGCGAGGTCAAGGGAAGCACGTTCGATAGTTGAGAATAAACTCTGTTCTTGAAACTCCTATCTGGAATATGGATGAGCGTGTGGCTCTCTCCATGCGACTGATTGGTCCCTCGTTTTTATACAGAGATATGTAAAATCGACGGAAAGTGAACTTTTGAAGTGGAAAGAATTCTTCTTCTCTTCTTCTTACTCTCTTTCTGGTTATATCTTTATCGAAGATCTTTCTTCTTTCACGATGATCATTATCAAAGAATATTTACTTTCCAAGATTTTGTTGGAGATCGTAATTATCATCCTTCTTCTACCCGAAGATTTTCCCCTGTGATATTCACATTGTTATCTTTATCACAGAGATGGTTAATTAACTGCGGGTTTTCAGCATTTATGAGAAATTTGAAGGTGAAAATGTGTACAGAGTACGCGTAATATATAAAATATCCCAATTCTAGTACAATATGTAACACGTAACACAATTTTCTACCCACGTCGCATCTTTCTAATTATATTCGTAGAAGCGTGAATTTGCATAAATATCCGCAATGATAATAACCAAAGATAACTTAACTTTATTCTAATACTTTACGTTATATGTATCACCCTGTTACAAATTCCAATTTAAATCGAACTTTAATTTATTAATCGAACTAAATTTAACTCTTGATCCGACATTTATAAAATTAGGATGTCGTAGAAGCACTGCAAAACGCTTAATCACGTAACATCTGGGAAAAGAGATCATTCGCAGTCCCGCATTCATGGCAGAACGATTCTCTGGAAAGGGCTCGGCATCGGTTTCACGCGGTTCAACAATGAGACGACACTTATTGGGCCGGTAGCTGCATTCTGCGTTGCTTTTGTAAGCCCCAGCCCACGATGACATTCACCCGACGGAGGAGAGCTTTCCGATACAAAGGGGACTCCGCGTGCACGCGAAACTACGAGCTTGTAACGAGTTGCTCGTCGCGTTGGCGAACGGTGTAACGTCGGCTCCGAGACGTCCACTTTTGCCTGGTGAGATGGGGTTCGTTCGTTGTTCATCGTGAGTGCGCCGCATTATGGAAATCATTTCACCCGTGGAAACGCTCTGCAAAGGCAAAACATTCTCCCGTTCGCCGCTCTTCAATCCCTTTTTACTCGCAGCCTCCAGGTTGTTTCCCTCGTCGTACTCTTCTCACTTTTTCTTGCATTTTTTTTTCTTTCCTTCTTTCCGTGTTTCGCCATTCCCGGTTGATAAAATAAGGAAATCCATATAGCCAGTCTAGGTGGGAAGATTTAATTTAGCATCTTTCTTGTCCACCTTGCGATGTAACAGCCTCCTGATGGCTGTTAAACCTTCGAAATAAAAATAGTGATTCGGCAGTCACGGGATGAGACGGTAACAGGGTCGACGAGCTCTTAACGACATCACACGTGCTCTGGGACGAAGCTGGAAATTGGATTTTCGGCCAATCACGCCGTGTACCCTGTTCAGAGACTCGTTTTTCTTTTGGTCATCCGGTGAGCTTCATAACCGAACTGACTATCTCGTCTCTTTTGCTTACGGAAATTTTTTCCCTATCAAGCCAGTCCCGGAGTGAGCCGACTCGAGAAACAAAAATCGATGACTCGAAATAATACGGCTTGATGTTAATCCGCTGCTTATGATATATCTACACGCTATCTGTCGTGCGCAGTTCACGTCTATTTGACGATCTCACTTGATAACAGTTTCTTTTTTCAAATTCAGCTATATATATATAAAGTATTGTTCCTTTATCTTTGCTTTATTGAGGTAATAAGAGTCTAGTTGCGTTACGTTTTTCAACAAACAATATTTAATCATCGTAAACCGTCTTATCTTCTTGATGTACGATTAGTTGAGATTAGCTCGTCGTTATATACATTATATACAATACTATTACATGTCTGTTAAAAAAGGACAATGAACCTTGTATCGGCATGAATTTGTTGCAACGAGAGAACTGACAATTTTATAGATGCGATATAAAATTACGAAAAAGGTGGCAATGGATTGTAACCACGTTTACAACCACAGTATAAGAATGATCCTTTACGATGAATTTTACTTTGATTTAGATGTTAGTCTAAATTTTTCGGTAGACCTAATTAACCATCGACGTCTAATCTACGTATTTTATCGAAAAAAGTAGTGCTCGCATATAGTTTTGAATACTCGATGCTTCGATTAAGAACCTCGCTATATTATTCGTGGTTGCTATAGCCTGATATACATAAGCTGTGCTGATATACATAAGCCTTATCAGGATAAAAATCAATCATGTAACTTTCATCTGCCATGTTGGATGCCCGGTTGTTGTGCAACGAAAACGACATCGCGTATGAAGAGTGAATCCGCGCTTCTCTCTCTCTTTCTCTCTCTCCGTACATCCGATTGTTTCACAATAACCGCGTTTCCTGATTACGAGTTACGACTACTTTCTTCGTCCAGAGTCACTGCGCCGGATGCACAATGGTGCGAACTGAAAATTACGCGGGCTGTTTGGTAGATTCGTTTCCAGTTTTGAAGACAATGCACGGAGAGAAAACGCACGCGGTGTCAATGACTCAAGACGCTTCTACTGTGCAGCCTCGTTCGTTGCACTCCGCCATGCATCGAACACTGTTTGCTTTTCTAACCTGACTCTTTGTCTTCTCTAACGGCCATCTCATCTGTTTCCTTGACCCTTTTAGAACTAGTGGAATAACACGGCTCAAGGTAACTTTTAGGAAAACTGCTAGGATTTTATAATTTATCTGATATCGCGGAGATTATTCTTTACATCAGCTTTTACATTTCATATTTATATTTCATTTCATACTTATAAAAGTATTTATTTATACGTGGATCTCGCTGTTAATTAGCAATAAATTCTATATTATAAATCCTATAATTAATACCTTTTGTAGCCGCTGTAACATATCGTATTTCAAATATTACGTTTGACCTAATTCGAGTAAAGTACGCTTCTATATCTTAATAAATACAATGGTGGTATATTACACAGTATAGCAACATATTCTGTTTCAAAAATTATACTTAACCTATTTTTCTTCTCATATCTCGATGAAATATTCTCCTTGTTATCTGACTGAAGAGAAAAATCTCAAAGTTCCCTGTTAAAACCAGCAACTCTACTTTTCTACCACTCTTTATCATCGATGTACAGCTTCCGACTCCTGAACGACTCTCTTCACAAACTAACAACATCGTAAGATCGCTATTTGTTACGATATACGTTTCTGGATGATCTCTCGATCGACACTAGCCACAGTTTTGCTAATGAAGCGTCGAGCAGTTGACTACGAGCCAGGCGGGCAGGTGAAACGAGGTATGCGAGAGTGTGTTTAAAATAAAGCCGCGTGTCAGCCGTAAAACCGCACACGGGACATCGAGTGACACGCATCGCGGTGGATTAAGTCGCGTTCGTTTCACGCTCGCGAGCAATCGCGTCTCTCTTTCTCCGGCTCTTTTTTTCCCTCCTCTTTGCCGGTGGAACCGCGATGCAGCACGACCCGCGTGCAGTGGCACTCGTTGCATCGCTTCGACCAGACCTTCAAACCGTGTCCGATTGCGCGTGTCATCGGTCGAGATCGCGGCCCACGCCCGATCACGGGGATGATGGAGTCGTTGAAGACCTGGGAATCTAGAACGTTGGAGAGGCTATCCCTTAGGAAACTCAAAAGGAAGATGTCGAGGTGGTACGTATCTCACTTTGCCGAACGAATTACTCGAATTACGTGCAAATTTCGTTCTCGTGTTGAAGAAACATACGCGTAGTACGAGTAATCTGAATAAATTGTTTTACCTAGCAAAGGCAAACAGTAGAATAATGGGTAAAAGTTGTATAAACGTAAATATAGCAACTTACGTACTTTACAGAAGATTATGCGTGTGTTAGAAATAAGAAGGTTTTCATGTTAAAAGAGAAAGATATTCTATCATAACGCTATAAATACTTGAATTTCTTGAAACTTATAAGATTATACGTAGAAGCGAGTATAAGAGGAAGTAGCATCCAAACAAGATATTAAACAGGTCCTTGGAATTCTCTCTTATAATCATAATGTTAAAAAACGAAAGGATGAGAGAAGATGGGAAAATAGTTTGGCTATTTCTCATGGCGATACGCGTATCGCAATATTCGTATAACGAATGCTCGTTTTCATTTAATGTCAACGAACACTTCCACATACTTAGCTCCATCTAGGCTAGTCCTTGAAGAATGCCATTTTTGTCTACTTGAAATAATAAACGTCTAGAATCGAAAGTAAGAGTAACCCATTTTGTGTACATTCGAGAGGATAAAATACCTTCTCTGTAAATAGTATTTGCAGCATTTGCTTTACGAAATCCATTCAACGCGAACTACCACGAATGAATACGCATCTCAATCATAATTTTACAATACGTAGAAATGAGAATGGTATACGAAGATACGTGTATTGCGTGTGAAAGCAACGGACGAAACATAGCGACCAATCGTTCCATTCATACGAAAGATACAGTATCGCTCATTATCAGTCTCTTGTGTTAGTCTGTCAGCCTCTCTCTTTCTCTATTTCTTAACTAGGAAACAAATGATCGACATCCAACTACTTTATTGTATAAATGGATAACATATTGCGTATGTGGCCCTATTTCAGTTCTGAACGCGTATCTCGTACCCATCTCACGATCTACATGTATTTCAGAGAATTCAGAGACGTCTGCTTCGATCGACGTTACTTGCAGTTATTTTATACATGTAATTAAACTTGCAGCGAAGATAGCCTCGCAAGTATCAACAGTCGCTGCCCTTTCGCGATAAAAAGCTGAACTCGGTCCGTGCAAGGTTGGAGATCATCTGACTCTTGCGAAACAAGAATACCAAAGACACTGACCATGTCGATTATCAGCTTGCCATTTGGCTAATTTCAATTACAAACAATAACGCCTACTGTTCCTGAAATTAGCCACAGATCAATTCGTTTTTACGAAATTACGTCGTAGGCGGCGGTTACAAGTTACGGATGCAACAGGACGAACCCAAATAGTATGGAATGGCTGACGAGCCATTAAGCTCTAGAATCGAACGAGAGTTTCCAGCTGTGGATCGACACTTGGAGACGATGCTTAAAATATTCAGAGAAACTAGTACGAGTAGGTGGGTCGTAAAGAGATCATAGATGTCTCAGAAACGTAAAATCCCAGAGTCCACTGCTTTCACTTAGAACAATTTTACGATTGTATTCGAGTTTGGCCAGTTAAGCTATTAAGCCAAACACATAACAGGTTTTCGCTGTTAACCCAAATCCGTTTTTACGAAGTTGTAAGAACGAGGAGTCTTGAACCGTCTCCATTCTGACTGTACATCGTACAATGTATACAGTGTACACTACTGTACACGCGGATGCTTGTTGGCTCGGAAGATCTCGAGTGTGCTACTTGCGTCTACGCGCTCTCTCGCTTCTTTTTCACGGTGTCTCCGACTTGAGTAGCGTCTCGCGGGTACCTCGAGGAAATCGGTTCAATGGTTTGAAGAGGCGGCAAGGTACTGAATGGCACTCAAACGTTCGCCTGGCTTCACGTGAATTACATAATGCTTACGCATTGATTGCGTCCCGTTAATCACGACCGGATCTCCGTGTCGACGCTCTTTCCCTTTTTTGTTTCGTCATCCTTTTGATTGCAATTTCGCTCGTCTCTGGCTTCAACGTCCATTCTGCCATGAATACGATCGAGTGTGAAACCTTCTGCAGATTCTTTTCTTCCTTTTCCCGCAAGACTTTCCATTGAACGAAAGTTGATTAAAATTGTGTGCTATACGCTACGTGCTGAATAGGAGAGTGCAAGGTGTGGCTGTCACGGAAATAATAACGCTTCTGCAGTTTGCAGACCGATGCGATTCCTTCCACGATGCACGTGTTCGCGTTTTACACGTGCTTGGGCAAACATAGAGGCACGTGGAATTAGATGAACTCGCGTTATTCGATCGGTATCTTATTTCACGGCGCTTCTCGTACCCGCCGTACGTCCCAAAAAAGAAAAGAATAGCGAAAAGTTCCGTGGAGGGACGAGGGAAAAGTTTCTGCGAGAAAGTTTTCGTCGCCACCCCTTGTTCGTCCCATCGAGTTCCCTTCTTTCTGCGAATCGTGAATACTATGGTATTTTTGAGGTAGATCTGGAAGAGAGAAATAATTTACAAGATATTATTGGGGAAAGTCATATCTCAGTGAATACTTTAACGGCGAAGTTATCTCATACTGTGCCTCAAAACGACAGAATATAAAAGATTTTGGAATTATTACTAGAACATGAAAGGGGATGAATCTACATGTAAAATAAGCTGAATATGAAGAGTGGCATTCTATCATATGAAATCCTATTTTCGATCTGTCGAGAATTAGTACATTTGCATTGTGATATCCATATTGCTGTTCGAATTTATTACATTAGGCAGCGAGGGCGAACAACGAAGTAAAAGTACCTTTTTCGCTGAAGAATTTTCATTTATTAATATGAAAACCGTAACATATCGCGTAATTCCGTGATTAATTTTATTATTCAAGATTTGCAACCAACAACTTTTTTATTTACAGTTGCTCCAAAAATAACGTGCAAATTATAAAATAATCTAAATGGAACAGAGGGTGTAGTTGATCTTCCCCAAATGATTAAATAGTTTAAAGTGCATATTTCCAGTGACTTTCATTGTAATTTTCCCACATTTAGATTTATAGGTACGAGGGAATCGCATTAATAATTCGTTTATTCGCGACGACCAATAATTCGGTTTTCATCTGTGTGTAACACTTCCACGTTAATACCAGAACTACCAGCGTGCCGATGATCCGATCAAGTCGTATTTTCATGGAAATTTTATAGATTTTTATGATTCTTCGTCTTTTTAAAATATACAAACGAAAGCTTATATTTTTTATTGCGTTCTAAGCTTCGTCCTATTCCCAGCACTTTAATTCCTTTGAAACAAGTTTTATACTTCGGGCGTTAGTAACTCTAGTGTTAAATCGCATCCGGACCACGCCTTTTCCCTCGCATCGCAACAAAAGACGTCAGCATTCACGGAGAAAGGAGACAGAGAGTCGGTTTTAACGATTTTCTCCGAATGTCCGTGTCTGCTCCGTGTAGCCGATGAATCTTTAATTCCCCGTTATCGATCGCCCCTGTATGTCCGTCTTCCGCGTGATTCCCCAGCGTTCGCCGAGCGCGGTGACGTTTTAATCGAGCCTCACCGATGATACTCCATCCTGCTGTCGAGGAAAATTAAGAGGGACCCGCCATTGCAGAGACATCCGGACACCGCGAACGCGACGTTGAATACGGTTTATGAGCGTGGCGATTTTAATTAAGTAGCTTAGCGGCGCGAGCCTCATGCCTTCTCCGTTGTTTCTGCGTCGTCGGCCTCGACGCTTCTTTAATCTCGCGAACGTCCAGCGAGTACTACGGGAGAGTACCATCTTCGATCTATGAATTATTCAGGGAATAAATTATTCATGGACGTAGGAACGTAGTTATGTGGCCGCGTTTCGCCAGACGTGTGATCGCCTGGAAAAACAGGTGACTTCAGACCACGTCCCCGTCGGGTCAATGGTTTGACGTTAATGAGAACCGCGGATGACAAACTGCTCGAGTAGAAGGGAGCATCGAAGGGAATTTGAATTGCCGCAGGGACGTTTGAATTTTTTACAGTTACTCTGATTTATGCTGTCGTCCATAAGTCTCCGGACGCTTGGTATACTTAGAGCAGGCATCAATGAATATTGTAATTATAGAATGAAGTTGATATCTGGTAATCATACTATTACAGTCGAACCTTGGTAATTCGAGTCTCTGTAATTTGAAATAATATTTTAATATCGATATAGTAACAATACTATAATACGAATCCTTCGTTTGAAATAATACTACAATTTTGTTCCTTCTCTTTTATTTTCCCCACTGTGAAAATCTTTACAAAATCGCCTCCATAAGTGAAATTCGAACAAGTCTAACCTTCGCAGATCGAACTGTATCTCTACATCGTTGTCTCTACAGCTTGAAATAATAATGATAAATGATAAATCGTATCTTAACTTACCATCTGACCTACCACAGTCAACCTACGTATACTCGCTATACTTTTAGCCCTCTCGCACAAACTATACGTATAACACAAATAATCATTTATTTTTGTAATTGAATAATTCATCTGTAAAAGTTGAATTTGTCTTTCCTCGAAGCTCTGCGATCCGAAAAATGTTAGACCTTGTACAGATCCTCTTTAAATCACTCCCGTTTGTTAACATTGACCTTAGCAGGACTTTATCTTGATGTAAATTCTCATACTATCTGATTAATCAATTTCTCGATTTTTGTTAATTATAAGAATTTTCATAGAGATAGACGAACAGAAGAAATAACAATGAATGTACGATTTTAGATGAAATTTTGAAAGCGGTCGTTTGAAAGCTGGTAAGGTTAGTGTTAAACCACCGATACTTGAAAACTTCGATGAGACAATGCCTGCACGACCAAAGAATTTAACTCTTTCTTTAAAATTGGCAAATGTCAGAAAATCAGTTACAAATTAGCATGTGATTTATGAAGTAGAATGTATTTTATATTTAAACTGCGGGGGATCGTGAAAGGTTGGCAAACGCGACGATTATGTAATTCTGCGATTGTCTGGAACAGCTCGAACGAAGGCTATTCTTTTCTGTTTGAAATTGCAGTCAGGATCTGCTGACGGTATGCAGAGAACTGAATCTGGAGAATTCGGTGGAGGAGTTAATGAGAGAATTGGGGGCGGACGAGCACGGTCGCATTTCCTATCAAGAGTTCCTCAGGTGTCGCTTGGCTCTTCGACCGGAGATCGAGGCTCTCAGGTCTGGCAAGCACAGAACTAGTCCTCATCATACGCACACGCCGGAATACTTACCGACTAGCAGCGACAACAGTCTCGGTAAGCTCTTTCCTTTTTCGTTCTTTTCGTAAGTGGCAGGCATTTTCGCAGAGAGTAAATTTGAGAGATATTCGTTGTTGGTATTTCAAAGATAAAAGAAAGATAATTACGGTTATATCGTTTTATGCGTTTAGCGTTAATCGGGCAACGATGGAATTCTTTTCTTATTTTCGTGGATTCTGCAATTTTTTGATGTGAATTTATATCTCGTTTTACGTGCAATATTGCTTCATACGGAGTGTGCCAAGAATCGTGGTACAACCGGACAGGTGGTAATCCTGCGTGCAAAAATAAGTCGAAGAATAAGAACATTTTTTCATTTGAAGCTTCGATTTCGAAAAAAGTGAGTTTGACAATCAAACGTGGACAGTATCGCGATTCTTTCTACTTTCCTTTCTTCTGTATTTAATTTGGTCGGTTTTATAAATAAGGATAAAATTAATACTTTTTAAGAATCACTTCATTAATCACGAAGCAAATCTTTAAAGTGCAGGCACCCACGGAAACAGAAGTTTCATAATTCGAAACTTCCAGTATTAGTACACGCGTAACTAACGAGTTTTCAGACTCATCTTCTTCGACTTATTTTTCCATGTGGAACATCGCTCGGCCGGTTATACCAGAATTTTTAAAACACCCTATATATGTGTAATATTTCAAAACCTGTCAGCATCTTTCGCACATTCGCCTCGTCGATCTCGGATAAACACAAATCTGAATCAATTTGGACAGCCGGTTCCATCCACGTTCTTCCAATAGAACATCCGATTTTGGTCTACTAAATTTCCTATTTTCAGCCGAGATTTTGATTTTACGACGTTGAACGCACAGATGATACGCTATTTCACTTATGTTCAGGTACCGTATCTGGACGGCATGAACGCTGGGAATTCGATAGCGGAGCACGCGATCTCTCGCCGGAACCCCATACTCTACAGAAACTAGTGGAAGCTGCCGCAGGGGGGACTGGAAACATGCTAGACTTGGCAAACAAGGTGAGCTCGTACGATTAAAACACGCTCTTATCTACTTTGTCTTACCAAATGCGAACGTTTGAAATTATTTTATCGAGTTCAAAATTCACTTATCGGCGCTACGGCTTAATCTACGTTTAAAGTACAATTACAAAAAGGTAACCAAACTAGAAAAATATAATGTACTGAATAATTCAGTGTTCTCGCAGTGTACTTAGGTATTTTGTAACGAATTTCTATTAAATTACGACAAACACCATAATATGGTGAAAAGTAATTTCTATTTGCTGTTTGTCGGTTGTTAAACGGTAATCGATTTTCTTGAATTAATTACGAAGATGGAAACGATAGAGAATTTTACCTTGGTATACGATACACAGTTTTACAGAGGTTGCTTACGCGCGTTAAACATTTCTAGAAGTATCCGAATACTTTCCTGAGCAATTGCATATATCGAGCAATAAATTTCTTTATTTTTCATTGATGTACCTATAGATTGCCAAAGATGTTACGAGAATAATTGTTGGAAAAACGTGAAGATGAGAATTCATAAAGAAATAGCTCTTGATTAGATAGATTTTATATGAAAATAACACCTTGCACTTGCAGAAAAATACAGCGTGCAATATTTGATTACTGTGATGTATTCGTCGGAGCATTATTTCTATTTCGTTCGAAAATCCAGTGTAACCATAGCCTAATGTTGATGTCTGAAATGTCTGCTTCTCTCCATCGCCATTACTCAGCCGTGGAGAGTGAAACGTGCGAAAACGAAAGGAAAGATTTCAAAGGAACTGCAGCTTTATAGAGCCGTAGCGCGAAATTGCCAAGTGCGAATTACCCCTCGTAGACCGGCAAATAAGTTTTCTCGGCAGAAAAACGCTGCTGCTTTCAGTTTCTTCCCTCGCCCGTCTATGGATCCTCTTGTTCTTAACCGGCCACGTTGGTACGTCTTTACCTCGATCCCACGAACCACGGGAATTTCCTCACCAGGTGCAATTAACGACGTTTCAAATGCCACTCGAACGTGATCCGCCATTATATAACGACAGATTGCACGATCCTCGTCGCCTGTCCCCTTATCCCCCTGGGATAAGTTTGGCGAATATCTCGACTCGTTAAAATTGTTCCAGTTTCCAGAGAATCGATAACTTGGACGCTATAGCGCAGTCGTTCTTTTAATGTCACGTGATTCTAACCTCATCATTGTTTTTTACCCATACGTAAATAAAAAAACCAATGCTGGATTTGTTAATTCCAAAAGTGATGATTCTTATAACTCTTATACATAATGGGACTAATTAGTGGCTGGAAAAATACATAGAATTACGTGTAATATTATGGACTATGATATTAGGTTGTCCTAAAGGTTTCTTTCGTTTTATGAGGAAATAATAGATGCATTACATTTTTCGTTTTATATTATTTTATATTGTTCTATTATTGTAAAATGAATCATACGTAATTGGATAAAATAATATAAAACAAAAAATGTTGTGCATCTACTGTTTCCTTATAAAAAGAAAGAAACTTTTAGGGCAACCTTTTTATGAAATCACGTGTGCTTAAAATGTTAATTTTAAAACGACATATCGTACGCACTAACTTGATATTCGGCAAGATACTACTTTTATGCAGATACGTTGCCCTTAAATTTTTCTTAACTTTGCTTACAACTGACTAAATAGAGAAATAAGTGTCATAGTACAGTAGTAAAGCGGAAACTGGAAGCCACTCAAAGCCGAGAGTCAAGAATTAAACAAATAATAAATAAATTAGAATCGATTAGAACAATCTAATATTTAGAATGTTCGTACCTGAATTATGGATTTTTCTGAACTCGCGCATGTTAGTTGGAAACTAGGCTCGAAAAGAATTCCGGCAAAGAGGGTAGAGGATCGCGTCGTAGGATAAAAGGCGAATAAAAATCGGTCGAATTCCAAAGCGGTGAAGAATTATCGTGGACCGTCGCGGCCGTAGGAAGGAAACGATAAACGGGGGAGAAGGAAAGCGCGGAGAATGGCATACGGCATTTACTGCCTATAAATAACCGTTATTACATAGTACATTACCACACCGAAAATGCGAGAAAGCAAGAGCAAACGTTTAGCCAGCTGCGCTTGCGGAGGTGAGACCGCGAGACCCGAGGCAAAGCAACCTGAAGTGCGTACTTTGCCGGGCGAAGAAAGGGATCTCTTTCGACTGGGCGAGCCAATGGAATAAGGTTAAAATGCAGTCAGCCAGCCAGTGGCTACGAGATGTGGTTCTAACGACCGTCCGTGCTTTCAAATTACCTCGAAGCCAAGTCCAACCAGGCCGTTATCAGAAATTTTGGCTTTCTACAACACTTTGTTGTATCGTATTCGTCTTACAACTGACTAAATAGAGAAATAAGTGTCATAGTGTAAATGTAGTAAAAGTGCAGAAGGAAAATGGTATTGGTTCATATCGTAGAGATGATGTACAGTAGTAAAGCGGAAACTGGAAGCCACTCAAAGCCGAGAGTCAAGAATTAAACAAATAATAAATAAATTAGAATCGATTAGAATAATCTAATATTTAGAATGTTTGTACCTGAATTATGGATTTTTCTGAACTCGCGCATGTTAGTTGGAAACTAGGCTCGATATTTCGTAATCACAACAAGAGCATTCAGATCGAATACTTTTTTAGTGTTATTCGCAGTGAAATATAAAAAGTATTCGTGTAATTAATTCTACAACAACTTCGTTTGTCTTTGATATCTCATGATCATGCTAGCAGTTTGAATGGCTTTTGAATATCATTTACAGCGAAGGACAAACGTATTCGTACAATTAGTCCTGCGATATCTCATCTCCAGAACAGCAAGAGCTAATTAACCTTCTTCGATGGTAAGAACAATTTAATTAGGAGATAAGCAAATCTTGAACAGCTGGCCGGCGAATGGTTTGAAACATCCGCAGGATCGCTGTTCCTGCAAGGTCCACGGAAGTACGGTCTGGCCATCGAAAGTAGACGTTCGTACGGCTAGTTTGGATTATTTCTGCGGCTGAACATTATCTTCTCTTGCCAAGAATTTGCATGACTACGCGAATAAGAGTCAAGTTCGTCCCGGTCGTAAAAGTCTGTCTTCTTTTGCCGCAAGGAATTCCAATTTTCGTCGACTGTTCGAGCGCGTGGCTCGCCTATGGGCGATGATCTCGTTAGCTGTTAGCCCGTTACCGAGCCAGAATTTCCATGGAAATAGAACACTGGTCGCAGAGGTGTCAACGTTGTCGGATAAACGTAATGCTGTCGTTAATTCCGTCCCCTATCTGACGGAGATCGTACGATTCGCGTGGAAACACGTAACAACGCGATCGCAGTCCTGGCGGAAATTAATTCGCGTACTCGTCCTTCGGGCGATTTCGCCGCGAACATACTAATTCGAGTTATTTGAATCGAGATATGGGAACCATAGTGAGGAGTTTGCGTTGCAGAGAATTTCATACGCATCGTTTCAACTGGTGAATAAATTTTACTTCGTCGACCAACGTCGATCATGGATCGTGTCAATAACTTGCTAAGTGTGTGTATATTTACTCAGTGAATACAGCGAGCCTTTTATGATGACGAAAGTGGAAGTTTCACTAAATCTATTGGACGATTTATTTTACTTTGGATATTATATGTATCTGCATATTTGTGTAATTTATTATACTATATTTTAAATATTTTATATATACGTATTTGTAATTTGTATTTTGTACATTTTTCCCTAAAATTGTTCATAAATGTATAAACATCCGCGGTCTTACGATGATAATGACATTCGATCCGAAGGAAGCGAAGATTCGGCACTGATGCTTTACACGTTGAAATCTGCATTGTGCAAGGCGTTATAGCATGTGTAGACTGCTTATAAGACGCGGGTACGCATGGTAGCGGGAACTATCCAAAGAATCTGCAACGCGTGCTGAAGATATATTTGCCAGGAGGTCGTTCAACCGGAGTTCGCCAACGTTTATCCTGAACCTGCCGATAGCACATTACGGGACGCGTATCGATTTTACGTAAATCAGTGATATAACGTTGCCGGCTACCCTTAATGGGATGTCGTTAGAATTACTTGAGAAATCGAAATGCTAAAAGCAAAGTGACACGATGTAACGATTTCTAGACTTCTCTCTTTTAGGATTCTGTTCTGCGTAGCAGCGAATGTTCGTCACGGGCTTCATTCACGTAGCAATATTCCACAGACTCGGTTTGCCAGACAGACAAACCTCGCCCACAGCGAAACTTGCGGTAAACTACGAAATGCACTTTACCGTCTTGGCGCTAACAAACGACATGGAAGTCCGCAGTTTCCGTCAAGCTTTAACTCCCGACTGAATCTCCGGCTGCTCTTTTCCTTCTGACGTATTCTACCCGCGGCGTACACCAAAGTTCGCACCAGTAGAAAGCCACCGTGCGGAATCGATCTCAAGAACTCCGCAAAATCTTATCTTCGAGGACACTTTGTCGCGCTTGGCAGCGCGTGTCGCGAACCTTCCGCTTAATTATTCAGGAATTTTCCTTGACTTATGGGAAACCATCCGGACTGACCTACTTCTGCTACGTTTTACCGATTCCTCTTCTAGAAGAACTTGCAACTCTTTGTTCGTCGCCTCTATGATTTTCAACTTGTATTTCCGAATGACACTGCGTGGCTGAGCAACGCGAAACTTGATGCATTGCGGAGAGAAGTGAATATAAAGTACGAAATCTCGGCTTAAAATTCAGGCGTTTGGAACACATAGATTTCCGCTGTTGCTGAATGCTCCGTTTAGCAGTTAATACTCGAATGATATCGCGTTGGATTATAGATGAGTGCAGTAATTTATGTCGGATTACGAAAATTTAGAGTATTTCATTTTATCTTGTATTCTACCTTCTCCGTGGTAAAGATAAAAATTATTTATTACGCTCCATTTGTATTATGTACGTTATATTACACGTTATATTTCTCCAGCTAAAAGATTAGATTTTCTGAACTTTCTGTCATTGGGAAAAAGATTGCATTGCTAGAATTGCAATCGATGTTACCATGTACCTGCGTTCCTTTCCTCTACACGAGAATGTAGCTTCGAAATGTTTTCTACACATATAATACTCGCGCTTAAAAACATCGTCCCGCTGGAAGGACCAGACAGTCACATAAAATTTTCTTTTAATACATCGTAAAAGAAGTTTACCACGCTGATTTTTTTCTCAGAATTTTTTCATTATGCCTTCATCTAGATAAGAAAATCTTCCGTACACGTCCTTATTAAGCAGGCTGGATAAAACTACTGTACGGTAGCTGGATCTCGAGGAAGGAACTTTGCAACATTTTTCATGTTCTCGTTTAGCATGGTCGCCGGTGCAGTTACAGTATGTGAACTATGCGGACCCGTATGATTCCAGATAAGCCGAACATGGCTTATTACAGATACGACAGATTGAATTAAGCAGCACGATTATGGTATGCTTTGTATCCGTTATCGCTGGTCCACGATACATAGAACAGGACAAGGATTTGACCAGGAACAATAGCTTATCAAACGTGTAATCTTATATCGTACGGGTATCGTCTCGGCAAAGCTGATAACTTTCACGAAACGCTATTGGGGTCATTGATCGATAACTCTCCCGAGGAGTGTCCCCTGTTGTCTTTCCATAGGGAGGAACCTCGATGTCGTTCATGCCTCTTACCGCGAGCAATTGTTTTGTTCTCATGGCCAAACTTCCCATTGAAATTCCTCCGATCCGTCCACCGATTTCTCAGAAATCTCCATGAATTTTGAAGTGCTACTTTGCATTTTCTGTGTTAAACCACTCTTCTAAATTCGAAGTTCTAAAACAATGGCGATATTCACCCTTAACCGTGTTGTATTCTTCCTGCGTCACTTTCCACCCAATTGCTTTTTTCCGACTTTAAAATAAACTTAGAAAGTATCTTAAGCTTATTGGTATACATGATCTTTTATTTCAAATATTTCTTGACGATGTTAAGTATATTCCGTTCGCTGAAGTGAGAGCGAGATTGAAATATAAAGATTTAAGGATCGCGAACAGTTTGAGAGATGATCGTGACGCTTAGAACAACGTTGTTGCGAAAATGAACATTTTCAAGCGCGACTAATCAACGTAGATCTTAAACAAACCGAGGCAAGCTCAGACATTTCGAGCTCGACTGACAATCAGATTTGTTTCAACAATTAAATATTCGTACAAAATGCAATTTAACATAAAGGCGCAGCCTTATTGATATTCGCAAACAGTTGGCCGTCTGCTCGTAACCTCTTTGCGTACCGTTGGCAAATATGTTCGTGGTACAGTCACATTTATCAGAAAATCCAATGAAACTCCATTTACCCGAACTTATCAGGAGACAAGCGCTTTATATGCATAATTGGATCTCTGCAAATTTCCCTGTTACCTACTATTTTTCGTTCGCATAATAGGAGCTCACATTCACATGAGTGAATTCAACCATTAAATTTCAGTTAATCGGACATTAATTAAAATTTCGTTCCACTAAACGAACTTCGACTGCACTCGCCGTTCGAATACGCAAAACTGCACGTGAAGCCAGCAATTTCTCCGACTCATCTGCACGCGATCTTCCACGTCACGCGCAAATCAATTTGCAATATTTACACGACCTAAACGGTATCGATCGGTCAAATGGCTCAGTCAGATTGCAGAAGGGCAACCCGTTTCCCTCCTCTGCTGCTATAGGTCGTCATCGCGGCAGGCAGTATGCGATCGCCAATAAAAATCCGTCTGATTTCATCGAGCTAGAGATATCCAATGTCGTGTACGAGCTTTCCTGTTTGGTTCGTGGGTGGAGCACGCGTAGCGAAGCTTTAGGTGTTCTCCAATTCTTTCTTGCTTAGGTTCTTCCAGGAAAGACAGAAAGATCGTTACTTTCCATCGCCCAGGCTGGTTTTCTTCCCCGGATATTTACTTCCGGCCTGTCTTCTGTCTCGAGAATTTCATCCCAGCAAGCCAGCCAGTGTGTGTTAAAGGCTCGAGACGAATTCTTCGGGACGGCATCGCGACGCAATAAACGCTGGAAGGCATCTTGCCACGCAGACGACGATATATCGACGCACGCGCGAAACTACCCCGGCCGTCCTCACAATTAACGGGAATCTTATTTCTTTATTAACGCGTCGTATACTCTGTTGTTTACTGGCGTTCCGCTTTTATAGGCGCGCCTCTACACCTATACCGCGCCGGTTTACCTCGTAAATTCACTTTTCCCAAGGACGTTCCTTGGTTTCAGCGAACGGACAGAGAAATTTGACGCAGTGATCTTTTGATTTACGTCGACTGGCATAGTGATTTGTTACCCACGTTTCGTTACGTTGTTTTTAAACTAAATAAATTGACGCTCAACAATGTGAATGATTTAGATAACATCGTCAGAAAGAAGCGCGCGAATACAATACAATATTTTACAAGAATTAGACTCGCGATTATTATTTGTAAATATTACTTGAATCAATGTTGCGAGGTAACATTATGCAGGATCCGACTTGTTGAGTTCCAAAAGAAATAGGTCATTCTGAATGAAAAATAATGTCATATATACTGTGGGTTTTGGTTCACCTGTTTTCTTTATTTATTTCAACAAGATAGATTCTAAATTGTCATAATTAGCGTAGAGTGATAATTTTTTCATTTATCTCTTATCTTTCTTTTACTCGTACATGCTACAGGAGGTGTGTTCAATACGACGACCTTCCTACTGTAAACACGAATCTATTCTATTCAAAGTTTTCAGGATCGTTGCCAGTTCGTTCTTGTAGTTTCATTTCTGATACTGTCACTTGCATTGTGTTTCTATTGCTTGCAATGTCATATCGGCGTATTCTACGGTAGAAAATTTATATGGCATCGTGAATAGAAACTGAATCACTGAACTGAAATTGACAGCTTGAAACCAAGAGTCGGACGTCGGACTGATGTAAGTATTGTAAACATTCTGCTGCTTCCCCTTGCCTTATGTTTTGTGCCACGATTGAGCAAGGTAAACAACAATTACCTCGAAAACGAATCAAACAAGACCCATAGTGTATATGAGCTTTTTTTCAGAATGACTTATCAAACATACCGGTAAAGTTATCCGGCTTCTTCCTGGAACGCTCTGTTTATTCATTTGATTACTATGGAGTTTTATTTAGAATTTAGCGTGCTCTAACGTTGTAAATATCGTTATAATTTTACATTAAAATAACTCATGACTAATCTCCAATTAAATCGAATTTATCGTACAGCGATACAATTTTCAGAAAATTACGAAAAAAATTTCGTAAAATTTCTTTAAACGCATATCAATATCGAGCCATAGAAAATGGAATTTAAATCTATTATCCTCACGAGCAGTTTGGATCAAGCGGAAAGTAAACGTTTCTTTTCTGTCTCCCTGCAACTGGCGGAGGACAGCGTTAATTGAGAAATTAGCGAAGTTAATTAAGAAGCCACACCCGGTCTATCCTAATTGCACTAATACTATACCTATCCTAACCCAGACAGCTAGCCCCTTTTTTCCTTAATTCGAACCATTCCCCGCCGAGAATTTCCGCAATCTCGCGAACCTCCGCCCGCGATTTGCATATCTTTGCGAAGTTTTCTGTTCTAGAAATCTGAATCGATGTTCGTTCTTGCTCGTTTCCATTCTATTTTATCGGTCTGCTGAAACTTCACGACTAAAATCCCAATCTTCCCAACGAGCAAGGACGATTCATTTCCCAATGGAACGATGAACCGTTACTCGGATTGTTTAGTAGGCCCGATAGGTGGACAAATATTACGAACTGGCAAACAGGTGTGGCGTACGCCATTAAAGGACAGTTGTCGTGCACAAATACTCACGGCAAGATATTTACAGAACCGAGAAAAGTTTAGGAAATTTTGGATTATTGGTGGGAAAGTTAATATTAGTTTTTGATAAATACTAAGAAGGTCAACTTCAAAATGGTCATGCGATAGCGGGTATAGTAAAGTTTAAAGTTACTAAGTCATCTGTTCGTGTACATTCTGACACATGACACTGACAGTTTTTGTACAAATTTCTTCCATCATGTTGCTGACAGTCATCTATTCTGGAATATACATATATTACTAGACCGTGGATATTTCTGCGAATTCATATTTCTGTGAATATGTATTATTTATAAGATGGAACCTGAGCAAACAATTGTTTTATCTGTTAAATATCGTAAACTTCGGATAGTACATATATATTTCTTTTTCCACATACTGTGTCATACTATGCATTTTTGCATTTTGGCATCTGATAAGTGCAAAAGCTCGCAGCCTACATGCAATATCTATTCGCTACTCTTGTCACGTACAATTCCGTTTTATAAAATTCTGGTATTTTTATATCACTTTTTGTATCCACGACAAATGGAAGTTTAAAAATTGTTGCACTATGAATTTTAGTATCTTTCGTACTATACTAATATTACATATCGTATTGGTAACAGTCATTTTATCTATCGTATATATTATATTTCTTCGTTGCTCTTATCAAATATAAATCCATTTTCCGACATTCTAGTGTTTTTATATTCCTTATTTTATAAACTTTCTTTTGTCGCGTACTCTATATTTACACTTCCGTTTGTCGTCTACTGTATCACAGTTTGAAATTGCAGGGATCGTTTATCACGTGGATCTCGACGTCTCTCGCAATTAGAGAGTCCAGCGAAATTCTCGTGATCTTACCTGTCTTCCGTAATCGCTGCAATATCACGTCGCGTTCCTTCGTAATCATGTCAGATACAAGTTCCACATCGTTTGCCTTTAAACGGCGATCGTTCGCAACCAGAGGATCACTCTTAATGGAATCGTTTGGACCCGATCCCGTCCCTGTTTCTATTAATCGGGCAGAGTCATTAGTCGACAGACACGCCGGTGATTTTCACACTTCCTGGCAATAAATAATCCGGCGTCAATGGCGCGGAGTGCCGCACAATAAACGATGGCGGTTTCGCTATCGATAAGAAGGTCCGTAAAGGTCCTCGAACAGTCGTAAATTGTCCCGCCCATGAATCGTAAAGCTCCATAAAGCGTATAAATCACGCGGCACTCGCATTATAAAGCGTTTCGAATACGCGATCCACCGATGGTGTTACGATGTTTCGTGCAATTAAAACTGCTGCTCATGTTGACGATGGATCGCGTCCGTTTCGATACGCCGGGAATTGACTTCGCCACCCGGAATGCCGATAAGACGAATGGAAAGGCACGCTCTCACGTGGGACGTAATAACCCACGCGGCGACTTGCCTCAAACACGCAGTACAAAGATATTCGAACACTCGTGCAAACCTTTTATGAATATTCCGTTTGTGTTACGCGAAACATTTTGGAATTTCATTAGCGGCGTAACGAGACTCGACCATCGTTGTTATTATATTTTTGTACGTTTACGTTCCCCATAAACGGATAATCATCGTCAATTTATTCTCGACTGAACTCGACTGCATAAGATTAGACGTTTTAATCATTTATCCCTCGTTCGTCCCCTCTGGGTCGAGTAACTTACACGACGACTTGCTTCAAACAATACAGTTGCTCACGAACGTGTTCGAACACTTGTAGAAAGCCCTTATGAATAATTTCTGTGTATTATGGCTTCTACATTTTGGAGTTTCATCATCGCTTTGCATGAAACTCGACTGTGCAGATTATTACATTTTTCCATATCTACGTTTTCCATGAACCTATGAACATATTCGATCTACAGTGGTCACGAAAAGTATTTGACACCGTTGTATTTATTATGGCGTTTATATGCTAATAAGTTAAGTTCAAGTATATTAATTTTCGTATCATTCGTTGATGATTTCATACAACTATAAAAATGTACTACTATGAAAATGAAATATAGAGCCAGATAAAAGGAGCGTTTCTTCGTAGTCGGCGTATTTATGGCTAAACTCGACCGTATAAAATTCATCGTTTTAGTCGTTTATCCTCTGCGTTGCTGAAACACATAAAGGAGAGCCTACAAACATCCCGTCACGAACTTGTTGTACGACCTGATACTTCTTAGTATTTGGTTCAAGGAAACTCTAGCCTTCCATTTCCTTCCCACCTCCCTATATCTGCACGACCGTTTCATCGATTATGCTCGATCGATGTAGCCCGTAAACCATGCACCACGAGATAAGACACAGCAAGAAAGCTTGGTCCCTCGGCCTTGAACAAAGCATCCTGTCACACTTATAGACAGATCGGAAGGGGATGGAACAGATCGTGGCGGGCGATATCCGGCTCTTCTCGTGCGCTCTGCTTCGATTGTACTCGACAAGGGGGTGGCGAGTACAGGCTACTTACTTTTTATCGGCTGCAATAACCGCGGCGTGAAGTATCGGGCTGTGTAACGCGACAATTGGAGCAAGCGAGACGACCAGAATCGGAGCTTTCGGTGCAACGAGCCGTAAGATCGGCGAGGCTCGGCGTAGCTCGGACGCCCTCGGCTGTGGCTTGGTGAAATGCGCCAAGGGTGTGGGAGAATCGGTGGCTCAGTCCGTCACCGTGCGTTCCGCCTAGCGTAGTGGCCGGTCGCCGCTCCGAGCAACCGATTTTGCGTGCGCTACCGATCCTCTTCGTTTTCTTCATCGACGCGCGTGTCTTCGTCGATCATGTTCGTTCTCGTGTGATACTGGTGCAGTGACCTATTTCCGATTCTTTCGCAGCTGCATTGGAGAACCGTACAAGTAGCGATCGGTAGGGTTGTACTTACGGGTAAATGAGAATTGTACTCGAGGAATATTCTCTTTACCCACTTGCACGATACGAATAACTTATGAAAAATGTTTACGAATATTTGGAGATAGAGTCACGATTTACGGTTTGGTATTAACACTTTGTTGCCGGCCAACGTAGAAATACGTTTTTCGTTTACAAATACGGATTTGTATCACCCCTCGTTTGCCCCTGTTAATATTCGACTATATAGTGTTAGGGTATCTGATCGAGTTTAGCTCGATCGTTAACGTAGAATTGTTAGGATCGAGTAGATCGGCAAAGGTAAATAATTTAGTCTGCGGCAACTGCCCGTTGCCGTTGACGCCGATCTATGCGAAAAATAGTAGCAAGATATCGGATCTGCATCGTATCTAGTTTTATACTAAAGGCATATAGTTCAGGTAATATACCCGGCTGAGTTATAATGATGTAACGATTCAATGTAACAGTCTGATCGTTCCAAATTACCAAAATTATCTGCTTTTAATATAAATCTAAATACTGCAGATGTACCTAATATTGTAGCACCTTTTGGCTAAGCTACTATTGTTGCATACTGTAGTATCTACCGTACATCTAAATACTACTTTGCTCTGGTCACAACAATTAAATTACTTAAATTAACCGCGTTTAGAGATAGATTTAATAGGTCATAATTGGTCAATAGGTGTTAATAATTAGATGTTGCAAATATGCTGCTGTATTTTGTGGCTATTTTGCGCAAAGGTCGATGACGATCGTAGCCGCGATTGTTGAGGCTGGCGCAGGCTAAGTCTTCGTTTATGTAGAGCGCAGCGAAGACGGCCGACCTCGTGAGGACAATCGATGCAAAAGCAATTACGCCGCTAACGTGAATTGCACTGCGGTATACTTCGCGTTATCTTCCATGCACCGTATATTCTGTCTCGGAGTGGTCCTCTTCATCCCTGTTTACCTCCCCCAACGATATACCAATATATGCATGTACATGTACGAAATTCTTTCTTCAATACGCCGCATAATAGGAAGCTAAAGCTGTTTATCGATACAGAACTGCCTATCGATTCAACCACAATTGGTTTCATTTCTACTTTTTCTGGGTTACGTGCGATTTACGCGTATCGTTTATATTCCACTGTGGTTCGAACTCGATGCAGTTCGATGTTATCTATCAGGACAACGAGTGATCGATGCTTCTTATCGTTGGTTTGTTACATCGTGTCGCAAGCTATTAGTATGGTCACGCCAGTGAGTGTAGAAAATGGGTTGGTCGCTCTTCTAGGTTTCCTTAGCGGATTGTAATTAGGATGAAGGATGAGCGAAAGACGAAGACGGGAATTGAAAGTAATCAAGTCGCGTCAGGGACTCGAGTTTATCGTAACAAGCGGTCTTCTTTATTCCAGCAACGCTGTTTCCCTCGCGAGCCTCTAAGGAGAATCTATACAGGATGTTCCGTATAATTATAGGATGAATAATCGGCAAGAGGGTGGTTCTACGTGACAAATTAAATAGAAAATATGGAATAAAATTTCCTCTTAAAAATCTTATTCTATGTTGCTCGTATTTTTTCGCGCAAAAGATCATCACCCACGGCTGATTATTACTGGGAAGGTCTGTGTAGTTAATGCACAAACGTTTCCTTCGGTATTCTAGATTTTAGACTTTCGCGATAGCTTAGGCGACATATTTGTGGCCTCTCGGGTTTCCATCGTATTTTTAATAATACATTGCGCTCTGTTCCAACGTGTCGTAAATATTCCAGTTCGTGTCTTCAGGGCAAACCTGAAAAAAGAACAAAACAAAGCGTAACGTATTAATAAGAATACGATTGAAACCCGAAGTATCAGAAATACGTTTTCTTCCGTAGTACAAAGGATTATTTACGATCCGCAATGGTATCCAAGCTGGCTTTTTTTTGAGCTCTCCCATACCATGTAGATTCGTCACGTGGCCAATTGATCGATTTAATAAGACGATACGGCAGCGAACCGTTAACGGTGTACTTGGCTAATGAAAACCGGGTCATTATTCACCGATCACCGGTTTACCTTAACGGGTGACAATTTACATTAGCTAATGGACCGATTTACGGTCAGCCCCATGACGTATCGACGCGCAGTCCGCATCGCAAAATCGGAGGGAATCGCGTAAATTTCGAGGACGTGTCGTAGTTGATATCGATTGGTTGGGAACGAACGTGGGTCCGGACGGTACATCATCCGCTAACGAGATCCACGAACGGCGAAAAAACCTGTCTTCTCGTGTGATCGTGGAAAGGGTAACTGGCCTTTACCCCTGTCTCGCCTCTCGTCGATCGACCGAACGGCTCGTAATTCAGAATAATGGCATTCCGATACGACTCAGTGTGCAAATACTTTTTATAGACAGCGCATTCTCTCAATGATGCCTGATGTTTCCAAAAGGTGTTGAAAACCTTGTTCCATTTTATAACAAATTACTTTGACTATACACGTTTTGTACAACAAACTTTAAATGTCCGTACAAGTAAAATTCCAATGGATTCGAATGCAGAAAACAGACAAGCCACGCAATGGAATCTTTGCTTTGGATTTATTTACTTGGAAACTTGTCCTTTAGAGATTGTCTAGCTATTTAGCAGCCGAACATCTTGGGATAAAAGCTCACGGTGTTCGCGTAGTTGCGTTTGAAGATCGGCGACTTTTCGTTTAAAAATTGTCTAGCTGCGAAATTAATAATTCGTTGGAGAAGCAACAGAATTGTCGAACCGATTCGAGTCGATATTTTTCTGACTTTCGGTTGCTAACGCGGGTCATAGTAAGTAGTATAGGTGCCGCTCTAGCCAGACAGAGAATGACTGGCGCCAGGAAGCCGACAAAATGCGAGACACGAACTTAATAGAAATTAAATGAATCGTATTGTTTTCCAAAGTACGGTAGACCATGGTGCACCCAGGTTTTTGGAGCGTTGCCAACGAAGTTCGTATGGCGAAACGCGAGAAAAGAGACAGGTGGGACAAAGAACGTAACGACACGCGCGTGTGGGATGCACCGGTCTCGAGTCGTTATTTTTTTGAATGGAACTTGTACGTGTCATTCCTCGTGCCGTCAAGCCACGCTCTCCAGTCGTCTAACAAATTGCACTTGATCCAAGAACACGACCACGAGCTCGGACTCGTTGATATCGCCGCACGTACGATACTTTATCCGTTTTTGATGCCGCAGATCGAGTTGGATGAAGCAAGTTTTTAACAGACCGCTTTGGAACTTTGTCAGGGATATTACTCGGATACGTCGTCGGTTTTTTAATTTAACTACACAAACGTCAGCAGCTTCTATCGCCGGACGTTCTCAGAACGTACGCTTACGAAATAGTTAAACAATCTTTAAATGAAAAATCATTTATTTTTAAACAGCTAGTCGATGTTTCGCGTATCACGTTTCAGCGCATATTATATCATCATTATTCGTCATCATTGTATTATAAGAATGCGAAATTTTTTTATTTTGTATATAGTATATTGAGTATATTATATAGTATATAATGACATATTGTATATTGAGTTTTGGAGTAGATTATTAATCTACTTAAAACGATAGTGTAAACGTATCGCGATAGCATCGTTTATGTGTATACCCGTGTGTTTCTCTGTAATCGGCCTATCAATTACGTCCCAAATGTCTCTAATTTTCTGTCGTGCTCCCCTTATTTTATCCCCTTTTCAATATACCATTGTTTCTTTCTTCTGACCCGTATACGTGGTCGCAGATAGAGTCGCAATCGTTAAACGGCTTGTTGAGTAACACGCAAAAACGACTGGCGCCATCCTCGTGTCCTGTTTGATTTGCAGATCACCCAAGTTCTTCTCTGGACGCTGTTTATTCGACGATGCTCGCCCGCTTAATGTTTACCACGTGTTGCCGAGCGATGCATGAACATTTGCATGAAGCCTGAACGAACGATGCACATATTTATCTAAACGTTTGCGTGTCAATGCATCGTTGACTCTCATAAATCAGACACTCGCGCTTTTCTTTGTCGTTCGTATTGCGCGTATGCTCATCAAGACCGTGATTTTACCGAGTTTGTATTTTCAATAATTCATTGACTGGATTTTTTCGACACAGAGCAAGCATCATCGAAAATTGGGTCACTTCACGCGACGAGGCACGAACATTTGGTTTCTCTTTCAGACAACTTTTTCCTCGCTTCGGTGCTTTTTATTCTCCGTGTGGAATAGGTGGAAGTGATACTGCGAGGTCGTAAAATTTGTTAGTGATTAAAATTTATAACTTTTGGTGACAAGTAGTTTAAAATGTATTGGGAATTATTCGTTCACATTTGCTCATTTTGTTAAGTGAATGTGACAAAATGTGTCTCGTAGATACATTTCATAATGTCATCTCGCAACATATGAAAACATTCGGACAGGCGTAAAAGATGAGCTAATTTATTACTCAATCCAATATGACAGCAAACTTTATTTATTAATCGCTATGATGTTATTTGTACATTCTTACAATTTTTGTTTTACAATTATGTTTCTAATGAAACGTATTACAAATACACATAAAAGTTTTCCGCGTTAAGTGTTCAAATATTTTCGCAAGCCACTGTATGTACATAAGACACATTGTAGTTGGAAGAGTAAAGTTTCTGCACGTGGCCTAATTCGACGGCAAAGAACTATACAAGTTGACTCTATTCGGACCAATTCTTTCCGGATATCCATTTATTCTACTTTAGTGTAGTACCATTAAGTAAGTTTAATAGTACTTATTCTAATTTAACCGTCGCTTAGCCGTAGGACATAGCTCGCGATTATGGGGTACGTGGACGATCTCTCAGCCATTGCCACGAGTGTAACATACCTTCACGATATCGTTACAGTGGTACACGTACATCCATGTTTCCTCGCAGGTGTTTAGCGAAGTTTGAATATTCAGAGCGTCGCGAGACGTTATCTTCCTTGCTCCATTCTTCGTTCCCCTGCGGCTTCGTTCACAATATTAGCGTAATCACCGAGCTCTTTCATTCATCATTCCCGCCTCCACCTTTCAATTTTTACATCGCGTCGCCGCGCGCGCGTTTTCATTTCTTTTCTTGCGTCGCGCCGCTGCGAGTTTCGCGCTTTTGTTTCTCTCCGTCCTAGCAAAGAAAACAGACGAAAGGAAAGAAAAAGAAACATTGCTCGCTGCATTCCGGGGCAACGATTTCAGGGATCGGTAACGAGTTTAACGAACTGGCTTCCTCGCGAGGCATCCCTTCCGCGTTCCTGCTGTTCCACCGACCGGCGATTCTCTCCCGTCGTACACACGCTACCCTTACCGCTTGGTTCGTCAAGAAAAACACCGGCCAAGTCCTACTGAGACGCTCATCATGCCCACGGAATTAAGCGATCCGCTGTAACGACACCTTTTTATGTCGCTGACGAGCGAGCTTTATACCTCGACCTTTCGTGAACGATATTTCTTATTTTCTTTCTTCTTTTTTTTTTTTTCGATTTGAAGAATATAACGGTGCATGCCATTTCCTATCTTGCACTGTATTTATAATTTAAAATGAAGTATTGGGTCCTAATGCTCGTCGCTCGTGTGTCTAGAACAATTATTATACCGGCTTAGAAATTGGAGAAAATTACGTGTATTTTAAAAACACCAAGAAATAGCATCTGTATGACGAACAAGATATATACTACTGACATATTAACGAATTTATGATTGAAACATGCGTGGATTAAAAAATTTGTAATCTACACCCAATGCGAAAATTTAAATAGATTTTCTAAGATATTCGAGCTAATTCGTAGGGTACAGTGCTAAAAGCATAAAATGGAAAAAGAAAACCTGACTGATATATGTTACAGCCTAATGCAATCCTGTTTGAAATTTTCCAATATCATCATTAGAAGCACGGATACATGTAATTGCCATTACTCTGCTAACGATGCGCTTTCCGATATGATCTTCTTCGTGTTATCGTCCAATGAATGCGAAAAACTCAGGATCTCAGGTACGCCGTACCCGATTACCAGAACGTAATTCACGATAGTTAATCACGCGTTTAAAAAGCTGTCTCGGCGCGTAGCTGGCGTAGGCTGTCGTGCTCGATAGCTGGAAACGTTTCTTGAAACGCGGCTCGACGCGAGTACAGAGAGCAGTAATGTCGAGTGACATTTACGTTTTAACGACATTTCGTAAATCTGCCCGGCGATTAACTCGTAAATTAACGGTCGCAATTGGCCACGTTCAGCTAGCGCGAACGCGCGCGCCTTAGTAATGATCGTGAACAGACGTTTAATGGTATTACAAAGCGTCAAGCGGTATGTAACCGCGGCGTTTATACGCTTCGCGGTGGAAAAACGTGGCCGTAAAAGCGGTGGTAAACCATCGAGGATAAGAGGATCGTATCGACACGGGGCGCGAGCAACGCGTTTCTGTACTCTGTCCGAACTTTATTGCACGGGATCGTAACCTGAATTGCTCGACCGCGACAAAGTCAACAGACACCGGCGACGGGAATACTTTCGCGCTACGCCAACGTTATCTTCGATAGTTTCGCAAATGCGCTATTCTCTGGAAAAATGTCGCTCTTAACGGACACGTTAGCGCGGAGATAACATATCTGGAATGTCAAACTTCGAGCTGTACTTCGCTATGTTTATCCCCGTGCGAATCACGTCATTCCTTGAACAAGTTTCTCAGTCAAAAATTCTTTCATGGTCGTTGGAACTTGTGCCGAGGACATTCGAAGGTCGTGTTAAGGCCGTTCGAAACTCATCACAAGGTTGTGTACAAGACGTTTGAAGTTAAAGCCATCCTAAGTCACTCGAGGCACGATCGAGAGTCACTCAATGTCATCTTCAGAGTATTTGAAGTTTGTTCAAGGTCATTTGAAGCGTATCTTAGGATCATTCGAAGCTATATTAATATTTTCCAAGAATGTATGTTTTAAAGTCGTTTGAAGTTTACTTTGATTCAAGTTATCGCAAAGAATATCTCTGACTGTGATTTCTTTCTGACAAAATTTCATTATCCTTAGCAGATGCAAAGCTTAACTCTGATTGCTAAAAAGGCCAATAAGCACGTAGCATTGAAAGTACGTGACGTTCACGCAGTTCTGAATTAGCGAGAATAATTCTCGTGCATCATCGTGTAAGACTGGTGCCAATGAATTCAGATTGCCTACGTGAGACAGTCTGCACGTGCTAATTACTCATACAATATATACCCACGTAGACCTTACTTCACCCTTGGCACGCTAACATCAGGGTGATACTGACCTACGGGAGCCTTTCGCGTGAATCATGCCACGATTATTTTTATCCACAGCTGGGACCACAGTTAAATCCATATCTCTTCGTAATCGGCTATATTTTCGAATTATTGTCCGTTCTAAAGTGAGTTATTAAAGCGACAAGCGAGATAAAAACTAATTTTACTAGAAACGTATCTCTACTTATAGTGACAAATCCTTCCATTTACAAATAGAACGTAATATGCATCGTTCCATCTACTCGATTATGTCTGTCGTCAATGTTCGATTGTCTCTCGGTCTCTCTTTCTCTGCCTAACGAATAAATAATTGCCAATCAGCCACTCTATCGAATATCCATACTTTGTCGTGTTTTTGTTCTGTGGTCTTCAAGTAAAGTTTGTTGAAGCTTCTCAACAACTAAAATCAAAACGAGTCGATGTCGTGCCACCGATGGCTGATAATATGTTTTCGTATAGAAGTAGCCAGATACAACTAAATAACAGTCCCCACTGGAAAGACAATTCTTCCCTTTTAAGAACTCGATGTTAATTAATAATCAAGATAGGGATCTCATTGCGACTTATAAGAGAACGAGTGAGTCAACGAGACAAATTTGTGATAAACATGCGCGGCATATTTGGTAAAGAAAGAGCGAGAGAAAGGGGGAAAGGGTGGTGACGTTAAAAAGGGAAGGGTCTTCGTTTGGCGTCAGCATAATGTAAATGTCCCCTGGATACGCTGCGACGATAGACGATAAGCTAATCCATTCAAGGTAACGCGCAGCTGTTAAAACTCGCTGCCTCTCGCCTTTCCCTCCACTACTTTCGCTTTTTTCACTCGTCATCCGCCTTTTTTCACGTTATTTGAACTGTTACATTGCGCGTTAATGGATCAGGGGATCGCACAATTACAACTTATCATTTGATATACTTTGTAAGAAATATAATCGTCTAGTTCGGTATTCTGTTTATGACGTTATAAACCAACATAGATTATTCCTTCGAATCGCAACTTTCGATTTGGATTCTCAAGAAAAAAGTGAAACGCTAAATGTATATACATATGAACATTTAATTTTGAAAAAAAGTTTATCTATATTAACGATTCTACAACGGAACGTTCCCATAAGTGATCAACAGGCAACTGTTTCGAAGATATTTTAAAATATTTTCTTAATCGTATCAGACAAAAATAAAATTATTTTAACTCTTCACTCGTGAATTTAGTTTTTTCAATCATTAATTAATAAAGAGGAGCGTTAAACTGCTTCCTGAGCGCAACGGGTTAATAAGAATCGTTGAAGCATAGCAAAATGAAAATAAGCGAAGCAAAAAGGTTAGTGATTCAGATTCGTTTAGCGTGTGCACGGATCTCATTACGGCCGATACTCGATAGAAAACTATAACGCTTGGTATTTAACAGATTTCGTAATAGACTTTTTCTACCTGTACCGTATCAGCCAGAAGTTTGTAGAGCGGCTGTGTAATTGAATCTAAATTATAAACACGATCTACCGCCGATTTCGCGTATCATTAATTTTCAACTGGATCGCGGATACTGACCGCAACAGTGCAGAATCACACGAGATCGGTCTTTTTCCGTAAAAAGTCTCGACCAACAAGCGAGCGCTTCCATAATTGGTATCCGCCGACGCTGCTCCTCCTGACCATCTCTACTAAATTCGCAACGCGGTTTTCTCGGCATACCGCGCGGTCGCGTCGCCTTGACTAATTAACTCGTTTAATTAACGCTCCTGCCTGCCCCATACTCCGACCAGCAACGCGGAATTTCGACGTTTTTCATGAATCCTGTGAATTATACTTGTCATCGTAGCTTCCTATCGATAAATTATCGATTATTAGAATATACATCAGAGTTACAAATGTATAACAATTGCAAGTTAAAGTAGGATTTTTCGAGCTAGCTAGGCTTCAGTCGTTTAAAGATCAATCTTGGACATTGGATAGGACATCGATCTTTAATTTACGTTATTACGTTTCATAGTACCTGATGCAATAACGTTACATTGGTGTCTTGTAGAGCCTTTGATTTAATAAGAAAAGAACGAGGACACATTGTGTACTTTAAGTTCAAGAAGAAATAGTAAGAGAAATGGAAATATGAGAAATAATCCTACTATAGGATTACGAGAAAGTTAATTGGATGAAGCATGGATTTTAGACGTACGTAAATGAAAAAAGATGTTTTAAGAATGTTAGGTCTCAGACGGTATTAAATACAGAATAATTAAATATATTTACTACATTTACTGTCTTTTAAATTTACTTCGAACATACAGCGAGCGTCTTTTTAAATTACTCTCATTTATATCATTTTCTCCTGACAAGTGAAGTTATCGTAGTAAATCGTTCGTTTCTTGAAAAATCAAACATCAATCACATACTTGCGCAAGGAAGTTAAGAAATTAACAAAGAATGGACCTGATCAGTTTTTCCGCGAGGCGGCACGACACATTCAGTAAAAAATTAATCCAGTACGTACGTATCGCGACAAATTTTTAAATTTATTCCCAAAAGCAAAGACTCCATCGTAATTTCATTGTTCTTCGTTTCCATCTTATTTCGAGCCATTGGAATCTTTCTGAATTCGGCTATGAGACAACATCGATGAGGATCATACAAGATAACAACGCTGATAAGGATTAATCGAGGGTCAGAGTAGAATTCCGTAATCGCAGCCGCGTTGATCGCATTGGCTCGGCGTAAAAACTAATTGCTGGCGGCAATAAGGGTCTCGTTAGGCCCGAGACAGAAATCCCCGCCCCCTTTCTCGCGTCTCATAATTGCCAGTCGAGCAATTAATTTATTTCGCTGCTGCGGCCGTTTCGCGACGCGTCCTCGTCCCGCCACGATCTCGTCCAGAATCGATAGACACTAGCGGAGCAATTAAACTTTCTAAATCGATGGGTGTACGCTAACCAGCGATATACGCGGACCTTTGCAAACTGGCCATTGAATAGTCAACCTTGCCAGTTATGTAAAATGAGAGCGATCGATATGATAAAAATCTAGGTAAATTACAAATGCAGAAAATTCCTCTGAATATAATAGGCTTTCGTTTCACTACTCGTTTTTTCGACGCTGTTCAATTTGTATTGTTCGTATGCAAGTAGACCAGTTAGCTTTCTCTTTTTCGTTAAAGTGGCGATAAAAATGCAGTGATACGTACATTCGGTGTTGAACAAACAGAACCGTTTTAACTAGGTTAATGATGAGATTCTTATTCAATTCGAAATACATATTCAATCAGGCCGGCTATTATGAATTACGTAGCCTGTTTAAATTCATATTGATCGTAAATAAATACATAAATAAACATAGGATTAAATTATACACAGACATAATGAGACTTAAATATATATTAATTTGGTAATTTAGATACGAACGTAGCAATTTAACACGTTCGCTGCGGATCCCACTTTCATTCTCTGTGATAATCTACGCTAATGAACAATTTTCATACGATACCGATCTCTATATCGTAAAACTTCACGTATACGTTTTTAATATGGATTGTTAAAGGGTACTTTTTCATAATTTCGGGGTTTTCCATTCATGTTGCAACATTCTAGTCAACAGCATGTATGCTACGTAAGTTATGTATAACTTAAAGGTATGTGTTGGCTCGAATGCGTGACTCGTACACAGTGAATGTGTCAAAGATATCGTCAACATTGTCAATATGCTATTATTAGGTATTTAATTATTTGCGATGGCCAACGGTATGATAGCAGCAAATTCACTGTTAGTCGATCGTGTTATCTCGAGGAAAGAAGAAATGCTATGTAGGGCATTTTAAACAACAATTACTTCGTTAAGCATTTGGGTTAATCAACTTTTGTTCTCAAAGCCTCAATTCTGTAAGTAACTGAGCGAGCAACCGAGTCAAACAGTTCAAAATAGTTCAAACCTGCAGCGACAAATGCAGAAATAGTAATTCGGTAATAATAGCAGCGATTATTACAGAGGCGTCGTTTTACTGACGAACCAGCAGCGAGTACTGCGGGCAAATGTCGAAACGCATCGTTGAAAACGTAACGAACTGCCTGTGGTAGAGTGCATCGAAGGCCAACGTTGACCAGGCCACTAATGATAAGTTAACGAGCAGCCGGAATGGCATGCTCGTTAAACACGTTGAAAATGTAAAAACTTGAGCCGGTAAATCTCACGCCATTAAACGTTCAGCGGCGGTGCTCAAGCATTTCCGCGATTTCGATGGCTAAATCAGCATGTGTCGGGTGAACACTCTGCACACGGGCCGCAGCAATGAGCGCGGCACGTGCCAAAGCGGAAAAATCTCAGAACGAATTATAATTAGTGACTAGGATTTTTGCGTTTCACGCTCTAAATTGGAATCGCGTTCAGACTATGCTTTCCCCTTTTTCTCAAATGCACCGCTGCTCTGGCCTCTGACGTGTTTCGTCGACCATGTCGAGCCGCGAAACGTCTGAAAACTAGTTTTCTCCGCAAGATAGTATATTCACATCGGCAGAAAGATCTTTCTGTTTTTTGTGAACAAAGGTTTCTTTGTACGAATCCAATGGTGCCACTATCGAACAAATTCTGATATCTTGAGAAATCGAAAGAATGCTAAATAGGATAAATATCCTAGTAGGAGGAATAGTATTCTGGACAGCAATTAATCAACAATCTGTTGAGCATTAGTTCGTTGGGTTAATCTATTTTTGTTCCGAAAGCCTCGATCGAGTGGCTGTTGCGAGCAGCCGAGTGAAACAGTTGGTGGTTCATTGTTGAACCTTGAACGACGAAAGTACAAGTAGAAATTCGGTAGAAATACCTGTAACTATTACAGAGAGGCGTCGTTCGCGTCATTTGTCGTCGAATCATCGGATTGTGACGCGAAATTCGTTTACGTTATCGTTCGTACAAGTTCGATCACTTTGGTTTATTTATAATAATGTTGTTTGAATTTGGCAGAATTATATAAATTGCCGATGAGATGACTGAAATAAATTAGAAGCGACGCTTAACAGATTCTTATTTTTATGCAACAATCCAACATGATCGATCGTTCCTTTGTATCGTTGCTCTTATCCGCCCTGCCCAGCTTCTTTCGCTCGGATGGAAGCAATACTTTCGCTCCTCGATTGCTTTGTCTTCGGACAAGGAGAATTAATCATAGACAGGAATGAAATACATAGTTGCTGCTTGCTAAGGACTCCATGTCTGGTAATCTAATTACAACGCGGAAAAATCCAGCCCGATTCCATTACCGATCGCTACGATGTCGCAATATCGCGCCGCTGGTCACTCCATCGTCGCATTGCTTCGCGTAATCGAGCGTGACGAAGAGACTGTCGCGTGAATAACCCGTGCAGTGCTTTCAGCGTGAACGTGAACGACTGAAGCGGAAGTGCAGAGAAGAAATATCACCGACGAACGATATCATTGGCAATAATCGCTGTACTGGTTTCACTAGCAGCGAGAAACGTGAAAAAGGTTCAGGTGATTTGTTCGTGGACCGAATGGAAGATGCTACAGTGAGGAAAAATTAAGTGAAAGCATCGAGAGACATCGTGGCGGGTTTCGCCGTGGCCGTGAACAATGGCTCCGCGGAGCCGGCTTACTACGTGGACCGATTACACCAACAGAGAGTGCAAGTACAACAGCAACATTATCAACAGACGACAAGGTATAACGTACAGCCGAGTCACGTCTCTGCCCCGGGCAAAGAAATCCTCGAAACACCGCGAAGGGATCTGGTTTACGTTCATTGCGCTACCACCGAGGACGAGGATGCCGAGGAGGAGGAAGAGGAACCGAAAGGATTAACCAGGTCTAGGTCGTGGCTCTGCTGCCCTGGTGATCGTAGCAACGATAGAACCGTCCCGATACAGGTCGAAGCTAGTCACAGGGAGAAACAGCAGGAGTCAGTAAGTTGGAATAGCGAACGAATGTCTAACTTTTTAACGCTTTAACTTTTTCAAACTCTATAGACTTTTAATAAAACTTTACGAACAGAAACTTGCTTCTTATAAACAAAGTTTTTATAAAGAGAAACATAGTACAATGAAATTAGGTCGAGTCTTGTCGGGCAGGATTATGTATGTATCGTTTGTGTTATGTCAAAGACTTGCGAAAGTTTATATGTATACGTTGCTTCAAAAGCGTGAAAGGGTTAAGGTTCAATCTATATAGAAGTGTTATCATTAAGCGTAACTTGTGTACATATGAGAAGCGTTATTCGCGTTCGCTCGAATCTTCAATCAAACTCAATGAACAAGCAATAAAACACGTAGCAAATTCGCGCCAGTTCACGATGACAGCTGTTCGAACAATAATTCATGACCTACTCGATCTTCTCTCGTGTTAAAGTCCACCAGACACGATTCTTCTCCGTCGTCCAACCATTGTCGTTCCTTTTAAATCGATCGAGTCCCAACCATAACCCTGGGAATGATCTCGATACGTTCCTTCTTAACCAGAGTCATCTTCACCTACGTGGAAAATATACGAATTGAGAGAATTGATCATGGTTCCCAACTTCTAGGACACGCTGTACATTGGAATTCGAGATTAACCGATCATGGAATAAATGCTCAAGTTTATCCCGGTATCGATTAAAGAACTGGAATAAATGAGTGGCAGGAAAGCGTGAAGAAGAGGTGGCGAAACTCGATGGCGCGTCATCGAGGCCGCTAACGAAACGCGGAACAAGCTTACCGCCAGAGGCGAAGAGCATTCCGACATCCGATAATGGAGTTCCGTAATTTTTGCCGGTGTCGTATTCGATTCAAAAGCCTAGTACACGCCGGGAATGGGATCGAATCCGCCTCTCAGGAACAGGACGATGTTTCTGTCCTTCCGGTTCCCTTCCTACCACTTTTCCCCTCTTCTGCCCCCTTTTTCTCTCTATATTCACCGCGAAACGACTCGTTCATTTTTTATCCCTCTCTCGTCTTCTCTCGTTCTCCACGCGTCACGTTTAGATTGTCTCTTCCTCTCGTCTTCCTTCTCTTTATCCGAACAGTCAACCCCATCTATTTATCTGAATCCGTTCGTCTGGCGTTGTCTTTGCCCGTCTCATCCCTCCGTCTGTCTCTCCGTAAGCTTATGCAGAATCGAGTACTACCCTTTAAACTTTAATCCGGCAGGAATAGAGCGGCGGACGACGAGCCACAGCTAACCAACCGGACGATCGATTTCACAGAGGAATTTCAAATAAACTTTCGCTCCCGTAATTTCGTTTGCCCCGCTCTGACACCTTCGCCCAGGCCCCCGACGCTCTGTCCGATACCATATTTTCCGTCAAATCACCGGTCCAGACTACGCCGTCTGTCTGTCGTTGCTGATTTCCCTCTTCCTCGTTCGCCATGTTTGGGCGAACGCTTACTTGGTAGAACGGGTCGATCGGTTCTTCTGCGCCAGTGCTTTCTCACTTTCTTCGCGTGTAACCTCAGCGCTTTCGTGCTCGACTCGTTTGCTTGAAAACGTACGTCCTATCGGAGCTTCGTAAAAGGTTTCGGGCTTCGTAAATCAAAAATTTTCTCTCGTATTTGCGTAATTCATCGTTACGCTGGAAATTTACATCTAATACGAGAGATAAGACCGCATAGGAGACATTTAATCGCAGAGAAAGATATAATTTGTATGATAATATGTTACTAAGTTGCTGGTGCTTATGCAAATTCATGATTTTATAAACGTAATTAAAGAAACGGGTATGTAAATGGATACACATTTGATATTTCATACGTTTTTGCATACTATCTGCGTTTTTACGATTTTCAATTTCCTATAAATGCATTAAACACGCGCATATTACGTGTCGTAAATAACGGCGCGTATTATACGTATCGTATCAATAGGAAGATTCTGTCGTTCGTGCTCTTTGTAAAGAAAAAGAGCCAGTTGCTTTAACCAAAATCTCTATGCGACTAGTCTTTAATACGATACGATCTTTTAATATGATATGATTCGTTATTGTATCTCACTGTCTAGAAAAGTTTTGTAAACATTCGACAGCTCCTCATCTGTCTATCCAAAGAAGACTCTCTGTTGCAAAGTTATCTATAATCCGTATACGTGTGCTTCACAGGTGTTATCTATAGATACGATAGGTATTCGTATTAAATGCAATATCTAAAATACACAGAACGATTTTGATCGCGTCATATCGATCTCGCTTTCAACGTTATTAAACCGAACCATGACAGTGAAACTAATCTAATCCATTAATAAACTCGAGAATACGTTTCCTGTTACCCTTCTACGCAACATGTTCTCAAAAATTGTATCGTGACGAGCGGATTAGTTACGCTATACGGAAGCACATCGTTGAAAGCAGTCCACTCCACGCGTGGAAAGAAGACGGAGATGTCATTTTCCAGGCAACGTCCTTGCATCGAGGTAGAATAGACGTGTCTGTGGGTTACCTCTTTTGTCCCAGCGGTCACAAAAGGACCGTTTGAAACGGTGTGCTCACCCCTTAAAGCCGGTACGTCTTCGTCCGACGAACTCCCCCGGTGGATCAAAAACGAATAACGTTGCTCGTCCCTTTTGACGACCAGACAAAGAGAAGAAAAAGGGTCACGGGGGCTTGGTCAAGGAATTTGCCATTTCGAAAGGGGACACCTACTTGACCCCTTTAGCGGATTAACGACTGGATTCATTGGAAAAATCTTGTTACGAGCAATCGGTGCTCGGTGATCTCGTTACGAGCTCGCTGAATCGAGCTTCAATGCACAAAATGACAAACATTGTTTCCAAAGCTGTCTATGCACGATGCAACGTGTCAAGTATCAGCGTAGAGGAACAAACTTTTGTTTGGTATTAGAAGCAACGAATATCTTATGCATAACATATGGTAAAATTTTGTTATGCTATTTGTGACTTTATATGTACATTATATACCATTATTGTGAATAAAATAATGTTTTAAATTGACTTGATTATTGCGAAAATCCGATACAGAATGTGCGAAAAGGGATTAAAGTATTTGTAAAAACCAAATGCTTGCGAACTAAATATTAATACAGTAGATCTCCGTTTATCTGAACATATCGAGGAATAAACAGTTCATATAATAGGAATTTAATGCTTCTCTCTGCTACTATAACTTTTCATTCGTATAACAAAATTTTACATTCAGATAAATAGATTTAATACGCGGAATTCCATTTAATAGAGCACTAAGTACAATTTTATTCCGATAAATGGAGTTTCACTGCAAATTGCAACTGAATCTACCAAGTATTTAAAATTCTATTTCGCTCCACTAATGTGCTCCTCCTGTCCTAATGTACTCCCTCGTTTATAAGTATTCTACGTATTACGTAATCCTGGTTGTATACAAAATGTTCCTGATTTTTATACAGATGATCGACTGAAATTAGGAACGAAACGATTTTCAATTCTTGCGAGGTAATAGACTAAGAATATATACAAGTCATTAAGCGTTTTGAACACACGTTTATGCAAACGAGACGTCGATAGACCTATTCGACTCGATAAAGTCGTGGCTCATCCTACGCGATCGACAGGACCCTGGCTCGCCTTTTCCTCTGGAAATCTTCGGAGTTTCACTCGAAACGTTCGCCTTTCTCTCAGCGTGTTTGCCTTGAAATTTATCGTTTGTTTGCTTTCAAAAGCCAAATCCTCCTGAAGGGAAGCACCTGTTGGCCACGCAGTCGCCCCATTTTTCTTTCCACGAGCACCCCACGATACATCGTTATACAACCAAATCCAAACAGAAACGAGCACTGTTCTTTCTCCAATACAAACTTTTTTTCTAAAGAGCAATATCCAATCGAACTAAGATAATATATAATACGAATGATTAGTAAAATGTCAAACGTACGATGGATGGTCCAAGTTGCAAAAGAAACTGTTCTTTTCTATTTTTACCGATTGAACAGGTCCCGAAGGAAAAATTTCATTGAAAAGCGCAGCATGAAAGTCAATCGCGCGAAACCGGATAGCCGCTGCATTTTCCTGGCAAAAAACCAGTCTTTTCATAGAAAAACTCGCGTTTCTTCGCCAATACGATCGATAGTATTTCAGCGCGTTCAACGTTGTTGCGTACTGCAGAGGCGAATAATCGAATTTTCTGCGTACAAAGCTGCGCGACGCGGGTTGACTGTAAAAAAGAACATACCACGGTCTGCGATTCAAAATCGCAGTAATTTTGCCACCGACGCACAGCACGTCGACTGCCACGATGGTTATCGATGAACAACCTGATTTCGCTAAATTTTTTTAATCGATTAGGAATGAGAGAAATTTCACGGTCTAACAAATTTTCAACGATGTCAATGATTTGCATAGTATTGCACAAATACGATATAACGTAATACAATATATAACAATCAACATAATATAATATTTTGCAAAAATTAAACGTTACTGTATCGATATTCGCGTGGCAGTCGATCATGGCAGCTATAAAATCCAAATTTGATCAATAAATTTGTTGCGGTGGCACAACATTCATAAATTATCTTTATCACTTTCATAAGTTTTCCCTGATTTCATACGTATAACCACGTGCTCTCTGATCGCTCGTATATTGTCCGTACCGTCTATAATCGTCGTGAACAGGTCGACAACTTTCTACGGCATCGAGAAGACGAAGTTTGCCTTTAGTAAGTCCTCTATAACACGTCGACGAAGCTCGTCGCCAGCGGATTTACCCAACCTCCAGTTTCCAAGTAATTTCGTGTATCAAAGACGAGAACGACCTCGGACTTCCATCTATCCAGGGTAGGATATCGGGTATTCGACTGTCGAGAAAGTCGATGCCCCTCTCGGTCACCCTTGTCGCTGGCTTTGCACCACTTTACCGCAATTTCCGGTATCATTTTACGTGGTACGTCTCGCAAGAGAGAAATTCGATGGAATCGGTGATGAAGACACCTGCCTAGCCAGCTTGAAACACGCATGGCAAGAAGAACACGAGAAGGTAGAAGCCCGTGCAAGCTGTCTTCTTTGGTAAATGCCTGGTGAGTCATTGCGAAGAATTCACTTGGTGACCAGGCTCGTTTTGTCGACATGACACGACCGGCGACTCGTTGTGCAACGAACTCCACTCGATTCTTGTCAGACTAAACGAATAACCTGGCGTTTACGTGATTACGTGAACATCGACGCGACCATTTACTCCTATCGACGCACGTGTTGCGTCCTCTTATTCGAACATTCAGTTTATTACTTATATACAGTTATTTAAACATTTTGCTCTGACGCAATCATTGGCTTCTCGCGCGTATGCGCTTTAACCGAGCAAATAGCGCTAAATAGAACTGCAGAAATGCACGCCTCACACCTGTGCACTCTCTTGCACAATAATTTGCTAACATTAGATAGTTAACGAGCGACGAGTTGCGGGTTATAGGCTTCGTTTTTAGAATTTCATCATTATGCGTCAAATAGGATAATCGGATGGATTTTGTATGGGAAATTGAAAATTGTTCGCGGCAAGTCTGACTCGTCGTTCTACACGAATGGATTAGCTCTGTGTCAGCTATCATTTTAAACTTTCACTTTAAAAATCAGATCAAAATGCAAAGAGTCGCGAGTATGTGAATTGTCAGCTATCCATAAGTTTTCTTTCCGCTCGAGTACGGAATTTCGAGCCGAATCGCGTCGCGTCTAATTGGCGAAAGAAAGTAAACAGGAATAGAGCGTGAAATTACTTCATTTTGCAACGGTACCACGGTTACGTCATACGTTTATTGCAACTTCCATTAACATACGCGTGAATCGATGAACGAGCAAGATGACCAATGGCTTAGTCGAAGACCACTTGTATCTTTTGCGGTACTGGGACATTCACAACTTCCGGCCACACGAAGGCACTGGATTCTTGTCGCAGTTGTCCGAAGTACAAGGAGGAACAACCATCATGCAGGATCGGCCATTCGGACAAGGTGGAGCATCTTTGCAGCTTTTGCCTGGCAATCGGACGATTTGATCGTCATTTTGCGCCATGACTATTGCACAGAATATTGCCAGGATGAACGTCAAGATCATGGGAAACCTCATCTTCCTCTATTACGTCCTGTAGAATGTCCTGAAAGTGTATTAATTCTTTATATTCTCGTGGTACCTCGAGAGATCAAGGTATTTTCACTAAAATGTTCTAAGCTAAATATGTGACGATAACAATAATATGCAATAACAGAATTGGCATATTCGTAATTGTGAAAGCTTGTGAATCTGTTTTGTTTGAAAAGTTCTGAATCTTCAAATTGCTCAATTTCGATTGAACTATAAATCAGAAAATTTAATTCCAATGTAATATAAAAGAACGGGTATATTATAGTTAATTTTTTAAACAGAAGTTGGATTTATAATTAATTACTTGCGTAAGAAGTTACGTACATCTGCGGTCAAAAGTCTTAGGACAATTTTTATATTTGCTTCAAAGGTGAAAATGTTAAGCAACGAACGTTGAAGGTATTAAAATAATTAAAATACACGCAGTTTGAAATTCGTAATCCACGTCAAGTATACTGAATATTAATTACAAGTAAATATAAATCGAGCTAGAGCGTATTAAGCATTGCCTCTAATCGATAGTTCACTATTAGTTCGAAAATTCAGTAATATTCTCATACCTCATAAAAGATATAACTTAGAAAAAAAACGAAGCTGGCACCCCATGCTGTATTTATTTTTATTTTTTATTTTTTTCGCCAATAAGATATAACACTTTACCAAATGTCCATAAGGACAAATTGTAGAAAACCAAAAAAAATAAAATAAAAAAAAAATTCTCATACCGTTACCACAAATTTACTGAAAAGTGATACTTATTATTAAGAATAAAGTTCCAGATAAAAGCTGTGGCTTCTACAACAAATTCTAAAACGACTTCACGCGCATTTAACGATATCTCATCGAAGAATAAGGTATTAGAGGATGTTCGAACAAAAGCCAGCAAGTCTATGCTTTCGACGTAATATGAAATTGAGAGCAATCAAATCGATTTTCCGAGTAAAACGTAAATCGTTGATCTCATCTACCATAACGGAAAAAGTAACGCGTTGAGATCTCGAAATACAAGAGAAAAAGAAGTTAAGTAGACAAAAAAAAAAAAAAAAAAATAAATGCCTGGTACGTGTCGTGAGCAAGCCTGGTGACAAAACTAGTTTACCTGTCGTCGAGAGTACACGTGAGATACGCACACGATCCTTTTCCTCTTTCTCGATAAGAGGACGACTCTTGAATGATACTTCGTAATTACGGGTCGTGATTCTTATACGGATCTCTCGGTATTTTTCTCTTCCCCTCTTGATCGGTGTATGTTATCACATGGCTAGGAATCATTAGCGGCTCGTCGTCTTGTAATGTTCGTCATGCACGGTTGCCCTCGCGAAGGGCACTCCGCGAGGAACGATGCCTCGCAAACAGGTATCCGCCAGTTTCTACGCATTTTTCCACTTTTCTTCTTTTTCCCTGTTTTCTGTGTTCGTGTTCGGAATACCGCGAATACGGCGAAATTAATGAGGACCACCGGTAATAAGAAGAATCGCGTCTGGGACATCTATTTGCGGAAACAGCGCGACGATCCGCTGCTACCAGCTGCTTCTGCTCTTTAACAAATTCCCTGACAAAATAGACGTTTCTTCGTAAATCTGAGGAATTATATTTGGAATTAACGTCGATGGTATCGGACTTCTTATTAAAATCACAAATTCGTAATTTTTAGCTTCAATGAGCCGTAATAATGATGATCGATAATTAACGATATTTGATACTTGGAAAGAGAACGGTAGTCGAAATAACCAATTCCTAATATTTCTAGAAATTTTCTAAAACTAGCAAAGATGCATTTCTCGCTTCGAAACGAGACAATGTTTATTTAAAATTGATCAGCTAATGGCAAAGTGAGTGGACGACCGTGTTCAAGGTTGACCTCGACAAGACGTAAAATTAGTCAATTATTTTTTCCTTGACTAAGATTTCTGCATAATATATTGCAATTCATCGTAAGTAGGAATTTATCCGACAGTCAAGGCTGATCGAGGCAGAAAATTGATCAAAATGACTGCCGTACGGTATCTTCCAAAACGTAGTTTGCAATCAGGAAGATCCTTACGCGTTTGTCTTGCGAACAGAACGATCTATCTCGGCCAAGACAGGTTGCGTCACGAGACGAGGCAAACTCATGGAAATCTTCGAATTATAATATCACAGCATCTTCTTAATTATCGATCCTGATCGAATCTTGAAGCTTTTATCAACTGACTGTCATCGAGCCTTTTAAGCGAAGAATCTTCTAGGAAAGTGAGCTGACACTCCTCTTCGAAAGAAGCTGTTCGTTTCTTTCGGTCATTGAGGTTTTTTTCAGTTCAATATACATTTATTCCTCGACCATATAGCTAATTCACACTCACATTGTTATACTAATCGCCGAACATCACGTCTATTTGCAGCGAAGATCTCCTATGTACCAGGATCTGTATCTTCCAACCGCATGATTTCCTCAAGCTAAAAGATTTCATATTTCAAATCTCCCGTCTCGTTCCACGAAATTACATCAAATTTCGTCTCGAAGAGTAAGCCTCTTTTCGGATACAAAAGTCCAATTCCGAATACAAAGTTCCAACATCCCTCTAACACCCTGGAAGCTTTCTGTCGAACAAAACCAAAACAGCGAAGAAATTTCATCAGCGATGAAATATGGTGGATGATTGATCCGAGGGTGGTCGGTTCTGTTGCAGCTGCATGCGGCCGCGTTATCATCGCTGCGGTCCGAGGTAGCCGAGCTGAATTCAAGGCTGGTGGCGGCGACACGAGCCAGGGAGGCGACCGAGGCGGCTCTGGTCCGCGCGGAGGTGCAAGCCGCGCGAGCGGAACAGAGGGCAGAGCAGCAAGCGGCGAGGCACGAGGAGAGGCTGACCGAGTTGCATTCCGTGATCGCTGAGCTCGGCAGGCAGCTCGAGAGGCATCGCGCTACCGTAATTGCCGAGGAGGATGAGTCCGGTAAGGGAGAGAACGAAACGACCGATTCCGTAAATCTGTGCACCGTGCTCGGTCTCTGCCTCCCTCCGACAGAGATTTATGGACCGAGGCCGTTTGATGTTTTAACGCGTTCCCCGCTGGGAAACCGCTTCGCCGTTCGTTTCACGGTGTCCAACGACGTCGCCAAAATTCGAGATTCTTCGTGCAGAAATTTATATTTCTCCCGATCATGGTGTGTCCGTTTTATATTGTATTTTACAGTAACTTATTGAGTAACTTTAGCCAATTGAATATTTTTTTCTTGTGAATTATTAGGTTGTTGAGTATGTTGGAAAACACGATGGCATTTATACGCCTTGCATGGTGTGTGTTTTATGATGAGTCGCAGAGAGATAAATTAGCAAAATAATTCGAGCAGATTTCTTCGTAAAACGACCAATTGAATAGATTGTAGTTTTAATTCGCCGTTCCCATTGATGATTATAGCAGTTCTTAAACACTTCGTTCGAAGACTTTGTTATGTTTCGTTTGACCCTTTTCTATCAATTTAGAAATAGAGACAAGCAGAGACGCGGAGGGGTCAATCACTAACCCGGTGGAAGAGAGCGAAGGTGGAGGTGACATTCAGGGTGATGGAGATCGTACATTGGGAGATGCCGATTCCAGCTGCTGCGAGGACATCGAGCCACGCACCGCCGAGGTATGTCTATCAAAGGATTACAAACTTGTTCGGTGAAACTTAGAAGATAGTAGCGTAATTGCCTGGAAAGTCTGGGAAACGCGTTTAAGATTTTGCAAAGTGTAAAATGTTCGTAACAGACGTAGAACTTTCAAACTATGCAAAATAGACTCGAAATCGAATCCGAAGAAGTTCCTTAACTCGGACGAGTTGCTAGATCTTGCTTGTAATATAGTTGCGATTAAACGATCATTTACATCGACAGAATGGAAGAGAACAGCTAGACAGTCCGGCGGCGTTACCAACTCCGGAGCCAACACAACAGGCGGCCTCGTGCCAAAGCGTGGCCGTGGCAGCGTTACAAGAAGAGGTCACAGCCCTTCGAGCGGAGATCGCGAGCTTACAGGCTCAGCTGGCTAATTTCAAGAATCAGGCTAGCAATCAGAGGCAACAGGCTGGCAGCGAGTCGCCCCGCAGAGAAATACGAGTGGGTAGCACAATCCGACCTATTGTAACGTGCTGCTAAATACGCGCACCCTCCGCATGGTCTCGACGTATAGAGACGTTATATGATGTTACAGTTTTGCAACGAGCTGAACTGAGTTTTCGTCCGCGATGAAAAGAAGATCGTTCTTTTCATCTCGATGCACCCGAAATGCATTTTCCTTCTCCCCCCGTTTGGAACGAACCGTTGAATGCCGAACGAATTTTTTGCACAGTTACCCCCGTGCTTTGGCCAGCCTTTGATCAGCCCAACACTTTCACAAAAATATTTATCAACCCTTCCGACTGTAATGTTCTCCTCGTGCTCCTTTGATTTCCGCAGACAAGAGGCAACACCAGTTCGCCGGAACCTTTGAGTGCACCTTGCTCGCCACTCTTGCCACCCCTGCAGACACCGCCGACAAAGAGCGTAACGAGGGAGGAAGCTCCGGTTCTTAAAATAGCCGAGAGGGTAAGACTCAGGAGGACCGACGAGAGGCACATCACAGGACCTGATATTACCAACCTGGGGGTACGTTATCGTCTCTGGTTGTTCGTGCTTTTCGCTCTTAGCTTGTAGTTACAATGGTCTCGTTCTTTGACAAATACAGCCAGGACGATCAGATGCAGCCCCGTTTATAAATATCAGGAATTAGTAGGAAATGGATTGACCCGTCAAAATTCGTGATCTAAAATACACGATAAAAATTGAAGAAAAAAAAAGAAACTGTTTGCAAGAGTTATAGAAAAATAACGAATTTGTGTCTGTTTCCATTTAATAACTTTTTGGTAATTTAAATAGGTATGTTCCACGATGGTGGCTGAACATCTGGTCTCGGACCTTTTGGAGCACTCGAATCTTCAGGAATTGAATGGATCCGAGAAACAGTTCGAAGTGGAGACAGAAAGGTTAAATAGCAGGTTGGAACACGCGCGAGCAAATAACGCTGTCCTTGCGTTGACTTTGCACGAGAGTAAAGCGCAATGTGACAGGTATTTTTGTGTTCCAATTGTGAAATACAAAGTATCGTTAGTAACGTGGTGAAGCCGTAAACTGAAACATTAAGTAGGATCAGCTATTAATTTAGCTGTAGCTAAGGCTAAACGCCAGATATCTATGTGTCAGTTGTCGTTTAAAATTATAATCATATTTGTATTTTTATCATAATGATAAGAAAAAATGAAACCTGGATAAAAATTTTACTTAATAAATATTATAATATGTATCTTACTTTGTATATTTAATACATTTTTGCACATTATATGCATTCTGCACATTTTTGCACTGTAGATATTTTGAATACTAATTGATTTTACAACTTCACCATGTGCCATTTACTATACAAGTATGTAAAAAATATGTATAAATATATATGTATAAAAATATGTATATGTGTTTCTCTATTCCAGATTGAGTCTCCTAGTTGGAAAGTACGAGTCGAATGCAACCGCGTTGCGATTAGCACTCTCCTATAGTGATCGCGCGATAGAGGCTTACGACGTCCTGGTAGCGTTACTAGAAAGCGAGATCGCTCTATCGACAGAAAGGAATAGCATCACGATCGATAACAGAAGAGCGGCTGAACACGTAGCCTATCATGTGTTGAATAAATTGGAGAACGAATGTATGAATACTCTAAACGCGCCGTGGGAAGATAGTATAGTTTTATCAGATGAGTGAGTACATTGCCAAATCTCGATGAGCTTGTAATTTTTCTTAATAATCTGATATCTTCAGGTCTGAGGTGACTTGGTCCGTGGAAGACGAGCAAAGACTCAGGAGGCACATTAGTAGACTCAAAGGAGAACGAGCCATGGTCAGATCGACTGTAGTGGAGTTAGAAAGTGTTCACGCTGAACCATTGAATTCAAAGAATACAATTTCCCTCGCCGAAGCCCGGAAATTAGATTTAGAAACAGCTGTACTTATGCAGGTCCGTCCGAGACGACGATTAGCTTCGAATTCTTAGAGGTTCCAAAAATAAATGTAGTCAATTTCGTACAGGAATTGATGGCTATGAGAGAGGACAAGGCGGAACTACGGGCACGAGTCTTCCTACTGGAAAAGGAACGAGCTACCATAGAATTGAAATTAAACGCACGTGATACGCAAATCGCAGCTCAGCATGCTGCTATCGAACATCTTCAGGGTCAGCTCAGCGATACAGAGGCCATGCTGGCTATGGCTACGAATAAAGTAAATACATAATGGCTATTTAAAACAAAAATCTCTTTATTGAGTTAATGACGTATACGATATAAATTACGTATAGGATCGAGGTTTAAGCGATAACGAGAGCGAAGGCATAGAATCTGAGTTGATAGAGGCACTAGGTCGAGAAGCTAGGCTAAAGGAACGTCTACAGGAATTAGTATCCACTTTAGACAAAGTTAATAAAAACTCTGAACTGAGGCATCAACAGTCTGCTGAGCTTATTAACGATTTGAAAAGAGCTAATGGGTAATTGAATTACGTATAATGGTAGATTTACAATCGATCGAAAAATCGTACTTTTTAACTTCGTTTTTAGAGCTCTGGTACAAACTTTAGAGAAGTCTAAGAAAAAATATCAATCCAGATTAAAAAAGCTGGAGCAACAAATGTTGGGCATGGTGGAGAGACATGCTGCTCAGGTATGAACAAGCATAAATGTGGTGTGTGATATGAAGGAAGTTAAGAAGAACTGCTAGATATCGTGTTTATACATCTGTAAAACAATTTATTACACTTTGTACATGTTTTTGCATAAATTACATTCTTTGCATCTTCGTAATATTAGTCTTTAAAAGACCTATAAAAGTATAATGCATTATTAAAAGCTTCATCGCTGTGAAAGTGAAATATTGACGTTAAATGTTATATTCAAAAATTTGCTATTGCAAATGCGCACATGCTCCATCTTCATTCATTACTTTGTTACTACTATTTGCTATGATACACATTTATCTATTCATTTGTGCATTCATTTCTGCTAATCTTCGTTCAACTGCTTCTTCTATTCTTCTTTTTTTATATGTTGTATAGAAGTTAACCTCTCCGACATGCCAGTGTATCATAACGAACTCTAACAAACCACCCATTAAAAACATTATGGGTAAAAATCGAAATTCCCCTAAAGACTTTCCAGGCACTTTATTTAAAGTTCTCCTTATCGTTCTCTTTATGTTGAATTTTGGTAAGATCGGCATTTTTACAGTACGCCGCACGCTGCCGCTTCTGCCATATGACTGTCGCCATCTTGTACTTTCAGTATCGAGCTGTCTGATTCTGCGCAGTTGCATTTTATCACCCTAATCAAAATTAGTGATGTAACATGTAACTAAACTACTTAGTTACAACTTTCAATTTTTTCTTTTTTTTACACGTATGATTAATTTATAGGTAAAATCTCTAAAACAACGGATAGCATTGCTAGAGGAGGAATCTACAGGATATAAAACAAATTTACCACTCCAATCACAGAGTTCTGGCGCCAGCGAGACATCATTATGACAATTTAGTGATTAATCGAAATCGATCAATACGGGCTCTACGAGTGTTTTTAAACTATCCTTCCCTTCGTTATAAAACGATCGAAACGGAGATAAAAATTTACGTATTTTTCTACACGAATAGTTGCCCAAGAATAATGCTTGATTATTCGCTTTTGTAATTATATATAAAAGAAAATAAGTACGAGTTAGTAGCTATCCTAACAAATGAAATTACAAGCTAGGCTTACACAAAAATGCGCTGCTGACACATCAATGCAAGCAAACTATTTAAGAAAGTCCTCCAGGTATACTGTGAATTATAAATAATTGTTACATGATACTATATGTCATTTATAGACGATGATATTCATCTTGTAAATATGTATATTTCAAGCATTAAAGAAAAGCGTGATATGTGTAAACTATGATGAAATAAATTGTGCTTTATTAAATCTCGTATTGTGATTAAAATTTGAGTGTAACTTCAAGTTGCTGATTCATTTTTTAGTTTTCGTTATTATTCCTTTCCTATCAATTTAACCTCATTTCTCCTTACAAAAGATCTTATTGTTTAATAGATTATTAAAACAATTGAAAAATTAATAGCAGTAAACAAATCAATTTATTTAATTACATATTATTTATGATCTTCTAGTTCTAATAGTCTTTTCTGAAATGCCTCTTCTATCAAATCATCTAAATCGTCAAGAGGCCTGTATATAAGATGCACAGCTTGCGAGCCAGACGCAGTCATAAGAAATGTTAATGAAATAAAGGAAATAAATCGAAACCATGACATACCATACGGCATTGTAAGAATTACCTGTAAAGAGCAAATATAATTAAAATCTCTTAAATATTTACAGTATTTTATCTTTTTCGTATATTATACCACAATATTAACCTCTTTCACACCACTTCGACGATTTTTGAATACCAATAACGAAAGATTAATAATATTTCTAATAAATTAGCTTCCGCAGCACTTATTCATTGTTTACGTTAACTTACTAGCATAGGTTAATGTATTTAGCCAGCAATAATTTATAAAATAATACCTTGTGTTCCTCGCGATATCGTATATAGCTTTATATAATATAACCTATTTCAGAAATGACGAATAGGATCGATAGTTCGCTGTCAACTTTAAATATAACCAATGTATTTAAATAATATCGACATAATAAAATACAAAACATAATTAGTCACAATTTTATATACATTTTAAGGTTCTTGATTTTGTTGTTCTTGTTGATCCATTTTTGTTGCCATAACCTCAGTTGCACTTTTCTCTGGAATGTCAGGTTCTTCCTCGCCCGGCACATCATTGATTTCTACACCCTCACCCTTATTCATCATAGATTTCTGTATTTCTTCTTCTAAGTGAACACACGCTTGTTCAATCTCATAATTTTTTGACACTAGTCCTACCCATTGTGCTTCTAATGCCCTTAACTTTTCTCCACCTTGAGTTTGCATAGATTTTCTTTGCCAATTAACCTCTTGAATTCTTTTCCTTAATGCTTGTAGCTGTTTTTGGGCTTGACTCACTAGTTGTACTAATACTTCCAAATAAGATTTCCATGCTTCGCATCCATATTCCATCATTAACTCAAGATTACAGATTCTGCATTATTATTAAACATTACAATAATATATCAATTTAACATTATATCCTAATCACAATCTTGTAATTACATAAATATTAAACAAAAATATAAAAAAGATATAATAGTAATCATAGTATTTACCTGGTAGCCTGATGTTCCAATTGTGCACTGCTATTTTTTACGCTTTCATTCCATGCTGCAAGATCATTCATTTTACCTGGTGGAGGTGGAGGTAACTCATAGCGCTTCATACTGAGTACTTCCATAGGTAAACGGTTTTGCATTCGCTCAAATTCATGTTTCATCACCTCTGTCTCAAAAGCAGTAATATTTAATGATGGCAAATGTTCTAAATAGTTTTTTGTCGGTCTATAACGACGAGTTTCTTCTTCAACCATGGCCAAAGCCTAAAATATTTAATAATCACGTATGAATTCGCAATTTATTTAATAAGCAATATAACCTCAAAATCAATTTAATAATTATTTATAACAAAAGAATTATTATAAATAACAGAAAATTATTACTTACTGCTTCTCTAACTCCAGGTTCATCGTATCCTTGGTCAATATATGGCAATGCATCAACTATAACTTCTCCCGCCATTTAAAGAAATTGAACAAATAAATACTTTTGAATGTCAATGTACAATTGTAACTATCTGACAAAGTTTAAATTTTGTATGACGTACTTCCGACTAAACAAACTTCACTTAAGAACGTATCTGTACCAATCACAGTTCAACGTTTCCCGTCATACTGTAATACTATTGATAGATGACTATGGATACACAAATAATAAAATATAATTTCTACTATAAAAAAAATTCGATTAAATGGAAATATTACAAATAAAACAATAAATTCTTTGTTATTCAAGTATGTTAAATTTGTTATATATAGATATTTAGATGAAATAATGTAGACAATTGTAAACATGACTTAAGAATTGTTGAATTCTGAGCATGCGCGACTTTTGGTACGTAATTTCCACTCGCGTCCTTCTTCCTTTACGACCAGGTAAGGCGTACGAGCTGCGTGGTTAGTTTATCTGATGCGTGGAAAGTTATAAAAAGAACGTGAAATGGTAAGAAATTCTGCATTTTATTTGGAATTCATTAAAGGTTAATATTTGAAGGTATAATTTTATTGTTATATTTTGCAATAATTCCCAAGAATTTGATCTTGAATTAAAGCTTGTACACAGTCTATAGTTGACCACGTGTAATGATTTGTAACGTACAAATTTGCATAGCTTGGTTTTGATATATGTTTAAATGTAACTTTACTGTCTTCATATATTTTCTTTTGCAATATTCTATTCAGTAGAATAAAGCAGTTTTACGACATATAGATATGTTTACATTGAATATGCGTGATTCCCATCTTTTAGTCCGCCATGTGCCGTCAATAGAAATCGTTTATAATTCTATCAGAACATGAAATTTTTTACTTTACTTCCCTCTTTTTTTTTTTTTTCAAAATTAATCTTAAGTTTATCGATAGCTGTACGTAGATTTGTATTTCATTCAGATTTTTGTTTTTATTTTCTAGTCGTTATCAACGGCGCGACCGCTTGTTACGGTGTACACCGATAAAAATGAATCGTCAGGCGATACGATTGCCCTGCCGGCTGTGTTCAAAGCACCTATTCGGCCCGATATCGTGAATTTTGTTCACCAGCAAGTCTCTAAGAATAGTAGACAACCATATTGTGTATCCAAGGAAGCTGGTGAGTATACACTGTTTTATGCTCGCTTTTTTTTACCTTTTCAAGAACTAATTTGCAATTATTAAATGTAGGTTTGTTTTGTTAGGTCATCAAACCTCTGCTGAGTCATGGGGTACTGGACGTGCTGTAGCACGTATACCTCGTGTACGCGGTGGTGGTACTCACCGCTCTGGCCAGGGTGCTTTTGGTAACATGTGTAGAGGTGGACGCATGTTTGCTCCAACAAAGCCATGGAGACGCTGGCATCGTCGAATTAATGTTAACCAGAAAAGATACGCTCTTGTTTCTGCTATTGCTGCATCTGGTGTCCCAGCTCTTGTACAATCTAAGGGTAAATAGCATTCTCTGAGATATAGTAATAAATCCTACTGTATATGCAATATTTTTATGATGAATAAGCCTTGGTCTGTGTTGCTGAAATGATATTGATTATTTTAATAGCTTTATGCTGATTTATGTAAATGTTCTAATATATGTAGTTTGCTTTGAAAAGGATAATATATATACCATTTCTTTTTTATGTTTAGGTCATATGATTCAGGAAGTTCCAGAATTTCCATTAGTAGTATCCGACAAAATTCAGGAGTATAACAAGACTAAACAAGCTGTTATTTTCCTGAGACGTATCAAGGCATGGAATGATATTCAAAAAGTAAGTATACTTCCAAAAATTGTATTCTTGCACCGTAGAATGTCCGCATCTTCATTAAAACCATTTTAATTTAGGTGCTCCTATCAGGTGCTAAATAAATACGGTTATTATAGGCGTTCTAGACTAGCTGAATTAATTGCTAGGATGGGGTATTTTTAATCGAACAGATTCAATTAAAATATATTAATTTAGATGAAACTAATATACTTTCGCTTTATTAATAGGTTTACAAGTCTCAACGTTTCCGTGCTGGCAAAGGTAAAATGCGTAACCGCAGACGCATTCAACGACGTGGACCTCTGATTGTATATGGTCAAGATCAGGTATACAAATAACTAAAAAATGATAGTTAATTATTTTTTCAAAATTAAAATGCTAATATTCGTCTTCATCATATATTTTTAGGGTATTCGTAAGGCATTCCGTAACATTCCTGGTGTTGATCTTATGAATATTAACAAAATGAACTTGCTTAAATTGGCACCTGGTGGCCATGTTGGACGTTTTGTAATCTGGACAAAATGTGCCTTTGAGAAGTTAGATGCTCTTTACGGAACTTGGCGCAAAGAATCCCAACTTAAGGCCGATTATAACCTCCCCTACCCGAAAATGGCGAACACGGATTTGTCGAGACTCTTGAAATCTCAAGAAATTCGTAAAGTTCTGAGGGCACCAAGGCATGTAGATTTACGTTTTATTCTACATTTTCAACGAATACATATCTTATTCATGATGAATTTTATGGTCCGTGTTACTGAGTGACAGTGATTATAATTTTTAACCACCTCTGATGTTTAGTGCTTATAAATATTTTATAATTATGTCACTTACGATGTATTTGCTCAAGGTAAATCTTGAACTTGTAGGAAGAAGGTGGTTCGTAGCGTCAAGAAATTGAACCCATTGACCAACACGCGTGCTATGTTACGTCTCAATCCATATGCAGCTGTTCTGAAACGTGCAGCAATTTTGACAGCAAGAAAACGTCAGGATGAGAGAGATCTTGCTCTAGCAGAGAAGCGTGGAGTAAGTTTAATGTTAAATTGAATAATATTTGTTTAATGCATACAGATCGTAACGAAAATATTTCACATTTACAGATCAAGCTCCCAAAGAGTGCGCCTGCAGTAAAGAGTAAATTACTCCGGGAAAGACGTGCGAAACAACTTCTGAAACGGAAGGAGGACGTGGATAAAAACGTGCCCTTGAACAAGAGAGGACCTGTTTTCCAGCCGAGGTTGAGGAAGATTTCAAAACGAATTCAAAGAGCCATTGCAAAAACTCACCCCGAAAAGAAAGATCTTTTTAAAACGAAATAAATTTTTATCAACGTTTGTTGTTGATCCATGAACTTCATTTGCTTTGAATAAAATATGGGAAACAACTACAGGAAGATCAGCTTTGTAATTAATGTAACTATATTTCCTACCTTTGACGCAGTTTTATTTGTTCAAGTAAAAGCATACAAGTAATATAATATTATAAAACATATAAGTACACATGATATTATTATATATGTTTCTTTTTAACAGGAGCTCGCATAAAAATCGTGTTGTTGCATATTTCGATCGACACTTCCCTCGCATTTGCTTCAGGCGGTATTAAGAAGTTTATATTCCTAACGTTCGATAGTTCTTCTGAACTATGCAATTTTATGTTTAACATATTCTCAGTCGCTAAAGTAGCTGTTCCTATTTTTAATCCTTCCGTCTTCATTTCTGCCTGTAAATACGCAACGCCATATTAACCAATTTCTTCAAATGAATTATTTAATTTAAAATTGATGTACAGCATAATATTCTTTATGATCAATGACATAAAAATTCGGAATTTTCTCAAAGGTAAAGCTCATTTTACGTCCATTCATCATCATTTCAAAATTCATATAATCATTTTGCTTTAAGGTGACTGCGTTTTCTTGATAATGGTGCGTTAGTTTATCCATAATAATCATCCAAACTTATATAACAAAAAAAATTTACGAAATTTGTGATTTGATCCAAATCATTTTCACGGCTCAATTGGATGAAGTTGATAAGAGTCTTGACATCGTACGCTCGTCTTTTATCTTATCGAACTTGTCACTTTGATTGCAAATAGCTTCATAAGGGAAAGCTAAAATATTTAAATCTGCTCCTCTATTTGCTCGGTTTTATCGCAGGAGGAGCCGTAAGAATAAGCATCCCGTTTACGTTGTCCACAACGGCTCGAACTTTCGCGTTGTCGATACCTTCCGGTATTAGTAAATTCTCGCAATGCTTCATCATTCTCTTGATTAAGTTGCCAAAAATTGATCTTTCGCTGATATCTGGTAACTGTTTTGTTAATTGCTCTTCCAAAGACTTGATCATGTTTATGCGGAGATTGTTCCCTTTTACGGTTATTTTAATAGAAGCCAGATCTACCTCTGGTCCCAATAGTATTTTCGTCTATATCATATATATATAAGGATAATGATAAATAAACGCATCATTGATTTAATTTCATTAGAATGATGCATAAAGTTACATCATTGTAAAACGTAAATGATTCACATATTATTTTATTAATATGTGTAAATATTTTTACTATTCACCAATTAAAAAAATATAAATAAAATATGTTAATGTAACATTAGTCCTTGATGAATTGATAGCAGTTGTATTAAAAATGTATTATTGGTTTAATTTAATTTTAATCTTAATTATTTAAACCTCGTAAACGCTGTCTGGTCGAATACCACTGGACACGATTTGCGTTACATAGTTTGTTTCCACTGATTTCACGGAAACCTCGCTCGGTTCTTGCTTAGTTTTGCTTCCGGGAGTATTCAACATTTTGAGGATTTTGGGACCTTTTGAGGAACACTTGGGATAGCGTCCAGTATCAACTATTACATCTTCGTCACTCTTCGAACATTGACTTCTCTTTATATCCATCTTTCAGACACTAAGAGGACACCTTGTCATCGTATCAAACTCTCGCTTACGAAAGACAGTTGGAACGACGCGTCGAAAGAATGCAACAAGAAATTTTTTACGATATCGTTGCAACGATCGAATTCACAGATTAAAATGCGATATGTCCTGAAACGATAGGTTTACTTGTCAATTTGGAAAGCGTGCCAAAGTAACATGTGAGAATCAGTGGATAACAAAAGAACGTGGACATCTCGTTTTAAATTGCTAGATTCCAACAATATTCTTTCCTCAAACTATCATCCATAGAATATCGAAGTAGAAAAGAAAGGTATTTTAATTTTCAATACTTTAATCCTACTGCGGTCCTCGAATTTTTATACCCCAATGTATCCATTTTTGCTTCAAATGTTATTCATTTTTGTCCTAATAAGTAACAGGATTGTTAACGTTTTAAGAACATACAGTACTGAACAAAGGTGAGCAATAATTTGTTTATTCTATTCATCTGATATTGAATAATAATAAAACGTTTTATTGCTTCCTTCGATTTTGTTAATATCTAAACTAAATCAAAAAAGATGTATTAGGGATGAAGTTTCACCCATAATAGCATAAATGTGATTGTCTTGTAATAATATCTTGTAACAGTTAAAAAGTTTAACTATAAAAATACACGATTATCTTAAAAATTCCAAAGAACGCAGTAGGATTGATATAAACTTGAGGAAAATTTTCATTTAATTCTAATTCTTGCAACAATACCACAGAACTAATCTCGAGCTTGAATTGGTCATAGATAACGAGGAAGAGAATGTCTGTGCAATTTGGAGCGACGAAAGCTGCGCTTAATTTCATCATAGCGGTTAATTGCGGTCTACTAATCGAACGAAATTTGTAATCGACGGAAGTGGAGCTGCTCTTTGGAGGATCGACCGCGAACGCATGAAACACCAGAATGGTTCCAACCTTGTACAAGCAGTCAGTTTGTTTAACATTCGTGTCTGCATTGTTTGAAACGCCTGCGCGAATTTCCTTGGGAATGGACGTGGCGGTGGTAGGGGTAGCGCGGGATTCAGGGTCGAAATTGCACGGTGGTTGAAAAGCATCGGACATCAGTCGAGGACAGGCGGTCTCGCGTTTAAGTGGTCTATCAATTCCATGTCGCCTTTGGTCCTGTTCTTTCATTACGGAGTTCTGGCCATCATTTTCGGGAACGGTAAGTCGTTCCTCTTTTCTTTCTTTCTCTACATTCAGTTTTCACGCTTGTTTTCTTTTGAAATTTCACCAGAATTCAATCAAAATTTTACAAATATCTAACTAGAATTTCACCTACATCTTATTCGTTTGTTGACTTAATCGAGTTCTAAAAAAAAAAAAAAAAAAAAAAGAAAAAGGAATTGCATTATTATGAATTAAATGTTGGTGTGTCTTTGAGTGTTTAATGTAGATGTCTCTTATTTTCGTCGAGTGTTTCTAAAAGTTTTAAAGGAGACACAAAGGAATTGAGTTATTGCTAATAAAACGTTGATGTAGCCTTTTCGAATGGCACGATCTACTTTGTGTAAATATCGTTTTTGTAGAACTTTCTTCAAAGTTGAACTTTCTCTTCTTAAGTTTCAAACACCTATGTTGCATACGATAAAAAAGCGATTGTTTTTATTACTTTTTTATACTTCTCAATTTTTTTCTCAATCAAATATGAAAATAGATTACCAGACAAGATTATCTTAGAGAGAACAAATAGATCCGAATGGAAAGTCCATAATCTCGTTTGCATACGAGATTCAATCTCGATGCGTAGTTAACGTCGAAAGGAAAACACCGATTAAGGACACCGGCCTTGTGATTAAGGCCAATTCCTTCTATCCGTACCGATAACCGAATTGCCTGCGCCTATAAGATTTTCCGAGTACAAATTTTCCAAGCGTCGATTGATTTATAAACGAGTTCCTGCTTTCGAAAATTTTCCCGCTCGCCTCTAAACGGAGCTCGCCAAAATGTTTATCGTCGCTCGAATTCGATTTCACCGGCCAATTTCCATCTTCTCGGCCGTGTCTTGCTTCGTCGTTCGGACTCGTTCGATCACTCTGAAATTTGTTCTATCTCATCTTGTTGCGAATACACGGTATTCTATCTACGGAAAATAGACTCGAGTTCGTGAATATTTCATTGGATGCTCGAGACAGCTGCGCCAAACTTTGGATACCGAAGCACTCCCTCGAAAAGTATTCTATTCACTACGTAGATTTTTCTTTCGTGACGTAGGGAAACTTAGGGAAAACGCGATGTCGCTATTCAATTCGAGATGTTTGTTTTGTTATCGCGTGGGACGAGCGAAGCGTTTTCTCGTTAGGATGCAAATAACAAATGGTCTCGTAACTTCCTGCGAGTTGCAGATATCTGGAGGAACGCTTTGACTTCTTTTCATAAAAATAAACGATCTGGAGCTGCCCTACGTTCAACCACCGAAGAATTCTAAGGCCAATGGTGTCGTTTAGTACCACAAGTGCCTCTGGTATAGATATAGTTTATGTAGGTGTCACGAGTTGTTCGTTGTTGTCTGATAGCGAACAATATACTCGAGGTATTCTTGATATTATGGCGGTAAACCAAAGCATCGGATTAAGGCACATCGTCGAAAGGGCGAATGCAAAACTCTGTGTACGATGCAAATGTGTTGGCGGGCTAACATAACTTTTATGTGTGAAACCACGGTCGGAATAAATCTACGATTTGCATACGTGTAGCTTGCGCCACGGGGTGAAGACGACCCATTAAACGCATAAAGAAGTGTAAGAACGGGGAGTACTTATTGAAACCGCGGCCGAGTTTGCCTTTGGACGTTCCACAGCAAGCTTAGCTAAGTTGCCAGACAATCTTTAAGCATTCGGTAATGCTAAGCTGAACTTCGTTATCAAAAGTTTGCGTTAGCCATTCGTGTAAACACTTGTAATCGTTCCGTCTCCGCCGTTGCTAATTCCTAATCGGAACATCGAGATTTGCATATCGCCACCCCCCGGAAATCCGACTCCTTCGTAACGTTCCCACCAAGCAGATCGATCTGTTTGTTTACCACGTTATCTCTATTAGTTGCGACCGGAAGTGGAACCGAAACGACGAGAAGTACGTATCAAGGATCAAGGTAATTGCTCGCTAACGGCTCCGCGTAAGTTTGCACTTTCCGATTTTACTTCCTTAGGGGAAGTTGGAATTTTCGATAACGCGAGAGCTGAGAAAGTTTTGTCTTACGGAAAGGGAAATAAGATGGTCTCTACGGTGAGGCTGTTTCGAGTTTCCGTACGTACCTTAGGATTTTGTACGCAGCATACTTACTGATTTGTTCACTTCTTTACAGGATAAATCCTTCGGTATAAAAAGTCCTCCAATATAGAACGATATAATAGCGAAGACGATGCTGTATACAAATATATGTATATGGAAGGTGAGGTAATTAGGGACAGATAGAGATATATTATGTAAGTACTGGGAGTGGAAAAAATAATGGAAACACCTCTCATATGATATATATATATATATATACATAACATATAGGAGGTGTATCCATTACTTTGTCCAATCCCTGTATTAAGGTGCTTATGGAAAAAGGAGACAAGAACGATATAATAGCGAAGACGATGCTGTATACAAATATATGTATATGGAAGGTGAGGTAATTAGGGACAGATAGAGATATATTATGTAAGTACTGGGAGTGGAAAAAATAATGGAAACACCTCTCATATGATATATATATATATATATATATACATAACATATAGGAGGTGTATCCATTACTTTGTCCAATCCCTGTATTAAGGTGCTTATGGAAGAAGGAGACAAAATTGAAAAGTTTTTAGCGAATTCTCGAATTACTTCAAGAATGATTTTACTTATACGTTACATAGATTATAAAGAATTTGTGTATGTATTCAATATTAGAATATTTATTACATGCATTTGCTCTTTACTTTCCTAAAAATATTTCAAATTGCATTGTCTAAGTTTCAATATTCGAAACGATCATAAATTTTAACTCTTCGCTGATACAATCGCGCAATATCGTTTCCACTTACGGTACAAGAAAATAAAATATTTTTCCATCGAAATTTCCCTACGGTAAAAGCAAGGAAGAGGGAACGCCGATAGAAATTATATTCGTTGGGGAATATCGAAGGATCTTCGACGTCGTTGCTCGGGTATTTTGTTAAAAGTGCGAAGGATTTTTCTCATTTTGTAGTCGTGGAGTCTTTCGAGGACTCTCGTCTCGTTCGTATGAAAGAATCGCTGCTCGCATGCTACGCGAGAATGAAGAGCGTGTCGCGCATTTTCCGGCATCGATCGTGTATCGATGCTCGATTCCGAGTTTTTCCACCGGCGTATCCTGGATTGCACGGTAATTCGCGGACACTCGACGGTATCAAATTGAATCCTCGAGCGTCCGGCTTTATCGGGAAACCTTCTTTCAATATTCCCTTTGCTCTTCTTCTCCTCCTCCCTTCCCTCCTTTCGTATCACTGCTTTAAATATGAATACAAGCGTACTCCAGTCCCTTTATTTCTTATATAAACTTTTATTATTGGCACAAGTATCATTAGCATTAGGATTCGATCAACCTCTGAAACGTTCAGCAAACATGACGAAATCTATCCAAAATATATGTAAGGCATCAATTACAACGTATATATTCTGAAACTATGCTAGATTATCATATACTTTGTACTTCCTTCTCATTATACTTGCACAACACGTTTTGATCAATTTACTAAGCAAAGTGACTTACCTAATGTTAGCTAATATTTAGACATCTTGGTGTTTAAGTATATAGTGTTACCGAGTGAACTATATTTTAATATATTAAAATACGTATTTTATGGTTAATAGAAACATAAACTTTATTTATTTAATCAACGTAGTTTTGTGCTTGACAAGTTAATAGATGAAGTAATGGCGAAGTCTGACATGCAAAATTATTTGGACAATGAGTAAATTATATTAATTTTGTGTAAAATGTATGATACATTTAAATAGAATGTATAATAAATAAATATGTATATTTATATATGAAATATATTTCATATATATTGCATATATATAATGTAACTTACTCATTACGCAAATAGCGATGTTCAATTTCGCTAAAACCCTATATTCATTAACACTAACCTTAGCAGGCCCGGTTAAATGACCGGTTTCAAAATTTAATTTAAAAGCCTGCATTTATTGTTATTTCTTTTGTTCGTCTAACTTTATGTAAATTTTTATATCAACCAAAAAGTGAGAACTTGATTAATCAGATAACGTAAGAATTTACATAAAGTTAGATGAAGAGAAGAAATAACAATGAATGTACAGCTTCAAATTAAATTTTGAAACTGGGCCTTGTAAGGATAGTGTTAAATAAATAAACTTTGTGTTTCCTGTTATCTCTCCAATGCCATAGTGCTCAAATATTAACGCAGATCGCTGTATTGTGTTCAAACGCACTTGAGCTGATATATATAAAAAGGAAAAAGAAATTTTTAAATTAAAGGCGCACAAACGAATCGAGTAGAATGAAGCAAAAATCATCAAAGTGTATGAAACAGAAATTTTTTAGTGAATTACAACATAGAAAACGAAATATATTGTAGGGTATGTAGAAGGAAAAAAGAGTGCTCGGTTCGCACAGCAAGTCGAATTTTCCGGGCTTGGAAAAATTCGCGCGCTGATTGTTCCGAATGCGCGGATTTACCACCGCACCGTCGGAGACCAACGTGATGCTGAATAGAATTTTCGTTGTGAAGGAAAAAGCGGATTCTCGCGATCCTTTTTCCCTCTTCTTCCTAAATGTCGTCTTTAAATGTTGAAAAGCGTGTTCGAGAGCACTCGATGTTCTTTTGCGACACGACGCTTCGATACGCTCAATTTCTCTTGGAAATTACGGATATTCGCAAAATGTGTAAAAAATCGAAGGCTGTCTATCTTGCACAACCCAATTAAATATTACTAATGAGAGTTACCCGTATCGGGAAACCTTATAATTAGATTGCGGATTTTCATGTATTTCTATACGTGGGAAATTTACAAAGTGCAGAAATATTACTATATTTTAATTATAATTATATTTATAATTGCAATTACTGTATTATTATTAAATATACAATATATATAGAATACATATAATACGCAAGAATATAATAATGTGAAGTATCCAAAGTTATAATATTTTATGGAATAAACAAAGTCTCTGCTTTTTAGGTTTCATTTCTTCGATCGCGGTCATGAAAATAGAAATCTTCATAAAAATCCGCAGTCTATTTGTAATACTAACAAGTTTGACAATGGAACAAGCGAAATATTACAAGAAGATTTCTGTTACCAAGCAAATTCTAAATTATATGATTATCCAATTACTATAGAAACTATGATATAACATCGTAAAAAATCTGTGTAATTTATAACTTGTAACTTATCAGTTTAATGATACTATTAGTTGGTAAATTAGTTGTGCAAGATTCACGGCAGGAGTTAAAAAGAACCAAAGAGTTCGTAAAATGAACAAAGGTCATTTTCGTTACGCGCGCTTCAATTATAGCGCAGGCAAAACTTGGCCACGTTAAAATTAGGTCCCTTTACTTTTCACTCGATCAGCTCTGTAATGAACTTGTGTCTTTTAATGAGCTAATAAGATGTACGAGTTAAGAGGCAAAGAAATCCATAGGAAAAACTATCGAAGAGAGATTTTTCTAATGAATAGGTTTTTTGGCAAATACAATAGTCTGTTGAAAAGGATCGTAAGGTGGACCGTTAAATGATTCTGGACAGAGAAACGCCTCCACATCGCGGGGAGGCTATACCGCGATATGTGACGTCCATTTAACGATCGGAAATAAGAGGGTTGGGGAGGAAATTCCCTGAACCGTATGTTACTCGCGTGACCTTACACCTCTCAAAGACTCGGACAGCTACTCTTGTCCAAGAGTTCTCGATTGGAATCGAAAATTTGCGGAGAGAACGAAACGTTAAAGCGCAAACTTTTTAATGTTACGCGGGAGGAAGAGGATGCTGTAGTTTTAACCAGTTAACCAACTCATTTGTTAAAAATTTGCTCTTCTTTCATTACAGTAGAGAAGTTCATTAAAAGATCGACTTCTTTCATAATGGGTGATAAAGCTACGAAATCTTTTTAAGTCCTGACTAACGTTATGACAATCGAGTTTTAATTATTCAAAAAATGGGAGAATCTAATATTTAACTTGAAGATAAAAAGAAAGAGAATTTTGTCTGTGGGACGACGCTGTATTTGAAATTTTTTTATTTTCTGTAAGAGACACGAAACACGACTCCTTACCTTTTTCTCCTCTATGTTCTTCAAATATAAATACGATATAATTTATTTGTAGCAAAATTAATAGTGCGACTCATTGAAGAATAGCAGATCTGTAAATAAAAGGATTAGTTATATCCATGAGATTAGGAACTCGAGTGACGAATTAACTCGTTTTTCTCAGATTTAGCAAATCTTTGGAAGATCGTAGAAGATTTGGAGGATTATATTTCTCGTTAATTAAACTGACGACTATTAGTGGATTCTGTTTGGTTAGTATACTATTGTCTTCAGCGAGACATCTCTTATCTAATTGAGTTTTGAAGGCAACGCCTGCTGAGCATTGAGAAAAGATGAAATGAACGGTAGATTAGCTACCTTAGCTGATCTACGAGAAGGCTTCCCGCGTTTCAAGACACAATGGCCACCTTGATGAAACGAACGCTTCCACCTACGGATGGGAAACGCTATAATGGACATCCTTGATGTAAAGAAAGGAATTCGATTCGTGATTAGAGAAGAGATAGAGTTTGTGAAATGATACTCGCCATGAACTCCAATTATAATATAAACTGTTCATCCGAAGACAAAATCCGTTAAATGTTTCCCTATCTTTCGATTGTTCGACAAGATATAATTTACAATAAATTTAATAATTAAATTTATGATTTACAGTGAAATTACAATTTGTTCTTTCATCGATAATCTGTTTACTATATTTTTCTGAAATAAGATCAAGAGTGAAACTGGGATTAAAGAATTTTATTTAAAGTATATTTTATATATTTGCAATAACGATTGGTTCCAAATACTTAGGAATGGCAGTAGCATGCATTAAACCAGAAAGAAATAAGGGTAACGAAAACGAATTCATAGAAAATCTATGCCGATAAAGAAAATCCATTACTGGGAGGACGGTGTGATGTATATTACGATATACGAAATTTAATTTCCATGAATATTGGACGAATTCCGTGCATGCTTGGTTTTACAGGTTTTGGGGATGAACACGAATACAGACTGACAAAGTATTTGCTCGATGGGTACGACGCCGGTGTACGACCAGCTAAAAATTTCTCCCAACCCCTGTCGGTTGTCTTTGGCCTTTCTCTTCATCACATAATCGACGTGGTGAGTACCGAACACCAATCTAACACGCTGAAGAGATTTTCTTGAAACATTAACACGTTGACACAGATCCCAAGTCGAGGGCTGTTAAAAAAAATTTTTTTTTTTGTTGATACGTTGAGCGACCAGATCATCGTCTGGAGTCATCCGCACTGAGCGCCTGAATAAAACTGTTTTCGATCGAAAGATTGCCAGATTGAAAAATTGAGAATCGCAGCAGGGTTAGAAGCGTGATTAATTGTCGTCATTGATGTGACTTTTGCACAGTACCATATTTATTCTCGATGATAAATTTCCAGAACTCGATATAGAAGTGATTTTTCAAACGATACGCCGTTCCACCAGCTTTCTCTTCGAGGTAGTCAATTTTTCCAATTTCTCAAGAAATTCAATGTTCTCGCGCTTAACGAGAATTTTTGGCTGCCACTTCTCCAGCATGCTAAACGCGAAGAAAATTCGTACTCTGCTTTTGATGGCGGCGGAAATATTATGCAGTCGCGTGAAAATCGAGATAATCTGGAAATCGTAAAAACGTGTACAAAGCGGGCAATTGCCAAGCGATTCGTGCATGGACGTTGCTTGTTCCTTCGACATGTTGAAAAATGGGAAATTCAGGTCGGGCTGAAACCCGTATTAACTTCGACTTCGGCAGGAGTATCGGCATTCCGGCGGTGCGCGGCCATTTAGACCGGGAAATACAGTGACTCGCACAAATTGATCAAATATTTCGAATATTCAAATCAATAACGAGGCGCAGCGACCATTTCCTTTTAACTGCACCAGATAGCAGAAATTCATGAAAAATCGTACAAAAAACATATATCGTATTTGTTTCCATGATTAATTAAAATAAAAAAAAAATAAAAAAGAAAGAATTGATGGCCATTTGTCAGTTACCTTTCAGCAGATCGAAGCGTTTCTCGATAGAAATTTATTCGTCACGGGTCAGAAACGGCACAAAAGAGATTTTACTTCATCGTTAATTTTAGATGAGACTAATTTCAACTTCTTTGTTATTATTGCAAAAATATTCATATGTCGAAACGACGTTTGATTATGAGTCTTTGTACGAATTTATAATCATTATCATGCATATATTTCTTTCCGTATTCGTAATGACGATGCTGCAGACTTCGAATTCGAGGAAGAAGCTTGGAAATCTCGTGGGAGATAGTCAAGGCTGGGCAGTCGGAAATACCCAAGACAAATTACTCGAAGAACGCGCCAGAGCTGGATGGAAACTTTCAAAGATTTGTCTCTCTTACATCTAGCGAGAGACATCTTTTACCCGCCGTATCTTTTTGGCTAGTTAGCAACAGATTCTTTCTTTTCGCATATGACGACCAATTTTACTTTTACATCGTGGTTATCACTTCTTCTTCTTTCGGTGATTTTTGTCACAGGACGAGAAGAACCAGATACTGACGACCAACTGTTGGTTGACGCAAACCTGGACGGACCATCACCTGAAATGGAACGCCTCGGAATTCGCTGGAATTCAAGTGATCCGCGTTCCTTACAACCGTGTCTGGAGACCGGACACGATTCTGTACAACAAGTAAGCGATTTCTCTCGCAGAATGTCATGTAAGATACAGTTCATTTTTGCAATAGTTACGATGGTACTAGATTTAAGAAAATTATGAATGTTGGAATCTCGGTGACAGACGAACATGTACCATACACAGTTAGCTACAAAAATATTTGTACATCTTACAAAGAGGCCATTGCTGTTAAGAATTTGTTGAATATTCTCCTTCTCGCTATTTATTCCTTCACGTATTTTGAGTTGCATCGTAGAATCGAAGTTCGAAGAAATTCTAAGCATCTACAACTCTATGATAAAGTCTAATCTTCTTTTGTATCATGAAAATATCTTTTTGAGTCTTTGATTGATATAACGAGTTTCTAGAAAGTATCCATCATTTTAATATATGCTTCATATCTTAACAAGACATGGAAACATCACAATTGATGTATATGTTGTTTTATGTACGTTTCTCAATAATGTTGCATTAACGTAATTTTTATATCTGATATCATTGCTTGGTTCTCTTGCGTTTGTTTCTTCCGTTTTCCTCTAAATCCTTTAAATTTCGTACTAGAGATGAGTATCCTTAAAAGGTCAAAAGACCTGTTAAATTAAATTATTTGATTTATTAGATTAAAATTAAATGAACTTTTCCATTGACTGCATTTATCTAACCGTTGTCATATATAGGAACAAAGAATCAGAAATAGTAGGCAGAATCAATGACTTGCTATTATATGAGCTCTAGTTACATCAATATTATTTATCTCCCAATAAGTTTGAATAAATGGGCTCCTACCGGTACAATTTTCTCTGGCCAGTCAAGCGTTATATTACAAAATAGAAGTTTTGGTATTGATTGGCAGCAGCAGGGGCGCGCTGATTTCTTCCATCCGTCACTAGCCTATATCCTTTGGTTTTGTTTATAGCGCCGATCCACAATACAGCTCGGCAGTCATCAATACGAACGTGATAGTCAGCCACACAGGACAAGTGGTGTGGTTAAGCCATGGAATATTTCGCAGCAGCTGCGACATCAACGTAGAGTTCTTCCCTTTCGACGAGCAACGATGCGTCCTGAAATGGGCCTCTTGGACGTACGATGGATACCAAGTAAGATCAAATCTCTATAGCTCCTTTTGTTTATTTCTTCATCCACCTGGAAATCCCTCTGCTTCTGTATTACTTTATAATATTAAATTTTTGCCTTTCACGGAAACTTGAAAGAAACGAAGGAATTTCAGGCGGTGGCTGGCCAAAAATTAGAGACGGCGATATTGAAGGCATTGGGCAGTCTCGAGGCCGTGAATTCAGCCGATAGAAGGCGGAATGCAGTTTTCCACGCAATTAACTCGAGCAAAGCTGCGCGGGGTTATGAACGCGTGCTGACACCCACGAGCAACCAACACGTTCGTCCTCGTATATTTTATTCAAATCTTCATCGATTTTAAAATTACCCTACTGTATTCTCCACACTTTTTTCTTACTTTGTGTAGATTCCTCTTTTTTCTTTTAACGAGAACGAAACACGTGTCACGGGCAGGCTTGTACATTTTTTGATCATTTTCGAATGTTCTGTGATCGAGATTCTTTCTTTTTGTACGCGTTTATTCATGTACATTGTATTCAAGTCTTGTAAAATTCCTCTACTGTGATCTCAGCGCTTTTCTCTTACTCTGTATGAATTCTTCCTTTTAAACGGGAGTGAAACACGTGTCACGGCCACGCTAATTATTCAATCACTCTATGATCGAGATTCTTGTTTCTTTGAACACATTTATCCTGGTACATTGCACTCGAATCTTTGTCGATTCTAAAATTACTCTATTGTATATCTTCGAGATCATTTCCCTGTTTTAATGAGGATGAAACACTTGTTACTGGTGTGCTAGTAAATTTTTCATCGCTTCTTCCATCGCACTTTTTTACAATTGAAAACTCTTCTTCCTTAAAACACTTTTATATGTAAATTCACGCGTAAAATGTGTATACCTGGTGGAGCATTTAAGAAATACCGGTCAGGGATTTAATCCGACAACGTGTGCGATCTGCATCGGCCAGATTCTCGACTGTATTGCCCTCAATTTCACGCAGTTCCTCTCTTGGGACGGTATGCAGATGAGAAAGTGATATATCGTCCGGAGGACCATCCGTTGGACGATAAAAATATCCACGCTGTGTTAGAGAGGTGGCGATCAGTTTGACCGAAACCTTGACACTTGACATTGATGTCCAACATCTCTGTTCTAAAAATCTTTCGTGATTATCAATTTGAGGGAGCCGCGTTTCAGGTTTTCCTCTTTAAAAAAGAGTATCAGATTTAATTTGTCGTGTCATCTGATCCCTTTTCCCTTTATACGCGTCTCGCCCTAAAGATCTGAATATTTTGTGGCTTCCTACCGGATTAAAAGCTCAACGTAACTGCAAAGGCGTTAATCGAGCTTGCATATAGACGAGCTACTGCTGAAAGGTAGGAGGAAGGAAGGAAGGGATTGAAAAAGAAGGTAAGGGAGGAAGTAAAAGGGGAGGACGAAGAGAAGAGTAGGGAACGAATGAGAGATAAGGGTAAGATGGGATTAAAAGAGAAAGAAATTGAAAGAAAAAGCAGGAAAAGGGAAGAACGAAAGAGGGTGGAAAGAAAAGAATAGAAGGAAGAGGACGAGGACAAAAGGGCAAGAAGGTGGATAGAAGAAGAAGAAAGCAAGGAAGAGACGGGAAGAGAAAAGAATAAAATGGCGAAGAGAAGAAAATAAATGAGAATGGATAGACCTATATTCTTCAAACATTTTTCTGGTTTATTTGTAGGAAAATGGTGGAACAAAGGCAACGTTGGGAAATTTGGCAGATTTTCCAACAAGATCAGAATAGGTTCGATCTTTTCAAAAGTCCAGAGGCGCTTAACAGCGACAAATCGAAAATGCCGGTTCGGGATGTCGCAAAAATGGCTCGGGCAAATCGAACAGCTTAATCCCAAATGCGAGAAGAATTCAATGCGAGCCGTTTCTCCGTATCGGCGAACCTCGACGCCCGAACTCATCCTTTCACAGAGTTTTCCCATTTCCTATCCGCCCCCTCACCCCCGTCATTGAATACATTTTGCGTGTCGCTACGTTTTTGCAATCTAAAACGCTGGAAATACGTTCCTTCTTAGGCCTTTTCCCCATTATCCGGAGAAAACCATTTAAATTGATCATCAACCTGTTAACTGAAACGTCTCCTAATAGAAAACTATTATCCTGTAACGACACACTCGCTATATTATTATGCGATAATGTCAATGATAATATCGAAAATACTGTTGTGAATTTTCACCTGTGACAGTCTTTAAAGGGTTAAAAGTTGACGAAGACAAATCGGTTTTTGTTAAGTCGGTTTAATACTTGCTTTTAACATTTTGTTAAAGCATTAATGACTCGTGTTTATATAACGTTTGTTGCTTGACCAAGCCAATAGAATATACTGACATTGTTCGGTCGTTTAACCCTCAAACATCTCGTACAATTTCTCTTTTTATCCGCAGAAGCACAGTGAACAGGAACAAAGGGAAAGGTACAAAAAATTTGCTCCTTTCGCTTTGAAATTTCTCTTTTGCAAATATATAGTTCCACTTCGCAATATCCCCATTGCGTCGAATATAATTTCACTGCGTTGCGTCGCGTCGGTTCGTTTTTGTCGTATCCTGCACCTGTCTACCGATTGTCCGCTCGAAATATACTGACACGTAATCGCAGAAGCTCCGTTCTGTTCCGTTGGATTTAATTCGAGTTGACGCTTTAACGCTTCTAATCTAGCTTCTAGGATCTATTCCCACCCTCGAGGGAGATAATTGTTCGTTGCCAAGATGCCAAGAGTAAAATACAGTTTCTTGCTCTTGTGCATGGTGTGTGCACTTGGATCGTGTTGTTGTTGTTGGAGAACTAAAACGTAGAATGTTGTTTATGCAGCTGGAGCTGGAGAGGCAAAGCGAAGAGGGAGACGTGAGCAATTACCAAGCAAACGGTGAATTCGACCTGCTTGAGTTCTCTGCGAGAAAAAACACCGAATACTACTCCTGCTGCCTGGAACCGTATCCAGATATTACTTACGAGATACGACTGCGACGACGACCGACATTTTACGTCTTCAACTTGATCCTTCCGTGCATACTCATCAACAGTGTCGGTGAGCATCCTTCATCTGCTTTATGTTTCACGTTTCATCCTACAATTATTAAGATTAATTAACACTGGAACTGTCGAAATCAGTACAATCCTCTTTTTCTTGCAACTACATGGTAAGAACGTATGTAAAATTTACTATTGGATGTTTAAAGGGAAAAAATTGGCACCCCCATCTGCAGCTATGTGGAGTATCATTCATAAGATCGAATGAGTTTATTGAGAAGTTCATTTTGATTGGCTAATTGGAAACTTGAACATCTACTTAATATATTGTATAATATAATTAATAATATATTGTATTATATGATATAGAGGATTTTGAAAATTTATTAGCACTGTAACGAGACGCGACTGTGTTTTAATTGTTTACAGGTATGTAATAAAAACTGATTGTTCTAGTGACAATCTCTTTGAGGGGATGAGAGTAATTTGCAATATCACGACGATACATATTATTCAGGCAGAATGCAGCACCTATCCGTAAGAGGGTCAAGCGTCCTTATCGAATCTGGAGAGGAAATTTCATTAAAACGCTCGAATCGTAAAGCCACCGTACGATAGGTTGACGCTCCAAGTCACAATTTTTTTAATCTATGGAAAAATTATTCTTCCCCATGGCAAAGGTATTTGAATCTTTGTAAGGAAACGAACACGATTACAGCCGGTTAACAATGGATCTCGAGTCGTCCACTACTCGATGGGAGAAATTTATGCGGGACTTTTCCTCGACCCTCTTTTTTTTTATTTCCTCCCTTGACAATGGTGGAAAAAGTTTGGCGCTCGTAGTGATCTTAAGAATGGCCTCTGTTCGATATTCTATGACGAAAAATACCACTGGCGGAGCTCTAACTTCTTTTTTAATTCCGTTTTCCGCTTGTCCAGCTCTGTTGGTATTCTACGTGCCGTCTGAATCGGGGGAAAAGGTCACCCTCGGGATTTCGGCGCTTCTCTCCATGACAGTCTTCCTAATGACCATTCGCGAGACACTGCCGCCCACGGAGAAAACACCGTTGATAAGTGAGTGCCTTTAATGAACGATAATTATCTTGGGGTAAATGGAAACGAAGCTGTTGAGCATAGATCGTTTAACCCTGCTGCATCCTTTCGGTCATTTTCGAGTCAATTGTATTTTTCTATCATTAAAATATAACATAAAATATCTTCAGCTTAAACAAAATATGAAAAAATCCCATTGGTATGCGTTTAATTTTATTTCGTACATCTTCTTGAAATATTACAAATATTTTTTGTTTGCTAATATAAAAGGCGATAATGAAAGAAAATTGGAATATAAAAATTCGAGGATCGAAGCAGGGTTAAATTTGTCTTGAGCAAATGTATTTGAAATGGAAATAAAAATTACTATTTGAAATAACGGATACACGTATGTATTTAATAACGACGATACCAGAGGCTGACATTTTTGTGGTTTGATTTCGTTACAGAACATTATTTTTCTAAATGCCGTAGAAAAAGTAATTTTCAATTTTCATATTTTCGCCCTGCCTCATATTCAGCCTGTCTCTATAGGATTTGCGTAAACATTGAACAATGATCGCTAATGGTATCAACATTGTCAGTGTAACCGAGTTTGATTGAAAACTCCCAAGCGTCCTCTTTGAAAGTCCTGCGATGCCAATGCGAAACGCAATAGAATCACGTTTACCCCGTTGCAAAAGCATAGTATGAAAGACTCGGCTACGTACAACGCGTAACTCCGTAATTGGAAGCTTGTTAGACAATTAATTTATACAGAAACACGTGACGCTCCATGGAGCGACAACTAGTTTGGTTTAATGGTTAATTTATTATATCCGCTCAGTCATTAATTATATTATCATGTTCAGGTCTTTATTACGGAGTCAGCATATGCCTGGTATCCTTCGCTTCGGGATTAGCGGTAGTTACCTTGAATCTTCATCATCGTGGCGTTCAAGGTACCAGAGTGCCTGGTATCGTTCGATCGTTGGTCTTGGACAAGCTCGCCAGGATAGTGTTCCTTAATTTCCAGGAGGAAAAGAGATCGGTAAGATGTACTCGTAGTGAAAATACTTAGATATTGTTTTTCTTCGACGTTTTTGTGAACGATATAGCAGAATTTGGTTTATCTGAGTCAGGATTGAGCACGCTAAATAAAATAATAAATAAATTTATACGGAGGTAATATTATTTACTAAACAATTTTAAGAAAATTCTAAAATAGTATTTGAGGAATAAATTATTTTTAAATAATTTACTCGCCAAATATTTTATTAATATAGCAGAATTTGGTTTATCTGAGTCAGGATTGAGCACGCTAAATAAAATAATAAATAAATTTATACGGAGGTAATATTATTTCCTAAACAATTTTAAGAAAATTCTAAAATAGTATTTGAGGAATAAATTATTTCTAAATAATTTACTCGCCAAATATTTTATTAATATAGCAGAATTTGGTTTATCTGAGTCAGGATTGAGCACGCTAAATAAAATAATAAATAAATTTATACGGAGGTAATATTATTTCCTAAACAATTTTAAGAAAATTCTAAAATAGTATTTGAGGAATAAATTATTTCTAAATAATTCTATTTCTCGCCAAATATTCTATTAATACAATACAATGTACAGGATAACAGAGAGAAGAAAATTGTTATCATATTTGGCTGAGAAATCACGCATATTATGTAATACTGATTTTTTCATATTTTCTTTAAATTTCATAAATCTTCTGACGATAGAAGAATACGATTCGATTAGAAATGGCTCAAAGGATACAGTGTATATGTACAGGAAAAATCACAACTAGTAGAAAGAATCAAAAAACCCCTACTATATGAACTTTATGTAGTTGATCTTCATCCTTCGATGGATTCAGATAAAATTCTCCTGTACACAATTTGCATCAGGACCCTGTCGAGCCTCCCAGAAGAAAAAACAATTGTCCATTGCACTGCAAACCGGAACTGGCCCAGTCGCAATCGTCGCCCAAGTTCGTAACCAGAAGAGAGGAAAGTAACAGTAGCAGTCCTAGTTTAGGTGAGTCTTTTTCATTTGTAAAGATATATCAAATTCTATCAGGTTAATCTCTATAACTTAAAAAGAAATCTGATGCAGATCTTGGTAAAGAGAGCCTTGAAGCGCAATGGTTGCGTGTACTGGGAAGAGTGCACGCGACGATCGACAAGAATGAGAAGCGTCTGGCGGAACAAGACCGCCGCGAACGAATGGAATTAGATTGGAAACAAGTCGCATTAGTCAGTGATCGAGCATTACTTTGCGTTTTCTTCTTGACGACGGTCGTCAGCACCACCGTTATCCTCTGTGGCTCTCCACCAAACACGAATATCGCTAAAGAGGGATAGATTCGAGAAGAACGCTGATAGGAAAATTGTATTAACCGGGCAGCGGATTCGACTAACTTTGTTTCGAATAAGATCGATGGATTAAGTATTAAGCACTGGTAACTATAAGCAATCTTAAGGATATGATGTATAATGTTCGTCTATCGGAGATAAACTGCTGTGAAAATAAATTCTTTTTGTTTTATGAGAATATTCTTTTATTAATTTAAAAAATGTACTGTATAACAAAATTACATAAATATCAAATATTAGAATATGTTCAAATATCAAAAGAGACCTTTCAAGAATGTAAAAGATATTAGTGATAATCATAATAATAATATTAAAGACATTAATAAAAAGATATTAATAATAATCAGGTACAGGTGCACAGGCTATTTTTACAAAGTCTTCGTATTTGACTTGTCCATTTGGAGATACGTTTGCTTCCCTAAAAATTTGCTCCACTGAAAGTTAGAGATAAATGAAGTAATTAAGAACACTTGTTGGAATCAATATCTAGAGTAAGTAAGAAAACCAACCTTCTTTGTTACTTAATTGCTCACCCCAATGAACCAACATGTGTGCTAATTGTCTAGCAGGTATAGTACCAGTCCTAAATTTGTCTGCAGCTTGAAAAGCATCTATCACCTCCTTCGGCAGATCCTCAGCTCTTGTTTGTAAATGCATGACCTCCAAAAAATCAGCAAAAGACATCCTCCCTCCTGTGATTAAAAATTTGTGAGTTTGAAACCATATATAATATTATAAATTATTTCACCTTATTTGTACCTTTATCCTTTAAATACTTATTTATTTCTGCGATAGTGGGACTTAATCCTAATGATCTCATGATGATTGTAAGTTCATCCAGAGTACGTATTTGACCATTCCTTGCAAATAGATAAAAGCATTCCCTAAATTCTGTAAAAAAAAGAATTTATAACTATGTAAACAGCAATCTTAACCAATTTAAAGAATTTACCACTGTACCATCTATATCTTCTTCTCGAAAATAACGAGCCTAGAAACCAAAACATCCAATTAAAAACATGATTATAAAGTTAACATTTAGACAACTCTATAGTAAATAACATTACCATAGTGTAAACTATTATACAGGACACTTGACAAAATAGTGTAACTTCACTTTATTCTTCGTTTACGTGTCAAATAACGTTATCTAAGGTAAGACTAGGTTATTTGACAAATAATCACATAACCTTAGTCTTTCATTGTACAGAGGCGACACCGTCGTGTGCAACGTGCACTAATCACAATCAGTCACCACTTGCGATCGATCGATCTTCATTTAAATTTCATCTTTTAGAGATAGAAATTTCATCTGTTTTTGATATAAGTACTCACTAAATATTGATAATAATTGAAGTAAAAAATTTTATTCACGTAATCCTTTTACTAGTTTAATAAATTTGCCAAAGTATTTCTAAAACAATTTATAATCATAAATCAGAATTTTAATTTCAAATTGAACAAATGTACGCGCGTCTCGTAGCTAGGATTTTGAGTTACATTCGAAACAGAGAACGATGGAAATTCGGGAGGATGAAAAGGACGAAAGTAGCTCGGTCTATCAATAGGGGTCATCCAGAGCGGCGTGGCCACTAGCAGGAAGGGAAAATGAACAAGATATAGTGGTCTGCGAGGCAAACGTCGCTTGGTTATAGCGGGGGTGGCTTGGTCGGGCGAATAGGGGTTAAGTAAGCCAGCTGCAGGGGTTTTCCCCTTACGTGCTGAATAACCCCACTTCAGCGGTATCACGCTCTCGTCTTCTTCCATTTACTGACACGTATGGTTAGCGCTAAACATCGTAGGTACGTGAACAAGAATTCCATGATACAGTAAATAGTTTTCATTCATATTTTTATATGAGAAGATGACAAACATCTTTTTACAAATAAATTACTATTTCCTGATAAAACAAATTAAAACAGACGTTTATAGCCATGTTTAACAACTACCAAAGGAATAGTTTAAAATGAGAATAAGGTTAGTAGTGATAAAAATAAATGTAACAAAAATTGGTAAAAATATTATATCCATGTATCACTTGTTTTCCATCAATAATAACGATATAGGATGATGATCGTAAGCCCTTCAATCGCCCTTCTATTTCAGAAACACTCCTTTCCTTTGACCGACGACTAAGGTCAAGTTACACGGAGGTGGGAGTCGAACCATGGTAGCCAGAGTGGGGTACCGATAGAGGGGTTGATGGTACAGCGTACCACTATTGGAAAGCGTTGGTCCGCGTCCAGCCATGGAAGGGATCTCTGAAAAAGAAAGAGATCGCAACATTAGAGGAATAAGAAAGGGTAGAGGAGAGTTCGTAAGGCAGAAGGAGAGAGGGCGCAGCACAGCTGGGTCGAACGCGATCATGGTAGGGGAAGTCGGTGTCCTCGGAGTCCTCGTTCACACGAGTCACGAGCGTTGCCGTCCGTCAGTACGGCGCGGAACGCGTTCCTGTTTGTCTCGTTGTGTGGAGTCGGTGTCGCGCGTGCCAGTTCTTCAGCTTCTCTCCCTCTTTCTCTATCAGACTACGCATTTCTTTGTTCATTATCGTCGACCAAGCAGAGAAAGAGAACAACGCGACTGCACGCTGCCGTGTGACACACGTGTGATATTGTGGGTAGTTGGTGTGGTGCGACAGGATGCGGTACAATGACCGTAAATGAGTAATCGACGTCCCTGCGAGAACCGGTTGGAAGGACGAGGATCACGGCGGAAAGGACGCCCGTGGCAGGACTCCAACCTCTGTGCATAGGTAGGTGTCAGATAGTATGCAAGAGCAGCGAGCACGCGCAATATTCTACGTGCGAGTCTCTCCTTTTCCATCCCTTTCGGCATCTTCCTTTCTTTTTCTCCCCCCATCTCTCGATCTATCTCTCCGTACCTCGGTTCGCGCGGTTAAGCACCGTAGCTTTTTTTTCGTCGTGCACGTCTGTCTACTCCTGCGTCGCTCATCGGTGTGTACGTTTGTACATATATGCATATATACATACACATATCGTAACCTGTCGAAGGGAACGCGAGTCGTTGGTTCGGTGAACGATGCCACATTTCCCTCGCGATCACCGGAGTCAAGTAGTTACGCGACGTCTCGTTTTATCATATAATCCAACGAAACTCGCGTTCTTAATAACCGTCGAGAATACGTTGCACGTTCATTTTCTCCCTCGTTGTTTTGTACACTAGTGTGTTTACGTCGGATTGCACGCGCACGATGGGAGATTTAAATGTCACGTAAAACGCGTCCCCAGCGCCACCAGGTCGTCTGACGGAAGTGGCTTCGCCGGATGCTGACTTTTCGAGGGAACACACGCGAATCAACGAACGCGCTTGGCTTATAGGTTATATAGCTATATACGTTTTTATCATAGACACAATGCGCTCCATTTTTTTCCGATGCAATCGCGAAAGGGTTATGAACTTATGAAACGAACGAGATACGAGTGGAGGAGAAAAAGGCTAAGAGAAAGATAGTCGAAGGAATCGTGGCTATCTTTGCGAGAAATTACAAAAGTTATAGCCAGACTTTAATTGTCGTTTAATGGGAAAAGCGAGCGTTAAACGCAAGTACCGACGGTACCGGATATCGAGTTGGAGCATGTAACGAGCGTTGCATAAGGGCGCTTATCTACGTGAAAGTTATATTAAAAAATAACTCGGAGAGTCCGTTAGGAAGTCAGATCCATTGTTCACCGTACGATGCTCTTAAGAAACTTGCTCGGGGAATACAAAAGCATGCGTTAAGACTAATTAATGTTATCAGCCAACGAAGCTTCCCGCGAAATCGCCTAACTCCGTGTAATTGCAGACTATGTAGAGCCAATATCGTCTCATCGATATTACACAACAACTTGCCTCGTTTCGATTCAGTTAATTCGACACGCCGTTTAAACAACACACTATATTAAACATAACGGTTAATCCATCAACATCCACGCGTCGATCCTTGTTAAGCCACTAAAGGCCAACGTTGGTCAGCGTGACCTTTCGTTTGTAATTTCTTCTTTCAATCAATCTACGTTATTTTTATTTTTTAATATCGCTGTTGCAAAAGAGTATTCGAAGTATTTATTCAATACCCTTTTCGCTAGTACGTATTTTTCATCCGTATCCTATACACGCAATTTTACAAAATGCTATGATATTTCAATTTCTTTAAATTTCATAAAATTGTTTAATCCAGGTGGAAGAGATAGTAACAAAAAAGCATTAAACTTCTGAAGCTTCCTTTCACAACGACAATTAAAAATCAGAATTCGGTAATGTAAACGTAGACGGAAGAGGCTACAAATAAAACGTGTAACATTAATGACGCAATGAGTAATCGTAAAGCATAAATCTTCATACTTTGAAATCCTTTTTTATTTGGTTTCATCTCCATCTATATTTCACAAATTTATGAAACTAACAAATCCTCAAAGAAAACATGATATTCCTATCACTCCTAGAAATAGTAACAATACACCATTTCTATGATAAACTATATCATATTCTAAATTGTAAAACATTTTCTTCTATCTTCGCATCGTGTAGCATGTATAAAATGTAAAATGCTTATTATTCGTAATGCACTTCTGGTACGTTGACAAAGTTATTACTTTAGTTATAACTCCGAAGAATATTACGTTTACGTTATTGTTACTCATTACCTCATTGTATAATCCTTAATGAGTTAATTACGAACTACGAATCTTTGTATTTTAAAATCATCCCTTGCTCGCTCGCAGTTCCTCCGTCGTTCCAACGGTGCCCGACGCTAACTAACAATAGAAACTTGAAATTAATAATCCCGAAACTCCTCCGGCTTGTCTCCCATCGACGCAATTTCGCAGATGAACGTAACCATGGACTACGCTAATCGCCTTAAGCCGGGTATTAATAATCCTCGCACGTTCGCGACTCGCCTCCTCGATTTTAGCAGGCCGTCACATCCGAAATTTTCTGAGTTTCGACCAGGTATCGCGAAAGTTTTGGACTCTGGTGACCTCGGAGCGATCGCGAACCGTCTCTTGGTAATTGCTTTAAAGGAGTTACGCCTCCTCTCCGTGTCGATGTCCGCTGAGTTCCGCCGACGAACGCTTAGGACATTACGCAAAAGGTGTTTTGTTGGTGTGCGTTACGAGGTAACGGTTCAGCGAGGCGTGCTCGATGGAAAATTGTCCGATGCTGGCCACCGTCGGGTTTTACGATCAGCACTCGCGATTTTCGACGCCCGCACCAAGCTTTTTACGCGTTTTTAGCCGCTTCACACTGTTTTACGTTGGTTTACGCTCGCCCGGAACTACCATACACACCATATACCATTGTTTGATATCTTCATCGGGTCTGGAATACCGGAAATGGACAGGAATTTCGGTTAATCTCTCGTTGATTTTAGTCACGGTTGGCGCGTTCCATTTTAGGCAGACCTTTCGAGGATAATTTAATTTTTCCTTTAATGTTTGTCGATCTATGTATGTGTAAATCTTGGATCATCTACCAAACGAAGATCATAGCAGAGATAGAAATAGATAAGAGATATTTCCAATCGTTACATAAGAGATCAATTTTACATTTGATTTCATCTGTTATTAGACTGTGACTTTAATGTGAAGTTTGAAGATGCAAAAATAAACAGAAGTAATGTGATATACGATGGGTAAAACGAATCTCTATTTGACTTTTATTTGTGTAATTGTGTGCAGAAAAACATAGATTGACATAAAATTCCGCTGTATTGCAATATTTATGAACACCGCTTAATCTCTAACTTGCGGTATAATTTTATTGGTAATGTCAGTTTAATTGTATAAGACGACATGTTGTGCTCTAATGTGCATAGTCGGTAATACACAGAGTGGCACGGAAATAATATATCACGAAATTTTGAACGAATTTAAAACCATATGAGTCACGATAAGAAGAATTTCGTGCGCGGATGCATCGACGAGTTAATCTTCCCAAATCCGGTGACATCATCGGTCCCGTTAGTCGGATTCGGCCCAAACGCAGAAATAGCGAATAGGCTTACGTTCCGACCTGGTTTTTCCGCGGATAAATCCGACGCGTTAATTTAAAAGTTCTCCCGGTAGAAATTTCATCTGGACGCTGGACGAGTGTTTCGAATAATGAGAAACGTTCCCTTGGTCGGTTTAATTCTGCTCCAAGAAAATTAACTGCGCTCTCCGGAAACACGGAGAAGAGTGGGACGAAGGGCAAAGAAAGAAAAAAGAAAATAAAAGAGAAGTGGACAAAAAAATGGAAAGAACGCGAAGTATCCAGAAGAAAATCGCATTTACAATCAACTGCATTTGAAGTACTTAAAATCACTTTGAATTTGTATACATTTGAATTTCCTCGAATATAATTTAAAGCTACGAAACTGTTAAAAGTCTTGTAACTCTCGCGTGTCTTCAAGTCTTTGTATAGTCTTTGATAGTTTTTGTATTTTTCTTCGATTACGCATCGATGTTACACGTGTTTCGAAAGAAAGACTAAGACCAGTGCGTCAGAATTAAACGATTATGGCATTCAGTTCAGGATTGCAGAACTTTCAAGATATACGTATGTCGCAATTTTACGCTCAAAACCGAAAATTCCAAATTTACACTCAAAGACCTTGGAAGACGTTTCGTTTTTAATAAACCTCCTCTATCCCGGCAGATTGCGAACGTTAAATTATGTACAATTTATAGGAGAAATTTTTGCACATGTACCTTCTTCATCTTGATTTTTTCCAATTTTGAAACCAACGTAGTATCTAATCGTTCTAAGACCTCTGCGCGAAGGTATATGAAAACTGCCAAAAATTCCAAGCTTCGATTCGCGTTTGAAGCGATTCGAATCTCCACAGTCTCGAAGATCTCTGAACCGCTCCAAAATCGGAATGCCCATTGCTAGATGCGGCTCTGTACGGTGAAACCGTAGCCGGTTTACCGCTACACCCGACACACATACTCGTTCCGCCCAATTGGAGCACGTTGGTCGCATGTTCCCGCTAATAATGGCCAATTGATACGTTATCACGACCGGTTGCATACGAATGTAGAGGCTGGTATTAAATATTTGGTGCGATGATAGGTGGAGCGTTGTCGAGAAATCCGCGTGACTCTCGTCGTTTCATTGTTCCTTCTGGCAAAGTCGGTGTATCGCGGTTTCGCGTCATGGAAAGAGGACAAAGCCGTAGTACGTATCTACGTGGGACGATTATCATTCGCGGATCGTCGGCCGAGAACGACGCGTTCGTAGCGCGGAACCGAGCGGTACGCGCGAGACAATTTTGCAAATTGTCGCCAGGGAGACGCGGGTCGAATTCTCTCTCGCGACCATGTTCTCCAGTCGTATTCCCCACCATGCTCCTCTTCGCCATTTTCTCTCTGCACCTCTCGCTGCGCGTATCTCCACTTTTTCCTCGTTTTTCCTCCCACGCGAGAATTTGTTTCATCCAGCGGCCGCTGGAGAACGCCGATAAAGCGTGTTCTTTCAACGTGCAGCATACCTACATAGCGCGAAAAAAATGCGGATGTTTGCAAATATTACGAGAGATAGATTGCACGGTAGACTGGTCTGCTTGGTTACCTACGATCGTTGATTCGCGCACGTCGAAACGGAAAGCCGATTCGAGAGAGTTATACGGTTATCTAGTTTCTCCGTTCTATCTTTCCACGCGTCTCAGCCTAGTTGCGCCTTAAAGATTCACAGAGTAGTAAAGTAACAACTTTTGCCTGAGAGGAAGATACGATATAGAGAGAAAGGCTCGTGGGCGTTAGGTGAAACTGTACAAATTCAAATCAAACGGTCTTTCTTTAATTCTTTTTTTTAAGCGGTTACTAGGGACAGAATTTTGGAAAAACTAATGTTACCGTATATGAAGACTCCGATAACATGATTAGCTGACAGCGAATGCTTATGAATTTATACAAAATTTAAGGATGCAAAAATTCGCAGAGTGCATGTGGCATGAAGAAGAGTATGAAATATCCAAAGCGAAGCATGCATTATGTATATAGACGAAGAAATCTGTACTTATGTTTCGCATTCTTAACGCTACAAGTACTAGGATAATTAAGATGATCATTTCGTAATTTTCATATATTTTGTGTCCTTTTCATCTGAATAATTTTGTTTTATGAAATAACAAGTATTAAATGGATAGAAGTTTATTTTTATTGCATTCTATATTCTTTCATTTTTATTTATTCGATACAAATTTTATCAGTCGTCTGTGGTTCTGGCGTCTATCATTTTGATATGAACTGCCATCGTCTTGATAATTATACGTTTCTATTATATTTTCGTCATACTTTAATAAAATAATCATTTATAACACACTATGATAAGGTACGTATTAATTGTTCCAATGTTAATAGAACGAAAAGAAAAAGCTTTGGCAAAAGTATGTATAAGGGAACGGTTGCAAATTGTTCGTTTGGGTTACACGATTGTATGTCATTCAATAGCCGTCACGACACTGGAAACGTAGAAAAAAATGCAAAAATCAACACGTCGTACGTGAACGGGTGAACCATGACTGTGTCTGTACTCGGTTGGATATCGTTTTCCCATAGCTCGCGTGGAAGTTTACCGTGATAACCGGTGGACAGAATCGGTTCTGCTGGTTGTTGGACGACTGCAAACGTCTCGCGTAACGTTAATACCTCGCACAGAGAGCTTTCGCAAATATCGTGTACCTTTCTCAATCGTCGAAAACATCTCACTTTTTGACCGGACCGTCTGTGTCCATGGCAGAAGGATAGAGAGCTTCTTTGAGTAAATAACTACCCTATGTTCTTATTGCTATGACTCGTTTGCTTTGCAGAAAAGGCTCTAGTACAATGCGTCATGAAACTAGAAAAATGCAATTACTCACGGAATATATAAAGCGTGCTGTAATATGTTGGACTCGCTTTTGGGATCGATCGTACTCCCAAGTTATGAATTTCGATTATAACAATGAAAAACATGAAAATAAAGAAAGTACATATTTTGCAAACGGTAATTACGCGATTTAGCGACATCCCTAATTCCGAATATTCGATTACAAACATTTCCGTTTTAGCGTTACAATAAAAAATCAATCGGAAGGGCCCGAGAAACTAGTCTACTTTCCGTTATTTTATTAAGGAAGCGTCAACTTTTAAGATGTTTCCTTGTTTCGTAAAAATAGATCAAATCTTTATGATTTATATATACACTTACGATCAATTTGTAAAGTGGGTCTCACGTATAGTGGCTACAGCAAGTATTTGCATATTTCTGTACTCGATATAGTATCACCAATACCAGTTATTTAAGTCCAAGTATTTTCACGTGATTACGAAAGTGTGGTGGTATGAAGATGAAATTCAGAACCTGATAAGAAAACGCTTCATTAGAAGATGAGGATATGTGCAAGTACGTTTTTCATCCGCTGTGTGAAGCTACATTCAACTCGATAAATTGGAAAGTAGAGTGCTCTGGTGATGTCACTGACGCTATTTTTTAAATTGATCTTCATCAGCTCCTCGTATTCTACCAATAAATAGGTTTTATAGAAATAATTTGTTTCTTGAGAATCGCTTATGTTATAAAACTGTTAATCTGTCAGGAACTCGACTGGATCGATGTGATTCATTTTTAAATTGCTGATATTGCAGGACGTTGTATGTTTCTAAAGGGGATTTCTTTTTGAAAAGTAACGGTGAAAAAGGCTTGATGATCGGCAAGTGAAGTATTCGTATTCATTGACTGAGTTTTTCACGAAACTGATGGAGATACAAGATCTAAGAACGCTGTAGCGAACGAGCCTGGCGAACATTGACGATGATTTATCGCGCGAGTTGGCCATCGCGTCTTCCGACTTCCACTACACACGCGCTCTCCTCGAGGAAATTTTTCAGCAACAACTTCTTAAGGAGACGTTTAAAGAATCGCCTTCCTTATCCGCTTTTCACCGGTGTTTTCGCGTTCGGTCACGTCTTGCGTAAAACATGGTCGATTTCTATGGTCCCCTCGACGTTCCCTCGATTAGCGGTAGCTTGTAAAATCACTCGTCTATGACATTTCATCGCTTAATCTATTTCAATCCAAAGCGTCACTGAAATTGACTTCAACTCGGCAACTTGCAGTTCAATTTTATCAGATCGACGATTTTCGACTGTGTTACGCGGCGCGTTGGTGTGCCGCAAAAATCTTCATTCCTCAACCTTTGCAGTCGAATATCACCACGGTGACTGGATCTAAAATTTCGTTTCAAAATCGAATGGTACTATAAATATTTCTGAATATTTAATTTATCTGAAATGTAACTGAAACTTGCTTCGATCAATTGCTATTCCCATTGGAAAAATATGTCGACCGCAAAGGATTAAAGCATGCAATAACCTGATTATTTAGTCGGAGATACCGACGTTGTTCCCCTTAGATTGTCAAGCAAAATGAGTAATAACCGTGCAGTGTGAATGACTTGTGTTGTACCAAATGCAATATATCTTCTGGCACGTCGTAGAATTTTAGTAACTAGATGAAAAAGGTTGGAAATCGGTGTATCCGACGAAGACCCACGCGTCACGGTCTTTCGATCCACATGTCTATGCTCCATCGTATAAAGATTCCGAACAAAGGTATGGAAGACGATCCTATTCTCTGTCCTTTGAACCAATGACGTAATCGTGACAGAAAAATCTGAACAACGCGAGATCCACGAAGGATCAAACGTTGACTGGCGAAGCCTGTTCGAAAAATTAATCCCGTTCCCTGGCTGAATCATTTTCTTTTTTCTTTCTTTTTCAGGAGTAGGATCGATCGGCCGTGAGGACGAAGAAGAGCTGCCGATCGACGAAGGTAGCAGGAGTCGGGGGAAAAAGGCTGAAAGCGTGGGAGGAGGGTCGAAAGGTTGAGCGACCCGCGGAGGAGAAAGAAGAGAAAGAGGACGTGGCGGAAGCACGTTCGGTGGAAGAGGAGGAAGAGGAGGAGGAGAAGGAAAATCGAAAGTAGGAGGGAGACAGAGGTCGAGAGAGGAAGAGAGATGAGTCTGGTGGGTGACTCGCAAAGTGCGGTGGTCGGTTGTTCGACGAAAGGCAGATAGCGCCATTAGTTATTGCTGGGCCGGAGAACGTCGAGCCGATGCGCGCTACGGCCCTGGCCGTTGACGAAGAAGGGGAAGAGGAGGAGGAAGAAGAGGAGGACGAGGTTAGAGGAGGGCACAACGGGGCCCAGAGGGCCACGATGTATCCCTTCGGGTCGAAGGAACGTCGTCGTCATCCTGGAATCGGGACGCCCTTGATTTTCTTCTTGGTGTTCGGTTGCCTTCTAATCATCGCCGTTGCCTCGCCTCTTCATCCTGTGCCACACAGAGGTGAGTCACGTTCGATTCCAGCTAGTGCCTTCCATCGAACTCTCCGTTTATTCATAGGGTCTATCTGTTAATTTCCCAGTTCATTAACGCTGTGTGACGAACAGCGGATAGCGTGTAGCGATGGGATCAAGTTCAATGTGTACACTACCCTGCACAAATATTTGTACACCTGATGCAATGCAAATCAAACATCGATGTTTTTATAATTTCTTCAACATTACGACGAAAGAGCGTTCCTCTGTCGTTAACTCTTTGCTACTTGCCATAACTGCGGTCGAACATTCTGGTAAATAAAAACTGAAACTTGGAATATACCTGCGTCAATCAAATTCTATATTTATCTCTAACACATAATCGACGGTTTATAGAAACTTTTCGCATCTGGTTGGAAACGCATAATTCCAATCATCCTAAGACCATCGGACAAATATACTTCAAGCTACTTAACTCAGCCGTTTCTATAGAAAGGAAAAATGTTTCGTAAAATTATTTCTTTCATTTGCCACTGTATGAAGAGTTCGAATTTAGTTGGTGAATTTTTGAACCTACTTGCGCCGTACTTAAGCCCATCGCTAGTATCGTGTACGGCATACAATCGAATGACCAGCCACGTCCCTTTGCCTGTTTTCACGGCTGTTTATCGGGTATAAGTAACGCGCATAATTAACCTCTAAACAGCTGGATCGTAATTAACGCTATCACTCTAAGGACCAAACTGTTAGGCTATTAGCAAGGATTCCGCACACTTTGCGTAACTAGTGTCCGCAACTCGTGTAACTACACAGAACCGCCACCGATAGAGATAATAGGTAGCAAAGAGGCAGAGTCACGTTCGGTTTCTTCTATCTGAAATCGCTATCTTGCCGGATAACGTAACAAGGATAGAGGCATAGCGGAGGTTTGGCTGCGGGCTACGGAGATACCTATTGTCGATGGAAAATCCGATACAAACTGTCCGGTGTAGGGTGGTCGCATTGTAACTCGCCGTTGGCCAACGCATCGATAGCGAGCCACGGTAATTAGATTATTGGCGGGTGTTGCGTAAGCTGTAAGCCGTACGATGCGGCCTGGACAACGCCACGAGGTGCTGTTAAACTACGCTCGTTGCGCGACTCCGCGCGAGCAACGTTTTAATAGGTAACGAGACAAACACTTTACCATCGTGTTGTTGCCTTTGTTCTTGACCGGTACTTACCGACCAAACAATGGAAACACCAAGACGAATGCCACTCTGATCGCGAGTGCACTCCCCTATTTCTTTCTCGATTCTATCTCGTCCCGATGACGCGATCCTGATGTAGGTTTCGGATAAAATGTGAAAAAGAAACGTTTTTTCGTTTGTTGTACTTGTTGTTAAGAATCCGAGTTAGCGGGTCTGTAAAATCCTTTAAGAGGATTTTCTGTCGAGTTTTCCAGAGATGCCTTCTCTGAAATGAAGATCTCAAGGGAAAATATGACTAGTGTACTTTCGGTGGTTTTCCCATTTCAATATTTCTACGACTAAGACGGCGAACGTTTTAATGTGCAATAAATTATAAAGTATATTTAATATTACAAGAAACATGTTAATGGAAATTGGATTGTAGCATGTATTTAATATTTACATGTTTGAATATGAAAATATGAAGAATTAGATTTATCCAACTGTATTGAAGATGACGGGGGAATAACGTGAATATTTGAAATTCAATAATCGATTCCATATAAAATTTTCTTGTGGGATTAAATATCTATTTTTATTATTGAATATACTAAAAACGACTGTTTAATCGCTTGTGAAATTTGCTAGATTTACCACGTATTTTCAAGAAACTTATATTCGTGAATGTAACAGGCTGTTCCATTTTCAACTATCTTCGACTGCGATATCTTAATTATTCATTATATTTTATTAACAAAAATGTTTGTTCAAATATTCAAGAAACAAGAGATCAAAGTATAAAACTATTCACGTGTGAGAAGACGAAGGACGTGACTTATTTTCTTCTGCTGTTTCTCGCACCCTCGATAGCAAGATTCTCTCATTTTCTAGAATCAAAGAAAGGGATAATCTAACCGAATGATTTACCTTTTATTAGACTACGAGCTAATTTTCGAGATTAACTTGGACAAGAAAGAAACGCGAACTCTGTTCCTTCCACGGACCAAAGTGTCTCGTTCGTGCAAACGACTCTGGCGCAATTCTCACCGTACTCCCACCCCCGCGATAGCGAAAGTCCAGGTCCCGAAGTTTCGGATTTTGCAAGATCCTAAGTGGTTTCTCTTTGTCGGTTGTGTTAAAAGTCCGGGAAGCAAGAGATCGGTTAATGGGACATTCCACGCAATCCAATATTTTACAATGCAATTATAGAACACGATAGTTAATTTCAGAAACTAATTACTATCTTGTAATTCCGGTAATTTTTTTACAATATAAAATTTCACCGTCCCTCGTCTCTTCTTTCCCCTTCATTTTTCATTTTTTTTTTTTTTCTCTTTTTCGACACTTGTAAATAGATTGCGAATATTTATGAATATTCATATTTTGTGGAATATGACCGAGAAAGTGGCACCTCGATGATATAATTTTATTGTCCCACCAAGTTCAAAAATATATCGTGTATCAGTGTATTCTAGAGAGTATGTACTATACTTTGATATAAAAAAATTTCCCAGAGCTCGGGAAAGATGTACAATCTAATTATAAAGGAGTTCATGACTAATCGCCGCGTTTATGTTCGTTCTAGCAATTTTTGCGCGATGCAAAACTTCACCGCTTCTTGTCTCTCCTTTTCTTTTCATTAGCAAATTATGAGCTATTGTCTTCCCTGTTTCGTGTTTTTATACTGTTCTCTATTATCTTTGATATAGTTCGTGATAGCCTTCATCAGATACACTCTTCAGTCAGCTTAATATACTTCAAATATCGTTTCGAACCGCTAGAATAAAACAAAGTGTTTTGTTTTTCAGCGTCGATTTTAACAAAGAATCAAATAAATCAAAATACCAAATTCTTATTATATGTCAAAAGTCTTTTATTATAGTTAAGCTTCAACCTTCTGAAGCTTTTCTCATACTCGTTTTTTTTTCTTTTTTTTCACAGTTATAAAGCAGTTAATGGAAGGATGTTCGGTTCCCATCTGTTTCAGGTATCACGCTCAGTTCTTACATCGGCTATTACGAGGTGGCCTCCTATGATACCGCGGCCTTGAGACAACATAGTAACCGGATGCGTCGCGATGTCTCCGACGCGGTCGACAATCAACCTTTGCTGCTGCAACTGAAAGCGCTCGACAAGTGAGTCTTTTTTCTCTCTCTCTCTCTTTACTTCTCGAAGTAAAAGTAAGTACGTTCCTTCGCTAACTAGCGCGCTGGGTCACGACACATTTTTCCCGAGGAAATTACAAACGCGAAATGAACACGACATTAAAGGATTCTTTAACGAATTACCGTGCCAGCCGCGACCACTCTCCTTTCTTTCACCGACGTATCAAAAGAGAACCGAGCTCTGCTGTTCCGCGATTTTTGCTTACGCTGCCTACGTTTAAACATCCCGGTTTGCCAACATGAATTTCATCTCGTTACGAATTTTTTGCCACTTAAAGCGAGATTACTTCGTTACAACCACGTGATGTTTCTTGCTTCTTCGCGAGATAACTTGCCTGGAAACTAACGGTTGCAAGGTACAGTCCGTGGACTTTGAACTAGGATCGCTCAGGAGTTTCAATGTTTTTTTTTATTCCTTTTCTTTTTAGTATAATCGAGAGAGACGAGCAAATTTTGATAGCGAAGTTTATTTCGTAAAAAGATGTCACGTATATGTACATGTTATTAATTTGACTTCATTACAGCTCATATTCATTTTAGCGTGCTCTGCATCCACTGCCGTGTCGTATATTTCATGGCTCCGTTATTTTGTTAAATATTCTGAACTTCGTTTACAAATCTAACAATGTATAGTAGTTAATAATGGTTTTGGTCGTGCAATCTGCGCAGTAATTTGTTTCGCCCACTGAAAATTATAACAGTCAACGGTGGAGAAACATTTTTCCATTATAACATTGAGGATAACAATAATGTTAATATCGTAATCGAACGTATCCAAATACTCAGGTGTCATAGCGTACGGTGTTGGGAAAAGCGAAATTCCAGTCGCATATGATAGCACGTCTGATGGCATCAATTTTAATAAAGCACTTAATTTACAGCAGGAAAACGTTCGTTATACTTATAAATTATAACATTAAAAATACAACAAGAATAGTAATATTTTAGTCGTGCTATACCGGGTGTTCAAATATTTAGGTGTGGTAGTATATGTTTGTCACAGAAACGAAATTCCAATCACGTATCAAAGTATATCTAATGGCATCGGTGTTCTAAGATTATCATACGATTAGGTCGATAGAGATGAAGTTAATTAAGGTCAAGATCATGTAGAAGCTATACGTGTTACATGAATTAGTGCGTGCACGTGCGAATGTCGTAAGCGCGAAGGGATAGATTAACAGAGTTACAGGATACTTGGTACTATATCAAACCGGCAAACAAAGCTTTCCTGACATTTGGAAGCGATACACCGCGGATGTAATAGAATCCCCTTTGTTTCCACAAAATTACGTTATATTTGCTTTCCTGAATTTCCCTTAAATGAAATTAATTACGCGACCGGACAACAATATAAATTTCGGCCGCGTAAGCGTTGCGAGGACAGGTGCTTCGGAACAATTTATAATCGCTTCTTTTGTCCAACGTCGGAGAATGGTTCGCAAATTTTCCAGCTGACAATTAAAAAGTCGTTAACAAGTAATCATATTATCAATGCTTCCGATTACGTTAAAACCCCGACGCGCTATTACATTTACATATTTTTGTGGTTCATTGCTCTACAAATTAAAACTCAAATTGAATTTTTCCAACCATGGAATTTCTTGTCAATTAAAACGAATATATACAGTGGCGGATAAAAGAAAGCCCAGCATCTGTACATATTTGTATATACAAGTACGTATTCCTTTTTCTATTAGACATCATGTTTCTTAATATATTGCCGATTGTCATCTATCCTACATTCTACTGTATTTTGCTACGTCTATACTTTGTCTATACGTTGCTCTTGTCCAATTAGTTTCGCTTTATAAAGTTACGCTTAAAAGAATTGCTTCTATTTTCGATTTTCCCTGTCTACCATTGTGTTACAAAATTTCACTGCAAATTTACAAAAACTCCGGAAAACACGTATACACGCAAAACGGGAACCCGATCATTGTCATGACAAAGGGAGAGAAGGCGGCACTAAATTGGCAGATCGTTGTGTATCGCGGTAAGTTTTAAATCGTCGATATGTATAAAAGACGTGTGGCGCCTGAGAAACACGAGCTACACTCTTGCGCACACGTTCCCTTTGCCACCCTCCACCGCATTATCTTGCCAGTTTGTACCAGGTGCAGCAGGGTGGAAATACTAAGGGACGCGAGGAGTTGGCGAAAGAAAAAGAGGAGGTACGCTTGGTACGACATTTAGGACGCCCGGAACCCACCTACACTCTGCTTTACATTTTATTGCTTGCCGTGAATTCGACCGATTTACATAAAGAGACGAACGCCCCGTCGGTCGCTCGGTTATTCACTCGCTGCCAGCAGAGTCGCGAGACCAGACACACAGAGAGGACCTCGGGTGCCTTTCAACTCGAACGACTCGCCGAACCTCTCCGTAGGTCGCGCGAATTTTCGCCCGCCAGCGAAGCTAGCAGAGCAGAGGCAGTTTGTCTGGTATCATGGACAAAGCGACGAATCTCCGGCACGCGGACTATGCGAAACTTGAACGTCACGGCCGATAGAATGGGAGAGGCGTGGGTGGGGCCTGAAAACAGATCGAATTCATGACGAAAGGCAATTTCGTTTCTGGCGTCCTTCGCGACTGAAATTTAATTAACCTTCGGACAACCGGGCGATTTTAGCTGGAATCGAGCGAAGATCAAAGCTCTCGAGGTTGGCTCTCTCTTTTTCAACCGACCGTCTCCACCGACGTAAATAGATTCCAGTAATTGCTATTAAGCGATCGACGAGCCGGTAATTGCTCTTTTCGGCCGCGGGGTAAGAAATTATTCAACGAAAACTGGTTAAGCTGGTTTACCGGGAAACGCGGCCACGATGCGAGGATTTAGGAACAACTTCGACGAGCGTTTCGATTATCCACATTTTTATTAAAATTGTCGTCCAGTTGCAAGCTTTTTAAATCGTTTGTTACATAAATTGCAAAAAGTCAAACCACCCACATGCTATCCACGATATTTTCAAATAACAATCCTCTTGTCACGTAACGAATTACATAAAATAACAATATCAGTTCGATGAGAATGGAACGACACGTGTCTAATCGTTTGAAAGAAAATCTTTCTTTTTGTACGAAAATTCTTGTGTATACAACGATATATATTTCGGATCATTATCATCGATTAAAGTCCTTACCTATTAATCATTCGTCTGGCATAGCGACTTGAAACATGATAGTAGCCTATCCTAACATTTATAAACGGCAATGTAGAAATTTCCTGGAGAATCTAGGCGTTTAAAAAATTCGAGCAATTTTTCATTCGATAGATCACGTGTGCATCATCGATAGTATGCCAGTGCATTGATTACGCGTGCTAGTGAAATATTTTACGAGAAACTGTATTTTATCGCGGATATTTGTTCGCGTTCTTGGAAACGCGTTGAGAATTCACGAAATTTTTCATTTGATACGTGTTTTTGATAGACCCAGGAAATTCTTTTTACAGTAGAAAATTTTCACGACATCCGCGCACAATTCTCCAAGAATCACCCTGTATAATCGCATTCCTTACGCACGAGCCTTCCGAATATAGTCGCTACGAACAGACTGGATGGCTGAGCTGAGATCCAGTTTTCCCGCACGTGGGCACAGGTTGAATTCAACGAACGCAACGCGTGTCGCGCACACGGAGGCGTCTAATGACCGACGGATGCGAAAGGGAACGAAAGAAAGGAAGGTGCGCAACCTTTAAAAAGCAACGCCGCGTAGATGTTGCAGCTTCGTCGCTGTTTCTCTTTGCAATGCAGAATTCAAAAGGTATTCTTCTAGAATATTCTGAAATTATAAATAGAAAGTAGGGCAAAATGAAGTTATTCGTATCAATTAAGTTTCGATGTCCTTCGCGTCTTTTTTGGCCCAACCTATAATTCATAATCCCAAACAGAACAAAGGTAGCTCTTTCTGATATATTTTAATCAATTCTCCATTTTCAACACAGATAGTCATGCAAGTCAAAAGGCATTCTTCGAATGTTCTTGAATCATAAGCAGAAAATAGGGTAAAATGAAAATAGTCGAATCAATTAAATTTCGATGTCCTTTTGTCTCTCATGCTCCAATAGCTATACTTCACGATGGCAAATAGAATCGAATGCAGTGTACATATTTACGTAGTTTCTCTATTTTAAGCTTCCATTGATATATCTTAATTAATCTTCCATTTTTGCAATGTAGAAAGTCAAGAGGCATCCTTGGAATATCCTTGGAATTATAGATAAAATATAAAGTAAAATATTTGAGGTAACTGAGTCTTGAAATTCTTTCTGTCCATCTTGGTCCAATATACTTATACTTATTATTAACAAACAAAAAATTTAGTACTCTGGATAATTTTTATGTATGTCTTAAATCCTCTTTGGTATTATATTTACCAAACATATGTTTGTTGTTAATCGAATCTTCAGATTGTTATCTATTTCTCTTGTTCTTTGGTATCTTCCTCTTCTTGTAAAACTAGAAATTATTATTTGCCGTGCTTTCAACTTTACAAGATGGATTACCTTCAACGTGTCTTGCTCCACCCCCTCATTTCTGCTATGATCCGTTGCTTTTATAGAGATTAGGCACGTTATGGTAAAGAAAAAGCAAACTAATCTAAATATTGAAGTTTCTAGTAACGCTACAACAGTGCACAATAATAAGCGTCTTTTCACGACGTTCTACATTTCGTTTGCATAGTAACAAATTTTTATAATCATGTGGACATACTAGAAAGCATACGAAATTTAATATACTTGAATCTAATTAATAGACCGCCGATTTCTCACGCATTTATAATAAATTTAAATATACAAAAATATATAAAATATTCAAAATGGAGTGCTCTTTATCATTTTTAACGGACGAAACAATTTTCTATGCGAGTTTCATATCCTTAATCTTCTTCGTAAAAATATGAAATTACATAAAAATTTGCAGTCTGCCAATTAATTAATGCGTAGATGCTATAACAAATACAATGCTGTACAAGTAGCTTTTGTAGCCACAGTAAATATCCCGCGAAATAATTTGATTTAAATAACTTGATTTTTCCTTTCTTGGGCTTTTGTCGATTCTCTTGTAAAACGTCCATGAAAATACAACGAATATACGCGCAATAGACAGCAAAGGGGTCAAGAGGAAATTCATCTTTCAGCATTCAGTGCTTATTAGTATAGAATGGATAAATAAAGCGGCGTTATTAGATTCCTCGTTTCGTCAGGAGAAAATCGGATTCGTGGACGACCGTGTTATTGGATTCGTTACACGGGATTCAGGAGAGCGTCGAGCAACGTTCTAAAAAGTTTATGAGAAATCCAGCGTGTTGCTTTTCCGGGATTACCAGAGGCGATGGTCCCGCGAAAAGTCACTTTTCAGAAAGTGTCCGAGCGTAGATAAGCGAGAGAGATGTTGAAGCCAGAATGTGGATAAGTTGATGTTATAAATCGGCGATATCGGCTTTTGTCCCTCTTTCATATATGTTCGATGTGCACAGGCTCACGAAAATATTGGAATACTTGCGAATACTTTTTGTTGAATATATTATGCATCATAGGAAACATTTGGAAATTTCATTAGCATTCACGAGACTCGACTGCCATAATCATATTGGAAAATTTTGAAACAAACCTGCAAATATACATTGAAATGACAACGTATTCGGTACGTACGGATACTTCTCAAAGGTTGCAAAAATATTTGAACGGTCAATGATATTGATATTAACACATTGTTGACGCGAAGCATAAATCAACGTTTTCAATTGTTTAAACGTTAAGGATAGCAGACGTGAACGGACGTTTCATATTTTATTTGACTTGACATATTTCGCAAAAATCTGCGGAAAGTGGAGTAAAATTTATTCCACGATATACCTTCAACAATGCGCGAATAAATATTAATTACATATTCATGAAGTCTTGATATTCCATAGGAACATCTTTAATATTTTTATCTATACATTTACAATTTACTTCTCGTTATTAGCTGGACCAATGAGTTAATAACTTTAACATTTATTATATTTCTAAGATGATCACTCATGCTGTCTACTTACTTTTTATTAAGTATATATTCGCAGTAAAAATCCTATAATTTCTCATACAATCATAGCATGTTTTCCAAATCGGAGTACAATCGAGAAGCAGGTAATTGTGTAAAAGTAAATTGAAAATATAGAATACAATCTGTTCGTATGGATGTAGGATACAGGATATAGAAGACGGAATGGGATACAAGGTTTGAGGTGTATGATGTAAATCAACACGTACGTATACATTTTCAGATTGGTTACAAATTTTACCAACGTAATTCCCCATATAAAGGTAAATCGAAAATATACAATAAAATTTGTTCGTATGCAGCTTTCATATGGACGTGGTATATAGATGTAGGATTTCAGATATGTCATCCAAACGATAACACCGTCAGATTGGTTTCAAATTGTACAACACAGTCGTCACAATCGTTTCTCATCGTTGTTCTAATGAAATTTCGACGCGTTTTATACGTAACACACACAAGGCGTGCATACAAATTTTCCATGGTAAAAGCGTACAAGTATCTCGAGCAAGTGAACCAGTGTATGAATAAATAGAAAGAGTCCAACAATCTTGAATGCAGCGGTGAAAATCCGAAGGATTACGAGATAAATCGTTCGAGCGACTTTGTCGCCTTTTTTTCGCGAGTCACGCACTTTACGGACAGCTTTATGAATTTCTTAACGGGACCAATTTCATGGAAACAATAGAACGATTTCGTGGAATAAGGAAGGAAACAAGGTTCACCGTTATCGCCAACAGCTTGCTATCGAGTTAGGAAAATAATTGCAGCAGATGCGGCGAGAAAGGTACGAGGATCCGCGACTAATTGTTGCTCTTCCGTTGATACCTTACGTAATGCCAGCTCGTCTTGTGCCTCGTTTCTTTATGGTAATGCTCCGTATTAAATTCTTTCCGCGAGGCAAAGGAGCAGAGAGGAGGAGCCCTCTGTGTCTCCTTTTCCTCGCGGCATCTTGTAAAACACCAGCGTGAATTTCAAACGAAATCTGTTTCGCGATGATAGAAATTACCGGGATCTGAAACTGCTACGGCTGTTCGCGAATATTTTAGAATTCTCGCGTTTCTCTCCGTTATTCGCGGTTTATTTCCCATTTATTATTTATTCTAAACGGCCTCGATTCAGTATATTCTTTACATACAAATGAAACCTCAACCGTGGCTGGTTTCTTCAAAATATCGCGTACTTAATTAAAGCACTAGGTTGTTCGGGAGGTACGTAGTGAAATTCAATAAAAGTTGAACGTTCTATTAAATATTACATGTATTGTTTCTTTCAGTGGATCTCTGTCGAGAAACCTTTCATCCTTTTTCAAGCATACGCTATCAAAACCGTCTTTCTATTAAATTTTATTATGAGATTCTTTCGAAAAATATTTACACGAAAAATATTAATTTCTCCCGACTCTTTGGAAAAATACTGACTTCGAAAGCATTGATTCTCTTATCGTAGATATTAGCCATACACTGTTAAAAGAACTATATCCTTGTTTCTTTTTTTAACTATGCTATACTGAAATACACTATCGATCACTAAATAATTATAAAAGAACATCAGGATTGGAAACTCTACAAAATTATACTTGCGATATTTTTATCCTACGATCTTCGTATTTGAAGAAGGAAATACAAGCTCAGATTTACGACCACGTCTGTGCATTTAATAGGACCATTCTTTTAACCATCCGAACATATTCTGTTCGATACGGTTTCGATGATCAGCCTTGAAATTCTCCTTGTCTCTTAACATCAGCGTTACCTTTCGTTTCCCTCTGTTTTTCTATTTTTCCCTCTAACACTGACGAGATAATCGAATATTTTGTCGGTCTACGCGTGTTCGCGAATAATCCAGGCTCGTTGCGAATTTAATTAAACCTAATCCATTTACCCTCGAATCCGGTATTATAGCAGCGTGCACTCGCTGCATTCCATACGCAATCCCTGGTCAATCCGCGTTTCAATGCCACGCGTCAGTCTTTGATCCTTTCGCGTTTCTAAATTTAATATTCCAAGTCTGAAAGTCGTCGCGCTTCGCTCGTCCATCTTACAGCAACGTCGATCCCTTGTTCTTAGAAGCCACAGTTCCGTGCTATTCTTTGATTAGTGTCGAATTCACGGTGGTATCAACGCAGTCGTCACGCGTTGAGACTTGCTTTTAATATATTTAATCGATTCGAGATTTTTCAGGATGCAGAGTTTAATATGCCTTTATACATTTCCTTTCGCTAAACACGGCATAGTACTCCGTGTGCTTTTTCTATCCGCGATTTATTTTCTACTGCAGTACGTTTATCATATACATTTTTGGATCAAGATGATTCTTCCTTTTTGTCAAGGAAAGGTACCCGTGACGGATTATCTAAAACGAATGGTACTGCTAAGCATACTATCGGTATAGGGTCATAGGATATCTTGTAGACCAGAAGTCATGCTACGAAAACTATTCAAAAACTCGATATAAGAGAATTGATGTGGTTACTATGCCTGGCCTCCTTCGTACTATCTTTAGAAGCTAGAAGTGGGCAGCGAAAGCCAATCAGGGCTTTACCTAGCTAACAAATGGTACGTGACTAAATGACAAGCAGGTGTGCATAAGTATGCGTAGGTAACAGCGTAGAGACCACGTAGCCGAAGAAAGGTTACAAGTGTAGTATACCACGAGAATAAAATTAGACATGGAATTAGTTATCAATTAATTAGTGTTATCTGATTGCTTGACACAAATGAAACATGCCTTAAAGCGCTACTATGTTGTCGACCAATTCCATGTTATCGTAGCCTTATTGTTAGTTGTTAACCGCTCTCGTAGTATGCTTCGCTTCGTCCTTCGACTACAGGTTTTCCACTCGGAAGAGTCGAGTACCGGGGAAGGCCTGATCGCGTCATCGTCCAAGAATCGCTGAATCACGAGAGCGCAACGGGTTTTGGATCTAACGTTCCTCGACACTCGTGCAACGACATCGCGCTTCTTGCACGTTTCCCGATGTCCAGTCGTCGACCGTGAGACTACTCGTTACCATTGACCCTACGTAGTGACAAACGTTCGATCCAACAGTCCTGGGCAGTCAAACGCAACGGACAGTCACAAGGTTAACCGGCGACTACTGGTATTTTCAAGATTTCTTCGATTATGATTCATTCTTGTACGATGTTTTTCTATGATGGACCTGGTGGAGGCGAGAACCGTTCGAGCGTAAAAACCTGATTACGTTGATCGGCGAAAGGATTAGTCGACGAGTTCTTAGGGGCAATGTCGTTTTCTTAGGAACAATGTGTAAATCACCGATACTTCGTCTATCTCGTCTTGATCCTGTTCTCTTTCATGTTCGTAGAGCTGTTGCTAATTTGAAACACACTGCTTCCGGTTTTTTAACCATTCGAATATCAAGTACACAGTAAGGACAATGCATTAAATATTCGAGAAATAATGAGTCCTTGGTTGGATTGTGCGTTTAATGGGAAGACGCTTAAAATTAATGACGAATAAAGACGATGATTCATTTGTTGTGCCATGTATGTAATTGCAGGATATATTATAAAAGGAACTTAAATTAAAAATTGTAAAAAATGTTAATAATTAATAAGGAAGTAACAAGAGGAATTAAGTAATACGTAAGATACGTACACTCGACTCGTAGACGAAAGATGGATATCTTTTCCGGTCGTGTTTCGTTATTTTATTACATACTCGAAAGATTAATCGATTCGATTGACTTCGAGACGATCATTGAAAAAATACTAACAGACACAACTAATGAATGTAAAGGATCAAACTGACACGAAAAATGATATCCGTCGAATTGTCTTGAGCCTCGTAGGTACAACGATACAGATATTTCGTACGCTACATATTTCATACGATAGTAACAGCTACATGTACGTGTTTATGATACGTAAAACTTTTAATTGTCTGATATTAATAACAAGTTTCGTTACTGTTCCAGACAGTGGACGTTACGCTTGATACAAGACAAGGCTCTATTCAGCAAGGATGCGACATTCGAGAGCACGAATGGCCCCATTGACTTCGACACGTCGCACTCATACGTGGGCACCGTGTTGGGTGAGTTTTGTCAGACCACTTTGCTTCGACCCTTCGATGATATACGAAAGCGATTTGGATTCTGGTGAAATTGCATGCCACCGTGAAGCGAGGTTTCTCCCCTACCTTTGAAGTTTTCCAACGCCATTCACGCTTTCTGTTGCTCGCAGCAGGCATAAAGCCCAACCCCAATGCATCGATACGGGGTAAAGAGCGAACTAGGAGAAAAGGAAGATTCGCGCGTATAACCAAAATGGCTAAAACATCGCCATAGGGTTTTACAGACCACGCAAAAATTGTAGATTGATTTTAAAAACTGACCTTTTAATTTTAATATGCAATAACTGCGCAAGGGCGCGAAAGCTGTCCATTGCAAACTCTCTAGTGTACACGAGTGCACACAGGGTGATATTTCTTTCAGTGTATCTAGCTTCAAACGATGCCGCGTTTTCGACAACCCGATCGGATCAGCGCGAATATACCTCTCTCGTTTCGCTACCTTTTGCTCTCTGGGATTTCGCCCCTGTCGAAACTGATGGGGACAAAACATTTTCTAAACAAAAAAAAAGGCCAAATTCACGCTCAAAAGCGCTATAAATCGTGTTGGCTGCGAGAGATAATTTAGATTTAGTTTTCGACTGATTTTTGCAAATAGGAGATAAAACCGCGATTTTCTGTTTGTATACTTAATTATCATCAGCTATATTTTATATTCTCTTAACGGGGAGGTCTTAGCTTTTGAGATGAGATTTTGATTTATTCGTTGGTAAGAATCTGTCGTAAGAACATAATTAAGTTTAATGAATTTTGCAAGTCTTTTGAAGGATTACGCGAATGCCATAAATCTTTATCGACTCGTTTAAAGATTATTTTACGAGAAACAAATATAAGAGCTTCGTAATATTGGAGCTTTAATATTGAAATATTGAAAAGTTTTCATATATAATAAAAAAAGACATTTCGATTTATTTAATTCTTTATCAGAATCTTCGCGAAAAGAACATTTTTCCATTCAAATTAATTTAAAATGATTAAAGCGCTAAGTCGTGATAACTATAGAATGTACTTGATGAAATCCATTCCAAATAACAGAGAGCTTGTTAGACATAAAAGTGGCAATATGAAACTCGTTAATAAGTAAAAAGACTTTCCTCTTGTACGCCTGTATTTTAATTTTTATTAATTTCACTGCTTTCTTGTCGCATCGCGTGATTCGTCAAAGAACTGGGAAATATGTACGTGGAATTTGAACGAAACCACTAACGGGAAAGTTTCTTGGCTGGCCAGCAACGCGACGCCAGTTTATTCGCCGGTTGACGTCCTCCGACAGAAGACACATAATCCTTGCTCGATTCTCGGCATTGAACCGAGAATCTCATTTTGATCGTCATCCTCGCAGTAGCGGTCGTTTGGAACCAAGCCAGCCACCCTATTGAAGGTGTACGAGCAAGAAGTCTCCCATGAACGAACGATGTTCACCATCGATATACATACGTATCGTGAGTTCGTCGAATTCCAGTCCACCGGGCCCTTCCTTCACTTTCAACTTTTAGAAACGAAATCGCGAATTCGATATCGCACGATCTTCTTCGTTCCGACGTCGAATTTCAAATGCAGCTGCCTTTCCAAGTCCTTGCTTTTCCATTTATATAGGGTGTTTTTGCAATCGTGATGCGACTGAACACGAGATGATCTCTCGTGAAAAAATTTACTTATTTCTTTATTCAAGAGGTAAACCATCCTTTCGTATAAAAAGGATAATATTTTAAATTGTACTATATTTTCGATATTTTATATATTTCTGCAATGCTGTGCGCATTCTGTGCACGCTTGCATCTTCAGATTCTTCATAAATGCGTAAAACTCCTCGGTCTAGTAATAAATAGACTGCGCATGTTTTATATTTTTATGGATATAACTAAAAAAATTCAGCGTGGATGACTATTTAGTTCATCCACTGAATATTATAATAATCACGATAGAACCTCTTTTTTATTATCTGAGATGATGTGGACCGGAAGTCTACCTCGGATAATACGGAAAGATTTATTCGTGTTCATAAATTCTATAATAAAATTATACGTAATTTTTCATAATGTAATATTGTACATGTATTTAGATTTAATTCATCGTTTAATCGATTTGATTAACCGCTTTCAGAATATCTGACTATTCGCACTTTCGTACTTTTCGTGCTAAAATTTCGATAAAAAATGAAGTTATAGTAAAGTTCGAAGCACCTCGAACCAAATTTCGATAACTGGGACTTCACTGTACTCTATTTTGGATACATCGGATATTATATGCAAATTGTGAATGTTTGCATTCTTGAACGTCCCTAAAATACGTAAACATCTGCAGTTTAGTGATAAGATATGACTATGGTGATTACATCGATAAAGTTTGAGACACCGTTCCTAATTGTTCACTGATTGATGTCGTGTCAATTTTCCGCGAATCATTTACGTATGTTTCAACAGTCTTCTCTTCTCATCTACGGCACGTTCTCGTCATTTATCTCGAACGTTGCGATTGCGATCGTTCGAAGCGGAACGGCGCAACGCGCGCGTTTCCTCCGCGATATTATTCGCTAACTCGACGCGGATCTGGCTATCGTATAATTATAGTTGTTGCGTACGCGTTGGATAAGACCGCGCGAAGAATCGCCGTAATTGAGTTGCCTTACTCCTGGAAACGGAAAACGCCATGCTAGGGCCTGCATTTTTACGCTCGAGCATCGGGAGGCGTAACTGTTGCCTTTTAAATCCAGCAGAGCTTTATTACGAATCCTGCGTTACATACTCGCACAAAGGAATCCGCGTTGGTTAACAAACAAAGCAAAAAAAGAAAAAGACGTAACCATTAGACTACGAATTTTCATACATTCATGGAAAATTTGGATCTGCAAAAGTACAGACAATGCGGATAATGTGTTCCTTTTATCAATTCTCATTTCTTAATCATAATTTTAATTATGACTTAATTATAATTTTTTAAATTATATTCGTAAAAATGTGACTTTGCATGAATATTCGCGACATATTTAGCACATTGTACAGGCTGTTTCATCACACGCGATACTCACTTCAGCAATGAACAGGGAACGCGAAAACAATGAAAGAAGTTCGTATAAACATGTGTCCCATTTGATCTTGTTTCAAAGTTGGAGCCACCTCTGTGTTCCAGTAATCCGTAACAGCTTACCTTCGTAGAAGGTGCTCGAAATGGCTACCCTCTGTATTATTCGACATACGCGTGGAATTTTTAAAAGATTGCGAAGTTCTTTGACAAGGCGGCTGCAAAAGGCAGCGTACCTTTTACATACGTAGGTAAACAGTTGCGGGCTACTGAAACACAAAAGTGTCTATAGCTTTGAAACAAGATCAAATAGGACACGTGTTTACGCGAACATTTCCCACCGCTTTTGTGTCCCCTGTTCACCGCTGAAATGAGCCCCACACGTTGTAAAACACTCTGTATTATGATTTAAAAGCTCTGCAGTCGATTAAAAGCTTGAAACGCGAAAAGTTCGCGCGGTATGTTTTGCGTTTTCGTAGGTCGACGAACGGCCGTATAGATTCAACAAGTTACGCGTGGAAAATTTTCCGCAGCTCGCACGATCACTCAACGAAGCCATTATTGAAGGAATAACGACGGCTGTAGGTTGAAGTTGGAGCAGCTCGAAGAGAAACGTTGATCGCGACATGGCTGCATCGACGTCAACGTCGTTGTACGCGATCAAGTTTCGAGCGGTGGCGAGGTTGTGGTTAGACCAGTTCGAACTCATTCGTTGCACGAAATTATATTGCGGGCTTCGTACGCTTTTCGTCGGTACACGTATCTACTTACTCGAGTTCCTCTCGCTACTGGAACGCTCGCTGGGATCAGATAGCTCTCCGATATTCCCATATTCTTGTGTATGCGAGACTTCATCGCGCACCGTGCTCGTCCACTAGCCAAGTTAACCAAATTTCCAACTTCTATACCGTTAGTCTCCTTCGTACACACAAGTTTCTACAAAATCCACCTTATTCCGTTTTACAGTCGGGAACAAAAAGAAGCGAACAGATAGCGGAAGTATGTATCGATAAAGTTTACTCGAACTAGTATACTAATGTCATATACACGAAAGTATTCGTATCCTTATCGACACTTTCTAAGAACATATTTTACGAATTTCTATATACATTTTCAAATTGCTTTCAAATTTTACCGATACAACCGTGACAGTCGGATCTCGTAACAGCGCTGATGAATAATTTCTGAATGTTTTATGTAATGTGCACGATAACAAACGTAAAAGCTTTCTGCGATAAGTGTACGAATACCTGTTTCATACGAGTACAATGAAAGACGAAAGAAAGTTTAAAGAATCGATATGATCAATTTAATTACGAATAGATGTAAAACAGATAAGTATGTTAATGCTAACGTAACGTAGTCGTTATACAAAAGTGCGAATGTTAAAGGTGTTAAGGTCATTTGATGTATGTGGAATCAAAGAAACGCGTGGGTAAATTGTAAGGTATTGTAAGTATATATATATTGTGAATATTAAAGTACAAAGTGTGGAATACAATGTAAGCTCCACACCAGATCCGCACACTAGCAATGTTACCCTGAGACTAAAAGAACCCCGCAGCCAACGTCGCACATGTATCGCCTATGGTCTGTCATCGACGCATTCTTTTGTCTATGCGCTATTGTCACGTCAGAGACACAAGAGATCGCGAAATTAACGGACCGCCGGTGATATCCTCGCGTCGCGGTTCGAACGAAACGATTCTTTCACGAATAGGGTAAAGAAAATAGAACTTCGTATGAAACAATTTTATTGCAGAAATCCAACAGAGTGACGGTTCAAGCGTTACAACAGCGTGGTTCGGAATGTTAGAACAGACTACCTTGGGGTGCTACAACGGACTGTTCGAGCGCTGGTTTAGGAAGGTCCTTCTACCGAGGGTCTAGTCCCTTTGGAGGGGCCTTTTTAGTTATTGTTTCAATAGATGCGGCATGCAGGGTGTTCGGTCTATTTGGTTACTGAGCGGGTGGTCTTGTTGAGTGTGTGACACTATCGATGGCCTCAGCGCTTGAGAAAACCGAAGACCAGATGTAGAGTTTTCTTAGAAGTGGCGATCACTTCAACAAAAGGAATCTTAAAATCTCTGGTCCGCCACCATGCGTCATTGTAGCACGTATCGTAGATCATGCAATAAATGAGTAATTGAAACTTTGTTGAAACAAATTTGCATCGTTGTGTAAACAAGCTGTATTTAACGAAACTTTGTAATTCGTAAGCCCATTGTTGCACAACTTATTTTTGTCGTCGACTGTATTTCGCAAACTCGACGGTTTCCAATTACTTTCATTCCTTATCAGTCGCGCGGTACAAACTCGCGTACGCGAACTCGAAAAAGAGTTCCTTCCTCCGGGTTCTACTAGCTTCCTCCGGGTTCTTCCGCAGCGTTATACGACAATGGAATAAATTTCCGTGACTGGGGTCCGGGCCAAGCTTAAGGCTCTACCTCGATGTGCCGGCATACTTCAACTAACAATTGCGCGCGGGGAACACTCGCGACGTGATTACGATGAAAACTTTGCGTATCCGTGTAGCAAGCGGAATTATGAGACGCATACTCTTTCGACTACGGAACTTGCGAGTTGCTCCGGCGAAATAATTCACCTGGCATTGTTCCTCCGGTCGCGCTGGCTCGATGCTAATGGTGCTCGTTAAACAGCTTGAACGCATCGATTTTACGTATCGCTTACGTGGAAGAATTGCTCCGTGATTGGCTACAGACTCTCTTCCTTGTTCTTACTTAACAATCTATTATCGAAGAAGTACAGTATCCCTACGATCGTGACACGATCGGGCGCGGAACGAGTTGATATGCAACGATATCTGTTTAATTCAGACTGCGAATGTATGCAGTTTTCGTACACGCGAAATATCAAATTGAAAAAGTCCACAGAATGCGTGTAATATGAAAAATTGTACGAAATATGCACAATAGAGTACTTATAATATTCATTATATTATTTAATGAACGAACTAAATTATTATCTAGCTTTAACTTCTTTAATTACATTCATACTATGACTGTAAAAATTCATAAGAATTCATTGCAATTTACTCGTTAGAATATCACTCAAATCTCCTTTCTTCTAACGCACCTAATATATTCGCAGAAACTTTCTACGGTAATCGTTCGATTTACTTTCGTGATCCAAGTGAATTAACACTGGCCGTGCGTTTCATTCACTGCTCGTCCAACGATCGATGTAATAAGGAGGCGTACAATGACAAATAAATAATGGCAGACCGTAAAAGCCGAGAGGAGAGGTCGCGTGTACGAAATTATAATCGACCCCGACCCATAGAACGATGCAGATAATCGTATCGATATCTTCGTAATTGGAAGCTACGGAAGAGATGAAACGATTGCAAGCATAATAACCGTTACAATGCGCGTTTGTCACGCTGCGAAAACGATCAGGATGCGCGGTAATTGTTCCAACGATACAATGATTAAATTAACTTGACTTTTCGATTCGGCTATGTACGTGTACATGGGTGTGTTTGGGTGGTCGTGTGTTAGAATGGGGCACGGGACACACCGACTGGTGCAACGGCGCAGGATAACCCGTATCACTGATAATCCGATTACCGATTAAACTTGCCTAATTGACGGTGTACCCGCGTGTAATTGCGCCGGCCGGAAACGGCCGATTGGCGTGCTACGATAATGGAGAACGTCGGATGATGCGTGGCAAGTCACTTAGAAAATTCCAGCCGAGCCAATCTTCCAGAGCAACGCGCTCTTTCCTACCGGAAATGTTCGCCTCTGTGTCCTTAGATTCGTCGAGCGACGACGTTTTAATCAACCACTCGTCTCACTTCGATCATCAACCTGCAACCAGTCTATTTTCGAGTGTCGTGAATGGGCTGACTCAAATGGATTATCATTTAGAAATATCGATTTTGTCTGCCTAACCAGTTAACCGTGGAACTTAGCTCCAGAAATATCTCATGGGATTAGCTCATGGAGTGCGTAAATAAATACAAGCGACGACGAGTATACACGTCAAACGCAGTTAACTGGTTAACTGTGAAAACCGCAGAGAAAGAGAATAGGATACGAGTAATTAGAAAACTTAATAATCAGAACCGCGCTACTAAAACTGTCGCTTTATTCGTGGCATTTGGCGAGTACGTAACTATTGCTCGCTATGAAACTCCTGATCTCAAGAATATATGTTATAATATCGAATATATTCTTGATTATTTGCACAAGTTCCTATCTCCTAGCCTCGAAACAAATAAGTTCTTCTTTATTATATTATTGTAGCTAAGAAATTAAATTATTGTATTATATTATTTTAGTCATCAAATGGTACCAAAGTAAGAAAATCAATAGAAATGGATTTGTCATGTTCTTCGTATACCGTCAATCTGCTGAAAAAGTAACAAAATCGTTCTGATATTTAGAGATTGAAATAAATCTCTACTTAGGTTCCATTTCTTTAGGTGTATTTAGAAACGTATGAATTCACGTAAAAATCTGCAAGTCCATTAACTCTGCTGCACGGAGTCACTTCCCACTTAATTCCATTTCTTTCGTGTTAAATAATATCTCATCTATAAAGAAAATATGAAAAAGTGCGTGATTACTCGTGATATAATTTTATATTTATTACAAATCTGTTTTGTTCGTTAAAATGAGCAAAACTAAAAACTAAAGAGGATCGCAACCGAGTCAGTAAAATACTGATTCACATTAATCAGTTTCTGTATCCTCCGTATAAAAATATTTCATTAGAAATCTTCAAAAGTCAGAAACTGTTAGCCACATTCCCCAAGTCGTCAAATTATTAATAATTTTCTATTTCAAATTGATTTCCTAGCGAAATATACTCTTCCTAAAAGATCTAAATTCAAATTAAAATATAATCATATTTGAATAGTTACAATTAACAAGCTATTACCATTTACAGTTTACACAAGTTTATGTGATTTATTTTTATTATTAATATTGTTTACTATAATCTAAGGATAATTATCCTCTTCTAAAACATCGCTGATATTCTTGTTTTTTAAACGACGATAATAAGATTTCTTGCACGAGCAATTTACTTTTTATTTTCGATTAGTCGATTAATCCCGAAACGCCTAAATCAGCCATCATCTTCATCGACGAAGGATGAGTTCGATGGAGTTTGCGGGCGAGGTCTCCTGGCTGCTAGCCAGTATACTGCTCGACGTATTCATAACCGACGCGATGCTTCTCGCTTCGTAGATTTTCACACTCGAGGATTACAAATTACAGGAACAAAATGGCAGAGATAAAATGTGTACTTAACGCGTCGGTACTTTAGCTAATTAAGCCAGGATTTAAGGATGGCATCCGTCGTTCTGAAACATGTCGTTACGACTGCTCGTTTCCATTCGCATTGATTTTTTGTTCGTTATCTCGTTCGTTCGATCCCTGACTAGTCTCCAGAGAAGGGAAGCGACCATTAATTGAGAAATGACTTTATAGAAAATCTTTATTAATTTATATGTATACATCTGAGATACGAACCTCTTGGAAACCAATCTGAACAGGCCCATTTTTCTTAATTTTTTAATTCTATCATATCAGTGACAGGAATTATTTCAATTCTCAAAGGACGAATGTTTTATCTCCATAAGTTCGCTTGTGGCAAGCAAGTGACACAAATAATAGTAAATTCCAAAGTAAATTTAGAAAACAGTGGTCGTAACATCACCACATTCCTGTAGTTTTCAACTTACATCACCAATTTGGCTGATTATTACAGTAATCTTTTTATTTAATAACCCATTAACGAACCAACTTACATCACCAATTTGGCTGATTATTACGATAATCTTTTTATTTAATAACCCATTAACGAACCAACGTCTGTATGAGCGACATTTTCCTTATTTTTATTTTTTAAGCTCAGTAGCAAAACACTCCGTACATGTAGATACTATGATAATATCTAAAAGTGAAAAGACCGAGTGAAGTGAAAAATCTTCGTGCAGGGAGAACAAATTTGTTTAACTCCGCGAGCACATAATATGCGGACGCAATTCTAACAAAATGATCAACGATCCATAGAACAGAGTATCAGAAGCGACCACGATATATTGTAATTTAAAGCAATGTAACGCTCAACGCAATCGAATAGTTAATCAACAAACGAGAACAACATTGTAGGGACTGACTCTCGATTACGAATTTTCGATTTGTTGCGAGCGGTCGAGGTTGGAAACGTTGTCAGAGGTCTGTGCCTTGCACGCCGGCCATGAGCTTTCATTAACGGCTATGCATTAATTATCACGGCGGTGATAAATAATTGGCGTTACGCCGTTAACGCGATTCACGTTCAAATTGAATAATCCGCTGTGCACGCGGACTTCACATCCGTTCTTACGAAAATTCTTACGATGTCGAACACGAGAACGTGTCTCTTCTCAGATTGCCTGAGAAATAAAATTATCCGTATGGTTGCTAAGACGCACGGAAGCGGAACTCGCGCGACGATTACTTTTTTCCAGGCTCGTTAATTACACGGAACAAAGGATAGGAGCGTGGCCCGTATCGGCGATACGCGGCACGATCAAATTAATTAAAGCCCATCCCGTGGGTTATGACTAATTAAAAAGAATCGTGAGCGCGAAACACAGGAAAGGATAGGACATAGATGAAAAGAGCGAAACGGGAGATGGACGATTTCAAAAGATAGACGAGGGGCGCGTGAAAACGGTATAGGACGATGAATCAAATCAATGCACCGGACGATTGGGCGTAATTCGATTGTTAATCAATAAAACAAGTTCGTTGAGCATATTCTCGCTGTGTGTCTGGCAACAGGCGGACGTCAGGTATTTGTCACACGCGGGGGTGCAGGAGGTCGCGCGATGCGTATTGTTCGAGTTTTCGCGATTCCGCGTGCGAATCGCTCCCGCTAACCGTTCCCCGACTAAATTGGATTTTCCCACTAACGAGCGCCAGAGCTTTTCTCCGTGAAAGCGGCCAGTTGCCCCCGTGAAAGCTTCTCCGGTTACGCGCCCCTCCCTCGCTCATCCTCTTTCGTTCTTCGGTTTCCTTTTCGTCGCGCGTTGCTCACTCCTTTCGCTTCTCCATTGCCATAATCAGAATTTCTACTCTCTCCATTCCACGCCTATTATACTATTTAGCCTCTTTTTCTTTCTATCTTTATCTTCCTATTTTTTGATCTTTTTTTCTGCTTCTCTTTTTTTACTTTTTCTTTGCTCTGTACCTCGCTTCGTCCTGTTCCTCGACCAGGCTGCGAAGGTTTGACCGAGTCGCGTCTTCTTCGAGGCTGAATGAAATGAAATTACACCGGATTCCAATAATTCGTATTTAGCCCCTAGAAGTAGAATATTTCCTCCAAGAGCTCTTAATTGAAGAAGAAAGGAGGATGATTATTCTTTTTCCGCGGAGTTTACGGACGACCTGCTGGCAGCGAACACCGACGTCTAGGACGATTTAATTAAAGGCCTGCTGTTCTTCGGGGCTCGCGCTCGAACCGGAACTGTAATAACGAATTTCTGTCGAATTTAATCAAAGGGGAGGATCGATTATTCCTTCAACGCTTGAATTCCTTACAGCTGTTCCGAGGCAAGCTTTCCGAATGAACACCAAACCCTTATTTAGGATAAATCCGTGTCTTTCCAAAGTCTTCGATTTCCGTTTGGCGAGCAATTACGAATTAAATATAAAGTCGTGCCGGAATTGGAATTCACTGTCGATCAGGGTTATCGAAATGTCTATGAAATTTGCGTCTCGTTATACGCCAATCAAGGCAATTACATAAATTATCTGCTTATAAATAAAATGTCGAATTATCCGTCAGGTAATACGGTTCTTTGAAAGTTGAATTTAAAACAGCGAGACTCGTTGTAAAATACAATATGATATAAAAATGAAAATATGATAAATTAAATTATTTTGAAAAATTTAATTAGTAGTTACAAATATGATAAATATGAAACAGAGAATTCGTTTAAAAATGGCGAACGATTGAAGGGTTTATAACGAAAACGATCCTTTCTCGTGTTTGTCCTTGAAAATGAGAGAGATACACTAGAATTTTCAATAGCCGTTCAATAATAATCTCGATAACAACATTTTAATTTTTCGTAACAAAACGTTCGTCATATTAAATAATCGAAGCCGTGAATTCTGTAATCGCACAAACTCGGCCACCAATATTTCGAGAAAATAAGATTTCTTATCTTTTTCAATTCGTTATCGATGTTGTTGATTTTTCTTGTAAACGTGTTTTTTTTTAATTACTAGATAATCACTTTTCTTGTAAGAAGTAGCTTTCTTTTTTGTAAAATCGTGAACCTGTGGTGTTTTGCAAATCATCGAGTAATTTTTATTTAATCCTGACATTTTTAATCAGTTTGTCCAAGCGACGATATATATTTAACGAAAAAAATTGTTTGTTAAACTCAATCACTGTGTTCCCATGAGTGTTCTACACATTCCTAAACATTCAAGTTTCTCATATGTGCGTGAACATCTGCTATTTAATTAAATGTATGTAAATTAATCCGACGACGACGAATTTGTGGCTCTAATTATTTATTTTCCAGCAAATATACAGAACCCTCGCGTTACTTCTCCGATCGAACGCAAAATCCTTCCATTTTTCGTATTAACGTTCCTCCACTCTATTCGAATTAATCTAAACTAGATGGATCCTCATTGGGATTTAGTGGATCCGCGACACAGAACAGCGACCAGCAAGGAAGAAAAAGGATCCTCGCTGATTCTTTCCGCCACCTTCTCTATCTTCGAATCGGAGCGAATTACATTCGCGTCGACGTCGGAGTTACTTGGCCGCCACGAAGTGGAATATTGCACCGAGGCCTCGTCCGCGAGAAATAGGTCAATTATGAGACGGGAAGAGTTTGCAGCTGATTTTAACGCGAGCAAACGTAGCCAGGCGATATGGTGTGGAATTGCAGACACTCGACCGAGGGAAGAGAGGAAAAGGAAGATATACAGGGTGTCTCTGCAGTCGCGTAAGCGAGCAAGGGCTGACTCTTGGTGAAAAGATAGGTGGAAAATGTAAAATAAAACACGACTTTTTGTACAACTCAAATTTTATGCTCTCGCAAAATTTTTACGTATCGTATAATCGTACGGAAAATTTTGAAATTTCAATGCTACTATAACGAGATACGGTTATCGCGATCATATTGGTAAAATTGGAAACAGATCTGGAAATGTATGTGACAGTTGCAAGATATTTGTTGTACAAGCTAAGGATCACTGAAGTATTTTAATAATCAATGGATCGTTAAATCGATAAGCCACGATATTTAATGGAACGCGTCTTTAACGCTAATTGCACGTTTAAGACTAGCGTTCATGCTGTGTATTTATTTTTCACTGAGTGTATGCTTCCGATAAATTTCTTGTATAAATTTTCGAATTGGTTTCAAATTTTATTAGTACAATCACGATAGTCGTTACTGTGTATGAACGAAATTTCAGAAAGCTTGGTACGATACACAATATATTGAGAACAATTTTCTGCGGTAAACGTTCGAATACTTTCTCGAGTCACTGTGTACAACGGGCAAAGACAATTTTTGTATCGATCTGACATTGCACATGCATGTGACACATCGTGTTGAGAAAGTGAAACTATAATCTCAATCCGATGACCAGAGACTACAAATACCCATGATTTCACAGACACCGTGCACAGAGTGAGAAAAAGAGAAAGGACATTCGTTTCTGTGTACACGAAACAACGACGTATCACGTTCGTATCGTCGACGACCAACGTCGACGTAGACTATGATAAAACTTTTCTAAGGATGTCCGATTCGACTAGTCATCCTTGAAACAGTTCCCTCGGTTTGTTCCCTCGTTGTTCACCCGCTGCATCCTGCAAGACTCTCTCTCTCTCTCTCTATTCTTTTCGTCCCTGTTCTCTCGCTGATTATGCGCCGTTGCACAATATTATCGTTTATCTTGCACTTTCAGCGGTGAAACAACGCCAGCCAAGCGCTCTCGAATTCGCTTCTCGCGCCGGAGACAAGCAGATACCTTATTGTTTGTATTACGTATTAGATTTGCGAGCAAATTCTGCTGGTTTCTTTTAAACTCGAGGATAGAGACTCCGTCGTTATCCGCCTCTTGTTACTCTTATCGATTCCTTTTTAACTCGATGCAAGCTTAATATTTAGCTAGGCATTTTTCCGGATCATTTGCCCTGCACTCACTCTCTGGCTACGCTTGAAAATAATTTCACGCGAGACAGAACTCTTAACGCGTCCCACGAGAGACTGAATTCTTTTAGAGAATTCGAAGGAGAGAACGCTAGGGACTGGCGCGATTTTAATCTAATATTCTACGCTTTCAACGTTGATTTCTCGTTTTCTTTCGCCCCTGTGCTTCTTAGGTTACAACGGACGAGAATTCTCGTGAATAGAAACAGCCTGCTTCTTGGAAAAGAAGCTATCGTTTCAATTTCAATGGAAGCGCGTATACGCAAGGAAAATCGGACATTCGAAGATCACAGATGGAAAACACGCTTCTGATAAGTCATATATTTCGTCTTTCATGGAACAGCAATTTTCAAATTCAATACGTTGCGTCGCACAAATGAAAAGCAGATTTCTGATAACACCACAGATAGACAACGTATTTCTTACTGTATTTCTCGTTCCTTATAGAATTTTGTGACCGATTTTTAAATTCGATAGACGCATCCATGATCATTTCTGCGTTGTATCACATTCGGTATCAATTCGATAGATGCGTCAATCAATTCGATGTCAAAATTATATAGAGAAGAGCCAAGAGAATGATATACGAGTTTCGACAAAAGAAAAATGTGTATATCGATTCAACGTCGAAAAACTCCATGGATAAGATATATTCACTTTGACTGCCACGGTGGTCATTGCTGACCGGAGCGCCTGAACTTCTTACAATTATAAAAATTGAATGAAAATTGACAGTTAGGGCATTTTGAATATAACCGATAAATAGAAGATACTTTGAAATAAAAAGTGCCCTATTGAACGATTAAACATTTTTATTAGAACATCAATAAAAAAAAATGAGAACAAATCTTGCATCTAACGGTGCACTGTGTTCGCATCCATATCTTCGAGGGGTAATCTACGAATATTATTATAAACACAGCTTAGAAAATAATCGTAAATGCTGCTTTATAATCATATAATTGAAGTTAGAAGTGTGCACATACCTTACTGTTATATATAGAATAAGCAAATACCGTTTACCAATATCTTCTACACGTTTCAACAATACATTCTGCACGTTTTGCTTACGACGAAATAACGAATGCGAATGGTTTGTTAAAATAAACGAAGCCTTGTTATAATACGTCGCTATCAACTGTTACCAAGGCGCCACGGTGGTCACCCGTGACCACATATAAGATAAACGGTCCATTGGGGAAGAATGTTGTCTTACATCATCAATTTATTATTATTTTCTCATTATATGCTTTGAATAATAAAAATACTCCCGTGGCGTCCTTGCGTGGCAGTCAAAGTGTTAAATGGATGTAGATAGATACTTATTGTAATTCCAGAGAACCATAGAATGGACTTGGTTTGCAATATTCCTTATAAACACTCATCCCTTCGCACCCCACTCATGCCGCCCTCTGATCTGTATTATCCGCAGTGCTCTCTTTGGTCTTATCATTTCTCATCTTCCTTCCTCTACTTTCCTCATCCTCCTTCTCCTAGTACATATTAACACGCATTAATGTAAATTACGATAACATTTATTAGAGCGTAGTATATTAATTTTTCTGTCTGCCCTGTACGCGGATAATATCTATCAGATACTTTGCACGAACCATAGTACAGCGAGTGTAGAAGGTATTATCGTACGTTCTTTTAGAACAAAATAACTTTTTTTAAAATTGAACCAAACGACTTCCTCGAGAAATCAGAAGGATCAGTTTACCGAATGATGCACGGAAAAAATTTCAAAAAAAAAAAAAAAAGAAGGAATAAAACGTAATCGGTCGGAACCGCTAAGGAAAGAACGCGAAGACAATTTTCTACAGCTTCTTTATCCGTTTTTATTATTCCGCTTTAAACGAGCGTACGAATGCTTCCTACACCCACTGTGCGCATAACTACGCCCGTAAGAACTCGTTTGTTTCGTCGTTTACTTCTTTCCCTCGAATCGTCCAGTCTAACCAACCACCGTTTTCCCATTTCCTCGAGCACGGGAGCACCGAAGGTACATCTTGCATCGGCAACGTCATCGAATCGCGCGTCGATTACGTTGAAACTCGTCCGAAGGGAATCCACGTTGACGGTTAAGCAGCCGCGCGAAATTGGATCGAATTAGCCAGCCTTCGTCCGCTCGTTTGAAACAAAAATCGAACGAAGGAAGGGAATTGGACGACGTGGGACTCCTTGATTTCCTTCTTGTCTCCGGAGACCATTCGCCACCCTCCTTCCGTCATTCTCGAAGCTGCGGTAAAAAGAAGGTCCTAGATAGGATCCACCGTCGATTCGAGCGCGCTCATGTGTCGTTCTTCCCAGGAGTAAATGCACGAACGTGTCCTCTGATCGTGACCCACCGACGTAAGATCAAGGATGAAAAGCTTACACAGTACCTCTGTTGATTCCTTCGTTTAGCTCGCTATTGTAAGCCGCGAGTCTTGAAGAAGTTTTTGCGTAACGTAAGCCGATGTAATTGAATTGCGAAGACTTACGCCCGGGATTTTAAGACTTCTCACGCGTCGTCCAAGTCCGTCGAAGGTGAATTTATTTGACTTTCATACTCGCTGACACTTGGTAACTCGTGCTTTTTTATTCGAGACCTTTCTCGACAAGTTTTTAGCTCACTGCGAAACGGGACTATGTTTGGACGCTTATTGTAAAAACTTTGGTAAATACGTTTCGAGGTTTTATTAGAACCGTAATGAGACACCGGCATTGCGGTTTTAGTAGCCAACTTTCAGACGATTCGAGAAATTTACATAGGAATTACAGGATTTTTGTTTGCAAACATACATCTCTACTGACCATTATAAAAGTATTTATTGGGATAGCCGACGATTCACTTTATTAATGATATTAATGTATTCAGAGAAGATTATTTATGCTGTCTCGTGTTGATTATTTATGTTCTATTAAATACTTTTATATCTATACCGATAGATTTGTCATAATTTTATTAGAATTTACATATTAATGATAAATGAATAACTGATGATAAATATCGTTAATAAGCAACTCTTACGTGATTGCAGAGTCATAAACGCATTATAAATTCGAATTAATTACTAATAAAGCTTATTAATAGTAGATATACATATTCCCTTTTTTCTTAGATTATAGAGCATATGAAACGTTGAATAAATCTTTTCTTTTCCCAATAAATATCTTCGATTTCGTAAATACATTGCACGAAATTTTAAAGAATCTTCTCTTTCGTGTAGCGTTTCAATTTTTTAACGTGTGCGTGACGTCGTCAGGGCAGAAATTTTTGGCGAGCTTCCGAAGAAGCCACCTCGGATGTTCACGAACAATGTGAAACTACTGCTACCACGAACGCGACTGAAATTCGAAGAATCGCAGATGTGCCATCTAATCGTCGTGAAAGTTCAAAATCTAAAATTTAACAGGATAAGCATGACAGTCGCGTGTCACATTGCGACATTTCTACAATTTCGAAAGTTTCCTACGGATAGCAAGTGTTCAAATACTTTCGTGACTCGCTGTACGTAACAAAGAACAGGACATCCTATCAGCGACATCGTTACCAGTCCGCAGTGTCCACACGCATATCGACCAGGTACCGCGATACAAAGCAAATTAAACGGCGAACCGTATTCTTTGTTAAGCTCGATATCGTCCTCCCTTTTACGCACCCTTCCCTCTGTCTCTATCTCTCGTTATCTTTTCCCCTGGCGCCACGCTTTTAGATCGCGTGTCCACGGCCACGGTCTGTTATTTTCCGTGGGAACACTGGTATCGACTGTGCGTAAACCGACGATCAGTCCAACTACAGGGGACTGGAAAACTTGCAAGACTTAACGGTATCGTTTCATAAACCATTTCGTGCGCGGCACGTTCGTTTTAAATGGATTTCGCCGATGGAATCGCGCGCGCGTTGGCCAAAGTTCGATATAAAGCAGGGAAAAACGGGCCAGGCACACAGATTCCATCGCCGTGTCGCTTTTTACGCTGAGCTTCGTTTCGAGACACGCCGAATTTGTGACTTCTCTCATAACGTACGGTAGTTTCGAATGAAATCGGAAAATGCTAGCTTTAAGCCGCGGCGATTATTATTTTTCCACTTATGCATATAATAATAATAATAAAAATAATAAAACGTTTATTATAATATCAGCGGATCGATATGGTCGTTACAGAGTAGGAAATGACAATTGGCAATTAGAGAGAAAAGCGTTAACGATTACGATAAAATAGGGAGTAAGGTTAAGCTTATAATACGATTTAACTGTAACTCAACGTTAAGCATCGTATAAATATATAACGTAAAGTAAAGTTGAGCATATATCAAGCTTATGTTACGAGTTAAATAACGCAGAGGTAAAAGATCGTCTGAACGATGAAAGGGAGTTATTAAAGAAGCCGAGTACATCGTGAAAATGGTTTGCAAATTGATAAGTCCGATTGAAACTCATTTTCACCTCACGAAAGTTCGGTGTGTTTCCAATCTGAAAAAATGATGACTTCTAAGGAAACGCGCAGGAATATGAAAATTGAGCATCTGGAGAATATACAGAGAAGCAATCAGCTGATTGATTATCTTGTGTAAGAGATAAAGGATAAGACGCTGTGCGAGGATCATTCAAACCAGGTGTGCAATAATAAGGTTAATTAAAGTTTATATATATCGTATTTACTTGGACATATACTGCGATTAACACTTTCAAAAAGTTAGGCTGACCCTTTCGAATGATCGTCAAAAAAATGATTAAAATCGCTGATACTTGCGGACGATAAATTACGCGTTTTATCAGTCGTGTAGATTGTCAGGAGTTCGATTAACCGAATGAATTGGTTTGATTTAGGTTTAATTAACATTATTAAGCCACGTATTGTCCATGTATTGGATATACAAACAAATCGGCATCCTGCAAAAGACCGGACGCGCAGCAGAGATTGATATCACGATAACATTGTCGACCAAATTCTATAGTGAAAGCAAACTCTACAATGATTGATTAATTAGAATTAAATATTAAATAACAGGTGAAGCTGTATTAGTCGGAAAACAAAAATAAAGTGGAACTGCGTTAGAGAGCGCGTGACTGCACTCGAGGCTCGGAGGGGAATTTTTCCGGATGTATCGGGAGCTAATGAGCATCCCCTTTCCTCCCCTTTTACCTCTTTTCTCGCTCAATTGCCGACATTCAAGGGGGAATTTTCGATTCTCGCTTAAATGGTAATTTCATCCGGTCGTAGTTCCGCATCAGGAGCTAGATCGTTTGAGCCGGAGAACCCTTTGTTCAATCGTTTCCTTTGTTCGAGGGGTATCGATTAGCATGAGGGGTGAATTTACCTATCCCGGATTCCCGTCGAGGGATTTAAAACACTTAATTGCAAGGAAAAACCTTTGAATGATTCGTTCGTTCTTTCCATCGTTCCCTCGATCCCGCAGAGGAAGTTGAACGAGGAAAGAGGGTGGAAAAAGGAAGGGCTATGAAATTCGGAGCTTTTGTGTAATCGACAATTAACCAACTCAACTTCCGGCGATAGAACTCTTTTGCTTTCGTTCTCTTTTCGTAGTTTCACAGGGGTTGCCCGTCCGGTGAAAAATGCTAAATTAAACGGTACCGCGGCCGTGTATCATTCGATTAATTATGAAGAACGCCCGCGTAATTGCTTCGCAGCGAGAAAACGCGGAGAGAAGGTTGGTGGTAAAAAAGAGAAGAAGAAGAAACGAGCGGCAACCAATTACGGTGAATTATGTCAAGTGTACGGTGCACCGCGAGCTGCTTGCCGCTTCTATTTCGACTTCTGTTTTTTCTTTCTTTTTTTGTTTTTTTTTTTTTTTCAAAATCTCGCCCCTCTTTCTCCTTCGACTTTCATTTTTCATCCTTCCTTTACGCGATTAAAGATTACCAGGCGATTGGAAATCCCGGCCAACAAGATCGGCAGCGTTTCTGTCGGCGGCGGTAAAAGTTCGTCGACCCAGTTTTTCCTTCTTACAGAAACCGGGGAGGGTTGGAAGCGCGCGCGTCCGGAAATTATGAAATCGTCGAAACGGTGTAATTCTCGACGAAGACGACGGCTATGACGGAAATAGATAGCTCTACCCTACTTTCTTCCTTCCTCGTCGGTCGCTCTCGCTCGCTTTGTCTCGCCGTCTCCGCTCGCAGCGAGACAATTTTCGATTCGAGAGTTTGCCGCGGAAATCTATCGTTCCACCCGGAAGCTGCAGGGCCGTCGACGAACCTCGAGACTCGAGACACGAAACGAAGTTATCCCGAGTTGCCTGAATCTAAATAGAAGGCGATTCGCTCGATTTCCGTGCGAGCTGATTACGTGCGATTACGCGTGCAAACGTATAGTTGTTCGAGTACGTTGTCTTTCCATATTAACCTAACAGTTCAACAAACTTGACGAAATCCTTCCAGAAATGCCTACTTGTTTCTTTCTCGTAAATTTATTCTCTATATATATTGTTATAAGGTAAAAAAAAAAAAAGTAAAAATAAGATCGTTTTCTATTTCTGTCCCATTTATTTCGTTTTTCTCAAACAAAATATTTATTTTATTTAATTCTTATAAGTGTGTGTGTAATTATATCGCGGAAGATCTACGTATATCTAATTAAATCGTGAAGTTGTGAACCACATGACGAAAGTTCTCGTAAAAAGGTTTCTTTGCTTGGTAATAAGTCCAGATATAAATAAATCATTTTTTATGTTACCGATTCCATCATGTCGTGAATCCGGTTGCTGACTAGTATTAGAATGCATTATTATCTAAAAGGTTGGAAAATTCGACGAGAGTCCTCTGATGTCCTCTGTCGCAATATGGCCAAAAATTATTTGATATATTTTAAAACGTGTTACAATTTCTTCCTTACATATATATATTTTTTTTTTTTTTTTAGGATGCATTTATTAATGAAACACGTAAACCCGTAATAGTCTCGGGCTGGTCAATGTGCGTGCATTAGGCCAATCCCTAACTGTCACAGGCAAAACTATCAACCCTCACCTAAATGTGGTTGGATTATTATTGTCACGAGAGCCGAATACTATATTTTATAACGATAAAACAAAGTCTCTTAGTCAACTAAAGAGACTTTTTACCTTTGTGTGACTATTGGAACTATAAAAATAAACTTTTCAATTTATTAGGTTGAGTAACAGACTTGTGAATGTTCGCAGTTTCGCTAGTCTACGAATGTTATGAAGATATTATAAAGGAAAAACACTATAAAGTTTGTATAAAGAGCATAAAGATTTGTGTATCCAAATTTACTTATGGACGGGATACATTTATAGAGGAATCAGATAAAGAAGTCATTAGTTGATTATATAAATGGACTTTTACTATAATAACATTTTATGTGCTCTTTACGAAAAAGTGAATAGACTAATAATAATTTGATAGAACGATAATAGTATGAAATCTATGTGATGATAAATCGATAATGATTTAAGAGCAATGATAGTAACACTGACAATAAATATTAAAACTTGCGAACGATATTAATAATAATGAAAAATATGATGTATCTACGTAAATCAGAACAGATCAGCCTTGTTCAAGGGTTAGTAGAGAATCGTAGAAAGGGTTTGGCAAAGAAAAAACGATATCAGTCAGCCACTTTGAACGAAAGTAATAAAAGAAATACACAGAAATATTCGGAGAAAAATACAGCGTGTTCTCGAGAAGATTACTCTGAAAATCGTCGAGTGTACGCTTCATTGATAAAGCAAGCCGTGACGAGTGCGCGCATACCGCTCACAGCTTCAAAGTCGATTTTCACAAAACGAAAGCTTTGTACAAAGGAAAAGCTTTCTACAATTTTGACTCGTTCTCAAGCAATCGCTTCTTTCACGGTTCTACCAAGGGTTATTACATCGTAAATATTATTGCAATCTCGAATCGAATTAAGGGAATAAAACGATCTCTCATCCTGCTACGGGAGTACCGGTATTCAATTAATTCGTTGCGAATTTCCCTGGCTATGGAGTCGTAATAAATTTTTGTTTTTTCTATTCTCGTACGATCCGATTTACGAGGGTAGCTCAGAAGTGTTTTGTCTGCGCGTGCGTGGGGAGTCGGGAAATGACGCGGTAAAAAATATTTTTGCTCTCATGGGCAACGAATTCCCCGGTGTGCTGCTTATTTTCGCCAAAACGTCGCGATATTTTGTCGGGAAAGAAACGATATTACGTCAATAACGCGAGCCACCGCAGCTAGTTCGTTGCAGTGGAACGGTAAAAACGTCGATCTATCTCTCTATAAATTCTCTCGATCGCCACCTCCAGAGGCAGATCGTTCACCTGGTACAGACCGTTTCGAAACTGCAAGAGAATTGCCACTTGTAAATCATAATATTAATGGGATGCGCTATATGCGGATATTTATGCAAATTCGTATCTTTATGAACGTGCACTGGCTCGCGAGACCATTCCGACACTCGTCATGGACAAATTTTATGTTCATATTCTATGCATTATATGAAACATTTTAAAATTTCATTGCCGCTGATGAGACACGACTGTCGCGACTATATTGATCACATTTGGGAGAAATGTGTAGATGAAAAGTTACAGTATATATAAAAATATATATGAATATGTAAAAATTACAAGATATTCATTGCAACCATATGTCTACATGTACCATATACCTAAATGATCACTAGAACATTATTAGACCATGTACCTCATAATACACCGAGGAGTCCTGTTTTGCGGCCAAGTTTCAGGACAAAATACAACACACACAAGAATACACAAAAATCACGCACCAATGCGACTTAAACCCAAAAAAACAAAAAAATAAACGCAAAAACCGAAAATCCACGACACATATTAGACCATGGCTACGTCGTACCGACGCGTATCGGTACTTTTGCCTAAACACACTATACTCAATTCATTGTTTATTGTGAATCTCAAAAATGTACAAAAAATCAAATATTGGCTAAATAAACTATTTAAAAAAAAAAAAAAAAAAAAAAGACCATGTACCTCAGTTTCACGGATAATCAAGTCGATGAATACGAATATTTCAGCTGGCGATCGTCGAGCCATTTTAATTATCGATATTTTTCAAGTTCTACTTTTAAAAATCCTCTCCAGAAATATACAGAGAGATTCTTTTACGAATATACAGGGTATCCCGTAATACGAGCTTCATAAGAGACAAAGAGATCGTGTCCACTTTTTGACAATTTATCGATTGATTTTACGTTTTATAGGAAATACATATATATTATAGATACTTAGAAAAATCCTGTCTGTACCAATATTCCCTTTGGTGTACTCGACTGTATACGTATTTGCGTTACAACGCAGTTTCTCATTTGAAAATGATAATTTGCAGAGGACGACAATGCTATGGTGCAAGGCATCGTGACAGAGGATGGCCTTTTCGATGGCACGGTCGTTACTGGATTCGAGGAATACTACATCGAGCCAACAAATAGATACTTGAACAAGGAAGAAGACACATCTCCGACGTATCACAGCATAGCTTATCGCGCCTCGGATGTATTAACGCCACGTAGATCGTTACCCTGCGCCAGTCATCAGTTGCATCAATCTGCTACTCACGATTCCACGGAAAGGTGAGTGTCTTCCAACGCATTCTGATGATTTCCACTGTGTGTTAGAAAACGAATCATCCATGTACGATCTTAGGTGATATCAGAAGCGTTCTTTCTATCAACTTCTATACATTTCATTTTCACGGTATCGAGTGTTGGCAGTCATACGAGAGTACTATTAAATGATACGAAATTCAATGTACCTGGAACTAATTAATTAGTATGTAGTAGCGCGAAGATACTTTTTGTAGACGTTGTAGATCAATTAACCCTGTTACGATCCTTGAATTTTTATACTCCAATCTTACACTTATTTTAATAAGCAGAGAAAACTTCGAACGTAGTAGTGATAGTTTATTGCCACCCCTATAGGGTTACAAGACTTCCTCTTTACCGTTTCAGTCTTAATCACGTTTTAAAACGCAACTCCGTGTAAAAGAATTACGCCTTACAAACATATATCTTTACAGCTTACACAGAGAGCAAGAAGAACGTACGCTTTGTATAAACTTGACTTTGCAACGTAAAATATTCGCAGTTCATGCAAAAGCTTAAGCAACATAATAAAGTGTAACAGAAGTAAGCAAATGTAACGGAGTCTTCTATATGAGTGCGAAAACTTTTAATATTTTACGTAGAAATTAATGTTTAACGTAGAAATGGAACGAGAAGATACGTATACCAATGACAAACTCGAGACACGTTTTAACGATTGAGAAATCACGATTGTATCCATAACGACCAAAAGAAGAACGTAATTTACATACTTAACAAATAAACTATTCTCCTTAACTGAAAAAAAAGAAAAATAAGAAAGAAGAGAAGACACATTTCCTTCTTTCTTTCTTCTTCCTTTTTTTAAATTTACATTTATTATATTCAGCATCTGTAAGCGTTTCTAGCATAACGAGAAACAAATTTACGAATTGCTTCGAAGAATTGAAACCTGTAACTGTAATCTTAGACTTTGAAGGAATCGTAGTAACGCGTAGCGATGGAAGGACGAACAGATTGCCAGGCCTCGTCGCTACATAGGCGTTCGCTCGTTAATGTAACAGGATAACGCCTCTAAAACAGCCCGGGCAAATCGCGTTACGTTAACCGAGGATGAAAATGGATCTAACGAGAGACAGCTCCGTTGCTCGAACGTCTGCGCCGTCTGAGGTTTATCAACTCGGAACACGGGCTGCACCTTCCTCGCGTTAATTTCGTTACCAATTTCTCCGACGCATTATTCGCCGGCATACGTGCAGGGCCTCACCACGTAGATGTAACGAGCTTTAAACCGCGGATCTTCAAACATTCCCGGACGAATCGTTGGTAATTAAGCGCGAGCTAAATCGCGGTCCTTGCCAACTATCTTGTGTACAAACGTGTAAGGAAATTACAGGGCCAGCAAACATAGCGAAATCGGCAAGACGACGATTCTACGTGAAAAAGGCGAGTCGCAAGTATAGAACATTTTCTACTAAGCGCCACTGTTCGTAAACTTAGAAGCAATTAAAAATTAACATACAATGAAAATAAAACGGATAAAGCGTCTAGATGAAATGATAATAATAAAAGTCACTTGAGTAAAGACGCGATTGATGGACATATGACAACTGTACTGGGTGTAAATGATTTTCAATGATATCATACAATAAAATTACGATAGTTAAAAAAATTCCATAGACCAAAAACGAGAAGATTTTTTTCTGTCGTTAATTTGAATATTATATTTCAACTCTAGAACTCCATTTCAATTATCTGTTATTCATCGCAAAGGTATTTAATAAATACACTTTTGATTGCACAATTTGCTTCGTAAATTCAGAAGATTTATAGAAATCTAGAACCTCGAGTATACGATTTCGTACAGGTTTTCTTTTTACATAGGAGAAAGTTACTCGCAATAGTGACAACGTATTTCATCAAAATCAATAAGGTGCGCGCTATCTTGAATAATTACCATAATTTCCTTACATCTTGTATCATTCCAGTTATTTTATATTTATTATGAAGGCATTTAATAAACACGATATTGGTTACACAACTTGTGTTTCATAAATTAAGAAGTTATAGAACTCTGGAAACTTAAGTGTACGATTTCGTACGGGTTTCTCTACATAGAAAGAAGTTTACTGGGAGTATCAAGCTTGACAACATACTTCACCGAAATCAGTGAGGTGTACGCTGTTCCGAATAATTACCATAATTTTCTTGCTCCTTGTACCAGCAGCTTCCGCGTGCAACGAAAGCAATGATCACGTCCGCACGCCATGCACATATCGTTATACCGTATCTTTACTTTTTCAGGGGCGAACATGATTATGGGAACGACTCTCGGACGCTTTACGAACCTCTGCTCGGCGAGAGGCAAGCTCTCTACTCGAAGGAAAACGGTGCACGAGTTTTGACCTTGGACAGAGATAAGAACGTAGCACGTATGGAAACGTGAGTGTCGGATGCGAGAGAGAAAATGGTCGGAGAAAATTGTTTGAGCACGGCTCGTCCCTTCTCGTAACACGGTCCATTTCGTTTCGTATCGCGTAACGTTTCGTTTTGAGTAAAATCATAAAAATCACGAAACGGAAGTCGGTCTCGAGCGAACCGCTACGAAAAAAGGATAAGCCGCGCTTATCCGAGTCCCGTAAGAAATTCGCGACTCGCCGCTTTTCTCCTTTTTAGAAGCAGCGACGGTGATCGTATCGCTAGGCATTTGCACAAACGTGCCACCGTGGATCCACGAAAAACTACCTGCATGCTGTACCTGCAAGCGGATCATCAGTTTTTCGCGAGATACGGCACGGAGGAAGCTTGCATCGAGGTGATGACGAGACACGTGCAAAGGGTCAACTCCATTTATAAGCACACTGGTAAATTTCTTACTCGTTTCTCGCGCTCTTTATAGCGCGATGGAAATTCGACGATTTTCTTAGTATCAGTATCTGGAACCGATACTCTTACAACGTTTATAATAATTAGCACACTTACGAAAGAATATGGAGAGCCTGACAAACTTCTATTACAATTAGAAAATGATTAAGAAGAATTATTGAAGAATTATTGGTGGAAACCTCGGATCTTTTGGAGAACTCGAATGTTCGTTATCGTGATAAAAATCTCGCCTATTATACATAATTGGTTAGGCGCATTTTCCAAACTGGTCTCTCTTGCACGATAGTTGTTTACTAACCGGTAATATCGGTCGATTAACAGGTGACAAGCGTAATTTATGATTTTATGTTGGACAGAACTATCAACTGTAACTCTTGTAACCCTAACCCGTAGTTCTCTGTTTCAATATCAAACTTGTTAGCGTTACGCAATGGAATTTATTAAGGCGCGTGACTTGTAAAATTTCGTTAACAATAGTAGCTCAATTTCGCAATTAAGTACGGAGCGTAAGTTTGTTGCGAGCCAGTTTCACAAGAAACTACGATCATAAAATATTCGCCAACGTTGTGTATACACTGTCCGCGAACAATATACGTATGTACCTCGTCCCGACTTCAGACATCCAAGGAGAATACGTTGCTGTTGCTAGATTTCAACCAGGACGGCAGACCTGACAACATCAGCTTCATGATAAAACGTGTGAAAGTTCACAGCGAGGACGCGTTGAGAGATCCCAATTATCGATTCCCAGGCAACTACGGTGTGGAAAAGTATCTGGAGCTCTTCTCCGGTAAATAAATCTTCCTTCTAACGATACTTCGCATAACGCCAGCCGATTGTTGTTTGCGGCGAAAGAAACATCCGATCGATCACCCGAACGATTGCAAATCCCCTTGTTCGTCTTGTTCATTGCAGAGGAGGATTACGACGCGTTCTGCTTAGCTTACATGTTCACGTATCGGGATTTCGAGATGGGAACGCTTGGACTAGCTTGGACCGGTGATCTGAAAAACGCTGGTGGAGTCTGCGAAAAGAACGGGGTAAGCTTGTTGCTACAGTGAATTAAAAAAATATTATGATATATATAATTGTAATGATATATCGTAATATAACGTAACTACAAATTATTCCAAAAAATATTATACTCGTTGTATACACCGGAAAATGTATAAAATAGGCAGTAAGGAAGAAACACTATATTACCAGGTTATTAGAATTTTTATTATCGTTTTATTTGTACTTTAGGCCCAGAGGCTATTGCGAGGACGTTGTTGAGTTCATAGATCGTTACCGATACGGTAAACTATTTCGTAAAAATGACCAAAATTCGTACGAATTTTAAGCTTTCTTCGAAAATATCCGAAGCAAAAATGACAATAAAGAATAGAAATCATACAATTCGAAACACGAAGAGTGAAATATAGAAATCGACTATCGGTCAACTCTCCGTCCTTTCGTTTCTTTCATCGAGGAAGCCTCGAAACTCGGAAATCCGAAACTCACTCGCGCCTCCTTTCGAAACGAACATCGAGCACCTTGAAATCTACAAAATATACTATAAACTTTGCAGCACTATCGTGGCAGTATGAAGTCGCTGAACACCGGAATAGTGACTTTGCTGAATTACGGCAAGCACGTACCACCCGCCGTTTCTCACGTCACTTTGGCCCACGAGATCGGTCACAACTTCGGCTCACCGGTAGGCTGCTTTGAATTTACTTACTCCATATACGTACGCATACACGGTCTCGTTCTTGCTTCTAGATAAGATATCACGACCGCTTCGTAATGTTAATACGTTTTTCGTGCCAAGCAAGGCGCATAGAAAGAGAAAGAGGAGAGACGAGTTTGACGGTTCTGCTCGTTTTTCTAGGACTGTCGATGTCGATACGCGCGTAACACGAGGCGCCACTTTACTTTGTTTCAGCACGATCCGGAACAATGCACGCCCGGCGGAGAGGATGGAAACTTCATTATGTTCGCTCGTGCTACCAGCGGCGACAAGCGAAACAATAATCGTTTCAGCCCATGTAGCTTGAGTGCCATAAACCCAGTTTTGAATAGCAAAGCTCGTTCTCCGAAGGGTTGCTTTACTGGTCAGTCTCTGGCTCGTTACTTTTATGTCCCCTGTCGAATATCGAATATTCGCGGAATGTACCCGTCCATTATAGTTGCGCGCTCCTCCAATCGAAAGTTATTTAACGTAGTAATATTTCCACCGAATATATCTATCCTGAATAATAGTCGAAACTTTTAAGTACAGTTTTCTCCAGCGATAAAGTCGTTCCGCGGATCCCCGCTTTCACTATATCCTTCGTAAGGACTGGAAACTTAGAGCATAAACGGTCGGCCATAGATATTAGGACACACGATATTTAATATAAATTGAATACCTTTCACTGTTATCATTTTATTATACGTCTGTCATTTCATTCGTATCGTATCGACGATCGAAAAAAAACTGTTATTCTGCGTTTATCGTGCTAAAAATTTCCTATAAAATAAATTTATAACTTAATTAATTACTCGGACTTCGATGCTTTTAATAGCTGCGACTACTCAATATTTTTGCATCGCTGTGATTTTAAATACGCCCTATGTGTCTTACAACGTAAGATATTAAACAGAATAAAATTTGTTCGATTTTTTTTTGACAAATGCGACGAATAAGTCCTAATACTTATGGCAGTGTACATATTGGGTTGAGCAATAAATTCGTTCGCCTTTCAGCGATGTAGATATATATTTTTAGAAAATGTAGAGATGAGAGTCCTCGAATTTTTTAATGGATAATATAAATTCACGGAGAAACGAGATAAACAAATTAGAAGAATTTTATATGGAAATAATCGTCAAAGTAAATATGACGCTTCGTAGTCTTTCAAACAAAAGCGAATGAACCTATTGCCGAACCTAATATGCGCATTTATGTACACGTTTAGAGAGAAACTAAGGAAACTGTGTATGTATTTCCAGAGCCGCAAGTGTCATTATGCGGCAATGGTGTCATCGAAGAGGGTGAAGAGTGCGACTGTGGATGGGAAGAAGATTGCAGGGATTCGTGTTGTTTTCCCCAACGTCGTTATCCGCCACCAGGCGAGACACCCTGTACACTCACACCGGGTTCCATTTGTAGTCCTAGTCAAGTACGTAAACGCAGGATACGATATATTACAACAGACGTTTCAAACAGACTTGTTATATTCTTTCCATACGACCTCGAGGATCTTCCCACTCGTTAAAAGCACATTAATTAATTAATAATTAATTAAAAGCAAAGGAACTGCAGGATTGCAGCAATTAGAAGCGTATTATCATTTTTCAGGGTCCATGTTGCACTGCAGAGTGCAATTTAAGATTCGGAGACAAGTGCAGAGACGACAACGGATGTCGCGACGCGAGCTTCTGCGACGGTCGATCACCGTATTGTCCTCCTTCCATCAACAAGCCCAACAAGACGATCTGCAATCGCGAATTTGTGTGTTTTATGGGGGTGAGCGTGAAATCCAGACAATGACGGAGAAATATTTTTCCGCATATGCATCGTTTACCTTTTTCCTTGTTTCGTAGGAGTGCACCGGTAGTATATGCCTTGCATACGGATTGGAATCTTGCCAGTGCATTCCCGGGCCAAATGATCCGCCGACGAAAGCCTGCGAACTATGTTGTCGTCTACCCGGAGAAAATCAACCTTGCTTGTACGTTATGAACCGCATTTTTCTCTGCGCTTATATTTTTTTATAATGTTAAAAATAAATATATATCGATGATCGATGTTGCGCGTGTAGGTCGTCTTTTGATTGGAACTCTCCACCCTACGACATTCCGGACATGTTCTCGAAGCCTGGAACACCATGCAATGATTATAACGGATACTGTGACGTCTTCCAAAAATGTCGAGAGGTGCGACCATATGACATTTTATCATATGGCGAGTTTATCATAGTAGCCGAGCTATAAATAGGCAAACGCTTACTCGTATATACTCGCTCTTTATATTATGGCAAATCTTGTCTCTTTTTTCTATGGTACAGGATAAGGAAATACGTTTACTACGCTGTGGTACCAAACTGAAAATAGAAAATTTGTAAAGTTCTATCTTCGGAAGATTTCCTGTTCTCATTGTATCAATACTTTCTTATATTTATAGGGATTCCAGATTTTTATTTTGAGCGATAATTCCAAAGTAGATTAAATCGAGTTTAGACTTTCTCTATTTAGATGCTTCATCGCTGTAAATACAGACTTTATCTATAAATGATAGGATACTTTTTATTTACGAACTGTTCTACAGGTCGATCCAAGTGGTCCTTTAGCAACCTTAAGGAAGCTTCTCTTATCCGACGAAAGTCTAGCCACGTTCCGTCGTTGGATAATTGATCACTGGTACGCAGCCGCTTTTATCATTGTGGCTGCTGTATCGCTATTGGTAAGCGTTACTTTAATTCTTCCTTCAATCTTCAACTTTAATTTTCATTCTATTCTTGTTATTTCTTCCATACACATTCGAATTGTTCTTTAGAAAAATACAGTTTACTATATAATACGATACCAATCATTTTTACGCCAGAGACTATCGAGGAAACGCGCAGATAAAAAACGTGTCGAGAGTAAGTCTAGGAACAGACGAAAGTAGAGTCTTGTATCTGCAGCATCCGTAACATACGCTAGTTGAAAACATCGTTGTACCTTTGTATCTAATTCATTATAAATCCTCCAGCATTCGTATAACTATTCGTGTAACGAACACGCGATCGTACAACTATCAGCAGTATCGTAGTTGATTTTCCTCATAAATTTCACCGCTAACATCTGCCTAAATCAATACCTGTAACGGTAGAACACGCAACCACTTGATATCATCGTTAATACTTTACGACTCGTTCTTTGAATTTAGGTGGCGAGCATGCGATTACTGGGCAAACGGCCGGACCTGAAACTCAAGTCAGTTACAATAATACACAGCTCAACGACGGAAACAGTGCGTCTTCCGCCGGAGGGAACGGAGGGAGTGACAGTGCATCCTCCGGCTGTGCGTGCAAAGCTTCCACTCAGCAGAAAAGTCAGGGAGAAGAGGAGACATCGGAAGCATAAGGATTCTCATGGAAACGTGGACAAATCCGGCAAGGATGCGTCGAAGAAGAAGAAACAACCGCAATCGCAGACGAAGAGGATATCGGCGAACGCGACCGAGGACTTTGCCAGAAAGAGATCGGCAGATGTGACGCCTGCGATGATACAAGAGAACAAACGGAAGAAGACCTTCCCAAGTCGAGATAAGCAGAATTCGAGTGGCAACGTAAGCAGCGCGGACAACGAGAAAAGAAAGCGTAAGAAGCAACACAAGAAAGAAGTGATCGATTATTCGGCTATCCAGGCTGAGAAAGAAACCGAGCCAAACGCCGATCCTAAAAGCAAAGTACGTTCCTGGTTATTGGCATCCTCTCAATGTCGACCGGAAACTGGCAGAAGCAACGCGACTGGTTTACCGAAAAGCAAGTCTACTCCTGTGGGTCTGACTGGTGCAGGAACCAGACTGCCTGCGACCAGACAAGCAGTTTCGAGGAGACCAACCGAATCTAAAGAAACGAAAACACCAGCAAGTTCAGGAGCAAGAAAAGAAAGGGCAAAGCTGCAAGTAGTTTATAAACCCCCCTTCAGGTTCAGCGTGAAACTGAGAAAATCGGACAAGGTAGCACAGGTTCCTGCCCTGGCGCCAAACACGACACACGTCAATGGCAGGCCGAAGCTTCCACGAACCGGTGTTCTTCTAAGGACAGCGAAAAAGAAGGACAGGGTCAGAATCGGCAGGGCCAGACAAATAGCGCCTACAGGAATCGGAAACAGTGCGGGTGATTTACCTGAGCCAGCCAATTCTGATCTCCATACCGTTCCTTCCGATCTCGAAGTGTTACTGTCCGAGAGCGAGTTCCTCTTCTCGGACACGTGACCACGGTGAATCAGAGACGCTTAGATCTGTTCATTATTTAGAGGAATCTTTTTAGAAAAAAAATCTGTATCGAAGAAATCGATACGTCGAAGAATCCCGTCCGCCGAAGTCGCGAAGGATAGGTACATGTGAAAACCTTTTACATGCTATCCCGTGGTTCAGCCTCAGTTTCGCTAATGATAAATATAATTAACCGCTCTGGTCGATCGTTAGAAAACGCTCGACAGAATAAAGAATCAAAAGAAGAAGGTATTTATTATTAGTGAAATCGAACTTCGAAGAACCAAACCGTTTTATCGTATTAGTCTAATGGCTGCTGGGCGTGTTTTCATAAACGTTGACGCAACCCCAAATGAGCTTCTTCCGTTCTACTGTGCTGGAATTTATTTTTTTATCGGTATCTAATAACGAGGAGCACGCATACACATATGGCGTACGCTTTCGCTCTTTTTCACGTCTTCCTAGTAATAAGACGACATATCTGTCGTATGTTCAGAATAATTCACCTCGTAAATCGTCGAATTCGTATTACGATGTAACGATCGATCACCGAAACGATCCGCGTTCTATGGAAGTGCTAGTTGAACGATCCAAGCCAAGTTTTCTTCTTCCAAAGAAAAGGGGCCAAATTTCACTTTAAAAAAAAAAAAGAAAAAAAAAGAGAAGACTAACCGCAGCCGTGCGCATCGACGTATCGATGGCACAAGGAACAAAGTCACAGACCTATTTTCGCCTGTCGAAAAGCGCGCAGAAAAATTTGTTCTTTCTCCGGAAACACGAGATTACGATTCGTTTGCGATCGCAGCTTTAATAACAGTTCAGGGATCAGCGTTCGATCGATGTGAGATGCGACTTCTAGAGTGATGTATCGTCTTATTTGGAGACAAATAACGGAGAGAAAGAGTGGGAGAAAGAAAAATACTTAAAACTATTACTATATCGTGCCTATCGTACACCGCTGTTCGAAACTTGCGAAAAGAATCTCGCGATCGAAGAGAAAACTTCTTGCTTTCCCTTGGTGATGGTTTTTCGTGAGACAAACAGGAAGTCAGCAGACACACGATTTGCTAAGGAATTCGTGATCTAGCGACGAATCGAAGTTTCTCTTGGAAAAAAAAAAAAGAGAAGAATCTTTGAAAACGTAAATCGCGGTTGATAGTTGAAGCTAGTCTATCCTTTTTGAGTTTCTTTAAAGATCGTCTATCGTCAACTTGATACTTTTTGCCTGCACTTGCTGTTGTTAATCTAACGTACTATTCTCATGGTTCCTATTCGCCGGCAATTCCTAACCGCGGTGTAAAACTTGCCGGATTATTTGCATTTCCAGTGGATAAGTGACGGCAAGACTCTCGTTGAACTATTTATATTTTTGAGACTGTATAAAAGATACGAGAATTAACGACACGCGTTCTCCGCTATATTTCCATGAGTTTCATTCCTCCCAGTGTGTATTCAGAGATTGTCTACCCTACTGGGAAAACTGTCGTAGCTTAATCGTATTGAAATGATTTACCATTACTATTCTGCGGTGCTATTAGTCAATATCGCTTAACGAAACGATTCTGTGCCCGTCGAACATTCCAACGATTCCTCCAAATCTCTTTCCATCCAATCGGATCTATGTTCCTCTTATTTCCCTCGTTGAAACTACTTGTTCTTATTCTAACGTTTGTTAATGTTATTTGTTATTCGCTTCGATCCATTCCACTCCACAGAAACGGTGTTTTTCTCAGAATACTCTAGCATTTACCCGATGCTTCTATTACTTTGACCCACCATATAAAGATCTTATCGATCGCAAGCGTTATTGAAATATCCGGTAACATTTATGGTTTCGTGAAACAAGAAGAATAGCTTCCGCAAAACGTACTAGAGACTTGCGAGAGTTATGTGTTAAAAAAAAAAAAAAAAAAAAAACGCTTGTATCATCGTTAAGACGCCGAGAGAAAGCGTCGTGATTGGTCTCGTTGACGAAGAGCAACAGGAAATTTCTGACCAGATTTGTTCACCGTTGATGAGATATTATTAGCGTTAAGGAACAGAGGTGGGCAAATCTATTTTTCGTTGTTCATTAATGTAAAACACGCTGCGATAAATACTGCCATAACGTATCGTACAAGAGGGAATTACGCGTAAAATGATACGTGTATATCGTTATAACGCGAAAGAACCATCGAGACACGCTTCGTTTGCCCACCTCTGATTAAAACCAGTAGAGTATTTTGCCGATTGCTGCGAATAAATGAACAAAAATCTGCTTGTGTGTATACATACGTGCGTACGTGTACTTAAATCGTAAGAATATGTGATTTTACTTTTACGTGAATTTATATACACGTTTAACAGGCGTAAGCGGATTGCGATCGAGTCTCTGCAATCTCTGAGAGTCGATCGTTCAATATATGTTACGCGACTAATATTTAATTAACCCATTGGCCTAATATTACGTAAATCGTAAGCGATTATTATTTAGTCAGAAACGTTTACTCGAATAGTCGGTACTATTTATTAAACGAAACAGAGAAGCATCAACTAGTGCGACTGCAGTTTCCGACTGGCTAAGAAATTGTTGAATCCATTTTCCCTTCTTCGTTTCTCTTAGAGAAAAGTTAGAAGAAACGACGCGTAAAAAACCGCGTCAGTCGAAAGAGAAAATAAGAGTAGCGAGTCGATGTAGGCAAATGGGTTATCAAAGGAAATGTGATTTTACTTTTAAGACCAATCTGTGTTAAATTCGTGAACTTGACCGGTTCTGAGCCAGTGGCCATGTCGCCTAATTCCCTCCCTCGTTATCGCTTCGTACTTAAAAAATTCTCCATGGAGGTTCTTTAATTCGCTGGAAGAAAGAGCCGTAGGTCAGGACCATTCGTCGAGATGCAATTTCGATACGTGGAGATACGAATTTCACGTAGCGTATAGGGAATACAAATAGACAACTTATAATAGTATTCAGTTTCTAAAGTTTACGAACATTACGATCATTCATTAAACGACGATCTTCCGAGAAAATAATTTCTCTACGATCTCAGGAATGCGTTTCACGAGTTCATTTCCGAATATTACTGTATCGTTTCCAAGTGTATAATGTTTTAACGATAGATATATTGATTTACTCGTCATTTAAAGAAGAGATGAGAAGGATCGACCGATCAAATTAGTTTGTAAGCGACTATGGCGACTAGCCAGTCACCGAGAAAACTAACGTTCGTACTTATAGTTATTCTTAATGCTCGAGTGCTACTTGTTTCGCTACTTCAACCCCTTCTTACGCCGAAGATGTTTTAACACAGAGTGTGAGAGGGAGAGAGAGAGAAACAGAGAAAGAAGGAAAAAAGAAATTGAAACGATCGTTTTGATATTACATGACAATTGTTATAAATCGAAAATGAAAAATTGCAAATGGAAGGGGTAAAAATGGTAGAAAAAATCGCTCGAGAATTGCCTCGATTGCCAAGAAAAATCCGATCGGCAGAACGAAACTCGTTAGTTAGCTGTTCCCGTCCGATTTTTCGATACTGGACACGCCCGAGGCGAGACTGTTAATTTATCACGTACTTAATATCCAATATAAGATGGGGCTGCTGTATTTTTACACGGACTTTGTATAAATGACGAGAGCCGCAAGAACCGCGAGAGCGATGGTTTTCGCGCATCATTGTATATATCTGTATACCAATAAATAGCTGTAGAATTAAAAATTTAATTTCATCTTCAGTGTTTCTATTTAAAGTATATTGTTCTTTGTCTCCTGAAATTTCACTGCTTCCAAGTTAGATTTCGAATGACATTTAGTTTCGTTAATATTAGTTTCACGTTCTATCTTTCCTGCATCCTTCGAACGTTGCATTTTATTTTGCTCTATAGCCTCACGCAATTCATTTCCATATTGGACAACTACAAATAAAATATGGCAAAGCTTACCCATGTTGGTTAGTTTCGTGTCAAATGTTATATCTTTGATATCAACGGTGATTTACATGCCTTTTTCACGTCGTGCTTGCTCCTTTTGACCTTCCTTTTCTTCCTGTTTCTTTCGTTCATCTGCCAAATACTTAGTAAAAGCAGCGTCGATCGCATTTTCTTTCGCTTTCCTTTCAGCCACAGCTCTCTGAGTTTTTGCCTATTCATTTTACAGCCTCTAACAATCCTTATACACGATGTTACATCTCTTACGCGTATTGTATAAAAAGATAATGTGTAATGAAGAAGAAAAAAATTCCGCAATGCAACCATAATCTCACCATCTCTTCTAGTTGTTGTCTCGCAGTACGTTTCTTTTTCATCGCCAATTTAATCGCTTCGCTCGCTAGTTTGCGTTCTTTCTCTACCAAATACAATTCCCTGGAAATTTCTTCCCGTTCTATTCGTTTATGCTCTTCTTCCATCAATTTACTCATCATCTTTTCTAACATAGCGCCCTTAGCTGCCTGTGTATCAGCCTAAAAAAGAGGTGCGTTGTTAAGATAAAATTCAGTGCCAATAAATGGATGTCTTCGTAGAACCTTTCCTTCAGCTTCCCTCTTTTGCAAAGCCTCCCTTTTAGCGATAATTCGCAAAATCTCATCGTGTTCCTGCTTCAGAACCTCCCTCCTCTTCTCTTTCCAAAATCGTCGAGCTTTTAAAAAAGCATCCTTCTCAGCCTCCATCAAAGCAGCTATTTCTTTCTTTCTCTTCTCCGCTTCCAAATTTTCTTGGTGCATCGTCTCACCAACTTCTTCCATTATTTTTCGCTCACGATGCTTCTCCTCTTCTTTCTCACGCAGTCTCCGTCGATTATCTAGGAGTTGGTTCTGGAGATCTCTTTTGTAACTTAATTTCTTCTGCCACTGCTTTATCTCAAAATCTTCTGCGACATCCCATGGGCTGGACAGGTTAGAAGTTTGTATCTCTTCATCCTGAGTCTTTTTTTCTATCAATTCTGCGTGTTTCTTCTCTAATGCTTCGTTACATACAGATGGAACAGCAGATTTTATCTTTCTACTCTTTAATGACTCTTGCAGTTCGATATCTGTATTATAATAATAGGTGCACAGTAAGTAAATTTATAATTAATGGACTGCGGCTATTTATGCAAATTCATATTTTTGTGGATATAATTACAAACATATAGACATTATAGTTATAATAATCATTAAACATATAAACATAAAACATTATAGAGAGTATTATACTTTGCATGTTTTGTATATGTTTGTATATTATATGCATTGTGTTCATCTTTGCAGCTTCTAACTTTCCATGAATGCATATACACCAGCAGTCTAACAACGAATTAAAGGAAAATTGCGCTTTTACGTTTACGACGTGCAAGCTCCTCGACTAGTCGCTGCGTGCGTTTAAGTTGCCGAATTTTTACATCACCAGCCGCCTTGGCATATTGTAGTTTTTCCGCTTCTAATGCTTCTTTGCGTTCAATGTGCTGTTGACGTAATCTTCGCTTCCTTTCGGCACTTTTCTCTATTATCCTTCGCCGTGCCTCTATTTCATCGGCTTTCTGATTTTTGATCCTCGTGAAGTCGTCATCCCCCTTCCCATTTTGCCCTCTAATCATTATTCAGGTCAATTCAGACGGAGTTTCTGTTGAAAAATTTCTATCTTTGTGCGTATCGTGTGCCAAATTGATGAATAGAGAAAACATAAAAGCATCGCGTTTAAAGCTAGCAGGAAGTATGCAGTATCGAGAAAAGAGTGAGATAATATTAATATTTAATTATAAATACAAATTTTCTAAGACTATTTACAAAATCGATGTCTTATACAAAATACGACATTACACAAAGAAATCACTATTTTTTAAAAGATATGTACAAAATATTCAAGTTTGAAGATGCGCATTTAATAGTCAGCTGCATTGCTGGCCAAGTAATCACGGCGTCCGATATTCGAAGCTTGTTTGTTTTGGATAGCTTCCAGTTTGGGACACTCTGTGATTCTGTGACCAAGACCACCACAGTAACTGCATCCACGCTCATCTGAAATGTAATAAAAAAACACGGTTTATTTCCTCCTTAATAAAACAGAAAATGTAAATGTTATCTGCAATCGTTTTACCTCCCAAATTGAGGTATTTTTCATTCTCTGAACAAAGTTCCAACAAGAATGGTGGAACCTTTTGTTTTGCTTCCATAAGCAAGTGTTTAAGATCCAATAACACAGACTCGTCATTTGCTTTGTTAATAAATGTTGTTGCTATTCCAGTTCGTCCAGAACGCCCAGTTCTTCCGATCCTATGCACTATACATAAAAATTGATTATTTAAGCAATTAATCATTGGTTAATAATTTGATAGGAACATGCTAAATTACCATAGTTTTCAACATCGTCCGGCATATCGTAATTTATAACGTGTTGCACATCAGCAAAATCGAGACCTTTGGATGCAACATCCGTTGCAACCAATACATCCTTCCGGCCTTCACGAAAAGCTTCTACAGAACGCGATCTTTCTTCCTGATCTATAAAAAAGTAATTACACAATTTAAACACTAGAAATATACTTGATGATATTTATTGTATTAAAATTGAATATACCTTTTCCACCATGTATTGCTACCGCTTCAACGCCCTTTAGCAATAGGTATTCGTGAATAGCATCAACGTCTTGCTTTTTCTCAGCAAATATAAGTACAGGTGGGGGAGTTTTTTGTAAACATTCCAGGAGATACACGATTTTAGCTTCTTGCTTGACGTATTCAACTTCTTGTATTACATTCATAGACGCTGCACCTGCGCGACCAACATTAATCGTCACAGGTTTTACTAAAGCGGAACGCGCAAAATTTTGAATCTTCTTTGGCATAGTTGCGGAAAACAGCAACGTTTGTCTCTGACCCTATATGAAATATATGCTCAAATGTAGTACAAACAATTTTTAATATAATAAAAATATAACAAAGTATGTTTACCCTGAAGAACGAAAAAATTGTTCGCACATCTTCTTCAAAACCCATGTCGATCATACGATCAGCTTCGTCCATACACAGATAACGACACACGCTAAGTTTTACCATCTTTTTATCTAACATATCCATTAGTCTTCCAGGGGTTGCCACCATAATGTGGACACCTCTATAATGAAGGCAAAAATTATATAATGCGATAGAAATATCGAAATAAGAAAAATCAAAGTGTTGGCAGAATACTTGCTTGTTAATAACTTCTAAAGATTCTGATACAGGTACACCTCCAATTGCTAAACAGCTGCGTATTTCGGGACAACCTGCTTGTCGTAAAGTATTCGTATAATGTCGAATAATATCGTAAGTTTGTTTCGCTAATTCTCGAGACGGACAAATGATTAAACCTGAAAGGGGATAAACGTCATATTTAATATCATTATATTGTTTAATATAATTTTCTAAATATTTTATTTTTTATATTATCACAATATAGTGTTACCATATGGTCCCTCGTTTCTTACAAATGGCATAGCCACTTCTTGTTCTAGACAAAACATTATAATAGGTAATACAAATACCAATGTTTTACCACTTCCAGTGAAAGCAATACCAATCATATCGCGACCTGATAATCTACAAAAAGGAAAAAAATAATTACTTTATATTTTACAGAAACATAACTAAAAATATGCAATAAATGTATACTAACACTGTTGGTATTCCTTGAACTTGAATTGGCGTGGGTTTAACGATACCTTTCTGTTCCAAACCATTCAGTATACCTCTATGAAATTTCATCTCTTTAAAGCTTTTCAATGGTGGTGGTACATCATCTCCCTCTACTAAAATTCTAAGCTTTCTCCTAATCCTTTCATGTCTTGCTTCTCCTGCAGCAAGAACTGCTCTTGGAGGTCTCCAACTGGTCTTTATTGGGTCCTCATATTGAATACCCTTTGCTAATTCTGCTACACCCATTAAAGCTTTATTTTCTGCTACACTCTCTAGGATCTTTTCTTCTTCCTTCAACTGTTTTTCCATAGCACTTTCCTTCTTAGCTAAAATATTTTATGAATCAGTTAATTTAAGTTATTGAAAATTTTTTATTTCGTAAAGTATGCCATATACAGTTACCTTCTGCTAATTTTTTTAATTCAGTATGTTGATCTAACAAAGAAATGTTCGACTTTCTTCCCCATACTTGTCCATCATCATCATCTGCATCATCCTTTTCATTCTCACTGCTACTTTTCCCGATAATACCAGCAGCTGCTTCATCTTTAAGTTGTCCAAGCTTACCAAGCTTAATTAATTGATATTTTTTACGTTCTTTAACTGGCACATAAGGAACATAATCATCATCTGTTTCTAGGGGACTGCTTTCCTTGTCTCCTTCTCTTCTGTATCTCTATATTAAGAAACATTTATTAATTTATTAGTTACAAAAATTTTAGAGATATATAATTAATAAAAGATAAAATATCAGATAGTAAAATAACCTTTCGTGGAAGATCTCCTTTTTCTTGTGCCATTTTTTACACAATTAAATACTTTAAATACTTTAAGATTCAAAGACGATTCAAACAAATAATTTATGTGATCACAGACATATCTCTATTCTCTAGTATTATTAAGGAATCCACATATAACCTATATTCCATATAATTGTATTCCCAAACTTTAAAAGTACGAAGTAATATATTCAGTGAATATTTCGTAATGCCATTATCAATATTTCAAAAGTACTTTTCGATAATATAAATTATTTTATTCTTGAGGATTCTATTAAAAATTAATATTAATAAAAAGAAACACTTTGGAAGTTGTTTACATTACATTCAGATTCGATACTCGATACTCAATACTCGATTGCTTCACATCGAAAAATGAATCGATTTATCAATATTTAAAATGTTCATATTATCGACATCTAATTTATACTTAATATATACCAAATTCGATCCGATACAAAATGAATTTTTGTAACCGGGAAATAAGGTATAGCTAAAAAATAAATACTATACTTTTAATCAGTAGATTGTAAATCTACTAATTATAACTGTTCGGAATTTTGAGTGGCCGTCCGTTTATGACACGGTCAGGCCCATTCCCTTCTTTAGGAAATTTCGAATTACATGTCCTCCCCAAGCTGTAAATCTAATAACCCGAGGTCAGGTAAAATCCTCGGGTAAAACCCATCCGGAAAGTCACGATGAACAGCGAAACCCAACGGCTGGTAGGGAGAGAATCAGCAACATACTAGGACAGTTTATCATCAGACATCGTACCGTGCGGGTGAAGTACACTAAGCACTAGGTATACTTTGGATATTTTACATATTTTTTTATACTACTTACATTATGTGTAATTTTGTATGTACTAGTTTCCTATAAATGCACAAAAATCTACAGTTTACCAATGAGAAATAATGAAATTCTAGTGCAAAATTCAATTATTTATAACTTGAACATTAAATCTCAATCGATTTTTTTGCATATCAAGTTTAATATTCATTTCGGTGTTTAGAATCACTTTTCCAAAACTGACCTACGAATTCATTAGCATTTTGTATAAGAATGAAAATTTTGTATTACATTATTTGTGGCGCCATGCACTTCCGGAATACATCAAATCAGCTGATCAGAGCATGATGCTGACAATACCAGATAATACGAATTGATAGTTACGTCAGATACGTTTTTAATATGGTTATTTGAAAATTAATCGTATTTACTGTTATTGTAGATAAAAGGATTAAATACTGAATAAATTATGTACATATGATAACGATATCATAGTATACTAATTACAATTTACTACTTCAAAACGTTGTTAAACCAATACAATGTTTAAAGATCCAAAAATAATAATCATTGGTGCTGGAGCAGCGGGTATTGCTGCAGCAGCTAGATTAATAGAAAAGGGATTAACAAATATTACAATTCTCGAAGGAAAAGATCGGATCGGCGGTAGAATACATACAGTAGAATTTTGTAAGTAAATTATTTCTGTTTCTATTGTACATTCATTAAACATTCATATACAAAAGTTCTATTTCTGTTACATAGGATAAAGAAACGCACTTATTTTTAAAGCAATTGTAATTTTATATTTTCAGCGGACAATGTAGTGGAATTAGGTGCACAATGGGTTCATGGTGAACAGGGGAATGTTGTTTTTGATCTTGCTTATCCACACAAACTATTAGATTCGTCAAAATGTTTTAATGAATTCGATAGACATTTATTTGTTACTGCAAAGGGTGAAATTCTCTCAAAAGAAGAAAGTATAGAAACATTAAAAATATACTATGATATTTCTGAAAATATATCGGATGATATACATAATTCAGAGTCATATGGGGAATATTTTATAAATCAGTGAGTATATAAATAGGTTTAAAATATATTATTTATTATATACAAAATTAAAATTATTTATATAAATTATACAAGTTTATTTTGAACATTTCTTTAAAAGAATGTTCTTAACAAATGCATCAATGTCACTCTCTCTAAACCATGCTTGCAAAGTTGGATGCAAATTTGTTGTTGCAACTGTAAAAACTTCTTTATCAGGAACTATACACCTAAAAAGAGAAATACTTACATAAATACATCAATATAAACAGTAATCTTTGACAAACTTACCTTACACGGGAATTAATGCATTGACTTCTCACATATTCATATCTTAAAAGAGAATATATATATTTTATATACTTTGCATCTAACCTATTTTGGTCTTCAGTATAGATTTTCTTAGAATTATTTATTCTTTCCATATATCCTTGTGTTATTATAGGTATAATAAAGTTCACCTAAATGTTAGTAATTAGTAATAATTAAATTGAATTAAATTTTTCAATCTAGAGACATTTAAATTGTTTTACCTGTTTAAAACAATCATCTATAAACTCTTCTGCTCTACTATATACATAATTTTCCTGTTCTTGAAGTATGAGAACTCCAATTTTGGGCTCCTTAGACCTGAATATTTTTGCTATATGCTGTGCAGTTTCTGAACCATCATCAGCAAATGTTAACATAACTTTACAGCCATATGGTTTTTTAGTCTATCAAGAAGATAAACAAAAAAACGTAAATTTGTATTGATGTAAAGGCATTCATCACAAATATTCTATAATACCTTTTTTAAATTATCTTGTATAATATGCCCAGAAACTGATTTATGTCTTTGTATATTATATACAAAATTAATTGGAGTTAATACTAATGGAGCTCTTGGTACATTATTTGGTCTCATGATTGATTCTATACAAATAAAAACCATTCATGTAAGCTAAATTGAAAGAGAAGGTTCCTACTGCTTCTATGATAAATATTAAAATACCATTTGTCGTAGTACTTTGTGAAATTCTGTTAATTAGATCAGAAACATCATCTTTTACTTGATTAATTATATCAAAACGATGCATTCTTTGTAAAATACTCAAAATCTTATCTATAGTTGCCTCAGCATGTTGCACATACGTTAGTAATACATAATAAGTTGGATCTTGCAGGCCTTTAAAATCATAATCTATACACTGTAAGAAAAAGAGCTAACAAAACAATTTTAAATAAAACCATCACTAAATATTATATGCATACACGTATTTGTTCCATTGTTAGGCCCATATGTGCAGCAAATTCTTGCCACCCATTGTAAGTTTTCCCTGTTGCAGTAGAACTTAGTAATAAACATATTTTTTGCAATGTGGTTTTCCCAATCTCTTCGAATAGATAAGAAGCATGAATTTGCGCTGTAGCTCTTTGAATATTTAATGCTACAGTATCTAAATTTGGAGGACCATCAACCTCTCTTCTCAACTTTTCCAATTCAGGATCAACATTGCTGAAATACAAAATGTTTTATAATTAATGAAAACATATTTTTTTCTATAAAACTAGTTCAGTACCCTTTTGCAAACATGTTTATAAAGTATATATAATTTATATTCCTGTATCACATTTTTTGTAGAGAGATATAAATCATTCATAATTTGTGACGTAATACAATAATTTTATAAAGCACAATCGCGCAATACGAGAAATTATACTTAATAATGTACAAATTTTAATAAATGCACTATGGTTTTCTTTTCCTTTCTCATTTCAAGGTTAGTGACTCACGTCCGGCCTGATTTTACCGCTAAAATTCGAAATCTTTTGCGATCGCTATAATAAGAACTGAATTGAATTAAATTAAATTAAATATTTCAGATTTTATAAAACATTTGACAAAAATCCGTTTACTAGTCGTACTAAAGCCGAGCAATTACTAGATTGGATACATAAATTTGATAATTCCATTCAATGTAGTGATTCATGGTTTGATGTTTCTGCAAAAGAAATTGTAAATTATTGGACTTGTGATGGAGATCTTGTACTTAATTGGAAGAGTCATGGCTATAGAACATTATTTGCTTTATTATCTGTATGTATATTTTATATCAGTAATAATTACATTATATATGTATATGTAGCAATAGTTCACTTTTCTTTTATTTCAGCAAAAAATACCAAATGCAAAAAATAAATTACCTATAATGGAAAAAGTAGAATTTAACAAAGATGTTTATAATATTGACTATACTTCAGATAACAATATAATTGTAAAAACAAAAGATGGTTCAATATATAAAGCATCTCATGTTATATTTACTGCATCTCTTGGTGTTCTGAAAGAGAAACACAACACAATGTTCACTCCACTTTTACCTGGAACAAAGCAACATGCAATAAAGGCACGGTAAAAGTTTAATATTGATGGTTAATATGGAAATTTTTCTACTTTTTGGTATGCACTTAATTTAAAACACAATTGTAATATGTTATTTAGGGTTTAAATATTGGAACTGTAAATAAAGTGTTCTTGGAATTCCCACATAGATGGTGGCAAGAAGAGTGTGCAGGTTTTAGTTTAATATGGTCTAAGGAAGATAAAGAAGAATTTATTAAATCTTATGGACAAGTATGGACAAGTATACAGTTATATTCTTTAATACTAATAAACATTATCGGTATTGGTTCTTAAATATATTCACCATATATGATGTAGGATTATGAGTGGCTATGTGATGTGTTTGCATTTATTTCTGTGGATTATCAACCAAGAGTACTATGTGCATGGATCTCTGGTAAATTTGCAAAACAAATGGAGCTACTGTCTGATAATGATGTATCTGATGGACTATATTTATTACTAGAAATGTTTTTGAGTAAAACGTATAATATTCCAAAATTTGATCAAATGATTAGGTAATAATTTATGATATTCCCTTTTTTGGTATTCTAATATTAATATGTATTATATTATTTGTAGATCATCATGGTATACTGATGAATGTTTCCGTGGATCGTACACCTTTAAAAGTATAACAACTGAAAAGCTAAACGCGAAAACGAAAGATTTAGCTGAACCTATTGTATTAGCTGATGGGAAACCTGTATGTATTTCTATTAACTGAATAATTAAGGAAAAATTGGTATTAGATTTTTTAATAATTTTTATTCGATAGATAATCCTCTTCGCTGGAGAGGCGACGCACGAACATTATTATTCTACTGTGCATGGTGCAGTTGAAACGGGTTTCAGAGAAGCTGATAGAATAATAGATTTTTATAGGTAAATTTTATAACTTTTTCATATATAATTAGTATTTCAATTTTATTTGGGATATTTGGGTAACTACGGTGTAATATAGTACAGTCTTTCTGATTACTCATTATAGTTGAGATAAAAGGTTATTACTTATACATGATGATTCTATGGATGATTAAATAGTAATTGATTCTAAAATAAGCTTACTTTTGTGATCATCGCATGGCTTAAAAGATTCTGTGTGATTTTATTCTTATTTTCCAATATAATTTATATCTTTAAATTTGTAATTATAATTCGTGTCTTATGCAATCATATCTATTTTATTTTTTAATCTTAAAAATAATATCTAGGCGCTCACACATACAAAGATAATCTACATATAATCTATAACAATTATATTTGTCCTTTTTTTTTATTAATTTCTTTTACTTGTTCTTCAATCTGAGAAAGTAGTATGAATGAAAAAGCTAATTTATATTAAAAGTGTTTATATTGAATCATATATTCTATTTCTATTGATTAGCATGCTTCTTAGGCGGTTAAAGCCTCAGCTCTAACCAGAGCCACATTTCTTCATAAGGGACCACGGTAAATTATAGATTTACTTGATGATTTACATTTTAAAAAACATTCTTTATATAAACATTAAATGTATATTTCCAGTGTATTGATTTAATCAATATTTATTTTTATTATTTTATTCTTCCAACAAAAAGAAACTTAACATATAAATTCCACACTTAGCAATAAATAAATAAAATGCATGCATGTCTATTCTTGCTGCATTGTTGATTTTGCTACTATCGATTTACAAGCAGTAAGTAATATATTTTTCTATTAATTAGGTAACTTCTTTCTTGATAGAAGATTACGATATTGTTATATTTGTTAATTATTTAAATTTGTATATAGTAATAATTCGTACATACACGTTAAAAATTGATTACAATTGTAAACAAACAGTCAAAATTGAATAAAAAAAGAAAAATTACAATTCTAATCACGTAGAACACGTGGTTGCATAAACAACTTCGATAAACTGGAAAGGACAGTGAATGCGTCAAGCCAAAAAGTAACAAGAACGAAGCTTGTAATAGTAGGTGCAGGCATTGCGGGATTAGCGGCTGCGAAGACATTAGATGAAGCAGATTTCAAAGATTATCTATTAATCGAAGGTAATTAAACGTCGTATCGGAATTGCATTCAGTAAGTTTGGTATTTACTATTTATTTTCTCACAGCGCAAAATGAAATCGGTGGTCGAATTAAATCTATTCCGTGGAATAAAGCTTGGATAGAATGTGGGGCGCAGTTTGTGCACGGTGATCAAAGTCAATTAGCCCAATTATGTTATGAACATGATTTACTCTCAGATATACAATGTCAAGATGGTCAAGGAATTTTCATTCGCAATAATGGTTGTAAAGTAGATGAAGCTTTGATAGAGGAGATAGATGACCTTGTTCGTACTACATTAGAAGATTGCGAAGATTGTGAAAACAAAGATATCGAAGTAGGCTTTGAAAATATCGATGCGATTTTAAGAAATTGTCTCAATAAACATTTACATAAAAAGAATGACCCATTAGCAATAAGAACCATAAAGAAGGAAATTTTTGATTGGAATGTTAGATTTCTTGTAATAGATAATGCTTGTTCCACACTTGATGAACTGTCCACCAAATATTGGGGGAAATTTAAGGTAAATACGGGTCAGTTGTAATGTTGAACTTGTATGGGAAAATTTAATAACGCTAACTATTTCATTTATAGTTTGTCGGCGGCTCAGAACACGTGTCGTTTAAATCCTGATATACGGCTTTACCCAAACTTATCGCTGATAGTTTGGGTAAAGAAAATTTATTCCTAAATACCCCTGTTGATTCAATCGAGTGGCAACAAGTAATAGATAATGATTTCAATTCCCCACTTATTATAAATATCTCTAACAATACTCGTATTCTTGCGGATTGTGTAATAATTACCTGCTCTCTTGGTTATTTAAAAGAGAATTATAAGAAGATGTTCATTCCCCCCTTACCGAATCTCTTCAGCCAGGCAATCGAATGTTTAGGTTTCGGTTTAATAAATAAGGTTTTCCTCGATTTCGGTGTTCCTTGGTGGAAACCTGGAACCAAAGGGTTTCAATTACTTTGGAAAGAAGGAGTATTTTGCAATAAAAATCTGGCTATATGGACTAGAGATCTGACGGGTTTCGATGTTCTGCCAAATCACGAAGGTGTACTCCTTGGTTGGGTTGGTGGACGCGGAGCTTATATTATTGAAACTTTAAGCGAACAACAGGTCGCAACAGACTGTGAAAATTTACTTAAACATTATTTAAAATCTGATAAAATATCACCAATAAAAAAATGTTTGAGGACTCAGTGGAATGCAAATAAGTATGTTCGTGGTAGTTATAGTCATATTACAACAAGATGTGACGCGAATGGCATTACGCCACACAGTTTAGCAGAGGCGATATGGGGCAAGGCAAAAGAATATGATAATAAGGTAAGAAAAATCAACACACTTGATTATGAAATACTCGATGTAATGAAAATTAAAATGTAATTAAAATTAATTTATTTTAGGATGTGCCTATCATTATGTTTGCTGGTGAAGCAACGCACGAAAATTTTTACTCTACGACTCATGGTGCTTACGATACTGGAGTAAAACAAGCACAAACTTTTTTACGACATCACGTCGTTAAGAATTAATTATACATAATTTTAAATTTCTAAGAAATATGAATGAAAGTACTTTGAAATATGTGGGTACAGTCGCACAGATTCGCTGTACATATGCAATATGAAAACACGCGCGCACACATTTCAAACTTAATAAAAATTTCTTATGTTTTATATATGTACAGTTACGTATATAATTTTTATCGTATCATATTTATTATCATGTTAATTATGAACAGTTTTATCTAAATAAAATGTATTTTGTCATTGCATTTTCAATTATACAATTAATTGTCGTAAAGATTTATTAATCTTTCTGCTTCTCTCCACCCAGAGGCAATTGCTCCATGTACTGTAGAGTAGTGATTTTTGTTGGTAGCTTCACCTCCGAATAGAATTATCTAAAAAAAAACAGATGAAACAATATGTAATTTGGTATTCATTTTTTTTTTAAATCGTTCAAATAAAACTTACGGGTTTCCCCATTTTCATAATTGGCTCTGATAATTCCTTCGCGGTAGAGTTCGTCCTTATAGAATTTACGCTCTGATAACTATATGTACCCCGGAAATGTTTATTTTGATGCCATTTACTCCTATAAACAAAATGAATGCCGTCAGATAGAGATAAGAATAGATAGAAGCTGAAAACATGGTACCTTATCATCGCTATTGGCCTAGTGACATTATGATGTTTCAACAACATATTATTTAATATTTGTACTGTTTGATCAAAAACTTCATCATCGGTGAGGTCATCCATTAACCGTGCACCTCTTCCAGATACCCATGCTTGCAATAAACGAGGTTTGTGGTCGACAAAGTTAAAGGCTGCTGTATAAGGTATCCACCTCGTTTTTGGCTAAACAAAATAAAAATATAATTTATGTTTATATTATATACAACTAAATTAACATATTCGTTTCTAGCGCAACTTTAAAATCTTACATCACTCTCAAGCTTTTCCCTTTCTTCTTTACTCCACAAAATTCTATATCCTGCGTTGTTCGTTTCCGTGGGAGTAAACCAAACATCATCGAAGGCTAAAAATATTTTACAAGCATTTCCAAATCCCAGTCCCTAAAACGAAAGTTAAATATTGTTAATTAAACTTTAATTTTTTCTGGGAAAAAAGGAAATATACCTTAATACTCTTAATTTTTGATTCCGGCAATGAAGGATTAAAGAGAGTTTCGTGCTGTGCTTTAAGCACTCCTAAAGAAGGTGTCATGATGACATGATCGGCTATATATTCTTTTCCATCGAGCGTTGTTATTTTCACGGTATTATCGTCACTGGAGTAATCAACTTTCGTTACTTCAGCATTAAGTATCGTTTTGTTTAGCACAGGTAACTCATCCTCTGGATTTGGAAATCTTTTCTATTTAAGAAATTTACGGTAAATAAGCATGTTCAACGAATAAAACATATTGTCGTAAGATAATAAACACCAACCATTAATATATCGAGAATAGTACCATATCCTCGTTTCCTCCAATTGATCGACAGATCACCCTCACACACACTATAATCGGTATACGTTTTCGCTGCGATATCTAACCAGTCATCGGCAGGATCAAAGCTGGTCTCCATTAAATTCAACAGCCACAGTAATTGATCCTGTAGCGTTTCATTTAATTCCGGAAACATCTCAAAATTGTCTTTGAACCTAATGTAAAGTCATTTTAGATCAATGTATAAAGTATATGGTAAGGTATGCGCGTCACTTCAGATATGGATTTAGGACAGGTACATAATAACGTCTATTTAAAATTCTCGAACAGATTCATCATATTAAATTATGATGTTCAAGAACAGACGAATTCAATTATACGGAAATAATAATATTCGAGATCACATCCCTAATATTGCATACTAATATAAAAATACTTATTATGATATTATACATTATTCAATTACATTATAAAACTATAAATTATATATATATAATATTATATATATATTATATATTATATATTATATATCATATATTATATATTATATATTATATATTACATATTATATATTATATATATAATATAAATAATACTATAACAACAATTTTTACACGCACCAATATAATGTTACTTTCCTTTTGAATATATATATATATAACCTGGTTCATAAACGTATAAAATTCGTACTTGTATATGAGACATTCGCCGACGGAATGCTGACACTCATCATCCGACATCTCCGGACTAGTGCGTCCAAAAGATAGGTAAGTATCCGTAATGTTCTTTGTGATTCTAGGATCGAGTAATTCACCAGTAGATGTGTATATTTCATCGTTAATTGGTTTCGAGTGATCTGTAATGTTCAAAGGAGCTACCAATTCGTACGCAACATTTCCCTTCTCTCCGTGAACCCATTGCGCGCCTAAATCGATCACGTACTCGTCTACAAACGTAAACAGTCTATCAATCTTATTTTGTAATTGCGAATACCTTATTGCTACATTAGTAAAAACTAGACTCACCAAATTTTACTGTATTTACCCGTCCACCGATTCGATTCTCGGCTTCCAAAATAATAAGATTTTCAAAACCATTCTCGATCAATTTCGACGCAGCTGCGATACCAGACGCTCCAGCACCAACGATCACTATACGCGGCAATTTAGTATTTTCAGAAATCGTACTTGAGATCAGGCAAAACAGAAAGATCAAGTAATAGAGCATCTCCGACGGTAAAATGAACTCTGCATGCACAAACTTTTATCAATTGACAGATTGGACATCTAGTTTTACGTGATAACCCTTATATATACTGTATGCTCTTGTTCATATAATAATTTGCTTTAGTTAAGCAATAGTGATAGTATCTGGAGTATATAATTAGCAATAATAACATCGGTTAGATAACGGCTAATAATGAGAGATAATGAAATTATTCTTTCCATAAATTACTACATAATTTAACCTATAACTTTTAATAGTTTTTTTAAATACATTTTATCGTTTAGAAATTATGTAATGACTATGGATCTTTTGCTTGGAGAGTAATTCTCTTCGGTTTGATATTTTAGAGCTAGAAACTTTCAACATTTTATTTAAATCAGCTGTAACAATAATATTATAAAGCATATTAAATAAATATAACTTAAAGAGATTTTAAAATAAAGAATTTTTAAAAGACGAAAAAGATAAACATTTTTTTTAAAAATGCCTAAGTTATTTCGATTTCATTTCTATCCAGTTGTTGAATTTTCGAATTATGTAAATTGAAGCAAACATGATTATTGTATTTACAATACAAAAATTAATAATGTAACTATTAGGAAAATTCCTCTACGATAAGAAAGCATTAACATTTGTGACTTAAAACAGAGTCACGTGATATCGAGAACGCATTACGGAGGTCCACAAATTAACCAATAGCACGCTATTTTGAATTATACACACTGATGATACGTCCGTACATTGGTGGTTGGATCTGTATATTATTCTTAATAAATGCCTCATTTTGTAATCACTGCTGATCCATTATAGAAATTTAATGATAAATGAAAGCTTAAGGTTAACAGTAGAAAAATCACGTGCTTATCTATCGAATATTTTGTTAGCGATGCAAATGATCTTTTTCCTTCCATAATACCATTTTAATTCAAGAACCAGGAAAGCTCATTACAGAAATGACACTCCAATTTAATATTTTTACTATATGTTTAATATTTAGCATAGCGTTAATTATGTCCTCGAAAACAGCAGGTTAACTATATTTTATACTTTATACTATTTTTCTGCTTCAAATATTTTACATGATCACGTGAAAGATTGCTTATAATTTCTTTTATTCCTGACTATAAATTATTTTCTTTTCCTTAAATAATAAATAAGTATAGTTAAATATATTTTTAGGAAACTTAAATAAAAAAGAATTTGAGCCATGGAGATTAAATAATAACATCCACAATAATCCATTTCTTAATAATTCAGGCAACAGTGAAATGTATAAAAAGAATCCTTTCTTATCAAATATTATAAATAGTACTGAATTGAACAAAACACCTGTAAATAACAAACCACTCAAGGTATCAGAAAGCTTTATTCTTAATATATCTACTTTTAATAATAATCCTTTCGTACCACATGATTTTAGTACAACTAATATTCCATATATTCCAATATTCCAGGCATTTCCCATAAGTAATTCATATCTTAACTTAAGTATGCAAAATAAGAAGGTATCAATGGAGAAAATTCCAAGTATAACAAGTCCATACACAGATTCAAAATCAAAGTCAGAACTTAGTAAGTAATTATGTCTAAGTGAAACAACCTTCTTTGTTGTTTATAATGTTAATTGTTAATAATTTCTATGTATTAGAATGTGAGGAATATGAAAGACAAATCCTAGGCACAGCAAATGCATTGTCTTTAGTGGGTACAAATCCAGAGGTGATTACAATAACTAATCAAAAATGTAAGACCACAAACCATCTTGTTGTTGGAGGTATCGATGCTTCTCCTGGAGAATTTCCTCACATGATTGCTTTAGGCATTAAAGCTTTAGATGGGTCATTTATTTTTTCATGCGGTGGCACTCTTATTGCTCCAGAATGGATACTTACTGCTGCACATTGTACTTATGGACCAAGGTATTATTTCATCTTATTTATCATGTTAAGCTTTTAATGTAAAAATTACTTAAATACTACCATCTTCTGCAAAATAGAAGCCCTACAAATGCTCGTATTGGTATGTCTAACTTGAGAAATAATCAACAAGGTATCACAACTACGATCAACAGGATAGTACGACACCCAAGTTATAAACCTCCTGCTATGTATGCTGACATAGCTCTTGTAAAGCTAAGTACAGCTGTTGTCTTTAACAATGAAATAAGACCCGCTTGTTTATACCAACAATATGATACTGTGCCTATGCAAGCATGGATCAGTGGTTGGGGAATTACAGAATTTGGTAAGATCAAAGTATTCATGAACAAATGAGACTAAAATTACTTTAAAAAAATATACCTGTTATTATTAATACCTTTAGATGCAGAAGAAGAGAGTGATCAACTGCAAAAGGCTCTTCTTAATATTGTTGATAACATAGATTGTGCGATAAAATACAATCAGTCCATGTCAATAACAATACCATATGGAATTATGCCAAGTATGATTTGTGCAGGAGATACTCTCAGTGGTTGGAATAAAGATACTTGTCAAGGAGATTCAGGAGGCCCCTTACAAATACCCCATCCAAGAAATGAATGCTTATTTCAAGTATTAGGTATTACCAGTTTTGGACAAGGCTGTGCAATTGTCAATACACCTGGAGTATATACTAGAGTTTCACACTATCTTAACTGGATTGAAGATATTGTTTGGCCATAAATTTTGTTTTGTATCATTAATGTACACCTTAGTTTGCAAAGATAAAAAATTGTTTATTTTCCCAGCAACATTTCGACTGATTTAAAGATTAAAAGTTAAAAATACATTTGATAATAATGTTTAAAAGTGTAGTAAAGTGTTATCTATCAATGTATGTACATATCAAATAATCTTATTAATGTACAAAGTGAGTGTTATTTTTATGATGACATTAATATTTTCAGATTATACTAATATTGTTTGAAACATGTGCACATAGTACTATATAGTTGTAATATAGATTGACTAGAAAATCTTTTAATCTGTAAGAATGACTTCAGGGTGACTGTAAATAATAAGTGTAACTTCTGCCGGTATTAGGCATGAAAATTATACTCAAGATATCTTTGTATCGTGAATGGTCTTCCATGTGAGACCATCTCCATATGGTCCATGATTAGATGGAAAAAGTATATGCCACCAACTTCTGTGGTATGGAATATGAAGTTATTATTATATTGTAAAATACTTATTAATAAATATTTAATGTTTTAGATTACCTCCCAATTAGACCTAGAAACAGCTTCCAATTTTGTCTTGGTCCAAAATTATATGGATTTTGATATATTTTACCAAGTGCTTTATATTTTTGTGTTTCTGTGCTATTTATACGTGCTTCTATACTTGTTTCTCCTCTAGTAATGAGATTTGCGTGCCACCATGTTAAAGCTCCTAATGCTGCAAAAGTAGCCACGCAAATTAGCGCTGCAAAAACTATGAGTCGACGGTTCCATTCTTTAATGCTTGTATCTGCAGCTTGTTTAGCTATTTCAGCTAATTCCTCTTCACTTAGGTGATCTAGTGATTCAGACTAAGATACAAACAAATAATTAAATAAATTCGATCTAATTATTAAATTTATATTTTGCAAATAGAACTACAATAATTACCACAGGAATTATCTCAGAATTATTAATGCGTACTGGATGACCATCTAATTCTGGTTCTTGTGCTGGAAAGAATTCTTGATATGCTATTTCTACACCAAATAACATTATGAATAAAATACCAAGTACTGTAAAAACCATATATTGAAAAAAGTATCTATGATTATGATGACCGACACAATTGTTTAACCATGCTGTTTCTTTGTTTAGAAAATATATAGGGTTTTTAAGCAACACTGAAATAATATATCATATTCAAAAGGATACGGCAGTGATGATCCATCTTAAGAATACATTTGTTGCATACAGAGCAATGATGTGTTCTGGGTGGTTTTGGTTTAATACATTTCTTACAAATACTCACAGCCTCTGGTATAAGACCACCTTCCGGTGGATAACCAGCTGGGACGTTTACTCCCATATAATAATGAAAACATACATTTACTAATAACCAATTTCCAATAACTAAGAGGATTATTGTTATCAATGGACTCTTTTCCCACCAATATGGTAGACCAATGTAATATGCAATGTACACGATACTTGCAGTTAAAAGGCTTACCATTACTACAAATACCTGTAAACTGTCAAACTTAGTAAATACATTGTGAACAACAGCAATTTTTTTTATAAGAATCACATAAAGATATAAATAAGAAAAAGTAATATACATGAAATTAGGGAAGTTTACAAAAGTACTCACCGGTCCTAGACAAGCAGTAAAATTTTCTACAAACCAGAACATTGGTTCTAGAAGTATGTCACAAACATAACTCCAATTTAAAAATTCATTATAGAATAAAGATTTTATAATAATTTGAAAACGCCACCATTTTTGTTTTAAGTTAAGTCTAAAAGCAACAAAATATGTTATAATATGTTCAAGCAACTAAAATGTTTGCTCTTTATGATTTTCTATTACTCACTTAAGAATATTAGGTGCTTTGGTTAAAGACCATTTTATTCGTACCATCTTTTTCTTATATAAATTTCAGTATATCGAATTATTTAAAATTTCATTGAAGATATATTTTTAGAAATCGAGATAACGGCAACTACTAACATTGCAATTGAAAAATGAATAATTGTTACATAGTATACTATACATGTTCAATGTTGCATTGGAAATCTTTTTAGAGTGCGTTGTACAGTGTTGAAAGTGTATTTCTCGCAAAACACACAGCTCAGAACATTCTTCTTCGCTTATCAAATTGAAGCATCGATAACGATTATTCTAATTCAACTTTAAATACAAGAAACAAACTATACTAATGATTAACGGAATTACATGTCCTATACACAAGTTATAACACTGCAGCGCCACTGATAGATTACTATGCTATAAAAAATTGAGTGCTTGTAATCGGAGAAGTCAAGAATCATATATCATGCCACCCAGGACAAAATTATACAAATTTCGTAATTTATTTATATTACATTATATTATTCCAGGATAATAGGATTATATTCCAAGCAAACAATTAAAAATGCGAGAATGTAAAAAACAATATTTGGAGATATCGAAAATTCGTTTTCGCGAAAAAGATTTGCATTGCACATTGTATTTTGTAATTATAATTATCTTTATTTTGTACAATTTTATAACATTAATTAAAAGAGAAATGATTAGTACCAATCTTATTTTAACGCACAATTATCATACCTTCAATATGTACAATGAAAATAAATTAAAATATAATTTTATTAAATACAAATTGTTTAATACCTCCAACTGAAGAAGGTAGGTTTCGAGGTACATTGAATCTTTAAACAGCATCATTATTATTTCGATAACATAATCGTTAAGGAAATAATACGAAGGTATTTCAGGTCGAACAGCCATACACATACACGTATAAACGTAAGTACATAAGTTATGCATACACGATCTACTAATTAGTAAAAAAATTGATTCTTAATTTGAAACTGATATAACAAACATTCGGAATAGGACGCGCTGATTTAAATCGCACACCACTAAAACGATCCAAGGTATAAACGTCGAATCAATTTCTTTTTATTCACGTGATAACATTCTCGGATCACGTCTTCTCAAATATAATATAGGTATTTTAATAAACTTGAGAAATTCAACAAATTCGATTATATTTGTACGCGTATTATTTAGAATATCTCGAATGTGCGCTCAGCGATTTCTCACATGTGTGAACGCAATACATACCTTGCTTCAATTTGATAGAAGACAAGTAATGAGAGTGATAGTAATTGTATTAATAACAATACCTTTTTTATGCGATAGTAATAATAAATATAATAAGGTACGAGAGAATCACACGAGGCGTTGATCTTAGAGGACCACGTTTCTCTTAATTGGTCGAGGATACTACATTATTACTGGGTTACTAACTACATTAGTAATTATCTTCCATCGTACATGGGCCTTTGGAGGTATTGGTAAATCTATCATCTATGAAGAGAGTAGACATATGCGAATATTTTATAAGTTTGTATAACTTAGGTATCGACTTACACTTCTTACACTTACACTTCAGTTTCTTGCAACGCTTTGTAAGCGTGTGAAGTATACAATCTGGAAATATCCAAGAACGTACAATGAGATCGAAGAAAACTTCTATACTTGTTTGTACCAGAGATTATATTTTAATTAAGATTAAAACGATTGTCAAACGTTATTCGCATATGTCTGAATCTAACAATGAAACTTTGAATAAACTCTGAATAATCTCTTCCCTATCCCAATTCCTTGTCTTGAACCCCTTATTATCTGTAAGCTACAAACGTAACGTTGAATCTTTGGAATGCAAAAGTCTCGGATAAATTTTTACTTGACCAACAACAACAAGACACGAAGACGACCCGAACGATGGACAATAGTCGAAGCTCCTTGAAAAATACCATTAAATTGTAGCTGATTGCCACAACGATGGTCAGTATCGAAGTACTTACAGTTTATTCTTTTAATTAGAGATAATTCAACAGTCGCGAAAAGTGAAACTATTTCGTACCTGCATCGTACGAAAATCACCTAACGGAACGAGCATCGAATTTTCTTTCTTAATTCGTAGAATGCAGGGAAAGTAGAATTTGGAAGGAACACGGAAGTTTAAGAAATATTAGATCGTATTACTTGACTCTGCGAATTTTACGGAAAAATGTAATAGCACAGTTTGGTAAAATCGTTAAAATTCTTCACCAAAGTACAGATATTATGTTCGGATATTATGTAGAATTCAGTCTCCGTTTTAGCAAATCTGGAGATTGACTTGTTCCCGTTTCACATCGATCTTAGTTAACAGTTCTGCGATACCTACGATCCGATAGCTCGCTCTGAATTATTAAGTCCGTGCCATTAGAATTTTAACGCCAATAAAAGATACTTTAGATCTTCTTCGAGAGAGTGTCGATATTCTTCGACGATGAAATGGTTTAGATCTTCTTCATTCCCGTAGCTGAAATATTTTGTTCTTTTTAGTTTTATACAATCACGCGACAACAATCAATGATCTGTTGACCGCGTGAGGATTATGTATACGATGCGAAAAGGAAATATATAATAGAGGTCTAGTAATACTGTTAATTTCATCGTGGATTCGATAGCACTCTTGAAAGACTGGGTAGGAAGGGTAAGTACATATTTACAGACAACGTTCGGCGAGTTCGAATTAGTATTTCCGATACTTAATTCCTTTCGATACTTAATTCCTCACGTGAATTGTCAGATGTTAAACGTGGGAATCGAAATTTTAGAAACAACCCGCGGAACTCGTACGAATGTTGCGTTATAATCTTAAGGGGATTTGTGACATTTGGGGGCTGAGTGAAGGTTACAAAATAATCGTAAAGATCTCATAAGACAGTGTCGAGAGTGTCGAGACTCCGCAAGAGTTGTTCATCCTTGGAACACCATTGTACCAATTCCTCGATTGTCACCACGCCGTCTTTGTTTGCGTCCATTAACTGAGGATAAAAAATTGCTCAGCTGTATTAAATCCCTAATTAGAAGAGAACTTCCGATCGATCAATCACGGTTTGAATAAATCAGCAAATATTTTTACATGTAAGGGACAGAAGCGAGATCGATCGCGTTTACTCACGTGGAAAATACGATCGACGTGTTCTCGGGCAGCCAAATGCGGCTCAACTATTTGCGGCTGGGTGTAACGACCCAACATCTCGTAGATTGAACCAACCACATCCAACATCTCCTCTTTACTGATCAATCCATCCCCGTCCAGGTCGTAAAGTCCAAATATCCACTGAAGCTTTTCCTCCACTGATCCTCTTGAAACTTTCGACAAGATGGTCAGGAATTCCTGAATACGATGAAACGCAATTATGAAACTATAAACAATTGTTTCGCAAGCGAAGCGTACATATATCTGTAAAAGTCTCTCACTTCGAAGCTTATCTTCCCAGACGGTTTTCTCTTCATGGTGTTGAAGACGTAATGAGCGTACTGGCTGGCATCTGAAAAATTCGACATTGATCGTTTTTCTGTTGAAACGGAAGCTCTTAAATCTTTCACGCTTCATAACATTATTAACTAATTCGGATAGATAAATTTGTATATTCCGAAGCGAAAGTAACGGACAAGATTGATGAAAAAGCTCAAAGCAGTAGCCAAATATTGTGCGTCAAGATCATAATAATCTTTCAAGGGAGAATTACAAAGGTTACAGAATAACAGATAGTATAATAATACGGTATTCATCGGTAAGTATAATCAAATTTGTACGCTTGAAAATTATACAGATAATAACAACGTTACTTATGAAATTAACTAACATTTTCATTTCTAATAATTGACAAAGGGGGATCTTTCGTTACACAGCTCGAGAAATATTCAATCACGAAAGGATCAACTCACCTCCCTGTGGGAAGAACTGTGAGAAGATCTGCTTGAACGCTTCCTCGTCGACGAGACCTGTAGGACATTCCTGCTTAAATCCGCGATAGATAAGCTGTATCTCCTTCTTGGAGAACCTGGTGTTGGCCGCCAATGTGGAAAGCTCCTCCGGCTTGTACCTGCCGCCAAGGGCAAGGGCACCGGCGGTGGAACCCCCTAAAACGCCCCCGAGTTCTTCAAGTTCGCCCTCTGTAAGTTTGCCAATAGGCGCTTCACTTCTAAGACTGTACCACGCGTTCGAGATACTCCCCTTTCACCTTTGATCAAAGTGCGTTCTTCCTCTACACCAGGCTAAGGGAGGAACGCCGTTTCTCCTCTCTCACTAGCAGGCAGGAGAGGAGATGGCGCGGTATCTACTTACGGTACAGGGTGCAACGAGCTCAAGAACGTCAATTACTTTACGGGAGAAGATACGCCGGGTGCCCGAGAAGATAGCGCGACTGACTTCACCAGGCAACCTGCCTACACTCCCATCGAGAAATACGGGGTTTCTACGGGAGACAGTGCGCGCATTGCCAAGACGGAGCAAATACCTGGAGATGTACAGGTGCATAGACTTGCAGGCGGAGAACTCGTGAGCGAAAGATAATGGGAAGAATTAATTGCCCAGGTAAAACATTTTGGTCCGAATTTTTCCAATTGTTATCGGCTCTCGCCCCGTTTATTCAAACAAAGATTTCATCGAAACTACGTTTGCAAGTTGGCGTATTCCTTGCCATCTAGGTCTCGTCGAAGATGGTGTTTTACTTGGGGACAGTTGTAAATAGAGTTATTCGCACGATTCCATCTATTTCGTCGTTTTATAGACGATGGAAAGATGCGCGGGGTGAATAGAGAGATAGAAAAGAGATCGCTAAAAGTCAACAAATTCCAGGTAATTCGAGACATCTGCGATACTTCAGATTCGAGTAACTAAAGTGATTTAGATTTCTCAAGTCGATCGACTGACGCAGCATCGAGTAATCGCTTTCGTTAAAGGGATAAAAGAATCAAGCCACGATTTAAGCGTACGCTGTTTCGTGGGCGACAATTTTCACGCGACACGGCTGTCTAGACGCGTTTCACATCGAAGCGGCGTTAAAATCGATATTCATTAACGCGAAGCGCTATAAATATAATTACCGCCGTCGAAAATAAGATTCAAGATCAAACGAAAGCGTAACCCAACGCTACAATCTACAGAGAGGGAGATCGAGCTCTAAAGAGTAGTTGCAATCTCTATACAAATGCACCTAATCAAAAAGAAGTACCTAACAATCGACATTCTACCAACATACTCTACGAGAGACTGTACATTGCTACCAATAATAAATATACGCATTACTACTTGATTTACGGAAATGTCGTAACTAGGGTGATGATCTCGACGTTGGCACGCGTTCACCTATCGTTGGACACGAATTCCACAAGTTGCCTTTCAATCTCTGTATCGATCAGCAAGTTTGCAAACACGCCGCTCCGTTCTTTCGGAGCGTTGCAACGCGTTGGAAAACATTGAACGATCTCGTTATTAAAACGTTCACGTTCGAGAGTATCAGGACACTTTCATCTGTTTGTTGAAATAATATTTTTTTAAGCCAAACACACTGCACCGGTTTTACAAGTTTCGCTGTCCGAGTTGGTATACTTCTAGTGAAATTTTGTCACGTTGTATCTTATATCTGGTGCTTGTATAAGAATTGAAAACTTTGAGATAATTTTATAGTTATATGATGCAATGTGTATATAAATAAGTGACGAATTAATAAGCATCGCTTGCATTGGCTTTTTATGAAATTACTTATTGAATGACACGGCGATAATCTATTTTACTGTTTACTACATATTGCTACGTAAAGAATTGTTCTATGTATTAGTTTGGACAAATTTTCTTAATGTAACATATAATTCGGAAAGGATCTGAAGATAAAGAGTTTATCGATGGTCGCATAATTGAAAGACACATATTAAAATCAATCAAATCCTTGTCCAACACAAATTGGATATTTGTGAACGATAGATGAATTCACGCGTGTCCACCTATCATGCAATTACTGCAATTATCCTTTACACATGCTTCTGATCACTGATTGAAAACGACCAAGCGAACCGTTTTAAACGACGTTTCTTTCGAGATCACACGCGATCGCGGGAACATAAAGCTCCGTGGGGGGAAAGTTTCAAATAAACCGTAATGGATCGTTAAAAGATGTCGTTAAAGATTTGGAATTTTTATCTCGTGTTATCATGCTGTTCTCCGTGTCGTTTTTACGTGTCTCTAAAACTAATGTGTCGCTAAAAGAGAGAGAGAACGTTTGTTCTCGATTCGTATGTTCAGAAGCTGAATACCATCGGGCTTGTTTGCGACTAAGGTAGAAGCTTCCCATTGATCGCTGCTAAAATTACGATCACGGAATTGTGTAAGGTACGAATGAATATTAATTCTGTCAAAGAGAGATGCTCGAATAACCGAAGAAGCTGTAAAGCTAGGCCGAAGAATCAATACAGAAAAGGAATGTTTGCGTTCTACGTCTTGCATCTACGCTGCTAAAACAGGGTAGTTAGTAAACGGGTTAAAAGAGGAAGGGAAATTCAGAGGGGGAAGAAAAACATCTCAGGCGCACCGTTGTCGGTCGAGACTTGTCTAAAACACAGCCGTGCGCTTTCGAACTTGGCTTTTATAGTGTACACATTATAGACGTATGCCTGTACACTGTGTAATTCCACTAGCAGCTCTGGTCCCGGGCATCCGGGGTCACCATAGCAACGGGAGAGCTCCTACCCTGTATCCACCCCACTTTGCGATTCCGCTTTCGGAGCATTTGTCGATTAAAAACGCGCGAGATCTGGAGATCTGCGTGTGCGTGTACACAATTAAAAAGAGAGAAAGAGAGAAGGCGAGAAAGAGATAGTAGAAAAAGAGAGCAAGAGACGCGACGGTCTAGAGAGGCAATAGAGAGCGTGGTCGCATCGGTCGGTTCCCTAAGCGGACCAACTACGATAAGTAGTATATTCCAAGGTGCTATCTCTCAAAGAAGGAGTCGTCAACGGGGAAAAACAAGGAGAAGAATTGTTATTCTTTTTTTCTCTGTCTGAGCGAGTGTCGCACCTTGCCGTTGCATCTTTGGCAGCTGTTAGCACTGACACACCGCAATGAACGGTTTCGCGATAAAGGGGGAAGATTCGTTCGGGCCTGGGCTGTGTCAATCCCTTCGTCTCAAGGAGGATCTCTTTCCACGGCGTATCGACTGGCCTGCACCGATTATTGGAGAGGAAACTCGAGCGGCACTACAGTCGGCCTGTATGATTGATGGACTTACTTTTCTCGCGGCTCTTACGTGCCTTCATTGACCGCAAACACCGATTCGTTGCCGATTCACAAGCGAACAATCGCGCTCAGCGATCCGGCTTCGCGACTGTGATTTCCTCGTCGCCTAGTAAATGATCGATCTAACGATCTCTTCCTTTATTTCCTCCTAACTTGGTTACCGAAACTGAACCACCGGAAAGAGATTTTCTTCCTTCTTTTCTCCCTTCTCTCTTTTTCTTCTTTTTTCTTCCTTTGCCTCCTATCCACGATGCTTCTTCTTCGTTTCTGTGGTCGGCCGTTCGAATCCGATCGACGCGTGCACTTCTAATTCAACGATCGATGCTTCACGACCGACTAACGTAACTCACACGGCGGGACTCGGTAACGATGTGCGCGGCCCTCGCGATGATGCACTGAAACAGCTGCCACGCAAAAGCACGGGGTATACGCTCCTTCGCGCAAGTCCACGCTCTTTTTCCAACCATATTCACGTAAAGTCTGTACCTGAGTGCCAGATCTAAGGATCTTTTGGTAAAAATCTTTTAGAAGATTTTATTTTTTATTGTATACGGTAAAACATTGCGTTCGTTTACACATACATAAAAGCCGACAATAATTGAAGCGTCCATGGTAAAAATTATCAAGGATTTGTGTTAAATTTCATCTTTCTTCAAGAGGGTGCAAACATATTTCAGAATCTTTAGTTTTTGTTCAGTGGGCTTCATTTTGTCTTAACGAAATGTTGCGCAATTACTGCGGATGTTATCTGTAATTCTATAGCGGAAAAACCGTAGTCGGTTGAATTATGTATTCGAGAACTGTATTCACTTAGATTGTGGATGCCTTAATTAAAAGCGAAGCATTTCTAAATTAAGTTAAAATATAGCGAACAATGTATCCTCGTCTGAACTGAATAATCTTTATAAAATAAAAGCAACAAACAATGGAATATTTGAAAATATCAATATTTTTCTGCGTTATTATTATCAGACTAAATCATGTTAGTATGTGAGGCATTATTTTAAGAAAGCAATAATTATGATACCCTAAAATAATTATCTTATTAACTTGACAATGATTATTCTGATGAAGCACAACTTTGATAAAAGTCTAAGTATTATTATTTACAAGAGCGAAAAATTTGACAAGGCTCGTTTTTGCCAGAAGCCTCTCAATTTTCATATTCTTAATACAGTTTAATATTATTTAGTTGATGGGTATTATTTTAATAAACGACTATATTCGGCTCGTTATTATTACTTATTTTATCGCAATCATTTCTATATCCGGCTTTCTCCATCATTGAATCGTTATACCTACATATTCGCAAATGAATTGATTTTACTTGCAAACTAGAATAATACATACAATTCTGTGCATCCTTTTCCCAGTTATTTTCATACATTCCAATTTGAGACGAAACTCATTAATTAATGTTGTTCTAGCAAACTTAATTACTTCATTAATTTGCTAAATAAACAACTTGTCTCAATGATAAGCGTTAAAATATCAAGTTACCTTAACGTACCTTATAAGAGGACTTCAAGCAGCTACCATTTCACTCGGAACAAGAGATGAGCGAAAGCACTCCACTTTATCGATAATTAATGAGATAAAAGGAGGCAAAAGAACGCGTACCTAGTAGCACTTCTTCGTCCCACTATAGTATATAGCATATATAAAAATTCTAAAAAAGATTTGTAACTATAAAAGTATAATTTTTTACGATTTATATACGATACAAAATGTATTTAATTTGAATTGTCCTTTACAGAGATGGAAACTGAATTTGTATATCTGCGTTCAGTAGAAAACTTGTCCATAATCAGACGCGCCTGATGCACTCAGTTTTTACCTTCACAAAAAACAGTGTACCAGACGCGTCTGACTATGAACAAACTTTCTACTGAACGCAGCTGTATGCGTCGAGTATGCTACTTGCTTACTTCTCCACCCTATCATAAGAATGTACTCTTCCCATGACTAGACTGCAAATTTTTATGTATCTATGGCAAATTTAAAGATTTAAAAATGCACATAAGATATCAAAACATATAAAATATCCAAAGCACAATACTTATTATAATATTTAATAGATAAAACAAATTTCTGCTTGAATTACTCCTTTTTAGCTCTGTTCATAAAAATATAAATTTAAAATAAATATCCACAGTCTATTCATGACAAATATAACAAGATCATATGTTATTACGAGTAAAGGAGAAAATATTTAACGCATCATGAGCTTTAGTACTATAAATATGCTACAGAATAGGGGAAGATCCAGTTCGGATTGAAACCGAGCCAAAAACATCATTGCAGATGCAGACCAATTACTTGGTTTATGTCGATCGTCGATAAACATGGCGAAAAACTATATCAAACATTATCAGTCAACATGCAAGTTAAAATATGCTATAGATTCGTGAGAATTATCTCAACTAATGGAATTATTCACGCGAATAACGAAACCGACGACGTTATCGATCGATAAAACAAAATTGCAAATTCGTGATTTACAGATGGCAGGATAATAGCACTTGTTATCGATAAAGGGACCGTTTTACTGATAAAGGAGTCAAGGAGTATATAAGTAATTGTATATGCATAGATAAATAAAGGAAACATAATATACACAGTCACTAGTTTTATTTCTTTCTTCTTAATAATCTTTTTATGCTAAAATACAAGTTTGAGATAGATTCTGAAAAACTAATTTAATACTAAATAGAAATATGTTAAAATATAAATCATTTTCTACAGTTTCACGATTAAGACAAAAATGGTTGTTTTCAAAGTTTAATAACAAAGGACAATTTTTATACAGAACTAATTTTCGGTTAAATCAATTTTTTAAATTAAATAGATTTCAGGGTAATTCGGTTAGCAGACGAATTTTTCTATCGGCCATATCAGAAATGTGTGAGTACTAAGGGAAGGATTTCGGCCGGATGGCTTGATATTTAAAAATGAACGGAAACGACATTTCAAGTTTATCGTACAAAGAATTACAAGCCTTAGCTCTCCGATATCGGGTACCAGGTAACATAAAGGTAATTGATCTACCATTAGAAACTTTAACGAAAAAGTTAATAAAGTTATTCCCACTTCTCCGTTCTTTTTCCTAAAACGACAAGTAAATTGATTTTTGAACGATCGATTACGATTTTTGACCGTAGAAGAAATTACTGATTAAAGTGTTACAAGCCGCGAAAGGCGGAAATGAAAATGAAGTTGGCAGGCTCTTGCAAGATCTTAAGCAGAATCGTAAGAGGAAAATGAGAAAAGTCAAAGTCGGGAAACTCGGGTTAACCTCCACACCATTACATAGTCCTGATTACGGTATGGCCGATGATTACTATTGTCCGCAACAGCAACCACCTTATCAGTGGGTGAGTTGATCTTCATTTAGTTTTATCGCTATAATGTGTATGCGAACTTGAACAAATTCAAATATTATATCGCTAAATCACACGTTCGTATCAAACATTGATCAATAACGCTTGAGACAGAAAATTATATCGAACATGAATAATTCTATAGATCGATCATTAATCAATCTTATTGGAAATTTTATATTTACAGTATTTTTGTAATGTTAATATTCTCGTAAATTTTTAAAGAAGCTCTTAATAAAGAAAGATGCAGAATATTTGAAAGCTTTTTAAAATAAAATATATATTATGTTATTAGGTGGGGGCAGAAGAAGAGATCACAAATAGAGATGATAACAACAGAATCCCTCATTATGAAGAGTTCAAACAGTTCTTAATAAAAAGAATACAAAGAGAATTTCAAACATATGATACAAATAATAATCAAATACAGGATTCAACTATAGTAGATCTAAGAACAGCAACAGTTTCAACTGATGTGCAAAAGGTTCCTTTAGATGTTAGTAACTATAATAAATCTAATATAGTTCCTGTTAACAATGTAAATTCAATATATCAACCAAATGATAATGTAGAATATCAAACATTAGAAGACACAAATAGTAATGTACAAGGATCTATACTTCTTAAAAAAATGTTACAAGCACCAGTTGGTGCAAATTTGGGAGAAATAGCTAGTCCTGTACTTGGCAGATTTTTATCAGTGGAACAATACCAGTCTAATAACTTGTTAGATAATTCTGACACTTTAACTGCTGAATCAGATAATCAGGATAATGAAGAAATTTTGGAAAACAATACAGAATGTTATGGTCTTCTAAGTGGTATAAAGGGAGAATATTTTTTAAATGAACCAACTTTTGTAAAAAGTGTTGAAGAAATTGGTCAACAAATTTCAAATGTCTTAACAAATGAAAATATTAATCAATATAAATATCCCAGTACAAATATTGTCATGCATCAAGATTATGAAAACTGGACTATTACTAATGATATGGATACAGTAGATAACAACTGTCCAACATCAGATGTCCAATCATCAAAAATATTTCAGACTATGTATTGTGATAATATAGGATCTGATGCCTTAAACAAGCCCATAAGTGATGAAAGTTTAACGTGTCAATATCGAATGACAGAAACTGTACATCCATACAATTCCAATCAAAATTTATTGAATTTGAATACACTGGAAGAAAATCAGTATTGTGACACAAACATCATTCCTCATGTGCAATCTGACTGCAATAATACATATTATTTACAAAATTTGATTAAATGCAGTACAGAAACTACTGGAGAATATTTGCAGTATACACATTCCTTTTCAAATGCAAATATAGATCAAGAAGCATATGCATCTACTACGTCACAGACATTTTCTAACAATAATCACTATAACTCTAATCTACCATATGAATACTCTTGTTCGCGCAATAATGAAGGAACTATCCCATTATATGAAAATGTAGGACAACCTGAACAAAATTGTAACTCTATAATACAAACAGAATCTGATGTTCATAGGGATATATCTAATATGACAGAAAAGTTACAAACAAATGGTATGTACTATTGCTTTTAAATAATATATTTAAAAATGTAAAGAAAGTAATACATTTTTATATTTTTACTATTTTTAGAAATATTAGATCCATTTTATCCGAAAAGAATCACTAAGATGTCTTCACATTCTATTTTAGAAAATATTTTGAATATCATTAGTACCAAGCGTATAGATTTATCGAAATTAGATCAGACATCTTGTGTATATTGTTACATAGCCCCTATTGTTACACATACGCAAGTCTCATCAAGTGTAACTTGCTCCCAAAAAGAAAGATTTGTTGCAGAATACAGACAACATTCCTTTTCTCCATGTTGGCTACTCTACAATGATACTTCGTCCGGAATGCGAATGGCTAGTTTACAAACTAAAGTTAGGGAAACTACGGACGAATCCCGGATATTATATACATCAATGTCAAATAGCAATTCTGATTTAAGAGAGTCAGTTGCGGATGGTGCGAAAAGTGAAATTGCGGGAAGTGAAGATTCAATTTCAGAAGTATGGCCGAACAATTATTCGAATTATGAAACGACAACCGAAAAAGATGTAAATATATGCGAAGATCTAAAGATTGAAGTCTCAGATTGTTTATTTTCAGTGATGAATACTGAGCCATTAGATAAGTAGATGATCTTTCTAAAAATTAAACTCAATAAAAAAAAATGTACACTCTTAGTAGTACATAAAATTGTATGTATCATCGAAAAAGAAAAAGGATTTAAGAAATAATGATATTAAGTAATTTAGAGAAAAGTAATTATACATTATTTATATATTTAAATCAAACATGATTAGTAGGAGATTGTCTTGTTTAATCTAATTCAAAAAGAGTAATTCATTATGTTATAACGATCATGTAAAACTATTTTTTCACTTTAACGAAAGTGCAATGTTAATTATAAAAAAATATACCACTGTTAAAAGCTCGAAAAAAAGTAGGATTCTGATTTTCTTAAGTTAGTGTTTGTAAAAATACAAATTTGGCAAAAAAAAAAGGAATTAATAGATATACCTAATATACATAAGAAAACACAATTTTTTTTATAAAACGAGGACAAAGAAACGAATGCGGAAGATGTTAATCATTAAAGAAGCTTCAGAAGATTATTTGGAAATTAAGCAGGAGTGAAATAAAAAATTTTTCTTTCGTTTATTTTCTTTATCCTCGATTAATATGTATATCGTTATATATTTTAATAAAAAATAAACAGCAAGCATCACAAATTTAAACGTCTAATAAAATATTTGTTTAAAGCCTTACATCCACAGTAACATATAACAAGGAAAAGAAAATAATTCATTATAAATTTCCTAAATTTTATAATATCGCGTTTATTAAATAGCAACAAATCGTGTTTGATGTGTGATCGTTACTATGAGTTATTCTATTTAACAAAGTTGTTATAATCAATAAATTTCCACTTACTTGAAATCCCTTCCGTTTGCATTTGTGTTTTCAAATAATTGAAAACCTTAACTGGGATCGATTCTTTTCTTCGATTTTTAAATACTCTCACTTCAGTATCCACATTTTTCGAAGATCCTTGTTTATCGGAAGATCTACCCGGTGTCATATGAACACTATACATATTTTTTCTAAATTCCACGTTATCAATTTAATTCCAATGAACGATTTAATGCCATTTAATTTGCCTTTTAAATAATTGTGAAGAACAGTTATTTTGCACTTGCTCGGTAAAGTAACATTATATTTTCTTTGTCGTTTTTATGATTTAAGCGAGTAATATTCTATTACAGATTTATCTGGAAGTGTAAAGGAAAATGTATATGATTCGAATGAGTTCAAAATAAGAAATAAAGACAGTATGTACTCGCTAGACCAAGAACTCTGGCACTACTGCTTTTAAAAAAATGCAATACAGTTATGTAGGTAAGTGCTGCGGCGCATTCGCTCTGTATGTGTCTAATGAGGTCCTCAAAAAGCAAGACTAATTGCTTCACCGCATCTTTCATTTTTTGCATATATGTAAACAAGAAAAGTTTAATAATACCCTTAAACATCAATTTTATGTAGTAATATAAAAATATTTTCCCCCATTCGAGAAAAATGATCACTTTAAATTTTAATCGAAAAATTAAAATATCATTTCTATCATGCCCTATTATAATATATTCGATTTGGATTTAATAAATCATTTAATATCATATAATAAATTTTCTAGCTATATTCAACAAATTATGTGTATATATACATATTTTAAATTTACACACACGCGCGCGCACATGCACACAATATAATTCTTTTTTTTTTTCAATTAAATTGAAATTAGTACATATACGTGATGTTTCATGGGTTGGATGTCGCTTGGTACAGAAACGACATCTAGATAATGAAGAGGTTGAAGATAAATTTTCTCGCAATAACATGTTTCTAACCTAGTTCGACTATAATGTTATGTAGATACGAATGTTTTAAAAAAACATAAATTTTCTTAATGCCATAAGCATAAAGATATACATTATTAGTTACAGTAAAATGTAAGACAATTATAAATACTATAATAAATACTAAGTATTATGAATACTAAAGTTTAAGTATATGTTTTATAACATATTACAATCATATGTTTCTTTTAGAAGAAATTACATTATAATAGAAAATTAATTTAACATAATGATACGACCGTCAGTGGTACTTAGCATCAATACACTGACAGTAAGAAACTTAACTGCTTACGATCATATAATATCCAATGGACCCCATATTCAATGTGTAAGGTGGAAGAGAAAACCAATTTGGTTACCACCAGCAAAATCAAAGTTGTTTAGAGTACCACAAAGACCAGTTATACCTATAGAAGATTATAATGAACTGAAACGTTTGCATAATAATTACAAAACATTAATGAAATCTATAATGTATGTAAAATTTCCTTATTTTATATATTATAGTTGATGAGTTATTATAAGTAATATGTAATATGTAATATTATTTATAATAATATAACAACTACAATATATAAAATAAGGAAATATACTTTTATTTTAGGTCTTTCTTTATTGAGAAACAAAAGGAAGCACAATTTTCTTTGGATACAAATGTTGTACAAAAAAATATACAGCAAGATTTTGAAATATGTTCTTCTATAAATGATAAATGGAATAAAGAAGTAGCTATGATACGAGAGGAAAGATTAGCTCGAGAAAGGAAAGCTCGCCAAGAAGAAATTGCCAGTAGACTACAAGCAAAGGATGAAAGAGATTTGAAATTACAAATGAAAATAGACGAAGAAATCAAAAAAGTGAAAGAAGAAGCTCAAACATTTATTACATCTAAAAATATTGATGAAGCTATCCTCAATGCACTAGAAGATGTTATAGACCATAATATGGCAATTGATCGCAAGGGTAATTTTTATAAAGACAAACCTAAAGAAAGTGAATCATCTACTGTATCGAGTTCATTCAGTTAAAAAAGGTGTTATATTGTCAATTACTTGTACTGTAATAAATAATTTCTCTTAATAAACAGAAATGTTTGGTAGCTACATTTGTATATTTACTTTTCTCCTATATTCAATTCAGTACATTTTTGTCTAATTCACAGAATATGTTTATTGAAAATGATCATGTATAATGTAATGTATTTATAATATACAATAACAAAAAGCTTGTAAACACATCCATTCAAGTTCTGTAAGCATATGTGCTTTACAATATGGTATACAGGCATTGCATTAACTATCGCTTATTTCCTGTTTATCCATACTGTTGCAACTTATACTTAGCACATACGTGCACAAATTTTTTTAACAATCTAATAACGTATTATCGTCATACAGTTTTACACAAAAATGTTTTATGGCTCAAAATCATTATACAATTTTTCACATGATGCTTAGATTTTTAATATTCTCTGAAATATCGTAACTCCGACACCAGAAAATTCTATACCTGAATGAGACTGTGTTTCAACATACGGTTTAAAATGTTTATATGCGTTTCTACTTGCATTATGTATTGCGACGTACTTGTTAAGAATAATTACTTTTACATTTCGTATATATATATTCGTAACATATCATGATGTAATCGTGTCGTCGAAATATCTTTGGTTTAAATATACACAATTTGTTTGAAAAACAAACAATGACGGTTAAATCGCCGCTTTGCAACCAAATTCCAAGAATTATTGAAAATATAAGAATATGTATATTATGAAAACGATTCGCGTCTAAATTCAACTGTAAAACCTAGTAAAAAAAGTGTATAAATCTATTATTTTACAATTTTTTAAAATCATGAATAGCAGTTATAAACGTGTAATTCTATATTTACTGTACGTGCTTATGTATATGCTTCTAAAGTTTAAGAGAACAAGTCTTTGAGTTTCAAAATCTGTAATTAATAATGAAGCCTTCTATTAAAATGGAAGTAAAATCAATATTAATAAATAACCACAGGAAATGATCAATAACAATCAAACAAACGTAACAAATCTCCTCACTTAACTAAAACGTTATTTATAAGACATTGAATGGCAAAATTAGATATAAAGAAAACGATATAAGTATAGGCTTCGACATTGATTGCAATATGAAGCAAATTGTTAAGATTCTTAAATAGCAAGATATACTGTATATACTACCCTGATAAAAATGAAAGAAAAAGCAATAATAATTATAGTATCTGTTATTAAATTACCATTATCATTTTTCAATCGCAAACATAAATTACATAGGCATTTTATTTACTTTTACAACTATTAGTTATGGTATCTTTGACATGAGACTGGGCTATTGCACTTTGATACCACTTTCAATATATGTAAGAAACTATTGTTCAGAGGCATCGTTAAAACATCATATGAACACGTTTGTAGAATATTTCCCATAGTAAAGTTTGTAAGTTTTAGACTGTATTCTGTACATCAATTCTTTTCTTATCTCATATTCTACTTCAGAATACTATAATTAGTTTCAAACGCATCAATTTTTACAATCCACTTTTTACGTTCTTATATAGATTTAATTTAGCTTAATTTAGATGTACAAATTTTTATTCTGGATCTTGTAAAATCTATGGTTATAGGACGTACTGAAGCACCACAATTTAAAGATGTGCTGCATTCGCATTTTACGAGTTTGGTAAAAATATAGGATTTATAAAAACTTTTAATCCTGTTTGTTATTCTGTGTATGGTAATATATGAAAATGATGGCACATGTGTTTCTAAAGCGAACTTGGCGTTAAATATGTTTAAACATGATTTTTCCGTTTTATTTGAGCTTCATACCTTTGATTTAGAGAAAAAAAAGGACGATATAATTTATGTTTCGTGCATTTTATCGCTAAAATATAGCCTTTGTAAAAATTTAGTCAATAATATTATTCTTCACTTCGATCGTCATTAACAAATGCACATCCTTTTGTTACTCCTACTATACAACATTTTCATTTTTTAATCTCCTTCTTTTATTTCTTTAAGATGTGTTTTTTAATGATGTTAGAGACTATCTCTTTTCAATCTTGTTTTCATTATAAAAGGTAACATGTAACTTCACATAATAAGAATAAAACATCTCACAATAACTCAATACTTGCTTAATCAAGAATAACCCATTCTTTACTTGCAACACGATGCACATACATATGCCTATATGTACAAAATTCTACTCGTTCTTTTATTAATGAGAATGATCTTGATTAAGTATAACATAAAAATATGAGGACAACGTGAACACAAACAGCTAAATAATCTCTACTCAATTACAACAAAGAAGCAAAAATTCAGAATACTATAATGTGCACCAATTAATAAAAATAAGCAGTAAACTTTTCTCTTTACCTAGAATAAGTGAAGAAAAGATAAAATGTCGATATGCGTACATATGCGCTTATATGTGTGTGTATATATATACACACACATATTATATATATGTACATATGTATATATATACACACACATATATAATATGTATATACATATACGGATAGGTATAAAATTTGGTCAACGTTTTCTCTGTATGATAATATTATCAAATATAGCATATATATAAGAATATTTTGTACGAATATAGAATAATAAAATGATTGATAAACAGTAAGTATAATTATTCAACAAGTACTACATGGTAATAGTAGTAACATTGGTGGTTGATTAGAAGAATTATATCGTACCACGTTTTAAATATTTTCATCTTGTCTCACCACCAACAACTATACTAATAATTATAATAATACTAACTATCAGATTAATTCATGTCCTTACAGGAAAAATAATAATAAAAAAGGGCAGACACGAAACATCATTACAAATCAAACACTGCAGGTATTTACGTAGTGATACTTTTTGGCTATAAAGTATAAAACAGATAACAATATAGAAGGTTGCTCTAACAACATAGTATCAAACTACTGTCAGTACAACCGATACTGATATAATAAAAATATGCTTTTCTAATGCAATGTTTTCAATATTTAATTGCTCCCATTAACATTTCACTATGCAAACTCCTTTCATTAAATTTCTTTCTGATTACATCCTACAGCTTCTTTGACACTAGATAGACATAGATTTATAGAATGGCTTATATAATATTTATCGCAGTATTTCTATATACTAAAGCTGTTATCCGACAGTACTTTGAAACGTATTGCATTCTGAGAAAACCTTCCTACTGTTCATATATATGTATGTATATAATCCATTTTTTTTACTGTTGTTATATTTGATGTTAACAGTGAATTTAAAATTTACCACCATTCTTTAATTAGGATGTACTTAATATGCTTATGCTATCTTACAAAGCTAATCTCAAAAAACGAGATTATGACTATTAATGTTTCCAAAAGTATCACGTTTTACCTACGCATTTTGCTGAGCTCACCAGGCCATGCCATAGAAAATGTATTTATCCCCTTAAATCAGATAACGACTACCTATTAAAATAGAAGTCTTTCATTCTACCCACACTTCATGTAGATGCACTCCTTTTTTCTTAAAAAATAATTTTTCACAATGAAAAATAATATCTCCTTTGCAAAACGTTTGTACGTTGACGGTAATGCAAGGCCGTGGCACACATTTTATTCTACGCGTAAATCATGTGTGTAAAATATATAAAAAATGTCAATAAAAATCTCGAGTAATGTTTTCATCTGGATTTACAATTCACACTATTTCATTTGAACCAACATTATATCTTGTTGACCTTTTTCAAAATCTTTAATGACACCACAATATTGTATGTGTATGCATTTTATATATTTTGCACACCTGATGCAGAGTTTGTAGTAATGTGATGTCTTTTTTGAAATAAATGTATTATCCAAAATTAAATAAAATTATTCAATTCCCCGTGGACCATCTATTGGCATAGTATGCAAGACTTCATCCAGCAATTGAAGGGCTCGATGTAAGTGCACCTATATCAGATACACAACTTTATTCCTTTTTAATTCTTAGAATAATTTACGATTAATGTGGATCAACCAAATCTAAAATTTGTGTATACCTCTATCCAGCACGGAGTTTCTTTTATACTTTGTCGAGGATAATCAGGACCCCAACCCTTTACGAAACTTAAACGCAAAATGCAAAGTCGTCGAAGATCATCTACACCTATTCCTGCTGCTGCACTAAGACCTGTATTATGTTATAGAGTTTATTATATTAACTAAAAGAATTAAATATATAAATATATAAAACATCATTAATATTATTTTAGTATACTAACTTTTTGTAATTGGTGCACCGTGCGTTAAGTGTCCCGCTACAGCTGCTGCTTGTGCCGCAGCTGCGGCTTGTGCAGTAGCGGCTTGTCCTCTCATTTGCTTGTGACATTGCCGTAAATCAAAGACTTTAATATATGCAGAAGGATAAATTTTATGCACAGCATCACCGGGTGCACGACCTGCTTCCCTGTCTAAATAATAAGACTGTACAAAAACACTATGTTCACTTTGGCATCTTAACCAAACGTCTCCTTCGCCCCTTAAATCTAACACAACTCCTTTTCCTGAAAAGTTAATAACAATACAGTTATTAATTATGAAGACTAAACATTAAGGAAGAAGTAATTTATTATACCTATATGAAGACGAGCTTTTTCGCTTTGTTCTGTTCTGTGTACATTACTCAAAGCTCCTAAGCAAAATCTATTACCGCCGCTTGGATCGACATAACCATCGACTGTTACGGTAGGGCAACCGCTGCTTACTTTAAACGTTTCGCCTACTTGAGTATCTAATTCAAAGTAACCAACTGAACACCAGTATTCTGGTGCTGGCTGTGTAGATAATAAACCACCGATATTTCCACCTACTTCACCTCCGTGACCACCCCCTAATAAAAGTGTCAGTTATGATATTGTTAGAATACTGTAACATAATGTTTATCATTAACTCACAATAGGAGGTAGGATGGAGATGTCTATGATCTGGAGGCTGCATACTTTGAGTATATGTAAGAGTATTAGGTCCAGTCCATTGCGGTGCTCCTGAATTATAAGCAGCTGTACCTACTGGAAATCCATTTGGATGATGAAGATGTACAGGTGATACAGGAGAATTTTGACCTTCACCTGTTAAAAAAGCGAATTATATTTAACAAACATTAAAGGATGATTGATTGAAATTGCATACCTAAAGATGCTGCTAATGCATCAACAGTAGGTGGTTGATTAAGATCTTGAGGAGGTGTATTTGTTCCATAAAATGTTTCAGTAGATTGTCCTTGTGAAGGACTCAGTATCTGTGCCCCACTGCTTCCACTAGATGTACTCAATGACTGCTGTTGGCTACCTACGGTGTGACTCATTGGATGTACTACTGCTGCAAAATTAAATGTAACTCGTACACAATACAGGCAACATAACATAAAATATCAATTAATTCAAACTTTGGCCAGAATTTCTGAAATTAATTACTGTGTAAGATTACTACGAATTTTTATAAAATTAGCACAAAGCAACAAAAATTAACTGGCAAATAGACAGAAAATATTGTAGAATATAAGAAAGCATTCTATTATATACGTACGATGATGAATGTTACGTGTTGTAGGATGATGAGGTGTAGGAATCCAGGTTTGTCTGGGGCAATTATTGTCATCCAATTTATTGTGTGGATTACCACCATTATTCCCTCCCCCATTACTGCCAAACACACCCTCACCACTAGCTGTGCCAAACAATAAAAGGAAAAAGAAAGAATAAAGCTAAAATGAAATCAAACTAGCAACGCAAAGTAATTCTGAATAAAGCAATATTAATAAAAGACTTGCAGGGAAATAAAATAAAACCTCCTAACAATATAATACTGCAATAATAAAGCTCCTTATTCATATATTTTAGTGCATTTATATTAACTGCCTTATACAGGTTTTGATCATGCTTTTTCTTTAAATAAATCAACACACTCAATGTTTGAAAACACATTTATAAACTAAATTATAAAAATATTTTAATATGCTTAGAAATCTGATTATTTTACTAATAAATACTACAAAACACATACATTTTTAGTACATAATCATTAAAAGATAACATTTTTATATGGAACAATTATATTTCTCAAAAAATAAATGAAGTATTTTTACTTACTTGGATTAGGCGGTGCTAGACCTGGTATAAAAGTCTGTTGAGATGGCTGAGTGCTATTAGATGAAGTGGGTTGAGCAGGTGGATGATGTTGAATAGTTTGGTTCATTTCTCCATCAACATCCATTGCGGATCCTACTGCTCCAGCTGCTGCAGTTCCTCCACCACCAACTGAATATTCATCTTTGACTAATCTACCACCTGGTCCTACGCCTACTCCTGATTGCAGAGTTAGTCCAGATAGGTCTGTAAAGAACGGGTCTGTGCGGGGAAACCAACCCATTCCATCATACACCAAGGCCACAACAATAAATCATTTACACTTATGGTGCTACAAATGAATTCACAGAAGCTTTGCAAAGAAACAACGCAATGAAAAAAATATTGATTGAAGCACGTGATCTGTCTATGAAAACAAGTAAAAAATATATTTCATGACATACCTATGCCAGGAGATACAACTCTCTCATAGTGATATGGATTTACACATACAGAATCACATTTTAAGTCAAAAGCAAACTGGCAGTACTTGACATGTTTCAATTCATTCTTGTGTAAATCCGGCCATCTCCAGATTCGAGCATAAATAACATGTGGGAAACCCTTACGACCAGCAACTTGTAGCCTACCATCCAGAGTTCTTTGTATCGTAACACATTTACTGGGATGAGCTCCATTTGTAGTAATAGCAGTTATTAAGCTATCTAATTCATCTCGTTTCTCCTAAAAATAGGAAATTATATCATGAATACTAACCAAATTCTTTGGGATGTATAACAAATTTAGTTAGGGAGTACCACATACTTTAAGCTTTTTAACCAATGATTCAATAGCTCTCTTACTAAATCCTTCACTTTCACCTCCTTGACGATGACACATGAGAGAATGTACAATACTTAAACAAGCATCCGCACTTGTCGGTGCACTAGGAGCAATTCCAGTCATTTCTCTCACTATATAAAAACATTTATATTAAATAATAAAGATGAATATTCGCTATATCGAAGAAATATGGAAATCTAAAATATTTATATTGTTAGAACTTACATTCTGGATTAGGTTGCATTGGGGGCGAGGGATACAGATGACCTCCCCCGCCCGCCAATCCAACCATGTCTGTGAAAGCCGTGGCGAATACCGTTCCAATTCTTCGATTGAGACACTACTCTTAATCTTAGTTTCGACGTGTTCAAATTTTTATGATTGACCATCTAGCAATGATCTACTAGCCATGTGTCATAGATGTGGATTCGCTGAAAGTGGGAAATAGATAAACAAGTTGAAAGCGATCAGTTACAAAATATTAAGAGCTAGAAAACAAACCTTATCGGTTGGTGAGTTAATAGAAGTAAGGAATACACGAAATAACCTTAATGGGATCGCTTTACGATGACGTACCGTGTACTGACAGTTACTTCGAGTAGGACGCTGCTAGTTTTTTTCGGAGGTTAGATTGAATTGTTGCGACATCAGTAGAACCTGGCAGAACCGCACTTATCTCTAGTATCTAAATCCACAATTGGCGAAGCGACTAAAGCGCCAGACTAACGCGCAAGTTTTCAACGTTCGCATCCAGTCTCACATATCTCTCTTTTTCTATGTAAGATATACTAAATATTCCTATATATACTATCGTTCAAGTTTGATCTATGATTTCTACTCACTACCTCAAACAATACACGACGTACAGCGTACAATAATTGTAGGGTTGTATAACAGTATATGTTTCATACGGATCAAAAATTAAGGAGTGTATGAGATCGAATTTATTTCCATTCTTTCTCTGTTATGACTTAACGGAACTATAAACTGATTTCATTAATAAATTATAAATAAAGGTTTCAATAATTGATACAAATATTGATAAAATATTTATTTATTGATGCTTAGTTAAATAAATACACACATTGGAACGTTTATTTTTAACTTTATCTTGATTACATAATGAAAATTAATAAACAATGCGTTTTATTTGCTATATTTTTAATACTGAAAGAGTATAAAAGTGAATAACTTTTTATTAAATAGTATTCCACATTTCAAATCTTTATAATAAGAGGATAAAATATTAAGAATTACAGAAATACAGAATGTGCAAATTACTTTGTAATAAATATTAGAAGCAATAGAATTTTTTTCATTTAAATAATAATATCATACCATTTAGCTTATGTAAAATACTTAGTATATAACCGGGGGTGTAACTCAGTGGTAGAGTGTCTGCTTCGCATGCTGAAAGTCCTGGGTTCAAATCCCAGCTCCTCCAAATGAATTTTTTTTTCCTTCGTTTTCAATATCGAAATTTTGTCATTTGTTGAATACATTTTTATGTAGTATTTTAGAATTTTTAAATATATTTACATAAAATTATTACAAATATAAAATAGAAACTGTGGTATTATTACACTTGTATACGCAAATAACTGCTTTATATACATTTAGATATCGCCTGCGAAATTTCACTTTGAATAAGTCATTCAATGCATGATTCGAAAGATAGATGTGAGTCCGGACCCATTGATAAGCACTTGAGCAGCAGGAGATATGGTAATTTCTAACCCAACCTAGTCACTCCTGCGGCACTAGTACTTATGAACAAGACAGGATTAACTTCCGATGTATCGTAGTCCTTCCATTGTTACGATAGTTATACGATCCTCTTGATGGAGTAATGATGATCCCTATAAATTATCATATAAAATTAATCATTTAATTTATTTAATTTCAAGTTGTTTTAAAGGAAACCTTAATTTAAATGTATAATTAGGCGATTAAAAGAAAATTGAATTCGTCGATTAACAGACAATTAAGCAGGCCGAAGCAGGTCTTAATATAACGTGCCCACGTTTCCTTATAATTTAACGCAAGATTAGATAATCGGCAGAAGAATACGGTAGCTCATAGATATTGCATGACACATTCGCTACGTGCACACTGCAATCATTTCACGAAACGGATAGAAATCTTAAGTCAATTGAATTAGCCTATTTATGAAATACATCTTACAAACAAATACATCCTTGTTTGCAACATTTTCTATATCTACTTATTCAATCTAGTTATTAAGTTTTTTTTCTTGCTTCAGTTATAAATATCTATTTTATTATTATATCTACTTAATATTACATTTATTCCGAAAAATTTAATTTAAAAAAAGGGAAGAAAAAATCTCAAAGCATATAATGTATAGCTATACGAATGAAACCGATAGTGATAAAATCATTATAAAGCAGTATGGATAGTAATAAGATATACGTTATAATTATTAGTCCGGACGTGGTACCGTACACTATATATCGTATATACTATAATGATGCGATGACACACAGTGGTACTCATTGAAGCGACCTCGAGTAGTCATTAAAGTCGCCCACTATCTCAGCCTCTTTGTTCTTTCTTCTTCTGTTCGTCTCCGAAAAAATTTCGAGTTTCGCGTCGTAACGTCGATTCTACACTAAGATCTGTTGTTTCTATCTGGAAAATTTTTATCCTTCCCATATACAATTTATTCTACTCTATCTTTATTTTATTATCAAAAACGCTTCCAAGAATATCCTAGAACTGCACAAGCGCACTATCGACAGTTTTAATTAACGTTTCCTTGTTACGATTGAAACATCGTAGAGTAAATTAGATTTTATTCATTTTTTCAGATAAATTATACTACGAAATAGAAAGATAAACGAATCACTCTGGACACTGGACATTTTTATGTAAGATATATCTTTTTTCAAAATGTATAAGATATAAGAGTACAAAATAGGAAAGTAGATCGATTATCGTGAACCTATTTTGCAAAACAGAAAGGTAAGACCATTGTAGACCTTGGAAATTGCAATAAATACGCAAGGTATAATAAAATTTTGTTTCTACGTAAAAAATCGAGAATGAGATCGGGAACAAAACGAAGCAAAGAACTTGAGGATTGGAAGTAATATCGCGCACGGAAATGTGTGTACGCACGATAGAGAGAGGGAGTCTACAATCGAATCTTTGATTTCTCTGCCCCGCGACCCTGCTTAACGCTTCTCGTTTCATCAAACACCGTATTCATCGTTCGCTTCCATGGTATGATTCGAGGTTGGTGAACGATTTTTTCCATGGAACTTCTGTGGAACTTCGAGCAGATATTCACATACTATCGAAGCTTAGAAAAACGATTCGAACAATGATCGGTCTTTCTTCGAGTAGTTTAGTACTTGAAAAAGCAGAACGAAAAGAACATGCAGGACGTTTGCCCCAGACTGTTAAAAATGTAAAGTGGCCACAAGCCAAAGAGGATTATTTCGATGTTGCGGCCGTTGCAGATTCAGCTGGACGCGAACGCATGTTGCGTGTGCAACATGCGTAGTTTCAGTGGATTGTTTTTTCGATATTCGTCAGCTCAGACGCGCCAAATGAGAAAGTATGCTACAAGAAAAGAAGATGGTTAGAACAAGAGAAAAGACAGACGAACAAAAACTTATAAAACATAAATAAAACTATGCAGAAATTGTGTGAGATTCATAGAAAAGGGAAAGAGATCGCGAGATCGACTGGGAATGGAGGGGATAACAGAAAAACGGGAGGAGCGAGGAGGAAAGGAGAATATCACCAATTAACGCTAATTTCTGTTAATGTCGGCTCCCTCTGGGTATTCGTGAAATAACTCGTCAACTTATTAGGCTACGATGCACAAATTGTGGGTGGATGAACGGAGAAGAAATTCTAAGAAACGAACAGGGGAAATGCTGTTCAAGTGGCAAAAACTCGATACCTTCTTCGTCTTAGAAACGATACTTAAAAAAAAAAATGCACTATTACTCAAGAAACGCAGACGATTCTTTATAAAAATTCGCGGAGTCTCGGAAAGCGTAACTTCTGTCTCAGCCCTGCGACTAAAAATGTTCTATTTTAAGAGCGGCGCGTTTCGAATTAAGATCGAGATACTTTACGATTTTTCCGTAGCTTGTGCTGCTACAACTTTCGATGCATAGAAGTTACGTCACTTTTAAACGAGACAAAGAAACTATGACAATGTAAAAGAAGCGAAGAAATATTTTACTAAACCCCTATATTTTACCTCTTATATTTTAAAGTTTAGTCTTGATATTTGGATTCTAGGCATTCGATAATTTTCTTCGAGGCTCCCGGTTCTCGTGTTCTATACTATCGTTCGAGAGGGGTCAAGAAGTCGCGACGATAAAGCCTAACCACGCACGCTGCGTGCCATTACATTTTCAGAATAACAAAATGTCTCCAATTACGTTCCTTCTCAATCTGTTAGACACCAAAGTCGTCGTGCCTCTAACACACACTCGGCAATACGAGAGAATCGCTTGTTTTTGCAGAACATTTCGTCTCTTTCCGCGATTGTTACGCGGGGCATATCGCATCAGCCTTCTTTTTCTCCTCACTTCTTCTCGAGACTTCTATTCTCGAGGTTTCACCGGGTGTCAGGTTGAAACGATACTTTGTGACGTTATTATGCGTGTGGTCACATGTGATCTCGTTTCTCGGATGTTGTAAGCCGAGTGCGAAAAATATATTCCGAAGAAGTTTATCCAATTCGCGAAGAGAGAGAGAGAGAGAGAGAGAGAGAGAGAGAGAGAGAGAGAGAGAGAGAAGACCTAAGGGGAGCGCGCATCTGTTAGGATTTCCAGGTTTTATTGGACAATCGAAAGAAGATAAGCCGATCGGTCAACTATGTAGATGAATTTTTATTAGATTAGAAAGCGTTTCTCGTAAAATCATATATTAATAGAGGGATACTTATCGGATGTGGTTTTAGCGGTTAGGAATTAATCTTGTTTGCGTGAGATCGTGAATGTATTTGTGAGGAAAATAAGAATAGTGTTTCTCTTATGTACATATATATCTAAAACAATCGGAACCTCATTACGTTGGACAATCAATTTCCTACGGCGTGAAGCACGTGATAGGTGTTACTCGAAAGATTTTACGAGATACAATGATATTCCATGTAAAGCTGTAAAATATAATATATTATATTGCAAATCAGTGATGCCTAATTCTATTTAATGGTAAAACGCATTTTAATTTTTATATAAAAAGTATATATACATATGTATTACTTGACTACGCGATGTTCAAAGAAATTATGTTTAACTTGACTGAACAATTGGAGGAAATCTCATGACCTCTTAACTTCTATTTGACACTAGTGTTCATTGATGCGTTCTTTTGCACTTATTAATGCAACAACCTGGCGTGGTTAATTCTTCGAAATGATCCGATGTTCGTTAGAATCTTCTAATCTCATATTGTCGAAATCTTTCGGTAACACTACACTGCCGTTTCAAACGGATTCCGAGAAGGGTACTGAACTATCTCAAATTCAATCAATTAATGAAAAGTCGACGAGGAGAGAAATGCACGATAATCACAAGAAACGATCTCAAAGAATTGAAATACCAACCGTCACCAGAAATAAATAAGCTTTATCATAAATGGAACGTGTACAATAAGATTCATATCGTTTCAAGCTTTGTCACGTGCTTCTCTTGCGTTTTGTACACAGTTTTCTTCCCGCACGCTCGTCGAATAACTATAAATAATGAAAAATTCCAAATTCGATTGAACAAACTGACAATGAGACTTTGACCTTGTTTGGTTTGGCGATTTCAAACATTTGCAAAGATCCGCCGCGCCAAAAAGGAAAAATGGAATATCGCGATCTAAATCACTGAACGATTGTTAAAGAATGGCGAACTAGTAATTCAAGACAAACGTTCATTTTTTTCTCACGCGATTCGTTTGTTTCACGAATTAAGAGTTGTTTGGGAAGAGGCGAAAAAAAACACGCGCACGACACATGCATCACAACTGCAGACTGACGACTGAGCGATAAACTGTTCTTGATTGGCTTAATATAGTCGGACGAGCGCTGTAATTGGCCGCTCCTTGCCGCGCGGGAAATGATTGGTCAATTTAATCCTAGAAGCACGGTGCATTAAGCATTCAACCAGCGTTCAGTACCTATTAACGGTTCGCAAGAGAGGCACTGCCACTGCTACCGCCATGGTTTTCTACACTGTGTGACGATACACCTAGTCACGGTGGTGGTGTATGGTTCTTTCTTTATCATCTTCTATATGTTATAGCCTCATCCGAAGTGTCTCCCCGTCTAACCCCGTCGTTTTCTCTTTTTTTTCTCTCTCGCCATCGTTCCAAATCAATTTACCAATTGAAATCAGTGCCGGACAGTGAAGAATCGCGTCACTGAATGGTCCGCCAACCGACGGGCAATGTGCGTTCTCCCCTGTGCCTGCCTTCCACCGCTTGTTTTATCAAACCATTCACCGGCTCACCAAATCCTTATTGCCTTGCCTTGGCGCACGATTTGAATCGCGCGGCTGATGACACAACCTCTCTGTAACAGTGCTTTTCAACCTTTACTTACTGATCGAATTACACACATGTCCGAGATATGAACCATTTGATACGGAATTGTCGATAAACGGAAATTGAAATCTACCGCGGAAATGTAGTAACGTAAAATGAGACTCTTCATATAGAATAAAAAATACGTTCAACGATAAATTTGACAAAAAGAATATATATATACAATTTTAAAGCGAGAGTCGCCGCGAGGGTGGGGAATTATTTAAGATATAAAATAATATTAAATAATGTTAAAAACTTTTATTCTTTTATGGAATAAGTTTATTTTTTGATGATTATATTTTGAATAACTACGTAAGTCATGAGACGCGATGGGAAGCCTGTTTAATAATATAATAAAAGTAATCTAAGGATTTAAGAAATACATTAAAGAACGCATAAATTAATTTGCAATATAATTAATTTATAATTGTTTATTCATTTATAAAGTAAAACGAATATACATTTTTTTATAAATTTTGGTATGACTTTCGTGGTGGCAGTTGAGAATCGCGGGCACGAGTGATGAAGCGTCCGCGACGTTGATTGGTCGAGAGGCTCCCTTCCGGTTTAGTAAGTATATTTTTGGTGGTAAAATTTCCCGCGCTACGATTAGTCGTTTTCCGGATATATTTTAATTTTATAAATGAAATAAGTGGTTTTATATATAGAATAAGTCGTTTAATATCGTAATAACAATTCATTTAACGATTGTGACGCGTTTAGAAACTTACCGTGAATTACAAGCAGAGTGAAATATATTTGAAATTTCCAAGACTACCATGACGAAATATTCAAGATGGTAGAACATTTTTAAACAATTCGTAAGTAGATTCAACATTAATTTACTGCTATTATTTTTGAAATATCGAATAAATTGAACTTAATCACGATTATACGATGTATGTACCCATCGCAATTATGGCATTTCTGTGTGAAAAGTAATCGTGCCGAGGTGAATTTTTAAATCATCATCTACGGCACTACTACTTAACAGACAGATCAGCACATTAAGGTAACGTGGTAGCCTCTCTTTAGCTCTTGTGTCCTCGACAATTGCCTGCTGACTGCGTTAGACGAAATGCAGACCCAAATATATAGGTCTAAATGGGATTAAAGTTCGAATTTTCCATGGTCATTAGTCAAACGATTAGTCTTATCTTATTACGTGTAAATTTTCTTTTGAGTTTATCTTCAAATTGAAGGAACTCGTCTGCTTTTTATAAAGAGAATCATACATATAATAGACCATCATCTATTCGATACATATATAGATGCAACTTCGCGCGTTTCGAAGCATCTGTCGGGAAGATAGCTTAATTTGCGAACATGACAACGAGTGTGTTCTTTTCCCGCCCGTTGTTACGGTCACAAGTCGAAATATCTTCGCTCTTAACCATTCTTAGCTGAAAGAATCATCATATTTTTTATTTCAAAGTGTTTAACTCAACCCTGCTGCGATTCTTGAGCTTTTTACTTTTTAACCTCACTTAATTTTGATCTTTGCTTATACCTTTAACTTTGATTTTCCAATTGCATTTTATAGAAAGGGATTTTTAATGCTTTAAGAAAGCTATTAGTATACAATTGAAACGAGAAATCATGCGTGACAGTAACAGTTTTCTTTTATATGAGTTTATTTTTAAGCGGTCACATTGGAAGCAATTATTTTTATATATAGCTCCTTTTTAAAGAAATATTCTAGTAATAGAAAAATACGATTCGTTGGTTCAAAAATGCAGCAAGGTTAAAATACATATATACGACAACGTTGTGTAAATTGTATATACATACATATACATGTCGTTCTCACGACATTACTTTAAATATTATCGCTTATGCAAAGTATGTATGAAGACAACTTCAAATAGATTTATCAGTTCAAATAGTTGGTCATAATGTGAATCATCGGTAACTAACATTTTCGATTATTTTCATTGTTGATGCTATCTATATCTATACACCTATCAAGGTTTGGAAATCGTATCGTTAGTAGAGCAATTACTAATTGATCGAAGGACCGTGAGTCCAGCCGTGCAAATTGACGAAGAATGACGATGGTCGTATAGAGTTTAATGGAGGAAAAGGACAGCTTGTTGATTAATGTGTGCACGCGGTGTGCCCCTATGCCGCAGAATGTGCTCCTGCACAACCGTCAGCTTGCACTTGGGAATAGTTTGGTCATTTCGTGATAATCGTCGTCTCTGCCTGGATAGATTCACGCACAATTTTCTCATGCGGGTCCATTTTACTGATTTAAAGCAACTTACGCAGCGTGTAACGCACCTTTTATTAGTATACAATCCCTGTTACGTAGTCTTTTCTTTCGTCGATGCCGATCCATTGTTCATCGATTAGACCAGCCTCGTGTCCCGTGAGATTTAAATAAAACATGAATCGGTTTAATAGCTATTCTTCGTTCGTCTTTAAATTCACGATCAGAGATCTCTACTATAATGAAACCACATGTGATTAATATGTTCGGTTACTTTATTATTCGATAATTTGAGGAAAAACGGCACCTTATTCAGTTTCAAGTCATCACATATGTTTATACATTTTCCTTTTGAAAATATATAAATAATGTCTGTAAATATTGTTACACTTACTTTTTGTTTATGGCACTTCGTTTTAGTTTATTCTTCCAAAATGTTTCTTTAATACAGAAGCACAATTATACACAATTTCGTTGCTCATCAATGCCTGTATAACGATTTAAGGTGGAATGAGCGTGCCATCCAACATACATTTCGTAGCGTACAGAAGACACACGTGCACAGGTGTTTCCTGAAATCACGTGTGCCACATATGACTCTAAAATGATACCGTACAACTTCTCGCAAGAGAAAATATATTTTATTCAACCTAGAGCAAAATAGAACTTCCGAATCTCTCAGTTTATTAACAGAATTCTAAATTAAAGGCATTACAACGTAAACATTTAGAACCGAATCTCTCAGTTTATTAACAGAATTCTAAATTAAATACATTACAATGTTAAACATTTGGAACATAATATTTAATAATAACAAACATACAGAGTAGTTTTGAATTTGAGATATTATATGGGACTTTCGACTTGAGATTGGATTTGGTAACCGTCTGAGTGAAATTTAGTGAATTTTCCCTGAATTTCCATGGAAATTCATGATTGAACGAGGGAATGGCCCCGGCCGAGTAATTTAGAAGAGTTTATTAAATTGGGTAGAATGCTGTGCGTAGGCCTACGCCGGATACTCGGAGAATGAATCTCATCCAACGAGAGGAAGTTCGAATTAACTCGAGCCACTGCCAAGGGGGTACGACAGAACCCCATATACTATAAGCTCTTGTCCCATTTATTCTTTGCACATTTATGCGTCATACACGACAGTCGTTGATGGAAAAATGTTCCAATAACAACAAATTTCAAGTATTCTAAATTGATGTTAAATTGGTATATTATAAAAATGATGAAGTGGTCGATAAAATTTACAGTAGATTACGGATGTTTATGGAAATTCATATTTTTAACCTAACTAGAAGAAGGGAAGTTAAATATGAATTCTTTTCATCAACTAAATATTATATTTTCGATATTTTATGTATTTGTATATATTATGTGCATCCACGGTATAGTATTTATAAAGTTTAAAAGTGGAAAATATAATAGAGAATTAAAACTTTGCTGGTATACGATAGAACCACATACTATTAACTTTTGTCCTATTTATTCTTTGTATCTGATTGGTGGCAAATTCGTATAAACAAAAATTAAACGATCGATGAAATTTAAAGTTCAAAAGTGTAGAATGTAACAGAGAATTAAGACTTATTAGAATCATTTGACCCTGCTTCTTACAGAGTATTAAGACTTTAATGAGTTTATTTTATGCCGGATAGGTGGGGGAACATAAAGGAAAGGAGACGAGAGATCGTATCGCTGAATCGATAGAGAAGGAAAGACATAAAAGTATGTCGTACATCGCACTACTTGAATTGTAGTACTTTGACACGATCAGACCCTGTAGTATTCGATCTGCGTGGGCGGTCATATGAAACGAATAAAAGGATAGAGAGATAATTAGATAAAAGAGATAGGTCATTTTTTGCGGTTCGTCGTCAAATTTATTCGTGGAATGTACAGTGTTAATGATAAAATGTATAAGAATATACACGATATTATGAATCATTTATATCATAATATTTACTCATTTTTACAAACAATAATACAAGATATACATAATACTAGAAAAGACTGTACAGTATGCCAGTCGAAATAACGATATCAGAGTTCCTCTTCTATCTATAATTTATTCATCCTCTTTCACAAATAATATCTACAACGCTTGGTTCCATTAAGACTGGTTCTAGACATCTGTGTACAGCACTTCCAAGTATCTCGTCTAATAGGAAATGGACAACACTGGAAAAATATTTCGTATAAGATTATTCTTGTACAAAACAATAATATCTTAGACTTACTTTTCATCTGAAACAAATCTCCATAGATACAGTTGTAGATAATGCGTGTCAACTTGGATTTGTTGCAAACCATATTTACTGAACGTTCGTAATCTTACGCATTCCAGGAAAGTCTGTAAATAAAGAATAATTCTTATCGTTCGTTTAGGATAGAATATTGAGTCTTGATAGTATCGAATGTACAAAATATGTTGCGTAGTATACAGTATACGCAACGCGAGAGAATAAGGTATCTTCGTGATGCAAAGTGGATAATGGCTGTGCTATTTTATCATTGTAAGTGGCTGACAGCACCTGTTTCTATTACAGTACTGTGTCTGCCAAAAGTATTTTACCTTTAAACTTATTTTGATAATCCCCGTAAGTATCGAGGCTTTATTAAATTGGACCGAGGAAAATATTTCTATACGTTCCGAAAATAACTTATGAATATTCGTCACCAATGACGAATCCATATGATTGGGTGTGTACGACGACCAGCTTGATCTATAGTGATGTCTCGACACACTCACGCTAGAAACAAAGCAAGTTATTTAATGACACGTCATTAATCGTTTAGAAACGATTATATTGTACCTATGGGTTTTTCTACTGCTGTCGCTACTTCTGTCGACTTGACCATCAGAATCGTCGTATAATGCAGCTACTTGAGTGTCGATTAACGTCACATCTTCTACGACCCTCTTCATTACAGCTCTAACGGTTCTTGGCTCGATCGTATGCAACCAATCTCTCGTTTCGACGGATTTTCTTAACATTTGCGATACTGCTAAGCCTTGAATGCGAACGTAATGGTTTAATAAATTTTGTGCTGCTTCTTGGAATTTGTCGCAAATCTCTGCTTTAGTTGTAATAACGTTTCCAGATGATGTGTACTGTTCGATGTTGAATAAATTATCAGTAGTAGTAAGCTGTAATTGTTGAAAAATGTCAGAACGATTTCTTATAGATTTGTTTTTTAAAATTACTTTAAAATTATTCACTCTACCAAATACTTGACATTATTTTCTTTGTACTCGATACACATTTTGCTCAATAAAAGTAACAGAGTGGGTGGGAATTTTGGAATATCAGAGCCAGTAAAAAATTCACTTGCAGTGACCACTAAATGATGTAAAAATCCAACTACTAGGCCTTCCCTAACTTCATCCACACAGAAATTTTGCAGGAATTGCGTTTTTAAACTAAAGGACAGATCTGGTTGCAAAAATACCTAAAATTACATAATTTTTAGTTAATCAAAATAAATTAAAAATTGCTAAGGATAAAAGACAAACCAATAAATCATGCAAAACTCCTTTAATTTTTTCTATAGTAGGCATTATTAGTAATGCCTGAAGTTCTGCTAAACTATTATCTCCATCCTGAGAAGCTTTGGTTGTCAATATCTGTCTCACTTTAACAAGTGTTTCACTTAAATGAGACTTTAAATTGTCTAAATGATTGCGACATTGTTTTCTACCCACGTTAATAACAATATTGGTACCTGTTCTGTAAATAAAAAGTACACGTTTTAATCTGGATTTTACTTTACATTTCTTTTATAAAGACTATTGTTTTATTACCTTGCAAAGTCTGTATCTTTACACAACATATTCATTGCTTGCAGTCTTCTATGGAATTTATCTAATGCTTTTACTAAAATAGCTGTATCAGCTACACTTTCTACTCTCTTACCAATTAAATCAAAATATTTTTTCATATTTTTCATGATAAAGCTATTCGAACGTGTGATGGCTTTTGCATCAAAATCATCAGTAAATTCATTATCTTCTGATGGTGGTTGATTTATAAACATGTCATTGTAGGATGCAACGATCAAACATAAGTCACTTAGAAATCCTGAACTAGTCATATCTATAAATTCTATGATATCGTTTTCATACATATCTTTTAGAGCATCTAGTTGTTCAACTAATCTTCCATCTGCATGTGTTAAAAATTCGGCACACAAAGAATCAGCTGGTTCTTTTAGCTGTAGTAAAAGATCTACATTTTCAGCTAAAGATACAGTTGATACATCTCTTTTATGAAATTGCATTCTCAGTCTTGACTTGAGTTCCTCTACAATATCCTCACAATCTTTTTGTATTCCTTGAAAGGAAGGCATATTACCATACTGATTCAATACACGTTGTGCATGAATATAATCTTGTACTGCCTGAAAGTTACAAATATATTTTTATGTGGATGCAATTAGATATATATAAAATGAAAGGAAGTATATATAATATAATGATATACAACGTGACATAGACCTGTGCATAATTCTCTTCATTTATTTTATCTTTTAAATTGCCAGGCAATTTAAAGAGAAATTGCAACTTTTTTAACAGTGCATGAACCGAAGATAATTTGGCAATCTGTTGTCTAGTACCCTGTAATGTTGATGAAATCTGTTCTGAAAAAGAAGTGATACTGTCCATGTTTTTTGCCAGTAAATTCATACTATCTTCCATTTTCTTAAAATCTGTTTTCATCTAAATAATGAATATTGAATAAATATTAAAAATTGAATAAATAATATTTATACAAAATCTGAGCAGATTTACCTTTCTGATAGTATCTGTAGCAGATATAAATTTATTATAATTTTCATATACTAGAGTTTGCATATCAGAATGTAAAATTTGAGTATTTTTTATGATTTCTGCTTCGTGATCCATAATTTGTTTTAATGTACACTCCTGCATGAGAAGAAAAATTATTTTGTGTTGTTAAACAAATATAGGAAATAATAAATATTAGGAAATGTACTTACTTTTAATAATTTTTGGAAATACATATCAGGGTTAAAGTGTTGTCCATTAATATCATATGGATTGTTCGAATTTTCTGCCATTTTGACTAATTTTTTATTCGTAAAGTAAAGTTTTGACAGTAGAACTTTGACAGGTTAGCTATTGTATTGGCAAGTTACAGCTGTATTATTTAAATTCTACGGAAGGTTAGGTGGAAGACGCTTTAACAAGCAGAATAACCTCTCGCAAACTCAAGAAAAGCGCAACAAGTATAATAACATGAAAAGAAAGCGATTTATTAACAATCTTTTTTAAAGAAGACGTGTCTTACGAAAAATTGTAATATTCCGAACTTTTTGAATATTGCTGCATTTCATATAAATATTAGAAATTTAAGGTACGTTTAGGATTGAAAAATAATGAAGGTGTTATTACATTTTATTGCTGGATTTTATTCTTTAAATATCATAAAAGTACATCATATACAAAAAGATTGTAAAAAAATAATTTAATTTTAAATCTCTTGAAAAATGTATTAACTGCGACGTTTGAGAAAACGTTTTATTAAGAGTTAATATTTTTCATGAAACTGTGACAAAATGGAATTGTCTATTTGACGAATGTATAGAGGCGGAGAATAATTTAAAAAGATGCCACATCCGTGTGTCGTATGCGGTCGTTCGCGTATGAATCCAAACAATAAAGAAGAAGAATATATGTTTTTTGGATTTCCCGTTAACGATGAAGCTCGATGCAGAAAGTGGTTGGAATTTTGCTGTCGCGAAGATTTATATAAACTTACAAAGAAACAATTACTTCAACGAATGGTATGTTCCAAGCACTTCGAACAGAAAGATTTTTTAAATGAGTATCTTGATAGATTAAATTGTACGGCAGTACCTTCAATTTATGATCCTAAACAAAGTTTGTACAACATAACCTGCGTATTATGTGGTCGATCTCGTCGAGATCCATCAGATTTAGATTATGACGGCGTAACGTTTCATCATTTTCCTGGCGAGGAATTTCGATGCTTAAAATGGCTTGATTTTGTTGGTGTAGATTCATATTATAGATTGACGAGAAAAGAAATTTTGTTTTGTTACATTTGTTCAAAACATTTTGATCGTTCTCAATTTATGCCTGGTTATAAAAGCAGATTGATAGACAATGCCGTTCCCAATATCAGAAACCCTGATCAGATGGATGGATCTGAACAATATATTATGGAATTTGTGTTCGAATCAAAATATAGTTCCTCAGACAAATCTAAGAAATTAGAGCCTTTACCACCTGCTGTCTTAGAAAGTCAAGCATGTGCTGCTTGTGGTAGATCAAGATCTGATCCAAGAAATAAAGTAGAAAGATACAAGTTCCATCCTTTTCCTGCTTATGAAATTGGCAGGTGCTTAAGATGGTGTCAATTTTTGGGTAGAGAGGATTTATTAAAAATGTCACCAAATCAAATAAGGAAGTTGGTACTTTGTTCAAAACACTTTCAAACAGGACAAAGTTTTCATAAAGTTGGACCATGTGATGCAGTTCCAACTATAAAGGATATATCACAATTAGATTGTGACAATTCAACAGAAAAGATAGAAGATGACCAAGATATGTTAGAAGAATCTAATTGTACTAATACAACTAAAGGAATTAAAAGGCAAGGTTTTTCAAGACCTTTAGTATCTAGTAAAAAACCAAAGGTAGATAATAAGCCGACACCTCTTGCAAAGAAACGTGGGAAATCTAAAAGGCCAACACTTATTAACATTCCAAGGCCTGATCCTAATAATATTGAAAATCGTGTGATAAGAAAATTACCACTTCCTCCTACTTCCAATTGGAAAATTCAATTCACAGATCAATTTCAACCCATAACAATAGCAAATCATATTACGTCAAATATTTCAAATAATATACAAGGTAACATAAAGAAAGTAATCCTACCATTTACTGGTGATATATCAAACTTAGGTGCTCCTATTCCAGTGCATAGTTTATCTAGTATTCCCCCTGGTTTATTAATTAAAATAGATCTTCCTGAACAGGAGCAACAAAAGCTAAAAGCAATGAAAAAGCAAACTAGACCAAAAATAACACATACTCCTATTGCTTCTAATGAAATTGATACAAGACAGCAAGTGTGGGTGAAAAATGGTGAAGCTTCAGTCACATTGCCAGTTATAAAACAGAGCAAACAGGAGACAGATAAAAATTTAGTTGAATTTCTCTCAACCTCTCTAGAGCAAACAGAAGGTAAAGTAATTACTGAAGAATTAGAAGTACACGAAGAAGTTGTATTACCACATACATTGGAAGTGTTAGATGATGAAGCAGCTAATGTGAAAGAAGAGCAATTTTATGAAGATTTTGAAGAAGTAGAATGCTTATCATCAAAGGAGCAAAAACCTGTGAGACGTAGAAAAAGTTCAGGAACAACGAGAAGAACAATTTTTCCTATTAGAAGTGAAGTCAAATATTTTCTGCGCAAATTGGCACCTCATATGCATAGATTACCTAGGCGAGCTAGAGCACAGATGAAACTTGCAATTGTTAATATGGTAATTGATCATTTGTAAATTTTCTAAGATATAAATAAATCATAATATTTTTAAGAGCATATAATTAAATATAAGTACTGTAAACTCTTATACACATTACAGCTAATATATAAGTATATGTTAAGAGAAATTAGACATATGCCATTTAAACAGTGGTAATTAAGATACATTATTTTTATTATATATTTATAACATGACGGTGATAGGTATGATAATAATACATCTAAAGTAACAAAAAGTTTTGTAGAGTACAAATGATATGTGTAGCAAATTATTCAATCATTTTTATGTCATTTGATTTTATTATTGTTGAAACGTACATTTTTAAATAACAAAGATATAGTACTGTTATAAAGATTTTTAAGAACTTACAAATTTTTTTACGATTAAAAGTAATTGATGTTGTATCTTAAATTCTTATAATAGGAACAAGGTGTAATTTCAGTTTGTAATTTATGCGAATGTGTCTGTATTTGTATGTTTGTACATATGTACATGTATATATATAGTGATATTATGTTGCAAAAAAAATATGTAAAAAGATTTATGGTGCAATAAAATTTTTTGACAAGATATTGAAATATGAGATGAAAACAATTTAAGGATGTATTTTTTAAATCAATTTGGATATTTTCTTCACATATACAATGTAGTTTCAGAAGGTTAAAATTTATGCAATGTAAATTTCAAAGGTATTAAGTCTGGCATGATAGGTATCCACATTTTATCTATATTAGAAGTATTAATATTTGGTTGTTCTTGAGGGTAAAGAAGTAATGGTTTAGAGAAATCTCCACTTAATCTGATAGAGTTTTTTATCCACAGAACTTTTGCCGAAGCAATTGATTCTAGCATAAATGATTGAAATCAGGATATCATTTAATTTTATTGTATATTGAGTGAATTTGCACTTTTACTTACCTACATTCACCTTAGGTAGTAAATAGTGTTCTGTACCAATGCCATAAGATACGAATTTATTTACTATTTCTTGATAGTCTGTACATTTACACAATATGCCAAGAGGATGCTCTACACAAATATCAAATTTGGGGTACATAGTTTGCTATAAAATACTACAATTCTGTGATTTAGTATAAGTTAATATCAAAATACTGAAGTTGTAAATGTCTGAACTCAGCAACTTTAAAATTATGCATGTGTAAATAATTTAATGACCTTTTGTGTACATGTATCTACTAGTGATCTATTATAATGCTTTTGCATTATTTTTATTGTATTAGTATATGTGAGAGGTGTAATTAGAAAGTGCACAAATCAATAACAGTAAAAATCATTGTATATATAACACAAATTAATACAAGATTTTGGTGATTGTAATTAAATTAAGAATATCTTTCAACATAATACAATCGAGAAGCCAGCTTCTCTGTATTTATGACTTTCACATGGAGTTGAAATATAATGGCAGCCTACGAATCACGCACAGATTATAAAAGCTGGATATAAAAGTTGTGCAGATGAAATAAAAATTTTTGTTTTCATTCTTATAATAATTATTTTCTTTTGGCTATTTAATATAAAAGCATTGATTAGATATTGTTAAGAAATGTTATTAAAATATAGTAGGCATTCATTTCACTGTATTTGTACATTATGTATATATATGTCCAATAAGTACAAGCTGATTTTAAAGTCAATGCAAATGAATTATTTATATATTACACCTAACTACGGAGACTTTGTAGTCTCATTTTCATTTCTTCAAGTTCCTTATCATCTACTTTTTCAGTTTCTTCTTCTGCAGAAGTAGATGCTGCAACAGATCCTGGTGCTTCTGTAACAACTGCAGGAGCTGTACCTAACTGACCTGCAGTTACTTCCCATAAAATCTGTAACATATATTATATATTTTATTAGTATGTCGTTTATGTTCTTTAAACATATCCAGATGACCTACTTTATCAATTTCCTCATCTGCTTCATCTTCTACTTCTTCAGAATCTTCCACAGATTCCATAGTTTCATCTAACATTTCTTCAATAATACCAGCTTTCATCATTTCCTTTGATAATTCTCTCATTGTCGCTGCTACTTCTGGTACTCTTACTAACGATTGCATTGCTTGCATCACTTCTGTGGATTTTTGGACTGAACCAGCAACTCTAATCGTTGCTAATTGATTCTTCATTTGCAACGAAACAGAATTCATTTGTGCCTTTGACGTGTGAAGCTTGTTGCAAGCTTTACGTGCACGTATTATTTCCTTTGCTAGAATTTTACAGACATCCTTGTCACCCTTTTTTGCTGCTTCTTTTAAAGAACGTTTTACCTTTTCTTCTTCTCGCTGAATTGCTGTACATGAATGTTATTTGTGTTAGAATATATTCTATAAAATACTACTAGTAACGGCTTACCTCTAACCTGTCTATCCATTTGATAGCCTTCTTTCCTTAATTTATGTGTCCATTCTTGAACCTGAAATACGATTTCTTGTAAATAATTGAATAGATATTAGATTTTCATTTTATTTCTAACCATTTCTTTCGGATTCTTTTCCTGAGATTTGCCAAACAAGCCCATTTTTTTGCTATGTTGACAGAAGTTCGTGTCTGCCAAACATAACCAAGCTACCTTCCAGTCGAATCACAAATTATTCTAGGTAACTATTACGATTACGTCATTGCTGTATGAATCACCAATCTTTACACGGTAATAAAAAACAGAGACTAAAAGATATAAAAGATAAAAAGAGAAGTATTTAACGCGATAAATATACGTTGATATTACTATTCTCCAATAAAATTTTGCAAATTATTTATTTAAAAAAAATTGAGAAGGGTTTAATCTTCCTTAAATTCTTTGAAACATATATTTTATTTATTTCTTCTGTACACTATATAGGAAAATTAGAAAACAAATATAACATACTGAAGTATAAAAAGGTATTAAAATGTAATCAACTAACTTATAGAATAACGACATACATTATGCATTTTAAAATAATAAAAATATGTTTATATTCCATTATTTGTATTTAATACTATGTCTTTTAACCAACTTAATACTTTTGTCACTATTTCTACTCGTTTGTCCGCGTCTTCATTGATGTTACGTTGATATCGATATTTCTCAAAATCTAAGCTTGTCGCATCATCGCGTGGATTATTTTTTATTCTGCTTTCTTTGGCATCAGCATTAGTTTTGTAATTTTTTGATCGTTCATCAATCTTTTTTTCCGCGCCAAAATTCCACGCAGTTTGCATTTTCTCCGAATTCAGAGATAGATTGTATCTTCTCGCGAAAGTTTCCACGGGCATCGAGAAAATCTGTAAGCTGTCGTCAGCTGAATCATATCTTCCTCGTTCGTTCAGTGAAACTGATTTCATCGATTCGCGTTTGAAAATTCTTCCATCTGTCTTATCAGCATTTTCCGTTTCTAAATTTCGCTTCACAGTTCGAAGAACATTACCTTTCTTTGGTACGCAACAAGGGCACTCCTTGTTTAATAGTTGTTCGCAGATCTTCCTAGAAATCGATAAAGCGTAAGAACCATCGTGCAGTTTTCTTATCTCCAAGGGTAGTTTGACACCGTCACCGATGTAAAACAACTCGGAATTTTGAAGACTTTGCACGTCGTCCGCGTTATTCTCATTTTTCTTCGTGATTTTCCCCAAATAATAAGTAAAATCGTTTGCGGAAGTAGCATCATCATCATAAAGCACCGTTGTCGAACTCTTATTTTCCAATTCCATCGATCTTTCTGTACTTTCAGCCGCTTCTGTATGCATAACATCAGCATTTTCTGCTGGATTCATTGATGGAGAATCATATTCTACAGGCGTGTAATCTTCTGTTTCCGTAGATAGAGATTTGTCTTGAGTATCTAAGGTAGCAGCAACGTTCCAATTTTCGGTGGAAATCGAATTATATGTTGCAACTTCAGGAATTTCTTCCAACGTTGTCGTCTCAAATTCTTCGATCTCAGTTTCTTCTGTATTATTCGGTGTTTCATTTTGTTGAGAAGATTCTTCTGTATCCTGATCTATCTCAGTGATTGGATAACTGGTAGTATCTTCTGTTCCAAAATTCATTGCTTCTCCTATTATTTCTTTATCCGAAGATTCCATCGAAGAAAGTGTTTCCTGATTTTCTATACCTTTTTCATATATAGACGATTGTAAAGTGGATTCACTTTCTTTCTTATCATCTACATCTACTTCACTTTTGGCAATATCTAGAAGCTTATTCATATCGATATTCGAAATATCAAAAGTGGTAGATTCAGGTATAGCCTCTGTCGTGGACATGTCTTCATTTTCCATTTCCATTATGCTTACTTCGTTGTTTAATGTGCTTTGAATAATCGAATCGAAATTTTCATCGTCTGTTACGTTTTTCGGCTTGAATGTATGTCGAATGCTTTGTACGATCATGTTCTGAACAGCAGGATTCTTAGCTGCCTGTAAACCAACAGCTGGATCACGCAAAAGGTTTTTAACGTGAGCTTGCAGTTTTTGTAAATTTGTCTGAGCATGATCTTCTTCGTTCGAAGGTTCCAATGTAACCAAATTCGTCACCCACTTGCCATTTTTGAATTGATGCTCCTCGACAGTCATCGGTGGAACTACTGCTTTGGAACTAGGCGCAGCAGATAACGTGTGTCGTAAATTATCTTTGATCACGTTGGTGGCCCAGTCACTGTCAAAGGTCTTTCTATCCATTCCAGTTACTTTCGACAGAAGATTCTTTACTTTATCCAGAACAGTGTTCTCTATCGACGGCATGGACAAAATGCTTTTCAAGTTCGGAACTTGTACAATTTCCGGCAGTAGATCTTCGCCCTTCGCTGAACCCACCGTTTCTTCATTCTCGTTGCCATCCATTTCAGACGAGTCACCGGTGACAAAGCTATTAATTACCGTTTTTATCGATTTCTGGAGCAACGCGTTGTCACAGAAAGGCAGCTGTTTCGATGGATCATTTATTCCTATAGTATCATCGTTGTTTCTGCTTGATTCCAAAGTCGACTGCAGGGAAGGATCGTCCTCATTTTTGTTGTTCTGGATCGTCACTCGTTCTGTTCCCACCTTCTCATTGCCCAGATTTATAAAACCTTCGGTTGGACTTCTTCCTTCGCCTCTTTCTTCAGACTTATTAGGTTCGATATTTTCCATTTCGTAATCGCTACTTAACGAGCTAGCATTATTGTTCGTTTCCGGCAATTCACTCACAGAATCTTCCGCGGAAAATTTCTGGTTCGATGGATCATCTTTATCATTGATCCTTGCTGACGTATCGGCCTCATTTGAGTTTTTCGAATCTCCAAAATTCAACGTCCTTGTTTCCTCTGTAAGAGAAGATTCTTTGGGCTCAGAATCCTCTTCATTTTCTTCTGTACTCTTCAAAGTAGGTTCTAAATTCTGATCTGGATTATTTCCCTCCAACTCAACGTTCTCTTCAATATTTCCCTGATCAGGGTCGTTCGCATCATTTAAATATTTTGTGTCCAATTTCGGTCCATCTTCTTCAGATTCTTCCGAATTCTTCATAGGATCATTATGTTTACTCTGCAAATTGACATTAGAATCATAATCTTCTTGCGAATTTGAACTCACAGCCTCCTTGCTATTGATACGGGGTTCTTCAGATTCAGCTTTTGCAGATTCATCTTGATTCCAAAGAGGATTATCTTTTCCCACATTTCCTTCAGCATTTCCTTGATCAGGATCCTCCGCGTTATTTAGATCTTTTGTATGCAAGTTCATCCCAGCACTTGCAGGTTTTTTGCAATTTTCTGTCAGATCATTATGCTTACTCTGTAAATTGACATCATAATAACGATTCTCTTCGGAACTTGGATTCACAGCAGTTTCCGTGTTGCTTATAAGATCACCGTAGTCGCTGGATCCGTCGTCCCCAGTTTCGTTGTCATAGGCTTTCGACGTGAAGTACGCCGCTGTAACTTCCTTAATATTGGAGTAATCTAGGGCTCCGCTGTCCGTCGTTTCGTATTCATCCTCGAATTCGTCTCCAAAGCCCGTAGATATTGCATAAATCGTTTTAGGATTAGCAGCCTGTAGATTAGGATCTTTTTTGGAAGATTCAATCGTTCCCATTGATGTTAAGTGATTTTTCGATTCTGGTTGCACGGATTGCGAATTGTAATCAGGATCATTGCAATCTTCTTCGTTACTACCCGAAGTATTCTCTTCTGCAAATGTTTTTGAAGATGTTGCAGGAATCGTATTTTGAGACAGACTATTGCCAACCATATTTGGAGGACGCTGAGTTTGCCCAACAGTTGGTTGATATTTATTTGAATCGTGTTGATCAATCGTTGTTCGTTGCTCAACGATCGAATTGGGTCTACTACCAAATGCTTTCAATGGAATATTAATATTTGGCGTTCTTTCTTGACTTGGGATCCCGGTCATGGAAGGTCGAGGATTTGGGTGATAAACGTATGGAATGTACGGTATTGTTCCGTGTCCCTTCTGGGGAGAAATTGGGTTCACATTGTTGGGTATATAGCCAATAGGCGAATATCGAGAAACGATAGGGTACGCCGGAGGCAATTTTTTGGATAAAGGTGATCGATGTGGAACATTTGCGTGAGCTGGTTTTAAGCGTTGCACGCTACCTATAAGTGGATTTTCATTGTTAGGTTTCCTCGTTATTGTAGGTTTCTTCGTTCTTCGTGGCTTTGGAGCAACATCTGACGTGTCTTTTTCAGAAGAAGAATTATCTTTTTCTTTGCAGTAGCAAATGAATTTACCATCGTCGTATATAGTCGTCTTTGACGTCATGTTTTCTTGAGCAGCACCCACAGTAGGAGCTCTGAGTGCGAATTCTTTTCGAAGCGAGTCTATTAAACTTTCGTCACGAAAAGTTAAATTCTTTGCTTCTTTTATTGTGATTGGGCGTAGTCTAGGTCTTGTCAGAGGTCTCTTTGAAGAAAGCAGTTGCAAGTTTGGCTTTAGACCAACAAAATATTCACGATCTCCTTCATTGTTTGGAGAGTTTTCTGTATTCTTCGATTTCAACGCGTATTCCTTGGGTACTCGCGCGGAAACCTTTTCCCTGCGGAACGGTGTCTTACATCGTTTCGTATTTTCGTTTTGGCACTTTGTATTCTCTTTTTCCTTGGTTGTTGGCACCAGAATTAGCAAACTTCTTTTATTACTATCTTTGGAGTCAGGTTCATCTTGTATTGGTGAAGGACCTGAGATTGTAGTACTAGTTCTGGAAAAAAAGTTTGATCGTTTATATTAAACACATGTGTGTATATGTATATCTATGGCACTATTAATATCGAAATGTTAATTGTCTCAATAATTGAGATAAAATTAAATTTTTAAATAATTTATAAAACACTTATGAATAATACACGTATCGGAATGTTTCAATAAAATGGCGAAAATCTTTGATATAATAGTTATAGTTTGATATTTCACTTGCAGAAGATAATAGAACAAAATGATACAAAAAGATCTTATATAAAATAATATGATCTGAAAATGATCTTATATATGATTATATATACTATACTATAATACAAGAAGGATGAATCTTTTCGTAATTGCTCTTTCGAGCAATCATTTAATTAAAATATTGTAAAATGTAGGTACACATTAATACATGATCTGAAAATGATCTTATTATACAGTTTAATAATATGATTGTATATACTATACTACAATACAAGAAGGATGAATCTTTTCGTAATTGCTCTTTCGAGCAATCATTTAATTAAAATATTGTAAAATGTAGGTACACATTAATACATGATCTGAAAATGATCTTATATATAATTATATATACTATATTATAATACAAGAAGGATGAATTTTTTCGTAATTGCACTTCCGAGCAATCATTTAATTAAAATATTATAAAATGTAGGTACACATTAATACATGATCTGAAAATGATCTTATATATGATTATATATACTATACTATAATACAAGAAGGATGAATCTTTTCGTAATTGCACTTCCGAGCAATCATTTAATTAAAATATTATAAAATGTAGGTACACATTAATACATTAATGTATAGCTGCTATAAATTAATAATATTTCTTAACCATAACAAACATCATAAGTAAAATAATCATAAATTTCTTTCTACAACATTTACTTGAAATGTTTAAATTTCGACGAGCTGATCATATTGTATTATAATTTCAGGAACTTTTGTTTTCGTCGTGAAGCCTCGATACCTCCCGGAAAGAGAAACGACGTTTGGAAAATACGTGCAGCGAGACGATGTTATTAGAAGGTCGTAAACACAAAATCGTCTTGAGAATAGAACGAGGGTTTCGAGCGCCCTTGAATTAGTCTAACTTTGACCGTGATCGCGATAGCATGCGTAAAATCGGTACGATTTTATACGCGTATAATTTTATAAAGTGAAATAGTGAGTATTATTTAATCAAACGCGATCTCCTGCGATGTTCGGTACTTCCGGTGGAATATGAGAAGTCAAGGCCGTGACAGGGATCGTTCGAGTTACCTTTTGGTGAGTGACCAGAAATATATCCTATAAGAATATTGGATTGTTTGAAAAGTTTTCTTATAAAATTAGAATTTTATTAATTAATCTATGCACTGTTTCTTTTAACTGGCTAGTTTTACTTGTTTCAAACAGCTTTTGTGGCTTTTTAAAGTATTCTGTTTCTTGTCATTAAATGCTAAATAACAAACAATAACAGTATACATAAATGATGACAATAAGATCCGATACTTTTAATTTATTCTTCCACGATACACAAGATGTAACAGTGTCTTATCGAATGTTTCTACGACTTGAAAATACTACGAACTTTTCGAACAATTCAATATTTTACCCCTAATTGTTGTCGTGGGATCCTGGAGAATCTCAGATGTATATAAATATTGTCATAATTTCATTTTAAAATAGCATATATCGCGAGGTTTTGCTAATCTTTGATTACGTTGAGCTTGTTAGTTATAAATCATAAGTTGATTCGAATTTTCATTAAAACACTTCAGGATCCCATAAGAAAATTCATCGTAGCTAAAAGGGTCGGTGAATAAATATACTTGCAAGACTCATTGAAAATTCTACGAGATTTTCCGATTTATTCCGCGATTTACACACACACACACGCGCGCGTGTATGGGTATAAATTATGTTGATTCGGTGCTTTCTTTCGAATTCGAAATTTTATCATCTTGGTAAGCAAGTCGACGGTGTGTAATTTAAGCGACGCTGACGCTAAGAGTTGCGCCAGCGTTGCTCTTGGGCGACTAACATACTTTTGCGCTTGCAACCTAGCAGACTGGTTCCTAATCCGGAATTCGTCCAAGAAGGAAGGTCATTTGAAAAATCGAAAGAATGTTCCGATGTACTCGGTGGGAAGCTAGATAAATGGTACAGGATAAAGAGAATTTATGAGGGAGTAGCAAATCCTACAGTATGGGGTGCTGAAATATATTCTAGAGAAAATTTGTTGAATTATCTTTCGTAAATATGATAGTCGCATTCACCGGGGAATATATGTGGTACTACTACAACAGACTGCCGCATTCTTAAAGAATAAGATTTGAAATATGTTTCCGCGAGGACTCATTTTGCATACACTATCGTCTATAAATATTTGAACGCATTACTGCACATACATAGAATACAATTCTCTCAAATAAAACCTTCTTATCTAATTTAACTTTGATAACCATGTACTATAGCTAGTACTAGGTTGTTCACGTTCAGCTTCGACTTTATTTTTTCAACTATCAATGAACAGTTGATTTTGGAATATTCAAGATCTTCTAAGCACCTGTTGCACAATAAACTTAGTATTTCATTTAACGGTTGTGGCAATTTGATCCCAGTTGTTTTATGAAGTAAAGAATATTGACGATATAAAGAAATTCTTTTATTTCATTTATTTATTCAAATATAACAGAAAAATGAGCCTTTTGACCAAATTGCTCAACGTAATCAAATACTTATGATCGGTAAATGTACGTGATTTGTTGAATAGAAAAAGCAAAATTAAAATTACCTGTCAGTGGTAAGAGTTTCGATGTCTTCGCTGTTAATGTTGATGCTTTTCGAGTATGATGTTGCAATGAGCGCAAGAAACAAGAACCACGTAAAGATAGGAGGATGCATGATGATCGTGGAAGTCACTCTTGATCATTGGAGAGTCGTTGCGCGTTTAATATTAAGCTGCTTCTTAGCTCGAAGTGATGTGTACTGAAATCGATGGACAACTGTAGAACTTGGCATCCGATGCATATATCCCTCAAAGTTGCATACGTGTTTTGATATGTTTGTATTGCAAAATTTATGGTGTCAGGTAATTGCATTTTGCAATGTAAAGGAGTAAACTTGTTATGTATCTTACTACATGTGGAACATCAATAAATGACGCTAATGTAAACGATGTTACACATACGTTTTATGTAGATTGTATTTAGTAATGTTTTTAAAAAGAATAGATTATACATTGCATCAATGTGTGTTTTATTTGTATCTGGGAGCAGAATTAATTTCATTCATCAAAATCAAATATAATTTACAGTAATCTTTATTTGATCAAAGATATTAAAATATTAGAAAATTCAGTTACAAAAATAGTATAGATAGAAAATCAGAATATATATCTTATAAATTATGTAGCGTTTAATAATGGAAAATATATTATTATGGATTATGGATATCTCGAAGAATATTAGTGATACCATTAAGTAATATAAAAAACTTCTTCACGTTCACTATCGCATTGTGAAAAATACTCTGACCAGGGTCAACTGACATTGTAGAATTGCCTTGTGGTTCCTCTTTCAGAGTCTTGTTATACTTCTCATCCAGATTCATAATTAACTGTTCCACCGATCCAGTAAAATTCTCTGCTTTATTTAACCCATTGACCACAACGTTCCCTAACTTTGGTATGCTTTTCTGTAGAAGCGATGACAATCCATCATCGTCTTTTTTATTTCTCTTTATATTTTTCCTCCTGTTAATATTCCCTTTCGCTGTAAATTTTTCAAGTGGTATTTTCTGAATCAACGATTTTTCGACGTCATCGATCTGACTGGATATCGGGTTCTTTGGGTTGTAAGATCCGTCTAGATGTTGCAATACAAATGGTTGTACCTTGAAAGAAAACCATTTGAATTTTATGCAAATTTTAATACAGAAGATAAAAGAAAATCGCTATTATTCGTTTTTAAACCATTAACAGTATAGCTCGAGAGAGATTCGGACGAATCGATGAATATAATAGTATCATGAATATTATTATATAGGTAGGTAATTATAAAGCGGAGAATGAACGTGAAAATTCATATCTTTATGAGTATAATTAAGGAAATAGAATCTAAGCAGAGATTCGCTTCATTCGCTAAATATTATTACGACTATTTTATTACTTTCGATATTTTATATATTTTTATTTTTTTATATTCGTATTCTTACGGATATTTTATGGATTTTCGCACTTTTAAATTTAGAGATAATTAGTTTCAAAATCGTTTATTCCGAGTTCTTTGTTTTTTTATTACAAAGATAAAGGGTCAAGCCTTACCTTATCCGCTTTATTATTCTTGCCGATCTTCTCTTGATCTATCGTTTCTCTTCGCGGTCTGCTGGATCTTTTTACCCACGGCAGCACCATTAATACTTCACGTTTATTAGAAAGTGATTCCTCTTTTAAATCCATCTCCTTGTTACCTTTCTTATTCCTTTCATTTTTCTTTTCATTACCAAGTTCTTGCACCTTGGATACATTTTCCTCCTTATACGAAGCACCGTCTGAACGTTTTTTGCTTTTTCTCATTTCTGATCCTTTTTCTATGAAATCTGATTCATTTTGGTAGTCTTCAAATAGTTTTCTATATGGATCGACGGAGTTTTTCTTAGTAAAGGTATTACGTGACCTCGATGGTAAAGTATTTGTAATTTTCAGATTTTTAGGAAAATATTGATATTTTTTAAATTCATCGTTATTTCTTGTTTTCGTTAAATAAATCTGTTTTTTTATATTTGCTACCGATTTACCGTAGAATTCTTTATCAGGAACTACGTTGAAACGTTCTTTTGCTTTTTCAATTCTCAGTTTAGATGGATTTTCACCAGAGATCTTTCCTGAACTCTGTTTTACATGTAAATAGTTATCCAATTCAGTCTTCTGGCTTACTTTCGATATTTTACGCATTAAAATCGAAGGCACAGACTTCAAATATTCTTCTTTTGATCTAGTATTCGCATTTCTCCGCATTCGCATGTGCGTTGCTTCTTCTTCTGAATCTCTTTTAGAAATATTAGCATTTGTGGCATTTTCTCCAGGAATCAGCGTTTCGGAAACATCCGCTCTTTCAGTTTGTATTTCTTCCTCCGAAACATCTCGATAGTTTTCCCTCTGTCCCCTGCTGCTCTGTGTATCATCATCCAAAGATACATTTCCCTTAGAATTCTCTCTGGTTACAGAAATGTTCTCGAATTCCTCATCTTCTTTATCTTCATCCAAATTTTCTTCCGACAGTTTTTCCTTCGAAACATCTCGATAATTTCCCCTCTGTCTCCTGTTGCCTTGTGTATCATCATCCAAAGATATACTTTGGTTAGAATTCTCTCTACTTTCGGAAACTTTTTCGAATTCTTTATCTACTTTATCCTCATCGACATTTTCTTCCGAAACATCTCGATAGTTTTCCCTCTGTCTCCTGCTTCCTTGTATATCATCATCCAAAGACACATTTTTCTTAGAATTCTCTCTACTTTCAGAAATGTTGTCGAACTTCTCATCTTCTTCCACATTTTCTTCCGAAGCATCTCGATAGTTTTCCCTCTGTCTCCTGCTTCCTTGTATATCATCATTCAAAGACACATTTTTCTTAGAATTCTCTCTACTTTCAGAAATGTTGTCGAACTTCTCATCTTCTTCCACATTTTCTTCCGAAGCATCTCGATAGTTTTCCCTCTGTCTCCTGCTGTTTTGTGTATCATCATCCAAAGACACATTTTCCTTAGAATTCTCTCTACTTTCAGAAATGTTGTCAAACTTCTCATCTTCTTCCACATTTTCTTCCGAAGCATCTCGATAGTTTTCCCTCTGTCTCCTGCTGTTTTGTATATCATCATCCAAAGACACATTTTCCTTAGAATTCTCTCTACTTTCAGAAATGTTGTCGAACTTCTCATCTTCTTCCACATTTTCTTCCGAAGCATCTCGATAGTTTTCCCTCTGTCTCCTGCTTCCTTGTGTATCATAATCCAAAGACACATTTTCCTTAGAATTCTCTCTACTTTCAGAAATTTTTTCGGACTCCTCATCCTCTTCTACACTTTCTTGCGAAACATTTCGATAGTTTTTCCTTTGTCTCTTGATGCCTTGCGTATCATCATCCAAAGACTCACTTTCCTTAGAATTCTCCTTACTTCCAAAAATGATCTCGAGCTCCTTATCTTCCTCCGATTGTCTCCTTCCGGTTTTCTTTTTCGATTTTGAAATCGAATTGGTGAAATGTTCGCCTTTATTGTCCGCTACACTGCGTCCTGTTAATTTCTTAAAAAGTTTATCAGTAGTTTCAGAGTCGAGGTTTTCGATTAAAATTTGTAAAAGTTTTTCAGCGCTCCTCGACGGTTCTTGAGAATTTTCACTTGGCATTCTTCTTTCACGTTTGTCAGTTGTTTGAAGAATTCTGTAAGGCTCGGAGCTCGAGATAGAATCCCAATTGACTTCGTACTTATTTTTCGGAGCGATCTTTCCCCGTGAATTGGTTCTCGATGTCGATGGACTGTACAATTGCAACGAAGGATGCCCTCCTTTGTACTCGGAGGGATCGATTATGTATATTTCTTTGCCCCCGGGGAACTCATCTGATTCTTCCTTAGTATATTGAGCGGCTTTAAGACTTTCCCGGTAAGGCTTCTGTAGCAGTCGATTGTGCCTGTACTTGCTATTGTAGAAGGGACGCGACGACAGTGCCTGTTGAGCAAGTTAATTAAATGAAAAAGTGTACAATTAATTAAATAAAGGAGGATCCTGATGAAAGACAATAAGAAACAAATGAATTACCCGCATATTCCTCTTCCCTTCATTTTCTGGATCTTCCTCGTAATAAAATATTCGTGGTCTTTCTACGTCTTCCACTAGAGCAAAATAAACCTTATCATTCCCCTTATTTTCATCAGATCTTCCTCCTCTTGATATTTTACTCTGATATAAATTAGTCAATTGTATAATCTTCTCTTTTAATTTATCAGGATTAGGATGTTCTATAATTGTAGTGTCACGAAAGTTTCTTCGATTATCAGGAGTAAAAACTCTTTGTCTGACATTTTTCGCTCTGATGATCTCAGTTACTGGTACTTCTATCGTTTCTACCTCGTCGCTCGTACTGGCTTCTCTCTTCAAATCGTGCTTCATTGGTGGATACATTAATATATACGCTAATCTCTCGCGGTCGATCATATCTGCAAAATCTTCGCTGGTTCTGACCGTCTCCCAAATCTCTCTTCTTTTCAGACTTCTCTTCTGCTCGCCCTTTTCCTTCTCTACCATATCGTTGTCACTTTTTTCGTATTTATTTAACGTCACTTGTCCTTTGTTACTTAATTTCTTCCGTAATTGTTTAAGCCGTTCCGTTCGATTTTTTCGTTGTTCCTCATACTTGGGCGATCTCACCCTTGGGGCAGACATAGTGCCCGACTCTTTCAATTTACGAAATAGATCCCTTATCGCCTTCAGTGTTCTTATTCTCTTCCATAGTTTAGATTCTTGAGGCTTAGAAACATTTAATTTCGTCTGCTTCTTACTTTGTTTAGGTGAGCGAGGCCGGTTTGCGAGCCTCACTTTTTCATGGGGAACTTGCTCCAGTTTAACCTCTCGTTTCGAGCTTGCTCCGACAGCGTTACCGTTATCGTAATTGTTTTCAGATTCTTCCTCGATAGTTTCCTCTGATAAAGTGGCCGTCTTGACTGTCGTGCTTAAACTCCCTACCTTCCGAGTTTCAGCTTCTTCAGCCTCCTCAGTTTCTCCCTTTTCCTTTGCAAACTCTTCAACGACGAAGGGCGTAGAATATCCTTGATCGGGCGTAGAATATCTTTGATCAACCGCAGTATACCTTGCAGTATAAGTCGATGTGTCCTCTTTATTCTTCTTATCGAATTGCCCATGAAAAAACACTTTCTCGTCGTGTTTCAATGTTTCCAAAGATCCAGCTGAGCTCGTCTCTTCTTTTGAGTCTAAAATCGTCGATTGATCAGTAGGTAGGATTTGAGAATAAAATTTAAGATCAGATTTGTTTTGCAGAGAGGGAATATTTGGCTCAAACTTCGCCCCAATATTTTCCTCTTTCTCAATTTCCGATGACGCCTCTTCTCTATCTCGTATGATTTTCTTACTCCCAGATTCATTTGACGGTTCTGCATTTTCTATAGGCGAGGCTTTGAATTCTAAAAATTCTTCTTTGTCCGAATCATCGTGTAGGATCGATGAAGCTGTATTTGCATTCAAATCCTCTGTGCTAGCTTCAATTTGTAACAGTGTCTTTGTATCTCGACCAATCTTCGGGTTCGAAGATTCAGCTTGCGAATTTATTTTCTCTAAAAGCTCCTCTCTGAGTTCTGAGAACACCTCTACGTCTGCATCCTTGCGTATACCTGATTTAACTATGTCTTTTGTAAAACCCATGTTCGCCTCCTTTGGGATTTGTTCTATTTCAGATTCCATTGACTCGATAGCTTCTCTCTTCGATCGACCTTTTGAGTGTCTGATGACTCTGCAGTTGCAATTTTTCGAGTTTGCGTCGTCTTCGTTAATCATTTCTTGATCAAGTACAGCATCCAAATCTTTGCTTTCTCTTTTAAGTTTTTTATTTCTAGGATAATCAGCTTCGATCGGGAAATCGAATCCTTTCAGAATAGACCTTAAGTAGTAATTAGAAGAAGCTTTTTCATTTGCGTAATTGTTCCTTTTATTGGATGGCTGTCTAGTCAAGGTATATCGAAGAATGGTTGCGTCTGGTACGATTAAAGGGCCATATGTGGGTCTATGGTTTTTAGGAAAATCAGTATATTCATAGTAATCATCCATTCCTTTTAATCTACTTTTATCGCCTTGTACTCTCTGAACTCTGTTTGATTGGCTTCCTACGACCCTAAATTCCTTCTCATTACCAGCTCTGTCATTTTTTCTAAACCCATAGGTTTTCATAATAAATGCATCAGGATCGATCAAAGGGCCATATACGAGTCTATGGTTCCTTGGAAAATTATTGGATTCGTAATAGTCATCCTGAGCTTCGTGATTTTTGTTTGATTCAATTCCTATGATTCTAGATTCGTTCTCATCGTCAAACTCATTATTTTTCAAAGATTCATATATTTGCTCTTCCGACAGTTTGATAGAGTCTCCCAAAGCTACTTCCATTGGATCTTTCCAGGGCCTTGAGTCGTCGATGAAATCTATGGGATCGTAAAAAGGATAATCATCAGTGTCATCAACTTCAGTCCATAGATGATCGTTCAGGTAATCTTCCGTTTTCTTCCGAGAATTTCCTTCGATCTTTCGATTTCTCTGTTCATCGTTCCTCGAGCAATCTTTATTCAAAGGAGAGTTTCCAGCAAGGACGTAATCATAGTCTCTGTTTAGAGAGGAATCTTCAAAAAATACATCGTCGTTTGAAAAATCTTCCACCGGATTTGTATCAAAAATCCTGCGTGAAGTGCTCTCTCCACTGTCGTCGCTTTCAAATTGCACGAGACTCGGTCGCGTTTTTTTTTCAATATTCTTCAACCATCCAATCTTTGAATCACATTTACGTTCTTTGACGTCGTCGTCTCTGGGTCCTTTTCGTAAAAAACTGTCCACAGATTCCCTAATCTCGGCGAGTAGATCCCTCTTAGTCCTTTTAGATCTTTGATCTATCTTGTTCTCTTGAGGATAGATCGACTCGTCCAAGTTAGTGCGAGTCAAACGATCGTACAAAGTATTCAGAGACTCTTTTACGCTGCGAGATGATTTTACTCGGTTTTCATTACTTTCGGTTTTACTCTTCATAGTTTTTAGAGTATCCTGTATTTTCAACATCAGAGAAATCGAGTCTGTGATAAGATCGCTTATCGGTTTTTTCAGTTCAATCCTCGTATCGCTCGAATCCATTAGGTTTTTGAAACGCAACAGACGTTCCTTGAATTCTTGTAATCCATCTTGTACGCTTTCTTCAGGTTGCTTCGAGATTTCGCTAGTTTCCTCGTTAGATAATCCTCTGATATTCAGTAGCGATCTACTCTCGTAATCGTCTAATTTCTTTTTCACGAATCTCCTTAGTCTTTTGAGTTCCCTTCTTATATTCGACTTACATATAGCGATGTTACTTCTCTGTCTCCGTTTTTCGTTTTTTTTGGTTGCTTGATCTTTCACAGATCTGGTCACATGTATTCTTACATCCTCCGCACTTCCCAGGTTTTGTAGAATTTCTGTTTCTATAAGAGTTTCCTTCTTTTGTGCTACATCGCTCTCCATGCAAGATTTTACCTGGAAGAATCAGGCAATTCATTTGACTCGAATATATAGTGGCTCGCTATAGCAATTTTCACAATTTCGTTAGCCCTGTGATATAACACAATTGTTTTAAATTCGAAACTAATCTGCAAACGTATGTAGAAATTTATAACATTATCTTAAAAATTACTTTCGTATCGTAAATTTAAAACGTTCTAACATTATAACGCATGTGACATATTTATACAAAATTACTTATAAAATTCTATTCAAAATTAATTTATACAAACGTTCAAATATCCTCCCGAGATACTATACATAAATAAAACGATAGAGAAATGCGTTTTATTATTACCTTTAGATCAGGAACAACCCAAAAACCAATACCGCCCGACTGCAGCTGAAGATGCACACCTTTTGTATCGTTCAAAACCTTTGGATATATCTCAGGAACAGTATCGTTGGTTAAAGTCAGCAATTTATTGTTTAAGAAAATAGTTCTAAACAGCGACAGAGCATATGTGTATGGCAAAATAAAATATTTCATATCTTCGCACGATTGCAATACTCACTTGGCAAACATTCTGTTAGCAGCATCGAAACCCGGCGAAAGAACGTATTCGTGAACAATGGTAAGTTTGGCTGTTTGGAAATTAATCGTGGCATCTTCAGGACTTAAATTCACACCAAAGATCACGATAGATCCTTTCTCGTATTTATTCGAAGCTTTCGCGCATTGGCAATACAGGTAGATGTGATTCTCGTTGCTGGTTTGAATCTTTGCATCGAATACTTCTCGTCCAACGAGAGTTTTGTGAAGCAATGACACCCAGTAATCCTGTGTATAGATCGACGTGTTCATCATCAATTTCTGACAAGAGGATTCGTTCATGTTTTGAGACACTTACTGGCGTCGGTCGTGTCAGGTTTGTTGGTTTCCTCATCATCACCTTTATATTTATCTTTGCCGCGTTTCCTAGCCTTCTTGTCAGAACGAGCGCTCCGATGAATAAATTTTTGCATTCTTCTGGATTGGACTCAGCTTTCAACGAAATAATAACAATTAACGATTGTATGTTATCGACGATGTATTTTTAATCGGTGTCAAAAATCGATATTCTGGAAAATAAATGAACTGCTTCTATGGAAACCTCTGTCATGAGGTCCGCAACCCTATGATTTAATTAGATACAAGTCTTCTATCGTATAATTACAGATACATTGGAAAGATTATGTGACGCGATAAATAACTTGTTTGAAAACTCATTCATTTGAGAATGAAAGATATCAGGGTATTCCTTTGCTCTGCTGGCGAAAGGCAAATACGGACAAGCGTTCATTTTATTATGAACCTTTTAATTAATACGTCCACAAGAAATTTCTGACACGCAACTATCTATCGGAAATTTCTTACCAATCCATAATGGTTTATTCTGTATGAAATGACCTATAACTCTGAACATCTCTTCTTTATCCTGCTCTAAATTATCCTGATTTATGAAAGCTCCTCCATTTCCCAAAATGATGCAGGCAAACACGCTGTAATCAATTTAAAATAGTATCGTAGATTTAATATTTCCACGTGGAACGATGCGCAAGAAATGTTATCAAGTCTATAACGATAAGAAATTTACGGATGCCAGGTGATCACCGAAAGTGCAGGCGCGGCGACGCTGAAGTAATCTCGAAGATATTTTCGTTGTTTATCGGTATTATAAGCCACGACATCGGGGCCAGCAACGATACTGTTGGAATATCTAGGAAATTTGTTGAGTACTTTTCGCAAAGCCATCGTCTGTCTCCCTAAATCATCAGCTGATAGATCGCATCTAATTTGACATTCTAGAAAATCGAGCTTAAAGTAAATCTCCTCCTTTCCATGGTTAAATGAATTAGCCTGTCAAAAGCTAAACTGATCAACTCCATCGTTCGTAAATTTCTTAAATTCGTTGCGCGAGCGATTTGTTTAATTTTTAACGAAGAAACTTTTGGAATTGATGAATGTAACTTCTGATTCTGGTTCGAACGTTTCAATTGGCTGAATTAATTTACCATATCCTAGTTGCCAGCTCGCGTTAAAATGCATATGGTCGCTAAAAGAAATTATTTCTTCCGCATTTTCGGATTCCTCCGATTCCTTTTGTCGATTGTCTGGCGAAATGCAGTCGATCACATCCAATCCTGCCTTTCCTGCCCACTGATGGACTACAACCCAATCTGACTCTACGATCACGAAACGTCATTGATAGAACAGAATACGGTGATGGTTTTACGTAGAATATGGTATAGTATGTCACAGCGAACGATTCTACGAGGAACGAACACTATAACAAACAGCCCTTAGGAATAAAATCAGAATGTTATAACAAATGAGATCACATCATGTATCACCACATCGTGTTTCTTATCGTTTGCAAGATTGATTTCTAGTCCAGTACGATTAATTACTTATTCGTTGTAAGTTCAGTTCCTATAATTATTTCTAAGAGCAAAAGTATTCTTTAAAATTACTTTACTATCGTAATCACAAGTTTTTTTGTTTTAGTTTATTTTTGTTTTTTTACAATTTGTCCTGAAGGACATTTGGTAAAGTGTTATATCTCATTGGTAAAAAAAAATAAAAAAAAATAAAATAGGTTATATCTTTTATGTAATCACAAGCTAGCAAAATATATTGAAAAAACTGATTAATATAATGCGTAAAAATTAAATAAATTAATTCTATATATTATATCTTTACACTTGTAGTTTTTATTTTGCGTAGATTTATGGAACAAATTATCTCGAAATATTTTAATACACGATATTTGATATACCATAGAACTAAGTGATACTTACATTACACAGTACAATTAATTGATCCTGGTATAAGCCGCTGTACCAATAGATAACCTAACTAAAGAAGGTTCAAAGTTTCTTGGAATTCTGCGTTTTTCCAATTAAAACCTCTCTTTCAATCGACCTATTCATTTACACCATCGAATGTACGCTAGGTATGATAAATAGGCTACACAAAGGTTGAAATTTGGATCAGGCGGAAGACACGGAGTTTGGTACCGCGTCGGATCGGATTACGTCGTAGAGTCACGCAGCGAATGTTAAATTACTAAGCTCGTTAGGTGGCTAACGTTTGCACCTTGGTACAGGGGTGTAAGGTTTACACGTAATCAGCGAGAGTGGCTGAGGTAACGCGAGGTAACCGCGAACGAAACAGGTGTCTACAGTTCGAGATGGAATGTTGATAGTATGCATGTGTGTCTAAGTATGGTACGTAAACGTTCTCGTTTCTCTTCGTAAAACACGTCGCGCCTGTATCGTGTATGGATGTGCACTGGTGCACGAAGCATTGTTTAGGTTAATTCAGGCAGTTTCTGCAACTGGCTGACCACGGTGTTGTATCGGCGGCGAAATTGGCCGAGGAAGATGTGTGCCGGGCGTTTCGTTGTTAATGTAACTTTGAAGCGAACGGATGCATGTGGATCCTTTGTAGGCCGCCGTCCGTTACATTATTGCCTAAATTAACCATGATAATGGTCCGTATATCGGCTGTATCGTAGTCAAGTTAGCAGAATGTATATAGAAGGAGAATCTACTAACTGGCGAACTGAGTGGATTATGTACATTTCCATCCGTAAGTCAGCCAACGTTTGTCTACTTTGACTTGATTTTATAATATAGGATATAAATATTTCCTTTGCTAACCGAGTTTCTTTCGAATTGTCAGGAAAATGTCTCTTTGATATCTTAATTATTAATAATAGAAATAGAGCTTTCTCTGATGTTTGTGTAAAGAAGACTTGAAATTGGTGTTACCGAAAATAGATACATTTATAGTTTAATTAGTTAGTATATTATTTATTTAAATAAGCTGAAAGGATTAAAGAGACGACAATTGAGCTCACCAGATAGTATTGTTTTTCTGTTATCCTCTTTGTCTTGAGAATTCTTATCGCCGAAGTAGGGAAGAGAATTTGGTCCGGCAAATCGTAAATATGCAGGACCTAAGGCTCTAGCCATGTTTATGCTTCTTTCGAAATCCGTGCTGAAATTGCAACGACCACGATTCGCATGTTAAAGATACGATAATGTTAGGCAATCTGGTCCTAGATACACACACTACGTATTTGAGAATATGAACGCTTGGTTATCTTTGACAGAATTTAATCTAGTTGTAAAATTAGAAATATATAGGCAAACACAGGACTATTTGTCTTTTATTAAACCTGTTTTTTAAATGATACATTCTGAATATTACGCCATTTTATTGATAAATTAATTACACTGTCACAAAGGGTTGAAACTTGGAAGAATCGTGTATTTAATTTGAGTACTGTATCGACAAGGTTTTAAATGAACAATTTAAATTTTGCATGATATGTATCAGTGAGTTCTATACAAAGAGATAGAAATTATTCCTTTTGATCATTATTTTACCCCATTAAACTGTATATTCCATTAATATTCGTATATTATTGATATAAATCAAGGAAAGTGTCCACACGAGGATCACAGAGAAAACAGCACGATACGTGAAAGGAATATTTTTATATAAAATAGCTAGAAATAGAGAGAACCAGTTTCCATTGAAGGAAGGTGCAACCAAAGACATAATTCTTAAAACAAACAATATTTGAATATTTTTCAATATTTTCATATTATGACAAGGAATATTTTTTAAATTACCAAGAGAGTAGAAAAATACACGTCTACCTCCAAGATCAAATGGAAAGACAATTTCGGTAATACAAAATTAGTTTGATTGAATGCATTGGATGTTAAAGCTTCTGCCCAGTAAGAAATGAAAAATGTGATTCATCACCTTCTTCCTCTGTAGTCCTCGGACGTACTTGTGAATAACTCAGCACGCACAAGCATATCTTCTCTCAATCATACAAGATTTTATCGGAGATTTTATAAGATTTTCACGTAGTTTCTGCGCTACTTCGATTTCTTCGAAGATCGATAACAGCAGTACTGGCAAGAGACGGCGGTGGTTGAAATTTAAATTAAAACACGTACACGCTTCATTTCGCCGAAGCTAGATTGGATTTGCGTTTCGTTCAAAGGTTATACGTGTACAGTTATTCCGAAAGGTTTTTGTACGAGCTATCGGTGCCTGGCATTCTATTGATTGGTTTTAAATTGATCTCGAATTGTTTCATGGTCGTTTCTTTTTTTTTTCTTCGCGAGATTGTGTCGTTATCGCGCGCGAAATATTCATCATTAAGTTTGAATTTATATTCGACGCCACTTTCAAAATTTTCTAAATTTAGTCACGAAGCAGGATAACCGCATTTATCATGGAACAAGGTTAGCTACCGTAAAAAGCCGAAATGAGAGCGTTATAAATTCAACGTACGTACCTTAGCGCATTCCCGGCTAATAGGGTTACTGGATCAATGGTAAGACTGAGGAACTTCTCATCGGTTACAGCGATGGGTTCTTTCAAGTTGACGTTCAACGTTATCTCCTCGGTTAGTGAACCAGCCACGAGATCATACAGAACGAATAAGAAGAAGAAGCTCTGCTTGAAATATTTCATTTTGTCGATCGATTTAGTCGCCACTCGAATCAATTCAGGAAACTTTCCATTTCGTACTTGGAAAACTGTTCAAGGTTTTGGTTCGTTTGGAACGTTTCGCAGGAAGGTTTTTATTCGTACTGAAGAACGATTGTTTGGAAAATAATAAATGGCATCGATTGACAAGTAGCACGTTTGAACGCTTTCGAAATCGCTACGAATTGTGTAAAAAGAAATTGGGAGTAGCGCGAACTGCACGCACAGCGGAATGCACCGGTTGATTGTTGAAATTCCTACGTCATCGTGATAAATGGAACTTAGCGTTTTAAAGTGTAATATACGCTCATGAAAGTGTTTGAACACTCTCCGTAGGAAACTTTTACGTGTATTGTATAACATATTTTGAAACTTCACTGTTGCTGTGGTGAGATACGTAATAGGATTGTCGCGATTATACTATTGAAAGAAATCGATTCGAAAATGTACGTAGAAGTTACAAGATGTATGCAGTGAGACCCGGATAATCATATTAATATTTAATATACAATTTCTAATTGCATCAATACGTAATTAGTAGCCGTGATAAATTATGAATTATATAGTAAATGATAATATGAGCTGATTGGCTGCGATCGCGATTAGTTTTACATAATTATGTAGTCAAAATTTATTTATTATTACCTTTTAAAGGATAGTTAGTAATTGCCACGATTTATATTCCACATTCGTTCGTAAGTTAATTAATTTTCACTCTTTCCACTATTCTCAATTACCACGCGTCTAAGCGAATTCGTCTCATGAGTGCAGCGTTCAATCCATGGTTCGTTGCAAATTAAGCGAAAATACGATAAATATAACGAGGTGTTTTAGCTAAGTATAACGTATAACGTTACATACTATTACGTTATAACGTATATCGTCATGTGGCATTAAGTTATAACGTATCACGTCATATGCTATTACGTTATAACGTATAACGTTATGTAGCATTACGTTATAACGTATAACATTATATACTATAACGTTATAACGTATAACATTATGTAGTATTACGTTATAACGTATAACGTTATGTAGCATTACGTTATAACGTATAACATTATGTAGTATTACGTTATAGCGTCGTATATCGTTATGTAGCGTTACGTTATAACGTATAACGTTATATACTATTAGCTTATAATGTATAATGTCATGTACTATTACGTTATAACGTATATAGTTATGTAGCATTACGTTGTAACATATAACGTTATATACTGCTACGTTATAACGAATAATGTTATATTCTATTACGATATAATGTATAGCGTCATATACTATTGCGTTATAACGTATAACGTTATATACTATTACCTTATAACGTATAACGTTATCTACTATTACGTTATAATCTGTAACATTATGTAGTATTACGTTATAACGTATATGGTTATATACTATTACTTTATAACGTATAACGTCATATGCTATTACGTTATAACGTATATCGTTATGTAGCATTACGTTATAACGTACAACGTCGTATACTATTAGCTTATAACATATAACGTTACATACTAATACGTTATAGCGTATATCGTTTTGTAGCATTACGATATGACGTATAACATTATGTAGTATTACGTTATAACGTTTAACCATATATACTGTTACGGTATAACGCATAACATTATGTAGTATTACGTTATAACGTATAACGTTATATTCTATTAAGTTATAATGTATAACGCTATATACTATTGCCTTCTAATGTATAACGTTACATACTAATACGTTTTAACGTATATCGTTATGTAGCATTACGATATGACGTATAACATTATGTAGCATTACGTTATAATGTATAACGTTATATACTATTACGTTGTAACGTATAACGTCATATACTATTACGTTATAACGTATAACGTCATATACTATTACGTTATAACGTATATCGTTATGTAGCATTACGTTATAACGTATAGCGTTATATTCTATCACGGTATAATGTATAACATTATGTAGTATTATGTTATAATGTATAACGTTATATTCTATTACCTTATAACGTATAACGTTATATACTACTTATATACTTATCAAATATTCCTCAAATATATACTTTAGGAGCGCGTCACCGCTAATATTTATATTTGGCCCGATCATTGTACTACGGGTTATGCTCGTAGTTGTAGGTTAAGGTGTTAATCATAACGTTAACCCGACATCAGAAGTGCGATAAGTGCCGGTTATAACAGTACGAAAGCTCACGACCATCGTGCGCGTGTTACTAATTCAGTCGCTAGTGCAAAAATGGAGTCCGGAACCTAAACATTTCTCGCTACCGCATTTTAACCCTGGAACCGCGTACTCCGACCCCGCTGCATGGTGCGCAGCTGTCAATCTGGTTATGGAGGAAAATTCTTTACAAAGCAGCGCCCTGGAAGGAAACTATAATTTCAATAACGAGCGTCGTGTCGACCTCTACATAGTGGAAGCGTCAACCGGTAGATCAAGTCATCTGAGTGAGTCGTTTCCATTTTACTCCGATTCTGGAGCCGAGTGAGATTTTCTGGTGAAAGAACGACTGGTATAGTAGTAATGCGAGGAATAGGAAATATTTGTATTAAACGTACTTCTCAAATCTTGTCCATTGTATGTATTAATATTTTTTACATTGGAGATAATTTTCCATGTCCTTGCTGATGGTTATTTAATATATGATATCGTGACTGGTTGTGAAATTTTGAGTCAAGGTTTTGACGTAATGTTGCACAAAATATCCTCGCTATGTGTAAAATAAAAATAATTAATGCTTGTAATAAAACCGCTGAAAACGAGATCGATATTAATGAAGTTAACACTGATGTACATGGTAATGATAAAAGCCGATTAATTCCTCTTCTCGAAAAATTCAAAGATTCATTCGTTACGGGTTTCCTACGTACTCGCGTAAATACAGGCCAGTTAGAAATACGATTAATTGACCCAAACATCACCGTACAAAGAAGTCCTTATAGATTTAGTGAGGAAGAGCGCAGAATGGTACGTGAGAGAGTAAGCGAATTAATTAGAACAAAAAATATCATAAGGCCTAGCAATTCACCGTTCGCGAACCCTATGTTATTCGTCAAGAAGAAAAATGGCTCAGATAGATTATGTGTAGATTTTCGAGAACTAAATAAAAATACGGTCGTGGATCGGTATCCTCTGATTCTTATTGCGGATCAAATCGCGAGACTGTAAAAGCGAGATACTTTATTAGTCTGGACATGGCCAGCGGCTATCACCAAATCCATATTCATCCTAATTCTACGGAGTATACAGCGCTTGTTACCCTCGATGGACAATACGAGTGTATAACGATGCCGTTTGGATTGAAAAAATGCGCCGTCCGTTTTGCAGAGGGCTATTCTTAAGGCCTTAGGCGACCTCGCTTATTCGTACGTTGTTGTTTACTTGGACGATGTTCTAATTATTGTTGACTTGATAGACCAAACACTAGAAAGATTGTATATTGTATCAAATACCCTTGTAAACGCCGGATTTTCTTTCAATTTTTCTAAATGTTCTTTTCTAAAGACACCGATACTTTATCTTGTATATTTTATTCACAACGGAGAAGTTCGTCCCAACCCTGGTAAAATACGAGTCTTCAGTTCTTTACCTGCACCAACGGCCGTTACATAGCTTAAACAGTTCATAGGTTTAGCTTCTTATTTCCGAAAATTCGTTCCTAAATTTTCATAAGTAATGGAACCTCACACACTTATATACTTACTTCCGGTAACAAATACATAACTTGGACAAATAAACACGAAAGTATAAGGCAAAAGGTAATTTCCGTTCTGACTGATGCGCCGGTGTTAATGATATTTGACCCTAATTATCCGATAGAATTATATACTGACGCTAGCTCGGATGAATATGGAGCTATTTTAATGCATAAGGTTGACGGTAAAAACAGAGTAGTAGAATACTATAGTAGGAAAACTAGCACCGCGGAATCCAGGTATCATTCGTAACCGGCCTGTTAATTACCGTTTTGTTAATTGATAAGGCAGTTTCTATACAATATTCTGTATTAAGTATTGAAATGTTTTTGTCACTGTACATCAATGGATCTCCATATAAATATTTATGAACATAAATACTCTTAATTTAATTAAAAATCGAAAAACGTTAATAATATGGGATTAATTTTAATTCGATGATTAGGAATCGTAATTTCTGTGCAAGTAATTCGTGATACTCTTCAACAATGCTTAACGATGGACATAACGACGATAAAATTTCAAAATAAATGTTTCACGTGAGACACAATATGTTTCTAAAAAATTTCTGCAAGTGTTGGGATGCTTTGTAAGGAAAGATGTTGATAAAGGTAGATTAATAAATAAATAGACGATCGGGTTGGTAACACGATTGACTTTTATTACATTTTTTTCATTTTTTTTAGAACTAAATAACATAAACGCATATTCTGATTAATTCACTTTTGTTTATTATTCGTAATATTACTATCGTATTAAGAGCTATAACGACGAGGCGCGCCCCTAAAAATCGTCTTCATGCTTTATCTTTTTCTTTTTTTACTTTTTTTTCTTTTTGTTAATCCTCGTTTGTTTTTCTCGCAATTTGTGTTTCATCTCTTCCGCCGTGAAAGCCAAAAGAAACGCCGTGAATCTCTCGTACAACGTAGGAAGAGGAAAGCTCGATTATCCATCTCTTTTCTCCTTTTTGATTCTATCCCCGCTTCGTTTCTCGTTTCGTATAAGCTTTCGACTCTGATTCGTGGCTGTCGCCTCCTATTTGATACTTGAAATTTTCTTTCCTTTCTATCGAGAAGAAAAATCGACGAGTGACGCGACCTAAAGAAGCCTCGACTCGTTTCCTTTTCTTCTGCCGTCGTTTCAAGGGTCAAGAGGAGGGACGAATAGAGAGTATAGGACTCTATGCATTTTTTACGCGTAACCAAGAGCCGAGACCATGCCCAGGGATTGGTTTGACGGGGGATGCTCACGGGTACAGCTACGAAATCGTGTGTCCTGTCGTGTCGTATCGTGTCGTGTTCCTGCATGTGTGTGAACGGTGCCTGTGATCTGTATTCACACCTCTATTAACCTTTTATTTGGCACGGGCAAACGTTTTACCTATTTGAAAATTTCACACGCCTACGCATCAATCTCCGAGATCGATTTTCCGTGTATGTACGTTATCCGTCATAATTATTCGAATTATAAGTTAGCGGAATAATTTTAATTTTTCTTTAATTTAAGAATCCGAATAAAAATCTTTTAATTTACTTTTGAAGTTTCCAATTTCAAATCGAAATTTAACAATTTAAATCATTTTTGAGTTTAAAGTTTCTTGAACAACTTAAATTTAACACACAATTTTTAGTCAATAATAAAATAGAATAGCGTTCAATATTTCAATAAATAATCGTAGCAAGAAACGCTCATTATATTTAGCGCTCGTAATTGAAATTAAACGAAACACAAAGGATGTACGTTCGAATAATCATTATTACCTTCGAAGAAATCTCCATGGTGAAAGAAAAATTTCGATTATCACACAGAGAATAAAATGCCGAGACGGTTTTTCGAAATGGCAAAAGAAACGATTTAAAAGGAATCTTCTTGCGTTTTTTTGCGTAGTCGTTTAATTCGCTAAATAAACGGTTAACTTTCATGTGCACAGGGTACGTGTACGTATGTGTTTATGTAACGTGTGAATAAGTGGTCGCTTAATATCTAGGTTACTTTATTTTTATATCAATGTTTATGTGTATATATATTATACATGATCTAACAACAATATATAATATTATCATCATCATCCACCATCCGGCGTTACTTATTCTCTTCGCATGTTACATTAATATTTCATTCTTAACAATCAACCCATTCGTGTTCCAGCGATTCAGCCACTAAGCGTTCTATAACTCATACAAGAGATCTTTTACTATTCCCCTCTTCGATGCTATTCTTCATTGTACGTTCTCCGCAAACCCGCTTTTCTTATCTGCCGAGCAAGCTTCGTGCGATTTTTGGGCATTCGAACGACTCCATATGCCCTTCTCCTTCCTCTCAATTTTCTCTTTATTTTATTCTCTTCTTTCCTCCGCGTTTAACCGTTCCTTTTACATCGTTCCTCTACTTTCGGTGCAACTCTACACGATTAACGATTACGATAATTATTGGTCGTTGCATGCAGCTAAAAGTGCTTCGCATCTTCGAACGTCGAAATATAAAATTACACAGAGATCGATGTCTGAACATACGCGTCGCAATTACAGAGTTTCGAGTTCGAGGTTGAGAATAACATATTTTCATACTTTTTTTTTTGTATTTTTTCATTTTTTTCTATTTTTGCGCGCCGATCGTAAGAAGAAACATCGACGAGATGGACATCGATGTTTCCTTCCTTTTCGTTTCGTTATCGCGCGGTGTGCTTGTGTAACTCTGATTCTTAAATACATATACAGTGTCTGATGTGCGTGTGTACGCGAGTTTTTCTCTAATCCTTTTTCAACTTCCTCTTTTTTTTTTATTTTGTTGTTGTATAAGAAACGTATAACATTAGTAATTATAGGCATCTATAGTATTGCTTCTCGATTCAACGAATTTACGAAGATACCGGGCACGGTACAGGTGTGATCTACGTACACGTCGCGATGTCGCAACACGGCCAAACAAGCTGTTACTCGAATCGCCGGGAATAACGATCGAAAAATAGAATACACGCTTATTGCAGCCTCTTTTTTTGCGTCGTGCGCTCGTTCCTGGAGCGAGTTAGCCGATTCGCATTTTTATTTTTATTTCTAAAGGAAATTCCAAACGACCTTAGGGCTCGAGCGACACCAACATTCAATTTGAGTCGGGAGTCGCTTTGTCTAAATTATTCACACGCTCGTCGCCGGTAACATGGAAACGGTTTGAAATTTTTTGCCAACAAGAATTTATAGCATCTGTGTAAAGTAAATTGGATTTAGCGTCGGAAAGAATGTTGCTTTCTGTGCGACGAAACCATCCTTTTACGATTAGCGTGAAACATAATCGAGTTTTCCAGGATCGAGCGACAGCCAGTACCGTGTTCACGGAATCCCTATCCAAAAAATCGCACAAGTCCGCTCGAAGATGGTGGTACACGAACCTCTCGTCGAATGGCAGCTGCTGAAAAGTACCGTTTTTCGTGTGTATCTTTTCGCCTCGGGACTCTCCAATTATCGAAGCTCTCCCTTTCTCTTTCCCTTTAACGTCGTCTTCGTCTTTGTTCTGCACTCCCTTGTATACAAAGCTAACGACTACTTACTTAACATCGTGATTTTCTCCTGTTTTACCTTCTATCTTTATTTATTTACCTCTTTTTTCTTTTCGAACGTTTCTCCGTGTGTAGACGTTACGTGTGTTCGAACGGTATTTTCTCTCGCTTATCGTCTAACATTTACCGTTTTACAGCGTTAGTTCGTACTTTGTTTTTTGTGAACGCATTGAAAAAACACACGTGCGAACGTGTTTTACATTATGCAATCGTCTCGTCGTCGAGACCATCATCATAATGTAAGAGATCATAACAATAGTACGTTGATTTAACGATAAGTTATCATTATTACTTTATAATGCGTTGTGTCGTTGTCTCTGAATAAGTCAAGTCGGTTCTTCCTCGCGAGTTACGCCGGTATTAATCTCCTCCGTCCTCGAACTTCGGGACACCTTCCGTCCTCATCTTTTGGTTCCTTACGGATTTCCCTGGCTCGATCAAAAATCGGACGCTCGAATTGGAAAATTGGGACACGAACGGTGTCCCGAGCTTCCAGGAGACACGGTGAACATCTCGTCTTCCGTTCATCCTTTTCGCTTGACGCGGTTACGTAGAACGAAACCATCACGAAAACTTTCTCGGTTATACTAAACGCAGGTCTAGGTTATACGCGAGACTATGTACATGAAGAAAAGAACGTTACATTTGTCGTATAATCTTAAACGTTTCGGCGCATATCGTACCTAACGCGTTACATTCTTTCCGATTTCTTTGGTTTGTCTTCCTTGAAACACTCGCCCGATAATTAAGTACCTAAGAAAGGTTCGTCAACTATCTTTTACATAATAATTGCACGCGTGTCTCGTTTCGACGGATCAATTGTACTTTGCTAGCGAGTACTACGATATTATACTTTCTAATTACAGTCAGATTTACCGAGATCGTCAATTACCAGCAACTTTCGTTGGCTCATCCCTCTCTTTGATAGAACGCTGCGTTCGAGGGTGTCACGTCGAAAACAGACACGAGTTGCTAGATTCTCTTTTTTTTCTTTTTTTATTCAATCCTTTGTTCATTTTTTTTATCTTCACGATTACGATCGTCTATGAAACACGAATTAAGTAGATTTAAGTATTCGTTTATATCACTTGCCACGTGCCGTTCACAGGCTTAGGGTGGCTTCAGGTAAAGGATGCGAAGGATAGAGCGATCAATCGCCTAGAATCGTGCGATGTTAGGTGCAAAGTGGAAGTGGAAAAACACTCGTTAAAGGGAATTAAGGAGATCGAAGATGAACAGTTCCGTACCAATGGAAAAGATCAAAAGAATCAAAGAACAAGAGAAAGTCTGGAGAGTATTCACGCGACTGATACATTTTCTATTTCTCTGAAAATCCATTCTCTGTTCTTACTTCCTTTTATTTCTCGGACCGCGTTATTTTTCCTTCGATATAGCGAGAATCACAGAAGATTGTCACGCGTAGATAATGTTTTAGTATATCTCCGGATTACTCTTGTCTCGTAGGTTTTCAACACCGTTGAATTTTGCCTTTCGAGGGGAACTGTACTTTTTCGTCTATCGCGTTTCAACAACTTGTGTTCGTGTTTTGCACGCATACACGCGACAACTGGTGAATGAACGTTTACGCTGGTGAAAAATCGTCGGTAAATGGCCTGAACCAAATTTCACGGATTATCGAATACAAGAATACGCGAAGATCTCTCGCAAACAAAAGTTTGAAATATAAATTGAAAGTTTTATAGGAACTTACAATAGGTCGTTTCAAGTAAAATGGCTGATTTCTTAACTTTGAAAATAATATTAATCGTATTACGATTAAACGTATTCAATGTAAAAGGAAGCTATGATCATGGCAATTAAAATCATTAACCGATCATCGTTGAGAATATTTCGGTTCATTTTTTATATTTTTATTTAACGATCTAAGTTTTTCGCAAAAATTAAGAAGTTTACAAAGAATGCACTCGAATTCGATGTTACTTCGTGATTCGATTTGACACATGATCTGTCTTTGACAAAGTATCATGTTGCGTTTAATTAACTTGAAATTTAAAATTGAATAACAAATGTCACGTATGATATATCATATAAATATAACGTATCATATGAATCATATATAAACGTCAAAATTACTTAACGACACTTTTAGTCGCTACCAGTAAAATCAGCCATTTCACGCACGGCAACCGAACAAAAAATTATATTTGACACACCGTGCTAAGCATTGCTTACGCTTAAATTAAACTACATCGAATTAAATGGCACAGAAAGCTTTTAATCGTTCGTTCAGTCTTACACAGAAAGCTTGAACAACATGTAACGCAATATGTATGTATAAGAGAGTGATAAGGGAGAAGAAAAGAAAAAAGACGAACTACTGAGACTAGAGCGTCAACATTGACTAGACAGTACATCGAACAACATTTTATGTTGATCACATCGAGAAACAACAACGACACACGACATTAATCAACAGTAACGGTTACGACAGTAAGATATTATGTTTTTTTTGTATTCGTTTTATTCGTTCGTTTTTACGTGACACATGCATTAAGTAGTCGTGACTTCAAAGAGAACAATCGAGCGTAGCGTAGGAGATACATGGAGCAAAGGGACTATGAGACGACAGGCGGAGAGAAAACTTGTTACGATCAAAAGATGAGAGCAAAATAGTAAGAGCAAGAGAGAAAGAGAGAGGGAGGGAGATACAGAAATAGTTAAAGATAGCGTGGGGAATAGGAAAACAGTCTATGAGCTATACACTGCTGTCGTTCGAAGTTGTCTGGCTAACTTGATGTCCAATTAATTATTTTTTCTCCTGTTAATCGTAATCATAAGAACGGTCTGTCTCTAAAAGCATTTCGCTTCGAGCTACGCTGAAACTCGTCTTCTTCTACACCGAAATCGTGCTTTCCATCAACTGGTTATTTAACTTAGTGTTTTCACGTTCGTATCGAAAATTCGTCAAAAGAAAAAGAAAAGAAAGAAAAGAACGTACGAGCATATATTCTCTAGAATCAATATAGATAATATAATGTATACATCTTTGGGTTAATAATTGAGTAATTGACTTCAAGTGTATATCAAGTAGATCGCGCAGAAGGATTAGAATATGCGAGACAGGTTATTATTTCTGTTGAATTCGGTCGGCTCAGGATGCCTGGACGCGCAGGATGGGCGCAATTTGAAGGAACAAGGAGAATTAGGGTAAAATCGTTATAGGTACTTTTAAAGCGTTTCCATCTAGTGAATCGATCGGTTACAGAGAGAAAGAATACGAGTCTGCGGATCTTCGAAAATCATCACGATATGTCGCACTATAATATTCTGTACTTTCTTCGTCAGCGTTCGGCGCAGGTAGCAAAATACACGTTCTAGTTTGAACTCTATCTTTAATCGAGTGATCTTCGAAGATCTCACGCGTGATAAGAGAAGATCCAACCAACGACATCGACATTGACATCGACAGACAAGAGAGAGGCAGGTAGCATGCACGTTGAGACACGAGAGAGACTATACGTCAAGTAGATTCAGATTCGAAGCACGTCCCGTCCGCTTCGCGTTCTTTTCTCAGTTGTCTCGTTCCGCCGCGTTCGACGATTAAAATTCGCCATGGCTTCGCAAAAAGGCGCGATCGATATAACGTCTCCTCGGTCATTCTTTTTATCGGAAACGATTAAGCTAAAGGGAAAGAGAGAAGAAAAAAAAATAAAAACAAAGGAAGGCATAAAATCGAATCTGTGTGCTCGATCGCGCCAGCCTTAAGTCTCCGCTGAAACTTCTCCCGCAATTCTGGTCGAATGGATATACAGTCGAACACTGGAAACATTGGAAAAGTTGTCGGTTTGTTTTTCATGGACGAACAGCTGCCAAGAGGTATTTTACGACATTGAGACAGGAGAAAGTAGCGGAGCGCGTGGTGGTTTTCCAAAAGTTCGGACAGTGAGCAAGGAAGCTGTTCGTTGAATTTCTTCTTTAGTTCTTTCGTGCTCGTTTGGAGAATTTAGCGATCGAGAAATCGTTTGACGATTTGTTCGATAACGACTCTACCGATTTGCGTCGTTATTCGTAAATAATTATATAGTTGCCGAGGCAGTATGTCGCCCGATAAAGTAGCAAGTCATTAAAAGTTTGGGAATTTTTAATATCGTAAATTATTTTTTGCTCCTATTCAGCCAAGATTCGAAGTTCGAAAAAGTATCGACGATATTATCGAATTTCGAGGAAAGTTTCTGGCAAAGTTAAGGCTGGCGTCCTGGCCTTTTCGATGGTCGAATTTGCGTTGCGGAGTTTGGCAAACGGGAAAGATCCGTGAACGTGCTTGCGGAACGACTGATAATCGTCGACACTCTCGACTAGAAGAGCCGCGTTACGTTTATACATCGAGAAACAGCAGAGTGCACATAGAAAGCTGACATGCGTTCGTCTCTATAGCAAAACGTTTGGACAGAAGGCCTTCCGACTTCTCATTTTCGACTGACGTTTAAGTTGCCTTTTCTTTTTCAACTGGGACGCGGTCCTAAATGTAACACACTTATCTCGATGAGACGAGGAAAGCTTTTTCCAATCTTTTCTCATCTCCCGTCGGATCCTGCTTCATCTGCTTCTTTCTAATTTCTCTTCGTTCCAGCAATTGGAATTCTTTTTTTTTTCCGACATTCGATGGATCTTTCCTCGCGTATATTGCGGCATATCGTCGAGAAATGTTTTCCTAATCCGAGTGATCAAGTATGATAGAGCGCGTGTTAGGAGAATATATCGCGAATTCGCAAAGAAATCAGAGGATAGCTGTTGCTTCAGAGTCAGAATCAATTGAGAAATTTTGAGAAGATAGATAAGAAGAAGATGTATAAGAATATATAGATCGGTACCAGAACGAGGAACGATATCGAACATAAAAAAAGTACACTTTCGTATCATCTCGTCACTCATACAAAAAACGACGTCACGCGTTAAATGGCACGTTCTTCCTCTTCGTGCTTTCATTCTCCGTTACAACTTCATCTGGCATTATCCGCCCTATACATATACCAACTCAGAACGTTTTACGACATATACGCAAGAATCTATGTTACAAGATACATTTTAATTTAAACAGAGTTATCCTCTCAGTCTCTTCATTAAACGTAGATCTTCCGATCGAAGGAACAAGAAACGTTTGCTTGCTCAATGAAATGCTTCTTTTATACCTTTCCTCCCCCTGTTTCCAATTAGTCTCTAAGTATATCGCAATGGTATCGTGCGTGAGCATTTTTTAGTTTCTTGTTAATTCTGTATATGTATAAGGCTCGCGTTACTTGCCGGCAGTCGATGCTCTGTCCATCCCGTCCATCATCGTTTACGCGTCGTCCATCATGCACAACGTGTTTGTCGCAGACGAACAAGCACGATGAAAGACCGGTGAACTGCTTCGAGAAAGGATGAAACAATGGCTACTTTGCTCGAACGTTTCCGGCGGTAACACCTGAAAACTCCTTGCTAAGAACAGTCTCGATCGTCGAATCGCGACACTTCTCTATCCTGTTCTAAGATCGTTCACGAGCGAACATATAAATCAGTTTTCTCTTCCTTTCTCTAACAATTAACTTACTATATAATTACATTCGATAGAAACGCACCGTATAAACGTGAAAGAAAGGCATTTCTTTAGTACTTTTTTTTTCTTTTTTTCTTATTTGTTTGCATTTAAACGCGAGAGTCAGTGCTGCTCGATTCGTCGAGCTATTCTTAACGAAGCGCGCATTTAAAATATTTTCTCGTTTTGTCGATTTTTTCCGTTTTTCTTTTTTTTTTTTCTTTTTTTTGGTCTAATAACCACTTTATATTTTTTCGTCACTTTTGTCGGCAATGTGTCTCCTAACTAAGTGTCCCTAAGAATCGCTCAGGTGTTACGCGTTTCACTACGGATCAATCGCGATCGAGCTATATCGCCGAGAGGTAATCGGAAAAAATTCGAATTTGGACGGAAGGGAGAGCAAGGGCCGCCGGTTACTCTTGTTTTTTCTCATTACTCGTTTCCTGTGTTAATTCTTTTTTTTCTTTTCGTTTCTCTTTCTCAGCAATCCATCTCCGTCTTACGTTTAGCTCTTGGTCTCTTGACTCTAGTTTCTCGTGGCCCTCGATCCTTGTCTTAACCTGTTTCTTAATATAAACATTTAATGGCAACAATAATAAGAACAATGACCGCGGTAATAAACTATGAGAATAATTAATAACTCGAATAATAATAATGACTCCCTCCTTTCTGATCTCCTTGTTATTGAACAGCCGTCGAACGAACTAGTGACTACGTAACTCTGCTACCGGTAGTTTCCTCTTTTTTTTTTTTACCACTATTCGAAAAATTCACTAGAAACTTAGGTACTAAGTTTTTACGTCTTTTTTTTACTTCTTTCATTTTTCTTATTTATATATATATAATATATTTCTTTATTTATATTTATATATATATAGGTATATTTATATGCACGCGCCCTTCGACTGCTCACGTCTCATTTACGCCATGATATTCGTGCGATATCCGAAGAGACTTTGATCGATCCAATCATTTTCCTTTCTCTCCCCCTCCTCTCTCTCTTTGTTTTTTACGTCCTATCTTATTTCTTGCCAAGATTTCTTTCCGATATTTCATTTGCTTTCTTCCAGTCGTAACGCATATACGAATTCTCACGGATCTTATACTTTGCATTTTCTCCTTTCCTTAACTTCGATCGTCTCTGTCCTTCTTCCTTCTTCGAATCGTAAGGCGTAAACGAACTCTCGCCGATCTCGTACTTCCTACGTTCTCACGTCTGCCGCAGTTTTCTTTATCCCGTCATCGTCCTCGTTTAACATCGTCCCCGTCTTCCTCGTTTCTTTTCTCTATGAATTTTTACGTGTAATGTCTCTAGTAGATCTTCTCCGGTTGTATCGATTCTGAAATTGCTCTGAATTCGTCGCTCTACCATCGACATCCTAGATCCTCACCGAGCTTCGAATTTCTAGATCTTCTCGATTTCCTTCTTCCCCTGCCTTCAATTTCCAAGATCACTTGAGTCAATTAACAATGCTATCGACGATGATCTCTCGAATTTAATCCATCGAATTCGTCTCGTTCCATCCACTCGTTCTCAACGATGACACGACCTTCTCACACGATGGCAATGTTGATCGAAGCTCGTAACTCTTCTCTTGTTTGGTCGATGCGCTCGTTCTGAAGATCGTTCCGCGCGTACCCTCGTAGAAAATCTAATTCGATGGTCGTTGGAGGACCGAGGACGGGCGATGGGCGTTGGTTGTGGTGTCTCGAGCGATTGTCGCTTCTCTCGACGCTCTCTAAGGGACGACTAGCCAATTCGAATCCCGAATTGATCTACGCTCGAACAACACGACGACGACGATTACGACGGCAACGACGACGACGCTGGTAGTAAGTTCCCGTATCGCTCTTTCCTTTCGCTTCTCCAATAACACGTCAGATCTCGCTCGTTCTCTTCCTCGTGATGTCGTAGGGGCTGAGAGGCGGATGCGGCTCTGGTAGCACATGATGCACCACCCTCCTTACCGACCGCTTTAAGGGTGTAGGTAGGCTTATTGGAGGTCGCATTTACCTTCCAGTACTTGCGCTTTGATCTCTTGTATATGCGTATCTAACGCGTTCTTGATTTCTGGAACAAACGAACGTTCATGTATTATATTGTATATATAACGTGTCGCAAAATACGCGGCGGATATTTGTAGGATTCATTCTAGATATCAATGAAAGCGATGAAAAGAGTTCATGTACAAAGATGTCGTTCGAGGCTTGTCTTTCAAGTTGTAAACGATTTCACTTTACGCTAGAAGTATACTCATATCGTTGAATCAGATGACGAATCTCCCTATCTTATTCATACTTCGTGCGTAGAACTTCAAAGTCTGCCGCTTTACGTTTCCATTTATAAATCTTGGATACACTTTTTATGTTTAATAAAATTTGAGTATTGCATATGAATTATAGACTTTACGTTAGTTTGCAGTTTTGCGTTTCATACAGCGGAGAATAGAAGAAAGTTTATAAAATAAGAAATATGGAACGACACTGTAAAGGAACAACGTATATTACGAGTTACTTATTAAGTTACTTATTAATACTTATTATTACATTTGTTGCAATATATATATATATATATATATTGTACTTGTTCGTAATATTATTATATATATATATATATATATATATATTATATATATATATTATATATATATATATATATATAATAAAATATATATATATTACTCTTACCAATACGATAAAAAATCTTTAATACAAAAGTTTCTATAATTCACGGTGTATCGTTTTTAAACTTTCTTTCATTCGCAACTGTACGTCAGTTACTTCTTACTTTCGTTATACGAAATACCAAGTTAAACGATACTCCATCGCATCGTTTTATTGTCATTTACATTTGTCCAATCTCGAAAGAGATATAATAATTATCGTAAGATTTTTGATAGTGCGAGGATGTACAGTTTCACGAGATATCCTCGTGGCATTGTACTACGATTCCCGATATTTCCTGTATTTTATTCAGCCTGTATATCGTGTATAAATGAGTATGCGTGCGCTATAGTGTCCCAGTTTAGTTACAAAAGAATGGAAAAACGCAAATGAATGACTACACGGCTGAAAGTTGGCTGGCAGTTTTTCAAGCTCTCTCAATTACGAAACATCGATTTCGCCGTGAAACTGAACGAGGATCGTGGCATGCAACCGGCTTCTGTTGAATTTACTCAGAAACCGAGTGGAGGATTGCAGTTGTTTGATTTCTAGCCAAGGCTCGTTAACCCTTCATCGATCATCCCTTGCCGTGTCTGAGCGCCACTGCATTAATTCGTCAGGCAGCTCCACTCGGTGAACGTGTTCCGTGAATTTGTAGCTTCTCGTTCTTAACCCCGTTCCATGGCCATGGTTTCCCTGGCCAACCTCTTCGCGAAGGGTCGTGTGTACCGAGTGTGATGAGCGAATGCAATTGACTCGTGTACATACTTGTAATCTCGTCCTCGTCTTCCGCCTCGGCTTCCGCAGCCAATTCCTCTGGCGTCTTCTTCTTGCGCATCAAAGGATTCGGCTCTTCTTGGGTCATTTCTTGTACTTCTTCTCGCTTCTTTATGTTATACTGAAACGGAAAAACGAAAAGCGAGTGAACAAAAGGAGAATTACCGGTTACAAAAGAACGCGTTTGTACTTAGCGAAAAACTCGCGACATACGTAAGCTTTCCTTTTATCTTTTCGTCTGACAAAGACTTTTCAATTAAGGAGGCACCGAAAAATCGAAATCTTTTAAACAGTCTCTTTAATATTCCAGAGGTATGGAATATCGTACGAAAGTCTTTTTCATATATCTTATTATTTCACGAAGACTTTCTCATTAATAAGATACATAAGTCTTGTACTTTTATGTATCGTTTTAAGTTTCTCGAAGCTTTCAAAAGGGATTCTACTCGCGAACCAAGAAATTGGAAAAATCGAGTAAAATAGAATGTCAAGTCCAGTTCGATATTATTATTAACTATTTATAAGAAAAATTCCCAAATTTTATTTATGCTTAAACGTCTGAAGGTGTAGCCTCCTAATTAATTAAAAAATAGACAATAGAGATAGGAATATACGTTTTACCAAGTCTGAGCACGAATTCGACAAGTTTTACGAGTCACGTAACAAATGCTTTTCGCTTGATATCTGTTGGATCGTCGTTTAAATCCTATTCTACGTTAATCCTGTTTCACGTCCGTCTGCGTAGTTAAACGAAACTTACTTACACGAGCGTTTACGATGGATGATCTTCAAACGAAACGAACGTTCGGACTGTGTTTTGTTTCGCGATTGACTTTCTGTGAAGCAAGCGAAGAGGAAACGCGCGGGACCCGTTAACGAGTATTCCGGTCAGATTTTCTTTGAAGCGATAGACAGATACCTTTGACCAAAGTGCGAGAAGCTCAATCGCGAAGTTTTCTCGATCGAAGTTGGTGTACCGCTACGTGGCCACGTTGAAGACACTCGACGACAGTATATTTCCAAACTTCGCTAACAAGAAAGTTGTAACGCGACGAAGTAGTCGAGAGCGACAACCTTTCTTTCAGACTTTAACATCGAAAGCGTTTTAAAGGAGGTGTCATCCCTTCGTGCCTCGAATTTAATGAACAACGATAGCCACAAAAACATCCGCGACGTAAAAAGTTATCTCACGACCAAATATCGATCTATGTGCGATTCTATCGAGAAGCCTTTGGCTGTTCCCATTAATTTACAAGGAAACACCGCGAATGGTCCTGGATAGCTTCTATTTAGACGGAACTTTTCCTATAACTTTAAACTTGCCACAAGAGCATAAATATCCGTCTAGTCGTGACTTCTGTCTAGCGAATATCACATGTCGTATTGTCAGCGATATTTCGAATCGCGACGCTAGTATCATAAATCTAAAACATTCTCTGCTGACATTTTCTACTGTCATTTGTTGCTGTTCACGATCTTTGCTTTTACCATTTCCACAGTTACGGTAGCATGAAATCGGAATGGTCAGATTACGGAAGAATCGTTTTCGGACAATCGGCTTAAAACTCAAACAGTCAATCGCGTCCATCACACGGAGCATCGACGCGCGGCTATTAGCCAGCCCTCACGCAGTGTTCCGTAATCGTATTAGCTGGACAATTTCAATCTCGGCTTCGTATCATCGAATCTGCCTCATGATTTCGAGGATCTGCAACAGGAGATCGGCACGTAACAACATACCCGCGCCGCCGTACCCCTATTTACACTAGATTGTCTAGTTGCATCGAACCGCAATGACGGCTGCATGCGCTCGCTACCTAGCTACATGCAGCGAGTAACTCAGCTCTGACGCTTTGTATCCACGCCACTCTTGTCGGCAGACAATGAGCCCGATTGCGGTACAAGCCAGACACGTGATCGGCTGTACGGGTGCCGGTTGCCTCTATCGTGGCATTGTAACCGACCGTGGAATACGCGTATTGCGGCTATATCTACAAACACTATAAATTCTCCGTCTGTTTCGTTGTTGTTCTCCGCTGTTCGGCCCTCTCATCTCCCTTTTTGCAAAGGCTTTTCGCGTTTTGTCCCAAGTCTCGCATCGCTCTTTTGTTACCGCGCCATGCGACTACACGCGTCTTTCACTGGACGCGCTGTCCGATTCGATATCGTTGTCACGAGAGATTTTCTGCGAAAAACTTTGCCCGATCAAAATTCAAACGCATATTTCTCTGGATATTCTGCTACGAAATAATAACAAATTGGAATTTAGTTTGGTGTAACATTTATCATTGGAATCTTACGGGAAGAGATGAAATTCGAGGGCTGTAAAGGTTTCGCCTTATTTGGATATTCTGTTTCACTCGGGTTTCTTCGATTTCAACATACAAAACCTTTTCTTTTGTATCATAGCGTGACTCGATAGAAGTACGTCGATGTGAATACGCGATTGGTTAGGGAAATGTGAAAATGTGATAAGAAAGGAAGTGTTTGAAATCATATCAACCAACAACGTCTCCAGGTAACATTGAATTATATTAGCTGGGAAAAGCTAGTTTATTTCTTGCCTCATATCCGCAGATCCAATATAACGGAATAGTTCATTCTATTTTATCGAAAGTACAATAAAATGAAATTGTAACCACGAACAATGCACGGCTTTCTCCCTTATTTTCAATCGGTTCGACAATTCCACTCTCCATACTTCTAATCATATCTTGTCGCTTTGTATCTCGCGTCTCGTACGTGTGGAAATCTCGTAAGGTGGTTTCACAGTGGTGAACACAGTGTACATATAAATATGTATCGACTTACGCAGTTTTCTTCGAACTCGAGTCACAGAACTAAAATAACGCACCTAAACACGAGCAACGAAAGTTTATAGGTTGATTTACAGAAAGATTTTCGCGATATTTTTGAACAAAAGTTGTAGTAGTGTGACAGTGATTTGACTGTACCACGAGGGCAGAGAGACGAGTATATTTAGAAATAGGAAAAGTTGATTGGGTTTATTTAATTAGCGTAGTAGAAATTCGGTTTGCTCTGGGCTAACGGGTATTGCTGATAAATCTGTCTCTCTTTGTTTTTCCGCTGTTCCGTTCCATTAGCAGCACGGCCGTTTGTAATGGGTGTACAGTGGCGCGTCCCAAGCACCGTGAAGCCGCACGAAGGAGACAGATAGCGCGTGTATAAACGGCGGTCCAGTCTCCCAACGATGTCAAATGTGATGCGCCGATCCTGACGTTAATTAATGCTTCTCGACACGCACCGCGCGCTTCTGCGATACAACGTTTACGAGCACGTCTCACGTGGAATTTCAAATTCGTGATGTTGCGTTTGCGTCAAGGAACGCCTTTTAATTATCGGCCCTCCCTCTCGACCCTCTGGTTTTTTTTAATCCTAAAAGTTGAGCAATCCCAGGGACTCGTAACACTTTGCATAATTGCGACGCACTCGCGCGTATCACGGCCGGAAGTCTTCAAACGTTCTTTCGCCACGGGTGCTACGTTCTGTGATTTGTACGCTCGTGTTGGATGGCTGCATCTGTATGTGTGCCCTAGACGCATCTGCAAGCCACGTCGCATTGCGACATTTTTACCCGGCACATTTTTAGTAACCAGTTTCCTTGTTAAAAACTAGTTCAAGAAGCGTTACGCCGTATGTCTAATGGTATGTTTTGGTTATAATATGACGTACTAGTTCAACGATACGGAGTTAGAAGTTTGAAGTGCGCACAAATGCTAAGTTCAGCATATTGCTAGATCCGTTGTTATGTGTATGTATGTGTACGTATAAAGGTGCACACAGAAGATGTGATAATTATCCGAGATTATTAGGAAAACGATTGAATATCCATCAATATAACGACATACACACTCGTTTATAAGTATTACGACATCTGCTAATGCAGAACGTGGTAATTAATCTGGTAATTAATTAAACGATTTAAATAGAAGATTCATAGCAATTTGCTGAAAATTTACGGATAATAAATATAACGAAGCATCTAATGGTATAAACGTCGATATCTACCAGTGACGAATCAGTATTTTTTAATAAGACGATGACTATGAAAAACGCGAGAAAGCTTGGTTTTACGTAAAGTATATAATCGATAATCACGAAACCAGTTATATTTATGGTATCTCAACATCGTTCGATGGTAACACGTGTTCGTAACAGCGGAAACTTTGCGAACGTTATCAAATCCCTAGTTCGCAATGTTGTCTAGCTATCTTGTTACAGCATTAGTATTCGCGCAGTTTCTGTCTCTCACAATCAGCCTAATTGTCACGTGACGGTGCGAGCGCGGTACAAGCACCGCTGGTTACGAAGCAAACGCAACTATTTGTAAATTGTTCGTTGTTGAATCCCGGGGGGAGGGTAACAGTCGACCCACGTTTCCATGTGTGTTTCGAATACGACAGAGGCGAAAGATCGATTTATCGTTGAACGAGAACTGTTTCCATTAATTACATCGCTGGAAATTACGATTTCTTTATACGAGCGTGTTACTCGCGCCGTGATTTCATTTGTAAAGGAATTTGGCGCGCAATGACATCGCGATATTCTCATCAACTTTTGTAACTGGCGAATCGCCGGTGCGTGTTCAATTTTCAATTTCTGCCGAATCATGACTATTTTTCACGATCAGCGAATATTTCTGTCGCGTTGTTCCTGTCGCCGTTCCCGTGAAAATTGAAAAAATAAAAAGAAGGGGAAAATAGGGTGACCAATAAGTAGACCGCGAATGTTTATGCAAATTGATATTCTTACGAACACGTCTAAAGCAATGGGATCTAAGCAGAGATTTGTTTCACTCGTCGAATACTATAACGAGTATTGTGCTCTTATCGCATAAAATCTTCTATCTAGCATTTTGTTTGGTTTTCAAAAAAAAAAGAATTTTGTTTTCTGCGGTTTAGAAAGAGATTTTATATTCTATACAATTTTTACATGTTTGTCGCATTCTGTGCATTTTTTTTTTGCTTTGAGGTTTTCCATAAATGCATAAGCATTCGCAGTTTACCGATATATCATGCCATTATTGTTGTGTCACCATTCGTTTCATTTCGAGAGAAAGGGAATTTTACTGTTTAATTTTTATCTGTTGCGGCCGATAAACAATTTCGAAAGTGCCACCGATACGCATCGTTTATGATATTTTATTAATCAGTACGTTGTAATTACAGGAGTTTAATTAAATTTGATGTACCAATTACGTAAATTAATTTTCTAATTGGGCGTACGTGACTGCAACTGTGGCTACATTAAAATCTGTAATTTCACGGTGCTCTTTCTACAAAGCGAGAATTTATTGCCTGATACGTTCATAGCATGCAAAATCGGGAAAAGATGTTATGAATGCTCGTTTCACTTTGTTCGCGAAATTATCAGTACGTAACGTCATAGTATGATATATCTTTGTTAAATAGCTAACAGTACGATAAATGTACAAATGTACAAATAACTCTCGTGTATATTTAAAAGCTGCGTATCGTTTACTTCCCCTTTCATAAATATTAGCACACTTTATAGGACGTTAGACTATGAAGAAACCATATTCAATATTACAATAGTAATCGCATCAATGCCATACAATAAGATTAGAGTATCTGTCTTGTATTTATTGATATTTCATATAATATATGCTGCAGAAGATTCAGATTTTCTACAGAATTCTTCAAGTTTTCATCTGGTGCATCTGCTAGTTTTTCGACACAATTTAGGCTGAAAGACTAAATAGTATTATTACAGTAATTTACCATATTTCTGTAATTTCTGCAAATACACAGTTTGTACAAATTTCGTTACATCGAATCACAATCTTCGTCGATTAATCGTCTCCTCGAAAATTTAGATTAATTGTCACATTTCGCATGAAACCAGCGAGTGTCCTAATACTTACATTTTCCATTCACGTAACGCTGACACACTCTCTAGGAATAACGTACCGATACCGATTCTGTCGTCAATGCTTTTATCGCATTATAACCGACACTTTGTAGTACAAGTAGCCTTAACTTGTTTCGACGTGCGCATCCTTAAGTACTTTCACGATGGTCCGTTGAACGTCTTAAAAGGAGTCAGCCTGACTCTATTAGGAAGTCGCCATATTGAATGCAGGGACTCCCTACTAGAGTCAATTTGACCCCAGTTAAGTTTAATCTTCTCTCTTCGCTTCTCCTGTCGTCGTTGTCTGCCGTTCTTCTTCCTTTCTCCCACGTCGACCTCGTCCGGGTTGCGCTCGTTGTTCTTACGTTGTCAGCCGTCTTGTTCTTCGGTTCTCTACTTTCGCGGCTCTTTTTCTCCCCTCTTCTTCTTTTTTCTACCCGTTCCTCTCGTTCTTCTTCGTCAGCGTCACCTTTGACGCCCGCCAGGGTATTCGTGCTATAAACACGATATCGATCAGACGCCGGATTTTAATTATCGCGTCGAAAGCTAATTAGCTTGACACGTAGTTCGTGTCTCGCCTGATCGAGCTCCTGTTCAGAACGATATTTAAACGTAACTCAGCTTAGAATCTAACGACAGTGGTGATCGATGCGTCGTGTCACATCTATTACAAAGAACACGTAGTGGAATACGTATGTTAGGCGAACGGATCTCATTTGGAACATCTCGAGAGCAAGATGTTGCATACACGTTGCATACAGATAGATAGATATATAAGTGAATGCAGTCAGTGACAAAAATAAGCGCATAAGTAGTAGAAGTAGGTATCGATGAAGTTTAATTAAACTGGTGATAGTGTTATACATATATACTCACGTTCGAAGGTTTTAGAATCTTTCTATCTTTAATAAAACTTCGATATTTGACGTACATTATGAACTTTATATTACCTTGCATTACTCGCCTTAACATTTTATACGTCAGTTACTTTTTTTGGTTATATAAAATACCAAGTTAAATGAAACTTTATCATATCGTTTTACTGCCACTTACACCTGTCCAATTTTGAAACGAATAAAACTTAAGATTTTTGAGCGATGCTGTTTACACACACTTGTAATGGATTATTTAGTGAATGATTGAAATTGATATTTATATTTCTGTATAGGCAATGCCGTATGTAACGAAACTTCGTTAATATCTGTCTCCATTCCCGTCCGTTGATTTTCTTGGCTGATTGAACATTCTTTATGTCAACCAAGAAATTTGTCTTTGGTTTTACATCTATCCTAACTTTGCGATACTAGCTTACATATTCGATACAAACTTGTTTTCCAAACTACGATGTTGTAAACCATCCAAGCTTACGGTACTAACTTACACATCGAATATAAGCTTGTTTTCCTAACGTAAATGTTATAAACAGTCGTACGATCAATTTAAATCTGTCGAACGGTTTTACTCCTTAAATTTTGTAATCAATGAAAATTGAAATGTTGAGGAGCGCGTGTAACTATCGGAGGAGAGTAAGTGGGAAAGAGCGAATAACGAGAATGTAGGAGAGAGAGAGCGCGTCTGGTGGCTGATTTAAAACTTTGACTTTCCGTCAATTTGATACGTAGCCACCTCTTTTCACCCCCCTGCCCCTTCTGCACCCGTTTCTCAGTATTTCCATGTGATTTTATTGACACCAGTCAGTCTGGCGAAGAGACACCGGCGAAGTTTCCGTGGGTCATGAATTTGCGAAATTGGAAAGCTGTCTGTTTCTCTTCTCCCCATTTTACACTTTCCTCGTCCGTTCTTTCTATCCTCGTTCCGTTTTAGACTTGTACTCATATTCCCTGATTCGTGGATCACCGCTGAGAAAGACAACCGGCTTTTGGATATCGAGAACGTTGACGGGCTACGTGACGATATCCCAGCGTATTATTTCTTTCGCGTCCGGGCAGCCTGTTTGAATTTCATAGAGACCATTGTCGAGACACCGGTAAAAAATTTCGAATAATGCCCGTCGTCTTGCAATTTCGATTTATTGCATGCGAATATGAACAATTTCAGAGCTACGTATAATTTTTGTTACACGGTACGTTTGATTGCTAACACACGCACGCTGTCGTTTCTCGTCGCTGGAAATAGCCGAGAAATGTTTCGTGTAATTTTTTAATGAAATTGGATATTTTTCTACATTAAATTCACAGAGATTAAAACTATACGCATTGGAATGTATGTATGTTTTATTTTGCGTTTAGGTATTAATGTATCTTTGCTATTGTCAGTTTCTTGTACGTGTGTTCCAATACAAATTCGATAAAGTTTGATAATAACTTTACTAAGAAATTTTACTAAAATATATACTATAAACTTTAATAAGAAAGAAAATTCTCCTCTGCAGATAGAAGACGATAGGTTCGAGGTATTGAAAATGCAATTATAATTATTTAGTTAAATAACGGACGCAACAGGAATTACGCGAGTAATTATTTGAAAACTAAGTTTTCAGTTTTTGGCGATTAAATCAGCGAATTATCAAAGAAACAGCGAAATATACTTGAACGTAAGGGAAAATATTTCAATAAAGAAATAAATTGCATTCTCGTAGAAGGAAAAAGAGACGAATGGAATGTTTTGCATAAATCCAATATTACCAGAGAAACAACATAGAAGGAAAAGTAAATAGGACAGGAAACGCGTTAACCAAGATCCTCATTGGTATTCATTAAGTTCGTTAGCATCTTCCTCTATCTTTGTCTTTGATCTGTTAATGTGTCTACATTTCTTTAACACAACAGGATTAGCCAAGTATTCTCTGCCCAAGGTCTTTGCGACTACATTTCACCCCGATCGTATTGCGCTTGCTATTAACCGGCAGTTACGATATCGTAAATTTGTTGGCAATACATCACGATCATGATCTGCTGTATATATATAGCAATACTTTCGCTGTTATGAAATTCAGCGAAATTTAGAAGGCAAAAGGCGCGAGCTACCTGTCGCGAATCGACATAGATAACATTGTTCCTCTGCACCTGTTGGATATATTTATGCATCCATAATTCAGCTCGTTTATTTCATCGCAGCTTCGGCTTCAGCTGCCCGAGCTTGTAATCCATTTTTTATACTTGCCTGGCACGCGACCCGCATTATCGGACGTGTTTGTTTTTCGTTGCAAGTCTTACGATTAATCATCGATTTATATTCTCAAAGTAGCTTCGCTATCGCTAGTTGAATTTTTGAATATTCATGGAAAGCACGAATCGAAATACAGTAGAAGCACGATTATCGGAACGCGAGCACGAATGTCACGAACGTAGCTGATCTGCACGATTAGGCAGGAATTTTTGTATTCAGAAATATTTTCGCGTAATCAATTTATGTAAATACTGAAATGGAACATCAAATATAAAAATGATACGACGACAAAGATTCAGATAATCGGAGATTATTCGTTCGACTTTGTCGATAATACACTGGTTACATTTTTGAAAAATATTTATCAATTGATTAATTGGTGTCTACCAATCGGTATCACGTGGAAACTAAAAGTGTTACGTGCTTATCAACATTGGATACTTTATAAATTTAATAAATTTTAAAGGATAGGGGCAAGATTTCTGAGTATGTCGGTATTCGTCATTAGTATTATTTGTGACTTTAAATGGTAATACATGGTGATGAAATTTGTTCAATATTTAAAGTTCACAAGGAAGTAAAATGGAATAAAATAAAAGAAAATAAAATAACGTAAAAGCGAGTTTCGCGATTTCTGCAATTGCGACGAACAATTTCAAATACAATAGTGCGCTTTGCTCGTGACTGCACGGGAATCGCGTGCTTGCGTGTTATGAACATTAAAGTAGTTTCACCGATTACGGTCCTATCGAAACGTAAAAAAGGCTCGTATCTCCTTGGCTCGCGATTCAGAATCGTTCTATTCTTGGTCAGACTTTAACCAACGTAACAACATCGTTCGTGACACGAATTACGAAATCTGTTACTATATTCGGTTGGTCTTGTACGTAGCCTAATTTCTCTAATCTAAATCCTAATAAACTTGTACGACGTTAACGCACGGCTCGCAGAATAGAAAGATAAATTTCATTTTTTAATAGCGAAGTCATTTACATCGGTGAGTTACGTCTGAATATGGCATAGTTTCGATTGTATATTTCTCTTTTAAAAAATCGAGCAAACATAAACAGTGGTTTCTTTAGAAACGAGAAAAGAGATAGTTACGATTTTTGCAATTTCATATTGAAATTTATTAGAAAGAGGAAATGATGAACGCACGCTGAAGTTATTATAAATCTTAAGCGAGCAACAGCTGAGATTAGTTTACAAAATTTCAACGTATATAAAAGATTTAGATCAACTTTTTAAAATTTCGTATACGAAACAGATAAATTGCAAATCACCAGACCAAAGATCCCTTTCGTTTACGAGTTATTAAATTTGAATGAAGATCAATCGATCTCCTGCTTCTAGTTATTCCATTATACGATGTTAATGAGCCATCAGCCAAGATCGATAGACGTACAAATATAAAAGAAAATAATACAGTTAGCTAAAGACGATCGATTAAATTACATTTACCCTTTTCCTTCGCTAATTGTTACTGACGCAAGCTACGAAGGGAAACGGTAATAGAATAAGAAGAACATACGTTAAACAGGCAATTGAACGTGTCGTGTGGACGAAGTGAGCCGTTGGGTGGAACATCGGTCCCTCGAAGATACATCTGCTACGAGAGATTCGATAAAGTACATAATAAAATACAGCGGCGGTGGAACGACGACGTCGATGGGGATTGGTCACGACAACGTGCAATAATGTCGTTCCTTCGACAATTTCTCGGAAAGAGCAGGAAACCCGCCGCCGATGGAACAAAGTGCCGGAGATGGCGCGGCAACATTTTCTCTTCGAGTCGAAAAGCGAACGACGTTAGAGCGTTATCGAGAAAAAAAGAAAAAAAAAAAAAAATAATAAAAAAAAGAAAGGGAAAAATGCGAACTTTTTTTTCGATTGGTTCGTTCTAATAGAAGTTTAGAAAATCGCAAGGTGCGTTAACGAGAATCAAAGATGGATGGTTGGTCGAAACCTCGATTTCCATTCGCCGACCATATTCCGCTATCAAAACCTATCGATCGCTTAACAGAGGAACGACAGTAGCATTTTTCCACGATAATACTGCCAAAAATGGTGATATAGTGGCAGGTCGCCACGACGATAAATCCTAACGTATCATATTAGAATACTCGTTCCATATGGATATTCCTATTTCACGCTGTCCGTTTTTTTGCTGAATTTATGTTCGTCCGGTCAGACCCTCGACAAAGTTGAGATGCTTCATTTCCGTAACATCCCTTGCGCGCCATCTCCTCCTATATACCCACGACGTTTAAAAATGATTTCGACCAAAAGGTTGTCTACTTTTTATCGATTTGTATCGCATAAAACGACGCGTACATCTTCGTTCATAGATATTAGGACATCTGCCGATCTTGTGAAAAACGTGATAATTGAGAGTCAAAATTATATATTCATGTAAAACGATGATTCGGAATAGGTAGACAAATTTGCAATAATTGTCTGCAAGAGTTTCGAGAAAATAATTGAGAATTATATATCGATTCTTATCATCTTTTGATTTAAACCCCGGTGAAATGAAAATGAACGTGGTTTAAATGAATGATTCAGAAAATTTAATAGAGTGTATCCTGTTGATGAAATTCGAATCTGGCTGTCGAAATTATTTATGGAATGCACGAAATCAAGAGACAAATTTCATAGCACAGATTTATCAGTGACAAAGAGAGAAAAGTATAGGTAAGAAACAACTTAATTGTATTATTTGTAACTGGCGAAATTTTTATTATTGCATGAAATATATAGATTGTATTATTTCAAAGTTTCAAAAGATATAATAATTCCATTTTTTAATAAGCTGATTTGTTTCGATTTATCTTGTTTTCCTAATGCTTGAACTTAGTAATAGAGATGTAAAAATAAATTAGTTATACGGAATAGCGAGAATAAACATTAGCTATGAAATATTGAATGTCAATGAGAATTTATACAAGCGCACACACGTATGTTGCATAGTATTATTTCATCATTGACATGCAAATGCAGCAAATTGGACTGGATATCTACATTGTTTGTATAATAGCGATGCAATTTATGGGCATCAGCAACTACCTTTGAATACTGAAATTATTTTATAATTTTGCTTGCGTCATTGTTATAAAATCCAGCAAATTACCTTTCCTACAAATTAAACAGCATTCTTTTCTGAATTTTCCATACTAATATGCAAATATAATTATACTCGGTTCTGAATGATCATTGATGGTTTAATATAATTTTTCCAAAGCTAGAAATAAAACTTCCAATATTATTTATCAGTCCTCTTTCCTAAAAGTTTCTCAAATTTATATAATGATTTTATTGAATTTATATGATGGTTGAGAAGTTTCTCAAATATATTTAAACGTACGATAATAATTGATTACTGCAACGTTATTCAATACGAGTGAGAAAAAACGATTGAAACGAAGGAAATATAAATTATACAAGAATGGTTAATTCAATATCTGTTATATATTACTCGTTCAATAATAAACATCAGCAAAGACACGAGAGAAATTTTTAATTAGAAAAAGTCCATCAGAGTTCACCATATCGAATGTCATTACTTCAGTTGCGTAAGTCGCTTCCATTGTTTCATCGAGCCATCGAGACGAACGGATGTTGGTCTGTCGCCACTGTCTCGAGGATTTTTAATTAATTGTTCGAGTTAATTGAGAGACACAGAAGAGAGACGTAAAACGAGACGACCTTTTTCGAATCGCGGAAAAACAGTTCGTTTTGCAAACTTGCATAAATGAGCTTTACATTCTACGTATTAGCAAAGAACGTTTCGAGGTATAGAAAAAAAGGTTGTTCAATATTTATTTCCATGTTTTAAAAAGCCCGTCCCTAATTGAGAAGAAAGTTTTAAAAAGGAAGAAAAGGAAATGTTCTTTTCATAACTTGGAATTTCCGCAACGACAGACTTAAATAAAGTTTTAAATTCCACTTTTAAATTCCATGCTCCACTGCGTCTTCAGATTTCAAATCTCTTTTTTCTCCCTGTTATATGATCGTGAGATATTTTCTTGTTTTTTTTTTCTTTTTACTCTCATTACGCGTTTTCGTATGCTTCTTAAATTCGAGATATTAAAGCAAAGACCTTATAGGTTCAGCAATTTCCTGACGTTAAATATTTTTATCGATCAAATTCGAACGCGTATTTGAACAACCAACGTAATTTATTACCTACGCTTTTATTAGCAGGAAAAGCGAAAAAATAAAATACGAAATACAATGTTACAGAAATTTGCATATACCTTTTGTATTTATATGATATTATAAAACAAACTAGACTTGATGTTATATCGATATCTCGTATATTCTCTATCGATATAGCTAATGTAATTTCCTTGGTAGCGATAAAAATCAAAAACATCGTAATCACACGTGTAACTTTGTCCCTTCTTCGTTCTTTTCCAACTAAATATTTATCATTTGTTGATACTTGTAAGAAAAATGTTCCGAGTGAATTAAAAGTTACTTTGTCGATCTAGAAATTTAAACGACTCTAAAAGAAAGCGCATATTTACTAATTTCTTTTAATATATCGAATACACAAGATTCAATAAATGTATATAGACTTTTGCGATAGAAACTAGACCGTGTCTCGATTTATGCATTTTTAAATCATTATCGTAGATTCTAATATTCGATTTCCTGGCCGTTGCGCTCGCGACCTACTCGTATCTCGTACATTTCCTTAGATTTATGGCTTTTCTTTACGACTTTATTTCTTCCAGTGCACGCGAGTAAATAGAAAATACATTATCTTCTTTAACGTAAGTTTGACTTGTTATTTCACTGTTTCTTTCTGCTCACTATCTTCTTTCACTCGCTATTAAACCTGAATCGCATTCGAGTCATTAAGTGTCCAACAGTTGAAACGGAAAGACGTTGTGGTATTTTTAATTATACTGTGTAGGATATTCCAGAAGCTGGAGGAGCCGATTCCTAAGCGGAATTTCTTAAGGACCATATAACGAAATCTCTTCTTGATGATCATTAGCCGAGGCCCGTAATCGGATTTTCTTTGACCCCGTCGTGCCAGCGCGATTACCGAAGGAAATCTTCTTGCGGAATAGCGTCCGCTTAAGAATACATCTTTATTCTCAAGGGGATCACCAGTGTTATTATATCTCGAGTTTTCCGTTCATTGTTGCTGGAAAAGGTGGATAAGGGATCCTCCGGGAAAATATCGCGAAAAGACTTTCACGGAGGATTTCGATGTCTCGGCTAATGAAGTATCAATCTTTATTAATTCTGACTGAACGATCCTCGACGCCGATACAGAGCCGCTCGCAGCCAAGCTAAGACCGGGGATAACGTTCCCAACTTTTTATTTCTCGTCACAGAAGCTTTGATAAAACGCGATCCGGATTATTTGTCGTGGAGATTGCAAAGTCCTGGCGAAATTTAAATTTATACCGGCTAAACAGCTAGGCTGAAGAGCGTATGAAAGTGCGTTGGAAAGCAGTGGGAGAACTGAACCCTGGTAACGAGATAGCCGGATGAGGTTCGGTTCCGTTTAACGAGGGACTGATATTTCAGGAATGACACGATGCTTCCTACATGCCGATGCAAAACGGTCTCAATTTTCCTAACTCGTATTTTTCCGCTGAATTTCCACGAACATCGAAATCAACGATTTCGTGCATTTGGTCCTGGTTCGAACGCGTGCGTTCGTAGTATATTCTATGAACGCACGCGTTCGAAGGAGGACAAGGCACCTTAATAGCGATCATGTCATATTATTATATCTAGACTAGGCTACTTTAGATATTTATGCAAAATTTAAATGTGCAAAATGTACGAAATCAGACAGAAATGTGTGGAATATTCGAAGCAAAGTACCTGCACGTTGTAAATAGTATCAAGAAAATGGAACAAACCTTTATCAAGGTTGTAGCTTTTTTACTTAGACTTGTAAAAATATGAATTTCTATAAGAATTTGGCATCAATCTATGCACATTATTAGAAAGAGAATTTGTTACGTTTTTTAGGGTTTCAAGGTTACTCGATTTGTCGCCAATAAATTGTTTTGTCCGAGAAAAATGAAGATGTTCCGGTACCAGATATCTCGTTATAAACGCTTGTTTAAATGTCTAATCATTTTTTCACGTAATAATGCAAATATATCGCTCTTCTACCGTGTGTCCCTTTAAGTGTCTCTTTAATCTTCTATTGTTCTGATATTCGATAATAAGTAGCCCTCGTTAATTTTCCAAATCGTCGAGAGGGTATTGAAATCTTTGTTTTCATAGAAATTGCAGCATTTCGTCAGAGTGGCCAATATTTCGAACTCGTTGTCTTCCATACAGATTGGTTGGAAATTTTTTACGTCAAAAGCAATGCCCTATTAACTTTCAATTGTTTAGGGACAATCGGGTATCGGATCGAACGGTCATTTTCAAAGTGGTCCTATCTTCGTACACGCGTTTATCGACAATAATTTTACAAGCACTCGACGAACAAACGCGACAAGATTTAATTGCGCGACGTCACGCTGATGATTCGAGAGTTATTCATTTAATGCGTACAATGCATACCGGGACGTATTTTTCTCGATTATTCTGTGAGAGCCCTCGATTCCATCTGGGTCATGTCAGCGCCGCTGACTACATCCTGACAGGACAATACATCAGGATTGACAATAGTACGATTTCGCGTGACATCTGTTTGTCCTTTCTATCTCTTCGTTCTTTGTTCAATTCTTCTTTTTTTTTTTTTTTCATTTCGTCGTTTGTTTCGCGGTAAATCGGCCGTGTTGGAAAACTTTCCGAACACTGGGTGCATTGTGCTGATGGTTTCCGGCGAATGTCAAAAACGCTGAGAAATTATCTTTCTCTTCGATAGTTCTCTCGTTTTCCTCTCTTTCTCTCTCTCTCTTTGCGCACTCTTTCACAATCTTTCAGTAACGTCAGAAATTTTGTTCCTCTTATTCTGCACGCTCCGTATAGAAACAACTCTCAATGAAGTTTTATGAGAATCTCGAAATTTATTCCTTCTTTGCATAAAGCTTTGCTCACTTTTCATCCCGCAAAAAACAAGAAAGGATTGAGTTTGCTTTGATGGAACGGAACTCGCAAACAATGACCGGCCAGCTTTGCTACACGTTCCACGATAAACAATTCCGTTTCAACGGCGCGCGCTTGTGAATGTTTCACAAAGTCTGGCCAACCGGAGCCCCGACCACGAAAAGTTGTCGGAACATTCGTCACTGAATACGCCAAGAGTTTATGGACACTTCAAAGAGAGTTTTTTCCGCGGTAACTAAAATATCCACTAAAAATACCGATGTCTTTCTTTAAGGCAGTTCCTCCTTCACAGTTAAAGGAATTTCTAACGAACGTTTTAGGCAAATCATTTCTAGGAACGGGACTCGCCAAACCTCGAGACCACGAAACTTCTCGAAATTAAAATCCTCCTACGACTTGAAGCGTTCGCAATAAGGATATTCAAATCTCACTATCTACTGACCATCCTGGATAACCAGAATATTCGTTTAATTTTCTTACACGAAGAAAAGTATGAGGAAAGCTATGGAAAATATAAATTCATCGTTCTTTGGAAAGGTTAAAAGCGTCCTCTGTTCTACCTGAACAATTTTTTGACGTACAAACTACATCAGTCCTAAGGTCTAATTGAAATCTATTTGTAAGAAGTACAGCATACAGTGGCAAACATAATTTCGTGTATATCTCGGGAAGTAAAGTTGCTCGGCGGTTATATGCGGCTAAAAAAAGCAGTTTTTATCAAGTTGCATGTTTCATTCTGATAATATTAAACTCTTATAGTCATAAAAGAAGACTACTAAATAATGCGAGATCTGGTTAATTGTTATTACATATAAATGCTACGATAAATACAATGATACGCCAATTTGTAGCCATTCTACGTTAAATGAAATTACTCGGAACGTTGGATCAGAATGTTAAGGATGAATTGTGCCTTTTTCCACGTAATTATTATTAAAAATTAGCATATCTCTGATTAATGTTATTTCTCTTTCTGCCGGAGAATTCGCGTTTTGGTTTCCGCAATTCTCTGAAATTCCGTGCAACACGAGCGGAAATTATCTTGCACTTGGCTCGATTTATACGGGTTCGTGATAAACAACCGGCGTGACTTTCGCGTTGGAGAAACTCGGCGCGACTTTCGTGTTGGAGAAACCCGGCGTGTTCGAGATGTACGCGTACGTGCACTTACGCGTGGCCATATTTAGGTGTGGAAGAACAGGCTGCGAACGTGACGGACCGTTCGCCGTATTCGCAGTGCCGCTTCGTAATCAAATTTGCATTTTAAGTCGGGGACCGTTCTTGTTAGACGGCTTGCATACGTGCAAACGGGTAAGCGTCCGCCATGAAACTCAGCCATCTCGGACGATTTATCTTTTCGGTGACGTTTGCTGGATTAACGTCTTCTTGTCGGACGAATAATTATACCTCTCTTTTCAGTCCCGCCTATTTTACCTTATTTACATAGTAATCGCGAAATGCTTGCTCGAATTTTCTCTCCCTGGAAATTAATAAATTATCCACCACTTTCTGCCGTGTTATTTGCTCGCCTTACCACGAACTTGAGATACGAAGTGTTAAGAAAATCAGTGATATTTAAATACTGGGTAGAAACTTTTACGGGATGCTATGATCATCGTGATTATATTGGTCATGTTGGTAAACGATTTGAATATGTATGCAAAAGTTACAAGATGTTTGTTGGGGGATTATACTTGGCAAAGATTACTAGAGTATTTGAACAGTCGGTTATTCATTATGTTAATAAGCCACGATAATTAACGCTGTATAACGATTTCTTTTCCTGCGTGCGTCTGCCATAAATATCGTGTAATTTCTACATATATTTTCAGATTGGTTTCAAATTTGGCTATCATAATCAGGATAGTCGTGTACCATCACAGTGCTAACGAAATTTTAAGAAGTTTTGTATAATGGACGTAGTATATTAATAAAGAAATTTTGTGATAAACGTTGGAACATCTTCGTAAGCCATAGTACGTAGTAATATAAATGGTAATATATATATATGTTTCTAAATAGAGAGTGTATTCTTATGTCCCTTAATTTTACGAGAAAGCAGTAAAAGTTGTTTCTAATTACCATTTGGTCGTTAATTTCTAATTTGTAATTACTCTGGTGAAATTCACGTATTGTTGCTACAAATCGAACAAATTGTCGGAATATTTACGAGCGGTGCCGGGGTAAATTTTTAATTTACTCGCTAAATATTTCGCTGTACGAACACTATGAAACCCTCGACAACGTTCATCCGGACTTTCATAGTATTTTCAGTCGATTGCAAATATCTGTATTTTTTACGGGAGCGAAAAACGCTTCGCGTGGCATTTAGTAAAATAAACGCATTAATCGCGAAACGGCTTTGGAGATAACGGGGTGACGCCGTGGTCGAACGGTTAAATGAACGCTGTTTTTCGCGCTGGCGACACTGGTGCGCGGAATGGGTTGCCATTATCGCGCATTGTTCGCCGATCGAAATTGTCCCGGGCACTTGGAAAAGTTTGCAGAACCGTGGCGTGAAAATAATCGTGTGTCGAGGATTATTCGTTAGTGTCATTATCGGCGGACGATTACGAAACCACGGACAGCCAGGAACAATGGTTCTCGTTGATCAAACGGTTACGTATCATCGAACAGTCACGACTAATTAGCGTGATTGCAGCCGACAAAATACGAGCGCGACCGTTCTGATCTGCTCGAATTATGAAATCAGCTTCGTTAGATAATTGCTCTATTTCGTATTGACACGGGAAATTAGCAAGGTATGCCAAGTAGCCGAGCTTTGTCCAGCGTTCAATTTAGAAGCGTTAGCTCGCGCATTATGACTAATCGAGCGAGCAGCGGTATAAATTGGCCGCGATTCTTGGAAGCCTTTCCCTTATCAAACTGCGGTTTCAATTTCGTTGCTGACTGCGTCCGCTTATTAGCATACGCGTTCCTGAACGGTCATTAAATTCGTCGATCAACGCGACAGTGTGGTTTCGTGTATAGTTCGCGTATAACGCGATAACAACACGCAACTACAGTGCCAACTTTTATGCATTTAATGAGAAAATAGTTGCGTGCGGCCGGCGTTGTTCGGACTTTTGCGATGCTGGATTTTCTTAATTAATAGCTCCACGATAAATTTTAAAATCATCCAGAAAACGCTGGCAATATCGCGTGAGAAAATTTGATTCCTCGCATGTTCTTTAAAAAATGACGGAAAATTATCTAGCTCGAAACTTTAGCAATGATAGCACGTTGAAGATCACGAGCGAAATTAATTTCAACATTTAATTTGATATTGTACATTCGTTGTTGTTTGTTCATCTAACTTCATGTAAATCCTTACATTATCTGATCAATCAATTTCTCAGTCTTTGTTGATATAAGAATTTGCATAAAGTTAGATGAGCAAAGGAAATAACAACGAATGTACAATATTAAATGAAATTTTGGAACCAGTCGTTTGACTGGGCAAATGGTAGTGTTAAAATGCAGGGCCGCTGCATGGAACGAGATACGCGCCGTTAACAAATGGTCTTCAAACGTATCTTTACGAGGTTGCTTAAAACTCGAGGGGAAAAAATCGATCCTTGTCGGCAATAATAAACTCGGCGCGAGCAACGCTAGACGGAGAGCTCATTTTTCACCCTGTTGGAGAGGAACGTGTTAAAACGGAGATGGGAGGAAAGCAAGGGTGGTGAGATTTGCCGCAGCTGACGGAGGACATTACGGTTACGCGATAATCTTTCGAGGTTCGATTGGTAGCGTCGATGTAACGCGAGAACTTTCGACGAAGGAGATCGGAGGTGATAATAAAATATTAGATTTCCTGGTGAACGAGCATAAAGAACCGCAGGTGGAATTAATTCTGTCGATGTCTGCTCGACTATGATATTATCCAAGTCCGTGATATAGCCGAGAAATCTATAGGCATTCATCGACCGATGAACGATACTCGTAATGATAATCGAAGTATGCAAGGAACTAATACTCGTGGAAGGAGAAAGAGGGATTCATCCCGATAAATGAAAGTTGCGGTAGGTTTGAACAGCGACGTCGGAATCATGCAGACAACTGGCGCGAATCCATCGGCAAACGAAACCAGGTGTTCCTATTCCGGCAAGTATGAAAAGACGCCCTAAAGATATTCCATGCAACTCGTGGCGAAAAGCGAGAATCCTTTGTCCTCGAAGAATGCACGCGGTTCCTTGGTAGGCGGGATTCGTGAGCAGCGAGCAGAGCACCGCGAAAATCGAAGGAAAATGAAACTCGTAATTGAAAATTTGCAGTTTGCGAGGCGAGAGGTAATATATGACGGGAAACGCAGTGTCATTTTCTCAAACTTTCTCTGAAATGGTTTCTCTCCTTGAAATAACTGGCTCGAGGTTAATGGAAGGCTCGTAAACCGAAATCTTTTGCCGAGGTATTTCCACGATGCGTATCGTAGGGATAATCTAGAAAAATATTCGCTCTTTAACGTGATCTTTTTAGACAGCGCCGCGCCGAGAGAACCTTTGAAATTTTCGACCGTTTCACCGGCCCCTACAAGGCACTCGATACACACTACGAGTGTGTATACTGTATGTATACAGTATACACACGTGTATTTTACGTTCCTCGAGGCTTTCCACGCTCCAATGCGGGACACACCCGTGTACATTTGTAAATAAGCACGAGACTTTCGATCCAGAGTATTTTATCTTTCATGCAGCTTTTCAGTTACGTACTCCCCCATTCAGTACGCGTATTACGAACGAGCTTTCTCTCTCTCTCTCTCTCTTTCTCTCTGAGGCTGTTAAGGACAGAGAAACATGAATTGCCTTTGATACGAGTAGCAGCTTTTGTTGCTCTTCGACTGCAATTCTCAAGCAGACAAATGCGTCGTGTAAGCGCATCTTCGCTCAAAGATCTTAGTTCGTTATGTCTTCTCTAAGATCGACAAAAATTATGGGTGAATTACGTTGTAACAGTCCATTTATAGCTTGCTACCTTGTACGACAAAGGATACGTACGCTGCTAATGTATTTTTACAATTTTGTTAAGAAATGCGTGCATTTTTAGCAATTTCTTCAAATCGTCGCGAATATATAAAATATAGACGAGCGGCATATGAGTCAATGGAAAATTTGAATCGGGAGAAACTCATATTATTGTGCCTTGGAACACCAACGTTGTTTTCGCTTGCTACGTTCAAAGGTAAACGAACTCCGAACAAAATATTATCGCCGTTATTTGTAATCATCAACCGGAGTTATGAGCTTTTTATAATAACACCTGTCGATACAAATAGACGAACAGTCTAGGACAGTCATATAGTCGAATAGTTGAACAGTTAGAGAGTTGAATAGCAGCATTGTGCGACGACTACGACCGGCATACACTATCTCCGTACTTGTACTTAAAGTAATTTTAATATAATTGACTACTACAATTTTATCACTCATCCCTTTAATAAACAAACCAACACGTTTAATATCCACTTCATAGGTAACATGGAAAGAAACCCGTTAGGAAGCAAAGCTGTGTTAACTGCCACTTCATTCGCAATTTACTTCTAATCAATTTACATGATACTGGTATTCGAAGTTGAACTTTGAAAGAGAAATTTCATTTCCTCTAACAAATAAGATTAGGTCTATAATCGAAACGAAGCGAAAGTTCGAACGAGCACATTTTCAAAAGTCGTTAGAACAAAGTTGCCCGAACAGTCGGCAGTTTCGCAGAAGAACGAACTAACATTTACGAAACTCTTGTTTGTTATATCGCGCGGCAAAACCAAGAGCCGTAGTTCTCCTCTAAGACTGGTCCATTTAACGAGAGCCTTTGAATTCGTAAAGCGAAATAGAGTTAACGCTGACTCGATGTATAATTCTTCGAAAGCTGATTTTCCGTTTACGCGCTTTATATTGCGGCAACCTTCCGCTCTTGGCGAGGAGAAAGAGCAAAAGACAGAAAGAGGAAACGCTGTTATTCCTTACCTTGTCCCTGATTTCCTGTCGCATCTTCTCTCGTTCTTCTTCCATTTTGCGATGCTTCTCCTTCCTTCGTTCCTCAGCCTCCCTGATGGCTTCTTGCCTTTCTCTTTCGGCCTCTTCTTCCTTCTCCTTGTCATCTTCGTCTCCGCCTTCGCCACCAACGGCTCCTGCAAATCGAAAGAAACAATACGTTCAACAACAGTCCTTGGTTTTTTCTTCGTCGTGCAGTAGCTCACGAAAGTATTTGAATATTTGTCATAGAAATATTCTACGTGCGTGTTAAATGTATTATAGAAAACGTTTAAGAAATTTCATTAGTCTCGTATTGAAACACGACTATCACAATCGTATTGATTTTTTGAAACCAATCTGAAAATGTATATTCGCATGTAGAAGTTACGAGATATTCATAGCAAATATATATTTGCTAAAAAATTAGCGCAACAGCATGAATAGCCATCTTAAATACACGAGTCCTATTAATTAATCGTGAGTCGAATATCGAGTCCTATTAATTAATATATTAGCAATATGATCAAGATAGCGGGATTTCATTGTAATGTTCATAAAATTTCAAAGTGTTTTGTACAACATATACTACGTATATTCGTAAAAGATTTCTACCATTGTCCAAATTTTCGTGTGCAACTGTGGATATATAATGACATTAAAACGTATATATTAGGTTGTCTGAAAAGTTTCTTTCGTTTTATAAGATGATAATAGATGAACGACAATTTCTGTTTTATATTATTTTATTGCATTAGGTATGATCCATTTCGTTCTATTTCTATTATTACGTTCGTGCATAATTCAATAAACTAATATAAAACAAGAAACATTGTGCGTCTATTATTTCCTTATAAAACGAAAGAAACTTTTCGGACAACCTAATATAGTATAACATTATCGTTAATTACGTAATGTAATATTCCATATTTAGCGTCCTTCCTTCTCTGTTTGATTTGCTTAAACGATAATTGATAGTTCCGGGATGATTAAACCCATCTTCGCGTTAAAAAGCTGTCGGTGTTTTGTTCGCGTTTAGTTTTCTTCCTTCCATTTAGATTATGTTCGGTGTACAAACCACCAGGATAATAGAGGACGAGAAACTAACGGTTTACCCTTGGGAGCAAACATTGTAAATCAGCCTGATAGCTGTGACGCTATTCCCTTCGAGTTTATAAACCATTGCGGCGGTACCTCAGGCTCCCAGCGAAAATTATTTCGCTATAGAAACGCGTCCAATCGATCGCCATAACTGATAGGAAAGTTTCTTCGAAATTGACTGAGAATCATAATGGCGTAAGAGCAAGTTACTTTAAATATCAATAAGTATTGTTACTTTTCACAAAATAGCGTTGTGCGTTTATTGTTGTACAAATTTATTTTATTTTTTTAGAAATGGTAAAACTTTTCGTTAATCCAAATTCCGATAATCGATCGTTTCATTAATCTTTATTCCACCAATCGAGCTTCTTTATGCGACTCGATTATTAATATCAAACAGAAACAAAAAACTTTGGAACAAAAATGTAAAGATTTCTGCGAATTTCTATTTTTGTTTTTCAATGTTCCTCGTAATAAAAAGGCTTCATCTCCAAAATTTCCATTAATCGATGTTCCAATAATCGATCGTTCCATTAATCGTTATTCTGAATGTTCTTTGACGTGGCTTGCGGACGATTCAAATATTAATATTAAACAGGGACAAAAACTTCCGAATAAAAATGTACAAATTTCTTCCAAATTTTATTCTTATCTTTCAATTTTTCTCTTAATCAAAAGCGTTCATCTCCAAAATTTCCATTAATCGATCGTTCCATCAATCGTTATTCCGAATGTTTTTTAACGTGGCCCCTGGGCGACTCAAATATTAATATCGAACGGGAATGAAAACTGTCGAATAAAAATGTAAAAGTTTCTTTCAATTTCCACTTATCCAAATATTCCATCAATGAGAGTTCCGATAATAATCGGTTATTCCATCAATCGTTGTTCTATAATAATTGAGATTTGTTCCATCGTAAAAATATGATTTCGTCAACGTCAACCTAATACAAAGATTCTTCGTTGTATCGAAGCAATATCGAGTTAAAGATGCCTCTTTAGGGAGCGTTCTTAAATTTCGGAATTCTCGTCCATTAATCCGATTTCTGTCTGCTCCCTCGTGGAACGAAAACGAACTTCATTCCAGAGAGTACTTATGATCGAATTCACCTTCGACTTCATAGCCGAAGTGGAGGAAGAGGAACGAACAAATCGGTCGCGTTCATTCGAAGCCTGTGATGGAAATACCAGTGAAGCTTCGACGGCCTTAACGAAGTTTTATTAGTTTACCGAAAGATTAAGCGGATTCGCAGAGAGTTCCTTGCCTATTACTCCGTCCGACGAGTACCAACGAAAGGGGAATCCTTCTACGAGAGGCATTCTCGGGGAAAAATCGTGTTTACAGCGGAAACACATCCGGCCATTCGTTTTTCCAACGGAACGCGATACTCTTGGCCTGTCCGGCGGCAACGGCGTACGTAAAAATATGAAAGCTGTTTGCGAATCTGTTAGTCGGCTACTCTTAACTTTTCCCTCGTTCATCCTCGTCCCGATCCCTGGAGAAATTAATGGCAAACAAAGGGAAATTTGTCTTCCGTAATGCTCTTTTCTTACACAAATAACGGCCGAGTGTTTACGAGCGTAAAAAATGCCCGGTTGTCACGATGCAATCGTTAACGCGAATCGTTTATTAGCGCCCTACCGGCAAGACGAACGAGTTTCTCGCGATTCGTCGGAAGGCACGTGAGTTCTTAATAAATTCGCGTCTTTATTCGACCGTGCGCTATATAAGTTCGTAAGTATTTGGATATCCTTCTAGCTGGAAATTGAACGAGTATTATTAATGAAAGTTTATAGATCACAAGCAACGACAACAAGCAATACAAATTGCCAGTAGTAGCAAATCTTCGTATTACACATTTGGTATATCCGTAAAAAGTTTGCGTAAGTATTCGAACACTTTCGTGAGCCACTGTGCACTTTGCATATTTGCAGTACGACAGAACTGCATTCACAATAGTTGCAAAAGGTATTTGAACGTGTCGTTATTTTTCAACGAAAGATCTTTTCATAGGGTTCTATATTTCGTTTTCGTAGTTCCACGTTTCGAATTTTTGCAGTCCCTTAGAAATACTATTAAATAGTACGAAATTTAATATGCTTGTGCTTAATTAGTTAGTACATAAATGTTATAATAAATACAACGGTGTACAAATACTTTGTGTGCCACTGTATCCGAACTCCGTTTATTGGAACGAAATTTTACGTAATATCCGATTAGACCAAACCCTTGCCGTCTGAATCTGCTAATCGGAAGCGGGCTCCTATCGTGTAAACGAGAAATGGTATATAGTGGAAAAAATTGAACGAACTCCAATTATATAAACTGTTGGTCGAATGAGATCAAATAAATGGAATTCTACTGTAATGTCCAAGTACCCAAATACTTATGGCTGGTAGCGTATCTCGAAAAATCCAGTCGGATTTCAAGAGAAATTCCTCCCGCACCTCGCCACCCCGATGTTATTATTCGTTCACACGTCTGTCATGCTTAGCATCGAGCCGTTATAGACGAGGCTTGACAGGTCTCCATCGAGGGTGAGATTCGCGTGACAGGATTTTCACGAACGACAGTCGAATCGATTTGTTTTCTTTCTTTTGGGAGCCGATGATGGCGAAAAAATAGCTGGAATTGCTCAATCGGGGGGACATTTTCACGAAATATCACGCAACGAATCGTTTGTACGTAGAAACGATACGCTTTTGGATTGAACGAAACGAGAATTGCAGCGTGTATAATGTTGGTAATATCGGGAACGCAGACGGACTCGGTTGAAGGGAAGCGAAAGGGATTCGTCTTTCCTGCTGTCTGCCGGAGAATGATGTGCCAGGACCTCCGGGCTCGAGGAAATTAATACTACTTCTGTCCCGGCGCCGTCTACCATTTTCCCTTTTCTTTGCGTGCTACCTCGTCCCTTCTATTTGCACTGTTTCCCGCAGCACTGGTTTCCGCGAGGTGGAAAGGTACTTTGAAGTCCGAGCCAGAGACGACGTTCATTCTCCACGTTCCTTTTTCCTTCTCTCCTTCTGTTTTTATTCTTCTATCTCTTCTCTCGCCTGACACCTCCGTGCTTTCCTGATTCTCCCCTCTCTGCGGATAGGCCGGAGAGCCAAATAGTCAAATTCGAAAATTATCATTATTATCGTAATGTCGTTTACCTCGTTAATTACTCCACCGATGAAAAATCAGCTTATTTCACGGATTATTCATTGGAGAAAATTCCGCCGCGTTGAGAGGGAAATTTCGTTAGCGAAGAGTAGCTGCATAATTGGCCGGAGCACGGCTGGTAATAACTCGCATATCATCCAGTCGTTGGAAAAGCTCGGTCGTTTCGCTTTTGCCTTTTTTATGTAAGTCCTGTACTCGGTACTTTGCTCGATTAATTAATTATGCTGGCTGGTTTTTAACGCTACGCCACTTAATCGTTCCTCTCCGCTTAGTCGCTGCATGTTAAGATTCTTTATCTTATCGTTTATACAGCGTGCAAGGTGCATTTACATTATTACACGGCCTCGTATGCCTCCGTCTTATCGTTTGTTTGACTCGTCCCTTGCTGGTGTTGGCCGATGAGACCGACACGGTCTTTTCAAAAATTCGTTTTCACGGGGTGAAAATAAAATCCACTTATCTCTTTGTCCACTCGGTCGTACCGTTCGCCCAGCCATCCATCATACCGGGCTTTAATTAAATTTACTTATTTCACCTGACACTGATCTCTGTCTATCCTATCCTATCCTCTCTGTGATTCTTCCATCTCGAATTCGACCTGGCCTAGTTCGTCCTGTCAAACACACGGTTCGACGGGTCGGGGATCAAACGAAGATGAGAAAAATTCGGCGAGCCTCGTAATTGAGCTCCTATTCTAGCGCGTAACTTGGATCAAGGTTATCGATCAATTTTCTTTCTCCCTGTGCCTCGCAAATAATGTCTTTTCTGTCGTCGATCCTTTTTATCTATTATTCTCGAACGACCTAATATTTATTCCTTCGCGAGATATCCTTTCGCATAAATTATTCCAACAAATGTCCCGTCCATAGAATGAAAATGAAAGCTCTTTGGCGCCGTCATTTTGTTGGCTCGATTTACGAACGATGCCGCTCATCTACGCGTCGGAACGTCATCTCCTGGGTGCAATCGTACAACAAGAACGGCCATAATAGCGAACGAGGACAATTGTCCCCGGTGCAAATGGAGCGACGAAGGAGGAACATTGTCATTTGCACCGACATTTTCACGAATCCGTGTCGTTTCTCGTCTCGCGCTACAGCACAGAGATCACCGCCGGTTCAACGTGTAGAACGATCCACTATTTCTCTCGTCTCATCGATCGTGAAACTCGCTCCTTCGCGGAAGAATCATTCGAATCCTGCCAACTTTCCAAAAGTTATTAAAGACTTGATCGCGTTTGAAAATCTCAAAATTCAGCCAAAATTCAAAGGATAATACTACATTATAAAATATACATTGCCAGCTATGAGTGTTACGATTTCAGACACATAAGATGAATTTGACATACAGATTGGCGTACTTTTGTAATAAAAATTTCTCTACCATATCTTCTTATTAAACATTCGTGTGTTCTTATTAAATATAAACCCACTTCTTCAAATGCTGGATTATTTTTATGCTTGTTATTTTATGAACCACTGTAAGATGAATTTTCGAGCACCACGCAAGATGAATAAGACGAGGCTGATCAATCCCGAAATTAATTTAAAAGAAAACCGGCAAATTTCGACTTTTATGCTATTAGTATCAGACAAATTTGACCAAAGCCCATCAAGATTCTGCTACTAATTTCTACAATTTTTCACCGTGTGCATTCGCTGAAAAAATTCAATTTCCGCCACGCGAATTAGCAGATGGAACGGACAACGAAATATTTTGTTTTTCTTTTTAACGTTTCCGTCGGCGCTTCAATACCGGGACGATGATTCAAAAGCGGCACGATGGAGTCATCCACGGTTTCTGGTCGATATTTTAACGAGAAAGAAACGAGTCAACCCCTAGCGACCGTATTTTTCCTATATCTTCGCATGTAGGCCAAGAGTCCGTTGCAGCTAGCAGCTAGCAGCTAGCAGCTAGCTTTTTGTTTCCGCGAATTCACCGCGCGGATCATTACGCGAAATGATGCAGTCGCTAAATCCGGCTTTCGAGAAATTTTTTTCCTCCCCCAAGCTCTTCTTAATGATTATGCGCCTTTTTTAAAGTCGTCGGCAACGTTGCTCTGCACGCGCACCACGCGATAATTAAAGTATTCCCGCGCTTCGCGTGTCTTCCAATTAACACTTATTTATTTATTACGGAATTACCTGGCCGCGTTTTTGAGGTCGAGGTAATAGGAGTCGAGATATAAAATTTGTCATTTTAAATTAGTTTAAAAATGATACGTTCTCATGCCGGAGAAAACATTTTCCCTAATAGAGGCAAGAGCTTAACCCATTAACGCGTTGATCGTCATGGTAATCGTCTGTGATATACGCGTTACTACATTTTTTTTTAGAATGATTAGAACAACATAAATTTTGTGCACTAACAAATTTACAACAATGAGAATGATCTAGGTAATGTTGTTGAGAAAAAGTACTGAAATATAATATTTTGCAAGAATTAAATTTTATGGTGTAATACATATATCTCGATGTATTGCGATTCCCAAGCCACAATATACAGGGTGTTAAGAAAATCCACTCAATATGTATATAGTACATAGGATACACTATATCGTGTAAAACAATCTTAGTCAACATATGTCGAAAGCTCAAGCGTTTTTCAGATATAAATATTTTTATATGTTAGCACCATGATTGACCATACTACTCGATACTTATAGAAAGTGTCCCATATGTGCTTCTATCTGCATACACGTTTAGCATCTTCTTCTTACAAAGCTGCAAACTCCCTCGAAAATTCCAGATTTCTATCGTATTATTTGCTGGTTTCAGTTATGTAATTCTTCTGTCACTCATCATGATGCTGAAATAAAAAGGTGTTTATATTTCGGAAACGGTATTGTTTTCGACCTATGTTTACCAAAGTCCTTTGTCCAGTATGGTATGTTCTGTGTACCATATAAACATTGAATTGTTTTATTTGTGTATATAAAATACGCGTAGCAGTCAACGCGTTAAGGACTAAACTGAGCAACATTATATGAAATATATCGCGTGAAAGCAATATTATTGAGAAATGCAGCAAAGTAATTTACATATCGTTTTATCGGGGTACAAAAATTGTATTAGTACAATAGATACTTGAGAAAAGTCCACTATACAAATCAGAAACAGGTAAAAAAGACCTTTTTGTTCCAAAAAAAAGTAATTTATTGTAATGCTAATAGATACGTCGATCTCGTCAAAACTTTGTAAAATTGCGCAGGATTAATCATCTTAATCATTCGTGGCTGTGTTCGTTATTAAACGACCTAATAAAAACGTAACTTCCTATCGTTCGTAGTTCGTTGGAAAACGGTGTGGAAACAACCATTTCGATGAAAAGTCGAGAAACGTAAATTCGACAAGTTGGAGCTGGCTCGTAAAACGAATCACTGATTAATAACCCCAGCGACTCGCGTGGATCGATGATAAACGGAATTTCTATCGAGTATAAAACGTCGGATAAAAAAAAGGAACAGGAGAAAAAATCGGCTGGAGATTGCTTTTCGTTGGTTTCCATTCCACCGCGGCACGCGGGTGATTACCGATGACTATCGAGGCCGTCGTTGTTTCCTTTGCGTTGCACCCTTTATACTCCACCCTTTCTCCATGTTTCACCCGTTACCAGAGGAAACACCGGTGAATTTGTCCCGACTTTCCATATTGTCGTTTGGATGGCAGACAAAAAACAATGACGGCTCCGAAGGGAGAAAATCGGTAGCCGGTATTTTCTATTTTCCACGTTGAAGTTCTTCCTTCTCGAAATCCTCTTCTCGTCTTTTGTTTAGATACCAAGGGTTGGAACACCGACGTCTTCTTAGATAAAACTGGGTCGGTTTTTTTGAAAGACGTTGCTGCATTATTCTGAACACTGGCCGTACACTCGTTTGAATATTCGTACCGTCGACATTTCTAATTTAAGGCCACGTTGTCGTTTCGGCGGATTCGTTGAAACTTTACAGCAACGTTTCGATTTCTACGCGTATAATATTTCTTTCTAATATCGTAGAATTGTTCTGTTGAGAACGACTATTCCCTTATCTGCGTATTTGTCAGTGGAACAAACGCTGCAGGCGATCAAATCGTTTCGTTTTCAAACGTCACTTTTTTTTGGCAACTCGGACGTGAAGCTGGCCGAGTGTGAAAAATTCAGTTGCACTGCGAAACTCTGGCCGGGTTGAAAAAGTTATTCCGAACCAGGCGTCGTTTGCGGCGCCGGCTATTGGCGACCAAAAACTCGTTTTGCGAAAATTAATGCGAGCTTCTCTTGCCTCTTCTTTTTTTTATTTTTAACCATCGAGTTTCCTTTTCGTTGACGCGAAAACGTTAATCTGTTAGTTGTCTTTTAAAAATTTCTGTAATCATAAAATTCAAATTTAATAGAAACGCATCGGTTTCAAATAGGTTCTTAATTCCTCCGAACTTAGATATTAAGTTAGTAATTAGGTAAACAAATTCATTTGGGTTTTCTTAATAGAGCAAGTGTTATTACCTTCATATAAGATGTATTTATACACGCGCGATCAGAGGATAATTTATTTACTCCATTTATTCCACAAATCTCGTTAAAAAATTAAATTCACGTGTCTTCTCCACTTTTTTAAAATAATATTTATACTATTTCTCGAAACATTACAACCTATTAGTCAGGCCAATACATATCACACCATTACACAGTGACTACAAAACTTTGTAATGGTTATTTTCACCTGTCTTTCTTTTCTGGTCTTCTTATCGAATGATACGAGAACAACTTCGATCGAACATACGATAGTTTGAAGAAACTGTGTGAAATTAAAGTTAACCTAACTTAAACCAACGTAAGAGCTACAAGGGTTGCATAGATGGGGGAACGATCACGTCTAAAAGATCGTGAATCCAAAGGACGAGTTAACTCCAACTTTAACGCGTTAAAGCCGCTTCTAGACGATTATATCCTCACATTTCTGGACAAAGAAGCTAACGAGCATTGTTCGTCGAAGACCGATGGCATCCTAAGAGTGAGATGCGAGGACGCGATTAAATATTTTCACGGGAATTCTGACGTAAGAAAAAGTGGGCGTGAGTTTTTGAATTTCTCTTTTTCTCACGGGAAAGGCGAATTCTTTCTGTCCAACGAGACGGCAGAAATGGTAGAGACGGGTCAGGTATGCGGGTTTGAACACTTTTGTCTGATAAAATGAAATTCTCCGGCAATCGTCTGAGAATTTCATCGTTCTCCACGGAAAAGGAAGGGCATCGTAGGATCGGCGAAAATGTCGGGCGTAAGATATTTGGTGCATGTGCGCCGTTTCACTAAGATCATGCAGCATGCACGAGCGAGAAAAAGGTATCCCGGTGTTCGAATGGGAAACGAATACTGTTGCGAACGCGCGGAATGCCCCAGAAAGAAAATAACGCTAGAATACACGGCCAATTATTTGGCAAGAGTAATTTTAATTCCACGTGAATCGCGATATCGGCCATCGGCTGGGAAAGAAGGAACGCGTGTGTATTTTGTTAATAAGGATATAAAATTTGCTGCACTGGAATTCCGTTCGTCCAATTAATGTACTCTCGTATAATTAATAAATCCCGTTCATTCGTTTCCACGTGTTTGTCTTTTAAATATCATATTCGCCATAATTTTGCAGATTTCAGTGCAGTCAATTTCGGGGCCCAACTAATCAACGCTGAATAATATTATCGTTAGATATGCAGAATGAAATTGGATTTTGTTTATTCGATGGGACCGATAACGTACGCACTTGTACATTGAAATTGATGGGATAGTTGAACGAAAAATTTCCTAATCCCGGCTCTTGCTCTTATCTTTATTGGTAATTGTTGTACGTATTTAATAGGTGGAAAAAATCGCTACGTATTAAGGTTTCATTCGTTTGATTGCATCCGTAAATGTATCAAATTGCAATTGAAATCAAATTTCCAGCGTTCTTTCTTTTAATAATTCTTCATTAGCGACTGTACCATGATCGTGGAATGGGCAGGAACGTATCGATATGGGTCAAGATACACACACGGGCGGAAAATTATCGATCTGGACGCAGAGCGAAAGAAGAGAACTCGCAGGTGGAAAGCAGTAAGGGTAAATTACTGGCTTACGGAACAATTCATCGTCGCCAGTCACGAAACTTGCGATAGTGAGAAAGGTATAGTGGAAACATAGGATGAGGTTGGAGGTTTGGGTTTCGACTAGCAGCCAATTTCGTTGGCTACCAATCATTTTAGTAAATACATAAGAGCTAGATGCTAATGAGGCTAGGAATATTGGGTAGCTTCGGAGCAGTACGTGCTAAATTACATTACGTAAGTTACGAACAGGTATCACTGCTTTAATGGATATATGCGAGTATTCTCTCCAGCATTAACCCATATCTCGCCTTTGTTTCCACACTGGAATAATCCACGCGCCGCGTTGCCCCATTTCTAGCCGTGTCTCGAAATAAGAACCGGGAAAAGATGTTTACTATGGTTGAAATTTAGCCGATGTAATAAATATAATAAACGTAAAAAACATTCTACATCTGAATTAATAGAGAGACAAAGATATCCGAACAATGGAACAGTCACTTTTCCGATACGAAGTTTTACTTGTTCGAATAGAGACGAATTTGTAGTATAATTACAGTTCTATGTGCGATATCCTACAATTAATAAGCTTTTATAATCTTCTATAATATGGAGTAAGTAACGCTCATACGATATTGTATTAGGTTGATTTGATATTAGAAGAACGTGAAGCTTCGTTACTTGTCAAGGAAACAATATTTACTGTTATTACCATTATGAAGAACATGTCTTGTACATAATAATAGGTTCGTAACAAATGCCTTTCTCTGTTACAAGTGGCCATTATGTCACTTATAATAGAAGTTGGGATATCAGCGTATTCGGATAACGTTGGCTGAAACGTAACAGAGAATTCTACTGTGTCAGTAAGAGAATAAAGATCGATCCTTGATGAAAAGTTGAGCGCAGTTCCTCCCGACATTTATAAGAGAACTTATTCTTTTAAATGATATTAAACGTCCCTTCGTCGTCTGTGAATTTCGATTGATCTCAACTAAGTCTAGCGGAATATATCACTCCATCGGGATGGACTAATATGATGAAATCCACGAATCAAATTCATCTCTCTTTCTCTTCTCTTTAGTTATATTGACAGCGACGCGCCCTTATTGGAAATTGAGCGAATGCAAGACCTTTTTCCCCACGAATAAATGAGAATCGCATTTGTGTTGCAGAGTCGCCAGCCGACGGCGTATTCTAGTTCAATTAACGCAACAAAATTGATTGAATCTTCTTGCGCGCGGAATACGCTCGAAAGCGTAGTCTGCTCGACGGAATAGAAACTTGTTTCCGTCTTCGATGACAATTTATCGAGCTCGCTTGGAATTGCAAAGAAGACAGATCTATGCAGGCGAGAATCAAATTTGCGATCGTAGTTTCGCATCGATTCCGGGCTCTAAGTCGTCCTCTATCCGTTCGTTCTCCGCCTCTCGTCTCTTCTCTTCACTGGCTGCCCGAACTCGCTGGAAAATTCACTTGCCAGCGAATAATCCTCTCGTTTTCTCGGTCCGACCGGTTTTCTAGACTAACCCTTAATCCAGACGAAACAGGAACGCGGGAAAAGGGGGTGAGAGAGAAAGAGAGAGAGAGGGGAGAAGGACCAATTGCTATCTTGCACCGGTGCCTGCGACTCCTTTGAAATCAGCGTAAACTTGTTTCGCCATCAGGTGCAATATCTCCAGGCCGATGATTGGATAGCATATTGTCCGCCGTTGAAAACGAAGACTCGTGTCCGCTCGTTCCTTCTCGCTCTGCTCACGTGTTCGCGTCTCTTTTTATACTCGTTAGCCAATCCTGTATTGGAATGACGCGGTTAAGTCTTGTAAAATCCAGTTAAAATGCAGATCCGATCAATGAATTCGGTAACGATGTGCACTCGGTCGAAATCGAAACGAGCTTTTCTACCCCAACCAGATTTATGCGCGTCTCGTTTTCGCGTGTTCCAATCGAGAACCGGCCCGGTTCCGCTCGAAACTAACACGCGTTCAAACGATGAACTGGCCTAGGTTTACCGCTCATTCGGGTCACTCGGTTCTCATAGAGGATATAGGGGTTTTATCTCGGGAAGAAAGCGAAAAAATCGGCCAGGCGATTAATTCAAAGCGAGTACAGTCGAATAGAATACAATCTCCTGTAGAGTATCGAACAACTCTACTACATTTTCCACTTGTTGTTTCCCTTGTCCATTGTGGATTAGCGTTTTAATTCAACGCCGATCGCGCTACCAGCTTGCTGTAAACTTTCGTTAAGCGTAGATTCAATTAGCCTGCGACGACGACGACGACGACGACGAAACCGCTCGTTCCAGTAAAAGCCAATGTTCGTCGTGAAGCTGTGCAGATGTTCCTAACGAGGCTTTCTCGTGTTCCGGATATCTACAGCCACCGATTCCTTCCATTAAATGACCCTTTTATTCGCAGATAAATTCCTAACACTCTGTTACAGCAGTTGCCTTCAATTTTAAAGCTGCATCGGAATACCCCGAGAACCTTTTCATCGGTTTCATCGCATTCGGTTTTTACCAACGTTAGTTCTTGTTTTTCGCCACGATGACGCGATCAAAATGCAGATATTATGTTTTTCCCGGTGGCGATCGATTTTCGATCAGTGGAAGGTGCAGCCAGGTTTTTATCCTTTGTGGCGAGCTCTCGCATAATCCTGAGAAGGATCGTCGAAAACTGCGCCTGCAAGTGGCAGATTTGCATCGAAATCGGATTTCGCGGCGAACCAAATCGGACTTCCACCCCGTGAATTTTCGTTTGCCGCCGAATTACTTTCGTTCTCCGTCTTGACGCGTCGCGAGACATCGATGCCCTTCTATTTTCATTTTCTTCGACGATTTTAGATAAGAAGTGGTCTTAAAAGTGAAACGTCAAAGGGATAAAATAAGCCTCGAGAGGACCAAGCTCTTCCCTTTATTGCTACGATGCAGCAACATATTGTCCAGACATTTTTGTGCTTATGAATAAAACATGGTAGAACGTTGTCTGTCACTAATGCAAGCAGATGTCTGATAAAGAATTTCCTATCTGAAAATGCAATTTTCGACTTCATTTAAATATACGTGCATCTAACGTGAACATATTAAATATGTACGTGCATACGTCTATCGGTGAAAAGTTTAAGTGAAATGGATACGTATATTGAATTTTGATACATTTTCGTCCAGTCTCTACATAAACAATCGAGCTTCGTTATTCGATGAATATTGTTTTTACCTACCAGCTTCTCGTTAATTTATAAATTTCACTGACATCCGTGTATCGTTAACACGAATTGACTATAGCGTTTTAGCAAGAGAGAAAGGTAAACCGTCAAATATCGCACTGGATAATTTCATGGTTTAATTCGGAAATCGAATCCCTTCCATGTAAAAATACGTCCCGACTTTCCGATCGCCTACGAGAGAACTTCGATATTAGCTATGGAGTTTGCAAGTTTGAAGATTAGACAACTTTCGTTCGACATCAGTGAAATTTACACATCGCGCGACCGGAACAATCAACGTGCCCCGCCAGTACCAGTTCCCGATAGCCTTCCTAACACTTCCGCGAGTAGAAGATCCGACAGGATCCTCCCGATCTTTCTGCAGGAAATGAATAACCGGGTACCGCCTCGAGGGATTCGGCGAGATCGTTATTTTAACTTTGCTTATTCGATGGATAGGCGATAAAAAGTCGAAGCATAAATAAGGAAAACAATTTCGTTCCTTCTTTTCACTTTTATCAACCTGATTATATTGTAGGGTCTTTACTACAATTAGTTTATTTACAATAAACGGATTAAACAGATGTTGGTTAAACAGAAAACGATGATTGTTTAACGTGAACTAATTACAAGAACGTATTATAATTAAGACAAATAGATAGTTAATTTGCAACTCTCGTCACCACGGATTCAACGCTCTTTCGACAACGCTAGTGTAACGCCAACCACATCAGAGATCAGGCCACGTTTCGGAACCGATGGGCTGATGGAAATAAAGATGTGGCGGCACTCGGCGACAATTTATGTTGCCGAAGCGAGGTGCCTAATTAACCTTCAATATCCCAACGGTCCTTTCGCCGAATCTTCGAGAAGAAGGTGTGCGTGGCAAAGGTCGCGGACGCCTACCAAACGCGTGGAATATTGAAAGGTGACAAAGAATCGGATCCCATCGAGAGTCAAGTTGTAAGAGCTTGAGTCTTAAAAAGTCGCGACTAGAGTTCAGAAGTAAATTAGAAGTAGTTAGTGTAAAACAAGTGTTAAGAAATAAATTCTCTTTTTTATTTTTTTATTTTTGTCTTTTATTTTCATCTTCGATTTCTTTTTTTTTATTTTACGTGACACTAGCAACACTATCTCGATAATGCAATTCGCACTTTCTGCCTTATCAACTCACACACTGACTGTTAATTCGTTTTTCTCCTTTAGCATCCCTTTGTCTTTTGTCTTGGCCTCACCACGTACGTGTTTCGCAACCGCTGGTGGCCATGCAGGCCTTTTCCGCGAAACTATTCGATTAAAGGATCGACAATACATTGTTCGTCCTGTCGGCACTTCGGCTTTCTCGCGACACTGTTTATAGTTCGCCCGATATTTCTTAGCCCTTTCGTCCACGATACTATGATACAATATAATTAATTTTGCGATCTTAGAATTTTTATATTTCTATGTATTTAGCTCCAAACTTAGGATACGCAATGACTTGAAAATATATTTGACACTGTTGAGGTTATTAGATGTATGTGAATACAAAGGAACGCGTGGATAAATTGTAAGGTAGAAAATACATATTTTAAATACTGAAGTGTAAATATAAATCGAGAATATAATTGAGCTGATCCAGATCCGCATGCTAGCAGTGTTACCTGTTACCTGTACAGGCAACGTTGTCTGTGTACTGTTTATGGTTTCTGTTATGCCTTCGACCCAGTCTTTTGTTTATACGCTGTCGATGGCTTCAGTGCTTGAGAAAAATAAAAGACTAGATGTAGAGTTTTCTTAGAAGTGGTGACCACTTCAACAGATACAAATTTGAAATATGTTTTAATGTTAAAGAAAGTACACTCGTGTCGACCTATCTCGTCGCGTGTCGTCTTCTTCGTGTCACAAATGAGTCGTATCGTATCGTAATATTTGCACTCGCAAACATCAAAACCGAACGAGCTGAAATCGATTTGTTCCTGATAATTCTGAACTCCCCGGCTAAGCAAGTTCCTTTTTAAATTTAAGAAACGATTTTCAGGTAAGTCTGACATAGAGATAGATGGCACCCTGTGGAAATGTCCATTGTATTTATATGTTTGCGAGGACGTCAATGATCAAGGCGAATATACTGATCACGTAACGTGCAAACATAAACGTGAATTCCATTAAGCGAACATTAACGAACCATCTGTTCTCCATCCGTAGAGAACCGACAGTAGGATCGGACGCGGTCGACATCGATCGGCTCGAGAGCAAATTCTAGAGATGCGGTTAATTATGTCAAAGTGGCTTAATCAAGACTACTTGACTCGAGCTTATGGCTGCCATACGCTTGCTGCAAGGACGTAACGGTGCAAACGTGTCACGTGAATGTCAAATTATTCGCTTCGGCCAGTTATCGATTACTGATTACGATCCAGTCATTTAAGACAATAGGATAATGATAATCCTTGACTGATTATCGTATCACCGATCATTTCCTTCCGTTAAAGCAGAACCTCACGATTGACGTCGCATCAGTTAAGAATCTTCCAATATCAGATTCCATCAAGATTAAACAAAAATTTGCTCTCTGGTTATCGTTACTTTTAATCGCGTGATATTCTCGCCATTAATGTGTCCGCAAACACAGCTTTGCAAATACTTGGCTTTGAATAATACAACCATTCGAGCCTGTTTCCGCTGATAAACGTATCCGCAGATTCGATTAGGAATCACGAATTCCATAGGTAAACATCGATTCGTATATTTTAGATTTTCAATTTTCACGATGAACGACGTATTCGTATTGAGAGCAATTTTCTATGGCAATCGTTGGTATACGTTCGGAGAGTCACTATGATTCCCGAAGAAACGAGCTCAAATATTCACGAGCATGGAAACAAGATGCACAAAGTGTACTAATAACATGATCGAAACCTGAAACATATCTCGTTCGTACATCGTTTATGCAAATTGATCAAGCATATCTACGAGCAACGAAGCGTATATTTTTTTTAACAAATGGGAAAGCGAAATATGATCAGTCGGAATCCACAAAAATGATCGATTCACGAGGGCGAAGAGGAGGAGCACGAACGACGTGAGAAATTTCAAAGAAACCGAGCAAAGTTTCTACAGAGTTGCCTTTATTGTCGATTCAGAGACGAATTTCCTACAAATATCAAGGAAGCACGAATCGTGCAACACGAGCATCGCATGGTAACCTCTGCTTCTTCTTTTTCTTCTTCATCTTTTTCCTCCTCCTTCGCCGTATAGATACTCCGACGCAAAACGATCGTTCTCGTTTGTTGCGATTCGAGATTTTGCGAGTTCACGGATTGAAGTATTCCCACAGAGAGCGTCGTTATTTATGGTCAAGGTTCTGCGCGATCGCGCGAGTTTTCCCAACCGGCGAAGACATAATTTTCATTCATAGCTATGTCACTGGTTACATAGAACGTCGCAAGTTCCGGTTGCATGGAAACCTGATATGCAGTTGGAATAAATCCAACGATTCGAGTAGGAATTCAATCGTAAGATGGAACGAATCCAAAATAATAATTTGATTTTGAAACATGATTTGTCAAAAACTGCTGTATCCACCACTAAACTATTCATATCGTAAATTCGTATTATTGAAACCATATTGTGATAAAAAATATCATGATTTTCTTATACGATCATCATATCACACAGAGCTAGATAAGTTGAAGAAAGCATGGCCGAGTTTAATTAATTGTACAATCAGATGCAATTTTCCTACGACAGAATTAAACTCTATGACACGATAAATAACATTCGCAACAATTGTACAATGTGACGAATATTTTGTTAAAAACGATTGGAATTTGTTCGACAATCAAGGATCTTAAACTATTTCGTTCTTCTGGAGAAAGAAAGTAAGATAGACAAGGGTAGCTTTTGCCACGAAACCCCGACTGTAATTGTTCATCGCATAACCGATACTTGTGTCAATGGTTATAACACATTTGAAGCTTATCGCTCGTTACTGTCGCCCCTCGCTACTTCGCCCCCATCAAGCCCATATTTTCACTATAACATTTCCTTTCTCCACTAAAAGCATTCGTTAGCTAGAAATGTCCCGTTGAGAAGCTAGAAATCAATCCTCGCTCAAAGCTACTCTGTTCCGGAACACAGCCTTCTCCTTCCATCCTCGAATTTACTATGGCTTTCGCCGCTTGTCAAAGCGGCTGCACAAGGATGTAAATGCAGCGGGGCGCGTCGATGAAACGTGTGACGCTGCGAATATACGTAGAAGCGCAGTAACTGTTTCTCGGTGTCGCGAACTTTCACGTAAAATTCCCTTCCACGTGCCATTTCCATTCTCATTAAGAACAAGACGCGCGAGTCGTCGTATTTCGATCGCGGCAACTCTATCGTGGCGATGAGCATCTGGAAAGTTTACTGCGCGACGCATCTTCGTCCAATTACAAGTCTACCAGGTCCCGATGTGGCGAAAATCCCGTGGGCGCCTCGTAATTAGCCGTAGAAACGGAGTAGAAAATAGAAGTGTAGCGAAGTTGGTCCCGGCCGTATTCAGAACACGTCGTAGAATTAGTCCTATTGATTGCTGCTCTCCTCTGTCATTCTGTCTCTTTCTCTTCGACTGTCTCTCTGACCGACAGCGAGGCGATAACTTCGTTCAGACGGAAATACGAGATGATCTTCGTCTGGAGACTGGGCCGGTTGTGTAGCCTTGCTTTGCCTGCCACAATAGAGGGGTAATTTCTCTTCCTCCGTTTCTGATTCCCTCTTCGCGTCGCTTCTCTGTTGCGAGGGCGCGTCGTCGTCGTCGACTAACTTGTTTCGAGTTGGTTGTACTTTCGCGAAATTGCCAAGTCGCAGTCGGTGTGGCCTCCGCTTTTCAGCCGATCTTGTTCAACACAGAGGACCGTTTTGAGCTAATTAACAGCAGCGTATCCCAATCAACGCCACTTTCATCGATTGGACGATCCGTCTCGAGAGTTCTGTAAATATCGGCCAACCAACGCTGTGTTTCCGATTCTTCTGTCGCTGTTGCGCGGAGAGTTGCTGCTGGAGAAGTACGCGTTTCCAGAAATGTTACCTTGGCAATTTAATTATTAAACTGCAGTTACGTCACTGATGCTTTAATATCGTAAAATTCAATTCCGACCAGAATAATCAAATTTCTCGTATATCGTGAAATACCATTCGTCTTTGATACAATAACGAAGGGACGAGAAAATACAGCGTACTTTAGGTTCAGCAAACAGAAGATAGGAGAACGAGGAAACAATTCGAATGACTCTGTGTTAATCGAACACGATGAAAATTACAAGGCTCTCGTAACAGATCCAATGAAAATTCAAAACATTTCGTATAATACATACAATATGTATATTCATGATATTTCTTCTCTTTTCGAATATTCTCACTGTATATTACGAAATTATAAGAAAAAAACCTGGTATAACAAACAGATAGGATGCCTGTGCTTCGTACGAAATATTGGAAAAGAATTTACTCGGTTGTAGCGACAGGATTTATTACACAACTCTCTAAGTACTCTCACTCAACCGAACGTTGCCTAAAGACGTAACAATCGTCGATCGAGTGCCGTGCTTCCTCGAAATAGAACTCTCTCTTCTCTCTTTGTAAGAAAGATTACTTTTGTCAAATGCTAACGAAACTAGGTTGAGCAATAACCCAGATACATAAGAAAAAGGAACTTTTGCCTCTTATGCATCCAGCGTTTTAAATATCGCTCTGGGAACCGTTAGTTACCATTTTCGTGTGGCTTTCGCGTCATTTTCATAGGACCTGCGAGATAAGGCTACAAGAAAGAGCTGCACGCGATACGCGGTAAGGCCACGGCGAATGGCCAAAGGAAAGTTAAAACACGAGAACCGTGGAATGCTTCAAGCGAGCTACCTATCGCGAAAGAGACGTCGACAGTTGACACGACCTTGTCAGCAATAAAACTCGAGTGTGTCACGAGTAGGTCAAGCATCTCGCTGACCAACGTGGAGGATGTGCTGTGCAAAGAAACCTACACTCGACGGTCACCAGCCGAAGGTATTCTTCGACCGTTTGTCCTTGTCTCCTCAATCAGACTTTGATTAAACGATTTCGAAATGTTCGGATCGATTCACTAGGTCAGTTTAGATTAAAGAATTACAATAAGAGTAGTGCTATTAAAGAAGAAGATATTTTACTTTGAAAGAGAACTTTGAAGAAAGAGAAAAGAAAAAAGAAAGAAGCTGCAAAATATCACATAATTTGTCGAGCAAAGTATTCTTTTCTTTAGGTCGATTCGAAATAAAGGTACAAGAGAACGACGCTCGGATTTGTAATTAAAAGGAAAAATCGTATTTTGTAGGTTTGTATTTTAGTTTAGGAAAAAGTTTGTAGTACTTTTAGTCTTATCGACGCGTACGTTGCGTCGCTTTATCTGTATTTGAATAATTTTCCTCGCAGTTTTGTACGGTTTGAACAAACATCGTTACCTAAAATAAAGACCTTTCTGATGAAAAAGGGGCGTAAGTTTGGAAAACGAGATAGCTATATCTCAATAGCGTGACAGCGAATATTAAAGAAGAATTCGTGAAATATTTCCCGTGTCATCGAAGCGAAACGAAATTTTCCAAGCGATTTTCAGAAGGAACCTTTGCAAATTTACCCACGTTCTACATTTAAATTACAAATATTACGAGAGATATAACTTTAGAGGTTGCCCTCGCCAAAGATACATCTTGTTCTCGTTGCCCTGACTGCAGTTGGAAAAGCTTCGACAGCGTTCGACTTAATAGCGACGTTTGTCTTAGGTCGAGGTTGCAGCTGTTACTTCAATTTATTTATTGCACTTCCGATTAACGAGCAACCGATGAACCGTTCAAACTGTAATTACGATATAACTTGTGCTCTTTTATTCAGTAAGATACACGAACACGAACCAACAGTTGAATGTTTTACCAGCAATTAATTAATAAAGTTAAGCAGCTTGCTACCAAGTTAACTTGAAGCGAACTCAAACTTCAAATGGGGAATCTTCGATGAAAAATTTCGTTCCTTACCACCTATTACCAGTCTATTAAGTCCATGTTGAATCTTTCAGATTGATTTGGCCTAGCCTTGCTTCAAGATATAAATAGCAAGTATAGGAGAGAAACGTTCGACCAGAGAAAAAGACGTAACGCAGTATATTTATGGGAGATTGGCCGAAGTCGCTTTCAGCTTCTCGCGATATACGTGTCGCGTGGTGGCGGAAGGGGATTGATTCATTTTCACTGAGCTTTTCTACCCGGGATCAAGCTGTATTCAAGCAGCTGCCGCTTATCGCGATACCAAGGGCTTGTTCACAAGCGTCGTTAAAAAAATACGGGTCACACGGCAGGCCAGTGGTTACCAGCCCGCTTTTTCGGGAACTTTAATCTTCGCTGAGCTCTCTTGCGTAGTTTCACTGTTGTTAATTAATTAATAAAAACTTTACAAGTTATTAATATTGATAAATTCCGAAGAATAACGCTAACTGTGTTAGTAATAAAATAAGTAATAAACCAACATTTGGCAGGGAACAAATCGTAAAAGAGAAGAAGTATAACATAAAATTTGTCAGTTTCTGATGTCACCGGTTGATTAATTACTTAGGTTGTAATTTGTGGAACTACAATTTTTAACATACAAACTGCGAAAACATAATCTATGAGAAGTAAGGAAAAAATGTTGGATGTAGTTGTGCTGTAAACACTTTATTACGAAATGATAAGTATACCGTGCATGTTTATGCATTTTTTGGGAAATTTGAAAGTCTAAAACTGCACAGAATGCACGTAATATGCAAAAATATATAAAATATTCAAAGCATAGTACTCGTTACACCTAACACCTTAGTAGGTAAAACAATTTTTTATCTACGTTCCACTTTTTTAATTATCCTCATCGAGGAAATATGAATTTGCATAAATATCCGCAGTCTAGTTATAGGCAAATATTGAACGCAGCTTGATATACGAATTTAATAACGGAGTTTGCATTTTTAAATGAGAGTTTAAGCGTTTCAACAATCGCTAATAACGATAGTTACTGTCAGTCATATTAGATCATTTCAACAAACACTGTGTAAGTACAAAGAAAGCAAATACGATCCATATTTGATATTGTGTAGTGCAAAGACCATTATAGCACTCGTATTTTCTTCTAATTAGAACGTTTATGAATGTTTATACAATTTACATTTCTATGGACATAACTAAACAAATGGGAGTTAGACAAAAATTCGCTTCATATAATAAATATCATAAGAGATACTTCCATATGTATTTTTGCATCTTACAATTTTCCATAAATATCTAAAAAAGTATACTGTAAAAAGTATTTGTATAACGTACGAGTTCATTTGTAGAAGCATTGTTTTAATCAATCTTTCTACGCTCCTTGCAATCTTGCTTGCTGCATGTTTCATGCTTTCCATGCATTACCTTTCGCATTCTTAAGTTTCCCAAAAACGCACAACCTTCTGCTAATAACTTCGTAAGGAAGCATCTACAACGAAACTTGACACTACAATTCTTCTCTTATTCTCGATTCTTCTGAATTATGCTTGTCGAAGCGGCCTATATAGAAGAAACTTTGCTCCAACTCAGCCTATCGCAACTCCCATTATTCATCGTTATCGCAGAAAAAAATATTTCGTTAAATCAACAAGAGAAGTGGGAAACTCGCAGTATCCTTCCATCTAATCGTCTCCTCAGATTCCAAGGCGAGTACCTGAATTCTGAGAAGGAAACTTTTTTTCTTTCTGCGCGCCACGCTCAGCTCGACTCCCAACGTGGAAAAGCAATTCGCCTGTTTTTTTGTCAGTGGCCCGAACCGCGACTTGGGAACCGCTGACGTGGAGGGTCTCTTTTGCGAGCAACGGAGAATGCTCGAAGCACCGACCGTTTCGAGGGAGAAGTAGGCCAGCTTGTGCACGTAAAGACTCTATTTTTTGTGACGCATAACCGTCGAGGTCGGTCAAAGGGAAACCTCAGCAATTCAGCGAGATGTGACACGTGACGCTGGGATCGCATGCCAACCGATCGGTCGTCGATCCTTGAATACGAATTAACCAGCTCCCTTCTGGCCTTTTTTCAGTCACGAACCAACCAGGAATCGCGTTCGAAGTCGACAGAATTATCCGTGGAGAGATTCAGAGACCACGAGGGAGTGTTTTTGTTTGAAGAATAAATGAAGGATAAAGAGAGAGAAAAAACACACGAGGAATATCCATTTCTCGCGATTTTCACTTTTACAGCATATTTTGATCGCGAGAACCGTGATCGTGGAATTATCCAATCGCGATGATTGCAATGTTCGAAATATCTGTGTAGGATAGCGTAAAAGATTTAGCATATCGGTTAGAAACAAATTTGAATAAAACACTGAGTTGGACAAGAATCGCTACGATTACCGTAAAACAATGGCTAATCTAATATCCTTTTTATGGTGTCTAAGTAAAGTTATAAATTTCATTTTATGAACAACACAGTTTACATTCATCGGACGAAGGTTGTGGCGTTTCCAGTGGACTGAAACACTGAAACTGAATTTTCTCGATAAAGTTGTTCCGCGACATTTCTTGTTCCTCCGCCTTACCACCGAACGAAATTTCAGGCAAGAAGCTAACAGTTGCCGACCTGATAATGTTTTTAAATTATTCTCGACTAGTTGAACGCTCGAAGCGCGATAAGCTCGACTAGCTTCAAGCAAAATACAGCAGGAATTATTGCTACGCCGGGATAAGGATAATCCTCACGTTCGAGGATTAATTGTATAGTTCCGAGTTCTCTCGCGTGAACGCTATCGGGTCGCTTCGATCTAACGATTAACCGATTCTAATTGCACGTTCTAGCACGCACGTGACCGAACGGAATTCCTCTGCGAATCGGGCAAACCCGACGAACCGTAGCGATATTCGAAATGCCAAATCCGCTTTGCGAAATTTCCTCGTCCCGTTTTGCGAATTAAGGTTTGTTTCTTCCGATTCTGATGCAAATCGCCAATTAAATAACTCGATCGTTACGACTACTTGATACGCGTGAGAAATACAATAGCTTGGAATTAGGTAAGTGTTTTCGGTTCTGTGATTTGTTGTTAGCGTGAATCTTTAGTTTCGTGTCTTGGAACTATGCGGTTACAACGATCCATCGCGGTCTATTACGGTGAACGTCGACTTCTTCCCGTGTAATTAGTTCTTATTGTCGGTGAAATCAAATTAATTGCGATTCAGAGTCGGCGTAGCACCCACCGGTCGTCGATAACGGTCGTCTTTTTGCGCGTCACACCGGCCGGTTATTAATTATCTCGAAATTCAACGATCGCCTGTCTCGTGACAACGTCCCCTTGAAACCTGCTAATTAGCAATCCACCTATTGCGCCTGGATTATTTTTTCGAGAACACAGACGTCGTGTCCTATGCGTCGAACGATAGAATTCTTCGATTGGAAAATGTTTGGCGATCGAGAACTAGAGAATCAGAGTGATTACAACCGTAAACGTAACCATAGTATTATACGGTGAAATAACATATTTCATGGGAAATTTAATTATAAAATGTATAATTAAACGATAGAATAATATTTAATTATATATATATATATATATATATATATATATATATATATATGTGGCTAAAACGAGATAGTAACAAAATAGTATCGATTTTTTCGTTAGAACAGAATTGTATAATTTGCTCTACTTTTAACGTTAGAACCAGTAAATTCGTTAGAGCGACGCGGCCACAGTTTCCCTTTTCTTGCAATTACCAGAACCGTGTAGGTACTTTAGGCAAAATTTATATCGCTTTTTAAGATCCAATAGATTAAGATCCAATTAAGATCCAAGTGCAAATATATCTTCCAATTTTATTTTCAATATACGGCGTTAATTACAATCGTTTATCTACAGTTTAGAATTAAAGACCCACTATATTTGGCGTTAAAGAAAGCCGAATAAAAAATCTATCGTTTAACAATTGTTTCTGTCTCATAAAAAACACACGACTGAAAACAATAGAAAATGATAATTGTCTCTAATTCTAGATGGAACGTTTTGTGAGATACCTCAACTATCTAACAGAATATCACTGCACGAGTAAGTAACTACATTCTGTTATTCTTAATGATATGTACTATAATCTTTTGCAAAACACTACATATTTGTTAGACTTATAAAATTCAAATTCGAAGCTTTTTCGTCGTTTATGGTTACAGTTTACAAAACGCTAGTTGTCCACAGTTGTATTTTTCTTTATATGCGCGCGTGAAACGGTAGCAAGGCGTTCAGATAAGCGAAAATCTTAACTAACAGCTTCGAAACGAGACTGAACACCGTTGATAGTGAAATTTTAAAGAATCGTAGGAACGATGGGCTAGAACAGCCGCGAGACACCAAGGAATTTGAAACAGTAATTCGCGGAGCTGTTCGTAATTGAATCGGGAAACGAATAAACTGAATTGTATATTTCGTGTCCCATTGCATTGGTATTCGTTAAATCAATTAAATTATTGACGCTCGAAACGATCGGATCGGTCGGACGAACATTTTTGCATCTGTCGTTTACCGATACGCCGGCTGCAAAATCCCAGCTGCAAATTCTCGATAGATTCGACAATAAAATATCGAACGCGTTTCAGTACTCTTTATTACAGCGTGCGTGTGAATATTTTCGTTTATTAACGTAGAGACACGGTAAACGATAACGATCGTCCTTCCAACACCTTTTTATTTCTTTTTCTTTCTCGCCAAAATGATGGACGAGGTTAATTATTCTCATATCGCTAACGTGGATGGTCGACTTGCACGGCGATGGATTAGCGAGCTACTAAGGGAAAAGTGCGTGTAAATTCGCTGGTTATTGTGTTCGAGGGAAGTTTCATTACAGTCGTAAAAAGAAACGCTATTGTTGGTAGGATGGAGCGATCTCGAAAGCAAATGTGTCCGTGGTTATTCCGGTGAAATACACCGGCGAGTGTAGAGCGGTTTAAAGTAGTAACAACTAGAATGTAGCTATATTTGTTCGTCTTCAGTGTTATCCCAATTAAATCCACAATGGATAACATTGTTCGACGAATGGGATAGAAACGGGTAAGAGTATCCAACTCAGTGCTAACTACGAGTAGCAGCCATCGGGCAATCTGTCCCGGGAACCGAATTTGAATTTCGATCTCCAAACGTGGTTATAGTTGGAACGAGAATTGGCGTTCACCGGCAATTAAACGTGTCCGATATTGATTTGTTTCTATTCGCGCAAACTTTTGAATTTTCAAATTCCAATTTTTCAATTGCTGCAGTCTTTAACAACATATTTTAAGCGTTTTGCTTATCAGTCCTGACGAAGTCTATGTGATTGTTAGATTGCGAATGTTTATGCAATTTTAGATTTTTATGAACAAATCACTAAACGAGTAGAACGTCAACAGTTTCTTTCATTTTCTAAATGGTATAATTTTAGCATTTTATTGTGGTTATCTGTAATGTATATTTTTGCACATTACAAGTAAAAGTTCGTTTATGTATATCTGAACTGAGCGCAACATAACGCCGTTTGAATAATCGCATCATCGTGCAGAATCGTTGGTTTAATCATCTTCGAATTATTCTATAAAAATAGATATTAAATTGGAAAATTTTCAGATGAAAATGTAACAACCTTTTTCAATTTTTACCCTTGTTTCTCATATACCATCCTCAAAATTGTCCATTAATCGATTGTTCTCTTAATTGGTGGTGTAATAATTAAAATTCTACTGTATATGTATCCTGTAAATTTTTACTCGTCCATATTTTCCACGAGCACGTACACATTCGCAGCAGTCGCGTTCACATTCTACACCAACACCCAGCTACCGAAAACAGGTCGCCATTTTTTCGAAGCACAGTCGACAGCGTGACGAAAAAACTTTCCCCTAATTAACCCGCACGCTATCCCTCGCGTTTGCTCGCTACCAGCGAACCACACGTGCCTGGTGAAAATCGTTACCTAAACCTAAACTACTGCACTGTGGCTAATGAGAAGCTGATTTTCGAAGGGCGTTCCGACCCTCCAACTCGCGCCACGTTGCCTCTAAAATTAATTTCCCTCCGGCAAACGGACTTTGTTTACGGCGGTCACGTTTTTCGCAGACTCTTTCACGCAGACAATCGATTTCGCGCGTTCCGCTCTGCATATATTCGCACTCGTTACGTGACCAGCTTCGTCGAATAAGCGAAAATTTTGCCACTCTCAAACTCTCTCGTTCCAACACGCTTCTTGCAATGTTCAATTTTTCGTCGTACGGACGATCGATGATTTTCCTCTCGCTTCGACTGTAAATATCCTCTTTCCTCTTTCTTCCCCCCTCTCTCTTCCTTTCTCTTTCTCTGTCTCTTTGCACACTCTCGCGACATACCCCTGATTCTACCCCTTGTTTCCCGCGTTGGCATATTTATCGCGCGAACGCGCCCGAAAGCGCGATTCCGCTGGAAAAGCGAGCGCGAACCCGTAATAATTTACAAGGAGTTAGAGCGTCAACGGGCTGCCGTGTTAGCAGATTCAACGCGGCCAGGAACAAACGGATAGATATTGGGCCGGCTTGTCAACGCGTTATTTACGACTCGTTGTAATGTATTGATTTTGCGCGGGTCAGGATACCGACGAAACCAGCCGTGTTTCGGGCTTGCCAAGTGAAATACGCGTGGTTGAACGACGTAGACAGATGACGGATTTCCTGCGATCCTTCTGTCCTCCTTACTTTAAAATCTACGACGAAACGTGCCAGAAGTTTTATTACTTTCTCGTGTCTTTGTTTTCCTTGCTACGATTGAAAATATTTGCTCATTGTTCGAGTCCCTCAGAAAGAGGCAAATTGATCGCCCTTCTTAGATCAAATCTGCCATTAAACATTCCAGAAATCTGAACTTTTAGTACTTTCTCGTGTCTTCGTTTTTCTCTGTATCGAAGATTTTTAGTCGTTATTCGTGTCTCTGGAAAGCCAAATAAATGGTGGATTTCCTGGCATCGTTCTACCCTTCTCTGACAAAACCTACACCATTAGTTATCCCAAAATTCGGTTCTTTTTATTTCAAATATTCGGTCATTGTTCGAGACCCACAGAAGCCCAATTCACTTCACTTCTTACGAATTTCTTAATTTCGTTATCTCTGTCTTTCAAACTGTATAATTAGAATGAATCATACAGAAACGATCTCTTTGGATATTTCAACGTATTCTGATAAATAAAGAAATGCCGGATGAAACGTTTTAACGGGCAACTGCAGTTCTGAATGTAGGCACGTTTTTGCGATTGGAAAACTGTACAGTGTACGACCGTTTATATTACCATTGTTATTTTTTACAAAACAAGTTATTTATTACAAAACTATACTAGTACAGTACGTCGCGTAAATGATTTCAACTATGACAGAATTATCGAATCGTACAAAACTACCAGCGTGTAATACGTAATATACAATATATTATAATCTGTGACGTTTATCTTTCCGCGAAGGATTTTCACGCACACTATAGCCTAACTACGAGAGAGCTACCTTATCGAGGTTGAAACCATTCAAACGGAAGTTTCGATCCGCGAAAGAAAAACACGAGAAAGCGCACCGGAGTAGAATCGGAACGTCGTATGCAGGCAGACACGTTGGAGAGCACTTGTGTTTACGAAATACAACGGGAGCATGGAAATGGGAGTGGCCCGAGACAGTTTTCAAGCAAAGGAAACGCCGAGCATGAAAACACAGCTTCGATGTCGAATTTTTACGGACAATTGGCCGCGAGAACATAGATTATTTTATTGACTTTGGATATATTGGGTTGGTAACTATGTGATTGCGGGTTTTGTCAATACCACCTAATGACAAAACCCGCAATCACTTAGTTGCCAACCCAATATATCATGACACACAATTCATCGCGTAATCGAAACTTGCTGGAACTTGCAAAATGTTCTGAAAAGAATTGCTAGAAAGAATTTTTGGGTCATGAGTCTTGTCCGTGTACAAGAACATCGGCTCTTACGAATTCGTTTCTTTGGTTTTCGTTGGAAAAGCTGACCTTAAAAGCTCCTTTTTTCTCTAGAAACCGCGCTCGAGAGTATACATCGAGGTGTACCGGTCTTTTTTAATTCTGTGGAGATAAAGAACGCCTGGCGTAGCTGGAATTTATAGCAGGCAAACTCTCCCGAACCCTCCTGAACCGTTTCGTTAACTTTTTTCACCGTGCGCAAGCCTCGAATATAGTCGATAGAATTTGAATGCATTTCGAGACGATTCTAAAAGCGGTAACGAGCAAAGTTTCGTAACTGGGGTGTTGCACCAGGCGGTTGTTTTCCATCGAAACGTACTCTGTTCTTTTGTTTTTCCTCGTCTTAAACGAGCATTGGAATCGTTTCAAATTTGGTTTCACGAAGGAAGAGTGAAAGGTCTAGCGAGTGAGGCGGGTCTCGATATTACATCGATTTAAAATCTTGCGAGCGAAAGATGAAAGATAAATTTTTATTCCTCGAGCAATTAAGTTTTGTCTAATCAGAATTTCGCAGTCTATTCGTTACGATCCGAGAATACGACACGTTAAAAATTTAAATATACAGAGTATGATATAAGTAGATCATGGCGTTTAAGGAGGATCGTCACGCACGAAGCTGCATTGCGTAGGTCGGGTCAAGTTTTCTCGTTTAAGTAGAGCAACGCACGTATATCTACACACGTTTAGCGTACCTGTGGGTAGTAACAAATATACATACAGATTAAACGAGAACGATAATCGTAGACACATTACGAGATGCTGGAACGAAGCTCGGAACATAGCGAACACTGAAGCGATGCAAGCACATCCAGAAAATACACGGTTCTCCCGAAAAATTGTCAATTCAATCCCGAAGTAATAAAAACTTAGAAAGAAAAGTATGTAGATAGATGGAAACGATCTGGAAGTTTCGCGCAGTTAACTCGAGGTGGATATTTTTTTTTAACGTGCCAGAAGATAGGAGAGACAGAAAGACAGAGATTATGTTTGGTGTGAACAATACCTGAGTCCGTTCGCTGCTACAGGCAGGTAAAACGTGGTGCTTGGTGGCGCGCCACTCTGGAGCCAGTCCCCTTGGTTGCGGCCGCGATGACACGTAATGACTGGTGAAGCGAAAAAAGAGGCAAAACTAAACCATGGAACTTATAGCGTGGTAGAAAACGAACGCGAAGGGACAGGCTCCAGCTCTGTTTTGCTCGCGTTACTATGATCGATGAATCGATATCGGCAACGGGAGGAATGACGAACTCGTATAACTCGCGCGTTTCGTCTCGTTCGTAACTGTTGCAACGATACGTGGCGTTGATAGCGTACGTAGCGGCCGCGAGGAATCAACAAGAGCAAGTGAAGAGGCTAAGTAGTGCATGCTTGGCTTTCTAGCGGACATACCCAGTATGTCCATGACTCGGCCTCGTGGCTGCGCTCGTGATGCTGGCGACAGTAGTACTGGCGTCGTTTCGGTCAGACTTCAGTTGCCAGTACCGACGACGACCACCACCACTTCCACCACCACCACCACCGCCGCTAGCATCGTCGGCGTCCCCTATCAAGAACCGAGTTCCCCACCAACATTCTCCAGTGGGCGTGCTTCCACGATAGTCGGAAGGGGTACACGGTGGACAGAGAGGGGTAGAAAAATGTTGGTCTCCCCCTCTGGAACGCTCTTCTAACCCCTTTGCCGCGTCCTAGCCTTGCCTCTGTGTGGAGAGCCAGCCTGTAACCCTGCGCCTAATATTTCTACGGGACTCTGTGGAGCCGACGCCGATCGGTTCTCCTTCCGAGAAAACCAGAGTCCACGCATCCGTACGATCCTGGGTGGATGGCGAGGATTCTGTGCGCGCGCGAGCTCCAATCGACGAGGTCGCGGGTGATGTTAGGGGAAGTGCGTCGCAGCTCACCCTCGAGATAAATCGACGACACTGGGTCAGGAAAGAACGGCTTTGTAATTTGGGCTAACACCGCCTTCCGCCGTTCTCCTTTTTCCTTTGTTTTCAATGATTTAATTCCATTAGGGCGTCGAATACCGATCAGGTTTCACCGATTTTTCTTCACGTTACGAACGTTAATGATAAGCAGCGTTGGCAAGTTCCCCTATCGCCGATCGCTTTTATGGAAAATCCATCCAATTTAGCCGGGTCGAATGTTTGAAAAAGCCAGGCGGCGGAAGAACCGACCGGTCAATGATAACAATTCGAGCAGAGTTTTATCCAGTTCAATTCCGGCTATTGTTTCCCTCATGCAAGTGAAATAGAAACGTAAGTCTCGGTGAAATTTCGCCAGCGTAAAATCACGCGTGAAAGCTTTGGTGGAAGAAGCGGGAAGCCTGCAAGCGGCAGGGACACAGACGGCAACGTACAACAGAGGACGCGATTCTTGCACTCAAGTGAAATTGCAATTACTAAACGCGAAAGGTTCTCGGAACATACGCATTCCGCGCGCCACCGGAAACCCATTAAGGAATATTCCCGCGTACAAGCCTCGCTTAATGAGCGATATAATTTATTGCCACTACTTAGAACCTGGTCTAGTTGCGGTTTGTAGTTAATAGGACCTACGATCTTCGTGTCATTAACGGCGCGAGTACGTAGGAAGGTAAGACGCCACCTTCGGCCAAGAGGACGTTCGAGGACCAGATTCTCCGGTTCTCCTCCTATTTCGACTAGCTTTATCGAAGCTAGCGATCGCTACCATCGAACTTGCCCTTTGCTACTACCCTTTACCAACCCATTTGAGTCCCTCCGTCCCGATTCACTCGCTCATTGTCTGGCTTCTCGTTCATTGTCCGCCTCTATCGCTGCTTGTACCACTCGTATATCTCTTCTCTCTGCCTATTCGAATTCTCCTTCGTTTCCTACGTCTCCATCCTCTTCGTCCATCTACCACGCTGCGCAGAATAGGAACTTGATAGACACCGAGAGGAACACGCACCCTTCATCTTCCAGACACTCGGTTCTCGAAGATTTATCGGGCTTTTCACGCACATATCAGAAACTTCACCCTTCCTTTCATCCCTCAAAATTGCTCGATGCTATTATTTTCTGGTAAGATCAGTGGTTTTGTTTATTTTCTAACAAAGATTCGCGAGATCAGTCGTATTAGCGACGCGTCGAAAACGAGGATGAGCTTTTACGAAGGAAACAATAAAACTTGAGCTTTCTCCAGCTTCGAAACGCTGAATGGGACATGTTACTAACAATCAGCATGAAGGGCAGAATTGTTGTAAACGTATCTGTAATTATGTCACGAAAGAAATATTAATTAGAACAGAAAGTTGGTAAATCCTTGATAAATCAACTGCGGATATTCATAGATTTCTGAAAACTCAAAATATTACAAAATGTAAAGAATATTTGTAATACTTAAACATATGCAAACTAAGATAAGCTACTTATAATGCACAGAAGACGAAACGAATTGGTATTCAAATTCCACTTCTTCAATCGCTGCATCCAGTATGTTACAAAATACGTTTGAAATGCATGTGCAACTAGGACAAAAGAATCCGTAATTAAATCCGTAATTAAATCCGTAATAAAATCACAGTTCTTCTGTTATTAAAGCATTTAAATTAATTAAACATTTATTAATTAAAATACAAAGTCACGGAACACAAAAACACAAAGTACACATACGTAAACTTGAGATATCCAAAAACCTACAAAATATGCATAATAAATAAAACTCTGCAAAATGTCCAAGGTAAACCATTTGTTATAATATAGAATGTGAAACAAATTAGGATATAGAAGCTGAAATAAATCGCTACGCAGATTCTACCTCTCCATCCAATGTTGTATCCAATATGTTGCTAAATAAATCGCCAGCGACATACCCCATGAAGCAACCCCTAAAATCTCCACGGGTCTTCTCTTCACGCGCTCAACGCAACGCAATGCAACGACTAGAAGCAAGATACGACTCGATGGAAGTCGACTATTGCCGCTTCAACAAGCCTGACCACTTAACGAAAAGAAAATCTCGGTCCCGGTTATTCGCGATAAAGCAGCGAAGCGTTGCTAACTTATGGCGCGTAAGCCGAGCGACTAGAAAGGCTAGGGTAAACCGTGAAGGCGGCCGAATCCATAAACATCGGCAATCCACTTGTACGAGGCTACGAGAATCTCAAAAGGAAGAGAAAGAGAGACAGAGAGAGAAAGAGAAAGAGAGAGAATTCAAGGCGATCTCTCACCTGTTTACGCGACCGCCTGGTACTGACGTGCTCGCGCGTGTTCCGCCTCGTGTGTGCACGGGGTCTCGAGTTGGCTATCGGCTTGATAAATACAAGCAGTCGTTGAATAATGCATCGGCCGTTCCGGCACTCGGGAGTAAACAAGTAACCTAACACCGGGGTCCGGCACCGTCAGGATACTGATTCGCCTAAATCCTCTGCCACTGTCCGTTCGACTTGACTTGTCGCCGCTCAACTTTCGCGACCCCTGTGCACATTTCATTGGCACGATACCCAAGGTTGGACACCGTTTTGCCTCGTAAATTCAGCACGATATAAGCGAAGCGAATCTCTTTAGATTCGTTGCTCATTGGTTTGGAAAAAGAACCGGTAGTTGTTTCGCCAGCGGCGTGGTACTGATTTAATGAATAAAACGACGTTAAATTCTTGGCTGGCTAAAGGCGGACGCGAAATCGATACACCCTCTCTAGAGACATCCTTTCGCCCAGGTGCGTTTAACGCGACGAATTTTTCGATTGACCGACCGCGTAATTGCACTATGGCGCCTGGTCGATCCTTGCCGCTTCCAGTGGATCGAACATTTGAAAAAAAATCTACTGCTTCTCCCCCCATTTTCTCTCTTTATCTATCTATCTATCTATCTGTCTATGTGTGTCGAATCTCGGCAAAATGGACTGGTTTGAGGGGAAGAAAAAAAAAAGAAGGGGCGAGGGTAGAGCAAAAATAAATTTATCGATTGAAAGGAAGGAGAAAAGGTAATTTCGTTGAAAAACGCGATAGCTGCGGGCGCGCAATGAATATCGAAAGTGATTAAAAAAAATATACGCTCGTCATGAATATTAATGCCATCGGACCCGTCGTTGAATCGAATATGAAGCGCAGCTTTTCGGAATGATAGCAATCGCAAGATCCAATTTCCTTGGTTCGATAAAATAGGAGAAAAAAAAAGAAAAAATGAGCGTACATACAGTCTTTCAAATATTTGTTAGAAATTCTATAAATCCATTTGTTCCTCGTGATACCGAATAGTATTTGGATATCGAAACCGTGCAGAGAAAAGGGTTGCGGATACTGTGATCAACGGTATCGATATCGTCTTTGGCCTTCATCCTGCTCTTCCGAGGCAACGCTGACAACGAGATTGATATCCCGCAAAAACACCTGGTATTTCCGATAGCGGAAATATGCAAGTATAAGCGACTAAATGAAGCAGGTAAAACGACCTCACTGGCTGGCGTCTTGGAATTTTGTTGGCTCGAAGAATTCCCTACGCACATATCTGCACGCAAATCCACGACAGGGATCACGCAAGCCGCTCGTTGCGAGGCAGCTCGTTAGCCGAGCTCACAGCTACGACTGCAAGTTCGAAACATATCGGTTTCCATTGCGCTTCGTGAATTGAAACTACACAGGTAGCGCATCCCCGCGCTCAAGCGATCAATTTTCCTCGACTGATTGGGCCACGCTGTCAAAGGATCCTCGAAATCGAGCGATTTGACTTCGAATCTGTCTGTCGAATTATCGGTCGTGTTCTGTGTCATTTACTACGTTCCTTTCATTCGAAAAAAATCGCTTTGTAAATTGCCAGGCCGAGGCGCATTAAAGGAAGAAGGTTTAAACTTTGCTAATTTACCTGTTCTTTTTTTTTAAGCCCTCGAAAAGCTCCTTCTGAAAAGATACATCAACTCGTACGTAAAGTTTTGAGATTATAAATTTACTAGTTTCTGATGTACGTCGGATTTTGAACGCGATTCGCAGAAAGGTGGAATTTGGAAATTGCATCTGTTACGCAAACCGAGTACGCGAGAACACGCTGCAATATATGGTTCGTAAAGATGCCACGTCGTGGCTACGGTTTGTGTTTTTTTAAGTTCCTTGAGTCTGTTAAATTTATAATAATTTTTCATACGATAATTCTCTAAAGGGAAGATAGAAAAACGAGGAATAATATTTCCAACGTGAGAGTTAATCGTCGTATCAATGTTCGAGTATTCGCCATTAACAGCATTTGCGTTAGTTTCTTGTACGTGGCTGGCATAGACCCGTTCCAAATCTGGTTCATACTACAACTCGCGTAACGTTCTCGGGGTATTTAGTATTTATCCTGAGCGATAGCGTACTGCATTCCTTTAAGGTGTCGAATAATTGCAAACCTACCAATCAAGATATTTTCCTTGAAATTTTACGAATAAAATTATGCAGCTTCGAAGATGTTTCGACGAGCGTTATACGCGCAAAGTTTGATCGTGGACAAGGAGACGATAACGAGCTTGTGTTTGTACGGTCACGGGGGTCTTACCGGTTAAACCAACGCTAATTAGTGATAATTAGTCCGGTAATAGAGACTCTTGGATGATAGCATGCAGGCTGATTGAAATCTCGAAACAAGCGCCCTTCGGGACTTTTGTCGGTTGTGACAAATATTTACCACGAAATTCGTCTGTAATTCCCATCCGCCCATCTTGCGTTGATTAGGTCCGAGTATTTACAGTGGTGGACGAGTTCATCACGTCTGCGCCGCTTAGTATGCCGAAACACGGATTGCCCGTGTGTTCCATCAACACGTCTATCGTTATTAACGTCCGCAATTACCGAAACGGTTTAATATATCCGGCCACGTGAAATTATCTCATTAACGTGACGACATTGCGCTCGAGTCCGCGACGCGAATCGCAAAATCGTACGAAGAAAGAAACGCGCGAGGGAAAGTTGGAACACATGTGCTAAGAAAAATACCATACTTGTACAAAACCAAAGATTGTATTTGACAAGACCAGCGAATTGGTATAATGCAGACACCGGAACAGGTAACTGTCAGCAATACCGCGAGAAGTATCTAACACAAAATTAAAGTAATCGCTTCTTCATCGTTAAGATTCTTCGCCTTTCTGCTATCTGACACAAAGGCTACGTATTTCCAGTTTTTCTACAGCAGATAAATGTCAACAATTACGTTACGTACAATGAAATTTCAGCCTGTTGTACCCTTCCCATAGTGTCCAAGCTAATCGTACGTTTTCGTCCTCGGAAAGTTCTCCATATTCAAGAACGTCCTTACGACGTTAGAGGTTCCTTTTCTATGTGGCTAATCGATAACAAGATCGACACAAACCTTTCAAATCAGCATTAAGACACGAAATTTACAGAATACGAGTATATTTGACGCTTGGCGCTATAACCTACGGTGTTACTCGCCTGACCTAAAAACGATGCTACACTCGATCACGTTTCGGATCGCATTTTTGCTTCGCTTCTCGCAGTACCAGCCTGATCACGGAGAATCACGGGGATCCGAAGACTCCTCAGTAATTCGGTTTAATATCGTCTGGAGGCTAGAGGGTTGGCTAGGCCGGCACGAATTGTCGAGGATTGTCGTCGTCCTGGTCGGACTCCAGGCAGTCCTGCTGCCAATCATTATCTCGATGGTATGCAGACATACCACCACGTGCGAAACCGGGTATGCGATGGCTTCCTGGGAGACGGTATACGACGAGAGCGGGTCGATGAGGGAATACGTTGGCGAAGGGACTGCGTGGCTCCGGGAATGAGAAGGGGCGACAAAGCCCAGGCACCGGTATATTGGCATACCAACGGCCGGTGATATGGGAATACTTCAAGAACAACTTTATAGCCGCCGACACGACTGAATTGAGACGATCGGGATGCCCCTTTCTTTTCTCATGCTTCCGGCTCTATCGTTTCTTCTCCTCTCACTTTGCCTTCCGATCGGGAAAACCTTCCAACCTTTCGCCTACGAGCTGATTTTACGAATTCTTGATTCTCCACACCAATATACAGAGCATTCGGTGACAGATGAGGCCGGTGGGTTTAACAGAGATAGATTTACGAAACATGAAATTGATTCGTCAAGTAGAATCAGTCTGAAAGCTGTCGTATTAAGTTCGAAAGGAAGAGAGCATCACTTTCGTGCAATTGAAGGGAATTTACAGAGGAAAACGCGATGTAAATGAGTGGTTTCCTGATTTCTATGTTAATTGCTGCCAGGTGCCTTAATACGAAGCTGAAGATCGTAGAGGAGTTTGGTAAAAGTATCAGTGATGCGACTGATCTTGTAGTAATCAGTATTTTTGATAATGCTTATTATGTTAAGCAGAATAGAATCGTATTGAAAGTTGTATTAAGCTTGAAACGGAGACTAGTTCGTTCGTGTCTCTTTGACGCGACTAAAAACAAGGGGATGATACGACGCATCCGTTTCTCTTGATTTTCTGATTCTTGTGTCAATCGGTAGTTAACAAGATATATTTTAAAATGAAATTAAGAGCAACTTGTTATACAAGTTAAGAAGATTCTTCCGAACTAATAGAAAGACCCCAAATGTTAATACAAGTAGTGATATTTGAATAGTAAAAATATGTAGTATACGTAAGTACATATTAAAATATACTATCGCTACGATTATCAGTATGTAAGTATCTTCGAGTTATAGTTTGGTGATTGCGTAAGATGGTAGTAAATGTAGTTTCTTACTACCGATTTATCATTAATTTGTCTACCTGGTAAGATTCACATACTGTAGCTACGGATCGACGAAAGTATCCGGATATCTGCGATTAGTAGCGTATGTATATAACAACTTATACAGTCGACTAAAAGTAGCGAAGGATCACGTTGCTCGCGCGACGTAACACGCGTAGAATCACTTTGAATGCCATTGAATCTCGAATAAGGGATTGTCTCGTCTCTTTGATGCAATTAAATTGAAGCAGAAACGGACGTCAAGTTAATAGACCTAACCCCATTCGCGTTAAACCTTCTAAGTACAGGTGAAACCTTGCGGTTGTATTTACTGCTCGAATTCTCTGGCAACGGAGCATACAAAAAATATCATGGTAATAAAGCTTAGGCGACAAAGACGAAATCAAGTAGTCTGTACAAATAATCTTTCTCTCGTTCTAAGTATTCCGATTCTTCTTGTCTCTTTTTAAGTATTCCGATAGTCTTTGTACTCTTTTATGAAACGTAAGGTTGCGCATTCAGCGGCATTAATATCGGCGAATTAACTGGAAACGACGATCTACGCGACACTAGAACGAGAAGAGTTTAACTGGAACGCATGGTAGTAGATAAGGCGTCTAGCGCTTACTATTGTGCAGCGAAGCTCTGCAACTACTATGAGAACGTATACGTGGCAATTCAGTTACTCGGATACGAAACGCTCCTATAAAGACACACGCGTCTTGCCGAAAGAATACCATTAGTTTGCATTTCCGTTAAATCGAGTCCTGATGCCGCTCACTGTTTCCCTGTGATCGCCTCACGTCCCTTGCGACTTCCGTCAAAAGAATTCGATCTAACTTCTACTGTCGTTGGACTTTTACTACGATTATTTTCAGAATCGAAACCGTACAAACTAGTTTCCGAGGTTGTGTTATAAAAGGCGGTTGCTAAAGTCTCTTATTGCTTCAATGTTTAAAACTGGATCGCAGATATTTACGTAGTTACGAGAAAAACAGGGTGAAATACGTATCTATAAAATGGAAATCACGCGAAAAAGATATGCTAGGTTTGTATTCGTTGAATTTCTGACTTTCATATCGCTTGTGCCTTTAAATCAGGATATTTGAATATAGCTTATCGTTAGTTGAAACGAAAAACGGTGTATTATATGGGAAAAGTGAGTGACAAGTTTTGTATAAATTTTTAAAACCAGTATAAAATTTTGTGAAATGCTCAAGAATACACAAATACCAACACCACATATTTCGTTCCTGAATTGTGTAAAAATATAGTTTTAATAACAGGAAACTAGTTATTAGTGTACTGAATGTAGAAATGGCAAATATTTGTAGGAACACGAAAACCTTAATAAATAAAAAGAAAAAATACAAGTTATATTGTAAAAGACCCTAGACAATGCTGTGTAAGTCGCTTACAGGATACACAAGTGCGAACCGAACGCCTTGTAATAATCCAATCACCGATATACGATTGACTGTCGACTATGTGTCCGTGGGTGTCCGTAGAAGCAATTTGTTCTATCCGGGTCTAAATAGCAGCGGTCATTTAATTTCACGCCGAGGCACCGATCGACCGGTTCTCCGACTACATTGTGCCGGGATGATCCTCTTAAGGAGGGCTGAATCGTCCGCCTAATTGCCATGGTCTTTCTTTTTCTCGTCGGAGTCGCGCTACGGATGCTCCCTTTCTACTTCCATCCCGCTTTCCTTCTTGCACGTGCTTTCCTCCTTTTAACTTCTCCGCTCTCGCGTTTTTCCATCTCGCGGCTTGTCATTTCTCTCGCTGCCGCCGGATCGATTTAGTGGCGGTGTGCGGTTGAATCGAGGACGCGAAGAAAAACGAGAAAGCAGCAAGCTAGCAGAGCGCGAGGAGCTGCGGGGAGAAAAAAGAACGGGTGAAAGCGGCGGAGAAAGAAGCTGGTTTCCTGGCGCTTACATACACCCGATGGGAACTCTTTTATCGGGGAATCGAAGGAGGAGCCACGGACGGCAAGGAACAACGGACAAAGGGAGTGTTTAAAAGGCGTGGGCAAAAGGAGAAAAGCAACAGACGGAGGAATCAAGGTGGAACGGTAAATAAGGGGAAGTCGGCGGCTGGCGGAGAAATTGTACGTACGGTCGGCGAATGGAAGGAGGGAAATTTTGAGGCAGACGAGCACAAGGAGCGAAGCGAACAAGTAAGCAAAGCAACGGCCTCTGAATGGGCGAAAGAGAAGAATCGCCGGACTGCAGCGAGCAACGAGAGTGGAAGAGATAAAGCTCACGGATATTTAGAGAAGCTGGAAAGACGCCGTGTCCGCCTTCCCATACCGAAAGCAGATGGATAAACCAAGAGCAAAACTGTAGGAGCTGGAACGAGGAACGAGGGAAGCCCGTCGTGGAACTAACAGCAGCTTAACGCTCGGCAACGGAATCCTTGAAGTCCACTCACGTGCGCGCGAACCACGCCACCACCATTTTACTGTAAATCAGTCTTAAACCACAGCGGGCAGCTTACAATCAAACGTACTTTAGCCGGCCTTCCACGAGACGGATAAAGTGGCCAGAAGACGAAAATGGAATATATCCGTGATCATAAACCAGGCGCGTCCACCTCCGGCGTTTTTCTACCCGTTCCTTTCGCAATCACTTTACTACTTCCTGCTGAACCTCTTTTCTTTGCAATATGTCGCCGAAAAGGTGTTCGCTGGCAAGTCAATGAAAATGGCCTTAAATCGACGTTATACGTTACAACTCGCTAAAACGCCCTTCGTGCTCGATTTTAAGTTGCTGGTCTGCTGGATCATGGCGGACTATTTCAATGAAACGAGTAAGGAGCGCGTTCCTGCTCCACGACCGAGAAGAATCACGATGATTTTCTCCGATTGTTGGCTGACCGAGCCGTCGAAGTAGAAGTATCGTTTCCCGATTGCTTGTAAATTAACTGCAAGCAGAAGTTAGTTCTTGAAATACACCTTTTTGCTAAAATCGACTAAAAAGGGACTTGAAACGAAATTTTTGTTTGATGCAAGCAACGATAAATAAAATGGACCAAATACCTCCCCTAAAATATATATTTTATTATAAGATATCGTAGTTAGAACGCGTGAAGATCACTTTGGCTAAAATAGACAAATTATCCAGTATTTGCATATTATCACGGACATATCAAACGATTAAATTCGCTGCGTTCTTTGGATCATTTAAAACCCAATGGTATTTTTTTTATTGCTAACAAGTTTCTCAAGTTCAAGAAAAATATGGAAGAATCGTCGTTGGTATGTGATAAGCGATCAACATGCTCTTTCCCCTAAACTGCTTTTCATGGAATAGATTAGGTTGCAACGTAACTTCGACTTACTTTTATATTTGTCCCGACATATATAGTATATATTAGGCTGTCCGAAAAATGTCTTTCTTTTACAGACACGTCTTTCACAACGATGCATCTTTATACAAACATGAAACTTAATCTATCGAACGGTGATATCTTTATCTTGATAGAATAAAATGGATCATACGTAATTCGATAAAATAATATAAAACGAAAAATGTTGTGCATCCATTATTTCCTTATGAAGCGAAAGAAACTTTTCGGACGACCTAATATATAAAATTCGACTTGTTTTCAAATTTCCTGCAATACAAGCGACGTATGTATATATAAAATCAGGACAAATTTATGTCTTACGTCTGACTCTTTCGCTCATCCCTTCACAGATCCCCGATTTTATTCGCGTTTACGTTTTTCTCGCATTACGCGCGAGATAAAGTTTATAGCGTGGAGGTAGACCTGGCGGCTCGGTTTTATCGTTTCCAGCCACTCGCCGCAAGTCCGTCTGATGCTCGAGATACGATCATAATTCGCGCTGTATAATCGAGCTGCAGGTACCTGAACAGGTAGAGGGAAAGAGGCGAATGGTCAATAAATGCCCGTTAGGATACGTAAATTAGCGGCGAAAGTTTATGGCTGCAAGCCAGCGAATAATCGACCGTTAGCAGCTTTTATTCGGCCGAAACGCGTGGCTGATTTACGCTCAGCGTAAACTGCCTCGTGTAACTCGTCGAAATCGTTGCAACGAAGAGACTGTAAAATCGCCGATGATGATTTACGATGAATAGCGACGTCGTTAAGAAGCCAAGAAAGCTGCTGGTCGTTGTAGAGAAATGAAGGATAGTCGAGAAGTCTGACAAGCTAGCACACGGTGTAATATTCGACTTACGATAATATCTCTTCTTCGACTTTCAACGCCAAGTTATCGCGTTTTAGATCATCGCGGACCTCGACACGATGATTCAAGTGCAGAGGGAAAATTTCGACGCTTTTCATCGTTTTATCGATATACCGCGTTGTTCGAAAACTCTGTAGCGCTTTTTATTATGAATCTCTGTCAAGCAATGAAACGTTGGAGCAAGTATTTCTCTTAGTTGGACACTAAAGACAGTTCAGGAGGAGCATCCAAAATTCGTTAGTAAAATAAATTTCTCTCAGCGATAGAATGTCGAACCTCATATTTCTAGGAAACTTAGAGTTTTAGTTGCAACTTTCTATTTGTCTCGCTTATTGGGCTAGGATTGTGATAAGGCTATAAAATATAGTGTCATCTCCTAGTTGAATATTAAAAAGTGTTAAAGCGAAACATTAAAAATTCGTTAGTAAAAGAGATCATTTTTAAGTGGGACAGTGTTGAATCTCGTACATGCAAGAAATGTTGAATCTTAGCTGAAATGTTTATTTCTATCTGCCTTATTTATTAAACGTAGATCGTGTCTTAGTTGGATACTGAAAAGAGTTCAAGAGAAACATTCAGAATTCATTGATAGAATACATTCTTGTTGAGCGAGACCGTAGAATTTCAAGTAGAAATTTTGATTCTTAGCTGTCTCATTTTCATCTGTCTCATTCGCCAACTATAGAGCGTAGCCTTGTTATTTATTCTATTAAAGAGCCTCGTTTGAAGTATATTTCATATATTTGCAATAATTTGCAAGCTGTTCAACTACACAGTAGTATGAATAGTAATATACGTGTTTGGATCTAGATATTCTAGCTACAATTTGTTGCATACTGCCTTGCCAACGACGTTAAAACGTTAGATTTTCCGATAAGCCGTAAGTGGCTGGTGAAGGAATAAAAAATGTTACTGTGGAACGTCGGCCGTGATATTCAGGAAACGGTGGCTACGGTGGCGACGTTGGCGACCCGGGTGATCGATGTCAGAGGAAAAGTGTACCGTCGTTGTGTGGCAGAAATTACGACACGTCACGTCCGGCAGCGAGTAATTATCCCGGAATGAATTAGCCACGGCACAAATTTCTAATTACGTTTGCGGAGCCGAAATCTGGTGTTCACGACTTTTGCGGTTGCGTTTTTGAAACGCGCGGAAATCGAGTCACAGGATGTCTCGTATATGTTTCGAAAGAACGCAAGGCAAAGCAACTTACTTTTCTTTCATTGCTAACTTTTGAATTATTTTTAAAACCATCCAATAATTATCAATTCTGGTCGAACTGATCGACTCTATCTTTTTCGAAATTTTTCATTTTATTTGTTACATGCATCGTTCGTAGGTTGCGGATTTTTCTGCAAATTCATATTTCAAAGAGTGTAATTTAAAAAGTAGAAGTTCGGTGGAAGATTGTTTTACCTACAAAGTGTTATAGACAGTGCTTTGGATATTTTATTTATTTTCTCGTATTATGTGCATTACGTGCAATTTTCAATTTCCTAAATGCATAAAATTCTCTTAAAAAAATTAGCTTGGTTCCATGACATATTGTATAATCGTAAATTATAAAAAGTATTTGTCTCTCTATCTTTCAATTGATAAAGTTCATTTGACCAACATGGCTTCTTTTGAATGGTTTTATAGCTATGAAAAAGCGAAGATGGAACATTTTAAAGGTTCGTAAGACGACACGTGGGTCATCGAATCCGGCTACAATTGCCAAATAAATTTGGAGGATGATCGTTATGCAAGTTTAACAAGATTAATTTCCCGAGGTTATCGTGAATTTCCATATGACTTCCTCGCAGAAGGATTCAACGTTCTAACACGATAACTGGGATCAGAAGGGACCGTTCCGAGGACTGTACAAGCTTAGACAGAATACGGCAAAGGGTGCGATGATCTAGATTAGGAAGGTCTAATTGGCTCTCGTCGAAAATTGCAGCTATTTCGAGAACTCGATGAAACGGACTTTCGAAGTCAACGTCCAATTTTCCTTCCACTGTAAACTACATTAAGGAAACAAAAGTTCCATCGATGACTCGAGATTGAAAGAATGACTTTGCAGTAGTAACACTGACACAGCTAGCATCAGTCAGTTCAGCTTTACTGATTAATAAATGATAAGGTAGACTGCGGAAGTTTATGCAAACGCATATTTTTCTGAGACTTAGGTCACGTAGAAATATGTACGTAATAGACACGCGGGATAGATATCGCGACAATCGAACAGATTGTGATTGTCCATGTGAGGATAGACGAGAAAAGACAAGGCGAATGCCAGAGATGCCACCGGAAGATATGGAAATAGCATAGGGGAGGAAGGCGAGCGATGCAAGAAAATGCGCAAGAAAAAGTCGTTAGGCAGACGTGATAACAGTGCCAAGCCCTGCAGCCTTGTTGGTCCTCTACAACAAGAAGTAACAACAGGAAGTGTGAGAAAGGATACGTGTTCTCGTTCGTAGTATTCGAATTTCAGCGAAAAATATCACGCTTCTTTCTTACGTATATACCGTAGAAATATATTTTTCAAGAAGAGATTATTATTACTATCGTGACTCGCGAAAATAATATATTACGTGATCGATACATTATGCGATTACTATTATTATGTTATACAAGCGTTTTAGGGTTTTATTAATATTGTAATGAGACACGAGTATCATAATGATATTGGTAAAATTTGAATTATTCGCAGGATAACACGCGTAATATATTCATAAATGGTTTTTACATTAAATATTCAAATTTCACGAACCAGTGCATTATTTGTGTCAGCAGGTTGCGATAGATTTTGAATTCGCTGGCAAATAGAAACTAAGAGTGAATGAGAAAACACAGTACGCTAATTACGTTAGGAAAATGTTGGTAGTCGAGGTCGTTTCGCCAAAGCTGCAAGAAATATTCAATTTACCCTGTGCTCTTTTTCCTCTTTTTCGTATAATCGTTGTCGTTGCTCGAATGCTTTGCGTTCGCCTAGCGGCGTGCACGTGGCACGAATTACTGGAGTAATTATAGAGCCAGGAAACGGGAATGTCGGCGAACGTGTTTTCCTTTTGCGCACTTTCCTTGTCCAGTTTCGCAATCTGCCTCCTCGTTCGATCGACCTGTTCTCTGAAACTTATGTAACGACGCATTTCGAGATGCCATAATTTAGGCCCTTCCAAGATATTAGGTAGTCTGGAAAGTGTCTTTCTTTTACAGATACGTCTTTTACAACGAAGCATCTTTATATAAACATGAAACCTAATCTGTCGAACGTTGTAATCTGTTGAGGTTATTAGATGTATGAACAGAGGAACGCGTGAATAAATTGTAAAGTAGAAATATATTTTAATACAGAAGTGTAAGTACAAGTAAGAATATAATTTGAGCTGGTCCAGATCCGCACGCTAGCAGTGTTACCCTATGACTGAAAGCCATTGTCGCCTGTCTACTGTCTATGGTCTACCTTCGTTCCAGTCTATTGTCTATACGCTGTCGATGGCTTCAGTGCTTGAGAAAATTAAAAAGACCAGATGTAGAGTTTTCTTAGAAGTGGTGACCACTTCAACATAATCTTTATCTTGATAGAACAAAATTAATCATACTTCGATAAAATAATATAAAACGGAATATTGTGCATACATTATTTTCTTACAAAACGGAAGAAACTTTTCGGACGACCTAATACATTACGACCTATTACATTACCTATTACAAACGCACTTTATACAGTTAACAACGAAGATGTGAATCTTGTAAATATCTATGTATGTTTACAAACCTAAAGATGACAAAAATTCCACAGAATGCAATAACACGTGCAAAATTGTACAAAAAATAGTTATATAAATTGGAATATATCGATCCTAAATTTTTATAGACGAAACAAATTACACGCCACGTGGATCCCATTTCTTCAGTTCTCTTCTGAAAAATCTGAACTTGCATAAAAATTCTAAAAAATGCACGTCGACCTTGCAAGAATTTTTATAAATCAAAGTTCGAAAATGGTTAAAATTCATCGAATTTATAAACTCAGATCGCGTCGAGTTTACTTTAAACGAGTATCACGATCTTACGCGTTTTTCGGGCCATGCAACCACGTTGATTTGTTAAATATTCGCAAACTTGATTCACGTGGTTCTATCCACGAAATGAAATTGGAAAGCGTTTGAAAGGAGAGACGCCGGTTAAACGACGTGAAACTTTGATGCGCAAAATGGAAGACATGGAATTCGCCGGAAACTGGGTGCGACGGTAGTTTCCTATTTACACACGTGTTCTCTAGTAGTTACTGTTACACGGAATCTAGTTAAAATCGATAAGGGACGAGTGATAAATCGACAGCGCGTGGATGCGTGTCCATTTTTCCGTACGGTAAACAATGTAATCTTTCTTCGCCATTGACACGGCAGAAGGATGAGAAAAAAGTGTCGAAGATAAAGATAAAAATTGACAGGAGACGGCCGGCATCTGGACATAAACGCCGCTCTTCGGGACGTTATCGTGGTCGGCCATTACAAGATAAATAGTTTTCATCGGACTGCATCGTAAATCTTGGGGGAAATCCTTTCGCCCGAAGAAGGAGAGTTTGTGGTGCAACCATCGGATCCCTAATTCTATCGAATCCCTTGGAATTAGGCACAAAAACTCGGTAGAAGAAACTTTAGCGAGCGCACGAAATAGATTCGCAAGCTATGTAAGACTGATCTCGTTTGAGATGAAAATGATAACGTTTTCAAAATCTAATTTCAGCGATCGAGACATCCACGCGTGCTCTGGCTTCTGTATCGATCGCAATTTGATAGCTTCGACACGTGTGATTTTATGTGAAATTTAATTTAATTGTAAGCACGCCTGTTACACACACGTACACCGAGTAATTATTCTCTAAATTGTTCATTACAAACTCTTTATTTTATTGTACTGTTAAACAGTTGAAATAATGACTGAAAAACGTTAATGGATATAAGCTGGACGTTTAATGTTGTTGGCAAAAATTAGATTTCTATTGTAATATCGAATGTACGAATTATTTATTCGCTTTAAGATTCTACGATCCCTTTTATATAAAATTTCAAACGAGACGAGCATCGTTGAAGGTTTTAATAATTTCCTAAGCATTTCTGAAATTAATCTCGCTTTCTAATAGTTATGAGCGAATATGTACATGCACGCTTACATGTACAGTTAAATCTTAATTCTATATGTAATGCCGTATAAATTTTCAGTTAAGTTTCGAATTTTACTAATATAACCACGATATTCGTGTCTCGTCACAGTACTAACGAAACTTTGAAACGTTTCATATAGTATAATACATTCGATACTTTTCAAATACTATTACGTTATATATATATATATATAGCAAGTCTTGAAACACTTTCACGAGCGACTGTATAATCTCGATCATTCTCTTTCATCTGCCGCTTCTTTTCATGACCATTGATTCCATGTAACGACTCCTGAATCTCCGTTCGACGTCGTTTATTTCAATTACGGCAATAACCTACCGAGGAATCGTAGATCTTTAAGCCATAAATTGTCAGATGATTGCGCGAAACAACCGTAAAGGCGTGAAACAGGTCGGTATTTCGCCTGGAAAAATATCTTGCTCGCTCCTCTCCGTGTCTTTACGAGCCGCCGTTGGGAAAATTTCCTGGATATCACTGCCGGTTTAAGAGAAATCCCCGTCTAATAATCATCGAGCTTCGTGCTTCTCAATGGACGAGCGGTCGAAAATCCCCGCGATAAAGACGCGCGGCTAGAATCCCGGGTAACCCCGATTTACTAAGCAGCAGACCAGGCCGCGGAGGGGTTGCATGTGCAGGATTTTGGCTGGACGCCAGCTACGGCACTGCGGATGTCGATGGTGACACGGGCTGGCTTTGGTGGGGCTTCGTTCTCTCGAACGAGCCAGCAGCTCGCGCGAAACTCATCGAGACGATGCTTTAACACGCGTTTTCCACTCGCATCCCTCCGCCCTAGCCAAAGATTATATTTTATTTGAGATGCGGCAAATCGAGCAGCAAGCATCGAGCAGCCGCCAAATCGATCGTCAATTGCGGGAAGATCGTCGCGTCGCCCGGAAACTGGACTCTGATGTTCGCTGCGAAATCTCGCGAATTGTTGCGCTCTACATGCAGAACCACCCATTTCTGGGCGTGGCTGTCGCACGTTTCAACAATTGTTTAAATCATTTTTCATAACCGCGTTAACGTTTGTTCGATCATCTATTACTTGCCATTGTGGCGTGGCAATATATACTTGTTAAACGTGTAACGAACCAGATCACGATATTTAGCTTTCATCGTATTCGATGAATTACGAAACGTCCCTAAAGTTTATCCAGGCTGATAACGTTATCGGTAATTTTGATCTTTCTGTGAAAGCAATGTTTCTTTTTTTATAGACTCGAGACAATTACCCAGCGACCTAAATTCTCGCTGCGTATACAGAGCGCAGCGGTTTGCCTACCTTTACACCACTTTTTTCAATTTCGTGTCCACAAAATTACCGCTAGAATCCACTGTGTAACCGAACTTTTCTGCATATTCGACGTCATCGTTCGCGCTGCGACTGCGTGTCTCAGCCTAAAAACGACTTGCCACGGGAAATACACGGCGTCCAGGGACCGTTGTATTTTTTATCGCATTTTCATGGCTCTCTCTCTGGAATCGGTGCTCTCTGAGCGAGACTTGGAGCTATGCTTTGCTCTTAATTCGATCGACGGCCAGCAAGAAACGCGTCCAACCGAGTCTACGCGATCGTTAATTACCGTTACGTTGCCTCGCACAGCTTTCGTGCGCCAAAATCCTCGTGTTTATCACGCATTCTGCAAACCAAGGGGGCTCGTGGATTCTGGCTTCGTTACACGGCTCGTTGAGGGGCCACCGTGTTTCCCCATTCTCTGACCCACTGAACTTTTCACCCTCCTTGCAGAGACATTTCACGGCACCCCCGGAATTGGGGGACCTGGACACGCTTCGCAGCTTCCTAAAGGATTCTCTGTTTGCTGCATCTATTCAATTCCCGTTGCGCGAGGCTAATGCGAATTGGCTAATGTGAGTTTGCTTCTTGGTAATCCTTACACCGCGGATATCTGTGAAAACTGGTATCTTTTCAGAGGCGAATCAAGCAATGGAATAGAATAGAATCTAAGTAGAAACTCATTTTATTTATTAAATGTTACAGTAGGTGGTAATCTTTGGATTACTTTATATACATTTCCGCGCTATGCTGATTTCCTATGTTTTTCCACTTTTCAATTTCTCGTAATCGCGTAAAAGTCCACGGTCTAACAATCTTATAGAAATGTACGGTATTCGTGTATAGTTAAGCGAAGAAAGTAATACGAAGGCTTGGGAGAAAAAATCCAAGAGACACAGATCCCGGATTTCGATCGAACGATACGCTTCGTACACTTGATTTCGCTTCTACTATAAAAACATCGCAGAAATGTGCTTCTAGAAAAGAAGTTATTATAGTCACTCATGAATGCCTTTCGACATTTATCCACCTCGAAAAATATTGCTCGTCAAAACAGTTTTAACGCTTCTTATTAACGTTCTAACGCAACACGTACATTTAGCTACAGCTATCTTTCATATTTTACTCCACTTTTCCAATGAAATGTAACATAAAAACTATCCAAAAAATATAGAAATAAAAAAAAGAAATAAAGATATATAAAAAAGCGAGAGATTCGTTCAAAAGTCCAACCAGTGGAATTAACGAATACAATGAAACAGTCGGCTACCGGTTACGAGAGACGATTTTCGGAACGAATACTGGATAAAACACTGGAGCTTTTATCTGTGGGAGGATTAAGTAGCCGAGTGGTTCGCGATTCGTCTTGAAACACGATCTTCCGGCTAGCAGAATTATGTTAATTGCGATTATGCAAAATATTTGCTCGAGTTGGCGAGAGTAATCGATGCGCTCTTCCTGGAGGCGTTTATGGTCATACAATTATAGTTACGTCAGCGGTATCGTTTCATTGGCCTAGAAACAATGCAAACACTAGATTTGAACAGAATTTCATATTCCAAATCAAATCGCGTTTGCGGTGGATATACTTTATTAAATTGTACGCGATGCTAATATTTACTTTTCGGTTGGCGCAGGCGTTTCCTGTATTAAATCGAATTGCCATGTAGGTATTCTGACTAAGGATGTGTTTGTGTGTCTATGTGTGTGTGTGTGTGTGATTGCGAGCAAGGTTCCAGGAGCGTGCTAACATGCCACGTGAAGTCTCGTACACGCGTTATCTTGCTGTAATTGCACTCTCCCTCTCTCGATTACCTTCTCCATTTAGAGTATGTTGGTCCTATTTCTCTATTTATCAGATACGTTATGGCTGGTTAGATCGAGCCGGGAATATTGCGAAAATCACAGTCGAAGAAATAATATGATACGCAAGAAATATAAATGAAAGAAGTGGCACACATTGTAATATTGCAGACCGAAGCATTTTAATTGGTTAAAGAGCTATACATAAATCCAATGGAAAGAAGATGAAGGTTTAAAAATCGTGAAAGGGGTGGAGGTAATTCGCGGTATATCCTATTTATGTAAAAGAATTAACGAAGTTATAAACAAGCGGAGTTTGATGTTTTGTAATTATTCAGTATCAGATGAAGAACGGAGAAATTATTGTCTGCAGGGATTAAAAATAATGGTGATAAAGCGATGGTATCGTTCTAATAAAACATCGCACCGGATGAAATTTCAGCTGCGATAGCTTTCAAGGGTTAAACATCCTGAATCCATTACAAGAGTTAATATATTAGAAAACAGGGAAATTGCGAGTTTCAGACCCACGCCACGTTCTGAACCTTCATATTTTCTAATATAACGATCCCATAGATTTTCTGGAGTTCTCAGGGATTTACATCGGTCATTAAATTCGCAAAATTTCGTCGCGTGATGCCCGGATGCAAGCTTGATATTACACAGGATTTTTACGGATGCGGCTCATGAATATGCACGGGCGGCGCATTGAAAGAGGGGAAAAAAAGGAAACAGCCGGTTCTTTTGCATATGCATTGGAAACACTGGGCCACCAGTTGGCTCCAGCGATATCACAATTTCTATCCCATAGTTTGCCAGCTTGACACCGCTTTTCTCGCTCATTTTCGATTTCGAAAATTTTCCCATCCAGCAGATTTGTCGAGAAAGGTTTCTATATGATAGGATTAGAATCAACTTTGAAAATGGACATCGATGATCTGACGTGTAACGCATAAATCTGCATATTTTGTCTGCATAAATTGTAACATATTGGGAAACTTACGAAGAAGAAATCGTACTATTCTATCGTCGTACTTTTCTCAAGTTTAGTAGATTTTCTTGAAACATCAAAAGTCTCTATATTCATCGAAACAAAAGAGAAATTCGATCGAAGAAATTCGAGAAGCAGCGTGGCAACGAATTGTTTTTAGCCTTTAGACAATTTTAGATTGTTACGTGTAAAAGTAAAATTCTAATTTGAACCAATTATCACGTTCTGTATAGAGTGAGTAAATGTGCTGTAATGCTTACGCACGAGAATATATGTAGAGTCTAGCAGTGCACAAACATAGCCGCAGTTCCCCTTAACAAACGATACGCCGTGATTGCATCGTCCAAAGGTACGCAGACCAAGAATACTTACGTGTAGCGCAGTTGCGCCGCAATCTCGCTAATTACTCAAATGTAAGCGCACGACAAGATACGCTTAATTCCACGAGGTAGTTAGATACGGGCCAATGCGCGTTCTCCGTGTAATTAGAATTTCAAAACGACGCGCGACAACCAGATTCGAAAACGAATAGTTCCATTGTCCGATGAATTACGAACGAAACGTAAAACTTCATTCGGAAATGTTCGTTCCACCGTGTACACTTCCGTTAATTAAAGTATCCAGACATGTTGGACGATATGTAGCAACAGTGTTTGAATTTGAAAAGGAGCGTGGAAATTAGTGATGAATTAACAATGGGAAATGGCTCTTTTGCTACCTTTTTATGCAATTGAAAATTTTCAAAAGACGTAACAATTATTTGCTATACCATTTACTACATATACTACTATGTATATTTGCTATGTGAATATCATTGTTTGCATTAACGTTGCGAATTTTCCTATAGATCTTAGTGAATTTTCTTGATGAAACTTGTAATTCATAAATGAAAGGTTTGCAGACAAAGAGCTTGTCGATTGACAAAACAATCCTTATAGGAGGATTATAAAAGATTATTATCGCACATTTTCTTATAAAAATCATCGTGAATATCTTACAATGTGAAGATTACAGAAAGAAGTACATGATAATTATCTTCTTCATAGCAAATAATTGAAACTGTAGTCTTGGAAAAACTGGAAAATATGATTTATCGTGTTCTTCCACTGTGTAGTCTTCATGCTCTATTCTACGCAGCTATAACGACTATGGCGAATAAAATCATTGCAGTTCGATTTCTATACACACGTATCCAACTTCGGGAATGCATATCTCTATTAGCAATTACATTCCATAATTCAGGAATTCGAATAAATTTCGTAGAAAGATAAGTAAGCGTATAGGTTTTCTTTCTGTAGCGTAACGTACATGTGCGTTCCCCCTTTCCATAGTTTTCTTCGGGGAAGATTCACCGTGGCAGGTCCCCTCTTCTCGTTCAGCCGACCTACTCCTGGTTGCTGGTTCTGTCAGCATAGTTGTCCCGCATCAGCTCTATTCGGAATCCGGTGAAAAATGGTCGAGTGGATCCCATCGAGTAAAAAGCGGAGGAAACATGGTAACGATGTACCAGGAGAATGATCCACGAGCCATCAGCGGGGAAAGCGTCCCACTCACGAATTAATATGCCTTTCGAACGCTATTCCATCTTGGCAGCGAGACGGTTTCACGAGTTTGATCGATCGCTGCGATTCTCGTGAAAAACTGTCTAGTCCAAGGCTGGAATAATGATTTCGTGGGAGTAGAAGAGGGGCGAGCCTTGTGCAACGCGAGAATTTCCATAACAAGGGCTGATTTGCATGTTTCGTCGTGCTACAAAGTGAACCGCCGTAATCGAGCCGCTTCGCGATTGGCTTTCGACCTTTTTCGAAACGTAGACAAACTGGCTGACCTGTTACCGCGTTCTATCACTTTTACTCGTAGAATCTGTGCAAAAACTATGCGATGGAAATTTGACGAAGGCAAAGGTGCGTTCGAGTCGGCCAATGGAAATTCCATGGAAACATATTCCTTATCTATTCGACCTATTTTTTCGAAGAACGTGTACCACCACCATTTCTCTATCACCAGGATGCGTCTAGAATTACAAGCCACTTGCGTCTATATAACACTGTGCCTGTTACTCGAGCACGACAGCGTTGATTAAGCGCAAGGGATGATTGCGATGTTTGGTCTAGCTGCCAGCATAGACGACAGTAACTGGATACAAGCTTTCGATCCGATTAGATCGTGAACCAACGGCCTGTTCGTCTAAGTCTATTTATAACAAAAATCTTATTTTCACACATGATAACGTTACGTATAAAAATAGGATTTAATTCTATGGTTAAGATACAGTGGCTACAAAAGTATTTATACACCATTGTAGTTGTGGCAGCATCTATATATTAATTAATTAGCTTCAATTAATTAAGTTAGATTAAATTTTATGTCAAGCTAGTACTTTCATATGATTACAAAATATTGATACTGTGAAAATGAAATATAGGGTCGTCTAAAAAGCGCTTCACTGGAAAATAAGGCCACGTGCAAATACTTTTTGCAGCCACTGTATACTCGTACATATACTCCCCTTCATAAGTATTAAGCATTAAACACTTCCTTGTTTCATATAAATGAAGTATGACAGTTGAACTCCATCAACAAAATTAAAAAATTGCACGTAGATTGGAATAATACAAATACTTCTATCTTCTACTGTTCTATCTATTAGCTTGTTCGAAAAGTTTCTTTCGTTTCATAAGGTGATAATAGACGAACAACAATTTCTGTTTTATATTATTTTATTGAATTCGGTGTGACCCATTTCGATCAATTTCTATTATTACGTTCGTGCATAATTCGATAAACTAATATAAAACAAAAAACATTGTGCTTCTATTATTTCCTTATAAAACGAAATTTCGGACAACCTAATACTACAGGAAACGAGCCACATGATGAGATTTTTAGTAGATACGTACGTATGGCATATTTAAAGACGCAAAAAAGCAGAAAGTGCGCGTGACACGCAAAACGAGCAGGCGAAGAGCTTGCAGTAATATTTACTGGCTGAAACAAATCTCTATGTAAATTCCATTATCTTCGGTTGTGTTACGAAAAATAGGAAATTGCATAAAATTCCGCAGTCTAATGACGACATGAAGCCGAGATTAACTCGCGTACAAACGACCACGTTTCCATTTGTCCATCTCCAAGCTTCCTCCCGTATGTTCGTCTATCGTTCGACGAGACTCAAAGATGCTGCACGCTTTCGACGCCAATCTTTCGCGTCACTTGCGACGGAAGAGGAGAAGAGAAAAAGCGTGCGTCTTTCGAGCAACTATCCGAAGAGTGCGTCCGTTGCGGGGCGCGTCGCTTATCTTCTCGATGCCAGACTCGCAAGCACAATAACGAATCCTTCACACTCGAACCGATACAATCCGCTGGTGGAGCGTTTAACGTGGACGGATCGTCGCGACGCTCTCGACGTCGCTACATTTACTAGCGTGGAAGGCCGCTTAACGTATTACCCCGTAGCTAGGGTAAATATGTCTCCGGCGTGGCGTATCTGGCGGCGTGTTCGCGCGTGCGACATTTCGTTACGGTCGCGTTAAGGCGGTTTCGTTCATTCCTGCGGAAACGCGATAGGCCATAGACCTAACCGCACGGAGAGCATTCGCACGCATCACTGGCTGCTCAACGAAAATTCCATATCTTCCCTCTCGTCCGTCAGAGTCAGACTGGCCGTGAAATATTATCTGCTTGCAACTCGCTAGACTCCTTTTTTGTCATCCACTTTGCTTCTTACGAGTTGCGGCTTGTTAAAGCCTCGGCCTGTAGCTCGGAGAGCAAACGGAACGAGCATAATACGATGAAGTACCAGAAGGAACCGAAGTTTGTCCGGCAAAAGGTTCGATTTACCATCTCCTGCATCTTGAGCTTTAGTCTTCGAAATAGCCGGTTGTTGACTCAGCTGCGTTCTTTCCGTCATTTTCGAACGTATTTCTCTAATGTTAAGAAGCATGCCAAGTTGATAGAAAATGTGGGGAAATTGTTCATATATACAATTTTAATTTTATTATGGTAGACGTTTTCTTAAGCACACGATGAATTTGTCTTATGTTAAAGATTCGCTTAAAATCCGAGGAACGCGGTGGGGTTAATTCGTCCATGTACCTGACTCCGCGTCTTTGACGCTGCTGGAAACAATGAGGAATTCTTCAGAGATCGTTGGACTGGATTTTGTTTAAAGTCTGTTTAAAGCTGTTTTTGTCTCATCTTGTCTATGTCAGTAAAACTTCCCTCGCAGAATGTATTCGTACGATGGAACGAGAAAAGCTTAGGTAGACGAGGATGAGGGAGCACCGTGACGTTGTGTTTGATGAAAAATTGTTGCTTCGATGCTGTGCGAGTTAGAGTTATTGTACCCCATCGAGAAATCGTGAAAGGTACTCGTAAGTGGAACAAGTAGAGAAACCAATCAACTAGAATAATGACACATACATAGTAAACTGATTTAGAATAGCGTCAAGATCCAATTATTTTCTCCCTTTCCTATCGTCGAGGATGATTAAACTCGAAGAGGTCGATAAAATGAGAAAAGTAAATAGCAAAGTCGATTAAGAAGCACTCAGTAGAAATTGGCAGGATTAGCTGCAGTTGCGTACGTGTTTCGTGGGTTGCGGTCGGTCGACTCGGAGAATCGAAAGTCGCCAAGTGCTCTTAAGCTCGATCGAACCGGGACAACGTGGCGAGAACAACGTGGATCGCGAGTCTCTCTGCTCTAAGTAGAGTGAATCGTTGCCACATCAGCCCTGACGTTTCCGCCCGTTACTTCAACCATCTCGTTTTCCTTGAAATCACGGCTCGTTTCTACCTCCGGCTGGATAATCGCGGCGTCCAGGCGTCCCTGCTCTGTGTGAAGTTGTCTCTTTAGACTATAATTCTGTGAATGCGAGGCGTCGATCGATGAGAAGAAATTGGAGTCGAACAGGGGGAACTTCTTTTTCCAAGATCTCTCGAACAGAGGAGAGAAATTGAATCGCGGAACGAATTCTTCGATAGACCGAGGAACGTGTAACGACGGAGAGGCCAGGTGCTCCCTTTTTTCCATTCGTGTCTTAGTCGATCGATGGAAACGAACCAACACTCGAGGAATTCTTCGATGGAGATTGTTTTTGTCCATGAGACCAGATGGACTGACGAACGCATTGTATCTGGGGTTCGAAACATCAGCTTTGATGTCGTTGGCTTTAGGTTCTGATGGAAATTGCAAGACCTGATCTTGAGACGTTGGGGACGGATTATTTGGTGGCTGGATGTGTAAACTGAAAATACGTGGTCGTACCGAGTCTAGAGACCCGCGTAGAGAAATTGCGCGATCGCTAATTGTTTGAGAACATTAAGGACATTAGAAAGATGAATTATACGAAGCGCAGTGATCTATTTGTTTCGCTGCGATGGCTAACAAACTGGCATATTAACGTAATGAGTGTGACATTTTGTACCGCCAACGAAAACAAATTAGAGTAGATATACAGAGTGATCGTTAAACAAGATTAACAAGAGTTATATACATTGAAACAAGCGAAGAGTAGATTAATCGCTGTCGAAATATACCGCGTTGTGTCGAAACAAAGGCGAATAGAAATAAAAAATCGAGGATTGCAGCTATTCCCTTCCGCTCGTCCCGTTTTCAATGCAAACTGCTACGAGCTCGCGGGCCAGCTCGCCGCAAAGCGGATAAAATCTCGTAATCCTTTAACTTACACGTGGCCGTATGCGCGAGAACGGCGGTGATTTCTCGTTTAAGAGCCGAAAACGAACGCGCTGGCCGTTTTCTTAGTAGAGAAATCCGTGTTGAATAGTTGAGCGAGGAATGGAAGCTGACCGTCAGGTCCAAGTAAATGGATCTCCCACTGGGGCGGATAAGCAACTCCGTGTTCGCATTCCCATTGTTAGCTGCGGCCCACGAGCTTGGAAATTCAGTGGCAGCTATTCAACGGCTAGGAAATTCAATGGTAACCGGAAACGTAGTTAGATCCACGCAACCGACCGGCCCGTTCGTTCGAATTCCGCCGTGGAAGAGCGCGATCTTTCTCAGGAAATTCCCAGCTAGCGTGATATCAACGATCGACCTGCTTCTACCCGCGCCTCTCAATTGCATTTCGACGGCAGCTCCCTGATACGAGATCACACGTGACATCATTTGCCAAATCCACTGGCTTTCGCAACCATGGAGAATCTTCTCAGATACCTTCCTAGAGAACGGATTTTAATTTAATAACGCGAAGAAGCGCGAGAAAGGAAACTCGAGTCGCCGCTTCTGCAGTCGAACTAACTCTTTACTCTGCCTACACGAGATTTGGCTGCGCCGCGTCACAGATCCTTCGAGCGGATCAACTGGAAATGAAACGAGAAACAATTATCAACAGAGACGCATAAAGCAACAATCGCGCCACTTTACCCGAACGATAGAAACGGAGAACAGGCTGTATTCTCGATTGTCACCTCGACTACAAAGCAATCGGCGGCTCTAGTTGTCGGCCACGAGACAATGGCAGCTGATGGGCGACAATACGCGAGAAATTATGCACAATGAACGAGCACGAAGGCCCGACTCGCTCAATCACGGACAAAACGTCTCCGGTTTTCGTTCGATGCCGCGACATCAGCTACCAATTACAACCGACCTCCTCTGTCTTCTCGCGAAACGTTGTTGCTCGATCCACGCTGAATCGGCGAAAGTTGCAGCCGACGCAGCCGAGGCTGACTATTCGCGTCTCGTTCTACTTGCCTTCCTATTCCGTTCTCCCTATCTACTGTCTTATCAACAGATCTGTTCTTCGTTGTGTATTAATTATTGCCTTTACAGTGGATCCTATTTACCGGAATTATTTAGAGTGCTCTGTGTTAGGGAATAATTTTCATGTAATACTCTAAGGTGTATTTTTACCAATTTTCTGATTTTGTCATTTTTTGATCGAGGGATCGTATTTTAACACGTTGTCGTCACGTCGCACATATCTATGCGATGGGTATACTTCCGTGGGGGCCCCGTCACCAAACGCTCTTCTTGTTCGAGTTAATTAAATATACGATATTATATATAGGATATACAACATAAAAATATTAAAAACACATTATACCATACTTTTTATTAATTTGTATTCTGGATAATATATTACATTATCCTATATCGTATGGTATTCGTTGAAACATTCCAAACACATTTGGGGTGATTTTGGGCACTTCGAAAAATAGTTATAGACTTCGTCATCACTACTCTCATCACTTTCAAATATATTCTCACGCTGTTTACTGAATATTTTGAAGAGGAAAAAATCACTGATGTACGTCTCACAAGTATGCTTTTCGACTAAATGAAAGATCTGAGATATTTGCCATGAGATCCCTCGGAATACTCTAGCTAGAAAGCTTATCGCTTTCTCCGTTTCAGAAATAAATGATCTTTCCTTTACAATGAATCGAAGGCGATAAACAATTAATCGAAGGTGATAAACGATGAATTCCTGCTTGTCGCTTTATTTACGTTCTGCGTAGCGGTGGTCGGATTTGGGCCCCGCAGGAAACAGTCGAATCACGCTGAGCGACGAACGTGTTAATGCGACACGATCGAAGATGGAGATAATTTGTATACGAAAATGTAAGCGTCTCAAACATAATTTTGAAGTTGACGAAATTTTATAAAAATCAGAGCTACAACTGTAAAAACGAGCAACTGTGAAAAATACATTAATAGTCTTAATAATTTGGTATCCTAACAGGCATACTTTTAAAATACAATCTGGAAAATTCACTAGGGGAAAATGTTGTCTTGAAACGAAATATCTTATGAAATTTTACATCCGATTTTCTTCAAATTTCAAAGAATATATTTTTTAATAATAATTTTCTATTTCAGATTTCTCAATTACAATTGACCAAAGTTCAGAAACCGGGGATAACACACCTAGCTATACTGTTTCACCATCGAAGTAAGTTTCTAATTGAATTTCAAGTTGTCGCAGTACACGCTCAATACGAGCTTTAAATGTCTCGCCCGGAATTCAGCGAATTATTATTTGCGTTGGCTGTTTCTCGCCAGGTGTCAAACACTATCCCGAGTCCGTTTAGTACGATTTAATAACGAAATAATAATTTCTACCGTTTCACTCGTAATAGCGCATACAAAATTTTATTGCTTTCACCGATTTTCATATCGCCTTGCTAGTTTACGTACGTAATCTCGGCCAATAACAATTTCCCTGGATCTTCCCTCACGCTATATACGCTAACTCGCGAAAACACATATTTGAACATTTATCATAGAAACTCTTACATTCGTATTGCGCGTATTACATCAAACGTTTTAAAATCGCATTGGCGACGTAACGAGACGTGTTATTGTCACGATTAAATCGATCAAATTGGAAACAAATCCGAAAATGTATACTTAGAGCAATTCAAGAAAAAGAAGATAAACCTGAGAATCCAGAAAAACCTGAGAATCCAGAATAAAAATCTCACCAATTATATTAATAAGTTTGAACGCTATCTTTGTTTATGTCTATCGTATTTTTAATTACACCTTTAGTTATTTACATATTCGTATCGTTAGATTATCCTACCTATTAGATATCCGTATACATATTTGCAGATTTATTTCAAACGTTAGCAATATAATCAGAGTAGTCGGGTATCAAACGAAATTTCAAAACGTTTCAGACAAGACATAATAATACCTACGTAAGAGTTGTTTACAAGTGTTGGAGTACTTCGGCAAGCTTGTGTATACGCGTCATTTAACTTATTGCCCATGGTAAATTCAATTCGCGAGACATACTGCTCGCCAGAGCTAAATGCTGCAGCGAAATCTCCGGTCTGTTCATCAGCGATCCAAGGAGTTGGATTAAACTTGGGACAGGGCTGGCTCGCGAGAGTCGTTCTCTCCTCCTCTCTCGGAGAAAAGAGCTAGTAGGAGCGAGTAAATCGGGGCTGACAGGCCCGTGAAAACATAGAGGCACTGCCGCGTAGTATCGTACATCAGGAAACCAGGCTGGCCGAGTTAATTGTATAAATTTACAATGAATTAGCGGCTCGCAGTTTGGAGCACCGGGAACACGGATTTACCAGCTTTCCTAACGATATCTTATGGGCCGACGTTTTCCGTCAAATCCATGACATGCCTCGTTGAACAGTAACCGAACCCTAGCCTCATAATTAATAAAATTTGAACGAGCTTCGACTCGCAGAAACAATACAGTTCGCTTAATGCGCGAGCTGGAAATTTTCCCGAATCGTCTGGATGCGAGAACGCGGTCAACTTTGCCCAGATGCTGCTGCGATCAACAGAAGCGGTTCGGAAAAGTTGGAAGGTTGAAATTTTCTAGAGAGAAATCAGACAGAACGATGCAAATTCGATGGCAGAATGCTCGCAATTTTTTCACGCGAGAAACGGTTATCGCTTTTCCCGTTATTTTTCACTGCTGGAAACGGGGTATTCCGTTTCGAACGAGACAAGAGCAACGTCGGCGTCGTGCAGCGTTTTAGAACAGTCGCCTGACGCGGGTAAATCATAGCTCTGATCAATTATTTATATTACGTAATTTTTCCTTTCTGAATAATTACGGGTTCTTCGTCAACCTGTTATTTATTTACGTACATTTTTTTAAACTGAAATAATATATACACAGGAGTCTTGAACGATAGAGACGAATGTTTCTCCTCACAAAAAATAATATAGCGAGTTGCTCATGCTCTATGGATTTTGTAATTTTCATTATGTTCTTGTAGTGTTTCAATCGCGAAATTTAAGCATCTCCTCCTATAGAGTCTATGACTAAAAATCATCTTTTATGAATACAAGAAGTGTTATCCAAGAAGAAGAAATCCACCTCATTCAAATACTTTTCATAGGTAAACGATATTTCTCTGATTCTTAAGACTTGAAAGAATATCCTACTATCTAGAAACTGGAAGAAATTCAAAGAAAAAATGAATAAAAAAAAGATACCAACTGATTGACTATGATCTTTTCCCCGATCAGGCAACTGTTTCAAAATACACTGCGTCGTGCCGTCGAGATATCGTCTTTTTCTACTAGCTGATTCCCCAGGCAATCTTCGTTTCCCGTTACACGTACTATCACCGATAGAATACATAAATTCATTATCCGGATCCGCGATCCCGCAACCGTTTCGAGCTATTCGCAATTTATACGCGTCGCGAAACCATCGATAGCGCATGATGCATGCACTTGGAGCGTAGCTTCGCACCATGGCTGTAAGATATAGCTGCGTTTATTCGAGAGCGGATCTCATAAATCTCTTTTGCTTATACACAATTCCCTCGCACAATACTCGCTTATCATTCAATTTAACTGGTTTCCAAACGCGAAACGGGAGACTGCCATTTACGATACGTTTACTCGGAAATCTGTATATTTATAGAGACGTTTCAGGCGAATCTTTTATAATTGTCCGAGCGTGTTTCGAAACAACAAGGAGTAAAAGGACGATAGAACAGACGTACGCATACTCTTGGGTCACTTCTTCTATCGTCATCATATCGTAAATTGATTTTAAGAGACTGATCGATGTGCAGTGAAATATCGGCATCTGCAAGAATGAGGTAAGTTATGGCCACGAGTTTTCCGTGAAATTTATGAAAGAAACGTTCTAGAAAAGTTCGTTATCCTCGGTTATCTGTCTAGTCTTTAAGATACGGATCGGACGAGAAGATTCTTTTCAATTTACAAAGTTTCCTGATATAAGATTAGAAGCACTAATTAGGTGGAAGAGTATCGTTAAAAATAGACAGTGGCTCGAGATGTATATAGAAGAGAAAATACGTATAAAAGTAACAAGATATTTATGGGAAGCACACGCTTCGCGAAGATCGCCACAGTGCTTCAACAGTCAATTGTTCGCTACATCGACAAAACACGATATGTAGTGAGACCATCTTCAACGCGAATTGCGTGTTTAATACCACTATTCCTGCCGTATAATAATTTTCCAACTAACTGTATGCTTGCGATAAACATCTCATAATTTCTACGTATATTTCCAATTCTACTATCGTAACTCTGAGAATCCTGTTTCGTTAAATTTGCCAAAATCTCTAGAATTTCATATAACGTACGTAACATATTCGTAAAAAAATTCTGTGCTAACGATAAACGTGGGAATAGTTTCGTGAGCCAGCGAAACATAAAAATGGACATCTCACCTGATGGATTTCGTTAATAAACGCTTTTCGATGGAAACGCGATACTTTTTTCAAAGACTAGCGGAAAGTGGAAAGCATCAGTTAGGTATGTTGATGGGATAGCGCACGAGGAGCTTATCGATCGTTCGCCAAAAGTCGACGAATAAAGAAGCCGAGAACGGAAGACGAATGAGGTGCTATAACGCGAGTTAGGCGAAGCGATAAAGCCAAACTGCAGTTTGTCTCGCGCTCAGGATATCGGCAACCCACTAACCTTTTGGTCAACTTCGGTTCGTTTCGGCGTCGGAAAGTTTGGCCGACGAACCGGACCGCACCGATTACGGGTTCGCTAGTCGAGGAATTAAATCTTGGTTCATCGAACGACGCTGATTCGCCAAGTAATCTCCGCTCGTTCGTTCACGAAAAAAAAATACCAGCTGTCTGTTCCATACCGACCTACACTTTGTCCTCTGCCTCTCGAACGTCTTCTGCAGACTATTGCCCAGCTGACAGCTGAGAAATTGCGAAGAATGGGAGAATAACGTCATTTCATCTACACATTTTCTTTCTGCAGGCGTTTAAAATATTATTTAATACAACTCTGTGTATCTTGATCTCTTCAATACGTGGAATATGTTTCCTAGAAAATGTAGGATAAAGTTTCTCGGTTTATGGTTCCGTTTCGAAGAGAATAAAAGTTTGAACGCGTGTACTCGTGAAATTTTCGAATTCCATTGTCTCGAAAGCTTTAAAAGAAGAATCTTTTATTCAACATTTTCTGTCGATCGTCCTGTCTATCTGGGATTTCATACATTGGTATATACCTGATAGGTTTCCAATCTGAATTTTACCTTCGATATTAGGTCCGTTTACAAAAACCATCAAAATATCCTCAAGACTAAAATGAAGACATAAATATCTTTTGTATTTCGATGACAAATAGGAATAATTTCGACGATTGAAAGGTCCAAAATTTGTATTATTTCCGATTAAAGATAGATAGTCCGAGAAAAGTACACAGCGAAATCGTCTTTAACCTGAGAATCGGTCAAGTCGGTGGTCGCGCGTGGCAAGTTGCAGACGAACCTCCTCAAATTGCATCCGCGTGGATTAGCGAAGTTGCGGTAGGTTTAGGCAGAGAAGCGTTGCAGTTAGGCGTCGCCGGTATTGGTTCCCTCGGAGGAGACGGGCGTCGTGAAACTTCTCTCCCTTTAGACACCGGAACTTCTCTTCGACGTTCCGCGGAGCTACGACGTAGACGGGCCAAGTTCATCCGATTATTATTCGGGAAATTAATTCTCGCTTCTCGCCGGGAGGGTGTGTGCTTTATTCAAACGCGGCCGTCCTACGGATTAAGCCGAACTCATTACGTTTTGCCGCTTTGCCCGGAAGATTCGCCGCTCGAGTAACCCGGAATGACCCTGTTCTTGCGCTCTGAATGTCTCACGGTTTTGCGATTTCCATCCCCGTGAACACGTGTTCCGAGGCTTCAAGTTCAAAGTTTACTATATTTCGTCCACAGTTAAGAAACTCGACTGCGTGTTTTACGTCACGATCTCGACAGTGTAGTTCGACATATTTAAGCTGAAAAAATTGTTCTACCGTGAACTAGTTGCGAAGAAAAACGTGCTATGAGGGAAAATACAAGTTGAAGGAGTTCTGTATAAAATCAATGGAATGATTAATCTTCCCTAATCGATGAATTAATACAAAATTAACGAATACTAATAAAACTTCAACGAAATGAATATTCGTACATTAGCAAAACTTCAATGAAACAAATATTACATTTTAGGAAGCTTTCCTACAAATGACAGGAAGTGTGTGTAATTTGTCATGTTTTTGGTAAGTAGTTTTCATTTATTATCCATGTATTAGGTTGTCCGGAAAGTGTCTTTCTTTTATAGACACGTCTTTTATAACAACGCATCTTTATACAAACATGAAACCTAATCTGTCGAACGTTGTGATCTTTAGTTTGATAGAACAAAATGGATCCTACGCAATTCGATAAAATAATATACAACGGAAAATGTTTTTTTTTATTTGGATGAATTTTACAATCAATTCTCATTGAGAATTATAAGTAAATTTTTCTGGCGTGGTACAATGTCGTGTTTAACAAATGTTTATCGTGTGTTTGATTCTACTTGAATCTAGTGCTTAAATCTAAAGGGTAATGTCTTTTTGGACGGAAGATGTTGTGCATCTATTACTTTCTTATAAAACGAAAAAAACATTTCGAACGATCTAATATATGTACAGGCTTTAAGTCGCTCGTGTTCCATACTTTTTCGAGAATAGCACGAAGAATCGATAGACACGCGCAGAATTTGACACGTTAGACGAATTCTTCGAGATTGAACGACGACTCGTAACAACGAGAAAGAGGCGTAATAAAATCGATATCGAGCTAGAAGTTTGAACACGATGTCGAGCAAGGGGGACAGAAACGTTGTCGATCGCGGCACGGGACGCGCTCTTTAAACCAGATTAAGGTCTAGGTCGTGAGATCGTGCGCACACGATCCAATAACGGTACAAGCTCGCTAATGCGTAATCCGAATTAATAACAGGCTGGCATGTTTAAGCACGATCAGGGAACATCTCTTGAGTCGTCGGCTTGATAAACGCGTTTATCGTTCTCGTGGCTCGTGTATGTAGATTATTGTACACGGATCGTCGAATTGCTATAAATTTCATCGCACGGTAAACACGTCATACGCTTAATTGCTATCGTTGCGACGCGTTATTTCATCATCGTTCGCGCCGTCCAGTGCTACTTTATAGCTACGAATTTTCGGAAGCTCGTTTCATCCAGTAAACACGATGCTATCGCGACTAATAATTCTCTATATCGTGGGAAGAACGAACGGCTGAAACGGGCGTGAGGTGTATAGTGTCTGGTCATGGAAGGTGAGACTGGGCGAATATTCGAAAATAATGTCGCCAATACGGTCAAAGAATTGTATTCTATCCACTCACGCGTCAATGCCGATGGATTATCCGCTATTGACCTAGATAGCGTTTTACGATGTTGTAAATAATCGTACGCTCGCGTTTATCGTAAAAGTTTTACTGTGTCGTTGTAGCGACGCGACATTCCCTTTAACACGTACATCGGTTCGAAGGTGTTTCAACGTTTATAAAAACTAGCCATGAATATTCATTTTATGATTACATTAGCATTCTAATGAGCCATGAGTGTCATAATTATATTGGTTAAAAGAAACATTGGGCTATGAAAATGTATATATGTAGAAGTTTGCAAGATATTTATGGCAAGCGTACAATTCGTTGTATTTAATAAATCACTTTAATTAATACGATCGTATTTAATAGTTATTATATTATACACTGTCCAACGAAACGACAGCATATCGTATTGTGTGACGATTTCAGAGATTAAAAATTCCTCAAATTTGACATGATTTTCTATGGTGATGATATTTAATAGCGATACTATAGATGCTTTATTGTTGATTTCCATATCTATCGGTGGTGTTGAAATATTATTTCAGATTAGTCGCAAATTTTCCCGATATAATCACGATGATCGTATATCGTTACGTCGTTAATGAAATTATACTAATTTATACCGCAGATAATATATTCCTAAATAATTTTCCGTGATAAACGTTCAACTATTTTCGTGCTAATATATTTCAAGAGTCGTTATATATATGAAAAAATGAAAAAAATCTATCGCCTAGACATTTCTCAATGTTTTCAAACGACGAAAGACCGTGTACTATATCGTCGTTTTTCCTCTTTTATCTTTCGGGTCGGCACGCGAGCACGACACTTCTCTCGAATTAATAATCGTCCGAGGCTTTTAACGCACGGCGATTTTTCTTGCGAGAAATGAATTTCAACGTAATCCCGGGTAATTTTCCTATTGCGAACGGCTGCTGGACGCGGGCCAAACGCTTCCCACTTTTTGCCACAGCTTCACGCTGCTGCACACTCTGTCATTTCGTTTTCGCGAAATTCCTGGCCTCGATTTCGCTTCTCCTCACGACTTGTACGTATATTTTTTCTCACTCTGGTTGCACGTACGCTGCTATTAAAATCATCGGTGCGCTTTCCTTCACATTGCATCGAGTAATAAGTTCGTTCGCTTTCCACCATTCTATACTACAGTGTGTTGTTTTATTAGTACAGTTTTATTAATTAGAATGTTAATAAAAATCGTCGAATGAATATAAAAATACACGTATTTAAATTCTTCGCCGAAGAATGTATATTTCTAAAGAAATGCGATTATTAAGTTAATGAGATAAATTTTATATGAAAGCGATAACCTTCAAGAGCGCTGTGAGTATGAATTTATTTCTCAGTTTAATATTTCCAGAGCATCTTTTGACATTTACTTTACGATACAACCATTTTTCCATTCGTTCTGTTCCTTCGATCGAATGTAAAATATTTGAGAAAAACAACGATGCGGTATCGTATACATATAGTTTCCAAGGAGTGAAGGATCTTTGGATCGGAGCCAGATAGCGGCACAACCCTCTCGTTTCTAGTTATAGATCTCCTCTTTAAATACGCCGACCCAAGTTGCTTTCTTCGTTTTCACGTCGGAAAACTACCGCGGAAAGCAAAGGAAGACGAAAAGTTCCGATTTGGCCCAGTTTACTTCAGCGTGGAGAAGCGTGGCCTCGATGAAACTTTTGAAAAAGATGAGTGTTCTATGTGAAGATCACGAGAGAAAAACACGTCAAATATATCTTCATTGATTTTTTTTATTTTTACGTCACTCTGTGATTAAATAGGAGGATTTCAATATGGCATAATTAAAAGTGAAAATAATCTGTTAGGTGGACGTAAATCCTTTAAAAATGGAAGCTAAAGTGCTGTGAAAAATACCTCTGAAAATAACAATCTCTGCTTAATATTATAAATACAACGTGGCAGTTATTGCACGCACTATAATTTCGCGACAGATTTCTTTTTAAATTCGATTAAACAACAATGCGATGTAATTTTAACGAGTTAATCCTGGCTACAGCCCATTATACGAAATTAACTCCGAATTTGCACCATAATCGCGTGCAAATCACGATTTACGACCAACGTATAGATAGAAACAATATCTCATCTTGCGAATAGTTGAAGTAATATTATTCGTCATATGTATTTTACAAGTCATCTTGAGTTACTGTTAATAAACACCGTGGCGTTATATTAACAAATTTGATACTCCGCAGCGAAGTTTTCCATTACGAATTTCCAACGGATAAACGTAGAAAACGTGAAAAAGGAATTTTAGAAATATTCATACTCGCACAAGATAATAATAGAAATATAAACATAAAGTTATACGACTTTTGAATAGAAAAATTACTTATAATGTATTTCTTTAGTCATCTTCGTAAGAATATAAAATTGCACAAACTGTCCACGGTTTAATTATTAATCGGCAGCTTTTAGCGCAAGAAGACTCGGATGATAAAAATACATTTGATTACGTACCAGGTCGCATCGCGAAAACCGCGAATCGAACGGATGGAAGTTAAAAGAAACAAGGACTTGGGGACGCCTCCGTGTGAGCGTTTCTTGCTGGCTTCGGCTGCGTTTGAATAATTCAACGGGTAATCGAAGGGAGCCCGTCGGAGTGAGGAATGGAGGGTTGTTTTTCATTATTCATTTTACGTTTCCCGTTTCCGTGTTTGATGCTTTATCGAGAGCCATTACCGTAATACCGGCCATACTGCCGCTAATAATTAATTTGGTGTCGAGTTAAGGGAGACGATGGGATTGCCGCGTTGATGGACTCGCCAGGAAGATAAAAAAAGAGAGAGAGAGAGAAAGAGAAAAAAGGAAACGTGGAAACAACCGGAATAACAGAAATGAACCGATAATTGAAACCAAATAAATTTCTCTTCCTTTTCCTCCATTTCTTCTTTTTATGCATCGAAGGAAGAATTGTGTACAAAGCTAAACGAGAAAGAAAACAAACTCGGGCGAATGATATATGCAACTTCTTCGCGCATACGATATTCTCTGTCTGCCAGGCAAATGAAAATTCTCCCTTATGCCTGGTGTACTCGCATTAATATTCGGACGCAGCAACTACTTGTGAATATGTTGCCTTGTGTAAGAGGGGTCGATTTAAATACTCGTATTTCTTATTGTACAGAAATATGAAGCATTTACTGTGGCTCGAAAATACGTAAATAAATTATTTCTGAGAATAAAGTTTAATTGCACGATAGATGTTTAACGAAAAAAGCGTTGTCCTCTTCGTTTCTTAAGTTCGACGCGGTCTTCTTTTTTTATCTCTTGTAGGCGATATCTGCTGCAATTAATTCCAACAATTGCGCAATTTCATGATAATTTTCGCCCTTATCTCCATGATAAATTACAAGCCTTTCATGAAAACTGGTAATGTTTCCGTTGCGTGACACGTCAAGTTTCTTGACGTATTATAAAGATATTGGTGTAATTTCTTCTGGCGTCAATTACACAAAATAAATCTATCTCGCAGTTCGTATTCGTTTCCAAGAATTGCTAGATTACGACACGTAAAAAAACGATCGATTATTAAGGTGATGTGAAAGTAAGACAGCTTATGGTTGCAATCGAACGTATCGATGTAACTCACGCTGCATTTGCGTGAGACGAAGCTTTTAATATTTAAATTAAATCAGAGACGGCTCCCCCTTCAATTTGTTCCATACGTCTAATCGCGACGATACACATCGCACAAAGTTTTCCGGTTTCCGCTAAGCGAAACCGGAAAACTTTGTCAGTCGTGGAGAACAACGCGAAACGACGCGGCGTTGACTTAAATGGCTCTCTCTCTCCTCTCTCTAGACCAAAGCGCTGCACGTAGGGAATGAAAAGTACGGTGTACCTAGCGATAATTGCCCGCGTATTATATATATGGCCGACGTGAGAGGCAGTCCATAAGTCATCGTTAATTACGACGTTACTCTGCGAGTGATTTATCGCGTGTTTCGTGACGCTCTTGCGGTCGGTGTGCACAGCTTGCTATCGTCTACCGAGTCCCATTTCTTTCCCAGCACGATGTAGATGTCAATGTAAATTGATCCTCCAGATGACAAAGCACATGCTTTATTTACTCGTCCACTTTTGAAATCAAAACTTATATGAATATTGCAGAGAAAGAGATGAGTTAGATTTGCTATTTTCTACAGGGAAACATTTTTAAGACTCGCTACGTTGTTAATCGATCTCGTATTAGAAAAATTGTCTTTATATTTGATTGGGTATGTTGTAATATATTAGAATGAAACGTGTGTTTTTTCATTCCCTTCAAAAGTTACGAAAAACAATCGTTCTTGGTATTTCAATATTGAAAAATATCGAAATATTGCTTCTCTCAACATAATCGTACATTTGTTCCTTTCGTAAAAATTTATAAATTTATAGAATATTTTTAAAAGTTCTATATCGTTGGACTCAATATGTTATTTCCATTTTCAGTTCCGTAATAGTGAAATTCTTCTATTTAAAGTGACATTAAAATCAGAAAATTATCATGACTCTCTTTTGTAGTATTCGTATCATTTTGTCTTTTATTGCACGCTTTATGATATAGCGTGCAATAATGGCAACGTGTAGTTCCTATATGGTGACCATTTGGAACGATAAAACAGTTTGAAAATACACGATCCGTTGACTAGTAACGCCCTGTTAAATAAATCAGCTGTACGATCTGATTTGTGTTGGTAACATGCGCGCAGTAGAATAGCCTGTTGTTGGTCAGGCATTCCAGGAATTAAATTCGTGCGATACCCTCTGCGTCCTTCATTCTCTCGTGAAACTGTGCATACACAGTGTGTTTCTTATTTTTCCGGCTGAACTGTATAAGCATAATGTATAAGTAAAAACAAAACAAAACAAAAAAATATGTTGTTTAACGTTTTGCCTCGATCGATTTGTCACAAACCAGCGTAGAGTGAAATAATATACATGGGAAGAAATTTGTCATAACGAAGTACGAAAGATCGTAATATAGTGCAGAATTAATTACTTAGTGCGAGTTAACGCAGTGGATTAATAACGTAGTCCCTGATGTTTAGTAAAATTTTCATGTTTGCAACGTTTAATAACTTCCATGGTACATCGATGTTGAGATTTTACGATGACGACATTTCATAATGGATAGACTGTAGATCTTAATCATTCTCAAGGGAATGTGTATAATATGCAAAAGTGTACGAACTATGCTAAGTTTAGCACTCATTATAATATTTAGTAGATAAAAGTGTTTAGGTCCTCTATTCGCCCCTGTTGTAAAAACACGAATTTGCATAAGCATCCGCAGCCTGGTAATGAGGATTTGAGCATTTAAGCAATCGTGGTTGTTTGCAATGGAGATAAAGTAAACACGATTCATCCTTTGCACTATCCGATCCAGAATCTGCTATTGTGCGCATATTCAGGCCGCGTTCGATATTTGTCTATTATTTTAGAACGTCTAGAGCCGAACTTTATATAAAGCTATTTTCTTATTTTCATCGTAAACTACCCTCTTACAATTTGACCAGGACAATAGGAAACACCCTGTATATTCAAGACCAACAAATCGGTGTTGCGTGAAAAATGTAGCGATCGATCGGCAATGGAAATAGCGCTGGTTACTTTGCCGATAATTAAGTCTGTATTACGTATGCCTGTAACAAATACCAATCGAATGATTACATTGGCACACGGTCGCCGAGAATTACTTCGCGTAACACGTAGCTACATAGAGGGTAGAGGGCAGAGGCTCGCGAGATATACGCCATAAGTCGCCATTAATTACAGCGGTATTGGCGTGATTTATCACGTGCTTGGTTAGTTTGGGATTGCGATTATTCCCGTTACTCTACCAGATCCGACTGTTTAGGCGCTGCGGAAATACGCTGTCAGTCGCAAGTATTGGCTTGGCAACTAAGTGATTGCGGATTTTGTCATTAGGATATATTGATAAAATCCGCAATCGCTTAGTTGCCAACCGAATATTAGGATATTCATCAGTTACATTCGGTAAAAAGCTTTGACAAATATTGCTTCACTCGGTATTTTACATTAGAATAATAGTACTATCTAGTGATATTAATAACAGCGTTATCTACATTAGCAGCATTAAATTTGTAACAGTCTCGACTGATTTGTAACTGTACGCTTGCGTTACTGTTTATCTCGCCAAAGAATGGTAGTTCGATTTTTCACAGTGGAACGCGTATCTCGCGAAGTTTACACTAGCAGAAGATGGCTAACATTCCCCTTGTTTGTTACGGTGGACGATCGAGAAGGGGCCACTTTATTTGGCGAGACGGTAAGCAAAGCTTAACCCGATTTCTCTTCGTTCCCCTCTTAAGAACGAAAGCGGAATATTTACGAAACGTTCCGTCTTATCTTCTTTATCTTATATATATACCGTCCTTCTAAATTGTCCCGATATCTGCCTATTCTAAATTCTCGAAGCGACATTTACGAGTTTCGTCTAACCTAAGCGATCTCTAACCCCTGTAGCGTCGTGTCGCTCCTGGGAACGCGGATCTTCTTCATTTTTTATACCAACCAAGAAAACTCAGCTACCACCCACGCATCCTATTTCGATTTTCCCCGAATCCCTCGTGAAACTTGCGAAACGAAGCGATATCACGCGACATTTCTGATATTATCGTAAATGGAAGAACCTCGCAACGTTTTTCATTAACCCGTTGAACGTTCTGACGATCATTCGTGAAAATAAATTTGCTGTTCCAGTGACCAGGCTTGGACTTTTTTCTAATAACATTTGCGCAAATGTAAATTCATTCGTCGAATTCATTCTTCGAATAATTCACATGGAGATTTTACAGCTTCAATCTCCTCAGGCTCTTTCTTAACCACCGGGGACAAAGTCGTCCATCGATAAAAGGAGACGCTTAGTTACTCGCAAACTATCGCTCCAAGTTTTATGAACAACTATCACTGTATCACACTACGTGGTGTAAAGAAAAGAATCATGAAAATCGACGTTAACTCTTTTTCCTAATTGCCACGGACCAAACCGTTGACAAACAAGAACAAGTAATGAATTACACGATCTATCATTAGAAATTTCCAACAGACTGTTTACAGTCAGTGTATTCATGGACAACCATCGCTTTATCTCACGCTGTTACGTAAAGAGAAAATTATCAGAATCGACGTTCGAAACATTAAGCTTCTTTCTCAATTGACATAGACAAAACTGTCGATGGACAAAAAGAGGCGGTTAGTCACTCGTGGAACATGGGTTGTCGAAAATCTGTTTAACTTCGCGAGAGGTGTCCGATAGGAGCCATTAATCGCGTATGATTAAAGAATCTGGAGGGCGGAAAGCGAGCGGCGTATAAACATAGGGGTGACTGGGGCGCGCGTCGCACCCGAGATTTCATTAGTAGATTGCTTAATCTGCATTCGGAGGCTCCATCGATCCCCGAACGCGCAGTGTCGGGAGGCTAACGCCGGCATTATTCCACGGCTGGCCGCAAAGTGCTCTTTCTAAGCGTCGATTTGAAATTCCAGGGCTTAGCCTACTTTCCTCCCTACCGCTAAACCGTGGATTTATTTCCTTTCTCTGACCCCCGTGGAACAGTCTGTTTTCTACTTACGCTACTTCGCCTGCCATCAGGCCATGATAATGCACCTGTCGAAATCTCTCACCTGAAACAGACCAAAGATAACGGGTTCGTGAGATTTCGTAGAATATTCGGCAGCCTCGTGTGTAGAAACGAGGTAAGAGGTCGGTGACGAATGGCGAAGGGTTGCAAATGTTTGCTGTGATATTTGGATAAACGAGTTTCGCTTCATCGTCAGGTTAGCCGTACGACTGACGTATTATTGTTATTTTACAGCGGCTACGAAAAATACTTGCGATACATTGTATTCGCGATAGCATTTACGTGTTAATTGATTAGAAGAATATCAAATTTTGTATCATTTGGTAGTAGTTTCGTATGAAAAGAAGAGAAATTTGATACTATGAATAAAACGAGAATGAAATGTAGAAATTGTTAAAAAATCGCTTCATTGGGAAATAGGAATATACGTAAATACTTTTAGTAATGGTTGTATTATATTACGTTTAGTCGACTGACTGAAACTGAACTTGACTTACATTCACAGTATGAAAGCGTATGTTTATTTAGGTCACTTATATGTATTATAGTTAACATTTCCCACCGTTTCTTAATCTAATTAATTATAATGTAATTAATCTAATTAATTAGCTATCTGTCACTCGAGTCACTTAATATTTTTCTTACTGATACGCATTCGTTGGTTGTTTCTCTGTCATTGTCTCCTCTATGTGACGAGATTAATTTGTTCTTCTAAACCTAACGTAATTACATTAATTATGCAATCCACTGTAGAAATGTAAAGGACGATCGATAACAGCGATTTTGACGCCCGTTAGGAGATTTATAGAAGGAGTTCAGGTCAGAAGTTCGATGTAAAATCATTGGTTTCCTTTAACAGAATGTTACGCTGTCCGTTAGAAAGCTTGCGGAATTCTGAAGGGCTCGTTGGTGGCCAGGAACACGAGGTTAATTTGATCTTTATCTCGCGCAATATCCGCTTCTGCACCCTCTTTCTCGTCCTCAGTTTTAGCCCCGTTCCGCGGTTCCCCTCGATTTCTCTTCCGGCTTTTCCGAGATTATTAATTTCTTTTTCATTTCACGATCGCGTTCTGCTTTGTGCTTCGATCATCTTTATGTTAAAATAACGGTTTGCAATTCCCCTTTCACGCGATTCCACGAAAAATTCGTGGCTCGTTCCTTTTTTATCGCAGCCAACTCACGAACAAACTTTCGTTCAGAAGTTTGCAGCACTTCCATTTTTAGATGTAACAAATTTTTTCTCAGAAATAAGAACATTATAACCAGAAGCGTAATTTCCAAATACTCGTATAATTAACTACGGTTGCAAAGTAAAATTAGAACATATTATAAATATAAAATGCTATATTATAAAATGTTAATATCATTTACAAAAGATTTATTTATAATAAAGGGAGATATTTCTTTCGGAATCCTAATAGGTTCTAAACTTTTTCACCGCGCTGTACACATAACGCAATCATCAAAGTTTAAAAGGGGATCGAGCCGCATAATGGCGTTCAGTGTCACCGATACGGCCGTGCACGTGTACCAGCTTCTACGATATAGCGGTTTGACGTCAAGAGACAAAAGTTTGCACATTTTGCCTGTTTGAATAAGTAAATTGCTAGAACACGGGAAGACAAGAATCTTGACATTCGAAGACTGTAAACTTACAGACTGCGTAACTACACCTCAGCTATTCAATCTCGATTCACATTTTTATTATTCCTACAGTTGCTATTTCTTTCGAGTATTCTTGTTCTTTTATTGAAGCACATTCTTTTTTTAGTAGGGTCCGCTTTTATCATACTTCTTCCTACTGGAATTCTATTTTTATAGTTTAAGAAGCTACTTTTCTTTATCGCTCTACTAACTTCTTCTCTTTTCTTTATTTCCTCCTACGATGGCTTTTTTATCGGTAAAATTTCTCATTCATCGAGAAAAGTGAATTCTGTCGTTTCGTTAGAATTCCCCAGCCAAAAAACCGTCGCAAGTTCCAATTTCATTACGTCGGCGAATGGCGTGTCTATGTGTACAGGAAGGTGTAGCAAGTGGAAGCCCGTCGGATGATAGATTATTTCCCCCGTCACCGATCCGAGATGGATGCTGTTCACGGAAGTAGTTGGATTCGGGAGGGGAACATCGGAAACATCCATCGTAGTCAACCAGTGGCAGAAACTATTTTAGACACAGCGATCGCCGGTGACTAACGAATTTCTGGATGTACGATGTCCACGTTCGGATAGTAGGCAAGAACAAATAGCACAGGACAAATTTCTAGGCTTTGGTCTTAGATCTTACGTAAAATCGGCGTTTATACGAATGGACAGATGTTTGTGAGGATACACCTTGCGACACGATATTTTGAATATAACCCTAAATGTTGGTGCACAACGTGTGCCACGTGCAATTTCATTAAGAGGCATAAGAATATACGAAGATAGATAGCGCGATTATAAATTCGCCGGGGGCGGCGAGGTCGTTGCTTCGTATTTCAGGTAGGCGGAATAAATTGTGCATCGTCTCGTATATTGCGGATTTCAGGGTGGATGACGTTTTTTCGGTTGACCTATTTCTCGAAATCATTATTCGTTTTACTTTCCCCAGCCGGTGAAAAATCCTACGAAAATATTCGGTCGCTGCCAGTTGTTATACCGTGTCGATACTATTTACTCGTTTTATCTTTTATTCTGCGATTATGAAACGAGACCGCGGTTTGTATCGAGAACCGTGGTGTTTTTGATCAACCACTTTTTGCTGTTCGAAATTGGCTTTTAACTGAACGCATAGTGATACGTGTTCCTGTTTAAATATTGTGCAAAGATAATTATACTCGATAATTACCGAATCATTACTCGAGTTTAACGAGTGAAGAGCTAACGGAATTACCAAAATTGAATGCCTTTAACATATTACAGTGAAAATATTGGAGTCGACAATTTTTAAAAATATAGATAATAAATAGATAAATAGATAAATAAAGAAATGTTCATTCGGAAAAATGCAACGATTGCATATACAACTAAAAAGATCGCATTCTTTATTTTAAAAAATAATTTGCATATGTAATGCTTTGCTTACAGCAGGTTCGTTATACGCACTTCTCGATTATCAGCCAACGCAGCTGATTAAAAATCTCTCGAACAGGACGATTGTTCGAAAGCCAGTGCATCGTATCATTCCATTGCGTGATTTCATCGCATAAAACGAGAGCGAAACGCCTTTGAAAAGTTGACTGGCACGGTAACATTTTCCTTCCTCACGATCGTGTACATACGTTCCATGCACCGAGGTGAATTGCTTTTACACCGGAGATGAAGCGGTTCCCGCCCGTTTCATCCGCTTTGCCATGTCCTCACGACCGTAAGCTTCATCTCTTTGCAAGGCGGATTAATTTCGAGCAGTCTACTCGTGCGCGGCTGTCATACGTTTTCCAAAACTTTCTCCTTTTTTCCCCCAACCCTCTTATCTCAAACGAAATGCGTCCCGTTGCGGTGGCCACCATAAAAAGAAAGCTTTTCGCTGAATGTAATCGTTGCCGCGTAATGTTTTCTTCATTCACGAGCAGAAAGTTTGTTAAACGAAGATAAGGCGGAAAACTTGATTTAAAGCGCGATAGAAAATAAAAGTGCCTATTTTTCGTCTGGAAGAGATTCTCAGGGAAAGAAACGTTGGTGCGTATCGCGAAACCTCTTTATGTTCGAAGCGTGTCATAGCCGACGAGTAGAATAGGGACGTGGCAGTAAAAGGGTCGTAAAATTTCGCGCGGAGTAACTCTATTTGGATTTCAGAGACACAGAAACTGCTGAATATTAAATCAGTACGTGCAGCTGGCGTGGTGAACAAAAGCAGTTGCAGGTAATCGGCTGAACCAGCATTTCAGTTGCGAGTATAAAACAGAGTACTAACTCTTAAAAGCTATCACCATAAAACGCATTTATACTGTTATTAATTAATATCCGCGAACATTTGCATTCTCTCGCACACCTTTGCGACCTTAGATTCCGTTACAAGTTATCAATATTAATAAATTCATGCGAAACAGTCTTGTGACGACCTTGCCAATAAGATAAATGTGCGTTTGTAAAACATTTATTATTTATAATAAATAAGAGGTGCAATAATTTATTATTGGAGAAATTGTAAAAGGAACGCCTCTGACCTTAAACTTGAAACTCGCCAGTCCACTAATATTATTTGTTTAATATCCATAAAAACCCACTAATATTATTATCACGTTAAACTAAGAAACATGTAGCGAGGAGAAATTCCAATGAAGTGGAACATGTTCGAAAATTTCAAAAATACTTCATTTACATAAATTCACCTAATATTAGTAACCTTTGATCTCACATAATCGTCTACTTCAGCCATAACAAACAAATTTCATGTACAGATTTCCAACTGCAAGCAACTAAACGTTTTGTTCGCGTGTACGAAATCGTTTGATACCCTTTCGCGTGTTAGTAAAAAGTGTCTTGAGATTAGAGAAATGAAACGCGTAGTTGGCAAGGGTCAACAAGGGCTGGCTAATAATGTACACGGTAAACCGTATCGGAACAGAGATAGAGGCGGAAAAGGGAGCAAACATCGGTACGCGAATGGATAGAGCTGTTGGTAACGCGAGAGAATGGGAAATTAGAAATATAGCGGTGGGAAAATGAGGGGGAACAGGGAGCGGGCAGAGACGAGGAAAAAGAGCGATAAGCGTCACTTATGCAAAGAGAATACTAAACGTATTCGGACGCGCAACGAGATCCCTTTGATGGCCGTGAACTCGCGTTCTATCTGCTCGTGCAATTTCGAATGAAATTTATTCTCTGGAGTATGGAAGGGAAATGCAACGGCGGAAGAACTGGCGCGCGTGTAAGCACTTTTCCAGTAGCACGTGTGTACTCTGTGCCATTTTTACCGATGCGACTCGCGCGCACGCACCAACGCAACTGCTTATGTATATAAAGCTTCACGAGTCATATTAAGAGCTTTCCTCTTGGATTTACGGACTCGCCGTTTCTTTAGCCGAGGGTTCGCTCGTGGCTCTCTGAATTCGATTCGAATTCCACGAAGTGAACGTTAAGTCAACGTCTTTCTGAATATTAAGCAAACAGAATATGAAATTGTCGCTCGTGGAGGATGTTCTCGAGGTAGGTTTCCATAGAAAAAAATTTGCATGATACGTTCTATGGGTATAAATAGGGAAGAATCACTAGCAGGTTGTAATCAGGCTGTGGATATTTATGCAAATTCATATCTTTACCAATCTAATTAAAAAGATGGAATCTTGGTTTAAGAAACGTTTGATCTATTTATTTAAGTGATTAAGCATAGAAAGTATGAACCTTTTGATATTTTTTTGTATTTTTGTCTATTACATTTTGTTGATTATATTCAAATTTCTGAATTATAACAAGGACTCAGAAGGACTGTTCAAAATAATATTTGCATACGTATGTTGTAAATAAAATATGTCATTGTTACGTCTTTTAACAAGTAATTTGAATGTATAGTCGGCTAATTGCATAAAAAGGTAAAAAGAGCGTTGCTTCTAATTACTAATTCTATCGTTATCACAAATTGATTAAAGTGTTCAGATAGTTATGAGCGATATACGTAGATAAACGAAAAAGCTAGAAAAATATGAGGCAGGTGGAGTCAGCAGGTCGTTAAAAGAGTTGGCGAGCTTTCGACGTAAAGTTTCGAGGACATCAACCACTCAGGCAACTCGACATTACGTATTCCTCTACAAAGTCGGATCGATGTTTGCGCGAGACTAAGATTAATCGCCGTCGAGTTTGACGTGCGACGTTTTTGATACCGTCCCGTAGCCGAACTTTTCTAACCGAAGTCAACTTATCCTCTTTCCTTCTCCCCTCTTTCTACAAATTTACAGTGCTGATTCGTCCCCAGGATTTTTATTATTAATACGACTGTATTTTTTGCGACCGTATTCGCATAATTACTATAATCGAGAAATCAATCGAAATTAAATTACTATTTTTGATTTCCAGCACTCGGATCATGCATTTACGTAGTATGTATTTCTCCAATTTAAAAATTATATTTTTCGTACTTTTTCCAGGCTCCATTCCAAAACACAAATATAATATTCGTCACAGTCTCAAACTGTTTCCGGCCAGAACGCAAACATAGCTTCGTTATGCATTTCACGACATATACAACTGCAAATCTGTCCACAAATAGCTTCATATAGCTTCATAGTTCAGAGTATCAAATACAGTGATAATTCTGATACCGAATCGGCGATAATTCAATGACAGTTTTTCTGTCAAATTGTAAAATCGTTTTATTACAAAATAGGAAATGTGATTCTAGGTGTTTCTCTTCTACAGTATTCTTTCGTTATTCATACAGTTTCAACGTCTATCGTCTTCATTCGTTTTTCCGGAATAGCTTTAGTCGACACGTACGTGCAAACTTTTATATGTTAGACCGATTCTTTTGGATTAACCAAGAAGCCACATGCTGCACGTAAGAACCAGTCTCGTTCCAACATTTTCCTCAACGAGCATTCGTTCGACGATTCAACGTTTTACGACTCTGATCGTATCTTCTATCGAAAAGGAGCGAGGAAGACTTCTTCTATATCGTAGCTGATAATGATTATGTCCATAAAAGACAAACTATACAGCGTGAACTACATGGTTACGTTTTCTACAACGTGTATTTTGTTCGATGAGTATCCAGGCAGAAAGAACGGTGTTGACATATTTTAATTTTGCGGCGTATTGGCGGCCGACCACGATCGAACAGACGTTATCGTTCTTCGGTAAATATATTTTAACGAAGACACTTTCGTTAACAAGCCGCCTAATTAAACGGCAGACCGATCGATTAATTGGGGAAGACGCGGGGAGGCGCGTAAAGGCCGCGGTTGCTTCGCTCCTCGTTCGCAATTTTCTCTCTGACACCCGGACAAACAGCGAGAATTAATTGGACGTGAAACAAAGGATGAGATCACGAGAATTAATAAACCAACACCTCGGATCTACTAATGTCATGCAACTGGCCGACAGAATAGGAATATATACCTATGCACTCATACACGTAGTGATACACGATGGCCCACGGGAGGATTTTTATGTTCTTGTGATTTCAAGGGTGCGAAAATACACAGAATGTACGTTGCTGTCTAAAAGTTTTAGGATATGTCCTAATTTGAATAAAGTTTCGATGTTTAATGTATATTATGAATTTTAAATTATATACATCTTTTAGTATAAATTTTAGTGCCAGCCACTTGCACATTGATATCTACCGCGTTAGATACTTTCATTGTCACATAAAACATCAAGTTAAATCGTATTCTTTCGCGTTTTTTAATAACCACTTAACTTCTTCTAGTTTTGAAGCAAATATAACGAGTGTCTGAAGACTTCTGAATGTTGGTGTATATAATACACATAAATAGATGAAATATCCAAAGTGGAATACTTACAATTATATACGCAGCGAATTTCTACGTAGCTTCCATTTCTTTATTTCTGTTTATAAAAATACCAAACATAAAATTAAAATTCGCAACACAATAATCACAATGGTCGTGGCTCGTTTCAGTATTGATGAAATTTCAAATTAATATAACAAAACACACGCAATATATCTATAGAAGGTCGTGTAACTGTTGAAACGTGTTCATGAGCCACCGTATTTCGTCTACGCGATTCTGTCTATCACGAGCCTTGGAAATTTTCGGCAATATCGAAGTCACGGAAGTACCGATCGTTGGCAACGAGGCTATTGGACAGGCATTACAAGTGTACCGGCTATTGGATTTCGAACGACCTCGGTGGCTTTTCCGACCCATTCGTCCAGCTTTTTGTCGCTGTAAGCCCAACGTGGTTTTGCAACCTGCAAATTCGACGAAGAAAGCCAACCTCGAACGATGGCTCGTGGCCATTCGAATCGATAGAATTTGATTAGCTCGTCGCTTGCCCCGCTTTGAAACCGTTCAAAATCCCAAGCTATGATTCTCGATAATTCGACATTTCACGGCTGGTGTTTTTCCAAGCGCGTGCGGTAAAAACGTAAGCAAAAGCGTGCGAAGCCCCGCGTAATTGTCTTACGATGTAACCTGGCTATAATCTCTGACAGGAAGACCTACCCAGTCTATCTGTCTTTATCTTGAAAGTTGGTGGTGGTTTTCGGGGTGAAAGAATGCACGAGAACTCGAGAAACTTTGGCAGGCTCATAAGTCCACGGGTAACATGTTGTTCGTCGAGCTCAATTGATTTTTATTACGCCAGGAACGACGCAACCGAGGAACCTATATTCTTATTCTCTTCCCAGTGGCGTGGCCACTGGGTCTGAATTATACGTAGACTTTATAAGCTTCGTAGGGCGTTCGTTGTTTCAGCCTGTGTCTGGAAAACTTGGTGTTTCTGTTCTTTAGACCATCGAGGTTTCAATAATTTACCACTAAAGCTACTTGTAACTTGTACTTAAATATATTTCACGTAGAAGATCATAATTTATAATAATCTTTTTATTTGTAATACATAAATAATCGAATATATAAAAACTCGCGTCTCTGTGTTAATAACATTGAACGTTAACATTGTCAAATTTCACGCGTAAGAGTTGGAAATAATCTGAGAATTTGTGTACAAGTTCAAGCGTAGTTTCTCCAGTCATTGCATTTCGTTCGTGTACAGTCGTGTCTTTTGATACTTTTAATCCCTCGCTCGAACAGAATGTATGTTTGAGGCTGTGAAAACTTTGTATCATGAGCGTGGAACGCAAGAATTCCAAATCCTCGAGAGATTCTCGTTGAAACCTCGCAGAATTCTACAGCAATTCTCTCGATTGCGCGTTTACCACAGTTAAAAGAAACTAAACCTACGACTACGAGAACACGAGCTAAAGTCCTCGAGATAACTCTGTCTCTACCGAAAGAAAACACGAAAGAAGCGCAAAGTAGCAACTTCCATTGAGAATCATAAAAGCAACATAACTCATGTAACTCTCAAACTCACTGAACAACGTGTTTTATTATGATTCGTTTCAAAAGAAGAAGAAGAAGAAGAAGAAGAAGAAAAAGAAGAAGAGCGATGGAATCCAAAGATCTGAAGTAGAAACGTACATATCAGCATTCCAGCATCTTATAATATCAACGAAAACGCCCACGTATTGATCAAGTATATACATTTTTCAGTCATCCATTCGATCGGTTAAAATGGACTAAAATAAATGCACGTAATGGTACGTACATAGACCTGGAAATATATTCGCAATGTATCGGACCAGGAAGCCGCAGCCAACGAGTATCGATCTCACCAGCGCGGAACCCGTGTCGCGAGCAATTTGTATCTTTGAATTATTTCGAGCTCGTGTCTGTGGCAACGAAAGTGTACAGCCATTTCTCCAACTAAAGCTCGATCGTACGTTGTTTAAACGTTCGATCATCCGGACTTGGTTGCACGTTATTCAGCAGAATTTCGTGAAATGAAAATGTAAAGGAAATTGCTTCGTTCGTTCGCCGTTTGGCAATTGCTCATCGAGTCGGACAACGAACATCTCAATACTCTAAAAATGTTCCATATCTTCGCCACGAAAGCACGTGCGTGTCTTCTTTAACCTTTTACGGTCATAGATCGCCACTGTGACGGCATTCAAAATTTGTTAGCTTTTCGTTTAGTTGGTAGCATCATCGGAGAGATATGGTTAGGATTTCATTTCCTTAATGCGTTGACTGTCGCGTGAATTTTATATATCGGTGCTTTCCTTTGATCGTGGCACGACTCAGAAAACGCAAACTTTAGAGGAGAGGCGATTTAACATTGACAAAGAAATGCTGTAGACATCCTGAGCCATTTCAACGACATTGCAACGACTAACTTAACACAAGATACGCCGCTATTCGCGTAAGCAGTGCAACATTCCATTTGCACTCATCAGCGTCACGAAACAACTGAGGATGAGCGGTAGAAGTAATATTTTTCTCTCTGACGCAAAACTCATGGAACTATAAATATATCGTTTTATACGATAAAAGTAGAAACACGATATAATAATTGCATTGTGCTACTATCAAGGCAAAGCAGCGATACCATAAGCGTTTAATTTTTGGAAAATTTAATATTTACCTACTTTTCCCTTGACAGTGTTATCTGTCATTGGTGTTTGTTGAAAACTTCGTAGCTCGCGAAATTTATATTAAATACTTCGCGGTCATACAAATAATTTGAAATAATTTAACCATTCTAAAAGAACAAGTAAACTTAGTACGTGATAATTTAATAAATTTCTTAAAACGATGAAAATCATGGTAGCGAACGCGTTTATTCCGCTCATGGTCGACTAACGAAGCTGCATCTCGATACCGCTTCGTTCTCTTCAGCCTTGAAACGAGATGGAGAATAAATGGAGAGGAGAAAGGCTCATCTTTTCCGTGGAATCGAATCCGTCGATTTCTCGCAATTCGTCGCTGGTGAGAAGATAGGAGAAAAAGTGACGTGGAAGAAAAGACGGTAGATCGTCGAAAGGAGAACCTGGTGGCTCGAGTGACCTGTCCGAGACACAGCTGGTATAATCTCGCTGCGGTACACTCGAGTCACGTGGATCCCCGCGATAATGGAAAGTACCGGGAAAACTGGTCAATTTACGTTACGTCTCGTACAGAGAGGAAGAGAGATCAGTATCAGGCAGATTGGTTCTGTTCGTTTGGTCATTGGCCCTTTCAAGGAAGATTCAATCAGACAGATGAACGGCCAGATAGACAGACGGTTGCTCGAACGAACAGTACACGCCAGTCAGCTGCTGTGCTCGAGTATCCTGTTACGCGTTTGATGAAACGCTGCGGAATCTACTTGCAAATCGGAATTTAATAGAATCCGGTATCAGGGAGAAACGCGATCGCGATTTAACTACGATACGAGAACAGCGTAGAAACGAGCACGGGACTCTCTGTTTGGCAGTGAAACGCCATTGAAAATTCGTGAAACGCGGTGAAAATTAACGAAAACCTCGGAAAGGCGCGGGAATTACGATGGAAAATTCCGGGAAAAGCGGCAGCTGTTTCAGCCGGCCGAATTCAAAGGAACGCAATCTCACTGGTCCAACGAGCGTAATTTCGATGGAAAATTGCAAACTAGCATTCTAGCTACGTCAGCAGATTTTTTACTTAAAAAAAGATACATCAAATATGTTTGCAACGATTTCAGCTTTGTTGGTTGGTTTTGGTAACGAAGGAGAATCGAATAACCAGAAGTCTATCGTAGTAAGTAAACGTTTAGGTAGATGTTTATTTCAAATTGTTATAAAATATTAGATAAAATTGATTGAAAAAATGTGTAAAGTATACAAAGTGTGGTATTTGTTATAATAGTCGTTGGATGATATGAACTTCTACTTGGATTTCCCTAATTCGATTTAGAAACATGGCAATTCCTATAAAAATTCGTAGTCTAGTAATAGTCTAGTAAAAGAAACGTGAAATTGCGCTAGTAATTTCCCCTAAATCACATCGATGATTACATAAATTCTCGAGGAACCTTGTTCAACGACGTCAAAGAGGATGATTTCCTATTAAAAAGGGGAATCTGCTAGGTTGGCTGCCTCGATCCCGAGAGATCAAAATGTTACTAGGGCTTTATCGATGATAAGATGAACGACCGACGGTCTACGAATTCTACGTCACGTTAATTTCCGGGAAATTGCTCGGTGAGCCGGTAAGTCATGTACGGTGAAGTATCTGGCGAAAAGCGGGCGCCGATAGCGTATAGTGTATAGGTCATTCGTGTGGCGTGACGGTACTTTTAATGACACAACGCGAGCTATGGTCGCCATTATGATATTATTAAGTCCGTGACCTGGCGAACAGAGTCGACCGGGATACGATCGTCGCGACGGATGGAAAATTAATTTTCGTCCCGACAACTTTTCCTGTTGCGACACTGACCATGTCCTCTGATTAAATTCCCCTTTTGGCCAATCCTCTCTCAGAATAGTTCGCAATTGAGCGCAATTACTGACCAAATGTTCGCGAGTTTCGATTTTACTCCTTCGTTGTGCAGTTTGGTAGTTTTGTATTGGAAACTGGTAGAAGAAACGATATTGATGATACGATTACACGAACGAGAACCGTAAAAGACTTTAGAAGAGATATAGATCCTAGTTTGTAAGTATTAAGTTGTAAGAAGCGAGATTAAATTTAGAAATGATTAGGAGATTGTCGAAATCTTTAACAACACATGTGATAACTATTATAATGGTAAAAGTAATAACTGTTATAACGATATATCATTGTTAATACATTATTGATTACATAATTGTTATATTAGTTATATATTATATATAACTAATTATATATTATTTTATATTAGTTATCACTGACTAATATTACTGATTGATGTGTTTATACTATTAGTAACTAATTTAAAAAAGTAGTTTTCTTTTAATACTAAAAGAACTCTGCCTTTGAAGAGATAATTCTCCATCAAGAGAATACCGGATTATAACTGCTGATATAACTGCGCCTGTTTAGATCATCCTAAATACAGTTATGTACAACAAATAGCAGATCAAAAGGACTTTGAGTGAAACTGTCTGTGATAAAATATAAAGATCAAGTCTCAAGCGTTTCTTTCCTTTCCGACAGACGGATATCGTTATTTCGTAAAATCTAACTAGTAAATCTGTCTCTGTTAATCCCCTTTTCCAATATTTCGTCAAGAAATTGTAACATTTAAAAGAAAGGAAATGCAGATAACAGAAAAATGCCGACTCTAGAGTTTTACAAAAAACGCACGGTTAGAGTTTTCTTATATTTTCTCTTTCACGTATTTCGCTGGAAAGATGGTAACTTTTTCCTAGAAAATAAAGAAAATACAAATAGAAAGAAAATAGGAATTTCGTAGGGGACGAAAGTCGACTCACGATCGACCAGTAAACGAACGTGCTTCGCGAAGTACACGCGGTTAATTCTCCGTATTCTTTTTTCGAGTATTTCTTCCGTTCGAGCAGCCAAGCCTTCGAGTCTCGTATCGCAGTGTAAAATCACGCGAACGTGAAATTCACCGGACGTATCGCAGCGTCACAGGCAACTCGTATATGGCGCATCGCGCCACGGGCACCGATGGCAAGGTGTACGAAGGGTTATACTTAATCTATCTTGCAGCTAGTCGACCATGAAAATCAGGCCACTGCCCAATCGCCGGGAACGCGGAACAGGTCTGCGGGATCGGGACTTTTTCTGCCTCATTTCTCCATCAAGTTGCCGCTATCAACTGGTCAGGAAGACTTCGTTCTCCCTCTGGCCGTTCTTTCCGAGTCGGGAATTCGCTGCAACGATCGCTATTGATCACGTAGCTTCGAAGGTAGATTTATAGGAAGTGGCAAATATTTTAGCGAGAACACGTATGGACAGGTATTATGTGGTCTATAACTTGGGTGATTTGCTGAGAGGACAACGAAAAAGTCGATTTTCTAGAAAAGTAATTTGCAGGATTTTAGAGTTGCTTCGTTTCTAGAATATCTTGATTTAGCTAGTTTTTGCTGGAGGTTGCTTTTCTCACTCTTCTGTTTGAAACTGACGAAAGTTCGATCATTCGCATCGTCGTTGCATAGATTAATTATTGATGACAATACTACAATTTTATATATAAACTGATATATTTTAGAATTTTGTGTTGTGATGTTTCAAACGAACTCTGACCATCAGCTATAATTTTTAAAAATATATAATGATGGATACAAAGGGAAAAAATATCTAGCTTTATTATATGCAAAACTATCACATGTGAAATTTTTGTTATAACATCGAATACACTGTACTGATATTTATCAACGATCAAGGTTGTAGAATACGCCGAGAAATTAGAACTTTTGTTTCTTGAATTTATCCCCTACCCTTATTTCACGGTGGAGAGTTGCAATTGTCGGGCAGTACGTGGACGAAATTACATATCCAGGGAAAATTGGCCGATTCTCTGTGGGCTGTCGCGTTTCAAAATGAAACGGTTTACAGGCGTGTCTTTGCTAAATTTGCCTGATAAAAAGCCGACGTATGAAAAACCGTGGAAAATCGTTGGCTTTCCGGACCCGATGAAATTGCTCGCAGCAAGAATTTTGTTTAACAACGCTACCGCACGTAATATTAAAGTCTCGATGAAAATACGCGAGTATGTGGTCGCGCGCCTGTTCCGTGCTTGCGCCGAGCGGAGCTTTAACTATCGACATTCGGTAGTTAAATAGCTCAATTTCATTGAAATGGCAAAAGGTAGAACGAAACTTGATAATATATTTTCAAGTCGTTCTGTGCAACGATACCTTGCAGCTTTAACACTGCACGTTACGTAATTAGGAAAATCGATAGAGAATAAAGTACCGTGGTTTTACAATTTGCCAAATCAAATCGTGCATTACGAAACATTTCCATTACGGTATCAAGTTCTCTTCCATGTGAATTTAAAGATTGCGTTAAAATGATTATTGGTAGTTATCGTATCACGTCTTTTATCAGTTATTTAATAAAGATAAAATTCACCTCGTTTTTCAAAACTTCATTTAAATATACACGCGTAGAATTCTTTATAAGAAATTTAAATGTACGTTGATCCGCAACGATTCGAAGCTTCGTTTCGAGCTGCACATCTCACGATTGTCACAGATCTTAGTTGGATGATGGAAGTGTTTCCGAGATTTTAAAGTGATTTGTTTCTCTAAATTCACCTACTTGGTTTCATTTAATTAACAATAATTAATTGACTTATAACATGTCAATTTTTGAAGATCATTTATATATTGTATATTACACAAAATAGCTATGTGCCTAATTATCTGTCTCGTACCATTGCTTGAGAAAAGCTGCGTCATGTTGTTATTACAAATTTATCATAAATATATCAATTAGCATTTCGTGAATATCTAAACTAAATCTCTTCCTGTGCTCTGAAAAAATAAATGGAAATTTTCACGAAACGTTTACAAGAAAGTGCAGTGTAGAATTGTAAAACATGGTTTGGTCATGCTGTTTCTCCTTATCGATAGGAATCTCCACGTTGATCAAATTCAAAGACGAGCTCGTAGCGTGTTGAAACGTTATAAATCATCGACAGCGCGGATAAGATAATCGATTGTTTGTAGTCATAGTAGGATTAACCAGCGAATAATCGTCAACGATCAAGCCTACGTGGCTGTTTCGTGTAATTAAAATGTAGCACGCATGCACACCGCCAGTGATTTCTAATTAACGGCAATGGACACGTAGTTTATCAGCCGTGAGATGCAACGAGCGAACTATGAAGCTCGCGATCTCGTAATGTAGCGTCGGCTCGGCCGCCGAAACATCGACGCGGAACGCTCGATGGCCATTTCCGACCGCACGTACCGGAAGTTTCGCACGTTTCACCTGCGTCGCCGTGTTCCATAATCGTGAACACGATCCACATCGGCCGTGCGCGGCCGTGTTCCTGTCGCCTAGCGAATATACGGATTAGCTGTCAAGATCGACAGCGCGATCGCGGTTTCCTTTTGAATCGATGACCGGTGCCGTGCTCGATGCTGATTTCTATGGAAAATTGCCCCATGACGCTCGTCGATCACCATGGCAATTTAATCGAACGATATCGAGATCCCGTAAACGCTCTATTAATTTCAAGAGCTCTAGACAGCGAAAATTCATCTATGAAAATGAATTCGCCAGGAATTTATGTCTTCTCGTCCGCAGCTATTCCAACTGATCGCTGAACGGGCTTTGAAAAACAGAGCGTTGAAAAATTGCCGCTCGATCGAGAGGGATACATCGACAAGAAAATGAAGAAGCACAGTGGTTCAAAAAAGTATTGGAACGCTGCTGGAGACTTTTTGTATACGGTCGAACTCCATTTATCTGAACTTGTCAGAGGGCAAACAGATCCTACGATTGGAGTTTGCTTACCTTCCTCGCTACTTATAATTTTTCTTTCGCATAATAGCAGCCAAAGATCAGGTAAACAGATTAAATCGACTAGACGGAAATTTCGTTCCAATAAATAGAATTCAGATAAATAGAGATCTACTGTATATGCAGTGGCTGGAAAGAATATCGACACATCATCGTATATGTTATTATACGTTGTAATTAATCGAGTCCAGGTATGTTAAATTACGCGCCTCGTTTCGTAGTATTTTTATATGGATACAAAAATTTGGTATCATAAAGATGAAACGTAGAAGCCGACAAAAATGCTTCAAATTTCACTATTATAATTATGGCAATCGTGTCTCGTAATGTTAACAAAATTCCAGGATGTTTCGTATAATGTATATGAATAATATATTCGTCAAAAAATTGTGTGGAATGCGTTGGAATATTTTCGTGAGCTACTGTCGGTTAGACCGATGGAAATTGAAGCGATTAGGGCGGAGGGTGGCTTTCCTGCCGGGGAAAAAGTTACGAGGCAGAAATTCTCTTCGTTACCGTGAGCTCGTAATTTCACCGGACCTGGGCTCGTAATTTGTCATCGAGCCACGACGTATAAATGCGCGATCGCGTTCGTCGAAAAGCTAGCGAAACGCCGCCACCCGCTTCCTGCATATGAGAGAGCCTTGAAAAAAAAGAAGGTCGAGCCTGAAGAGCTAAAGGGGTGATTAATTCGCTTTTTCGGAGATCCCGTTGAAATCTTGCTCGCTCGACTGCCAGCATTGTTACGGCCCAGTGATAAAGGAAAGAGCGATGGATCGCGAGGGGAGCTTGACGAAGGAAGCAACGCCTTTCCTCCATCGATTCGCCGTCGTGCCAAGTATTCGGGTCACTGAGTGTCATTTTTTAGCTCACACTCGGTACCAGGTTGCTGTTCTTCGCGAAAGTTCCCGAAATTTTCGCATTCGTCTCTAAAAGACGAAGTTTTCGCGGTGAAAAATTCGCTTCGTCGCGGAGGAAACGAAGAATCGATGGCAATGGGTAAAATTGCTTTAGTATAGGATCGTCGAGGACGCGCCGAGTCTTCGTGGGTTTCATGAATTGTTTTTAAATTTCTGAGCGGAAAGATAAAGATTAAGTAGAAGGGAACGATGGTAACAAGTTGATATATATTTTTAAATTATTTTAGAACATTTGCTTTTTAGTTGCGTTATGATCTATGAATAATAAACATTGATGGGGCTAGCCATATTAACGAGCGTTAAATATATTCATAATGGCACGTATGGCTCGGCCCGCCTCAAATTCTCCCGTCGATATCGTTGCATTTATTATTCTGTCATCGTACTCTGTTCCGGATGTTCACAGAGAGAAATACTGGATTAGGCAAAATAATAGCCTTTGTGAGTCGAACGAACAAGGCGCGTTATTTCCTGAAATTTTCCATTTATTCCAATATACAGACTGCAATAATTTATTGCAAAAAGTGCGTCAAAAATTACTATACGAGAATAATACTTTTAATGATAGAATTAATGTCGAAGAAGGAATCACTAAGTAATTATTGTAGCTAACTGTTCGATCGTATGCTTGCAATGTATATTTTTTAACTCCTATATACATTTCTAGATTGATTTCAAATTTTAATTCAAATGTAATCATCATAGTCGTGTCTTATTACAGTACTAATTGAATTTCAAAATGGTTTTGTATTATACACCTATGTCAAAACTGTATTACACGAAATTAGATGAAAGAGTTTTATTCGCAGTACACTTTATACGATATTTACATTGATTTAGGAGTATCGAAATATTTCTGATACATAGTGTGTGATGATAAGCTGACTGAAAAGGTAAAACGGGAAAATACGAGTGAATTTTGGAAAAGTATATCGCTAGTTAACGCGACGATTTCATTGCGTTACGATGTGCACGTATAGTGTTATTTAGTTGGCCATCGATTCGAAATATAAATTTACGACTAATTCGAGAGGGCCGATTAAAAGAGCAGAATTTTCCAGGGCGGGTGTAAATTATAGTAATTCGATATGTAGCCACGTGCATGCATCCTCTCTGCGGAAGCCACTGGGAAAATTACTCATGATTTGCACGGCGAAACTTTTCCTGATTACACCGCAGCGTTTATTTGATCGGTTAATTCATCGTTCACTCATAATTATTCTACGATTGAGCGTTGAACGCAAATCGAGCGTAAAGCACTCGATAGATTTAACGTTCACTGCGGCTGATAAGTGTGCAAATACTATGGTCGATTTCTGTCGAATCAATCTTGCGTTCTATATAAGAATATTACTAAGTAAAGTATTTTATGAATCGACGACGAAAAGCAACGCTCGCTATCTTCTTGTGGAAACAGCAGATATACGTATTTTATATAAAACATAAAATGCATATTTGAAATCATAAGATTTCAAATCATAAGATTTCAAAATTAAATTCTGCTTTATAAGGAATATAACTTTTAAGAGATAAATCATTGTTATCAATTGTTATCAATGATTTATCTCTTAAAAGTTATATTCCTTATAAAGCAGAATTTAATACTTCGTTCTAATTGGTTCATACTCAATAAGCCGTTGGCAATTTCCAAGAATTTTCGTATTTTTGTAATCTATAAAATTAAAATTGAGAAGAATCGAATGAAACAGTATGTCGACTGCTAGTTAAAATATTATTGCTATTTCATATATGTATATTATTGATTAATCAAAGCTCCCTTTATTAACTTGCAAGAACCTTCTTTGTTCTATTTATAGCATGGAAAGAAAACGAGCTGAAGATACCTAATTAACCTCTTGTACGATGAAAGTGTGCCACATCACCCAACTTATAGCCAATTTCTTGCTGTATTGTCATTTTCCAAGAAATTTTAAGCTCACAAAATTTGTCCATAATAATATACTTCCAGTAATATAAGATATTTCGGTAATATCCTTATATCGGTGTGAAATATATGGAAAATAACGAAGCATCGTTACTTGATATTCCTAAATTGTGTAAAATAGGGGAAAGTCGACAGTTTTCACGTTAAACCGGAAGCACGCATCCACTTAGGGGATCGCGTTTGAATTCTTTTACAGCCGTAAAGATGAGTTAAACCGATTGGATTGCGCGCGTCCTGGCTGGCTACAAAGCGGCATACAGCAGCTGTTTCCGAAGGATAAGCACGTTTCTGGGTTATCTGAATGCCAGTTATCGTAAATTCGGGAAAAACCCTACAACTGTATTATGTCTGTGCAAGTTTGTTTCCGCGGTCGAGAATACGTGCTTGCTCAGCGACGGGCTAAACCCACTTAACTCGAGGAAATAGATTATTTCACGTTGAATTGGTCGCGCTAACGCCCATGCAAGCCCTTTTTTTATTCCACGAATAATGATAACCTTCCTTCTCGCGAGATATCGAGCAAAGGGATTTACCTGGATTACCCGGCGAATCGATTATATAGATGTACATCTCACTGTCGAGCTCTCGAATGGACACCTTCTGTCATTCGTATAGAATGTTCCGCTCATTCGAATTTAATCGCGCGACATTCCATTCAATCTAGCGGATGGATCAATAGATCAATCATCTTATTTGAAATAATAATTGGATTGCTCGTGGACGAGATATCGAAGCGTGGCAGGACTACGGCGGATTTTTTGGAGAAATGTGAATTTCAGGTAAAACGATTCCGTAGAATATATTAAATATATACGACAATCGTATAATTTTCTGAAAAAGAAGCACCTATAATGTATCTATAAGGTAATGTTATATGAACATCTCGAGATAAATTATACGTTTCTCGAGGAAGTCAATCTTTTAATAAATACGTAGCAGTAAAATCAAAATGAAAAATTTCAGTATCAGCTTAGTCGGAATAAAATCGGAATGTTCGAAGTCGTTAAAATATCGTACGATTGGACTATCTTTTGGGTGGTAGAACTTTTATATTACTTACTTTTTGATGATAGATTGTAGTTAATTTTATGTAGTTGAATGATAACAGTAGTAGTTGAATTATCGTATAAATTCTAATTTGTCGGATTTACGTTCGTACATTTCGTACGCAAACGTTTCCAATTTCGCATTCACAGTGGAGAATCCCACTATGGCAAAGTATCGGATTATTCGTAAAACAGCGTCGAACGCTTTAAAATTAACGAGTCTCTTTTCATTTCCGGATTTTTCAGGATCAGGCGACTTTAATCTAGAATTTCCAGTCCCTTCTGTCGTGGCTATTACTCTGAACGCTTTTTACGAGCTGGCTCCACGAAATTCTCCACGGATCGAGGTAATCGAGGTCGCGATCGAGCCATCTCCGTGAATGAATATTCAAATTAGCCGAAATATTCTGGCAACGATCACAAGCCAGTCGTGTTCCGGTCACAGACGAGAATTGCGTTGAAAAAACTGGTTTCTGTCGATTTTGTTTCATCGTGGTCTTGCGTAGTTTACGCGCACGAGCGAACCACACTTTGCTGTAATGTCGTTCCTGTGTTTCGATATGCTAACGACACCTAAATCGCGCATACGAATGGCCAGAAATCAGCTTGAAGAATATTCTGCTCGATCGGCGACTTACAACAGAGAACGTGTATTCTTGAGACATATAGTAAGCATATATTGGCATAGATGGGGAAGAATCATGTTACATCGAGTAGAATAACGAATAACGAACAACTGTATGATAAAAGTATACGCGACGATATCAAAGTCGTGTCGATATTGGGAAACATAAAATATTCGGTGGAAGAAATAGGGGATCTACATGGATGACTATAAAAAGTATTTGTGTACCCTTAGTTCCCAACGAGAAATGTCTTTTCATCCAGTTCCACGCATTTTTCATTTTCATAGCATTGAAGTTCCATAGCCGTATAAAACGATAGGAAAGTTAACATAGTTGAACTTAATTAATTAGTACATAAATGTCATAACGAATACAATGATGTTGAAATAGTTTTTGCGGACACTTTTTCATTATCGAAGAGAAAGGAAAAGGAAGAAGACAAATGGTTCGTTGTTTACTCTGAATTACCAGAATTCTGGAAACCAAACTCGTGGCGGCGATAAGCTTTCGTTTCTTGCTGTAAAATCAAGGAACCGCGTCGCGTGCTTTGCAACTTGGATGAGCAAGCGAAGAAGTTGTAAGGGAAAGGAGGGGAAAAAGGAACGTAAGTGGCTGGCAGAAGAAAGATTGCTTCACTTACATGGAACTGATAGTACAAACGCAAAAGCGATTCGGTTCTTGTCAAAACTAGGGCACTCGAATTATTCAACGTTCCTACTCGTTAAATATATCATGTAATATCTGTTAAATATATCTGTAATGTATTGTTCGGTCATAATAAATATGTTTGACCGTAAATATGATTGATTATTCAAACATAATAATAGTTGCCAGATTTTGCACTTCATTAACATTCCAATTCAATTCCATGCAAGTTGAAATATTCAGCCAATCAGCAAATTTGTTGTGCAACTGCGAGCGTTCTCACGCTCGCCTCGTTTCATTAGAAAAGAGTTCAGCAAGCTTTGTTTCTCTTTTACGTCGCACGTGATCTTCTTTCGGCTGTTAACTCTTCCCACGAAAGAGAATAGCCAGCAGGCTCGTTTCTGGCCCGCTTCGACAAAGGAAGAGCCAACAGGGACGTTTAAATCTCCGTTCGAACAAAACGTCCAGATAACCCGGCACAGTGAGTCACACCTAATTGTGAGATACCATGGCGACATGGTGGCAAATACGAAGATTATGTGGAGCACGTTTGAATCGTAAAGAGGACAAAGGGACCGTATCCTCCGCATTGCGGTAATTTAGTTTTCGGGCCGCGAACATATCTCGGGGACGAGATTTCGTGAGAAGAAGCGGACATGGCAAACGATTCGTAAGGGTAAGGATTCTTTGGTCGCAAGCCTTCCACCGATAGACTTTGTACACACCAGGTGTTTTCAGAACGAAGCGTCAACATTCGAAACCGTGTTCCACTTGTTTTCAAGCTACAACGGCTGTGGCTAGTGTTTGAACACTTGCAGCGGCAAACTTTCACGTTTATGTTACGTGCGCTGTTATACACCCTTGGACAAAAAGATAGCACATGTGTGCTATCATTAATTTCTCATAGATAGAGTCCGAATTTCCCAAGTTTGACGAATGGCATATAAACAGTACCTTGTAGTAATAAGGTATATGAGCTTGAAACTGTATCTTCGCTATTCCTCTTGTATTTATCAACAATGATTGTGAAATCCGGTCGGCGAAATGATAGCACACCAAGCATTTTGTTTCCATTCCTTAGTATTTCTGTGTATTCTGAGTGGTGTAGACGTAGTGAAAAGTAGAAGAATTTCATTAGAAACCTTACAAATTTCGATTCAAACAATGGGACGTGGAAAACAGCTAAATAGTGAAGAGATTCAAACAGTTTTGAAATTAAAGAAAGAAAACTTTACTATTTCTAAAATTGCAAAAGTTCTCAGTAGAAGTCGGAAAGTCATTTATAATTTACTGAAAGATGTAAATAATTATGGAACAAAAAAAAGCAGTGGGAGACCTTCCGCGATTAGTACTCGTGAAAAACGTGCAATTTTACGTGCCGCGTCAAATTCGCTTCTCACGTCACGTGAAATTGCAGAAAAAGTTGGCGTAAAAACTAATCCTCGGAATGTCAGACGTGTACTACAACAATCCGCGCACATAAAGCGGATGAAATTAAAACGAAGACCAGCTCTAAAGCAGATTCACAAGGAGCATCGATTATATTTTGCAAAAGAACATATACGGTGGAACAAGAAGTGGAGGAAAGTTATATTTACAGATAAAAAAAGATTTAATTTAGATGGCCCAGATGGATTCAATTTTTACTATCATGATGTAAGAAAAAAAAAATTGTCACAAATACGGCGTCAAATGGGTGGAGGTAGCATTATGCTTTGGGCAGGTATTGGGTATAACGGAAAGACTGATTTAATATCAATTCGCAGCAAGATGAATGCTATAACCTATCGTAATTTGATACAAAATCAAATTGCAAAGTACGCAACACATATTGCGAGACAAGATTTTATTTTTCAGCAAGATAATGCTGCAGTTCACACCGCTAAGGTTGTGAAAGAATATTTTTCAACAGAAAATATTGCAGTTTTGGACTGGCCTGCATGCTCCCCCGATTTAAACATAATCGAAAACTGTTGGAGTAAATTAAGCAATGCCGTTTATAGAGAAAATAGGCAATTTGAAAGTATTAATCAGTTAAAAAAGTGCCTTGAAGAGGAATGGAGAAATATATCGCTGGATTATATTAGAAAACTATATCGTTCTTTGCCGAAACGAATGCTGGAGGTGGTGGAGAATAAGGGAGGATCCACACATTATTAAATTTTAAAAGGTTTTTTATTTTTGTACAATTTAGTAGATAATAAACACTACAACTTTTGAAAGTGTGCTATCATTTCGCCGACCGGATTTCACAATCATTGTTGATAAATACAAGAGGAATAGCGAAGATACAGTTTCAAGCTCATATACCTTATTACTACAAGGTACTGTTTATATGCCATTCGTCAAACTTGGGAAATTCGGACTCTATCTATGAGAAATTAATGATAGCACACATGTGCTATCTTTTTGTCCAAGGGTGTATCAAATAAATTTTGAAATTCCATTGGCACCTTAATGAGACACAATCATCCTGATTTTATTGACAAGATTTGACAACAATCTAAAAATGTACGTGGTATCTGAAACATGTATATAGATAATATTGTAGAAATTACAAGATATTTGTTGCCAGTATAAGATCATCGTAAGTCTCGGATCAGAAACGTGTATATGTGTTTTTAAATGATTAAATAGCATTCATGGAGCACGTAAGAAATTATAATTCTAAAGAGCATCGTGTTTATCACTCCTTTTTGTCATCAGTATTCCGAGATTCTAATTCAGAAATTTCCTTTCTTTGCTACAAAATCGTGTTACAAAATTGATCGACGCGTTTTTAATTGGACGCAATGTAATTCAATTTTATCACTAGCTGTATTACCAAAGCAACATGATTTTTTATCTCGTCTCTCTTAACAAATCACGTGACTACATTCGACAGAACAAAGATACGAGTCTATTTGCTGCTATTTCCTCGAATTTTTCATTTTGCACCACACTCACTACAGAAAGCTGTCGAATACATATTTTTGAAAAATGAAAATCCTGCCCTCCGGTTCGTCGACATTTTTCTTGACCAGAGAGATCGATCACTTAGCCGCGTTCTCGTTTCGCAGTGGGACAATGAGACGAATAGAGACCACGTTTGTACCGTGACGATGAGTCAGGCCTGGCACCGGAACTTAGAAAGAACTGCCCTTTAAGTCGGATTAAAGGAATGAATATTAATAGCCCGGCGAAGTCGCGCGGAGGAAAAGTCGGCCTGATAAAGTTGCTCGTTAAAAAGGAATAATCGACTAACGATGAATCTAGGTTGCACGGATATTCTTTTTCCATCTTTCATTCGTCCATTCATTAGTGAATATATTAAAACAATGACGAAACTTTAACATAATAACGATGCTAGATTGTTTGGAAAATTCTTGGCGAAAGTTAAGGAAGATTTAAATGAAATTAGACTTTCTGTTACCTATAATGAGTTTGTTCTCGAGAAACTTGTCATCTTTTTCTACAATGAATTCCTTCCAATATTTTTTACAGGCCTCTAAAGTATTTAATTTCGTGCCTGCTTCTTTCCAATGAGTTTCGTAAAAAAAGACCACGAAATGTGTATTATAATTCAATAAATATTATTCAAACATACGTAGCTCGTAGATACTTGGTTTTCCTATTCAGTGTAATTTTTTGTACGTTTCGTGATTTTTCATGAATAAAATAGTTCAGAAAAGGAAGATATACGAAGAGATATAATAAAAGCGCGGAGGTCAGTAGGTTTAGGATTTCAAAATACCGGATGAGAAAATTTCCTTAAGGTTGCAAATGATCTCGTCACAGTGCATGGCGTTCCGTCGCGTGCTACCGATCGATTAATCTCTCCGGCTTAATCCAGAAGGCGGCCGCCGATCAGCAGCCACGATCACGATGGATTAGAAGGGTGATTAAGCAACGACCACGCGACAAGCCGGCCATCCCTATTCCACGTAAATAACATCGACCACGGTTCTCGGAGAGTCGAGCCAGGCATTTAGAAGGCTCCCGTGGATCCTTGCCTGTCTAACTCAACGTCTACGGTCGTTTTTCACGCGACGCAATATTCCGACGCCATTAAAATCCGAGACCTCTCCACTCGAACTCTGACTTGACTTGGAATATTCCCACAAGGCGATTGCCTTCGTCGATGCTCTTGCGTCTTCCAGACACGAAATCACGGGAGAAGAGGCAACGAAAGGCTAACGAATCTAATTCTCTCGTTCAGCTTGGATTACCATCGAAAGTTAAAAGATTCTCGATGATCGATAGAACGACCGTGAAAATTGAGAAATAGAGGGAGAAATTAGGAGGCGGATAGAAGGAGGCACGGAGGATACAGAGTGAATCTTTATAGAATCGAGTTCCGAAATCGAAAAACTTATATTAGGTCGTCCGAAAAGTTTCTTTCGTTTTGTAAGGAAATAATGGATGCACAGAATTTTCTGTTTTATATTATTTTATCGAATTACGTATGATCCATGTTGTTCTATTAAAATAAAGATCACAATGTTTGACAGATTAGGTTTCATGTTTGTATTAAGATGCGTTGTTATAAAAGACGTTTTTTTTTTATTTTATTTTGGTTTTTTACAATTTGTCCTTATGGACATTTGGTAAAGTGTTATATCTTATTGGCGAAGAAAAAAGAAATAAAATAAAAATAAATATAGCATGTGGGTGGCTACCCCCAGCGGGGTGCTTATTATATATTATAAGTTATATCTTTTATGTTATAAAAGACGTGTCTGTAAAAGAAAGACACTTTCCAGACAACCTAATGGTTTTTTCTTTCTCATTGAGACGATGTTGAAATTCATGTAGAAATTCACTGAATTTCATTTCATTCAATTCAGTTTTAGTTTATTTACGAATCTGATCTGTTTAACGCAAAGTAATGCACAATACGAAATAACATTAAGACGAATACTGTTGTATGAGCTCAGACAAGTGTACGTATAAAAGTATAATTTAGAAACACACATATGAGCTGAAGCTGTGTTGAATGAATCTTAGCTGGAGTTGTCATCTCTATCTATCTCGTTCATCGTACTTTACGAGAATATTAATAGTACTGTACCATGGATATCTTATGAATTTTCTCTTTTTGTATCTCTAAATCTTCCGCGCTTAATATAAAAGAAAAATCAGCAATCTAATTCTATTGTATATTACTGGAGTATATACAAAGGTTGGAAATGTTACGTTCTCTGGCTCAGTGTGAAACGTATTAGATCTGGCACGCAGGGAAGTTATTCGCGTTAAGCAACTCTGAAAAGGAGGATCGCGTGGCTGGTTGTTACTCGAGACGGATGCGGAAAGAAAACCGCGGCAAGCGAAACGCGTAACCGGAGAAAATTCAGTGAGAAACGTGGGAAGCCAGATACGAAAGGAAAAATCTTGTATCCCGGGGGATGCATAAAAAGACATGGGGAGAAGGACAAGGGCAAAGGAACGAGGGGGAGAAAAAGAGAGAGACAAAGGAGCGAGTATTACAATTTCAAATGCAATTCGTTGGGCTGGGCGTCTGGCCTCGACGGGCCACTCGACCTATCGAACTCGAAACGGCGACACCGTAAAACGACAACGCGAATACGAGTAACAGTTCGGTGCTTTCTCTTTCCTGCGACCTTACTGTTTCGCATTACCGGGATTAAACGGCTTGGAAAATGGCACCGATATAAACGATTCGATGGAGAAGCGAGTGTTCGATAAGTCGCGGGGAGAAGAACGACGTCGCTCTTAAAATAATGAAACGTTCGCGGCCGCCGGCGTTCCTTAATTGGATGAAAACAATTAACGCGAGTCCGCTGCACCTTCGAATTCCATTTCGTTATTAGACCCCTTTCTTTCATCGTTTTCTTCTCACAATTCTCGGTCCTCCTCCTTCTCTATCTCTATCGGTTTCTCTGTCTCTATCTCTTGTTACGGTTTATCTGATAAAGCTGGAGCCAGAGCTCGAAACGGAAATTTTGCGTAATTGCGACAAAACGGCCAAGAAATCGAGAGAACGAAGGGAAACGAGTAAAAACAATAAACCATTGCAATCTCCGTCGCGTCTCTGGAACAATAGCGTCGCTTCCACTCGTTACAAGAAACAAATGTATATTTTTCGGCGCGATTTTACTCGTTTCATGGATCGCAAGTTTTTATCGTTGTTTTGTCCGGAACGCGAAAGAAAGCGTGCGTCTATCGGCCAAGTATCGTAAATTAGCGCAACTGCAAAGAAAGGCTGTCTTTCAGTTAAACTTTTAAAGTGTTAGACAGGTCATGAACAGAGAGTAGTGACATTTTGTTGATTGTTTCGGCTTCAATCATCTTATTGGCGCGTCCAGCTTTGCTCCAACGTTCCGCGAACATCCCAGTTCACTTCTTCAGGACAGGTCTAAAGAGGTTCAAGAAAAAAGATTGAAGCTAGAAGAATCACAAATACATTATTTGTGATTATATCCAGTCTTTATGCAAAATAAATTCTCTTATCCTTCGGTTAGTTAACAACTTGTTAAAAAGTGTAATATTGTATATTATATCCAAACGTGAGGAGCAAGACGTGTAAATTTTTTGTATAATTTTTTCGCGTTCGTTCTAAAAACTCAACCACGAATCGTGGCAAGAAATATATTTGCCCGAGATTCGTCATTTCCCAAGGAAAGGGGAGCATTAAGGTTCGTTCCGCACGAGTAACGAGAACGCGTGGTCGCAGGGGGAAGCGCGACTTTGCCTGTGAGGCGGATTAATAATTTGTCGCTGTTTACCGAGTTCCTCTCGCTCCGCTCGCTTGTAAAGGGACGTAAAAACGTCGCCTTAATTCTACCGTTGTCGCTCTCCTTTGTCTCATTCTAAATCGTGTTCGCGGATTTGTACTCGCGCGAAAAAGAAAAACGCTGGCGGAGATCGCGCGTCGACACACCCGTAATACGTTTCTTAAAAACACGCGACGATTGTGTCCGTCACCTCGTTATCGCAACGTCTCGTCAGCCTTTCTGCTCGGCCGTGTTCGACGCGTCGTATTGTTAATCTAAAAAGAAAAACAAAATTGTGAATCTATGGAAAGAAATTAACAACGCGACGCAGGCAACGACGACTACGATCTTGCCTCCGTTAATTCTTCAACTTTTTCACGGCTCGTTGTGTCTAAATAATCATGTATTATTCAGTCACGATATATGTGGGTAGAGTGAGAAAGCTTATGTGCGTTAAATATGCAAAGAACTTATGGCATTGTCGCAAACAATGCAATATGAGTTTATAACACGTCTTTGGTTAGTGCGAAGAAAACTAAAACTCTAAAGCGTGTACAGGTTTTAGATTTTAAACCTCCCTGACGATTAGGCACTTCTCATATTACGAATATGTGATTCGATAGATTATAGAAATTCACGATTGAGTAAAAAATTGTGAGACGATTCTAAAGATAATGGATCAAGCTCAGAGTACCATCATTAAGCTATTATACTATGTTTGTCATTTTTTAATATTCTATTGTATATATAGCTAAGAAGAAGAAGATATTGAGCCGATTTCTTTAATGAAAAAATGAAAATTTACGCATGTATGATTTTGGCGTAAAACGAAATCGTTTCATCCGTTTATAAAGACATTCTGACAAAATAAACTGGCTGAAATAAACTGTTGAAACATCGCGTGTCTCGACTCTACGATACTGCGCTAGACGATTAACAGTTTTTCAGCCGAGAGATATTTGTCGGACACAACACGCCACGATCTCGCTGAAATTTTTTACGAAAATTATTTCCGTAACGCTTTCTTCTAAAGGGAGGATCGGGAAAACGTTGGTGTTCCCCGGGGGCTGCGCCATAGTATAGGATAGCAGTGAAATTTATGGCCGTTAGCCAACCGAATGCGCAAAACACAGACGCTGCAAGCTTAGGATTTATCGTTTCGATGTTCCACTGTCTGAAACGTATTTCCACTTTGCTCTAGGTATTTCCATCGACTGTGCACCAATCGAATAACCTCGAATCACACTGACCTTCCACCAAGGTAGCACATAAACCAGCTACTCGATATTAGCCAGTCCTTCGACGCTTTAAACCCATTCGTCTCTCTGGTCGAAGCGCCAGTGCAACATGAATCTCCGAATGCAACCATTTTCCTGTCCCATCCTGTGATTTCCTTAAACCATTCTCTTTCTCTTAAACCATGTCGGGTCGTGATGCGGATAAATCGAGAACGTTTCGCGAGATGGAAACGCTGTCGGCAGCTACGAAACAAGGGGAGCGATGGGGTGTTTTATTACCGGTCGACGAGAACCATCTCCTTGCCTTGCTTGTTAAATTATGCTCTCCTTCGTTCCTCGCCTCTACACTCGTTTTACGTTCTTTTTATACGACTGAATGCTGTATAAACAGACAACGAATGGAGCTCCCTCCTTCAGATATCCGAATAAGAAGGAACGAATCGAATGTGGAATACGTTGAACGATGGAACGCGCAATATATCCTCGTTCACGAGCGTTAGAACACTTACAGAAAGCGAAGTTATTCTGAGAAAGAATGAGAAACGTAAAACGATTAGCTTTGTTAAAAATTTTACCATTTCGTCTTCATAATAATAGTTCGTCTTATTGAATCATCCGAAAGGAGAAATACGAGTAGATTTCAAAATTGCGAACTGTTTCTAAGCTATTTAACATGACCTATCCCAATCTTCGAGGATAATTATTGATTCGCAATTCACGATTCAAATTTTATATTAACGAAAGAAGACAATTATATGCACATTTTGCATATCCGTGAAGATTATAAAACACGGTTGAAGAATCGTTGACAGAAGCTTCCAAACTATATTGTGAAGTACGCGTAACATTCAATGAAACCTGTAACACGGGTGAAAACGAAATAGACTCCGCTACGAAGTGAATAACTTTAAACGCGTTTAGTACGAAATCTCGTTTTCGCACGTTGCCTCCTTCTTTTTTTTTTTTTTTTTACCAGAGGTAACATATCCATTTACCAGAGATACATCCCGTACACGTTTTTAAATATCAAAATTACAAAATTGTATTCCGACGACGAAATATCGCTTTCCTGGCGACGGTACGCAGCTTGTAAAATGTCAGAACGAAATTTTCCCGACGTCTTTAAAGCGACAGCACCCTGTGGTGTCACGAAAAGAGAGAGGAAGAAAGAGAGTGAGAGAGAGAAAGAGGTGGGGAAGGAGCGCCCAAGGCGGGACGACATTTTACTACAAACCAACTGATATGTAAATGAGATCCACGTGGAAGAAGGAGAAATATCTGCGTCTGGAAGAACGAGGTGCCTCCCTCTTTGTTCGCATGCTCGTCGACATCCGTTTCCACCCTCAGACATCCCTTACCTGCTCTCAGTTAACTGGGTCTACGCGGTATACACGGGCTCCTGCACGCTTTCCAGTCTGATTTACGCCCGCGGTTCGCGTAACAGCGGGACGCAGAGCCGCGCCAGGATTTCACTCGGCTTTTACCGAGCCATTTTTTCCCCGCCAGAGAACAATGGGACGGAATAGGTCGGTTTTATTGTGTTTCTACCGGGCTGCGTATCGTCGAGATGGGAAACTGCGAGTTATTAGCGTTGTTTGTTCCGAAATTTTTCCTCCGGCCGTGCTGACCTATAATGCGCCGCTATTAGACTTATTTCCGCTTTGTATAGTTCCGTGAATCGTTGCCGATTGCTGCACTCGTCTGTCTGCTCTATACTCGTGTTCGTTCTCATAAATTTGGAATATTTACGGTTGGAATGGCAGCTCGTGGCTTGGGACGGTATTTCGTCGTAGATCCTTTGTTATCCTTCGATGAATTGCATTATTTTTACGGTGGTGTTTAGAGTAATTATCATCGTTATATCCACATCATATCCAATTCTATTGTACAAATTAAAAAGGAAAGAAAAATACGTCGAATGTTAGAATCTTCTATTTCCTTGGAACTTTTATCTGTGTAATTTTCTTGCAACAAATCAACTTATGGAAATAAACGATCTGTTTCTTTGAACAATTTTATACCGATCAGTCATTTAATACTAATCAGTTTCTCGGTTTAATCAATAAGAAAAATGGGACAAAGTTATCTCCTCCAGCGAAAATTAGGTATTCAGACTAATCAGAAATCCTAGCGCAGCGGTATATATAGCGCACGATGGAGATGGAAAATCGACGCGTATGCATCGGATACTAGGAATCGCGCGTTGGAGTGCTGTCGCAGAACAAAAAACAGCGGATAGAATGGAATGTCGACGGCCTATCGATGCTCCAGATCTGGCTACTACGACCTCGCCATTCTGGGTTAATCTCTTGGCAGAGCTCCATCTCGTTGACGCGTCGATATACTCTAGAATATTTAGGCGCTTTCGAATTTAATGAAGCTTCGAATCCTTCCCGCGGGCACAATTGTCGCGTCGACAATGATCGAGAGAAAGCCTACTTTTCTTTCTTTTCTTACTGCCGTGAAAACGGCGAACGCCGTTTCCCTCGAAATTATCGTCTCTCGATGATAATTAAAAATTTTCCTCGTCGATTAAATCACTCGTCAGTTGAGCTGCTCAAAAGGCATACTAATTAAATGCGTAAATTGAAAGGTAAAGAGAAGTGTATCGAGTGTTATCATTTTCAAAGTATTTGCTTGGAATTCATTCACACTAAATAATTTAATTGTCAAACTTTAACTTCTACCATTTCATTTTCTATTTTTTCTGTTCTCTTTATCATTGTCCGATTACTTTGTATTTTTCCATCTTTTCCTTTTTATATATATATTTTATATATATTATATTATATATATATCAGTCGTACAAATATCTACAAAAATAAATATTTTATTACATTGTGATAAATTAATTGAAGTTATATTAAATAAATTGTCGCTTCAAGAAGTTGGATATTAATCACATATGCAGATAACAGAACTGTGAAACTTAGAAAAATCGAGATCGGTTAATTTAGCCTCTGAAGGGCTCAATTAACGTTTTCGTCATTGCCTTTGCGAAACTGCTTCGAACGGGACGAATCATTTTTCTTCTACCACGGAGCACGCTGTCGAGGGCAGGCGTTTCGATCCGCGGATGAAAAGCCATCGTCGAATCGTTTTTCACGGCTGGACGAAAGCGTAATTCGTTACGCGTTCCAACTACAGTCCTGAACTATGCGGCCCGCTGCGTTGAAATATCATTTATTGGCTAAACTTTGCCACGTACCAGCGAACCAGCTTATCGTAATCTGTCCATTGTGGTTTACTGTCTGTTCCATCCGCTCGATAACGGACCAAGACTTAATCCACCGACTGGTAACATTGGTCACCTAAATTGTAGATTTTTCCACTGCGAGAAGCACGGATCCTGGAAATACAACCTGGAAACACATCTTGTCGCATACGCTGACATGATTTTCATTTTTCGTTCGATATACCGGATAAAGTGGAATAGATACATCGTATCATGTAGCTTTTTTTTATCTTTGCGATATATTTTTTGTATTTTTACCGATGCAACACAGTAGATTAAAATGATGATATATCGGTGGGATAGTGTTGCGAAATTTGAAAGAGAGTTGTTTTAGGTGGATTTTATGCGTAATAAATTTAGCTACATATTGGTTAATATGTACTCCGATGGTAAGTTTTAAAACATTTAAAATTCTATTTTAAAACAGGATTACACTGTCTATGTGTGACGTTCGTAACAATTGTAAATTTTAACAGTTTGCATGTATAGGAATTTGGAAGGTGAATTTTAAAATTCAGTATGTTGTTAACTAAATAATTCTATATTAGGTATCTAAGCTAGTTTTATGTATTTTAGGAATTGAATACACGCTTTTGATATCTACTTATTTTCGAATATTTAAGAAAATAATTTCAATGAGTTGTAACATTGTGATTATCCAAACTTCTTGTATTTATCGTCTATTTTCTCTCCACACAGCAGATCGTTTTTCATTAAAAGCACGAGAAAAGGCAATAAATGTAGACTGGTCATGGTTTTCCCTACGTTCTTCTGAATTTCATTCCGTCCTCAATTTAATTAATTCAAATGACCGGCTCAGCAGTGAAAATTTCGTTCAGTTACGTTTTTCTCTATATTACTCGATTAAAATCATAGAAAATATTTCAGAGGTATTTATAAAAGTCTCGAACCAACATCATCGGGTAATGGTAATCAAGAATTTCATTCGCTTCGTCGCAAACAGTCACTAAAATTGTATTTACATTCCAAGTATATCACAGTCTTCAATCCGAAGTTGCTATTTATTGTTAAACGCAATACTGTCTTTAATGTTCCATCGTTTCTCGCGTTTAAAGTAAAATAAAGCTGCGTGTTTGTCTTCATTCTCTATTCGAGAGACTTGCACATTTTTCATTAAAGATTCTCCATTGTACCGCTGGTTTTTCACAATTTTATGAAAATGTTCGACGATTCACTGCGATGGTATCGGCTACGGAGATCTCGAGTGCTCGTTCTATCGCGGAATTTCATGCAGAATCCTTTTATCCGGCAGAGAGAAGATTCAGTGCGGCGAATTGAATGCAGCAAATAATCACAAACACTTGCGAGTTTTTAGTTTTATTTAGTGGGCAGAATAATGTACGACCATTTGATCACCACCGAAAATCATATTATAAATAGCAAATTGCCCTTGGCTGCTTAAAATATTATTCGATACATAGACGCTTGTGAATATACAATTAATTTATTACTATTAATAATATTGTACAATAACATGGAATTCACGTGAGACCTCCTTTCGTCGAAAAACATCGTATGGCCATAGCCGAGGAATTGATGCAAGTTATGACCATCGAAAACGTTATTACTGGTGACAGTAAATATATTCGGAAACGTGTGTCGTTTATTTGAATTTGAAGCCTTGTCAAAAATCCAAGATATGTGGTAAAATAATGAAAATATAAAACGTATGACACGGAACATATTACATGTTAGACATGAAACATATGGTGGAAAAAATATGATTTATAATGTGCAGAAAGAGAAGACGTATATGTAGAATAAAAATTATTACGGTACGTATGAGATTGTTATAAGTTAATGAATATTGTTTATATAAAAAATATTGCAAATTTTCAATGGTTTTAAATCAATAGTCATAGACTACAATTTCATGAAATTCACGCAGAAATGCAATGTTTGCGACTCTACAAAGAAATACTTTCGCAACAACCGATTACACGCGACGCGCGAATTTCTCTCTCTTTTCTTACACGATGTTCCGATGAAATCTTGACACTATGGCAGATCTGGAACGTTCTCTTACTCGTTATTCTATTTCCCTGACAGTCAACCGCTTCTGTCGTCGCGGATTTGCGTAACGATATCAACGTCGAGGAAATAAGTTGTGCATAATTCACGGATAAGAAAATCGATCTGCCGAGAGGGAGATTCGATACACAGGGAGAAAGGGAATGCTCGAGAAATAACATTTGTCGCAAAAAATTCACCACGGCGAGGCGATCCGAGCGATTTTTGTACGATATTTCAGCCGTTACGAACTCTCCGATACATTTTCAGATCAAGCTGCGGCGATACACCCGCTGTCGGGAAAAATGCTCGCAATGTGCAGCAGACGCGATATTGCATTTGGAAAGTGTGCGTTGTCAAAACTCGGGCACGACTTCCGTGTCAGTGTCTTAGAAATGTTAACGTTATCTGAAACAGACTTCTTAGGTTTCCTGTTTTCTACAGCAAGGAAACATGAGAAAAATTGCATATTTAAGGTTCTATATCGCAACTTTTTATCTTGTCCTTGGTTTGGAACAAGTAGTGTAATAAGCAAGGATTAACTAAAAGCATTCGTAATGAAGATAAAATAACAAAAATAAAATTCGAAAGATAATTTTTGTTACGAAAGATTTTACAATATCGTATTTTACAAGATGCTATAACGTCCAATTTCTTTGAATTAAATATAAAAATGCGCATGGTGTGCGGTTTTACTGCATACAATTTTGTGTGAATCTCATCTAGGAAGCATCGACATACATATTTTCTTACTCGTCCTGATTCGTACTGCCTAAACACGAGAATGCTTCGCTGTCTTTTTCTAGTATCGTTTAAACGTAAAAATGTCTTCATATCGTTGATTCGTACTACTTAGGCTTAGGAGTGCAACGAAGAAACGATCGGTGTCGTTGACTGGTACTACTTAAGCGTAAAAATTTCTTGCTGTCGTCGACTTTAGTGCTATTTAGGCATAAAAGTGCAACATAGAGATAACTCGGTATCGTCGATTCGTATTGCTTAAACAAACGTAAAGGTACCTTGATATCATTGACTCGTACTACTTGGACGTAAAAATGCAACGAAGAGACAACTCGGTATCGTTGATTCGTACTACTTAAACCTGAAAATATCTTGCTATCGTCGACTCGTATTACTTAAACGTTAAAATAACATAAAATTCGATGTCGTACTACCCGAAGGTAAAAATGTAGCAAGTAGACGATGCTCTGCAATCGAATTACAGTTGATTGTTTTTAGGAAAACTGGATTCGCGACGCAAGTACCGAACGCGTCATATAAAGATTGCACGAGTTTTCCCACTCGCGAAGAGCTTTTCCTTTCGGATGACGAACAAAATACGACGAAACCGTAAAATTCAGCTAGGATTTCGCAAGTCAGGATAGTTCGTGACGTTACGACCAACCTTATCCCTGATATCGTCGCTTCGATCAGGAAGAACATTAAACCGAGACGCCATGTTGGTCGTTAGTTGGAAATCGGCCAACTGCATACAGTTTGAACTAAGGTTAACGCTTGAAACTATACGAACTGATTCTAGAGAAAGCGTGAGCTGTGCATCAGGAAACGCGAAGCTTCTATCCTTTACTATATGCACGCGTGACACGTATTGGCAGATGTTTGCCCCGCGTGACGTCGATTCAAATGCGAGTACACAGAACTGTGTCGAACCTCGAATACAAAGCTACTTGGCAACAAGTAAAACCGTTATACCTTTACACAGAACAATTGATTAATCCTTCAGCCGCGGGCGACTTGCATATTTTTCTCCAGAAAACTGCGGTCGAAATTTATATCTTGTTCAGATTTATTATTATTTAAAGAACGTAATAAATGGGAGAAAGGAAAACATTTTGCTTTATTAAAACGGTGTGTAAAAGAAAGTTTAGTAAAATAAGATGTATAAAAAGACACCATAATTTTGCAAGATGGATTTATATTTAGTAAGAGCAATGAATAAATATAACATGTATCACACAGAATAGATGATTGCCAGTATGATAAGTAGTTTTTAGTACAAAAGTTACTGAAATCCATAGTGTATCAATGTTAAACTTTCTTTTACCCAAAACTGTAAGAACTTTGCAAACTGCATGGCCCACTGAGATAGCAGCGTATGTTGAGCGCGATTTCGGCATCGCCTATGGCTACAGAGTTAATTTAGCGTTCGAATCTCTTGAAGAACCGTTTTTGTTCATTAGTACAATAGCCAACAACCGGGAAGCATTAATCAAGTTTGAAAAGCAGAAAAGAAGTAACCAAATTCTGACGTAGCAACGTTAATTAGGGGTTGGAGTTTCGGCTGTTTTCACTTGGCTATCTCGTGACTCGGTAATTTCCTATCTGGCTTCGAAATTTTAAGTCGGCCAGGCGCGATAGCGGCCGGAACGTGATAAACTTTGCTTTAGGTTACCTCGTTACACGGCCGAAAAGAGAAAACGATGGAAGGAAAGAGGAAGGGAAACGAAATGTTTAGGACGCCCAGTGAATTTTCTCCGACTTTTCGTTTCGGCCAGCTGCAATCCGACTACCGCATCTGCCGTTATTATTTCCGAGATTAGATCTCGCCGTTCTCTCGTCCGGTTTGCGCTGAAATCCGGCTGAAAACGCGACTGAAAACGCAGCCGTCCATGTTTGTAAAAGCGCCAGAGAGCCGTAGTTCTGCAAACGCCGTAAATTTTATGTAATTTCACGACGAACTACCCCGTTACACGGCACATCGGATATCTATTGTGGCGAATAGCATCGCTATTATATCCCTGAAATGGAAACTAGCTGCACTAAACGCATTCGTGCTATTTGGTACTAGTGAAACGTACGCGATTTTCTCTCCCTCGCTCGTTTTACGAATTAACCGTTCGTTCCTCGTACCATGGCTAACAGATTTCAGGAAATCAACCAAATGGTCTTTTTCCTGTGTAGTTTTCGCGTATTGATAATTATACCTAGTCCTATCATGAATTTATACATACGTGGTTTTAATAAGCATAATAGTTATAGCATATTTTCATTTACATTCATTTACAGGTCAGCAATTTTAGAATTTAATAAAAGTCGATTTCCTTTGCGTTACCAAAATTGTCCTTTCGTTTCATTTTAGGATATTTTTCCATCTTCTTTACGATTTTAAAGACATCGGCGATAATATTGAAATATTCTTTATTACGATATTGAAATATTAAAAGTACTGAAACATTGCCTGTTACAATGTCACTTTGGCTGGACCTAACAAGTTCCTTTCACTTGTACCTATCATGTTCCTTCTTGTGATCTCAAGTTGCGAACAAAAGAGAAGTTGCATCGTGTTTCGACAAACTTGCTGGTTCTAATATTAATATCATTTTTTCTCGTTTCTTTCTGAAATGTTTTTAAGGAGAGAAATGCGATTAAAGAAGGAGACGGATAAAGTTCAAGATAAACGACTACCTGTCGCAAACTATCTTTTCTTCCGCCAGGAAATAACGTTTGATATCAGCTTCTCGAGTAAATAGCCGCCGATGTTAATTACATAGTCATGAAAAATAAAATGAGATAATTAATATTACGAGCGGCTGCGCCAACGATAAATAATACCAGGGCTCTTATTGCGGATCTTCTTGTCGCTCCGTCGTCCCTTGTCAGCGTCCATTTCTCGTGATCCCAGCCTTCGCTCGAGTGTATCCATTAATTCCGTATTTCGTTCGTAATGAAACGAGATATCAAGACTGACGAGAAAAATAACGCTCGATAAGGGATTTTTCTTTCGTTGAGAATCTGGTGAACGCTGTTTTCCCCGACCGTATAGTTATTGCAGATAGGAGCTATCGCAAGATAAGAGCGAGGGCTACAGAGAGTTGAATAAGGTGAATACCAGAAGTTCCTTAAGGAACGATTTCGCACAGTTCTCCACGTAATGGGTTGACAATTACACGAGAACTCGAACTGCTAGCTCGGCCCGCAATATGCTCGTTAAACTTGCTAAGAGATTTATAGGGTCGACTGGTGGAAAGTAGCGAGATAGAGAATGAAATCTCTTCCCTTCTATCTAACGTAAAGAGCAATGAAACGAAAAGGAACTATGAGTCTTGTAACTTGCCAACATCTTTCATTTTCTGTTCCTCTGGTTGCAAGTACTCTTCTTAAATATTAGGATACTCGTTGGGCTCGTATAGAATTCATCATTTAATGAGGATCGTTGAGCAGGCAGTTGATTGGCTAGAGTACTGTATTCTTGGAATATAATCCAAAATATATGATAGAAAATTGTGAAAAATGTTTGCAGGAATTCTAGAGAAGCATAATGATTTAACAATTATTTCGTTTAAACTTGATCAAGGGAATCTTCAAAAATGTAGGATTTATTTCGTAAGAATTGTAAGGAAACATAACGAACGAACAATGATTGTATACTGGCTCGTATACAATTCTTTGATTTAAATCTTATCGACGTATTAAACAGATCAATGAAACGAAAATAATCGTCTCTCGATGACTACCGAAGCGTCCTGTTTTGCGGCCAAGTTTCAGGACAAAAATAACAACATAAACAAAAACACACAAAAGCTCCGCTCCACAGCGGCTTAAATAAAACAAAACCAACACAAGAACGAAAACACAAAAAATTGTAAAAACCACAACACTCAATACCTTTGCCTAACACACCTTATTCTAATTCATAGTTTATGTGAATTACTACAATGTATTAAAAAAGACATATCTTGGCATAAATAAACACTAATAAAAAAAAATCGTCTCTCGATTTTTCGTTCTAACACAGCCAGTCAACGCTGGGACAATATTCTTCTTTATCGCGTCCAAAAACCGCGAAGGATAAAAGTATCAAACTCGGCGTGGGATTCGATTAGCTGAAGTCAAGATGGAAACGTAAAACCGCGGAGAAGAAATGGAGGAATCGGCGAGCTGCGACGTTTTATGAGTCCAGCGGAATCCTATAGTTGACATTTCGTACGCGCAGCGTTGAATTAAACGGTAGTTCTCCTGAGTGGCCGACAGAGATTCAACGGGGTGCTCTTCTCTTTACAAATAATCTGTACGTTTCCAGGCAGGAAATCGATCTCCTCGGCGGTTGAACGACGAGCAAGGAGGCGGTGGACGAAATTGTAGAAGAAATGGGGGACAGATTTAACGCGAGCCGCTCCAACGATATCGTTCATCCAGCGGCACACATCCAGCGATTTCGTCGCTGGCAATAAACGTGCTCCCTTTGAGAATTTACGAAGATGCGGCAGATCGCCGTTGTTGGAAACATATCAACCGAGAGAAAGATGGAAGAAAGGAGAGAATTGGAAAAGGGAATGAAAGGAAAGAATGAATGGCCAGAATGGGACAGATTTTCAAACTGACAAGCGTAAGAGAGAGGAAAGTATAGAGAGAGATGAGTTAGCACGCGTGTCAGGGACGCTAGTGGTTTATCTAAACGATTATCTTGGCCCACTTTACGGACAACCAGGAGATGGACACGATCGGTCTACGATGGGTGACAGTACTCGATATGACACTCGATAAATTTACGAGAACGCTGGTTACGCGCTCACCACTGCCCCTCGACGTCTCTCGAGGACGACGGCACGTCGCGCAGATGCGGAACGCTCTTCCCTATAATATCTATGGCTCTCGTAAAACCGAAGATCGCCTACGCATACCTCTCGCGTTCTCCATCTCTCTTTCCTGCTTATATGACGTCCGTTCGTTTCGACCTGCTGTCGTCGACAGGAACGCTTGGGCCGGCGAAAATTTCAATCCAGGGTGCTCCATCACACGCCGTCCGACCGACAGAATTAATCGACGACCAAATCGACCTAACGAGCATCTCCTACACGCGTCCCTCGTGACCCGTTTCGTCCTGGTCGTTTCAGTGATCGAGGTCAACGATTATCGAACACGCGTCACAGCACCGACTCTGATTTCTGTATTTCTGTTTTTGATGCGCTCTCTTACGCTTGGCTTGCTCTCGCAAATTGCACCCGAGTTGGCTGATCGCGAATTCTTTCTTTTTTCTTCCATTTTTCTTTTTTTTTTTTTTTTTTAATATGATGCCGATGTTCTGAGATTTTTTTTGTGAAGTAAATTGGAGAGCGAGGATGGAACACCAGCCACGGTAAAAGAATCTCATCATCGAGTCGAGGTACAAAGATCCTTTCACGATGGAAAGTGCTTTGGTAAATTTAATCACCGACCAACAAAAATCGCAATCTCTTCACGGCGTCGCGTGAACGTGCGCGTGTGTAGTGGCAGTTCGAACAATGTTTTCGAATCGGTTCTCGGTTTAGCGAAGGAGCAGCCGACGTCGAAGAGCGTAACGCAAACACCGGCGCGCTTCCCGATTGCTTGACGCGCGCGAAATGAAAAGAAAGGAGTCGAGTGTTTTCCGATAGCACGGAAGAGGGACACCGAGGCCACAAGGAGGTCCGTGTTCGGAAACGAACGACTAATTGGTTTCTTTTTCCTCGTGCAACCGAAGTTAAACCCGACTAACCGCTCTCCTGTCTTCCAACCTTTCTTCCTCTCTCTTATTTCGTCGCTGTTTTTAATTCCTTCTATTAACCTTTACACTCGACAAAAGGAAAGCTCCGATTAGAGTGGCTCACGGAAGTAGCTTGAACGCTTACTACAGCAAACTTTTACCGATATATATCGTATTGTATATATTGTGCGCGTTATATACAACACTTTGAAACGTTGGAACTGTGTTGAGACGTGACTGTGACGATTAAACGTATTGGTAAAATTTGCAAGAAATCTGAAAATGTATATGGAAATTGCAAGATATTTATTTGCATTACTCTTCGTATTACAACGCGAATATATATTTGCTGGAAAATTAGTATATACACAAGAGCGTATGAACTTTCTGAAGTTTGAACTAAGCGAGGAAATATCGTCTGATAGATTTTATCTTATCAATTACGTTAAAGAAGAAGAAATATGTAACTCACATGCATAGAATTTCAAGAGGATTTGTAATAAAAATATTGGAACTTCATATTAGCCGTCGTGAATAAGGAAGATCGGAGAAACTGTCACGAAGGTGATGGAAAATATAAATTTCATATTTGAGATAGATTAAAGACTGATCCTCTATTCGATCTAGACAATCTTTTAAAGCAGCGGAGATGTAAAATGTTTGGATAATAAGATAACATTTATATGAAAAAATATGTATTAACCTAACATCGTTTCACAATCCTTGTTACTGTTTCTACCAATCGATTGCATCTTGTACGATTCGCTTCGGTTGCCAGATAGCACTAGATTTTTTATAACGAAAGAAGACGAAAACAAACTCCGGTGTTACGGAAATCAAGGAAAACGTTGGAGGTCTGTTGAGAGTCGCGATCTCGTGTCCCATTCATTATTCATGAGATTGGTCCGTGTCTCTTTCCCGATCCGGCGTACGTGCGTTTCCTGAATCGGTGTGTTCTATTTCGCGCCAAAACTCTAGCTGCAATGTCCATGAAATTTCCGTAATTTATTCAACGTCGTGGCGGTCACCGATACAATTATTAATTAAGCATTTCCAAGATTATTATTAATTTTTAATAATATCGAGAAAAAAGCAAAGCACATCGATGAACAATGTAACATTTTTATTTAAGAAAATTTAGAAAACGATTACTTGGTATATTGCGATGAACCGTATGAAAGCATATCAATAGGAAGAGTTGCTGGCATAATCTTCACAGAATTGTATTTTTCCTGTAGAATTTTTTTTTTTTAAATTCTCGAACAAATCTCTTCACATTTTCTTCATAGTATCTTGTCATCAAACGTCGTCCAATTCAGGGTGCAATTTCATCTTTGCTTTGTATTTCGTGACGTTACTAAGCACGTACAGCACATACAGTGGTGGGCAGGAGAATGTGTGAAATTGATACTTTCGTATACGACTGTGAGTGAAATTTGTGTTAAATATTTCGTCTGTGTTAAATACTTTCCTATGATAGGGCATATAATTGTATCATATATTTATTTCGCTTCTCAATTATTTATTTACGGTCCGTACAATTATATAATTTTAATTTATAATTTGTACGATTATAATTCATAATTAATTCGCTGTAATATGTAATATTCATTTCTGTTCGTATTTAAAGCTAAAATTTGCAGCATTTTTCACTTCTAAAATCTTCTTTTCAGCTTTAAAAGGCGTGAGCAGAAAATCTGTGAAAATACACTTGGTGGCGAATATATTAAACATGCCTGGAACCAGGCCGTATAACGATCGCCTGGAAACCCAGAGACACAACGAGAGTATTAAATTATCGATGTCGAAGGGAAATTGTTTCGTGTACGGAATAAACTGCGAGTGTAACGTTCCCTTCGAGATAAACGGGTCGCTTCTCGTCTTGCGACGTTCACCTTTCTCGATTCGTACGAGTCGTTCGACGTTAAGAAAAATAATAGCTTCGTATTGGATTTATCGCTGCTCGTAGACAGCACCTGGCACCAAACTTCCTTCTCGCAACAGCTTCATCCCAGAAAGGCGATAGAACGGCAAAATTCGCGTCGGTGGCTTCTGTATATCGTGTGCGGTCAGATATATGTTTCTCGTTCACCGCGAGCCTTGTGTTTCGGACGTTGGCGGAGCTATATTGCCGTGGAAACTTTTCGTTTGTGCTGCAACGTTTCATTAGGGAACCGTCGCACGATCGGTTGCTCGGTTATTGTTCTGGAAATTCCTCTTTAGACGGAGGTAAGATGGTCGCGAAACTCGCGTGGAACTGTACGCTCCAAGTTGCAGGATTAAGCATAGTCTATTAGAGATAGGATGGAAGCAAACAGTAAATTGTTGAGTAAAGTATGGGACGAAAGTTGCTGCTGTAGTCTTCTTTTTTATGTAATAAAAATATAACAAGTACCTTTTTGTCTGCTCTTTCTTGTCTCTTTCTTCAGTCTTGTCTACTCTTGTCTGTTTCTTAATTTCTAGTAAATAGTTGAGCAAATTGACAGACAAATCGGTTTAAAAAGATTCTATGGGAATTATGACGCTTAAGTGGATGCAAATGTTTTGTTAGAATAAAATATTTACAATGCAGATTCTGTATACTTATTATAAAGTATATAGTTTTCATTTAAGCGAAAAAGCAAGGTTATTAAAATTGACAGAATTTCTGCATCTATCCAATTATATTCGGTTATTTGGTTCGTTATTTGTAGCTTACAGATGGCTGTAAAAGTTTCTCTGATTTTTACCTTCGATGTCTTCGCGGTAAGTCTTCCATCAGTATGTCATAATGATAGTAAATCGTATACTCGTACTGTATCATAACAAGAGTATTTCTTACAAAAATGATGTAGGTTGGAACAACAAGACATAAGGAAAAAGGAACAGTCAGGTCGCGTTGCCTCGATAAGTAGCGTGCTCGTTTACCACCACGATCCTTCTCAGTTCGATTCTCCTAGAAGATTGCCATATTTTTTTCAGAAATTCCCTTACAAACTGCAATCCTTGTTAACAAAGATGTCTGGCGCAATAAATAAAAGCAAAAGGTCGTTATTAAATCAATCGAAGTTAAACCGATCGAATACACCAAAAACGTAGCGTACGAAAGCCTGCGATAGAAAGTTCTCATTGTCTTCGATGTACGTCTCTACCGTATCGGTAAACAACGATTTAACGTAACGAAACAACCAATAACGATTGGTTTAAACGTTATCCGTTAGAAAAGGAAGGGTCGGCTGGTCCATTGAAAAAGCAATATCAACGGATTCTAATGCTTCGAACGAAAAAGAGAAAAATCCCATACTGGATGGTATTTTTCGAAACAATCGAAATGAAAAGCTTGGCTTTGAGATGATTCCGCTCGTGTGGGCTAGTCAGTAAGATGAATTCTCGCAAACCTCTGCAAGAGTAGTTAACCCGAATCGAGCGAGCTTTCGGTAGGTGGACTATTCTGGGGTGTCGTAACAAGTGCGATAGTCAATTCTATTAGGCCACAAGGGAATCGACGTATTCAGAGGTTGCTAGTGTATTCGACGTCGCCGATTACGGAGAAGCAATACTCGATACCGCAGTAATTGGGCCAACGACGTGCATCCTCCTAGGAGAGTCTAATGCCGTACCAGTTTCCATCTCCATTAAATACAACGAAACGCCAAAGAGAATCTTTTACGAGCGTTTTCATCTTTTAATCCCTGTTGCAATTGCGCTAAGTTCAGATACGGATAATTCCTGGTAAGAATTTTCATTGAACGAGGGCTAGTCGTTAAAAAATGTATGATACGAACGAAAATAATATTTACAGATCACATACGGATAATACGATAAATAAAGCGCGCATTTTGATGGGCTTGCGGAAAATTCGAAGGCGCAAATATGCGATCAAAGAAGAATACTTATTGTGGTATTTAATAAATGAAACAAATCGTTGTTTACATTTCTGTTTGATCACTTATAAAAATACGCAGTCAAGTGATGATTTTATGGTTCGTTGATTTTGTAATTTCGCTGGTATTTCATGGTCACCAAGAAGCATTTTGACATTACGATTAATACTACGATTATTACTAGGATTAAAATTATACGTCTATTAAAGATAGGTACTGAATGTATTTTGTAAAAAATCAAGGGTCTAACTAATGTTAGGACAATCGATATCTTAAAAATATTCAGAAGGTGTGAGATGTCCCAAGAGCAAATGAAAAGAGCAAATTTTTGCTTAAATTGTATTAAAACCGGGTGATATTCGAAGACTTTGGAATCGGTGACGTAACAGTAAAAATGCTTTCATAACTCAGAACATTTATACCACAATCGTGAAGGGTTAGCGAAAGTGGCGAAGAAATTCGCCAAAATTGCACATCCTCATAAAAAAAGGGACATAAAGCAGAGATAAGGCGAGTAACGCAAAGAAAAATTGCAGCAAAGGTAAGAGATAGTAGATTTTGATGGCGCGTATAGTTCATCGAAGAATGTAAGGAGAAAGAGAAATGTTTGTAAATTTCGATTGGACGATGAAATATATGCAGAGGCAAAAATGCTCGTGTTATAAGAAAAATCAACTTGATTATGGCAGAATTCATCGAGACGAGTATACAGGGTCCGCCCTACGACGTGGCGTCGCGTCGATGCTTCGTTTATAACCAGCTGTCATGCAGTCGCAATAGCGTCCAGTCGTTAAAATTTTACGCTCTGCTCTAGTAATTGGAACATCCAGGCTCGCGACAAAACTATCATTTCGCAACAGCTTTGGATTTTTTTTCGCGTGCCGAAAGAGCTCTATCGATTGTTAATTAGTAGCATCGTGTTATAAAACAAACGATATAGCTGAGTCGAGGATTGACGCGGAATCGAACGTGAGAATTTTAACCAGCGAGTTGATTTTCGGCGTAAAATGGTTCATTGCAGGTTCGTTATGATCTTAATACGACTTGGGAGTAGTAAAAATGTTATGGAACGTGATTTGATCTCACAATTCTTTTCATTTATTGGTCATACAGCAGAATTATTCTTCGCGTGTCTATCCTTCATCTTCCCGTTATGACGATTCCACGTTTATGAATATTAGGATATTTGGCGGTCTCATACAAACGAACGATTAATCGACTAGAATCATGTGTTTAAGAAAGATCATGATCTTGATTGGACAATAAAATTCTCAATATCGTAAACGTTTAGGTAGATTTCTATATTGCAGGTTAAGGAAATTTCTCGACGAATCAGGCTCGAAGTCGATGAAAATTTCTGTGGAATCACATGAAACCAAAGATCAATGATTCGTAGATAAAAGGGATTCTTTTTATAATAAAAAATATACGAATTATTACTGAGTCCACGTTTCCAAATTAGACAATAAACGTTTTATTATCCCTAATAATTTTACGAGTTTCCCTCATTTTTTGTAGGAGTCCTAATACTTACTTGGCTTATCTATATGTTACGTTTACAACTTCGGGCCTATCGCCTGTCTTATCCGGCTGCATGTCACTACGACATTTTTATTAAAACATTTTATCGGAACTACGAATTCAGAGAGTCGTATATTTCGCGTGCAAGTTGCTCTACTTCCATGTCACGCGTAATGGTACGCGGAACTCGTGTAAAGCGCCAGCCTGCAGAGCGAGATTTTTACACCTATTCTTATTTTCTAACCAGAAGACTCCTCTACGAGGTAATAACCCTTTTACGTGCTCGAAACGTCGATAACAGAGTCTCAACGACGTTTACGAGGCCTTTCCCTCTCGTTAACATTTCTTCGAGGAACCTTATGGCAAAAAAAAAAAAAGAAAATGGTCCAATAATATATAATCACGAAACGACATAATTTAATCTACGTTCTTAGACCATTTTCGAACCAATCGTGCATTTCGAACATTAAGTCATATCTTGAGCTTGTGTGAGATATAAAGAAGGGAACTTTCATCGATATTTTACTTATTGTTACGTGATGTTTTAATATAATTTCATTCGCTATACATTTTTCTCAACCTTTTAAATAGTTTCCTTACCTGCAGAAACAAAAACAAGATCACGATATAAAAGTTGACGAGTACCAGCAGAGTGAAAATAAATAACAATAAGAAAGTAATGTCAAAATTTGAGGGCGTAGCATGGTAGCCTGGTTTCGCGGACAAGATCGAACAACGAGGGCTCTTCGAGACAACATTCTGCAATTGGAACAGACCTACGAGACTACGAGCGATTAAACGAAATAGCTAGTAAATTTAATATCCGCGCTTTACGAGCTCTACACAGGAAGACCGAATTCAATGGATCCGTTTGATCGCGTATACAGACGATTGGCGTCTAGCCAATGCCGTTGGGAACGCTCTCAAAATCCAGGACGAAGCTCACCCTTTCCTCCCTCTCAACCCGAAATATTTCGAGAAAGTCGAACGATTTTCAAGGGTTGGTCTTTTCCTTTCCGGCTATTACGCAATGTAGCTCCGGGGAAGTAACAGAAATTTACCACGTAACGCTTCAAACATCTCCCTTTGCGTTATACACTGGCTCGCGAAAGTATATTTGAACGCTTAGTATACAAACTTTATGTCTGTATGACGTGTGTTATACGAAACATTTCGAAATTTCCGTAGACATTATAACTCTAACTGATACACGACCGTCGCAATTATATTGATGAATCTTGAGAGCAATTTAAAAATATATATAGAAATTACAGGGTATTTATTGGAAACGTATATCGACTAAAAGATTAGTATACAGCATGAATAGCCGTCTTTAACATATAATAAGCTAAATGTGGTGCCTCTGGAAGAATATTAACGTTCATTATGAAAATACACGCACGCGAAGATAGATCGAAATTTGGCGTAGTTGTACGTAAGAAGCGGTTTGGGTATAGTTTGTATATAACCGTGTTTAGGCGAATAGCGTAGGTGTAGGTTAGTTCTAAGTTACCATAATCGGAAGACTTGTAACCCCACTGGGGTATCGATAAATGTACTGCTATTAATGTTATTACTACTATTAAGGTTTATTGATATCATAGATGATTAACTGCTTAAGTATCTCTGTGATTTCTGCGATATGAGGTGATATTCTGTGATATGAGGTGGATAAGTCGTGATAGCTGCTAAAGAAACACTCGAGTATAGTTAATGTTGAGGTTATTAGATGTATGTGAATACAAAGGAACTAGATAAATTGTAAGGTAGAAAAAATATTTTTTGAATACTGAAGCGTAAATACATCATATATAACATATATATATCAGCTCATAAGCTGATTCAGATCCGCACGCTAGCAGTGTTACCCTATGACTGAAAACCCTGAAGCCATCGTCGCCTGTCTACAGTTTATGGCTTGCCTTCGACCCAGTCTTTCGTCTATATTTTGTCGATGGCTTCAGTGCTTGAGAAAATTAAAAGATCAGATATAGTGTTTTCTTAGAAGTGGTGACCACTTCAACAGTTAACAATATATATTTATTAACAGATACTCTATATGTTCACTTTGCATAGAACTCACGATTACTATTAGCGGTTCGCGATTCGCGATTACGAGTTCTAGTCGACTTCTAGTCGATGTGTTACGATGTACGATACAAGTTCGAATGATGATTGCTTAAGGTGCCGAGGAACTCGGGTCAACTATTACTGTTAACTACCAACTATCGGACTCGGACTGATGTCTAACGACTGACTTTCAGTCACGATGATGCTGCAGGAAAACTATGATAGGGTGTATCTAAGGATACGAGATCATCGGATTCATCGAGGAAAGCCTTCGTTCAGAAGGTGAGGGAAATGGACGTTGCTGTTAATTGGTTAATTTCTATGTCGGTGGTTGAAGAAGGATGCTAACCGCCCTTGAGAGAAAGTTGCTAGCGGGAAGCATCGTACGTGAGAAAAGCAGATTTCCCGTATCTTCCCGTAGTAAGTGATAGATTTAGGGACTATTAAGACAAAGACCATTTGTTCGTTTGAAGAACCTTAGTTAAATAAATCCTAAGATTTATAGCGGATCCTTAGGCTAGCTGAAAATATACTGTGAAGATATATCGACATCTGGCAATCATCTTATTCGAAGAATAGGATTTCTGTGTAGCGAGCCACGGGACAGAAATCGTTGGGAAGTTTACTGTCGGGTGTCGCTACAGATACATATTCATATTAAATACCTTGTAGAATCTATATACATTTTTGAATTTGTTTAAAACTTTATCAACATGATCGTGATAGTCGATTCTCATTATAATATAAATGAAATTTCAAAACGCTTTGTATAATGCACATAATGTATTCATAAAAGCTTTCACCTGACACATGTTCGAACGGTATCGCGAGACCACGAGGATGTACGAGGAAGGTAAGCGAGACTCGAGAGACTCGGAAGACAGAGAGTAGATTAAAAGAGAAACGTGTACGATCGACGCTGTAGTATGACGAAAAGTTGCCGAAAGGAGTGGCGAGGCGAGTGGCCGCCGGTTATCAAAACTCGCGGCTAAGAAACTTCTCAGACGGAATAGGCTGCCTGGAGCTTCTCTGGCAGCGATTCCACGGGAAATTCGAATTTCCGTGAAACTCCATCCGCGTTAACCAAAAAGTAAGAGATCGTTTTCTACTTACAGGGAAAGTTTCTGCGAAACGTTTCCACTTCGAGATCACGGAATAATATAAGGAATTTAATATACGTGACGTGAGGTGAAAATAATGGAAATGTAGATACAGATTTCTCCATGTTAAATTTCGAAATATCAGACTGAGCTTCCTTGGTTTTTTGATACGACGAATTTTGCGAAGATAACGATCTTCGATACTTCTAATTGCGCTGGCAAGTTTTCCTTCAATGTGATAAGTACTATGGTATAAGGCCTATGAACGACGTATATTTAGAAAATTATTAGACAGCAGGTAAATACCAAGAATATTTTCTCGTTTCTCAAAGATATCTTTTCGTGATCGATTCGTGTACATTTTTTAAGCTTTAGGGACAAATCAAATATACTGAACGAAAGGATGGCAAGAAGGATTTTGATAATCAGAAGTCTTCCTTAATAAGAAATTCATGGATTATTTCAATCTCGACAGTAATTAATCAATTTTTTAATTAGAGTCCGTAGTAAGAATCGAAGAATGAATTCCTCCTTATAATTACCATTTCGGCTAATCGTTTGGAAAATTACTTCAAACGAAATAATACTTTGACGCATTATACCTAAGACGTAAATGTATCGTACATTAAATATATTTACATTGTGTTCTCGAAGAATTAAAAAGAAAATTGCAAAGAATACGTTACAAGAACTGTATGATAATTTACTTCAAGTAATACACTGTATTAATTAAACGAATTTCTAAATATTCCTAGCGAAGCGATTTCGCTTGAAACGTTTATTTGGAACAACGAACAGTCTGCATCTATTATCATGATTGAACGAAATCGCTCGAAGGAGATGAATCTCTTAAATTATGCGAGAGAAATCGTAACACGAGCGAAAGCTCGTTAAAAGTTCCTGCCTGACCCGTTGTCTTCGCATTCCTTATAAAGACGCTTTAACGATGTACCTACGTCTCTACCGAGCAATAAATCGCCGATGCTGCCGACAAAATTGCAAAGAGAAGGTTGTTCAATTCCCCTGTTTCGAATTTACGCACGTCGCGATTTCCTTCGAACGACCAGCATTATCTTAAAGGAAGATTCGTGCCGAACGCCGTGTCCTGCCACTATTCTTCATTTGCCAACGATCCCTGCTTTATCTCGGACTTGTTTGAATCGTAGAATTTTCCGAGAACGCTACATTCTCGTAGACGCTTTCGAGACGTATGTTTCACAGGACGAAGCCAATATTTGCAGGTATTTCGAGCGCGAGATCGCAGTTACGCATAAAAATAACGCGATCGAAGGCAAAGCTGTCGCGAAGGAACGTGATTCGCGAGCGTATTCTCGTGTCAGAGACGTTCGCGTTTCGTCGCAATAAGTGCAATTGCGAGTCGTTCTTTCCTTCTTTCTTTTTTTTTCGCGCCACGTGACGGCGTGCGCGGCTTTATCGCGGAAGGCGTTAAGCCGATTTCTCGCCGGAAGCCCGCATGGCTCGCCATATACTGGCAAATCCCCTAACGTCGCAGAAAAGACGCGTTTGAAAAAGCATTCGTCGAGACAGGCCGCGTCTAGAACGTTCGTCGTGGGAAATTAACGCCACGGGAATTACGAACATACGTCGTCTGATCTGAAAGCGATGATACTACTTTCTGTTTAAAGCGCAGTTTATTTACAGTGGCTACGAAAAATATTGGCACGCTATTGTATTTGTCACATTGTATTTGTTACATTTCGTACCATTTAATAGTAGTTTTATATCGTTATATGAATTTGTTATATTATAAGAATGAAATTTAGTATTGTACATAAAAACGATTCATTGGAAAATAGAAGCATGTGACAATACTTCTTGCAGCCAGCGTTACGTTCCACTTAAGTTTCTTTTGTTACGATCAATCTTTGCATTTCTACGCATTCGATTGTATTCGTAAAAGTACGAATTTGCATAAATATTCTCAGAGACAACCTGCATAATTACATTGCCGTTTATACGCATTCGAACACTTGACGCGATCCAATCATTAATCAATATCATTATATTTTCAATATCATGATAGAACAATGTTTCTCCGCTGTTAATTTTTCGCTTTTCGTCACAAATGGCACCAAATATTCTGCTAAATTGAAACAAGTAATATACCTATATCCATCGAGTTCCATATTTATCTCCAATAAACAGCTGATACTTCATAGAATCTATAGAAACTTCTACAATGTAGTTGGAAACTTAACTTAGGTGTTTCAGTAGAAGTAACTTTCACTTTTAATTATTCTCTCTTATTTGTACCAATTAATATCAACTGTTTGTATCAGTTACCACTAACTGTATATAATTGCCCGAGATAAGATCGGGGAGCGAAAATTAATTTAAAGAGCTGTAACTACTGTAGCATATTTTACATATCTGCAATAATTAGAAAGTTTCATATAACACTGGTACACGGTACCATAGTTATGCTATTATTATCGTTCATGAAATTGGGACGAACTCGTTTCGAAAAGTTCGAATATCTCTAGTTCGTTTCGTTAATTGAAATCGAGATGGGAAACAATAGCGAAAAAACGGCGATAAAAAGAATCAATTGGTATTACTGTTTCTATACAATGGTTCAAATAAAATGTCAGAAGTATAGTTTAGTGCCGGTACAATATCGAGATTCAGTCCGATTGGCCGACTCGATGAGAATCTGCCTTCCCTAACGATAAGTGATCGAGCGGACAGAGGTTAATGCGGCGTGCAGAGCCGGCGTCCGGGGCCAGCCTGTTCCATATAAATTTGCGTTTACCCTGTTTATTACACGAGTATTTTATCGAGTTCCTGTCACATGCAGCCACGGCTAGATACAAGGGCCAACGATAAATCTCGGCTTCCGACCGGGACAGCCATAAAGATTTTTCTCTTTGCGCCACCACCGGATGTCTGTGCACAGCCTGCGTCCCGGTACACGTTAATAGACGTTTGATTAACATGTTCGGCTCCTTGCGACACGACTTTCGTTTGCACTCTTTAACAAGTTTCTTGCCACGCGCCGCAAACATATATAAGATGAGAACAGAAGCGAGATACGGCATAGGATGGTTTAGCACACGAAGATAGGCAGAAGGGTTCGTATAAAGATATGCGTAATGCAACCTTGTTTCCGAGTTGTATTAGATTATCCGGAAAGTGTCTTTCTTTTACAAACACGCCTTTTACAACGATGCATCTTTATATAAACACGAAACCTTTATGATCTTTATTTTGATAGAACAAAATGGATCATACGTAATTCGATACAATAATATAAAGGGAAACTGTTGTGCATCTATTATTTCCTTATAAAACGAAAGAAACTTTTCGGACGACCTAATAACTCATTGCTACTAGACTGGGGATAAATATGATGCTAGACATTGCTTGAATCGATTTTCTGGCGAATGACTAATTCGTGGTGACCTTATTTGCTGATCAACTTCCCAGGCCTGAATCCACTTAATTATTAATTATGGGGCATCTGAAACGAAAGTGTTCGCCAACGTGACGACCAAACGTCATCGACAAATCCATGTAAAAAGCTGTTCGAATAAATTCGACGATCCATGATCGTTCACGCTTCTATTGAAACTGATTCTAGTTATTTCGAGCAATTTCTCTGAAGGTAGATAAGCGAATATTACAATAGGAAACGATACCATATGGGGAATATGAATTTGAATATGGATTTTTTTTCTTATTTTAGTATGTTGAATTAGCTTCTGCTGTGCTTTCCACATATTCTGATTCAGCCTGTATATTTTGCCCTAGGAACCGCAACGAATTGGTATATACCACACTGTTACATTTCATTTCTGCGAAACGTTACATCGTATTCGCGTATCTTTTTTCTGGCAATATTTATCTGTCATTCATTTTGTTGAAAATCGTTTAGTTCATGAAATATGTTGTATTTTAATCATTCTCACCTAATAGAATAACTGAGTGTTATTCCATCTCTTGCATGAAACACACATTGAAAAACGAACGAGATTGAAGGATTATCTCTTGGGCTATTAAACAAGAGATATTAAAAAGAGAAAGGATAAGGAAATTTTCGTTTCATAGCACAAGCGAAAAGACAGAGCTTCTAGACGTATATTGTTTGAAGAACTTTAAGATTATCGCAGGAAATTCTTCGATTATTTCCACACGTCTGATATCTCGTTCGAAGAACTTTTAGCAAAATCGACTAAGTGATTCGATATTGAGGAATTTTACGAATATTCGAGCTACGCAATATACGCAAGTGTTTTACATTTTTAGCACTTTACTTAAGGTAGATTTAACATGAATGGAATAACAAATTCGTAATAAAATACGTTCGGGAAAGCATTCGATTTGTACAGAATATCAGTAACTAACAGTGAACGTAATATTGCAATGCACGTGTCGTCCATTTAAAATAACTTAAACGTTATTAAGGCAGATAAAAGATTACAATTATTTATCTTTCGTCACTTGCCTTCCACTATTTTATCGTTTCAAAATGTCACACTTTTAATTACTCTGATTCTATCTACGGTCAGATTAGAGAGACCACGTAAATGTTAATGCCGGTAGATGGAAGGTAGCGCGTTGGTTAATAGGGTTAATAGGGTGCAGAGAACCAGATTTCGAGGGAAATTCGGTCATTGACCACACACAGATCGCTCTACCTGGCCCCCTTCTATTTATTCGCCTCGTTGAAATTGTCCGGGTGCAACCTGTCGATAAGAAAGGTTGATGCAATTTTCGGACCCCGTTGCGCCAAGTGTTCAAAAAATGGTCAGCTCGCGATTGCATCCGGATAATCCTCCCTTCTGGGTCCATTCGTTGCGAGCAGAGCGGCTTTCCTTCAACGGGGTCATCCTACTATACGTAGTATCTACGAGTAGAGAATAGAGCACTGGCAGAAATTGCTTTCCCGTTATTCAAATGCACGCCTTTGCTCGATACGTGTTGTAGGAATTTCTAACTTCTAATTATCGCAGGAATTTATCATTGTACTGTAGGAATTTTGTTTTCTACTAATCTCCAAGAGTGGAGAAATTTCGAAACCGGAATAAAAGCACGATTGAGAATGTTAAAATTTCGAAAATACAACTCGAGGCCACACAAGAAAGTACGGTCGTTAGGTATCAAATTAGAATTCTGTGCAGAAAAACGTGACAATTAGTGATGAGAAAAGCATTACAATTTTATTTGTCTACCGAATACTATCGATGAAAGTTTGATTAAGCGATCGAACATATCGTGAGAGAACGCGAAGTTTCAATCGCTTGGGACCAGCTTTCATATACAGTGGAATTTACTGTCTTGCACAGACCGCACATTCTAATAATTTTTCAAGTTTCTCGCAATTTCCTAATAACTCTTTACATGTCCTAATGAGTAATAAATGGGATATATTCTTAATAAAGTAAGAAATATGTTCTTTTTAAACGAATCAATAATAACGTGATACGTATTCTTTTAAAGAGAATTTTCTCATTCATGGTCAACAATCGAGATTATTACTTGTCCTAATACTTATGAATAATAAATGGAAAATTTTTTCGATATTCCGTGATGTATCCTTTTTGAAAATATAATCCACATCGATAATATCAATAATAATATATGACGTATTCCTTTCAAAAGGATTATATAATATGCAAGTAATCTCGTTAGAAGAATTTTCGGATTCAACGCCAACTATCAGAATTGGAATTGTCGTTTCCCCAGGATATAAGGACAAATGACCCAGAATCCGTATAATTACAAGCGTCTTCTGTGTACGCAAATAGTTGGTGCCGTGTTTGTCGAAACTGGTCGGCATAATGTGCTAATTCCAGTATCAAATGGACGTCGGTTATAGATGTATAGGGGTTGCGTGAATGGAGGCGACATACATATACACAGGTTCGAGATGTTTGAGCCTATATCGCGTGTATAGCCCAGATAAGACACGGTTAATTTGGTTTCAGAGCGCATGCAGGTCCACCATGAGGTTTCACGACCGCTTATCGACGCAGGGATTTCGTTTGTCCTTTCACGAGTATGAAATCCGATTACAAAAAGCCCGACAACGGATAGAACAAAGGTGGAGAAACACGTGCACGATTAAAACTTGCCAGGAGATAAATTCGTCGGGGATGATAAAGAGAATTCCTCGGTGTGTTATCCTCTGTCAGAGAGTAATCGTCAGCACGCGTTTACTTTGGACGTGGAGAAGCGACGCGACGTTTTCGTTTCGTGTTTTACACTTACGTGCTTCGTATGGCAGAAGAATTTTGTGTCAGAAAATTTTGGCGAAATTTCAGAAATCTACACGGACAAAAGAGAGTTTAAAATTGCTACGATAACTTTTGTACTAAACATTTTCTAACACGAACAACTTGCGGTATATGGTAACATTTATTCGTTACTCGTGCCAAATATAATTCTATTCTGTAAAATTATAGTATTTCTTCGCTACTGTATAAATTACTGTAGATTACCGAGATATAAGTAAACTCAAAAAGTTACTAAGGAATTATCAATACCTTTAAAAATTATTATTTCACTTGTAATGCTAGATTAAAGAATTCGGTATCAGAATAGTAATTTCATATTACAAAATTTATTCTCTTCTTGTTTATATCTGTGTTCGATCAATGGAAACATTTACGTTGTCACTTTATGTGTTGTTATTTGATTGCATGCACGACACAAATGATTCTTCTTATTCCTTAAATTCTTCCAAAGAGAATTTAGGAATTATGGAAACTATATAAATATATATTGCTTCACCACTGCGATTCTTTCAAATGTTAAAAGATGTTTTCTTTGTACACATATTACACGAATGCAATCTTCTGATCGATTCATTTTTGTGATACCTTAGATTAATTGTCGCATTTCGTGCGAAACCAACAGCTGTTCTAATATAAACGTCACATCAAGATACTACTAAATGATACGGAAGTCGATAAACTAGTATGTAAACGCTATAATAAATACAATAGCGTGCCGATACTTTTTGCCGCCACTGTATAACACGAGCCGCGAGTAGATTGATCAGCAAACGTTTGCAGTCGCTTTCACTTCGGCCAGTGCATTTTTTCCAGTGGAAATTCTTGGTCGCCGGCCGATTTACGATACACGCGTTCCGACAAGATATACGCGGCGACCACGGAAATGAAATTCCACTTCCGCCGCGCTAGTAATTGGATTTTCGGCTTCCGATGGAGAATCTCGGACGATTGGCCAGGAACAAAAAAAGAAAAAAAAAAAAAGGGAACAATCTGGAATCCTATCGGCTTCGGCATCGGGGCGAATCACGCTCCAATTCCTGTTCCCCGCAGTTGACTTTTCGTTGTCCGCGCGTTACATCGACGACAGCGTCGTTTCCCCATCGTTAATTAATCTTCGAAACAAAGAACGACCCCGAGACGATTCCTCGCTTTAAAAGGTTTAATGGGAAATCGGTAAACTATCGAACGCGGATAGCTGACGAGGCGATGTCTCGGCCTCTCCTGGCAGTCTACCAAATTCTTTCATCCTCGCGGAATCGCTTTCGATATTTTCACATCGTGAGCTCTGTCGATAATGAAGCAATATTGCTTATGGTTGTACGTGCAAACAAGACGAGTTGCCAATATTATTTAATATCTTCCTGGAACGATGTATGCGATTCGTTTCGCAAGTAATAAGGCTTACACGAGGGCTTCTCATAGATTATATTTCTAAAAATCAAAGCGATTTTTTCAGATATCTTTTACCACGTTATCGTTTGCATGAAGCTAGAAGCTTAACGCGAGAGATGACAGAAATCGATAAGGTGAGGATGGATCGATGTAACACGACATGAAATAAATATAGTTGATATTGGAAGAATACATAGCATTATAGATAGGAATAAATCTGAAGTGTATAAATAAAAGACGTGAAATGGATTTTCAGAAAAACATGCTACCTACAATGGGATACTATAAAAAGTTTAACAGATCACAGTAATTTATTTACTTTTTATCCAACTTGCCAATTCGAGATAGAAAGTAAGCAATCTCATTACTTTTGGAACAAACCACGTCGATTAATCACCCGTCTACTCTGTTCCTCACTCTTTTCCACTAGGAATCGAAACGAAAGTCGTCGCGACGTCTGATGGATAGAAATCGAATTCGCGCTGTAAAATGCATTGGGCCGATGATTCACTCGCGGCCGCTCTGGTGCTTCTGGTTTATCGGCCACCAACTGTCCGAGATATGAATTGCTTGCTTCTCCTTGAATTATTGAGATTATTTCGTGTTCTTCTATTTCTACATGAACCGCAACAAACTTCCTTAACTCCTTAACAGTCCAATAAAGGCCGATAAAGAAAGCCCAGAAAGTATCTACTGGTTCCATTCTTTTCATTGTAAATTGGATGTTTCATTTTAAGATAAAAATAAGAATGTTCATAGAAGAAGACGATAAAGAAAGTATTATTATAAGTAAGTATTATAAGGAAGTATTTATTATATATTAATTAGCAGAGAGTATGGATCGTTGTCTTGCAAGAATACAAAATTTTGACCGATAATTCAGACTAAATGGTATTTTTGATAATTCTCTGACTTTATGTTTTATGTAGCTGTTATGTTAAATAGCTTAATTTAATCGATATTAGTCCGCGTAATCAATTTTTCCAAACATCTATATATTTTTATCTAATTGGAAAATCAAACGACGATTCAATGTGGAATCGGTTGTATACTGAATATATTGAATTTTACTAACAACAATGATATTGAATTTAAAAACCTATAAAAGAACAGGAAATTCCACTTATCGTGTTTCCCATCGACGATCTTCAATTTATATAATCTAGATCGAATATATCACATTTCAGATGATATCAGTAGCTATCCTAATACGATACTTGTAAACTCGGCTCTATCACCAAACCACATTTTCGATAGTTCAATTACGTCGCGGTAATTCTTGCTACCAGCTGCGGGTGTGTATTTTACTCTTGGCTCACACACGTTGAAAGGACTATGGTCGTGTGCAAACGCGTTTGACGAGTGGTCAAACGTTTTCGAGCTGGCGTTAAAAATTCGTTCGTGGCCCCGATCGTGCAGCCGTATTTTCGAGATCCGCGCTCGTTGCTGCGTGTAATATCCTTTGTCTCTTAGCGGAGTGGAGCACAACCTCTACAGGGAGAAAGGTGCTCGTTTTTTCGTTCCTGGTTGGAGATCCGCTAATGGTTAGCCAAATATACTCTGCCCTCTTAAGAGAGTCAGTCACATTCCGCTAGTGGCAAAGAGCCGTGGAATAAAATGCCCAACGTGTTCCGTTTCTCTATGACGCAACGTACGAGCGGAAAAACAGGGCAACGCGGTAACGTGGCATCGTTAAACCGCCTTAGGATCAACCGTAAAAGAGAACGTCGAGTTCTCTGGCACGGGACGCGCGTGATTCCTTCGTTTATGTCGTGTCACGCGTCTCGAAGCGGTGCTGCGATGTTAATGACGCATCAATTTTCATGGGGAAGCCCGAAATTCCTCGACAGGGTTGAAGAGAATGTCGAAGCTCCCAAAGTGATACTTTGGGGAAGCTTTCGGCTTCCGGCGAAAATTACAGCGGAGTTTCAGCGAAATCTTAAGACGAACATACTTAACGTTGTCAGACTTTGCACTGTTATACTTAACGCTGCTGCGCCTAAGGCTATGGTTACGTTATTCAGACGAATCGAAGTTCTGTCGAATTCAATACGTCGATCTAATCGGATACAAATTTATTCGAACATTCCTCGAAACTTTTGAAATTCCCTTAGCGCTGTTACGAGACCAGATTATCGTGATTATAATAATAAAATCTGAGAGCAATCTAGAAACGTATATAGAAGTTAGAAAATATTTACTGCCAAGACATAGTTAGCAAAAAAGATTAGTATACAGCATGTAATAGACATTTTAAATTAATAAACGTTAAAGGTGGTCTCGCTTTGAGACTGTCAGAAGAGGCTATAACTACCGAGGCTTATTAATATAATAAAACATTATCAATATAATCGAGATAGTGGAGTGTCATTACGATAATCATGAAATTTCAAAATGCAAAATACAAGACATTTGTTGCAAACACGTACCTAATAAACAATTAATATACAGCATGAATAGTAGTCTCAAACACTTGATAAATGCATTTTTATTGGTTTGCTGATTTCTGTGTCACTCGATGGCTCGAAAGAAATCCTATTGATACGAAATATTTGAAGAAGGGTACCACCTGAATATATACATCCTCGCGAAAGTATTCGAACATTCGTCGACATTTTCTTCAACGTTGCAGGCAAACATCGGAAAGCCGCGAAATCTTGAGTCGTTTTATCGTTGGTAAGAGACTGGCGGATCGAAAAACGGAGGAAAGAAATCCGTAATGACCAGGAAGCTAGACTGCCGAGTGGGACAGAACGCGACCTATGAATGAGGGTTGCGCTTGTACAAGGTTAGGAACGTAACGCTCTCGCGAGCGACACAATGGAGAAAGCAGGAACAATGGGCCGCGTTCTGCACCGTTGTGCTGTATTGAAAACGGATCCTATGGAATAAGTTTAACTGTACGGGCTACGCGGTAATTGGAGATACAAGGGTGAATGGGGAATAAGGAAACGAGGTTAGAGTTTCTGGAATTTCAAGAGAATCGCGTCTGCCCGCAACAGATCGAAGGGAATTCTCGCCGATCAGGAATAGGAAGCAAAGGCGAAAGGATTGTTAATCATATTTAGGTGAAGTAAGGTATATATTCGTATACTTGCAATTGTTTAATTACTTGAATTTATATGTTTTATATTTGTGAACATCATATATTCTAAACTGCTCACGTATCAGTGAGAATATACAGGTATAAAATTATCATCTGAAATAACCATTGATTTTATAAAAAGATGTTTCAAATGAAATTTATTATATTTTATGGGGCTTGGTTAGAGCAGTATGTTTTGATTTTTTAAATCTCGTATCTCTTGAGCTATTAAGTTGAGTTTTTTAATAGTCAGCATATACCTTTTACAACATTAGTTTTCAGTTGGTTATTCTCTACTGTTCTCTGAAAAATATTAACGTATTTATATCGAAAAACCATTAGCTCAACAGGTATTTTACTTTAATTTGTCGCGTTTAACGTATGAAAGACAAGGAAATACATTTCTGCAACGAATGTCCAATTAAATCGATTAATGTTGTTAAAAGTTAAACAACTGAGAGTCACTTTAATATTTCACGAAATATAGGATACTAAAAAATAAAATGTCACCTATGGGATGAATCTCTTAATACGCAACGTAATTCATTTAAGACGATAAAACCAATAGGTAACGAGTTATTTTAAACAGTGCTTTTTATTGACTCATTGTGTGTAGCGTAATAATTAAACTTTCGATGGATATATCTTTCGTTTGTTGGAGAATAATAATTCATTGGTAATGCAAATAGAAATCTATCAGCATTTATGCCATCCTCCCACGATAAACGAATTTATGAAAGAAAATCATTTGTTTTCGGACAATTAAACATTAATCACGTACTCGGGCAAATGAAATCGTGGAACTGATAAAAAGTACATTTGATCATTTCAGTTTCCGTGAGACTGAAATGTAAATTAAAATCGACCGTGTAATCGCGTTGATTTTATCTCGCGCCGTAGGAAAATCGGCAGGAACAATGGATAGAAGTGGAACGGTCTCGGGGCATAAATTTCGCGGAGCGAAGTCCTTGTACCTTGTAACGGTACCAGGAAATCCATGTAATACCCCGAAAATCTGATCGTTTGGCTACGGAATTACGTAAAAGGTAATTCAAGAAGACGGAACCATCGCCGGAAAATTCTGTGTCAGCTGGCCCTAGTTTCCCATCGAATCACACGTTTCCTCTTGATAATCTAATCTAAAGGACTTTCCATTGATAACATTCCCTCTTCTTTTATCTTGCAATCTCCGTAATGGAACCTTCGAGTAAGGTTTTATTTCGATTGTACAGGAGAAACTTTTTCAATTCGAACGAAATCAATGATTCTTTCAAGACGTGTTTTGTATCGAAATTTTCGTTCTAATTTGGTGCCACGGTTCTATAAACGCGAAATAACGAGCGTGATAAGTTACACGACTGTCGGTATAGCTGGAACAATGATAAAAACATAGATCGATCATAAGTGATGTATAGGGACGACAGGTCAGCGTGTTGTTTGAGTCGAACTGTTCAAAGAAATGGACAGAAATATATAGATAGAAGTATACAGGCAGATAACTGGCGTTATTAACGTGGCAATCAATTAAATACATGGGATAAAACAGTGGCAAAGATATAGTGACAACGACATAGCCGTCACAGTAACGTATGTACTAAAATGAAATATCCTATCAGCGTTTAAACTAACGACGAACTTATTAGATGGTACATAAAATATTATAAACTAGTAAAACCATCTGAGAAATAATAACTGCAATTATATCGTTTCTATATCTCCACAAAGCACGTAGCTGTTTCTAACTTTACTTAAAAGATAGAAAGAAGAAACACGGCGAACTTCAAGTATATTTCAACACTCGCTGCAAGATGGAAACGTACTAGGTACACTGAAAACTACTGGATATATACGTTTCAATTAACAAAGGCAGTATAGCTGTAGGTCTGTAAGTGGTTGTATATTCGAAACGTTTGAAACCGATTGTCATATTTAAACAGTACAATCGATCTGGACATTGCTCGACAAACAAACACGTTGTCCTTATGGCGAACAGCGAATCCTTTCGACACCGGTCAAAATGGAACTTATACTCGGTTAAGTATATATCTATTTATACTGAATGTAGAGTCAGTGAAATAGATAGCGGCAACAGACCACAGGCTATTGATTTCGGATTGCGGCCAGAGCTGGTGGCTTTTGTCGAGAAGATTATAACGCGGACCAACCCTCTGGATCTGGTCATCCTGGCTAGAACAGCATTTCTCGAACTAACCCTCGCCAACCTTCCATCCTCGAACACACGAAGAGTGTTCATCGATGCGTTCAGAGAATCTCGTGAGCTCTACCGAGCTAATGTTATAACACCGGCGTGCAAACTGTAATTCCCATCCTGGTTAATTCAATTGCCTGTGTGTATACTTCAGAACCTGCTCCTCCCAGCATACGTTGATTTCCGCTCATACAGTTTCACCATGTTTGCCAACGTGTATGTAACTTGCTCGTACACACGTGTGCGCTTCCTTTGGCGTTTCTTTCCCTGACTCTGTGTGTTAGGCTTTGCCTTGCGTGCACGTGTTTCGCGCGATAATGCTCGAAAGAGCTTATTTGAAAGTGCACGATAGCGAAACCCAACCGGAGGAAAGTCACGTATCAAGCGTCTGCAGTGTAGCAAAGTTTGAGAAACGCTAGCCAAGAGGCCAACCATTCCGCGTTACCGGCAGCTACGGAATCTGTCCTCCAGTTGGTGTTCCTCGCCTTTGACTCTCGGAAGCCCGTATCTGCGTTCTGACTTCCTCGGTCCTTGAAACCTGTCTTTGTTTCACTCCTTATTGTCGAGATTCTCGCGCGGAAGCGACCCACTAGCTACCGAACATAGCTAGGGAACAGACTAGTTGCGTGGTACAGGGGCGGAGGAATATTCTGCTTGTTTTACTTATTAAGCGGCACAATTAGTTCCATTTTAGCGAATTATGAGATTGAAATCTCCATTGGTGCTATGTGATTGTAAATAGATTTCTTTTCGCTGCTTTCAGTGTCTAATTATTTTATTTGAAATTTGTTACTCCATGTGCGTCGTGAGTATTCGTTAATTGCTATTCCGAAGACGCGAATGTGCAAAGAATGAGAATTTCGAACAGCGAGACGCGTTTATTTCTGTTGACTATGTTCGAGAAAGATATAGAGCATCCTTGAATACATTCGTCGCGGGATTATTTCGAATAAAGAGGAAAGATTTACTGTCGAATAAAGAATGAAAATATAGATTTATTCGCGACTAAGGAATAACAGTTCGCCAAATAATATCGGTATTTCTTATTCACGAATAAATCTTCAAGCTTTGTTGCTTTAATAAGCGAACGAAATAAGATTTGCCAAACCCTGGATACCCAGTGACCCAAACACGGGACAAGGCAACGACAAAGTAAAGACCAGTTAAACGAAGAAAACGAAATAAACGCCGGTGATTTTCAGGCATTAAATTGGCAAAGGATTTAACGGGAATCAAGTTGCACGTGGACATATTTGCCGCGTAAATGCATAAATCTGGCTGGTGTGTCAGTTTTCCGCGCGTGATTTCCACCGGTTTCGCTGGCGGGGATTAAACGAATTCGACCGTAGGGGAATTCGCGGCGTGCAGCCGCGTGTATCTTCGGCATTAACCGAGCCCATACACGCGAGCCCAATACATTCACCAAAAAATTCCTCGCATGAACTTTTAACGGAGATCGTGGAGCGCACGCGCGCGTTTCACTTCGACGCTATGTCACCGGTGTGGCAGCCCGATATCGGACATTTAATAACGTCGGCATTCGAAAAATGCACGCGCGGAACGTTACGCCTGGAATTTCATGAAAATCGCTTTCCCGAGAAGTTCGTCCGATAAAGCAGAGGCTGCACCCTCGATTTTTCCGATAACACCACCGGCCGCGAATACAATCGTCTAGCCGCTTCGACGGCCAAGCCTCCGCTTTCATTTATCGAGAAATATTAACCGATCCCGCTAACGAGCGAAATAATTATCCGGGATGGAAGCTACGGAGGAACGTCTACTTCGAAAACCGGTACGGATCGAAACACTCGTTTGTTTAAATCGTTTCTCTTCGGTTTAAATCGCAAATTTTAGTTTTCTGATAAACAAGGTTGCTGTGTCTCATAATTGTAAAATCAAGATAACATTTTTAATGCCCGTGTCAGTGATTGTGAAAGCGTTGTGAGTTATATAAATATTTCGTTGTTCGATATTTAGACTTTTACATTCGACCGTGTTAACAAGATATTTCTCCATTGTGGAATAAAATGTTTCGTAAAATATATAATCTTTTTACGTGATAAATCATCGTACAGTTTTATGAGTAACCTGATCGAGAAAGTGTCTTTTGATTGTTTAAACAACTTAAACATTTTTTAAATTAATAATACGTTCTAGTTGGTGTAACTTATGATTGCAAAAAATAATGAATTTTATTAAGAAAACGAGTTAAAAGCAAACAGATTTATTTATTTATGTTATATATATCGTGACTGTGCATAGTTAATTATTAATCATTGTCTACTTCAATAACAAAATTTTTTGTTTCGAATAATTTAAGGACTTTAAAGTGTTCATGATGAATCAATGGAAAGTAGAGTAGCAGATCGACTATATCTTTATATTTTTCCTTTATCACTGATCTCTCACTTGTATATAATAGACATAACTATAAATTATAATACAACTTTGGCCTGCCCCTTTTCGATGAAACGTCTAAAACACGATATTCTGCTTCGGGATTCATTGTGGTGTTTTATAAAACATTTTATGTGGGGCTTTACCATACACCATATCTCAGACTTTATTTAACGGCATAATGCAAAAATATGTAAGTATTTTCTTCCTCATAAGTTTCACAACTTACGCAAATAAAACACATAACTTACACCACTGTCGAAATAAACGAGACACCAACACGGATAAATGTCAAAGTAAAATCCTCATAACGCTGCTCATTTCACAGATATTTGGCAAACATTTTTCCATACAATAGAATACATTACATTACATTAGAATACATTAGAATACATATTCCATAGAATAGAAATACAAATCGACGCAATATAAAACGACTGAAAGTCTCGACGAAATGAAATCTTTGGTTTCCTGACTTATATCATTTACATGATCACCGACATGCTTATGTATTGTGCTTATTACGACGAGGAACGAAGTTTGACCTGTTTGAAATTATATTGGAGAACAATGTTTCTCAGAATAGATAAATATTAATTCATAATTATAAATTATTAATAGATAAATTATAATTCATAATTATAAAGCTGCCCTAAAATTTCTATTCTTATGTGTTGTGATTAATATGATAAGAACGAAGTAGGCTATGTTTAAAATTATATTGAGAAACAATGTTACCCAGAATTGATAAATTAAGTTCGACTCTATACTATGAAAGTATAAATCGCCAGTTTGTTACAAATGATTTCGCCTTTCATTATCTCGTTACTGTTAATGTTATTCATTGCCTACCACGTTCTTTTATATTTAAATCGTTTTTACCGCAATGTGTTTTGTATGCATTGTATAGTTAACAGGTAACTTACTTTTGCTGACAAGAAGAAATTATTTTTCCAAGTAAAAGAGTACAAAAATGAAATGAAATTAATGAATCCTTTAAATCATTCTTCTATTACATTATGCTCGGAATAGTTGCATTTTTTATTTAATTATCTTCCCAGGACTTAATGATACATAAATTGGCAGTCTCAAGATATTTTATTATATTATATTTATTATATCTACAAGAATCACATATTTGAGGATTAAAAAAGTATGATATTTCGATATTCGATAGTTTCAAGTAGACGTAAATTAAATCACGAGAGTCGGCTAAAAGTGGAAAGCTTGGAAAAGTTGCGGGAGATCGAAAGCTCGGGACACGATTTATAATACAAGATAATAGGGATGGTGCGGTAGCCATTGTTCCCTGGCAAGAAAGTTTTACAAAACGTTGAAACATTCAAGGAATGGCTGACAATTATCTCGCCGGTGTGAAGTCGAATACATTAATAACGCAACGATGGGCCAAAGGTCGAGTTCGAGGTGGTTGGACAAATTTTTCTTTTCCTATGGCTACTTTGGGAAATTCGTTTGTCAGAATAAAATAATCAGGTTCGTTTCTCGCGACTCGCGATAGATTCTCTTACCGAAACATTCCAGGCAAGAGGTTTATCACGTTTCCGCGTCTCGCGAACTACCACGTCGACAGCCAACAATCGGAATACGCTTTCGTGCACATTAAAAAGACGAAGGAGAACTTGCTGCTCGCTCGTTTATAACACAGACTTACAAAAACTTTTTTCTTCGCTCGAGAACAGAGCTGAACCACGATCTTACGAATTCGCGGGTGAAACTTTGTTAGTTGTAACTACCGAAAAGTAGCGTATCACTCTTCTCTCAAGAAAAATAAAACGAGATAAAAAAAAGGAGAGGATAATGTTAGAAAGTCGGAATTACGTGATAGTTTAGAGGTTGAAAAATAACAACAGTAACAACAGGAAAAATACAAGGTTTCAGCAATTCATCTTAGTTTCGAGTTTCATAGATTACCGATAGATTACAGGCAGTTCGAGTACTTATAGTATAGTGGACAAAGAACAGATTCTACGTGAAAAATAAGTAAAAAATGTAGGATAGAATCTTCTCGTTATTAATGCTGAAACACCTTGTGCAGTAGCGGAAAGAAAAATACCGGACGAGTTTTCTATAAACATTTTTCCTCTTCTAAACATTCGTCCGTTATAGAACATATAATTTTATTATAAATTCATTTCTCTCACCCATTATAATTGGATTTTGCAAAGTTATCACGTTTTTTTCATTTCACTGTTTAAACTTTCTTGTAGCCGTCGCTTGAAATTAATTTTTAATTGGAGGGCTCAGAAGTCAATCAGTGCGAATCAGTCAATTCATTCACACTCTTTCGTTATCAAAACTTCCAGCCGACGAAGCAATTTAATCGTTGTAATACGTTCTCTAATTAAGTTATTATAATATAACTGTTAAACCGTTTCGTTGATTGAAAATTCCAACGACGAAGACGTATTTACACCACGTAAATTATTTTTCATGGGAAGACGATTGGCTTACACCGATTGCCTTCTAAGCCCTCCAATTATCGTTTCTGGAATCTGCAGGAAATTGAAAAATAAAAAATCTCCGTCTACTTTTCCTCTACTGTAAGATGTGACCAGAAAGTTTCCTGCATTCGGAACGCAAATCGAAAAGAATAGTCAGAGTAAAAATGTCAATTAATTTTCATAGCACGCCGGTAGTCGGTAGAAAAGTTCTTCGTTAATGCGTTCTTTGGACCGTTCGACAATGCCCAACGCATAATTAATATCGTTAACGCGGCAAACTGAGAGCCGGAAGAATTTTTTCGCCGCACATTCGAGGCTAGAGACCGCGATGATTGCGATTCAGCTAGGCATTAACGACGCGTTGGATGGTCGTTAAAATCTCGTTAAGTGTTCGCGCCATTCTGTCTCGTCTTATGCTAATGTCGGCGCATAATCCGCGGCCAGAAACAATGCTATTCTTTCCTCTCGCGGCCAGGCCGCTTAAAACTTCGCGTTTTCTTCCGATGACGCCGCGAAACAGAAAGCAGTCACCATGTTGCGCGTCGCGCTTGCAAATGGAACAGAGAATGGTACTTCACGGCCAAATCATAATTCATAAATTCTTTTTACTTTCAGATTAATTTATGGGACGACGCTTGTAAGCAGAGGATGCAAGAAGAAGGTTATTAAACTGCCAGAGTTTTGAGGTGCATCAGTTCATAAATATTAGGACGCTTACGGGAGCTTAAGGAAAGTTAAGGAAAGCTATTAAGAAATTATCTAATCTCCTGAGAATTGGAGATTAGAGAAGAAGAACGACGAGGTAACATTTTTCATTTACAGTCATTTTTAATGTTCAATCCATTTCATTCGATATTCATTTAATCATATTTTATTCCATATTATACAATCTCATGTGCACGGAATTGTCTTTTTTGTTTTATTGTACGGGGAATCGTGTATTTTCCAAGTACTTTTGTAAACTGCTAAGGTCCCTTAGAGCCACGATTTTCAACCGGTGTACCTGATTATTTAGTCAATGCTCTCTTTTTTCTTCAAATTGTCAGATAAAAACAACAGTACGCTGTTCCAGTTCTTAACTATCCTACCTCCGCTAGTTTGTGAACTGAGTTTGAAATTCACGAAGTTTAATCTTATTGGATGCAGTTCAGACTTTAAAGAACCAAATGTTCGCTTCTCTCTAAGTAGAATTTTCATCGTATTATCACGAATTTCTATCCTTTGTACCAACGAGACATACGTGGAAAAATATGGCTAAAGTTGTGGAAGTTGTTCGAGCTGGACATTCGAATTTCCTGACCTGGTATTTCCGATGAGATGCAAGTGGAGGAGAGAGAATAAGTAACTGATGAATGCGTGTTTCGAAGAAAGAAGCAATGGAAAACCGCGCGCCACGTTCGAGTGTCCGACTATTTCTGAATGCAAACGAGCTATTGTACATTCTACCGCATAATCCCTCTGCGATCATACGTATGTCTTTGTTATTGTTAATAAAAAAACAAAGAAAGACACTATGATCGCAGCGGGATCGCGCGGTAAAATGTCGCTCGCGTGCATTCAGAGTTCGCAGACAATAAAATGATAAAGCGGGTAGAGTTTAAAGAAAAGAAAAAAAGGTATGCTACTTGGAAAAAATTCCGCGTCGTTGGATTTTTTATGATCATAGACGGTATTCGATTACTCAGACTACTTTCGAGGACTCGATTACTTTACGATCTTTTTTTAAAGAACGAAGTTGAAACAGTTAGCAACTACCAGGGAGACGTATGGTTGCCCCGTGTAATGCTGCGTCTTGAATCAAACGCAATGTATCTTTTGCCGCAGAATTTTAGCAATTATACGCGCCACGAGTTGAGAAAACTTGAAAATCGCAGCCCTAGGGATGATAAACGTCTTTCTTTGACCGATTATCAAAGCAATTCGGACAGTGAGGATCGCAAGCACGTAGAAGGCTGGAAAGCGCCGCCCTGGAGAAGTGCACAGGGTGGCCCTCGAAAATGGAAATCCATTCGTCAACATGGTAATTCTTTCCGGCGGCCGAGCGTAATAGACTGTCGTTTGTCCAACGGCCCTTGCGACTCTTCCGCTTTCTCGAGATTCTCGCGTCCGTTTTTAACTCATTACCGCCGACTCTAATTAGAACTACCGGCGACTAATCCGCGAATCCTTTCCTGCCCTTTCCTTCTTTTCCTTTTCGTCACCGTAGCCGGAAAATTAAAACGCGCGAAGCTTCCAGGGCGAGAGTTTGCCGTTTATTTTAATGCGGCCCTATGAGAGCGCAAACATCGCGTGAAGAACAAAAACCGACGGAGACAGTCGTCGTCGATGAACGTTTTCACTCTGTTGCATCGTTCTTTTGTGCAGCTTGCGAAGATCCTTCAATGAGGAATCCTGAGTTTGAGTCCGTGTAATTTTTCATTAAATATGGAAATTCTTATTTGATATTATTGGACTACCATGATAGTTTAGGGCTAAATTACCTAATTTAATTTAATTATTAATCTGTAGCATTAAGAACGTAGAATACAAAATAAAATTGAACGTCCTAAATTCTAGTAAGCTGACATAAATCATTATAATAATGTAAAATACGAAATAAAATTAATCCAACATAAATTACTATAGCCATCTGTAATTCTAATAGGTTCAGATTTAGGTTCCCTTTTTATTTTATTATGTAGAATTTATCGTCGAGTTGAACTCTTATATTGATTTATAAGCATTGAAATATCTACTAATTTGATATAAAACATGGCAATTAATCTAAAGTATCAAGGAAACGATTAACTACTTAGGACTACACGCAACTTTACTTAAACGCAACTTTAGCGCAAGTATTGTCGGGACAAAATATGTAGAAATGCAAATTCCTCGTAATTCTCGCATATTAAGATTTCTCGTGAATACATAAGCATCGACTATCTACTGGCAACTATTACCAATGAAAACACTATTTTTCGAATAAATTAACTGCCCCGTTGAAGCAGCTATTTTCGACGTTTTTTGACATTTCCCTTGAAAACATGAAATATATGGTTAGCGAATTGCTTTTTATACAGCACCTTAAAAGCAATATAGAAGACTGACGAGGCAATAGAACGAATAAGAGATAAAATACGAAAGTACAGCCACGAACAATTGGAATTATTTTCGATCGAGAAGCGAAGATTGTTCTCGTATTCGCCAGATGGCTACGGGAATTTTCAGGTGCGAGGCAATTTACGGAAACGCGGCAGTAGAATGGAATCGAGTCGGTCCTCGAAACTCGTCTTCCATTTCTTTAAACGTGATGGCCTCCTTGGATTCCTCGGATCGTTTCACGGCCTTTTAATTCCATCGTGAAACCACGACCTTGCCACACAGTCCGCGCGCAATTCTATTTCACGTCTGTCCGCTTCAAACTTAATAAAGCGTCATGCACAACCGGCTGGCATTTTTCTCCGACTGCCGCCGAAGACGAAGAAGGAATTGAATACGCTGAATGGTCGTTTAGCATCGCGACGCGCTGTACCTCCGGTTCTCCAGTAAACCGCAGCCATCCGACAACGAGAGAACGATGGTGGTGGTTGGTTGAGATGAGCGGCGGTGAACGAAGGGTGGTTGGAGGGTCGTCCTGGATACGGCATATCCTCCTGGAATCCTTAATATAGTCCGTCGAAAGGGGAAAGCTGGACGGGGACTAGGAAGGGTGAGAATGGCACGCGAAAGGGGATGATATCTCGCCACCGTGAAAATTACGTTCCGAGCGCGATATACCTCGACCGGGTAAATAGGCATCGGGAATGGAACATCGTCGGAGAGGTGGGTTCCTACTTCTTTACCGAGCAAATGCACACACTTCTGGCCGCAATAAGGGCTAGGAAATGCTATGGAAGGTAGCAGGATGGGCTGCATCGATTATGAATGGGTTCTCGTTTAGCAAATCCCTGGTTAACCCTCACGGTGGCACGTGAAATATTCAGACATTGCTGATTTGGCTATTTGGTACCTTGAGTACCTCGTCCTTTTTATAAATTATACAGTACCTGATACAAGTCATGGAACGAGACGGTTCCTTTGATAAGGAAATGTATGTAGAATAGGAGAAAATCTAGTTTGAAAATTTACCATGCACGTGCACTAAACCAGTTCTTAATTAAGCATATTTACGGGGCGCCTTAATATGTTTAACGTATTCTTGAACGGATAATTCGACTCCAACCTATTACATATTATAACGAGTACTATATATTTAGATATTTTATATGATTCCGCGCGTTAAGTGCACGCCGTACATTTTGAAAGGTTCATAAACGTATGAATATCCTTAGTCTGTTTGCAAATCCACAGGTGGTATTTTAAACAGTTCGCGGGGAAAAATTAGTTGAAATTATATTGTAGACCGGTGGAACGGTGAATCATGCTCTTTTGCGAACATTCTCGTTTCTTTTACTTACTTTTTACGAAGTGGGTCGTTTTCGGTATTATGAATTAATTTTAATTGCTTCGGTTTTCAATTCTACATTATCTTATTACGTCTCAGCATTTAGCGTCTGAAGAAAGAAATCTCATTCCCATAAATTTATTTATCATAACGAGATAGCGCAAGTAATTATAAATTCCAAGGGAACTTCTTTAAAACACTGCCTGTAATTATCATTCTTCTATGAATTTTAATTTACTGCGTAATGTGTAAACGACTCGATCGATAAAACGTGTTGATGTCTCGCGTTCTAGAAATAATCAACCACCTTCCCCCTCTAATACCTCGACTCGATCGTGATAATCGCTAGACAGGACAATGCAAAGTTACATCGATCGCGGCAATTGCATTAATGCACGAAATAACGATCCACTTTCTACGCCGACGTGATTTCCACAGAGAATCATTTAAGGAGGAGAAATCGTGCGCGATTACGCGTCGTTCTGTTCGCCGGAAAATTGCTTTCGCCTTTCCTTAATTCGTTTCGAACACTCGCGCTGAACGCTATGCAACGTTCCCCCGAGTTGGCCGTTTTGCTATGGTTACGGTACGTTCTCGCGCATTCGATGAAATCGCGCGCGCGAATCTCGTTATCGCACCATCAGGAATCGTCGATGCAGCGCGCGACAATATATCGAGGAAAAATCGCCGGAGTATCGACGAACGATAGCGAATACCGCACGTACGGGACACATTTTGCTCGGAACAGCGATATATTTTATTAGGATGGTCCCGCGGCCTCGCGGTCCCGTGGTCTCGTGTCTGCAATTATATCTCCATGCAAATGATCCGGCCGAATTAGCAGCGACCGATTAATTAGCGTTGCCGGTAACGTGCGTCGCATCTGCAGATCCTTGTCGATCGATCGGTAGACACACCGAGAGAAAGAGAGAGAGAGAGAGAGAAGGAGAGAGAAACCGAGTGCTGTCACGCAGAGTGATTGCAGCTGCAGCAATTAGCATAATCGTGACGGAGAGCTCGTGTGCATGCCGAAGGGACAGAGAGAGCGAGAGAGAAATGCAAGTACGACGGATATAACGAGAGAGAAGAGAGAACACACGTTGGATGATCGACATTTTCGTTTGCGTAAAGCCGCATCCTCGTTAACCTCGAAGCCGCAAGAGATCATCGATCAGAGATCGACAATGGAACGCGTCACAGTGTCGAGACAAAGAAGTCAATGCCGGAATAAATTGAAGAGGGAAGAGCCACGATCAGCTGCTACTATCGATCTGTCACCTATCGTTGATACGTAATCTAATCGATTGGTAACTTCCATGAATTGATTTCGTCAAGATTACGGTGACAGGTTTTACGGTGACAAGTATTCAGGTGTTTGATACCCGTTAATTTTACAAATACCTTGTAATGTAGGTATTACAAACTCTTAGATCGTCACGCCGCATGAATAGGAAATTCTGATCGATCGATCGTTTCATTTGTAATTTGAATTAATTATTGTTAGACTGCGAATGTTCATGCAAATTCACATTTTCATGAAGGTAATTGAAAAGGGTTTAGGACTTAGATAAAAATCGTTTTAAAAATCTGATGGCTTCAGACTTGCATTTCTAATTATGAGTATTCTTTAAACAATAAATACTTAATTGTCATTGTACAGTGAAAATTTGTATGATACTATCTATCACGAATCTCAGCATATTTTTGTAATAACATTTTTTAAAGAAAGTTCTTTTTTAAGAAAAGGATTATAAATTTTTAAAAATTATATTTCCACTACAAAAACGCAATAGAATTTTCACATTACCAGAATGGCTGGTGATTCGCGTCGGTGGATGCATCTGAAATTGTCGTTTAAACTCAAACTATCTTTGCGCTTCCACTTACGCTTAACCACCACTCCAGTAACGCTTAAGGATAAATTTCTTTCGTACAAAGCTCAGTCTTGTTCCTGACATTAGGTGCTTCAAATCAGTTACATCCGAGGAAGAAGAAAGTCATTCAGACTCATGTGCTCTAATACTGCGTAAGATATTTCTAGACTCCCTGTAATTCTCTATACCACGTGTATTGTGTGCATTTTTGTACCTGTATAAAAATCGACAGTCTAATTATGAACATCCCACACGAAGTTAGGATATATCCTATTATTTTTATGAATTCGGTGTAATTTTCTGTGTGATGTTCCACCATGAAAAATTCGGAGAGAAGTGGTCGCCTTTTTCGCCGTAAACAGAACCCGGGTCAATTTGGTGGCATGCGACCGCACTATCCATTTTCCCATTAAACCGCCACCAGCATCGTTTCCTTTTCTTCCTATATTTAACACCTGGTACACAGGCGCGTCGCACAAATTTAATTACCCAGGCCACGATTATAGCGGTCCCGATGAGAAAACAACTTTCATACATATCTTAACGGAATTTTAATCCTCTTTTATGATTGAATGAAACACGTTGACGTACGTAGATACGTAGAAAATATTTATGCGCATATTGTGCCTCTTATATAATATATTTTGATACTTTTATTATTGGCACCATAAGGAGACACGATTGCCAAAATTATATTGGCAAAATTTGAAGAAGCTACAAAATATTTACTGCAAACTTATATTTAGTAAAAAATTACTATACATTACAAATAATCGCCATAAGCAAATAAAAAGGATTAAAGATGGTTCCACTGAATACTGAGACTTATTAATATTGCGGATGATTGTTTGTTTAAATACATCTGCGATCCCTGAAAAATTCATATTTGTATCAAATATCTTGTAATCCCTGTATACGTTTCCAGAATCGTTTAAAATTTTACCAATATAACCATGATGGTTGGATAACTTTACATAACTGACGGAATTTCACAATTTTTTATAGAACGTACGTAGTATATTCATGAAAAGCTGTGGATAAGTGTACTTTCACGAAATACTGTACATGAAGTTTTATAAATTTTATACAAACCAGCCACCGCGCTGGTCGTGTAATTCGCGCCAAGTGGAGCTTAACCATTTTTTAATTACGTGTCTCATACGATCAAACGTTTCTGCCTTTATTCATCTGATTGCGACCTCCTTGTTAATTAAATCGCTCGAATACCTCGTGGATTCAATCGCGAAACTTTTCCTCATCGACAATGTAACTTGCCCATCGAGAATCTCGTTCGTTAAATACCATAACGAGCTTGCTCGCGTTTCCTCTATTGACTGGAGGGAAACTTGCCAGAACTATGCTGGCAACCGGATCAAACTTCTCGATGCAGCCGAGTATCGACTACGCACAGCCACCGACACCGCGTGTACACACTGAATAACTGCAGTAACAATAGTTACTATAATTACCGAGCAGACAGCGTGCGTTTATGGTTGCAATGTTAACGATCGTCGAGCAAACGCGTATCAATGAATTCGCGAACGCGATACGTTGATCCTGGTGGCAATTGAAAAACGTCGAGGAATAATAATTAACCGAGCATGCGAGCAGGATTCAACGTCGAGTCCGCGGTTGATCGTTAATGGGATTAGCGTGGCGATGCACCACGCTAATCCAGATTCTACGACTTCCGCTCGATCGAAATCGCGCTACACCGATACCTGTTCGACTGTCCAACGTCGATGAGGAATTTTAACGATCTAGCCATTAGTTAACGAGGATTTCCAGTGCAATTTCCACGGAATACATTGTCGCGACGATTTGCAAACTTGTAATTCGATTCGCAGTCGATTCGATATAGCGATAATACGCGCGGAAAGTTTCACTTAACGGCATGTGCAAGCAGTTTAATCGGCCGCTTTCCGGAAAATTGAAATCTTCTAGTCTACAAAATCTAGTGTCTAGAAAAATAGAGAAGATCGGTGTGATGTACGGAAGTCTCGATTCTCATAGGAACCGAGCAGACGAAGAAACTCTAGTTGCCTACGAGGTTTCGACTTCGAGTCTCTCATCTTCGACTTGCTCTTCGAGGTTCTGTGGCTTTCGTTCCAACTTTGACTCCGACAGGAAAGTTGTCTAGCTGGGCGTGTCCGTCTCTGCTGCCAGAGTTAACGAACTAAGAGTGGATTTCCTAGACGACGTTCCCGTTAAATTCATTTGTTACTGTTATTCTCGTTATTGTTACTTTATTTACGGTGGTTCATTGGCACATGTGCTTTTAAAAAGCATACGACGTATTTGTATGCGGACAGTTTCATAAACCGCACTTTGGTCTATTTGGAGTAACAGTATATAAAATTTACTAAAATACACAGATTATTGAGGAATTAGTAATTGGAAGCAACATTTACTTCTCTTTTATCGATTCTGTTGAGAATTGTGGATCTTTGTCGCCGAAATAAATGTACAGGAACACTTAGATTACATTTAGAATTGATATCAAAATAGTTCCAGATCTATTTAATATGTGATTTACAAGATCTTCATCGATACACATTTGCACGCGTCTCAGCGCTCCTTTTGTCTCATCATCTTCTATACCACATTACTCACGGAACAGTTATATTCATCTGTTTTACGAGACGCTGTGCACGCACATACTTCCACACACTCATACTCACTCATATAGTGTCGAATAATGTAGCATACAAAATTACACATATCTCAATAGATTCAATAAATTATCCTGTTGGATTACCTAATGAAAAACACAGGAATAACGTGCCTTACTATTTACTATATGTACCATTACGTACATTCGCTGCTTTATTATTGCATAATGACTTTCGAAAATTAGTTTTCGAGTTATAATTTACCATTAAACGTATTCGTAAATACGAATTTTAGGTTGTCCGAAAAATGTCTTTCTTTTGCAGGCACGTCTTTTACAACGATGCATCATTATACAAACATGAAACCTAATCTGTCAAACGTCGTGATCTTTATCTTGATAGAACAAAATGGATAATTCGATAAAATAATATAAAACGAAAAATGTTATGCATCCATTATTTCCTTATAAAACGAAAGAAACTTTTCGGACGACCTAATATAAAGATTAAAATCATTTGTTCATTTCTCCGAATATTTTTGATCGGTCGTCAGTCACATGCGTTTGAGTTTGTAAGATCCATGTTTAACATGTCGCGCAGTAAAACGTCGTGAAATTTCTTTTTCCAAAGGAAAGCATCGTCGAACGAGGAGGAAAGGGATGAAAAGTGGACCAACTCGTCCAGTTTCACGCACCGTCGACGACGTGCAACTTATTTCGCAAACGAATCACGCGACGCGTTCACAGACAACTATTCCTCGATAAAACTCGTCGTTTGTTACTACTAACTCGATTCGCAGTCCGCGTTTCGTTAAACTTTATATAGCTATCGAACCAATGCTCCGCTCTAATTCTTCCTTCGATTTAAAACGATTCGACCCGACGCACATTGCGGCAATGCAGTGGACAAAAATCGAAACAACCATCGTTCGATGATACCGTCAGTCTATAACTAAATGATATAAATATAAACAATAATTCCCGCTTAATTAATTAGCTCGCTCCTTCGTTATACGTTCTTATTTGCCAATATGGTAAATTTGAACAAACATAAGTACAATTTTAATTTCCAATTAAAACGTTTCGTTCTTTCTTTAAAGAGCGATTAAAAAGATTCATTGTTTCCTTAAAGAACAATTTAAAAAAGAACGATTCAAACAATCTTGTAATTTTGATTCTTCTGTGTCAAGAAGATATGTAACATTGTCATATAATCTTTTTCTGTTACAAACTACTACACCGCGTGTTCTTCATTTTTTTAGTGAAATTCATTCGTAATCGCGAATTTTCCTGATCGAAATTTCCTGAAAATTTTGAAAGTTGCACACAAAATTCTGTTCTTCGCTAAATGTCAGTACAATATCCAACGAAATAATAAAGAAAGAAATGGAAACATTGTTTCGAGCCTCATTTACTTAAACGTGATCGTGTTTGGTTAAACAAAGAAATAAATATTCAAGGAATAAATATTTCAACCGAGTCAGGACGTAAGGAAAATATTAACAAAAATTTGATAAACAGACTTTTACTCGCGTCTGGTCGCCTGATATCAAGTATTCTAGGAAAACTGCGCGTTATATACATTTTTTTATCCTTGTCTCGAATCCTCGTTCAAGTGTCTCACTATGCAACGCAGTTTCCGTTTCCGTTTTGGAAACAAATGCTGAGTGGAAACTAAACGAATATTTACCCAAGGAACGTCGGAAACGTCTAAACTGACGATCCTTCGTTTCGCTTGTCCCGATGATTAAAATTCTTTTAAGACCCGTCACCAAATGCTGAGAACGCAGAAGAAAACCCACCGGATTCCGACTGGTAGCAAAACGACTCAGGCGAAACTGCAACGACCACGACGAATACGTTTTTGGGGCGATCCGGGCTTCCCGATTTCGTTGGTTTTGCGGACAATGCCGAGGAAAAGGATTTGTAGAGATGGAGGGAGGAAGAGAAATCGAGGACACGACAGAGTGTCAGCGTGGAACTGACTTGAAATATAACCGGAGATATCCACGCTGGGATAACGGAGTCGACCAACCTGCATTCCTCCGGGCTTTACCCGGTTTTGCGATCGTTTGCAAACGCGAACTGGACACGTCGGCGTGCTTCTGCTTTCGATCTCGAATTTGGGATTATACGCTTCCGAGTGAAGTTTCAGTAGATAAATTCACAATTTATTCGCCTTTTCTACCAACTGAAATTCTTCCAAAAATCGTCTCACACATTATCTAGTTAACCAATCCTCCTAACTTCTCAAAAACGTTCAATTCGTTTGGCCTAATTTTCAAAGTTTCAAAGAGTGTGCCAATACTTTTGTTAACGACCGTATATATTTCACAATCTCATGTCGAATAGAACCATCAACCAGCTTGTAATTTCTAAAATTCATCTGTTTTATCTTTGTTTTAATTCTAATACCAAAAATAATTATAATACGTGACTATAATTCATTGAAATTAGCAACTTGTAGCGTGTGACTTATAAAATTAAAATTAATGAGAAACTTAAATACACAAAAATGAATAAAATGTGCCTAAACAAAAATATATAAAATATCTCCAGTACAGTATTTGTCATAATATAATATCTAGAAGACGAAGCAAATCTCTATTAATATTCCATTGATTTATTTGCACCTAAAAAATCTGAATTGGAACGAACATTCGTAGTCTATCGATAACAGGTAGAATTTTTAATAAAAAGCTTTACAAAGTAGGATCAAATTGCAATGCTTGGAAAAATGCCACGTGCCACTGTTGTGCAACGTGCCTGAAGCGTGTTTCCTCTTTTCTTTGGATCGCGTTCTCGTGAAGACGTCGCGACGAGAGGTCGCGGTCTCGAGGAAACATCAATTTTCCATTGGCACGAACGCGGCCAGGAAAATCAATCGGTTAATAGTATCGGCCAATGGAATTGGTTCGCGGAACATTGCGGCCTTCCGACACTGGGAAACAGCCACGTGGATTGTCCGTGTCCGCGAAATGTCCGATGGTCGAACAGTAAACGCGGTTGCTAACTGTTTCCAACTATCGACAGAACTTTCTACCCACGATCCGGGGATTTAATTAAATATCGCGAAACACGGCTTCCCTATAACGCAAGGCCCGACCTCGTCTGTTGTACGGAAATATCCAGCCGTTTCTCTCACCATTGTGCCTTTCGATCGACTCGTTTAAGAGAAAAGCAACGCAAAGCCTCTCTACCGATCTATTTGTTAAATCGTGTACGATGCTGTTTTCTAAGGTAGAAATAAATTTTAGTTGTTCTACGAAAGCTTCTCGATTTATCTGCTCGGTAGCGATCGAATTTTAATTGTTTAGAAACCAACAATTCCGTTCTGCGACGATAAAAGCGCCGGTGAAAATACTCGAAGCGTCGTAACGCGTTATGTTAAAAGATAATTTTGCAAAACATTTAAAGTTGTAGCGTCTCGACCTAGTTACCTCGTCTTTCTATCATGAAGTTGTATGACTCTACACTTCATTCACTTTAGGAATTCAAAACTTGATCGATATCTTAATTTAATATAGAAAAAGAAGATTAAAAATTGTACCAGATGTTTGTATCCATTTTCTTCAATATTATCTATCATTTATTTTAATAACAATTTTTTGTTAATTTATCAACTGAAAAAATTATTTTATGGAATATAATACAACTCTTAAGAATGAAGAAATTCCTACGAAGAAAATTTTAGGTTTATGATTGTTATTATTGTCAAAAATTGAAAGACGTGACTACATTCAATTCAGGTTTTCCGAAATTTTCTTAATCTTGTCAATTTGCCAACTGAGAAACGATTTATCTCGTCGAATATGATACAATCGATAAGGATAAAAATTAAAAGAAATGTTGTTTTGTTAAAAATTGTGGATCTTTAGAGCCGAAATAATGTTATAGGAACACTGAATATACACTGAGGATTAATATTAAAATAATAATATATTTATTTCATGGACGATTTCTCATATATTCATCGATACATATTTGCACGCGTCTCAGCACTTTCTTCTATACTCGACTGTTAACCGATTCTTCCCGATGCTTCTAAACTACTGCCAATCGTCTTTTGTCCTAACTAAGGCCTGGACGCCCTCTGACGCTTACACACACATTCATCCACACACTGATATTCATATACAAGTATCTCTAATACGCATTTAACCCAGCCCAGCACAGAAAATTATACATATCTCAACATGTTTAATATCATTTGATACTCCTATCATAAATAATAGAAATACATTCGATATGAATACTAAGTTCAAGTTGGAAAAATCTTGATCTATACTACTGCGATTTTCAGTCATTGTTTGTATCGTCGTTGGTAAAACGAATTCCTGGGAGCTGAAGTTTCCTGAATCAGGAGAAATTCAGTTTGTGCAGGTCCCGGCGAGACCGATCGCTCGAAAACGTCACGCGGATTTTATAAATGGAAACCGTTCCGTTTTATTCTCCCCTTTCGTCTTGGCGGCAGCAATATCCGCGGTGGTTGTGTCGCATTTCGCCGAAATTAAAGTCGCAAGATAAACGAGCCGCATTTACGAAACGGCGAAAAAATTCCCCGCGAACGTAAAGGGATACGCTTTTCGAGACTCTCTCGTTGGTAGGTAGATTTAAACAGGACAATTTCTAAGCTCCATTCCCGGATGAAATTCCCTTTCGAAGGAATTCCACGAAGGACCGAAAACTCAAGAGGCTCTCCGCAGCTTTCGTCGATGGCGTTTGATCAAGTCGCGAGTGGAACAAATTCGAGACAATTGGAATTTCACCCTCGAAACGTGACGTACACTGTGACGCTTAGAAGTACGTGTTGTTAAAACTTGTTTATCTCTGACAAAATGTAATTTAGTGAGAAAAAATTTAAATAGGAAGATTCAGGATAATTTTGTCCATTAGCAAGGCTGTCATAAAATATTATGACATGATGAAATTTAGTGCTGCAAGTAGTAGTACAAGTTGGTAGTTGATACAAGTGGTATCATTTAGTGAGTTTATTATCCTCGGATTGTTTGGTTGTTCAGCATCGGGTTCTTCCAAATTGACAAAGAGATTATCATGATCGATTCCACCAATAATATTTCGAAATAATTTTGGCGCTTTAGCTAATCGCGTATTTACTTTCATATTATATCACTGACAAGATTTCAAATAAATCATTTATACTTCATGTGACGTATATTCGCTGATCGTACAAAAAAATTGTAGAAAGTGATGTACATCACTAGTTTACCTACTAGTTCATATATTTTAGTAACATTCGTGTGTTTTTAGTAGAAAGTGACGAAAATGAAGATATGCTTATCGATTAAATGGACAAATCGAAACGAAAGAAAGGAAATCGAACGCGACGTGTTATTATCGAGTTGACGAGTTGCAATGCGGATATTATTTTCGAGCTTTGAACCGGTAGTCCCGTTAATTATCGGTGTTCAATTAATTTCAGATAGATTACCGGCTACGAAGACAGATCACTGTCGGTATATATATTATTAATTAATAATTTCCGCCAGTGTCGATTTCAAATTACGCTAATCCGCCGTCAATTTTAGCGGCGCGTCCAATTCAGCGCCGATTCTAATTTATCGATTTTTGACGGAAACCAACTAAATTTGTTCGTTTAACCAACTCGCCCAATTTACAGTCAAATAATTTACAATTATTTCCTTCTTTATAATAGTCACAGCTACAACGAATCGAAATACGTAGTAAAAGATTGTGTAAACTGTTTGGAAGAGTGTTAATCGAATGTAGCGAATGAACAATTATATGCTGGCTCGTGTACAATTTTATCTGATCTAAATCTCCCTTTGGAACAATTTAAGATGCATTAAATGACTCATAACTCTGCGGTTGATAAAATAATGACGTATGAAATGTACTAGATTATACGATACAGAAGATACAATAGAATACCTCATGTAGATATAATCGAAAACAGAGCTATGAAATAGAAATTGACTAAATCGATGATCGAGAGATACGTGTACATTCAAAGAACATATTTAATTTTACTACATACATACACATACATACAATTAGCGAGCTTCCTATTACGATATGAGTTCTTTACAGTTTAAGGTTCCAGATGAAATAACAATTCTTAACAAGTTTAATAAATCTGACGATTCATCAAGAATCCTTTGATTTCCTCCGTGTCCTGATACTTATAGAATTCTGCACGCGCTATAGAACTTATGAGGAGATGCATATTTATATATGTCGAGTTGGATTAGTCATCTTTTCATTATACAATATAAATGATGGTTAATGATACAAATATGATTATTGCAGAATAAAGTTCACTAGTAATAAACAATTTCACTACACAATAATAAGTTCTCACTAAAGACTTATATTGTAATAACAATGATAACTTAGTCCCTAAATGAAGATAATAATAAATTCACAAGGTGATTATATGACTAATACAGAATTTGACAATTAATCGTGACGATAGATAGTCGAAATGCTAATGACAATAATCTTAGGTTCAATAACGAATACACGGTCAACAGGATAGCAAATGCGCTTACTTGTCAAAAGTCTAAGTGCAACTGAACTCATGTACTTTTCTATGTACCTCCCTGTACCTCTTGGATCAACTATATTTTTAAGGAGAGCCATACAACTATGACATACGACTGTTAGGTAAAAACGACCAGATGTGTCACTTCGAGTTCAAACCTACTGTCATAAATCTCGGGCAAACATAATCGGATTAAATTATAAATAACTACTACTAAGTTTTATTATTTAATTAATTAGCTATAATAAAAAGTCCAGACCAAAGTATTGGGGATTTTCCCAAAAATTCCAAAGGGAAGGCCCCGATGTTCTTTCATCTCCGACATATATATACCTATGAGCGATAATATATTTTTCAGCGACAAGCATAATTTTCACGATAATCTGTGAGTTATCGTACGAACCGAATAGAGTCGTCGCGTTGCGTAACTTTTAACGTGGCTAGGGGAGGACGAGAGGATCCTGCACAAAGCTGTAAAAGAAAGGAAAAGAGACGTAACTCCGCCGCGTGAAAAGCAAGAATTCGAGAAACGCGCGGTAAGCGTGTGCCGGAGAATTATACAAGAGGATTTTTACGAGAAAGCTGCGCTTTTATTCAGCGGCACGTAATTGTTCGCGCGAAATACGCAAAACGGCCGCGGTTTTTCGTTCGCCGCCTTCACGGTGGCAACGGTTGGTTACTTATTTTTAGACCGTGCACCACCTTACAACGACCCTACATTTTATCCGTGCCACGTCTAAAGCACGATCGATATGTTCGTGCGCGTCCAGCCGCGAAAACTCGGCCTCGAAATATCAGGCCGGCCTAAAAGGCCGCCAGTCTCCGTGCACAACTTTGTCCTGCAAAGATGGATGATTCGCTGTTTGAAGAAGACGTCCTGTAAATTCGTCGTGTTATCCAAAATCTGACCTCAGCTGTCCAAGGCTTGATCCTATCGACCAACAGGCGAATCAGTCGCTTGATCTTTCGACAAAGCTTTTCATTAGCTAACTAAATGATGGGTGTATTACATTTATTGTCGGTGCAACTTTTCTCAAATTTCAGTGCATCATGTGTTTTTTATAAAAACATCAGAGAAAACGCGTCTCTATCGATAATTGATCAAATAAAATGGTCCTCCTTCGGTGAAGTTATTTGGAAGTTCATAGCATGAAACTTTACACACGAACTTCCGTGCTTTGCTTCAACTTCATTCAAGTCCTAACATGAAAATACGTCCCAACTTAGATCCCATATCGTGCTCTACCGATATATTAGTGTACCTTTAAGTATATGCGCTCCTATTTAAAGTAGACAGATAAAAACGCGTTTCGCTCCTCTTTTGCTGGCGAAATTTTGTCGGTTCGTTTCTTTAGAATGCATGTTGGATGCCGCGACACGCAACATATCAGAAAGAATCTTCGAAATATTTGAGTTGACGTATCTTCATATGTTCCGTTTGATGTATTTGATTTGAGAAGTAAAATTGCATAAATAAATGTAATACGTACTAAGTAAACGTAATTAGTGTTCACAAATTACTATGCAATGACGTTCCATCTGATAGATCACAACAAATTGAAAAGGAGAAGCTCGCATTGAACAAACGGAGGAACGAATTAAGAAGTTGCGAGCGATAACAAGCGGCGTCTAATTGCCAAGCAAACGATCGGGCGGGCAAAGGCAGCGTTCGTTTTGTCGCGACAGTCGTAATTGAACGCAAACTCGTCTAATTACCCAAAGAGAAACGAGAGTAAGAGAAAGAAACAAGGATCGGGGCGCTGTCCTATCGAAGCATCGTCGGGAATTCTTGGCGACGAAGAACCACGTAAATGGAGTATCCGCGTGATTAATTCAGAACTCTCGGAGAACGGCGTGCTGGCATAAAGCGGCCCAGACACAAAAGCACAGCTTTTGTTCTTATTTAACGCGGCACAATCTCGAGATAAGGGTCACGGGTGCACAATGCGCGACCCCAAGAATTATTTCACTCTGCCTCCAACTTCTCGTCGTCTCTTGCACGCTCTCGTAGTAGCAAGGTTCTCGCGCGAGAAAAATAACTCCTCGCCACGAATAGTCATGTTGGAGTCTAAGCTCGAGGAACAACGAACGTACCTGTTGGAAAGAACGTACATTGTCGTTCATGTACATGTTTAGTCATTTTGTATTAGACATACGCGAATGTTAAAATATACAAATTAACGGCGAACTAGAAATTAGAAGCATCTTTCGGTATTTTCTTATATGACTAACGATAAATGACAAAAGAATGTTTGCAAAATAAGAAGCGTGAAAAGAGGACACAATTTTACAAAGTAGATTTATATTTGCTCAAAGCAATGAATAAATATCTATGATGCAATTATACGTTACATAGTAGATGACTCTTATGAATATGATGACAAAATTTTAGTGCAAGAGTTAATGATAAAAGTAAAATTTATAGAGTACAGATCTTATCTGCCTTGTTATTATCTTTCAAAAGAAATCAATCACAAGAACGTTAATCATTCTGTTGCACTTAAAATTGTGAATTTGTAAAAGACAAGTTTATAACTTGTAATCTACAACTTGTTCATTTACTAATATCCATTAGCTGGCAAATAATTGAGCAAACGAGACTAATAAGAATTAGATTAATAAGAAGAGGTGGAGTACCTGTCTTATACTCCGCCCTATTCGTACAAACAAGTTTCTATCATACCTAGTTTCCACACGAATAAGACTGGTTCCCGTGACTGTGTTTACTTTTTATGGAAACCGCGCCTCGTTTAATTACTCGAATAAAAACCATATCGTTCCGAGCACCGAGGCCAATTCGAAAATTAGTTTCGAGAGGTTGGTCGATGCGTTTCGATGCGGCGCGTGACGCTGAGCGCGAACGATCCGCGGGCAAGTTATTAAATTAACCTGTGACGGGTGCGCAAAACGAGCCGGAATAATTAAACGTCACTCACTGGCATCGGTAAATCATCGAGCAAATATAAAACAAACGGAACCGAAGTGCTGGTTACGCGTACGCGAAGCGACCACTGTTTAACCGCGATGCAACTGTCGATCTACCCTACGTATATACATACAGCGATATTTATGAACATAATCCCTCTCATGCTTCGTCGGTGATTTCTGTCGTTTAAACTCTTGACGAAGAGATTCGACGAATTTTTTCGCAGAAGGACACGCGACGCTTCTTCGTCAAATGATTTAAACCTTCAGACAATTCCAATTCTAAAGTACGTAACAATATACAGACTATAACTCGTTTAGATTTGAAAGTAAGATCAGTTGGACATGTTAAGATTTAGAAATACACAAAATGCACATTGTAACTATAAAACGCAAAACTACGAAAGATATTCAAAGTGAGTTACGCGTTTCGATATTTAATGGGTGAAATAAATCCTTGTGTGTGTTTTATTGTCTCAGTTATTAATAGAAATATGAAATTGCGCGAAGATTCGTAGTTCAATTGCACCGACAAGTTACTTTAGGACCAATTTGCCTCTTCGTAAAGAAACGCGGATAAACGAGATTTTACTGTAAAAAGAAGGCTTGATTCGGCCAGAAAATGTTTACAAGGAAGACAGGGGAAGGTATGTTCCTCTATCGGTGAATCGAGAAATTGGAAATGCTTTGGAGCGTGAGAACGAAGGTCGTATATCGAGAATGGGATATCGACGCGAGACTAAGCGCGTGCCGACGATTCAGCCTGTTCATCGATATCACCGCGCGACAAACAATCGTCCCAATTAATTATGCGCCTCGTGATTTATTCGAGGGCCGGTCTAGTCATTTCAACGAGCCATCACGGCGCAGCTGTCTCCCTGGCGCTGACACGAATGCACTTTCGAAAACGATGTACGATACCCACAGCCCGCGTGTCCACTCGCGTGTCCCGTTCAGCCGATTCCGTGACCAAAAAGTGGAAGCGGCGAGTCATACTGAACGTACAGCACATACTAAACGCGTGCATCATCCTTCATTTGCTTCAGTTTATCCAATAAACTCATTCACGGTTTCTTAACACGTCAAGTATTATTATTAGGCTGCGGTTCTTTATATAAGATAGGATTTTATGGTTCGCGTGAGGATAGCAGGAAATAATTTCTATGAAGGACAAACGTATTTCTTTTATAGAAGAATTGTATGTAAAACGAAATACCCAAAGATGAATTTTATGTACGATATCCGATGTGCTATTCAGTTTCTACCATTTTGTCCCAATACTTTTTTATATACGGGATATTTCGAGGTTGGATTCGATCTGTGGAGAAAGAAATGCATTTCCATTTAAGGAAACAATGTACATTGCACGTGTATCATTGGACTTACAAGAAAAACAAGATAGAGATGCGACAATTCTTTGTCAAATTTTTTTACGCCAAATCTTTTATCTGTTTTTTTTTTTTCGTATCATTTTTTAACTGCACTAAAAATATGCTATGACTTGGAACGGTTGCGTTGGTTCACTTTATGTGGAAATTAAAATGTTCGCCATTCGTTGATTTTAAATTTCATCCTGTCCTCTCTAAACTAAACTAAATCATATAAAATGAGTCATTTCGCGAGCTTATCGTTCTGCGTTCGTAAAATATTTTCGAAGAGTATAGAAACACAGACACGATCCTAGTCTACAACCATGTATGGAACTTATTGCATGAAATATAAAGCTTTCATTAATTAATGTACATCCTACAAGGTTCGCATCGATTCTCAATCTTCGTACAATCGCTCGAACAATTAAAATTCAATTCACTGCGGGTCATTTCTATTCTCTTGTTCTTTATCGATCGCCGAAGAAGAACCGAGGGGCAAAGAAGAGAAAGACAACGTTGGAAAATAGTTTAGAATGGGGGCGGAATAAGTCGCGGAAAAGTTTGTTGGTCGGCTCGTAGTCTTTTGTTTTCTGGCCTTTGTTCGGTCGTAGGAAAACTCTGGAAAAAGATGTGGACTGGTCGCATCGTAAATAGAGTTCACGTGGGAGTTGGTTTAAATCGCACGACGATCATTCTACCGCGTTTCCCACGAAACGCGCGGAACACATTGGTCGACCAGCATCGCAGCTACGCTCTGGCTAGTTTCAACCGCAGCCTGGAGCCGCCATAGTTCAACCCCTGCCCATCGGCCCAGATGCGATCCGGGATACGGCGAGATAATTGATGCAACGACGTGCAGCCTGGCCAAGTGGAACGCGCGACAATCGGCTCGTTAATTAGTTTTCTTCTTGCTATCGAATCATTGGTGACTTAAGATCGTCGCTCATCTTCCCTTAACATATCGGCTGACACGTGAATTTTATTTACTTTGCCTTTGGGACCACAATAAATTGAAATATATTACATTATAATTAAATTGCTAACTTTTGTGCAAAATTATATCTTCATGGGGTGAACTGAAGAAATACGCTAATTTGTATATTTTATACATACAGTTTCATATGAAGAATATGGAAAGAGAACAAGGAATGTCACAAGATACCTTTATTAAGAAAATTCAGTATTGATATTTTATTCCACTAGACAATGAACGATATTCCATGAATTTAACTGTATAATGATTAACAAAATATTAATTATTTTGATCTGTGTTTTATTGCAGCGTATAGTGGACGTTCCTTGTATTTGTCAAGTACGCCAAATCTTTAATTTTATGTTGAGGGAACGTCTTGAACATAAACTAACATTATAAATATTACAACGATAATGTCACGGCGATAGATGTTCTTGAAATATTCAAAGGCATGAGGAAAAGTTATGTTCAAAAAGTAAAGTTGCAAGGTAATGAAACATAGAAAAGCGAAAATTAATACAACCAACGAAGAGATACTGTGAACAAACAGCAGAACGATTGGCATAAGAGGTCATAGAGAAGAGGAGTGGCAATATGCGCATGAGCGGTATTTATGGTGGCTGGATACGAAGATAATTATCTCTAGTATTATAAATCACGCAAATGGTATGCAAATGCCAGTGAATTGTTTCGATTCAAAACGAATGTGCGCAACGGTCATCATTATCGATGGTTTATTGGTTGCGTTAATATTCTATTCCTGCTTATGGGCTGCCTACGTTTTCTAGGCTTATTTCATTCTCTCTGTTTTCTTTGTGGCTTTGTCAACAACTTCCAAATAACTGAAAAGCGAAATAGCTTATAAACGGACACTCTAGTCGTTCTATAATAACGGTATGCAAATTTTATTAAACTACATATACGAATTAAGGATAGATTAGTGTTTAATTCCCGTTACTATTAGATAATTGACGCCACGAACTGATCGATCCCCTTATTTCTATTACGATAACAGGGATGGTTTAATTGAGTATACTCTGAATTAACACGTATAAATTAATGTTTATTCCAACAACTTTGTAAAGAAGATAGTTACGCTGTTGCGTATGTACAAGTTAAGTAAGTGATTGATCTAAGGGTAGAAACCCGGTGAAGATATATTGACTATTCTACCGATGAAGAATAAGTGATGTTTAGTGACGATGCTGTTTCGGAGGAAAGTTAGTGGTTGATGTGTCTAGCGCACGGGACCATCGGATTTGTTGATGACAATTTTGGTTAGGAAAGTGAGGGCAGTAGACATTGCTTCTGATTGGATAATAAGAAGAAGTTGGTGGACTAGCATCGTACATGAGAAAAACTAACTTTCCCGTGTCTTCTCGTAGTAAACAATAAACTTTAGAAAACGATTTGGTAAAAAGATCTTTGTTCTAGATCTTTAGCTAGAAAATTCCTGAGATTTATGGTAGGTCCTTAAGACTATTGAGGGTACGCGGTAAGGTCTAGGTAGAGTGTCGCCAGACGTAACAATTAGTAATGGGATTCAACACTTACTATGTTTTTATGAAATCATTAGACTATAATATTAATACATTTGCTATTTAATCATCAACTGATCGTATTAACATCAAAAGTATTTTTATCAATTTAGAAGGCTGTTTTTAATTTGTTTTATAATCAGATTGCGGATTCTTATTCTCATACGCAAGATTTAAGAACTTGCAGAATATACGAAAATATAAAAAATACTCAAAGCGAAGTAATTCTTACTTTCTTCAATAAGAGAAATAAATCTTTATGTAAGTCCCACTTTCTTATTCCTATTAATAAAAATACGTTATATTTATGACTCAAAGATTAAAGAACCTAAAGGTACAGAATTCCACAATAAGATTTAGTCAATTACGAATGGCAATTTCACCATTGCATACATTCAAAAATCAATTTAATCGAGTTATAATATACCATTATACGTAACTATGATGGTAATCGATAATGTACCATAAAATCGTTACAGTTTGATTCGTCTGTAATTTAGAAATTAAAATTCTGCTTGCCAAAAACAAACAAAGTATCCAGACACGTTTGAGCAGTAGTTTAGGTCGATAATATGTGCGCCTTCGTAGGCAGAAGTCGCGAGGTTTCTCAAGCATGGAATATACGGAAAGCATGGTTCAAGAACAGGACGAGCGTAAAGGATTAAATAATATTTGCGTTCGTATATAGGAGAAAACCCGGCGGAAGTTAGGTCCGGCAACGAAGTCGCTAATAGCGCTCAAAGGATTTGCGAGAGGATTACGGTGAACATCGTGGCGAAGTTTCTTCAATCCCAAACATAACAAACTTCTTTCGATGAGTCTCTCTATTCGCGCTGGAAATTCGAAAATTAGAGCGCTCGGCTATTTCGAAAGTTTTCTCGAAAGAGCGGCGTAAAGGTTGTTACTTATCTAACAGCATAATGTATAAACACCATTAAACTAGATTTGAGATATTCACAACCGTTGTCCACTTAGCATTACAATATCAAACCAACAATTTTCTGCTTTCCATGCATTCGTGTCGCTTGCCATACAAACAAAAATTAAAATGAATACGTTGCCTGGCATACGGTGGTCATAGGTGAGTCATATATCACAAAATTTTTCAGAACCAGTAAAGAAAGATAAATTTTCAACAATATGAACGATTTACGGTGGCTACAAAAAAGGTGTTCGTGTATATCTTTATTATCCAATGAAACTTAATTAAAAAAAGACATGTTCTATATTTCACTTCCATAGCACCAAATTTTTCTAATCGCAAGAAGATACCATACATGCTACGAGATTTATTATAGTCGAATCTAATTAACTAATGTATCAGTGTAATAATAAATACGGAGATGTATAAATATTTTTTACAACCACTGGAGAATTAGAAAAAAATGCACAAATATGACAATAATAATATTTCGCAAAAATGAAACGTTACGATATAGCGCGAGTATATTTCAATCTGTTGCAGCTCTCAGGACAAAATATACGAAATTCGCGTGCAGTGTTAAGAGTAGCTATTAATTGAATCGTGCAAGAGGGAAATCTTGATGCTCTTCGTGCCAATCTATTCTCTTCATAGCAATTCGACATAAATCGAGGTTAAAAGCCGATAGGTGTTCGCAGTTGGGAATATCAACGATTTCAAGTGGAATCGTTCCACGCAGATAAATCCGCCGCGAATGGGATTATTGCGCTCCTTCGAACCGCGAATCCGGTCGAATCTATAAAGACAACGAGTACCGTGAAATAGGGAGATTTCCCGAGGAAACGCCGAATTTTCTGGTGACAGATATCTTGCGCATCCTAGAAAGTAACACGATCCACCATATTTCCAGTAAACTCATCGTTTCGCCCCATTTCACCCTGTGACATCTGTTTATCATGCGAAGCCATTTTGACCCCAGCCCTGTGTGTTCCAAGACAGAAAATGCATCTCGAGGAATGCATAGAGAATTTGAGGGGAAGCTACATCACCTCTGAACGTCGAAGACCAAAGCCATTCGGTCGACTTCCAACAAGCAACCGCACAGCAGCGTAGGTCGCGGTCGATCGATCCACGGGATTTCAATTAACCGGCTGACCGAGGAAAAACCTGCAGCAGTTTGGATGCTCCGGAGCATAGGGGGAGGGGTGCTGGGAAAGGAGGCCAGCAGAGGAATTTATATATGAGCCGGTTAAAAGCCACATTAATCAATTCCACAAATTGGAAAGTACAGGAAAGTGATGATGTTACGAACACTGGTTTTTAATTTTATCTCGCGGTTTACCATTATTTATCATACGACATTTTACCATAATTTAACCTAGAATTTTACGTTGTGTATCACAATTTACTTTAGAATTCACCACTTTTATGTCTTCTTTGTGCGTTGAGTGAAATTTTGGAAGTAAGTATTTGTTTCTGGAAAATTGAATATCAATTGTATTTAACGAAATTGAAAAATCAGTTTGAAGACTTTTATGTGCATATCGTACGTGTTCCATAAAACATTTTGAAATTTCATTAGCACTGTAATAGGACACGACTGTCAGGATTATATTGATGAAATCTGAAACCTTATAGAAAGTTAATATTCGAACCTAATTGCGATGCACTGCTGTTCGTCGTTATTGTTCACGCTTTCCCTGATACTCAGTTTAATTCATACATCTCTGCTCTTTCTGTCACCCTCCTTGCTTAATCTCTTTTCCCCTATCACCCCTTTTTCTTACACATCGTATAACAGGTTTTTATTCAACGCCCTTCTATCAATTTTTTCCCTCCTTATCCACTCGATGATCTTCTTCCTCGAAAAGATCCTTTATTCTAACGTTTCTTCTAACACTTTTTCCCCCTTTTGACTCTTCTATCATTTCTCCTCCTCTTCGCTCTTAGCTCACCCTATATATGTTCTCACCCCAGTGTCCTATCTTGCATTCAGGTCATCTCCAAACTAATTGCCATTCGATTCATCCACTCTTTGAAGCTTGGCGAAAGTTTCCCACCGCATTTCCCGTTAAACCCCGTCGCACCCCCGAACAAACCACTGGGGGTTTCCGGCACTTGGAACTTCCGTCTCTGTTCCTCTTCACTCCGCTTTGCTTTACACCGTGACGGACAAACTGTGATAATTGCTAGGGAAACGGTTAAGAACCGTGATTCATTCAGAGTGAACCTGTCAATGGTATCGAGATGAACTATTTATATATTTTTGAAGAATTATTGCTATTTATCGAAATTGAAAAGTATTCTAAATATCGCTTTACCTCGAGAGAGTTTTTAATGTCGAAAGGCATCGACGGTTCTTGTTATCGGATTTTATATCTCAAAGTATAAACTAACCGAGTCGAGAGTAAAAGAGGTGAAAATAAAAAATATTCGTTTGGAGAATATATTTGTGTTGAGAAATGAAAAAAGAAAAGGTAGTGAAAACGAAGGAAATTAAATTGCCAGGTTTATTTGAGATAGAAGATAAAAGAATATTAATTTGGACAATTTATTTGAGATGGAAAATAAAAAAGGGAATGATAATAAAAATTAAGAATATTCATTTGGCGGATTCATTCGAGATAAAGGATAAGAGAATGTTAATTTGTAGAATTTATTTCAAACGAAAAATAAAAGAGAAGGAAACGATGAAAATCGAGAATATTAGTTTGGGGAATTTATTGGAGATAAAAGATCAAAAAAAGTACGCGAAAGCCAGCAACATTAATTTCCAGAATTTAGTCGAGAAGAATCGAAAAGAATCCATTGGGATTTCGATCTGTAATCTGGGATTGCAAGAGGAGCAATCTACGCGATTACCAGTCTCAACTCTTGAAATTGGGTTTGTTTTCTATACACTTCTACAAGAGACCACTATTACAAGAAACATTTGCTGATGCGTTTTAACCGACCACGTAGAAGGATCGTACGAAAACGTTGAATCACCCGACTAGGAATTCGATATATCTACTTCTATGTATAATGGTGGACATTGGAAGAGCGGGTGAGTAAAAATAAGTGGAAGAAGTCGCGGTATCGAGATGGTAGGAGGTTGGAAAAGCCACGAGATGGGAAGAAGGATGGATTGATCGCGTCCAAGTGAGTTAAGCTTTACCCGAAGAAAGATTCGAGGTCGGGGCTGGTTCGTTTGACGAAGGTCCCCATTTTCCCATTACGGATTCCCCGTGATACGGTTCGTTCCCGTGGCGTTCGCGGAGGCTAAAACTTTCCCTTAATGACACAAGTTTTATTGCGGGCCATCGTTCAACCTGCCAGCAAGCCGACAAGCCAGCTGGCGACGCGTCGGCTCCCGGCCTACGCTCTGCTCCTCTTCAATTCCCGCTCTAACTAGCCAACTTGTAATTGTAACTGGAATAACAACGATCGAGTGTCCCGTTCGCAGAGCGACGTTTCCTCTGGCCACGCGAAATGCGCATGGTAGAATCCGCGGAAAATTAAACTGGCCCACTGAAATACGGATTCAGCGTTCTTTCGGCGAAAAAGATCGAGATGAGTATTCTCTGTGCCAGGATCATCTTTATGAGGAAGGAACTTTTATCGTCTGCTGCCAGGATTTAAAGCTCGGTCACGTGCGTGCTGATTCGATAAATACATTTAAAAAGAGACTGTTATATAGACATACGAGTAAGTGTCTAAAATTTATTACAATTTATTACATATAATGATGATGGTGATAAGTAACGCACATATTAATTACTCGTTAATTACTCATAATACAACATACATAACATACACATTTTAATGAATGTTATGACTGGCAGCGTTTCTAGAAGAAATTGGAACGGCATGCAATCCCACTGGACACCTCGCCAACGTCCAGCAATAGCCATAATCAAAAGCGTCTGAACGTTTATGGTAACTGCCTCGAGCAACTATCATAATTGTAGGAGTCAGAGGTGATTTGCATTCATTCATTAATGCCTGTATAAATTTAGCATAGTAGAAGCTTGGTTATTCGAAACATCGGTTAGCCCGGTAAATATCGTGGATATTCGTTCGTCTGTGAGACACAAGCTTGAATATTGCAACGTTCCCGGATCGTCCTTATAATCTCTGCTTTTTATTTTCTCCAGAAGCGTAAAGTTTGGTTCAAGTAACGTATTTCTTTTCAGTTTCAGCTAAAGTTAACGTTTAATTAGTATCTACGTTTAATTCATCCGATTGTAAAGAGTATATATACGCGAACGAAATTACTAACATTAAGAAACATATGTATAATTGAAATTGTACAATTATTGTTACAATTTTTATATTTTTATATATTTATCTTCTGTTGAAGCGTGCCTAAATCTTCCTAATACTTTCTGCATACACGGACATTTTTCTCCAAATTTCTTCATTCAATATGATCAGCAACTTCTTGAAAAATTTCATCGGAAAATGTGCCGTTCAATTTAATTTGTGAAAGGAGCTCGTATGACCTAGAAGGTAAGAGGGATTGAAGGAGAAGAGATTGGAACTATGCGGGCGATTAATCGCAAACCGATGAAATTATTAGCTTTGAAATTTGATTTGCCGCTACCGATTATCATCAAGCTGGATAACAAAATTAGTCGCGAATGATATAATCGATCGACGTTGGAACGCTGCATAGGAATTTTCGAGAACTCGATGGCACTTACAGATGTTTTAATCAAATGCATGTCTGCTCTGGTCATTCGCTTTAATCTCGCTATTGCACGATTAATAGCGTGATATTTAGCCACATCTGCTTCTGTCTTTCGAGATAAAGCACCGATGGAAAAGCATCGTGTTAGAGTCGTCAACTATGACCAACTCGACTTTAATGCAGTACATTATTCCGTATAATCGGAAACGTCGGGAGTCCGGCCACGTTTGTCGAGCTTATTAACGTCGCTGGCTCGCTTTGCTTCGCGGCCAAGCTTTTTATACACGTCGCTGACACAGTTACGTGAACAGCATTAAACCAGCGAAGCAACCGGGTAAAGATTCTATTTCGAGTATTATCAGTCGCTTGAGTACGCGTTAAGAAACGATTCTTTTAACTCGGATCGATAAAGTTAAAAATATTTATATACAAGGTGTCCTGTTAATCGCAGCGTAATCGGCAAGCAGGTGATTCTAAGTGAAAATATGAATCGGAAATATGGAATACAATCTTTTCGTGTGGTCCTTCGTTTTCGAAGAAATCGAATCGAATCGTTTCTTTGTTAACTACATCGTGATTGATGGTGCGCGCTGTAAAGTATGGTTATTTGTGTCGGAAGAACATTTGAATCGAGCTAAGTAATCGTCGAATCCGATTGCGAACAATTTCTATGCCATCTACGTTTGATAACAGAATATATCGCGTACTTACATTGACGACTCGGTAAACACAGTTTTCTAAGAAGATATCACCTCTACTCGTCAAAAGGAAAGTTTGTTGAGCTAATGTTAATATTCTCGTTTGTAATTATCAGAATTCAATTGCCTGTGTATATTAATTTATCTTCGCAGATTACTTTCTTCTTTAGAGTATTTCCCTTAGAGTATATATCATTCAATGTAACGTACGTATATTCCGTAACGTATGTAAAAGCTATATAATAATTATATAGCACCTTTCGGTTGGCTTAAACAGAAGCTTACTATATTTTTTGATATTTTCTGTTGCTGGGCCTAAAGCAGGCGATATTTCCTCGTTCTGCCGTTATTACAAAAAAGATCAATGACGTTTCATGACATGTAACGAGTTTCGTTATTCTGTGTAGAGTTAAAGATTGAATTTTAAGGTGTGGGAATTTAGGTGAATCAAATAACCTTACCGTACTACATATACATCAGGGAAACGAAGGCGTAAGCAAATCATTTTTTTTTCCCCATAGTCGCCGATCCACAGGGGGCGTACGGTGCTTCGTCATTTGCTCTAATGCTTTCTTCCTTCCTGCTTCGTGCGAGCGATCAATCTTAATTCGCGTGCTAAATTACCGACCGAAAGACTGATGTTCCCTTACCGAAGAAATATATTAAGACGCGGTGAAACGGTGCTTTTCGCGTGGCCGAGCGATGAAACGGCACTTTCCGATCTCACGTTTGCACCATTAATTCGTCACGATCGCGAAACCAAGCCAACCATCGCTTATTATTGCTGTTTTATATCGTTTGGAAAAGGAACGGTCTGTCGATCGGTAATACGAGTACGATGATCATCAGTAGAAGGAACATACGATAGAACCCTCGTACGTGTTCATCTTTATCGCATTTATCATCCACCCCTCTTTGGAATGTTCTCATAATTGCAAATTCCGTTCCCAATTTTTCCCGTAAGTGGGTTATGAAAGTATTTCAACCTTCTATGAATATGTCAGGTTGTTCGGAAAATTCGAAAGGAATTTTAAGAAAGATTTAAGTAGAATCAGACTTTCTGTCATTTATAATTTCACGAGTCTTTTTTCTTTGAAAATTATTTCGTCTTTTTTCGTTGCTTCAATGAAATCATTTCATTTCTTGTCTTCCATGCCTTTGACATAAGTTTTGTAAGGATCAGGATAAATAATATGAGATTACGACATATTTGGTGAATGAGACAGATGGAGCAGAACATATGTCAGCTACGATTTCTTTCAAAATTTCTTTCATGTACATTCGATGTTCCTCGCTGAAAAAGAAGGACACGGTTTCCCTTTATTTCTCTTCGATGTTCAGCCAAAAGCTGTAGGTATTTGTTCAAATATTTCGATATTTAATAGGAATTTGTAATGGAAACCTCACGAACGTTTTCGAATTACGTAGTATTATGTGTATTACGTAAAACAGTTTGTTTCATAAATAATTGATAATAGTTAATAATTCTCAGAATGATACTAGCTAACTTTAATGCATTTATTATCCATTCCAGTTTGGAATGTATTCATGAATGCAAATTTTGTTGCCTATTTATTCCATATAGTTTATTAAAGTATTTAAATAAAATATTTTGCCTGGTAAATAATTAATAATAATTACCAATTAGTAAAATGTTATCTATCTTTCACGAGTCGCGTTATATTTTAAAAGACCTCTGCCCGAGATATTTCCAGACTTGATTCAATGAAACAAGATGTCTTCTCGTTTCGCGGTCGATCGCTTCCGAATCAAGCGTTCTTCGTTAATTCGGTTTCTTGGTCGCGTGAAACGGAGATCAACGATTTCCGCGCGTGAATTACTAAATTGCCTGTCAGTCAGGCCATTGTAATTGCATTCAGTCGTCTAACGTAGCAATTGCTCGTCTCAATTCCCCGATCTGCTTCCCCGTTTCTTTTATTCCGTAAAAAGCGTTGCGATGATTGAAGAGTTTCGTGTTGTAAAAGTTACGCGATTGGTAGTTAATTACTTGCCCCAGAAAATTATATATCAAGGAAATTCTAGAAGGCCAGAAGAAAACGAGGCAATTGTAGAAGAAAAAGAATTTTCCGATGTATAAAAACTCACCTTTAACTGCGTTCAGCTTGTTGCCGACCATCTGCTTCGCCACGAAGGCTGCCATTTTGCTTCTTGTTGTTCAACACTCGGCAAAAACCAGATCTGCAACAAAAGTTTTTTTTAGTATTGGAATTTGGATATATAGGATTGATTGAAATTTTCATTGTTTTTCGTATTTCTATCTTTATTTTTTTTTTTTTTTTTTTGAGGAGAGAATCCCTCAGAGAGTTTTAAAACACTTTGCATCGAATCATAAGTTTGTACGCTAATATTTTAAAGAATTTAAAAATACACGCCTTTCAATTTTTTAATGAAAAATACAAATTTATGAAGAAGCGAGATAAATTAGTTAGCAGTTGATTACACGTATGTATATAAACTGTAGATCATTACGCGTTTAAGAGAAATTAAAAGGAGTGAGAACAAGGAATTGCAATTTCGCCAGGCAAGCAACGAAGGTCTAACAATAACGTGCGGAATGTATGAAACACGCAAAAATATAAAAAATATTCAAAGTGAGATACTTGTTATAAGATTTAACAGGCGAAATAAATTTGTATGTATTCAAGTTCCATTTCTTTATTTATATTGCAAAAAGTATGAAATTCGCTTAAAAATCTGCAGTGTAATTACACAGAAAGATATTACGTGAAAGTAAAAAGAATAGCGAAAATGAGAATAACACTGTATGTGATCTTTTAAGAAGACACCAACTTATTAGTTTCAAGTTATTACTTACAACTTCAAGCAGACGATTTATATTGCTCAACCTAATATTTTCCGTCGAAGAGAAAAATATCGGAGAAACGTGAGGACAAAAATTTGTTGCACTAACGTCTCTTTTAAAATACAGCAGAGATAATAGCCCGGGGTGGCGTTTATATATATATATATATGGTGAAATCTCTTTGGCCAAAGGGATAACCATTTCGGGTAATAACATTATATGGTTTCAGCTCGTAAATCCTTTTTATGACGTCATGGGAAGTAATACCGGCGTTCGATTCGATTTGAAGTTCTGGCAAGTGGTCGCGTAATATAACGGCGGAAAGACGATTTTTTCGAAGGAATGGCATACCCGCCGCGTGCGTCCGCGAGAATTTGCCACGGTTTGTTAAAGAGAACGAGCCGATAGTCAAGGAATCGGCTTTTCGATAAAACGATTCTACCACACATTCGAATAAAACGTCGAAAAATATCCTGAGTCGAACGAGAGCGAGAGATGCCGCCCACTTGCCCATAGGAAGCTGCTTTTATCGTCTGAAACCAAGAAAGAAACGACACCGCGATCCGCGAATAATTTCCAAGCGGTAGCTTGGAAATAAGAAAGCAATGGGATTTCTCTCGTTCCTTCGGGCGTTCGATACAAGTATGGAAATAAATGTCGCGGAACAAGTACGGATCTCCTCTTCGCGTTGGACAGAAGAACGCTATCTTTTTGTCATTTTTTGTTTGTCCGCCATGTAGGAAAAATTTGTAAAAACTCGCGTAAATAGCAAGACAAAGCTACAAGTACGTGGCGTTATTTATTTTTACGATTAATTGAGGAACCTTGCAGCCATTTGTCAATTACATTCATTAAATCATCTGTTTAAACACGAATTTACTACAAGACACGTACGCTCTTCAATGACTTGTAGATGTTCGTGTGTTTTCGAGCGTTTCGATTTTATCTTCGATAGTTTTCCGTCATGTACCATAGCGTTTTGACGATAAATAGGCAAGTTACACGAGGAAATATACTAACAGCAACTATTTGAAGTACATTTCGAAAGTTCGAATATTTTCATCTTCGTATTGAGTCGCAGGTTGTAATTTCTACTCTTCGTCGAAGCGTTATCGTTCAACTGAAATAAGAGTTCGATTGGTAATGCAAGCGTTTTTACGCAAAGCGAGACGATCATTCGACTAATAGTCGTCGAGGGGCAACCTTTGCTTGAAATATCACCCCGTGTTCGGTCGTTTTCTCTCCCTTCGGACTTCCTTTCATTTTCTCTCCTCCATCGTCCTCCGACCTTCTCTAGTCTCTTTCGGTACGAAAATGAAATACGCATCTCGTGGGACGGCCACGTCGATGTCGAATGTCGATGTCGAATGTCGACGTCGACGTCGATGTCGATGTCGATGTCGATATCAATGTCGAGACGTCGACGTCCTCGGTCCGGTCACGATAAAAAGTATTTTAATCTCGCGTCGCCGCAATTTGGCAAGAAAGCGGTACGAATTCGCGAATATCACCCAAGAAATGTGAAGATGAAGAGCAACACTCGATACAACGAGCTATCACGACAGATCGTGATTATTCTAAATAAATAATAATTGCAAAGAAAGATTGTTCACCGCCCGCGCAAAAATATCGTAAATTAAGGAATTTTTTTTTATTATTTAATTTATATTTCACAATTTGTCCGTTTGCTGGATATTTGGTAAATTTTTCTAACTTAATTGCTAATTAACATGTGGATGGCTACGTCTAACGGGATACCATCTTCGAGTTTGACTATTTTATTTCTTTGGCGAGGTGAGTGGGGTGTTTTCTTTTTAAAAGGAACATAACCGCGGAAGAGAACATGACTAATACACGAATTATGCATCTAAACGCGCGTGTGAGTCAATTTTCATGGTACTCTGAATACTTGAAGAATCACTATGATGCGTATGTATTTCGCCGTACAGTGCAACGTATATTATTGAAACGCGCGCGACAAGACTTGTGTGCATCGTATCTAAGCGCATAACAGTAACGAGATGTTGCTTATCGGCGCGAAAACTGCCATGTCAGCGTGTTGAATAACTTAACGGAAAGCTTTAGGTCACCGGGCCGGTATCTTGTGCACTTTTGGTTGACCTTGCACGCAGCGCAGAGACGAAACCTCTAGCGTGAAGGAACAACGATCGTGTGTGGATCTGCGTTCAAAATTCGATTTCCTTATAGACGTAACTAAACGTGTTCGAACTATATTCTTGGAAACGAGGCTTGAAGTGAAAAAATCATACTTTACGCTTTTGACTTATTTTCACATGTGGAATAATCTCCTGTTGGTTGTTTACTCATTTATAATTAGCCTAGTCTGTAATTAGCTACCTTTAAGTATACCTGACGAATTTTCCAAATTTTCCATCTTTTCAAAAATGAAGTATCGCATGACAAAATTCTATTCTATATCTTCGATTCGTTCTCTCACGCAGAAGCAACCTGTCGCCGAATGGACCACAGTTCGCAGGGACATTCTGTACGAAGAACTATAACGATCATGTAGTCGGCCGAGATAACAAGAGGAGGATATTAGCGCCAAGTCTATTGAATTAACGTTAACAGAAATCACAGCAAGTGATAACGAGCGAGTTGTAATTAAATCAGGCACTTCATAGGTTGTCCGCGTTACATCGTTGCGCGATTATCGCATACAGACGTCACGAGTGCAACAGGAATTCTATTCCCTTAGCGAGGGAAATGCGTTAATGTCTCCGGTGTGGCGCCAAGGAAATAGAATTGTTAGACGAATCACGGCTGTCGCGTTTCGCTACAAATCGTACGGCAAGCTTTCTATTTACAACATTCACGAAATATTCGCCGACTCGTTCATGCGAATTGCTACGACACGAACAAACATCTCGTAAGCAAACCCTCTCCGAAAGAAACTCCATTTCTCATACGACATTAAAGAAATTCCTCTACTGTATTTCTACGAGGGAAACTCGGCTCGGTCGTTTGTGTTCCGACGCCGGATCCATCGGCGTCGCTTATCTGGCGTCTAGCACAGAAATGGTTGAAGCAAAGTGGCTGGTCAGCCGAAGACACGGAATAGAAAAGATCGATAGAGAGAAATATGAGAGAGAAGAAGTCTTTAGAAGAGAAATATCGTGGAATGGAAGGGGAATACACAGGGTATTTAAAAAGCAGGCTACCGAAATTTGATACTGTGTTTCAGTGTGTTTCTACAAGGGTGAAAATATATCGAGGACAAGAGTTATGAAATATTCGGTGGTAGTACATATTTTCTAGAGATTATGTGAATGGGCGATAATATTCAGTAGATACATGTTCATCTCGTATACTAATTTTTTTATTAAATATGTATTTCTAATAGATATTTCGTAACTTGCATATATATTTTCAAATTCGACGAATATATTCATGATATTCACTCAGTGCTAAAAAAAATAACACATATACGACACGAACATAATATTTTCCCGTGGTAGAAGTTCAGCTACTTTCGTGAGTCAATGTAATTAATTAGTATGCACAGGGGCTGCAGAAAATATTTATACATCATTATATTTGTTGCAGTATCTATGTACTACATACTAATTAATTAGATAGAAGTATATTAAATTACGTATTATTTACATAAGAATACTGTCAGTATGAAAATTTGATATTACGAAAGTGGAACGAAAAATCTTATAAAGAATCTTAAAAATACTTTTTACAGCAACTGTCGATGCTGCTGTATATACAGTGAAGGTACAAATACTTTAACCGTATTTCTGAAACACCCTATGGAAATCGAGAGAAAACGATCACGATGGCAGAAGAGAGAAAGACGAGAATGGTTGGTAACGAGAAGCGGGTCGGTTGCGAGAAGACGACGCCGATAAAGCAGCGGTAAACCGGCGTCGAGACGTCTCGGCGCCTCTCCCTCTTTCCGTGTCCCTTTCCCCGTGATTTTCCAACAACGCGCGACAACTTTATCCCGGCGACAATGGACAAGATGAGGTTCGCTTCGCTGAGATATTACGTGTTTTTCCCACAACCGGTGGAATCCACCGCACCACCGGAAGTTCCTCCACTTTTTCGATCGCCACCCCTAATCCGACACGGCTTAAACGCTCCGCCGCTCATCCATACGGAATCGCGCGGCCATGTTTTTGTTTGCTCAGCCGACGATTAAATGGTTCCCGACTATCTCCGCTTCCTAGTAGACGATCGACCAACTTTTCGAACGTTTTTTCATTCGCGCATCGAAAATCGGATCGCACTCGTGGAAGATCCATTCGGAGTTTTTCAAGCTTTTAGTTTCGCACAGATCGCACGATATTTTTCAAGAATGTTTAACGCATTGAGAATAACTATCTTCACGTAGAGTTTATGTAGCGTTTTATATATCGTTTTTATTGCGTCGAGTAATAAAATTGTTCGTCTTTTACTAGCGTATGGATTTCGAGATGCGTTATAAAAATTATTTGAGGAGCGTAAAAATACGAATTCTTACGCTCTCAATCTTTTGATAGAAAATACTTTCCTGTTTATAGAGAAACAAACTATCCCCCGATTAGATCAATTTTGTCACGTCGGATAGATAGATAGGTTGAATTTATTTAACAAAATATGCCTGATCTTGCGATCCAATTTTTTTTTCAAAACATTCTTACATCTATAGGTATTTTATTTTTGTTGATTGCTAGAGACTCAAAACTGCTGGTTCTAATTTCTAAGGTCCAGCAAAGAATCGGGAAATCAACTTCGTCGAAATGTAAAATTGCAAAATTATAAAAGAGACGATTCTAAACAAACCTCTAACGTAACTTGTGATTGGTCGGTTCGCCGATGTTATTAGTTATCGTGCAAGACGAACCCGAGACAAAACAACTAGGAAAGCTATCGAATTGCAGTCAATTCGAGTTGCGGACTCACATTGTGGAAACTCGATCCGTGAGAAGAGGAAGCTCGCGGCACAATACGGCGAAAAATTGGGGCGAAACAAACTGAGAACGCTTCGCAGTGATGCCGCGATCGCCCTTTATCGTTCGGTAAACAAGCGGTCGCGAGTCACGGGAAATATTTGCCGTTCTTAAAAGTCCACCCAGCCGGCAATTTGGCCGGCGTTGGATAAGAGGAAGTTGCTGGAAGGATTCGCTGTCGAGACCGTTTAAAGCACTGCCTGGAGGGTCAACAGCCTGGCGAGGAGGTTTAACCGCGATTCGCCTTTTAACTCGGAAGACAGATCGCCTGCCGACTAATTGACAATCGAGAGAAGAACGTTTCCGGGCAGTAGACCGCGAGAGCATTTCCTCCTCTAGCATTTCCACCATCGAAAAAAAAAAGACTGGAGACAATGGTGGATTCCACTTGGCAACCAGTACTTTCGGGACACTACAATTAACGAATTCCAGAAATTATTCCAGCACCGTGACACAACGATACGAGAAGAGAGTCAGCGACGACGGAGGAAAAGCCATTCGTTTCCGGAGCAGAGTCGGACAAGAACGTCGACGTCGCGCAATTCCAACGCGACGAAGAAAAGCTGCCAGTCGAGTATGGGACGAGAGAGAAAGAGCAAGGGAGAAGCTGAAGGACACTTCGGAAGAAAGAACGACCGCCTCGTTAGAGCACCGACCACCTCCGGGCATCCTTGGCTCCTCGATTCCTCTGCACTAATTAAATACTGCCGAGACGCGGATTCGGCGTTCGACTGCAGCGAAAATCTCGCCTACGGATCCTCGAACTGCGCCCAGAAAGGAGGGATTGGAACGACGACTTCTGACACTTCGTTTAAGAAGAGTTAATTATCCCTGTTTTCTCTTACCCTTGATTTGCTCTCGCTTTAGTTATCCTCCTGATGCATCGGCTAACGAGCTGTTTCTTTCTTTTTCGCTTAAATTGATTTTCGTTGTTCTTTCAGGGCTCGGTCTTCAATCGAGATTCTTTCCTATCAAAGTTTCTGGGTTCGTCAAAGGTAGCTTCGTTTGCGATTTAAAGCATTTCGAAGGTTTTATTCGATGGTTTTCAAGCTGAAGTATATCGATGGAAATGAAGCAGAATTCGACACGCATGGTAGCTATAATGAATAATTACTTGGTGTTGTTATCGTTTCTTCATTCATATATTTTATATGTTAGGTTGTCCAGAAAGTGTCTTTCTTTCGCAAACGTGTTTTTTACAACAGTGCACCTTCACACAAACGTGAAGCAAGTCTGTGAAATGTCACGGTGTTTGTCTCAACAGAAGAAAATGGAACGTACGTAATTCGACAAAATAATGTAAAACAGAAAACGTTGTACGTCTATTATTTCCTGTTAAAACGATAGGAACTTTTCGGACAATCTAATAATTATTTTTAAATTAGTCGATTTGAATTTGAATACATTTAGAACAAGTGTGTATTGAGCGATATAATGATCTTTTTTATGCTGTATAATAGCCATTTATTTACCGATGAAAACGAAACTTGCAACTTTCTGTTGTTATTACGGTTATCATGCAAAATAAGAACTTACTTTAAACATTTTATCTCATTGAAGAATCCTTACTTCTCAACTACCTACGTCTCCAAAAACTGTTCCGTAGAAAGCAAGAATTAACTCTCAGCTTTTATTCTAAAATTCCTTTGTACCAATTTACTTCTCCTCTGGAAGAAATATAAGAAAGGGAATTCATTACTCGAGAGAAATATATAAGAAAGGAGAGTCTGTGAACGGCAAAAACGTTCCTTCCTTGAGAAAAGAATTAGCAGAGAACCGCGGAAAGAATTCCATTAGTGGATGAGGCATCGAAACGCGACTCAATTAACGAAACTACAAATTCACGAAGCACGCAATAATCGCGATTATCGCGAGCATTCTCGGCACGCTTCCGCCGCGTCTCGTCGCCTCGCTTCCTGTCCTCTTGGAGCCCCGCGAAATGCAGACCTTCATAGCAACCTCTGCTACGTGATCGCGGTGACTTGTGGAATGAGGTCGAACGTGACGTTCCTCGGATGAGGTGCTCGCGAAATTAAGATGGTCCGTGTCGTTCCTACGTTTCGTCTGGTTGGTTGTTCGAAAAAAAATTGTCGAATGTTATACAGTGTTTTTTTTACAACGACTGCGTGATCGCGAAAAAGTCATCAAACATGTAGCTGAGTGGTATCGTCTGTCGGTTAGCTCTTCCATAATCGAGTGTTCTTAGAAATTTAATCGTCAAGTTTTAAAAATTGTTAAGTTGTTTGAAAAATTCATAAATCCAAGAGAAGTTTCATGATATTGTTTCTTCATAGAATTAGTATGTATATCGTTGAAGGATAGATTGTTCGCTTGAGAACTCTTCGTTATTTACTTTAAAACTAAGATGCCTTCTAAAACCAATAACATTCTAACTGAGGTTCGGCCTTTATTTTTTATAAATGTACTATATCATAATAATATATCGTATTTATATATTGGTACAAACGCAGCTGTGTTAATTTAGGATTCTCGATTCTGTCGAATTTTAACATAACAAAATTAGATATTCTATTTTGAAGATCCAAAATTTGTTGTTATTTCTGTATTCAGAGGTAGAATCACAATAGCTATTATTTTATTCTTTGGATAAATCTATCGCACCGTTCTGAACCGCAAAACCTTTATTGCACTTTCTTACATGGACTAGGCATAAAAACAAAAGAACATCTTAAACCTATTGATTAAATCTATTAATTTATTGTAACTAGCGCGTCTGCACATGAATGGCGAGCACGAACTCACGTTGCCACTTTCAACAAAATTGATCTCAATTCAACAAGAGTGTAACACTTTCATCCATGGCAAAAACCGATACCATCGTATTTTTTCCAATCCTACGCATTTTATAAGTAAAATTATGACTTCGTATTTGAAGCAACGAAGCGTCTTCGAGCGGATAACATTGTACGAACAGCTCGTATATCGTTCAACGATATACCAATCCCATAAAGACACAGGCTCTTCAAATCTTCTGTAAATTCCCCTATGAATTCTTCAAACGACTCAATAATTCCTAAAACGTACAGAAATAAAGCATCAAATAATAGGAAATGAGAAAAATTATGACTTTCTCGCAATGAAACAATCATCTTAAATCACTGTGCGTCGTGGGTTGTTCTCGTCTGAGCTCCACTTTCTTCGACATAAATTCAACTGGGCGAGTGCTTCCGTGTGTTGCTTGCGATTTCTCGCGGCGAGCACAGCGTCTGAGTAACGTTTCCTGATACGATCGCCCTTGCCTGTATTTTCTTTCCCCTTCGCCACTTGAGATTACCAAGGTTTCCTTTACTAGCTTGTAGACGGAAACGCGAGATTTGTTGGGAAACAAAGACACCGCTAATGGAGAAGTTCGACGCCTCGAGAGGAACTACAGCGTAGATTTCCTCCCACTTCGATCATTCTTGTGTTTCGCTGAATCCAAGTTAATCGTGTTATATCGAACTCAATTGCCTTTCAAGCTACAGCTTCACATCTTTCCTTATGATTCTGTAATAGTTATTTAACTCGTTGAATGCTACGGTCAGTGTCAGAGTCTTGTTATTATTCGCGGCGAGAGGAATATAATGAGATCGTAATATTGGTTCAAAAACTACCGCTTTTGATTCGAAGAGATCTGACGATATGATAGGCAAGACAACGACTCAGAACAAGAAATCAGAACTCAGAACTCTTGTTCGTGAATTTTTTTATTATTACTTAATTTGTACTTTGCAATTTGTTCAGCTGGACATTTGGTAAATTGTTCTAATTTAGTCGCTAAATAACATGTGGATGGCTACCCCTAGCGGGATACCATGTTCGAGTCTGACTATTTTAATTCTTTAGTGAGGTCAGTGGGGTGTTTTCTTTTTAGTCTTCCTTCTATGAGAGTTTTGCTCGTTTCAGCAGCCAGCTGGTGTGGATGTGTTGCCGTTTTTCCCTTCTATTTTTCTGCGTACCTGCCGATTTCTTCTTTGATCATTGGTATTTTTAAGTCTTTGCGTATATCCTCGTTTCTGATATACATGGGGCGTTGACTATTGTTCTCAGTATCTTCGATTGTAGCGACTCTAGTTTATTTATGTGGCTCATTGCTGCTATCCCCTATAATGGTATTCCGTACGTCCAAATTGGTTTTATTATCGTTTTGTAGATTTTTAATTTATTTTCTATGCTGAGTTTATAACTTCGACTAGTTAACCAGTACATTTGTCTTCTTTTTATCCGTATTTTGTCTATAATTGATTTAGTATGTTGCTTCCATGTAAGTTGTGTGTCTAAGTGTAGTCCTGATTTATTTAGTAAAAGTGTAGTCCTTATTTAACTTGCCTTGTTTGTGTTATGTGCGTGCCATTCAATTGGATATTTGGTGGTTTCCGTTTTCTTAGTGTAAATGTAATATGGTTGCATTTACTGAGGTTTTATTTTGCATTTTACTGATGTGCTCTTGTAATAATGTGGCTGCTGTCTCTGGGTTAGTGTGCCCGACTAGTATAGCCGTGTCGTCCACGAATGTCAGTATTTTGTGTTCGTGAGTTGTACAGATTCATTTTTAGCAATATATTTAATAACGAGTATGGAGTAAAACGTGGTATTATAAATTTATACTCATAGTGACAGTTATGAATAATATAGCGTAATTTCAGTGGAATGTTGAGAACAGAATTTTAAATATCAATTCGTAAATGATTTTTCCAATGTGAAGTTCAAGATGTATCATCAATTCTAAAGTCTATTGAAGATGAAGATGCCTGTGACTTGGAATAGTTTTCACTTCGTTCCAATTATTGCGTCTATTTAATATTTTAATTTGTCACTTCAGTATGTGCTTTTCACAAAAATATGTATTTTCTTTTCTATAAAACCGCATCTATGTAATGATAACAACAAATAATCGACGTTGCTTCGTACTATTTCAATTGCAACATGCCATTTGTTTTAATTGAATTACCAGGTTATATCGAGGCAATTTCCGCGCTGTGTCCCGAAGACGAGAATTTTTCTCGCTGAAAATTCCAGACGATTGCCTGTTTATTTCGAGCTATCGGAAAACAGCGACGAAACGAACGATTCGCGAAATTCCCTGTTTTCGTTGAAATGTCGTGGAATACAAATGAAGAGAGATTCTTCCTTGGGAAATTATGCGAGAATTCCTCGCGTTTCACGCAGTTAATGCATTCTGAAGAAACCTTCTCTCGAATGAAAATTAAATGATAAAGTTTGAATCCAGGCTTGTAGCTATCTGCCATTACTAATTCTTCTATAAAACTTACGTATGTAGATTCACACCCACTCAAAAAGTATTAGAACACCCGTAGAAACTTTTCATGTATACGCAAAACGTTTTGAAATCTCATTAGCATTTGACACGATATAACTATCGTAATTATTTTGATCAAATTTAAAAAGTATGCACGTGGGCGTTACGTAGGCGTTGAAACGTCATCAGTTTCCACCAAATCATGGATCGTGGTTGTAAACATCAACATGCACCATGCTCGGGCGCTTTCACGTGTGACGTATCTAATACATATTCTCTGATGAATTGATTTTATTAGCGCGTTACTTGATTCAACCACCATCGGAAGTCTCCATTCTAGATATGGACTAACTACCGAACATTCATCATTTGATACGCTCTGTTCCTGGTATCGTTAGCCAGATCATGAATATCCAATGACGTTTCCAATTTCCAACCGTTTCACTTTACCGAAACTCTTCAAAATATAACAATATTCAGATAGAAATAGGAATACGTGTCGCGTTCTCAGTCGTGGAAAATTGTCAACGATCATCTGATTGGAGAACTTTTACGATTGAATCGACCACTTGAAGATTTTCGAGCGAGAGGAAGACGCGTTTCAATGTTTCATAAACGTTAGGTAAAAGTTGTGAAGTTAATTCCTATCGAGTCTTTACATAATTTAGCGGTATACTTCGTATCTCTCACTTTATACCATCGATGTGTACATCTGACCATTCTCATAGAAGAAAATCTTTTTTCTAATTCGGTTCGATATAACCGCGAGAAAAATATTTAACACGTACCTTTTACGTGTCTCGATCCATGTTAAAGGGATGAGAATATTCCTCGATATTAGGACTGATAATATATTTCACAGAATATCTCAGAAACTATGGGGTTTAAAAAAATCATTCAAATGTAAAATGTTAACACTTTGACTGCCACGTCGAAATCACATGTTTCACCCAGAACGCCACAGTGTTTTAACACAGTGCACCGTTAGATGCAAGATTTGTTCTCTTTTTTTTATTGATGTTCTAATAAAAATGTTTAATTGCTCAATGGGGCACTTTTCATTTCAAAGTATCTTCTATTTATCGGTTATATTCAAAATGCCCTAAGTGTCAATTTTCATTCAATTTTTACAATTACAAGAAGTTGAAGCGCTTCGGTCACAGTCAAAGTGTTTTAAAGAAGAAATTCAACGGTGTAATTTTCGAAAATGTTTGATCTTTGCTGCAACGCTGATGAAACGTATACGCGGGAAGCTCAATTCTAGAGATTCTAAGGTACTGCGCTGAGAAGGCTTCAAATCTCTCGTTATTGTCGTATTGTTTGCTTGATGAAATTTCTAGGACAAAATTACCAATAGAATAGTAAATTGGATGGAATAAATTCGCGATGCAGGGTACTCAAGGATCGTTACTACGATCTGTACCGGCAAAGGTAAGTAACAAGTCGTGTAATGCCGCGATCCATCAACACGATCAGTCGATCCATCAAAAACGATCCAGGATTGTCCTCCGCTGTCTAGGAACATCAGGCTTCCCGATACGAGCCACTGGTTTCATTAATCATTTCATTCTCGTTGTTTCGAGCAGCTTAGCGCTGACCCAAAATTGCCAGCCTGTAGTTTATAGTTACGAGAATTGAAGAGTTTCGGAAAAATCTCTCAAACCTAAGAGCAGTTTCTTCGAAACTAGCACTAGCAATATATATATATATATATTGCGAAACATAACGAATATATATATATATATATATATATATTATAAAACTTTATGTTGCGTTGGTTAATGGCTCAACTGTCAACCTATCCGCGGTTTCATCGTGTGAGTGATAATATGCACTGACCTTCGTGGAGCATCACGCATCACAAACTACGTACAACTCTTGTATAACTTGTGTGTCACGTTGTGGAAATTATGGTTAGCTATTTTCAGGTATCTGTGTAAAATAATTTGCTGAGAGTAATTAAGTTACGTCGGGTTTTACGAACGTAATTCTTCTGCTATACTTTAAGCCGTTAATTCAATATGAGTTCTTCGTTATTTCATCTATTATGATTTATTGGTAGGAGAGTTCGAAACTTCGTAGAAGTAGTAGTAAGAGAATACGAAGTTTTATCTGGTTCTCAGTGGTAATTAAGAGGTCGTAATTTTCTAGAATTAACAGTTCTAACTTTTTCTCTGTTACTCGTAAAATAATTTATTCCTCGACTGAGAAATAAACTGCACTTTTCCAGGGAACTGCGATTCGGTATCGAAGTTAATTAGGAAACGGCCAATTAACCGAGTTCTGTCGTGCCCAGGCCACTAAACGCAACCCGGTTACGGCCGCCTCTCCGTCGCCACGTTTCCAGCACGAATTGTTCTTCCGAATTCACGGCGTTCCTTCGTTGATTTCAAGCGTTTTAATGGAACTCAACGCCTAGAGCTTCCAGATCTCCGGAAATTTTCCGCCAAATTTCAATCGAAAATCGACACGAAGAGACGTCGCTATTTCGAAGTCAAAGGACTCTCGTCGGAGACGGCGAGCATCGCGAAATATTTTCCATTTTGATGTTCCATTAAAAAGTAAAAAGAAAAAAGATTTAAAAAAGTGAAAAAAAAGTATATGAAAGGGAAGAAGATAAAGGCTGAGCGATAAACTAAAATGTACACAACGGAGCTGGATTTCGAAATTTAGAAAAAAATTTCGCGCATGAAATTCAAGCACACGCGGAGTTTTCAAAGTCATCGCGGATAGATGAAACACACAAAGGCGTTTCAGAGCGAACTTTTTTCGGTTTTATCGCTCGACCGGCCTTTTTTTCCCACTGTTCTCCCGGAACACACACGTTGATGTCAAAGCGGCTCTATTTTCGAGATTACGTTTTGCCTGGCGCGTTCCCGGCGCACACCAGTCTCGAATCCTTTTCAATTCACAGCGTTAAAACATTGATGAACACACAGCCACGAGAAGATGAAGACAGATTAACGTAAAACGAAGCTAAATTACGCGGGCTGATACGAATCTCTGTGTGCGCACACTGCGACCAGTGATCTGAGTAACAGAATTACGAATGATACACGTGAGAGAAGAGCCGGAGAACCTTTATGGTAGAGTGTATGGGTGCGGGCGAAAAGCGATTCAGAGAATGCAGGGATGTTGTGCGTGTACAGCCTTTAAGGTTCCCAGGGCACAAGTTATTTCAAACTGTTGAAGAATTTGTTTCTTATCAATTATTGATCATGAAGAGTACAATTCTTCTGATATATTTGTAGAAAAAAAACATAATAATTATACACCACTCTACTTAATTTCCTGCTCCATAAATCGATCATCCAATTAACTTGATCCACTTACTATATTGCCTTAGTTAAAGTATTAAAATGGCTAGTATTACATCATTCTTTAAAATATGTTGAAATATTTAAACTCCCTCGGTGTTTTTAATTTTTTAAGTCCAGATACGTTCTACTGACTGTAACGAAATAATTACTAAATATTTTTAATCGAAAGAAGGAACTCAAAGGTTGTAGGAAAAGATAATAAACCTTCAGTGTTTCAAATGTCTCAAAATATTGGGTAGGACATTGTAGTTAAGGCATAACAGCATACTTGTTCGAAACGACGTTAAGCTACTCGTAATATCTCCATTGTAAATCAGAGATGGTCCATATTATTCCGAAATCTCGGTGGAAAGCGATTTTCGTTTTTGTTTCTACCAAAAAAGATTTTCAATGTTTCAAGGAAATCCTTGGTATAAAATTAAGACGAAAAACCATTCATAACGATTCTTTTCTATTTTCCTCGAACTTCAGAAATTTTCTGATAATAGAAAATTAAGATTTGGTCAGAAGTGATCCAGAGAACGAGGTAGAAGTAAGCAGGGCAGTATACTTTTATTCGAAACGATATTACACTACTTTTTTTTTATTATTTAATTTGTACTTTACAATTTGTCCAGCTGGACATTTGGTAAATTTTTCTAGCTATTAGACTACTTATACATCTCGACCGTAGATCGCAAGCGATCCAGATCATTCTAAAAGGAGGATGTTAAAAAATGGTTATTTTTAGTGGCAGGAAATAACAACGCAAACACCGACTTTACATCCATATGTGTGTGTCAGAATAACTTCCAATCCGATTTTTCTGTTGTCGATCAATACGTACACAAAATATTTTGAGAATATTTATGTATCAATATGTATTCAAAATAACGAGAATGAAATGTTTTCTGTAAAATGCTGTTATTCTATTCTGCATCAATCTGATATCTTTGATGATCAATGCAATAGGAAGAATCTCTTATCATGATTCGATACCAGACGTAACATAACATCATCCTTACCATAAGCATTCCTTCGATTGTAAGAAGATGTAATCTTACGATGACAAACATCATAGTTCACAGCTGTGATGGAAAAGAATTGCAATTGTTTTGACTATCGTAAAATTACAATAACAATACCTTCTTTCTTCAATTTCTTCCTCTAATTACATATCGATAATTACCTCAAATGATTTCATAGCACTTCGTTTTTCCTTGACTTCAAACTTCAGTCGATCTATGATTGAATATGATTGACTTTCTCATTAATTATTTTGAAAATGAAATATAACGTTTAAGTCGACTGCTATATTCTCACCCTTCGATTCTTTCTTAACGATCATTTCTCGGACAAGCTGCAAGAACATTTTCTGTTCCTTGCAAGACACGCTTCAACGTCCTGAATTCTTCAACTCTAGGCGATGCCAAAAATGGCCATATTTTTACGATCCTCCTTGGAAGAATCTGGAAGAATTCGCGGATTCTCGGTGGAATCATTTTCTTCCTGTATCGATCGAATTTCTATTTAAAGCGTGTTAAATTCGTGTCGCGACACGTGCTACGATTTTCTCGATACACAGCCGGTACACCATATTCCCTGGTATTGCTCTTGCACATCCTTTTGTTCGTTGTAGCCGGGGCTACGGCCTCGCTGGAAAATGTAATAACTCAAAGCCCACGGGAGGCGGCGCAGACGGAGACGGAGGCGAGAGGCAAGACACACTGGCGGATACAGATTCCCGGCGACCGGGGAGAACTTGCTGTTCTCGTTACTCACGACCGTCGATCCGCTGTTGTTTATCGCTGGTTGCGCGCTCCTCCTAATGTAATATCTTCGTCGGGTTCGCCCACTACGAAGAATCGTTCGGCCCGCGATAAATTCTCTTGGAAGAATGCGAGAGGCAACGATCGACACACGTTTCCAGCCATTCTTTTCGATTTTAAAAGCGTCCATTTCCTCCTGCTAACCCCGTTACACGATCCTCCACGAATCGAAGCGATCCCTTCTAATATTTGTCACGAGAGGCAGAAGTTCGGTGCTTGGGTATTTTTAGAAACGATATTTTATTTTCTTTGTAAACTCGCTGGTTAACTACTTCGATTTAGTCGTGCGTTTTTGCCAGTTGTTTTTAACACTTTGACTGCCACGGTGGTAAATTGTGAAGAAAGCGCGTGATCTTCTTACAATTGTAAAAATTGAATGAAAATTGACAGTTAGGGTATTTTGAATGTAACCGATAAATAGAAGATGCTTTGAAATAAAAAGTGCCTCATTGAACAATTAAACATTTTTATTAGAACATCAATAAAAAAAAAAAATGAAAACAAATCTTGCATCTAACGGTGCACTGTGTTTGTATCCATATCTTTGAGGGACAATCTACAAATATTATTATAAACACAGCTTAGAAAATAATCGTAAATGCTGCTTTATAATCATATAATTGAAGTTAGAAATGAGCACATACCTTACTATTATATATAGAATGAGCAAATACCGTTTACTAATATCTTCTATACAATTCAACAATATATTCTGCACGTTTTGCTTACGACGAAATAACGAATGCGATTGGTTTGTTGAAATAAACGAAGCCTTGTTACAATATGTCGCTATCAACTGTTACCAAGGCGCCGCAGTGGCCACCCGTGACTACCAATAAGATAAACGGTCCATTGGAGAAGAATGTTGTCTTACATCATCAATTTATTATTATTTTGCCATTATATGCTTTGAATAATAAAAATACTCCCGTGGCGTTCTGAGCGAAACGTGTGATTTCGGCGTGGCAGTCAATAGGTAGGCGTAGATACACGTGACCATTGTTCTACCGAGACTATTCGTGCCTCTGTTATGCCATTTTTTGTTTTCGTCCCATTCGCTGCATTTTCGAATGATCTTCATCTAATCGTTGCCACGCAACCAACAAAAACGAGCATCTTCTGCATTTTGATGGCGTTCGTGTTATATTTTACGTGACAACGCAATGTCGTTCGTGTTATATGTTACATCAAGCAAACTAATACGAAGCTGCAACTACTTTCGCGTTGCATCCAAAATTTAATGACTTAAACTGATAGAAACCTGGTAATATAAACGGGACCATTTCTCTGCAAGTAAAACTACATTAGAACCAAATCAAAGCTACGTGAGTAAAAATTAATTTTCAATAAACATTTCGCCTCCTATTTTCATTTTATTACGATCGCACGGCTCCAGTAAACGCGATTACCGCTTTCTATTTACCGTAATGCTATGCCCGAAACAATGCAACCAACGTAAGAAACCGCACGTTGTCAAAAGCCACGATATCTGCGCGCGGCGTTAAATGAGAAATGAAGTACGTGACCCGTCAGAATCAGGTCGAGAAATCGAAGAAAATGTTCCATATTATTCGAAGAAAAAATCGGGGAGAAACAAAAGCTGAACGGAAAAACAAAGACGAGGAGGAAGAAAGCAGGCAACAAAGACGTATCTTGGTCATCGTCTCGCAGACGGTTTCTCCAGCAGTGGATATAAAAGGCGCGAGGAGGAGGCGAGAGAATCGAACGACGAAGGGGCAGAAGCAAAGCGGAACAAAGCGAGTCGAGACCCGCGTTTCACGCGAAACGGAGAAATATTAAGGGTTGCACTCCCGATATTAGAGATCCTGCGAGAGATCGGCAACGATTTGTTCCAATGAGACGTACCGACAAACGCTTCTTCCAATAGCTCCAACGGTATCCCTATTTTCCTGTAACGACCAGGTCGTTTCTCTTGTCGCATGGGATTTCCTTCCTTTCCTTCCGATTCTAAGGCTCTTTGCCCATCGTACGCTCGCTCTTTTCCGGGGCGAGAACCACTTTTCCGAATTCTTGACGCGGAGAAAAAAGAAAGGTAAGAGGGAACGAAATAGACGAATGAAGAGAAGGAGGAGCAGAGGAAAAGAAGCACCATTAGGATGGATCTCGATTTCGCGGTAGAATCGAGCGGAACGAAATACATTCTCGTTCGTGCAGGAGAATCTTCGAGGCGTAGCTCGTTACTGCACGCAACCTAATCTGTTGCAACGATATTGAACTGCCTCGTTGTATAACAGTTACCCAAAACGAAAACCATGGCGTCAGAGAGCACGTAGCGCCGAGAATTAATCCTTACGTTGGCGCTCGATTACCTGGTTCTCATATTCCTTCAACAATTTTTATGCCGATATCGTCATCGTATCGTCGCTTCGAATCCCTGCTTTCCGAATATTTTTACGTGGATTTTCGAAACAAAATCTTCCAGATATTTTGAAACGAGAAGAAGATTCCAAGTATTTTTCGTTCGGTAAATTCGTAGTACGTTCATTGCGAACTAGCAGTAAGTTCGTTCGCCTTAAGTACCATTTTTAAATGTTTTAAAAATCGTTTGAAGCTAATTATTTGGACTTTTTGATGCCACATATATATTTATAAAGAAATAGAATAAAAAGGTACTTGATAGATTTTGTATATAACAAGTCTGTGGTACTGTTACAAGGAAACGGAGATGAACTTATTATTTAAACTAATTGCTGGATGGTAGAGAAAATTGACGAGGAACCTTAGAAATTCCTTACTAAATAAGGTTTCCTTGGAATATTCTTTATATTTGACGGGTAGAAAGAAGACGCCGACGGTAGTCAGATACTTTGGTTATCACAGAAGCATGAAAATTTTGGTTGCCAGCACGAGAGTTAACTTTGCCACTATGTATCTTCGTAACAGGAGTACGTACAAAGGAGTTGCTTTATAAGGGCCAGTTCGGCGTGTATTTTACGAGAAGCCAAGCGGTTGTTGTATCACGGGACAATGTCGTAATAAGTGGCTCGATAACGAAAACTCTCAGCCATCTCGAAGGAACTAAAGGAGAAAGAAGAAGAGAGGGGTCGAATCCGTTGAAAATCCACCACCCTTGTTATGGGAATAAACTTTTGCGTTGCAAGATGTATCGTGCTTTTTTCTTCTCCCACTCCATGTATCGCGCTGTATTGCACCTTTTAACTACCGCCTAGCGGCCGTAATTTTGCTTTTCATGCGTTCTATCCAACATCGAACACGCGGTACGAAAGTATTATGGAACAAAGTTTTTAATTGCAACCGGAGAATCATCGAGAAATTGCTGCGTTACTGTGCAGAGCTACGGAACGCGTTGCTGTCTTAATTTCTACGACACGAATGGAAATACAATATCTGTATTATGATTGTAGGACGAGATCGTTACATCTATTTTCCTTGACAGGCTTTTTCTTCAGCGTCCTGCGTTTGCCAGAATTTTTATGTAACACTCACGACGATAATACGTGTCAAGGCTGTGTACAATAGAGTGGAACGAAATATAGAAGCAGAGTTTTTTGTGCTACGAATGATTGATTGTCGTTAATGAGCAACGAAATGAGGTCGGCAATCCTGAAAGTCATCAGATGGACATCGATCGTGTTAAGTCGAACCAGTATTGATTGAATCATCGTAACGGAATAGAGATACACGGCCGATGTAGAAACTTTAATGTAAAATGTCTGGTTGTTATTAGTTTGCTTTTTATATACTACGTTCTACTTTTGTTCATTGCTTATTTGATCGAACGATAAATTTGCAATAAACGTTCCTGTTAGATATTCTAAATGGAGTACGTGTTGTAATATTCAGCACGTAACACAAATTTCTGTCTACATCATGTTTTCTAAATTACCCGCAGAAAAATATAAATTCGTATAAATATTTTTAGTCTATTTATTACAGTGAACTAGAGTTAACTCCTGTGGAGGCATTAGGTTGTCCGAAAAGTTTCTTTCGTTTCATAAGGTGATAATAGATGAACAACAATTTGTTTTATATTATTTTATTGAACTAGGTATGATCTATTTCGTTCTATTTCTATTATTACGTTCGTGCATAATTCAATAAACTAATATAAAATAAAAAACATTGTGCGTCTATTATTTCCTTATAAAACGAAAGAAACTTTTCGGACAACCTAATGCCTAAACTATTAAAATCTGAATTTGATAGATTAATTGTTTAACGTGACATAAAGATGAACATTCTTCGTAGAGTCGTTAGCACCAGCGAACGTTCAAAGACTATGGCTCGCTTAATGAAAAATTTTCCTAAGTTGATTTCCACGTCCTGCGAGTATAATTTCGAGCCCACCGCGATTTTCACTCGACACTCGCCTGTTCGACGTGGCGTGTGTCGTGACTCCGCGTGCATAAACAAAAATTCCCGCGGTGGGTAAAACTTGCTCTCAACAGCTGGAGAATGCACTTCCGGTTCCGTGGCTAAGAGCAACCAAGTCCACATAGGCGCGCGCTACGCGATGAAAATCGCGACGAGCAACTCGGCGAATTACGGGTCGCTGCGGAGTACCGTCACTTCCGCGAAAATAAAATAGCGTCGCAGTGTTTGAAAAATACGGACTGGGAGAAAGTCATGAGAATTCTCATAGTCGCATAATCCATTTTCTGCTCTTGCTTGAATTTACAAATCTTTGAAGATCCTTAATTAGAATGTTATTTAGCAATAAATATTATGTTAATAGGACAATGTGTACAGGGAACCTGTTTCAATCAGCCTCGTTGGAATATTTTAGAAGGAACTAAAGACATCAAAAAATACTAGATATGAACATCTAATTACTTTACACACCTAAGTATAATTAATTAAAATTAATTACACTATAACACCTACGATATAGAATGAAAATTATTTCTACTTTATAAACAATGCATGTAGAAAATTATCTATTATTTAGCGTATTATACGTTCGTGGGGAAATGACTACATTTTTTAGATAAATAAGATTCTAATTAAGAATCTTGAGGATATAGAAATAGAAATTAGGTGATCGAAACTTATGAAAATCACCATATTTCCTTAATCAGGCTCGTTCTCAAACACAGTGCATCGTCTCGTTTCCAAGCATCTTGACGTCCTCCCCAAAAATGAAACAATTCTTGGGTTTTTTTCACGCTGCTCGTTATTTAAAGTTCGAGGTCGTTCGACGCATCCATCGCGGGTCGCATTTCCCGTAATGTCTGTGTCGGCGTCGCGACGTCTCGTCTCTGAAACGTCTCGCGCGACACATCTACGCCGCGGCGCCGGCTGCACCGGATCGCTGAATTCAAAAGCGTCCCTGATTGCGTTCTCGGCCCTGATTTTTTACAAAGCTTCTCCATTAACCGGCGAAGCCAACGAAGCGACGTGAAATTTGCATCAAAGCGAGCCATCCACCGTCGCGTTCCACCGGCTCGATAGAAAATATTCCGCGAAAATATTTGCCTTCGTTATGAAAAAAATGCCTGGCCTTCGAAATTTCAGCACGCTTCACAGGAATACACGTTATCGCAAGCTACGAGAAGTTTACTTGCCGATTCTTTCGTCCATTTCAATGTATTCGAACGGCTGAGAGAGCAATGTATAGCAACGAATATTTGAAGCCAGCGATATTATCTTCTGAAGAAGGCGACCACAAGAGTTAGTATATAAAAGCGGTATTATCGATTCGTCGTATACTTTGCTGGTTCCCACGAGGCTGTGATGCACTTGTATCGCCTACGATGCACCAGAATGCACTGATTCAGCGTTCCGACGAGGCTAAGCCGAACACGGAAGCACGTGCGATTCGGTCGATACCGCTTTAGTTTCTTTAACGTTGTTACGAAGACCGGTATTGATCGAATTGTAAGTAGAATGTCAAGTTTCAGACGTAAGAGTTCACAAATCCATAAGACACGTTTTTCGTTCCCGCATGAGAACGCGGTGACGATGAAAAATTTGTTTCCTTGTAAAAATTCATATTTTTACGGACATTACTTAGTTAGAGAAATGGAAGCTGAGCTGAAATCTGTTTCAGCTACTAAATATTATAACAAATACTATGCTTCAAATGTTTCTGCATTTTGCGTATTTTCGCGCGTTAAATTACTTACATCCTTAAATCTCTCGTATAACTCATAGAAAACCTCAGTTTGTTTATTATAACGTTGAAAAATCCATGTTCCATAGATGCAATTCAGATTAGCGTTTAACAACGCGGCGGTAATAGATCTGTCTCGTTTTAAAGTGCAAGAGTCTACATCAGACTGAAACAGAGAATTGAAATTATCGTGAAGAATACTTGCACTTGCGTCACGACTACGAATCCAATTATTAGCAGTAGTTCTTAATATTCCGTATACACAACTACCACAGTACACGTCGGATTGCTTGGTGAACTATGAAATTCGCCGGCTACTCTGATAAAGCTCGACATTCATGTAATAGGGTACAAGTACGATGTTGGAATTAATGAGGTCCATCGACGTGATAACGGCAGCAGGAGCACGTTAACCACGAAATGCATCGAAGAATGATTCTTTAGAAAGAAGAAAACACGTAGCTATGACTCGATCAATACCGCTTCGAACTGCTCTGTATTATAGAGCCGCATTGTTCGCCCACCTCCCCTTTGTTCCTTTCGACAGAACCGCTTGCGGTTTCCAAGAGGGTTATATGAAGCTTCCAGTAGTGCACCAGTCCCTGGCAAGCTTATATTTACAGCTAAATAGCCGGCCTCTGTCTCGCGGAGTTACGCGTTCTCTTTTCCGCTTGGACGTAACCGCGCCAAATATTTTTCTTCGCGACGCCACGTCGCCGTACCGAATAAAGAATGCGTCGCGGAATCCAATTATTGGCGATATTTTTGGGGAAACATAGCTCGCTGACGAGAGGGAAGTACGATCAGAGAAATACTCTGCACGTCTGCTTAAAATAAACGAACTAGCTTCGTATCGCTGGAAACCATTTCTATTGTTATTTCAGGAAAGTTTTAGGGGAAAAGTTGTTGGAGGAGCGCAATAGAGGGGTGCAAAAATTGCACAACTTCTTAAAAATACAATTTACAAAATATACAGAGCGAACCAGGCAACTGGGCCACGCCGTAGCTCCGATTTCGCTGAAGAGATAGAGAAATTGAATGGCATGATAAGATTCCGGGTACTCACTTCTTTTTTTTTTTTTTTTTTTAGTGTGCAACGATACACTGGGAAACTGCTATTGCGCTCCTTTTTTAAATTGGACTTCAGAATTTTTTATTAACCATTCGATGCATTTTTCGACTCTTGCATGCATTGCACTCCTTTTCTAAATGGAACTTGAGAATTTTTTATTAACCTACCGATGCATTTTTCCACTCTCTACGAAAAGATACTAAAGGTGGTTGGATCGAAAAATGCTTGGTTTAAAAAATACTTCAATCGTAATTTTGCAAAACTTACGAGAAGGAAGGAAAAACGGAAAGCAGGATATCTTTGTTTTCCTTGTCTTTCATACGCTAAATTTAGTGAAATTAAAATGCGTGGGATTTAATATACTTGGGTGTAATTAATTGGTATGCGAATGCTATAATAAATACATTTTATAGCCACTCTGTCACAGACCTAATCTGATAAAGATTCTATTAACACAAACGATTGCCGTTTCTCTACGAATTAGCCCAAAAACAGTGATATCTGTAAAGTGGTGGCTACTTTATCAATTTCTACAGAATAGCCTCTAAAAAAGATTGCAAACGAGCTTAGATACATCGAGTTGTCGCGTTTGTTTACGTAATCCAAGAGGCAGTCAGTGGCCCTGAGCACGCGAACCCCTTGTGATCGCGTCGTCTTCGTCTTTCTAAGCAGGCGGCGATCGCGAAATCGCGGAAGACAAGAAACCCAGAAGCTATAGGTGACAGGCTATTGCCAACAGTCACGTCAAACGCGTTATCCGCTATGAAACGACCGATAACGAAGTCTGAAAAGAGTTATGAACGGTGTTTCTGACGATTCTAACGGGGGTCGACGACGAACTAATAATAGAGGAGATCGATACTCAGTGCTAGTCCAAGTCACGGCATCCCCTTTCATCCCTCTACGCTTGGCTGCACGCCTCTGTTTAACTGGCACGACTGTAGTTTTGCTCCGAGTCAGGGATCCCCAACCGATTCGATCGAGTCGTCGATCTACTCTGAATAATCCATGCGGCATCGACTATTATTGGCTACTCTTCGATAAATTCGAAGTGCTAAATCGTACTACGTTATTCTTATAACGTCTATATTTGTTGAGAATTGGTTCGAAATAAAAATATCAAAGTAGGAAATTAATAATAACAAGCAAGACAAAATTTGCTTGTTTTCACGGTTCAAGTAATAGTCTTTGAACGTTGGATAGAATAGTCTCCAGTAACAAATATATTCTATTTAAAGAATACTAATATCAATATCAATGAAATATCAATGAAAGGATTGAAAGAGTTCTTAGACCAGCAATATTTTATTGAAAATGAACTTGCAGTTGTTACGAAACATCTGAAGATAGGCGTGCAGGTCTTAGTACTTGAAATCAGTTTGAAACAGAAATTTCAAAGTAGAAAATCACTAGTGACAAGCAACGCAAGAGATGCCTGCTTTTACGGTTCAGGTAACAGTTCTCGAATTTTGAAGATCTCTAGTATAAGAAATATTCCTTATATGTTACATTGCTTACTGTTAACGAAAGGATTAGAGTAGTTTTTAAACTGACAATATTCTATTGGAAAAAGAAACTTACATTCGTCGTAAAATATCGTAAAATAGATATGAACTTACGGAACGTGCTAGTATTTGAGATCGGTTTGGAATAGAAACGATAGAATAAGTAATTGGACGTCAAACTGACAATATTCTGTTGAAAATAACTTTACTTTCCAAAATACAATGTTGTAGGCCGCCTGAAAATAGTCACGAACTTATTAGCACGTTCTAATACTGGAAATCGGTTTTTTATTGATTGCACAGACACCACCGAGAGCCTGACATATCATCGAGTTCTACTACTTGCGAAATAAATTTTTGATTCATTCGTCGTTTAACTATCGATCGATCGGACCGATCGAAAATGTAGATTTTTATTCGCGTTTTTGAGCACTCGCGTGTCACGGACAACGTCAATTTGTGCATAAAGCTGTCAGAAAAGTTGACAGTCACTGCTGCGACCAACTTCTGACAAGCAGATGGAAACAGGCCTTTAGCAGGCTCCGCGAATAAGCGAACGAGACGTTAAAATATTCAACGCGAGCCAACCGCAAAGCTTCGTCTTCTCTTCCTTTATCATTCTAGTTAACAGACCGACCTTTCTATCGGTCAAAGCCGATCGAAAATCTTCGCCACGCCAACGATCGATTATTGGCAATCGAAGGCTCGTCTACGTCTACGCTGTAGAATTTCACTTTGACTACGTTCGTGGAAAGACTAATCCTTGTGGCAGAATAAACAAGAGCAACGCAAGTAGAATGTTTAACTTATGTCAACTACTATTACACCAATCACGATTTTTTTTAATTAATATAAGCATCTTTTTTAGTTTGATAATATACAACAAATTATACGCGCGTCGTCGTTAATCTCATAAGTTTGATAAAGTAAGCTAAACGAAACTCGTACTCTAATTTTATAAAAAGGAATGCTTTATTCGTCGAAGTTTGAAGAAGTAAAAAATTGTGAAAATTACGTTTCAATATCCTTTCCACAATTTTATTTCCTACGAGAAATATGTAGATTGTAATTATATGAAAGAGTGTACTATTCATGACGTGAATGATTTTACCGCAGTATGTGGGTACTTGAATTACGTTACGTATAATAATAATAATATACAGATAAAAATACGGATAAAAAATGTAACGTATACAGTAGTCCTGGAATATAATTGCATTTAATGAAAATAAACTTCATTATATACATCACAATTCATTACACAAATATATTTAATTCCTTAAGGTAAAACCAAAAACATACCAACACACCGTGTTTTATAATTTTAAACAACGCGAGTTTCCATCGAGAGATACAATTTCCTTTTCTTTTAAAACGATCATTTACAACTAAACAGAAGGCCAACTGAAAGAAAACAATTGCAATGATTACAGTTATATTGTTTATATATTATATATATATATACATTACATTATATATATAATGTAATAATATATATATATATATTACATTATATACATTATAGTTGTTTAATAGTACTCGGCGCTAACCATTGAATAACAGCATCACGTTGTCGAACGTAGAGCGAGACAGTAAGTGCCTTTACGTCTTATGGGAACATCGCAAACTTCTTAACGTCGTTAGAACTGCGGAATTTTTGTTTCTGGTGGCGCGAGCCGGAATTTCCAGTCGACGCGCCGTAAAACACAGGAAACACGATAACCTGGGTGTCGGGAACCGACGTAAATAATATTTTCGAAAGTGGGCGTAAATTCGAAAGTTTCCAACAGCGACCTATTTCAGGCCACCGACGATCGTAATAAATGAGCCGAGTCGTGAGGCTAAATGACGCGACTTCGCGAATACTTTTCACAGGGGTGGAAGGGGGGAACGCAAATAGAGGAATTTGGTTCTTCGGGTGGGAAACTGAAGAACGGTTAGAATTCCGCGAGCGGTTTTCTTGCCTAGTCGCTCGTTCGACTTTATGGCTCGTATCTTCGATTAATCTCGCTGAGGCGACCAATTCTGGTGCGATTGTGACAAAAGCATCCTAGCTGAGCAATAAAAAGTTTTAATCCTCGACAGATGAAAAAATGTCCTAGGAGCGTCTCGCGATTCTGCTGGAAATTTAATAGGTCACGTATGATCGCGATTGACGATTCACCAGGTGCCTGGCAATTTAAAGCGTCGAATGTAAAGGTAGATATTTCATGCCCGGGCTATAAAAACAGAAAAATAAATAAAAAGTTATTTTTTGGCAAAAGTTTTATGATAACCTTGATTTAGAACGTTCGAAGATTTCATATGAACGTTGGCGGACTTTTTTAACAAGTATTACCTACTGAAAAATGCATCGGACATGAAAGAACCACGTTTACAGTTTGAGGCTATCGTAAAAACGTTTACAACCTAAGGATTAATATTAGATGGGCAAATATGAATGAAATATTGTTTCTTCTGAGGTTGGAATTTGTTAAATTTCACCAATATCGTGCATGAAATTGTGTCACTTTGTTAATTACCAATCACGTTGAAGAAGAAGAAATTTGCTATAAATTAAACTGACAAGAAATACTGACTTCCTTAACTTTAAATAAAAATTTTATAGTATTTTGAGACTGCGAGTAGTTATATTTAAAAATGACATTTATAATTACAATATTATTATCTGTCAGAAAAATGTGTGAAAAATTTGTTTCGTTCAAAAGCAAAGGATACACCAAGCTTCTCAATCGAGAATGTATATTGAATGTTGAGAACTATAGTAATGAAAATTAAAATCTCATTACTAGCCATCGTGAACAATCAAAATATTCGTATGATATTTGATACTTAATTTTATATCTATAGGTTTTATATGTATACATTTGAGAGAAAAGATACGAATGATAGAGCTGTTATTTTAATGCGGAAATCGTTTTAAGTGAAACAATAAATAAAAACACAAATAGCATTGTCATTCTATAAATTTCGGGCTTCTAAAACCGTTTGTTATAAATCTCGAGTAATGAAACTAGTAAATTATTCGAAAAAAGGCCGTCCAAAGGATAAACGCATTTAAGATACGATTTTCCGGGAATTTAATCGCGCGTTATTAACGATCCACCTGGAAAAGTGTTTTCCCCCTTACGCGTAAGAGGCTCGTATTTATCGAACGAGCAATTAGCGATCCAGGCGCAAAGGGGTGGCCGCTATATTAATTTTCCTCGCAGCTTTCGTAACCTACACGTTGCAACGAGAGTGCATAGTGGCGGAAGCTTTACAGCCGAAGCAGATGGCGTCCATATAAGGTGGCCTTCGGTTATGCTGATAAATTCGATCGGCCTTCCGATCATAAAATCCTGAAACTGAGGTCGACTTGTTTGCACGACGCGATCGCGCCATTTGGAATAAGCCGAAACTCACGACGAAGGCCTCCACACGAATGACGAGCGAGTTTAATTGCGTTTCAACCAATTTATTAAAAGTCTTTGTCCAATTAACTCATTAAAAGTCAATGTTGCATCACATTAGAAAACATTGCAACGTTACATCTGCAATCTTTTCCATCCAATTTACGTTATGAATCTCTGTTTCTTAAGATCGTGGTTATAAAAGGGAATTCCGAAGATTTCCTTAATATCTTCTCCGTCATTACTTTAAAGTATCAAAGTATTTATAACGTCGCGATAAACTCTTACTTGCCCCTTAATGGGTTAGCAATATGGCTTGCTTTGGGAACCATCGAGTTTCCAAGAACCATAAATATACGTATATGTCAGCTGATCATCGTGAAAGTTTAAGATCAGAAAAAGAATGATAGGGAGTTTTGCGAACACCCGAAGGATTAAGGGCTCGACAGAAGGATAAACTTAACGAGGGTTGAGTCGATTTCTTTAATTACCGAGAGAATTTATTATAATTAGCATTTCATGAAGATCGTTCGGGCAAGAAACTCGCACGTGTTTCAGCACCCACGGTCTATTATCAGAGAGAACGGTGTAATTATGTAATCAGGGCTTATGCTACTGGCGGATAGGAAATTACAATTACGCCACGGAATTACAATTAACCTACGGCGTGCGCGTCCAGTTAAACAAATGGACTATTAATACCCGGTTCGCATTAGCGAATTTCCCACGCATGACACGCTTAGGCGATACAGTTAAACGAGTTATATATTTCCTTCGTTTCGGCTTTCACTTTAGAACCGTCCTGTTTTCGCGGTTGCCTGATTCTCTCTAATCCTTAGCCTCTCATAACGACGGGATATTTACTTTGCCAGCGAAATTTCCCAGACAGCCGAGTTACCTTCCAGCGATCCGCAAATTGCAGAAGTCATCGAGAACGTCGTTTCGCTAATGTACCGAGGAAATTGAAACTCGGTCGCGGTTTTCCTCCGATGAAACATTAGCATAATAGTTGCATCGCATACCCGTAGATCGTGTCCCATGTATGCAAATCCCTGTATCATAATCGTAAAACGACGAGTACAACAAAGTCGTTTCAATCCCGGGCAGAGAATGTGCTGCTGAGTTTTAAGTACACAGTAGTGATTTTTAAGTACTGCCTTTATATATGTAAATGCGATAAGAAGAAATCTTCGTTCGTTTTATTCGTGCTGATAACACGGTAGATAGGAAGATTCGTTTGTCGTTTATGAAGTTCCTTATGGATGTGATTTTCGTTTCCAGTAGATTTTACTTGTATACTTGAAGTACTTGTCCAATAGAATACAGTTCTTACAGAGTTGTATGTTCATACAGTAACGCATAAAAGATATAACCTAGCAAACACGAAGATGGCACTCCGCTGGGGGTAGCCACCCACATGTTATATTTTATTTTTATTTTTTTTACCAATAAGATATAATACTTTACCAAATGTCCTTCAGGACAAATTGTAAAAACCAAACTAAGCTAAAAAAAAAAAAAAAAATACAGTAACGTTGTATCCTCACGCATTTTATTCGTAAATAGGAAAATTCGTTTGTCCCTCAACACATTCACTGTGCATTTTATTTTATTTCTCCTGTAACGTTACATCATGTTCGTAGATGATTTTTATGTACAAAACTCGTTGCCGTATTGTAAAATGTTTTCTACATATCGATATAAATTATTCTGAAATAGTTTTTCGTAACTTCATGACTTTTAGTCTCAGTTCTGCGTTTAAGTCGGTATATACATTTAACTTAGAAGCACGTACTTTAATAAGTACCAGACCGTATTCTTAAGCGACTACAGATAATATGCAAAAGTATAGAAAACATCCAAAGTGAACCATTCGTTAAAATGTAACAGGCGAAATAAATCTCTGCTTCAGGTTCGTATCTTTCAGTTACATCGGCAAAAGAATAAATTTGCATAAATATTCGCAATCTAATAACCAGCTGGCAATTTTTCATTCCGTAAGTCGCCTAAAAACGACGCCCGAAAATCGAACGCCCCCTTTGACACTGAAAACATTTGGTGTCAGGCAAGGCAATCCGTTTAAAAGGATCGATGGTTATATTCGAGCCCTACGAACCGAGGATTTCCGATGACGAAGGTGAGACAAGTAGCGGAAATACTGCCCCGTAAATGAAAAGGGAAAGAATCGAACCAGCCTTCATAGAGTGTCCCGACTTAATATTCTAAAGCCTTTCGTCGCAGGTTAATATTCCAACCGGCTGGACCCTACACGAATAAAAATTTCATACGTTACATTTCATCTTCGCATTTGTCAGACGAACATTCGCGTCTTCTTTCAATTCCTCTCGTAAATACCACCCTTGCCCATAGCTATCGGCTTCCGAAGGGACAAATATTGGTAGATGGCCGAGTCTGTTGAAAGAATTACTGGAATTCTGCTCGGAGAGTTCACCCCTTAGCGAAGGGATTCGCGTAACGCGCGTGACGAATCGTAACGGCTCATTGAGCTGAGTGCGAGCGAACGCATTACGCGAAATGAATTCGTCAGAGATGGAGGGAGTGAAGGGATGTGCTGATAGGAGAAGGGAAAGTTGTCTAAGGAGCGATTCCGCGACGGAATTCCACTTGCCGCGGTGAAAGGGAACGCGACGGAACGGCTCCGCAGTTGGAAGAGACAAGACGACGCGCGGGGAAACGAAGCGTTTCCGCGCTCCTGCAGTGAGTAAACAGAGTGGGTCGTCGTATCGTAGCCGGGAACGGGCGCGTTCCGGCACGATCTCCTAGAATTTTATCGCGCGTTCAAGCGCCCTATGTCGAGGAAACCACGAAGATACTTCTTCGACTCCGTATCTCGTCGAGTAGGAAACGAGGAGACTGTGTTCAGGCTCCGAATTGTTGGGAAGATCCAGGACCTTTCGGATCTACCGTGGCTCTTGCTAATAAAGTGAAAACTACAATCGTATTACCAATGCTAGGAAGAAGTATCCAGACACTTGGACAGATTTGTACAGTGCAAGCTACGATCGAACGTAATATTTATCGTAATACGTATTATTATAAACACTTACTATTATAATCAGGTATATTGATACATTGGATCGTTTGCTTTTGTTCGGAAAAATGTTGCGTGTGAAAGAAGGGAGAGTTGAAATCATCACACCTAAATCCTAAAAACGAGCTTTTTGTCGCTGATTGTTGCCTGTTCGTTTGAAAATCGAGAGGAAACCCAAATATTCCTCTGATCACGATACTTCAGTGCACACAAAATGTATCTGCAAGCTAATATTTGTTGGGTATTGTTTGGAAGGTGCAGCAATAACAGGCAATAAAAAGTTCCTCGTTGTTGCTTCGACGGAGACGCGGCTTAATATTGGAGCTAATAAGATATGAAAAGCGGAGTTCGTTATCTAGTGAATCTCTTTCGCTCGGTTACTCAAACTGTCTTGTCTCCCGACCTATTCGGATAAACGAGGTTCTACTGTAGCGCATGAACGTTAGTAAAATGTATAAAAAATCAATCAGACGGGCACGATGCAAAAGTTATTCAATCAACAGCTTCACGAGAGCTGTCCGAGAATTATTTAACGTGGTCGCGGCAAACAGAGATTTAGCGTAACGAAGGAATTACTGAAATCAGCATCAACTTCTAATGGATAATTGGCCTCGTTACCAGAGCGGCCATTTAGAAAGTTCCGGTGGTCTTTTTACCGCCTCTCTCTGTCTCGCATTCTCTGTTCTCCAAAGCTTTCAAAAGTCGGTGGAGAAAGGCTGGAAGTCGATTGGCGAGGTTCCGAAGCGTAGAAGAAAACCGAAGAGTCTTAGTCTTCATTAAAGGTGGAGCTTGAAATTGGACCGTAAAAGTGGAGGGGGTAGATGGAAGATATAACAGAGGCGTCGTTATTCACCGTGGAACAGGCCAAGAAGCTACGTGCACGTTGCTCTCTCTCTTCCTTCCTCCCTTTTTCTCTTGCTGCGCTGTCTGACAACTAAATCTCTGCCGCTTAATAGGGATAACTACCGAGGTAACGATAAATTATTTTCGCGGTTCGACTTACTCGCAAATCGCCTCGGTTCGCTAATTAACCGAAGGTTTAATGAAACGTCGGAGAAAACCCGCGAAGGTTGTCGGACGCGAAGATCATCTCGAAGGGAAGATTCGAACTGTTGATCGAACAGTCATTTATCTATCTATGCATTCTTCTTGAGAATATTGTTACTTCGACCTTCCGTTACCTTTTGAATAAAAATATTTGAAACTGTTGAATTTTTCTATAAATATAAAAGAGCCTTATTTTGTCTTTAGTGTCATTTTTGTCACAGAGTGGATGAACTGATTTATTAGACTAGATATTTGTGTATGTTGGAGAAGAATAAGATGCCAAAAATTTAGAAAAATGCACGTAATATGCAAAAACATACAAACTATCCAGAGCAAAGAGATATTGTAACGAATTACAATGTTTTTAGTAGACGAAACAAATTTCTACTTAGGCTTCGTTTCTTCATTCACGTCTACTAAAATTATCAAGTTGTATAAAGATCGGCAAGTCGTTAATAATATTTCAAAAATCGTCAAGGAAGATACAAATCGACCAAGATAACCGAACACTCATGATCGATGGTGTATTTATTCAGCAAGGTTTCTGCACCGAGTTACTCTGAATTCGCGGCACGTGAGCCACCCCCTTCCCCCAGTGCCACGCTGCGGCAAAGAGTTTCGTCGGTTCGCGAAAGAAATCCCGCAGGTAATTCATAAACAGGGGTTAGCTGACTCGTCGCGGCAGATTAAAGCTCCGTTGAGAATGATAATTCTCTGCCTCCAACCAGAGTCCAGTGGACTTGGAAATTCTCTATGGGAAGAGAAGGAAAACGGCTAGTTACGTCCGGCTGGAGCTCACGGTTCATTGTTAGCGCGAAACCTTTCTCTTTCAAGGCACGAATTATGTCTGGATAGAGCTCGACGACGTACAAACGTTTTCACTTCGTACCACTCTTCTCTCTTTTCTAAAATTTATTATTCGATCGCCGTGGACAGGCAGCGTTGCACTCGCTTCTTACCAGCGAGAATTTCCCTCTCTGCTCCAGTTTTTTACGAGAAACTAACCTGGCCCCAAGTACGCTGGCGCAATTCATTTTACCGGTTCTCTACGTTTTCGACATCTTTGCAGGGGATAGAATCACGAGCACAGTCTCATCCGCCGGCATTATCCCCCGGCCCTCACCTCCTCTAGTTTTCCTCTCGCCCCTCCTGCGCGCAGCCCCGCGTTTTTAATCGCCACTATTCGAGGGAACACGGGGATTCCCGCTGCGAACGGAACTTTAATTCTCTAAAGTCCTCATCATCCTCGTCGGCAATTTTTTTCGACTCTTCTTCCGCTCGTTACATTCCCACGGGAGAACGATTAATCCTCCGCGGGCGTCTTCTCTCCTTCGCTGCAAGAGAAGAATCTCTGATTCCTTGGATCCTCTTCGTTATCAGCTACGACACGAGTCTTCTCTCGCTACGTTCGACGCAGGCTAATTGAACTTTAACAAGCAGGAGCTCGTCTTTCTCTCTCGTCTTTCATCCTGTCCCAAAGGGATCCTCGTCTCTCGATGACGCAGTCATCTCGGAAAGGCGAGACTGGCTGTTTGATACAAGAGAAACGAGTCGAGGTTGGGCGACGCTTTAACGGCTGTTGGATCGCGAAACAGTCACCGGACTTACGTAACTCCGGCGGTTTGTCGTTGAATCGCCACAGTGGCCAAAGCAAATCTCGGAAATCGCTGTAGGATTGAGCGTTTACGGTATTTTGTGGTATTTCGTCCAGCTGGATAATGTCTATCATAGCAATCTTTTCTGTAGAGTAGATTCAATTCCTTGACAAACTATGACTACAAATTCAAAATCTCACCAGCATTTTCAATTATGACTGTTAATACAAATCGTGAAATTTCATTTATCGGAACGAAATTTTGGTTGATGCCCAATTAACTGAACGTTTGTTGGTTCAACTCGCTTGTCCGAATTTGTGTTTCTATTATCTGAGGGAAAAAGAATAGCTAGTGAGGAAAATTGACAAGTTCTCCAACGCTAGATAAATGGAATTCCATCGTAAAACGATTTTCGAAATTTAGATGTGGTTAATATTGTTTCACAATTCGGCCACTGATTAAGCGAAACGCCATAATACAATTTTGAAGACGATGGAAAATAGGACGAAGGCAACACTGGCAAGCGCGTGAGATTCGACAGTTACTTCGAATTTCAGTTTCATAGTAAACACTTCGATAAAGTGGAGAAATTAATTGGCGAATGGCTGGTGGTTCTTTTGAATTAATTATGGAAATGAGCATGGTGTACAGTTTCATCGTGTTATACGTTTTGGCACGAGTCTTGGTCGAATTTTCCGTGGTAACGAGGCTCGTTAAAAGCGGCGTTATCATCACTTACGATTACGGTATAAAGTTTTGCCAAGCCGGTGGTATTAATATCAGCCGAAGAACGACCCCTTTCAATTAAGCGACCACAGTTTAATATTGCCCTGGGCACGAATTGACCCGAATCGTAAGGCGACATACTGCGATCCCCTCGTTACCAAGTCATTAAGACTAGCCGGAAATTTCTAGCAAGATATCCACAAGTCTGTGCGTATCGGCGATGAAAGCGTACGAACATTCCTCATGCTTATCGCTAAAGGTCCACCGATGTCGACGCTTTTCCGCAGGCGGTCGTCACGATAATCATAATTAATCAGTCCTGATAAATACGACTTTTGGCACGACCTCTTGTATCTTTATGCTCCCCCTATACCGTATTTTTAAAGCTACTCACACTGTTATACTTAAAACACTGATACGTTAAACACTGCTTCGTCCAAAAGTGAGAAAAAGAGTATCTCTTCAAAGATACAGCAGTATAAACGTGACTCCTTAATGAAGCTAACTGCAATACTGGCGAAACGTCGGATTTATTTTTATTTCCCTTCTGTGTGCGGCTCTCTCCAGGAAACCTCAAATGCTATTGAACGAATCAGTGCTAAATGTAACAGTGTGAACAGTGACGATCCAAGTGACGGAATTCTCAGATTTTCCAGAATTATGCCATCTGATCATCCCCACCCTATATCTACCCTAAACATGCTCGTTTTATTCGTTTCAGAGTCTTTCGCAGCTAGGACGATAGAAAACTACAATCTCAGATCTGTTACAGGCAGCTCGCCCACAGAAAACACACATCTATCTCGCCCCTGTCTTTAAAACACGGGCCTGCTACATTTAACCGTTAATGATTTTACTGATCAGCACGATCCGAACGAATCACTCGTCCCTTCCTTTTCACTCAATACTTCTCTCGCGTTTACAACCGTACAAAAGCATTTCGTTCAGAGTGGCTGAAATGGTCGAAAATTTCGAACCGAGGAAATTAATGGCCTTTATCGGGCGTGCGTTTTAATTACCTCGCGATCCTCGCAACCACTATCTAACCGGAATAAAAGCGCGAGTGTTTGCGAACGCGTCAATAGTAGCCGGTTGGCGAGCGAATCGAACGCGCTTTATTCGACAAATAAATGCAGCGCGTAGTACTCAAAACGGTGATTATTTCACCGATACGGTTATGTGGGCCATCCGACGACGATCTCTTTACGCTTTTAGCTTGATGGAACTGCGATAGCACCGGATGCAAATTGCTCGACCAGAGTCTACAACTGTACCATGGCGCGTGCGTATACGTAGAAAGTTTGTGAAGGATCTGGCGAAAGGATCAGACCGATGATGTATTATATTTGCAAGGTTGCGCAGTCCAGTAATAGGATCAACGGGTCCGAATTCGCTCGCGAATGTAACAGGCTTGGCTACACGAAACTTTCTAATCCTCCTAGCACGATCGCTCGGAATCGGCTAACGCCAAGACCGACGAGCTTCCTGTTAACCTATTTAAGGTATTCTTACCGTCAGACGTTTTTCCTCCGTCGGAGATTAAGTTCGATCGAGGAAGATCCAGATTGTAATTCCAATGGGTTAATGTGGCTTAAAGAAACGGAATGGAGGAGGCATTTATTGAACGGGACGTTGCAATTATGCGAAAAGTAAACGGTTCTTTGCGAAGTATATCTGATTTGTAACTTTGTTAATGCATAATGCAAGTTGCATAATTTCGAGCCGCTGTAATTTCGTACTTAATTTCCATTCAATTCACGTAGGAATCCTCGAGGTAAACTTTCTTCGTATTTCCTAATTTTCTTATGAAACATGTTGGTTTCTGTTTGAGAGATTGCCTTCTTTTTTTTGGAGATTGGTATCTCGTTCGAAGATTATGTTTCGCTTTCTATTGGATGAATTTCTGTGGAAATCTCAAGATAAACTTTTTTGATATTTCCTCAAAACGTTACGTTTTTTATTGAAATATTATTTTTCAGTTTGGAGATTATGCTCTGTTTTTTATTGGATGGATTATCTCTTATTTTTTTAAATTTAAGGATTATCCTCTTACTTTTCCACTATCTCCTATGCAGCTTGTGCTTCAAACACTGTTGCAATACCGACATACTTTTTGCGATTTAAGAAGAAATGTATAACATTTTTATTTTTATATCTTTTAATAAGGATGCTCAAAGAAATAATATTAGAATATTATTTCCCATTCAATAGTAAAATGTAAAACAAATAAACTACTGTGTCCTGTTACACCAAAAATAATTAATCTTTTCAACGCTGCTAATTAACCCTAGAATAATACTTAAGTTTCATCGCTATGATGTTCTAAATAAACATGTGACCATTCTTCGATCGTTAACGACTTCACTATCACAAAAAGAGAAACTCACGAACAAATACGATCTATCGATCAAGTATTCTGTTTTCCATGCGTATCAAATTGTATCCTACGTAATTAACTACAGTATTATACAAACCGTCAATCGATGATGCTTGCTTAGGTTGCTTAGTGTATTCGCGATTATTCTCTACGAATTAGAACGGAACAGTCGTGAAAATATTTGGTCGAGCGTATTATCGAACGATGGCGAATAAAACAGGAGGGGGCAGCTAACGACTGGTTAATTGCCGCCCGACATTCTCGGCACATAAATTACGCGCGTCGAACGACCGATCGGCATTATTTCCCAATTTTATCAGGCGACTCTGCATAAAATTCAAATTGAGTGATGCAACGCCTGGTGACGCTCTCCAGGTTGACGCCCGCTCGCTGATTGAATTATGGAGAATAAAGTATTACGCGAGCACTCGACAGACACCCAATGAATTTTGCACAGTAAATTATCGTAACTCTCCAATCCCAACTATATATATAATTCTAAATTTCAGTAATTTTGTGAATAGTACAAATGAGCATATTTTACGTGGAGGAAACGAGATGATTGTTGCAATATTGTATAGACCCATATCCCGATTTTATAAAAGAAAAATGTGTGATGTATTGTTTAATATTTGTTTGATTAATAAAAAAGTTATTACAATTAGTAATTAGCATTTACAACGAATATTACTACTAAAAATTTTTGTTTCACAGATAATTACAAAGTACAGTAGAATTTCAAATGGAAAATTTAGGATGATACCTAAATGTATAAAAGAAAGAAAAAAGCATAGAGACTGAGACGAGTTATCCAAATTTTGATAAGAAGATTTTGTTCCCGTTTAATATCAATATTTATAAAGTAACTTGAAATAAATTATCTTCTCTCGTGTGAAAATGAAATTATTCGATTGTTGGAGCAGCACGTGTCGTGATCAGTTCACACACCTAACCAAGGTTTTACAGAAGAATGGAATTTTTGAAAAGGTTAGATGGAATATTCGCTTCAGAAGCATTTGTCTGACCTTTAACCGATAGGATCCTTTGATAGGATTAGAGCGTTACACAAATGGGTGAATTTTCTCTTGGAATATAATTATAATTATTTTTCTCAATCGTAAAATTGGAAATAAATTGAAAAGTATATTTTCTTTAAAATATGTACCCAGTTATTAACGGAGAAATATCAAATACAGGGAAATCTAACTAATGAAATGGTACGTCATAAAAATAAAACGGAACTTTGAAATATAGTTTTTAATTTAAATGTCCCTCAGGTAAATTTTTAATCCGCCACAGCAAACAAATGTTATTAAATGAACTTTCAAATTCAGCGCGTTTTACTTTCAATTTAAAACGTATAATGGAAATTTGCGACGAGAATGTGTAATATTATTTATAAAAGTAATTAGTGGATAGTAAATTAATTATTTTCAAGCACGTATTGAAAAATTATGAGTGAGATACGTGTTCATTTCCTCCTCTGTGTATTTTATAAATAACAAGTTGTATAACAGAGAAACTGTTTTATCGTTCTGTACTTGTACAGAACTAGTGTTATAGTTTCACCAATACAGGTACCTTTTAAAAATAACAAACAATTAAACGACACGATCTTCTTCGATATCTTAGTACCAACAGCGATAACCAATAAACTAACCGGTGAAAATTAGTTAATGGAATTTTGTCTTTCTTGCGAAACAACGTTAGTTAGTAAATCTTAAAAAAATAAAAAAGGTTCTTCTACGAAAAACACAATTTTGTCTGTATCTATAATTTGATAAAATATTTACCGTGTAGGTAGAGTGGCAGATTAAAGAAAGTTTGGAATCGATACACTGTGAATTTTAGCAACATCTAGACTACTAAAAATTGTTTACCATATTGGTCCTTTATTTTATGCTATATGTTATAGTTATCCATCGCTTTTATCAAATAAATTCATTTTGTAAAATTATGACGTCTGTTTATATTTCTTATTTTATAAACTTTTCACTGCCGTGTGTATGTTTCACATTCTCCGTTTCCTTTAACACACACAAAACAATAGTTTTGTCCAGCGAGCATCTGTATCTAAACCGTATGCGTCGGTGTAATTCAACGTCACGTTTTATCGCGGTGGAAGGACGATAAGAGGAACGTTTCCCATCCTTGGAAAATCTACGAGACCGGAAAGTGACGTCTCGGAAGTGAGGAAGCGACGGGCTCGTTGGTAATGACGACCGTCGAAGTTTCATTGGGCTGAGTGCTTCTCGACAACGACGAAGGAAATTTCGCGATTCTTTCCCTCCAAGAGAAAGTCGTCTTCGTGGAAATCGATCATCGTGTTCCACGATTCGACCCTTGGCCGATATTTCCTCCGCATTCTCCGCGTTGTTTCTCTTTCAGAAATTTATACGCACGAAAATTTCACAGCCACGCGTTCTAATTCCGGTCGAGTTGTAAAAACAGAAATGTAAGGCAATATGCGGACTATGGATATTTACGCGATTACGAGAAAGTGGTATAATGCAGAGAATGCGTGGAATATTTAAAAACACGTAAAAGTTTAAAAATACAAGGTAGCTCGAAAGTTACATTTTCATTTAAAAGTAGTATAACTTTTTTGTTACTAAATATTTTTTAATTTTGTTAAAGTTCGTTTTAACGGAACATGTATTACACACGTGTATCCTACACATAATAGAAACTAATAATAAAAAATTTACAACGGAACCACGATTAAAATTTCCAAAAAACAAACTTCACAAGTCTGAAACAAAAATTTCGAGGGAAGAAAGAAGCTGTGCAATATTTAAATAGATAAAGTGAGTTATAGATCACTGTATGTATATGATACTCGTTGTAATTGTTAAAGCTACGTTTACATTGACAGGTAACATAGTTATAGACGCGTATCGCAGACAATCACCATCCGTTTTTCGTGGAAAATTCGCAGAAAAGCAGATACCCATTGGCTGGGACGCGCGTCTGCGAACAATCGCCCGTCGGTGTAGATTTTAGCAGACAAATTTCTACTTAAGTCAGTAATGATTCTTAATTCTTCTTGGAAATTTTACATACTGGCGTACGGTTTTGAAGACATAAATGACTGTTTGTAAAATATGTAGATAGGAATTATCGTTCGATAGTGTATCAATTTCATTTGAATTTCTTCAATGCAAATTTTATATTTCAATCATCGCCAGTGTCAATTGTATTCGTGAAAATATGAATTTGCATAAACACGTAAAAGGTCTAGTAACACGAAATGCCTGTTCGTTCGTAAGTCGGTATGGAAAATCGTAGATTTCGAGCTAACGAAATTTACCTGTCCTGACATAAGGTACACCGGTATGTGAACCGGAAACTGGAGCACAGGTAGCCAAGAGTAACAGTATCCGACTTGCAGCCAACAGGAGCGTAGAGATAAATAAGACGTTCCCGGAGGGCGGCTCTTTCTCTTAGACCTCTTTTTAGCAACGGTAACTTTTGCCAGTGAAAGTACACGAACAGCACACGGCCTATGGGTAAATATTTGACTGGCTGTTCCTCTTACGGAGGATGCAAGCCTTCACAAATTTATAGCGCGGAAGGACGACTATTGAAACAGCGAATTGTGGGAGCGCGGTGAATTACGATGAGATTCTGAACGCTGATTAAATTCCCCGCCACTGGTATCGATAAGAAGGGAGATATTCCGCGAAATAGATTTTCGATAAATTCGGAAAAGCCTTGAATCTGTGCTACAATGAAAAATATAAGTGAACGTATAACGGCTGCTTCTGTATAAATCATTTTTTATTATAACCGATGCAAAGATATACAAGAGATACACGTAACATGAACATTTGCATAGCTGATGCTAATCTAAGTAATTTTTATGGAAATTTTTCATGAATATGCTATGTGTTTTATATACAAGATTTCGAAATTTCGTTAATACTGTAACGAGATACGATTATCATGATTCTATTGGGTTTTGGAACCAGTCTGGTGATATGTGGAATTTGTAACATACATTTGCTAATAAATTAATTATGATTAATTTGAATAATAAATAGCCATCTTAAACATGTGATAAACGTTACCAGATAGTTGGATTGAATACTGGAGCATATTAACGCAGGCAATATATAACTGACTGTTTAAATATTCCTATAATCTCTGCGAAATATCGCATTAAATATATCGTAGGTTCTATATACATTTTCCGATTCGTTTCAAAATTTATCAATATCATTATGATAGTGGTATTTGATTATAGCGTCAATGAAATTGCAAAATGTTTCGTACAACGCACATAATATATTCACGAAAGCTTTCTGCAAATATTCGAATATTTTCGTGAATCACATGACTGCACCATATCTGTGCAGATTCAAAACTACCAGGTCCAGCCGCGAATGGACGTGGTCGAAAGTTTCTCTCATTGTCAGACCAAACCAAACCTTCTATTTTCGTCTACGTTTCGAGTGGCACTTTTCACGTGCTTGGTAACCGAGAGAGCCAAGATTGGCAATCACAGTTGCCGGGACATTTGCGCGCCTGGATAGCTCTTAATAATTGGAATAGTTCCACCCTGGGGGCCAGCCCTCAACGACGTGGAAACGGAGCGAAAAGCTCCGCAAACCCCTTTGTTTTCCTTTAATATCCTCTGCGCACAGTTTGCTGGATATTCTCGATGACCGATAAAAACCGATGACTTCTGCGCTAAATTCCCACAGAACCCAGAATCTTCCACCTATATTCACCTTTTACAGGTAGTTTCGTCTGTGAGGCAGTGCAAAGCGAAGTTCGTTTTCAAACTCTGAAGAATTCGCTCTTCGTTCTAGCCAAAGTCGAAACCATAAAGAACGAATTCAATCACGGTTCTCGTTTGAATGGAAATTTTCTAGCGTTATTGATAGAGATTGGATCGATCTTCGATCGGATTGAGACGTAGAGTTTCGAGTTTGGATTATGGTGGCTTATGAAAATATTCGCACGTTTACTATCTCTTTACGAACGTATCGCGTGCATCGTGTACACGAAACTTTTTGAAATTTCCGTAGCATTGTAACGAGACGACTATCGCGTATATATAATCGAGTAGACTACGGATTTCCATGCGGTTGTGGGGAATTTAAATTATGCAAAGATGCATGGGACATAAATAAGAAATGTGATATGCAAACACAGGCAAAATTTCCAAGGTACAGTACTCGTTATAACATTTAATATATGAAACAAGTCTTTCTTCAGGCTCTAGTCTTTCAATGGTATTCATAAAAGTATGAATTCGCATAAAAGCGAGTCTGAAAATAAATAGAGTAGCCAATCTGAAAATGTATATAGAAGTAACGAGACACTCATTGCGAACATATATTTAGTAGAAAATTAGTATGCAGCATTAATAGTAATCTTAGACGTACAATTAGTGCTAAAGATGGTTTCATTACATATCCTGATTAATTAATATAGTGAATAACTCATTGTTCAGATAATACTTTGATTATCTTTGCCAACTGTACGATTCCAATAGATATCTTGTAACTTTTACGTACATTTCTACATCCGTTTCAAATTTACAATTTTACAAAAGTCATACAAAATTTACAAAAATCAAATCACGATAATAGTGTCTCGTTGCAAGTAGAAGTGAGATTTCAAGATTTTTGTGTATACGTAAAAAGTTTTTACGAGACTTGGAATACTTTCGTTAGCCGCTGTGGGTTCTGAAAGTTGGCTAACTTCGGTCCATCCGAAAAACAGATAGTTGCCGGGAATTGACAGTAGAATTGGGCGAAGCATCCAAGTCAAATGCAGACTGGATCGTCGAAAGACGGTCACGGTGTATTCTTTCTCAGCGATCGATACGAGAGGAGACTCTTTGATTCGTGGCCCCTTTCAGCGATAGAGCTTTGCTCGCCTAAAGATCGAAGATAAAAGTACGTTTCATAAAAAAAACCAACCTACCCTACGTCAAACGCGCTGCGTTTCGATCGGAACTCGAGTATCAACGAGTAAATGGGAATTTCTCTTTAGAACGATCGAAAAGTCCATTGCTCCTGTTACATTTTCTTAAAATCTGTGCACCTGAATTCCGCAAAATGATTAAAGATCGTAGAGATTGCTACATAGGAGGTTGAAACCGTACGTGAAAGGTTGAACGCATTTTTCTGGACTGTGTTCTCTTATGATTTCTCGATATTGAATCAACCGATTTCTTCTAAATTTCATATACATTATTAAGTATCTTATAATAAATACTTATACAAGCAAAATAATTAAATGGCTTGATCGAGACATCGTATGCGTCAATAGCAGCGAGTGTATTAAAAAGAACCATAAATCTCCTTCGAAAATATTTCTATTTTACGTAGTAAAGATTATCCCAAACATACTGTCCATTCCTTCTTAACTATCGAAACCGTTATAATAAAACGCGCGGAAGATAGAAATGTAAGCTTAACGGCGCTTAAATAAATCCACTGACGCGATATATCTTTTAATACCATTAAAAGCGTTGAGCGATTTTACCGTTTTCTCTATCATTGAATTATTTTCTTCTCGTCGTATAAATCGTCGTATCAACTTACAGACGAAAGAGTGGAACGATCGTGAACGAATTATCGTCAATGAAAAAGGATGGATAATATGGATTGGTTAGGACTTGCAATAAACGTTACAAGGCAAATACGAGCGTCGATTCGTGGCCTTTCGCCGGACTGCTACGACCTGCAGCCTCGATTGCTCGTAGGGTCTGATAGGAAAAACGATTTAAAACCGTGCTAGTAACTGTTTACAGCGCATAAAAGGGAGCCTCAGACCCGAGAGTAACGTGGAACGTTGTTTCGTCGACAATTCCGTTGATATTCCCGTCGCGTCGTGAGGAAGAGAAAGGAAACGATAAAGGAGCACCAGTAAAATCCACGGTTTTTACGAGGCGAAGTTACCGACTCGCAGCCGGACTCGACGCGTCCTCGTGCGGCTTATCGATTTCTAATCTACCAGGGTCTGCCTCTGCGGTGGGAATTCACACTCAAAGCTCGTGTGTCCCGGGCTACGCGGCCGAGATTGCGGATTCCCAACCAGCTGATGTATGCCATTATGGAGGTCAAGGAACAGCGACGATAAGCTAGTCGGTCGGACAGGAGGAACAGGATCGACTTGTGCGGCGGCGTTTGTCTCTGCCGAGTTAATTCCTCAAACACGCTACTAACCTGGTGAGGGACCATCTGTCTTCGTATTTTCCATCCTAATTGATCTTCAATGATCTCGAATGATCTGCAACCATAGGTGGCTGTGTTCGTCTTAGGAAACCTTATCGGAAGGCAAAGACGAAGAAGGAAGGTATCGTTCTATTTTAAAAATTAAATTGAGCCCGAAATTATCTCTCCCACGCTTCCACCTGTGGAGAAAGCTATTAACGTCAAATGACGTCTGCCTTGAAATTGGGCAAGTTTCATCTCGCGTATTTTTTTTCTGTCTGTATTTCGCAAGACTCGAGAAGAATTCGTGTGGACAAGTAATAGGGAAATAGGCCAATGTTTGTAATAACGAGTCGATTTCGTCATGCGGAAATGATGCACGTGGCTTTTTGATCTTCCTAGTTTGAACGTAATGCTATATGGATACGTTTCGAAAGAAATATTTCTGCTAAATAGCGTTTTCTTCCCCAGACCGATACGCGAGAAAATGTAAAATGAAAATAGCCATTTGCGTGTATTCGTTCTGTATTTACCCTGACATGTCCGACCACGTATGGCTAATACTACTGAGAGAGCTAAGAGAGATACGGTAGCATTCAAAATCGAGATAATTCTGTAAGAATCATGGAAGAGTTAAACGCAGAGAGGCAGAAATTGAAAAAAAAAAACCGAGCATGTTGTTATATTATTTCCATCCTTTATCGAATACAACTTACAGCATTTATTTATATCTAATGAGTATATATAGCTCGACATCCCTACGATATTCTCTTTCAACCGTGAATTATTACAACCATACGTTCCGTGTCTCGAAAGTACGTAACACGGAAAAGATCGCACGCGTAAGGTGAGGAAAGAAGATTCTGAACGCGTTCTCTATGATAATAAATTCAATTTCCTCGCGTTTCTTCCCCGGAATTTTCGTGTAAAGGTAGAACGTTCTCGCAACCCTTGCAAAACGGCGAACCTGCTTCGGATCGCCATTAAAGCCGACGGCATGTGTTTCCTTGGAAATACGCGGCGGGTTTGTATTTGCCTAAAATTATTCTTTTCCACCCCATTACTCGAAGTACGGGTGTTACGTTGGTGTTTCGAGTAAACGACAAGGGTAAGGGAGTTGAAGTCGAAACGGAAAGGGAAGCACCGCGTTGATTTGCCAAACGACTCGAGGGGCGTTGACGAAAAAAAAAAACACGATAAAATCATCCATCAAGTTGGTCGATGGTCCTTGAGGAAATTACATGCCAAAAGCGTGTTTAAAATCGTCCAGACGATTCAGTTCTGCTCAAAGAAGCCAGATATACAGTAGCTCGCAAAAGTATTTGAACACTTGCTATTGAAAATATACTAAGATGTATCTACATTTCCGATCGGTTTCGAATTTTATTAATATAATGCTGATATTCGTATCTCATTACGTTGCTAGTGGAAGTTCAAAATGTTTTATATAACAGATACAACGTATACGTATATTATGTAAAACGTTTTGAAGTTTCATTAACATTTCCCACTAACATTTCAATAACATTATATAGCAGATGCAACTTCTACATATGAATATTACATAAAACATTTTGAATTTTCATTAACAGCACAAAGAAAGAAACACGCGTGTAATTATACATATAGATAATATACATACATAATGATATATAATAATTAATAATTGATATGATATATCTATTACACAAAACATTTCGGACTTTCATTAACAAGATAAATAGACATGAATACCATAATCGCGTTAATAAAAGTTGAAACCAATTTGCAGATGTACAATGTACACTCACTTTCGTAAATATTACAACTGAATTATCACATATATAGCGATCCTCCTGCTAGACAGAAGGATTAATCAGTCGAATAAAAATCGCTTTTATGATAGACGTTTACGGACGGAATTTTTCACTTTTGCGTGTTTCGAGTTCAAAGGTTAGCTGTTTTTCAATGACGCTAACACACGTGTGCCGAAACATCAATCTAGATTGCCCATTAACCTTTTACGCCCACGTGATACGTCCGTTCCTCCTCTTGATAACGCGTTTCTATAGTTTGGTCGTTTTCACCAGCGTTTCATATCGCCGTTAGCGATCAAGGACGAGGATAATTGTTTCAATGATTCCGTGACTTGGCGTAAATAACGGGATACACCAGAGTAGTGGGTGTAGCGATTAGTTAAGTACCTAGGTGCGTGAAAAAGCACGTTTCGAAAGGATGTAGATATAAGATAAAAATAGCTATAAAGACCAATGTCTTTTTATCTTCGATATCTTTCGCAATTTATCAGTGACTGTGAATATGCGAATAGCTTTAAAAAAGAAAGTCAAATATTACAAAATAACGAGTATTAGGTTGTCCGAAAAGTTTCTTTCGTTTTATGAGGAGATAATAGACGCACAACGTTTTTTGTTTTATATTATTTTGTCGAATTACGTACGATCCATTTTGTTCTGTTGAGATAAACATCGCGACATTTCATAGACTTGGTTTCACGTTTGTATGAAGGTGTATTGTTGTAAGAAACACGTTTGCGAAAGAAAGACACTTTTCGGACAACCTAATATTAGTAATAATGAGACGAAGCAAAATCAAAATAAGTTTCCTACAGTATTCAAATTCAATACTTTATCAACATTTTTATTGAATTTCCATATTAACAGCTAATGTTACTAAAATATTTCGTGCGTTCATTCTAACTTTTTAACGAGACTCTAAATGACGTTCTACGTTTGTATGACATTTTTCGTTCGATTACCTAGGAACATTTTGTATAATAAGAATGAAAAATCGGTCCTTCAAGCGATACGGGGGCACTGGGTAAAATTAGGCGCGCTTTGAATTCCTTTCGCAGTGGGAGGGACGAAAATTCCTTGTCTCTGCAGACTGCACGCGGCGATTCGTTTACTCTAATTGGATTTAAGGCCGGTGGTGGCTGCGTCAAAAGATAAGGACCGTCCGCTTCCTCTCTCCCGAGGTCCGACCTATACGGAAATCGTATTGGACCTAGCGCGCGCCAAACTACATCAAACAAACAGGAAACACCGCTGAATCGTAACGGGTCACTCGATCATCCCTCGAAACGATTTTCCTCCTCTCCCACAGGGAAATCTGCAATAACCGCCCACAACATCCAACCATCTGCTTTTTTTTCTTTTTTTTTATGGTCTTTACATTCGAAGGCGTGCAATAACACGAGAGTTTCCAAGAAAAGATTCGTCCCTTCGGGAAGAGTTTCGTATTCCAATCGGAAAGTTTCACGTCGCGCTAAAGGGAAAGCACACGTCCTCCGATAATACTAAACAATTTCGTTGTACCGCAAGTAGACACGGTCAAACATTTCGGACACTCGCAGATGAAATCACATTTGGCAGATGGAAAACAGCTTGGAACTCAATCATGTTAAGTGTATCGATTGCCAGCATTCGAATGGGGAATCTTCGTGAATAATAAGCGACAAGTGACGTCAGGTACGTTTTATGATCCAGAGATTCACCAAAGATTCATTCTATGTTTCTACGAAACTGAGGGAGAATGATATTAAATATTTGTCAAGTACACGAGAACTTGGTTGATTCTCGATTAGGCTGAAATGAATAATCAGCGGAAGCTTGTTCTGTACTCGAAAATAATTGAAGGACGTAGAACAAAACTTGTCTGTTTGAAGTTTGAATAACTTACAGCGAGTTAAAACAATCTTAGAAAAATAAATTGAAATTATACAAATGCATCCTGAAACCAATATGGATCTATAAAATCTATGAAGTCCAATTCGACAGATTAGCTGCTCTATTTAAATCCTGTGTTTCTAATCACTTCGATAAAAGTATAAATTCGCATAAATATCTGCAGCGGAGTAATTATTCACGGCCCTAATTTCGTCGTAGAATCGATTATGCGATTTGTTCGAAGCAATCAGCTGAAATCATTTGAAACGACCAAGCTTCTGGTCTCGACAACTTGTGAAAGACAAATTTTGAAGTATCAGGCTTCGCGTATGGTTGCCCATCTGCCATCCTTATTGTTGGAAAGTTGCACGGCCAACATCCAGCGCATGTAACGAAGTTTCGGGTACAAGTGTACTACGGTTGCCAGAACAAATATTCGGTACATGGCAGGTGCTGCGTTGTTTCGCAGCCAGAGACCAGGTCCCGTTAAAGAGCTTGTGGACAACATCGGCCACGCTCTGGTTCCCGAGCTGCCCGCTCCATTTCAGATAGTTAGGATTATATCCTGTATTTATTGCACCGGTTCCAGTTGGACCGTAGTTGTTCCAAGTTAGCCAGGGCATCTTCCCTTTAAATCGTATATTTGGAAAGCGGCTTAATAATCCTGCTGCCGCTTGTACTCGATTCGGTACCCAACTGTTTGCTTAACTGCGCCAGATTCTAAAACTTGCCAACATTCTACCGAAGGATCACAGACAGACAGACAGAGGTAGGTTTTATAGCGAACGATCGATGAATTTTAAATTGCGAAATGTAAGATCTTCTTCTTAAATTATCTTCGTTCGTTGTCATATATTAGAACTAACAATAAGCGTGTATTTTATTTCGTCCTTAGGCCCATAACACGTTTCATTCGTTTTAGCGTATTAGAATCCATTCAATAAGCTCGTAGGTAAATGTTGGGGGAGTTCCTCAAGGAATATTTTTCCTGAGGATGATGAGCTAATCTATGATGTACTGACCAGTGCAACCAATAATTTCTTTTTCTTTTATGGTTGTTGCTTGAAGATTCTTCCTTGTTTCATTGTGCGCCTGACTGTATGACTAGACATCAAATTTTTCATTGAAATCTGTCCAAAGTTTCGATGTTTGCCGGCGAATTTAAGAGCTATGGGAGTTGCGAATGAGAGAGGCGAAAGCATATACTCGGATCTAACTGTAACTAACTGTGACTCGCAATGATCAGACTCGAAGACCAGAGTTCCGTTTATTTTCGAATTATTCTCGTGGACAACAGAAGTTTCATTCGCTTCGAATTTGTTCGAGAGATCAAAGTGCTCCAAGTTTCCTCTTGCAAATGGCTATTCTCTAACTGGCTAGCCGTTCTAACGCAAAGAGAGAGAGAGAGAGAGAGTGAGATTGACCATGTTCAAGTTCGAGGTTCGTCGCGGCTCGTCGCGGCACGCAGTTAATTAGCAATTATTCCGGGGCCGTGGCCTGGCGTCGCTAATCGAGTTCCCAACTACGCGACTCGATTCGACGCACTTAAACGTAGCGACGATCTATTCACCGGTTATCGAGCCGATCGGAAACCACTGTGGCTGACAGCCCGTTGTGCTGCCTTAGCTCTTTAGCTGGTATCACTTTGTCGCAAATGGCACGAACGCTGACACGTCGATAGTCGGCCTATCGTTTCGTCTTGTCACGAAACACTGTTACAGAGCAGAATTCAGTCAACGTGATATAGCAGCAATTTTATGATAAAATACGAGCACGTATAAGTCAAAAATATCGTATTCAGTCTAGCTGGAAGACTTTAACGTGGACGAAAACCAACGAATGGTACGCTACAGTAGAATTCATCCTTATTGGAACGAAATTTTAGTTAATGCCTGATTAACTGAATCCTGCTGAACGATTCCGCTAGTTTAAAAAATACTAAGACAGAAAAACTGCAATTACACGAACTACAGTTGCGTAAACTGGGTTTTCCACCAACAAGTTCCAAATTTATTTTGTGGAAAAGACACTGTTCCCACCAGGAACATGTTCGGACATAGTAAAAGTCTTCACAGGCTCGCCATAAAAGTTGGACATGTCGCGAAACAGACCAAGCGGTTACGGAGCAAAGTTCAGTAACATGGAACGACAGGAATTTCACGATTCGAAGACTTAAACATGAACAAAGAAGAAGAAGAAGCAACGAATGAATAATAGACTAGCATATTTTTCAAATTTATTTTCTCAAAAGGACAGACCATTCCTGCCAAAAACCGATTTGAACTTGGAAAAGGTCTTTTCGGCCTCATCGTAGAAATTGTGAAATATCCATTTCCTGGTATAGATCAAAAAGAAAATTTTCGAAAAGAAACGCTGTGGGAGGTTTAGATAGAGTCGCACGACTTGGGTACGAGCAGGGACAGGGTTTAATTAAACGCGACACGAGGAAGAGGTTTTATTACGAATTACCTGTGCACGCGTCGGTTCATTGATAGGGTAAGTGGACAGTCTCGTTTACGATGGGGTTGGATTTATCCTCGGCGGCAGGAAGATTACGAACCGTCGTTTTATTCGACTTTTCCAAGGGATGGGTTCATTGTCCCAGTCGCATTCCGATTTCGTCTCCTCGAACGACGACCTCGAATGGTCTGCGAGGATGGAACGTACGAGCAAAACAGAAAACGCGATTACCCTCGGCGAATGAACGCCGCAACTGCCACATATTTGCCTCTTTCAACGTTTCCAACTTTTATTTCCCCAATTTCATGCGATATCGTGCTGAAACGAAAATTGCGCCACTATTCTCTGTTCGCGAACGAGTCTTTTTATCGAGTGTCCATAGAAAAAGAGGGGTCGAGTTTTAAAAACTGTTAAACTCGCATAAAATGATCGAATCTTTCATCTTTTTATCTCGTTTTAGTTTCAGCCCACCAAAAAAAAAAGATTTCAAATATAAAAGAAGGATCTTCCATATAAAATTCAAACGAAAAATGTCGCGTGCCAATAACCACTCTTTCATAGTTGGCTAAAATTTCAGAGATTGTCTAACAATAGAGAAATACGATTCGAAAATGACTCAAAGAACGTAACGGAGTTAATTAGATCGAGAAGAATAATTGCCGTGGCAATGATAATGAGAAGTGCCTGATTGAGAGAAACGATTGAAGATCGAATAGCTGTGTCGTTGAATCCACGTGGAAAAATCGCAGGAATTTTTCTATTTCCGATCAAAGACCAGGAATAGCCATCGAGGTTTCTGCTATATGAAATACGAACGCCGCGATCTGGGCCAGGCCAGTGTTTCAGTTGAAAATTCATTAGAAGACACGCGAGAATCTAGAACAACACTCGACATCGCAACAAATCGATTCTTCCAATTACAGCTGGAATCGACCGGACCTATTTCCCAGCCCATTTTCTCCTTCGCCTCCTTCCTACCCTCGACTTCCTTCGCCCCTTTACACACTGCCTATATATTTATCTGTTCGCTCGACCGTTTGCCACTGTATCTGCCTATTTATCTTTGCCACTCTCTGTTCCACCTGATTCCCCCTTCTTTGTACCAGCCTTTGCAGCGCGCTTTTGTGTCTCCAGAAACAAACACGCTGATCCGCGGATGATACGGCCAGACTCGTCCAACAGAGTAATTAATAGCCGTGGACAAATTCTGGTAGAAAGACTATACTCTTGAGTAGAAAAAGATATTCCAGATGATTGTATAGAGAAAAGAATATTTTAGTGATTTAATTGTTCCTGATATGTATTGTCAGGACCAAAGCTCCGAGTAATTTCACTTATATATGTAGAAACTTTTTGCGGATATATTAGCTGTGTTATGTAAAATATTTTGATATTTCAGTGATATTCGTGAACTCAATATTCACCATCATATTCGGCTAAGATCATCGTTCGATGTGTATTAATTTGTTTATTAAATATATGCCGACAGTAGGTAATTTGTGACTTCTACAGATGTATATGTAGATTCTATACATTCCAATTAAATTTCGAAAAGTTTCGTGCAATATAGAGTGGCCATAAAAAGCATTTTTACGGTACTCCATTTATTTCTATATTACTTAATTAGGACCAAGTGTACTTTTTATACCATTTAGTAGTATTTTCATGCGACGGTAAAAATTTGATGTTACAAAAATAAAACTCACGTACGATCTCATGAAAGCAAAATGCTTTACAAAATAAAGGCATGCGTAAATACTTTTTATAGCCACTATATAATATAGCGAGAGTCAAAAGTGTGCATACGCCCTGAGGGCACGAAATTTATTCAGAAGCTTTTGCACACATTACTGTAGGAATACAAATTATCACTATCAAACATAGGTAAGCTGTATAGGCTTACCCTTAGCTTATAGGTTAATATTATACGATCCTCGTTCCTTTAAGGTGTACACTAGCTTTTGACTCTCGTTGTATGAGGATAAGAATTTAAATATCGTAATAAAAATGAAATATACATTGGCGAGAATTTTCTATAGTAAGTGTTCAAATACCTTCGTGAGTCGTTTCAACGTTACAATCGAAATTATTCAGAACGTCGGCCTTGATAATACACATCAAGAGCAATGAAATCGGCGAGGTGTGGCCCTTCCTTTACAATTACCGACATTTCACCCTTGTCTCCAAGGGTGGCTTTCAGATGGCTGCAAGTCGGTTTAATAGGGCTGAACGAGCGCACAGGGTAAAAGGGAGAATCCCGTTTGCGTCGACATCCCTCTCGCGTCTCCAAGAAACAGGATTTTTGCGCGTCTCGATGCAATGCCATTACGTCTAAGTAAACGCGAGTTGTAGCGAGAGAAAACACATTTTCCAAAGACTAAGATGTCGTTGGTCGCCAATGAGATATAGAATAGGGCGAATATACGAGAAAAGGTTTCAAAAGAACAAGCACGTTTGACGCCATGCTACTTTTTCCTCATCGTACGTGACGCATTTCGTGAGAACTTGACCCACGATTCGAGCCAAGGCCATCAGAGAGTCGAGTAACGCAGCAGGGAATCGACGATCGGTTCGAAGAGAAGAAATAGACGAGGCGGAACGAAAGCACGCGGAGGTGTAAGAACAGCTGCTTTGGCTGTCTCTAGCTGTTCTTCATTTTTCATACAATCGAATCCCACGAACGCGTTTAATGGCTAAATGAGATCAGTTTCGCTGGAAACGAAGCAAATGGTTCGTGTATACGCAGTGTCTCGAAAGCTTGGTATCAAACTTAAAGAGCATGTAGCAGTGACGAAATAAAGATGAGAGATCTGAAGAAAACGTGGATCCAAATATCGTTGGTTTCCAAGTTGTAGAGCGTTCTCACTTTTGCAGAAATGTGGTATATTTGAATGCCTGCGGTAAAATGAAAAATGGATTGCGGATGGCACGATCAGCTCGTTCGTCAAAAACAAATCTAACAAGCTTTTGTCTGTGAGGACACTTAAAGAGTATATAGCATATAGCGAACCTATTACTTCATCGAGTAAATTAAAACAGCGAATCGAAGACTATTGTCGATAAAAGAGAGGTAGGATATCCTTCAACGTATATATACTTTAATGAGAAACCTAGTAGACGAGACACTGCAACCTGTGGATAGATCTTTATCGATACTTTATCGATAGCAAGATCTTATGTAAATTCATATTTATATAAACGCAACTGAAACTAATAAAAGTAATGAAACTTAAACAGTCGTTTAATGTTACAGACATTAAACACTATACATACATATATATATATTCTGTGAATTTTTGCATATTAAAGTTCCCCATAAATGCATAAAAGTTCACAGTTTACTAATGTTATTTAGATCGATATTTATTAAGAGCTTTTCGTTTGTTTCGATAACAATTACATGTTCTCAAGATTTGACCGCGATTCTTTAACACACCTTGTATACATTTGTATATCGTTCGTATACATATGTACTGGGGGAATTACAATCAACGCGATAGTATCGAAGAGACGAAACGATGGTCAAAGGCGTACGACGTGTCACAGCGAAAGATTACGCGAGATATGTTCACCCTCGTAGCAAGACAGCCCCTTTAATTAGTGCTCGAAGCTCTTTTCTGCCGAGTGGCCTGGGTCGAAACGCCTCGGAACACCGGCTTTAGAAAACCTACGCCGCGGATATTCGACCCAGTTTTTTGAGTATCCGTGCCACAGGAAAATACATAGACGGTATCCAGGTCTATGACAACCCGCTTCCTTCTTCCTGCTCCTCCGTCGTTCTCGACGCTCCACCAAAGTCTCTCCCTTTATTTTTTACCTTTCTGTCCTCTATGAGTACGAAACAAACCCGGTGAAATAACAGAACGAATATGGAACGTGGAGAACGACCGTGATATTCAGACCACGAAACTGCTCGCAATTATTTAGGGAAGACGTATCCAGTCCACGATATCCAGCAAATGTGAAAGTTCAGCTCTCTCAACTGGAGTGCGCGGGCGTTGCATCGCTGTTTAGATCCTCTGATGGATTAATTTCAATGTATCCGACCGCGTTTCTTGTCGATTTCTTATTTTATTTACGAATTACGTTAATATGGAACGGTCGGCTGACTTATCCTCCAGTCGTACTACTTGAATTTGCGTTATCTCTCACTTGCTGTAGCGATATTCCATGGTGTTTGTTCTTTTTCGCGAACGTGCTACTTCGAGAATCAAAGAAACAGCAGGACGAAATATTACACAATTTACTATCTCAGAGATACGCGCAATTTGCTAGCGTATTCGTGTTTCGATCGTAGTTATATAAATTTCCGCGAATGGAGCGATCGAGCTAGCGAAAGCTCTCTCCGTTGACGGTCGCAGGAAATGACGAGCAGTTTTATAAAAGCTTCTGGGAGTACGACGAAAGCATTGCACTATCATGGGAATCTAAAAAGTTAGTTAAACTTTTGCACGATCTTCCGCGTTTGTTTCACGTCCAATATATTTCGAAACGTGTTTCCTGTTTTCCATTTCCTCTTCCTGGATGGACACTAGAAACAATATCGATGACTTTCTTATATCATAAATTGGTTTCTGATACGCGAAAAATCGGCGATATGGTAATTTATATCGAACGATAAAATGAGATAAATCTTCGAAAGCGATATCCATTTCTTACGCTCGCTTTGTAACGAGAAACTCGGTTACCTGCTTTCTATTGTTATAAATCGTTGTTTCGACAATTTATTGCTCGGATTGTCGAGGTTGCGGCTCCGGCCTCGCTATAAATTTTAACTATTTTGCCTGCGGTTCCGTCACCGCCACGCGTAGCGGTCCTACTTCCGCGAATCTTCTCGTCGTTACCTCAAACATCCGCGTTCCACTTCGACAACTTGTACATCCTCGCATTTCTTACGACTTTCTATGACCAGACCTTGTTCGCCTATGAGGACCATGAATATGCACCTTTGCTACAGTATGCATCTTTCAACTTAGTTCTTCTTTCCACTTTTCATTCCAAACTGGGTAAAATCAAATTATTACGTAGCCTGTGTACGATAAGTTGCAGGAGATGGAGCAATATTTTAAAAAGTTGTGGTACGTGTACAGTTGGTTAAAAAGTTGAGGCAATGTATATTTTCTGTAGAAAATATCTTCCAAATATTTTATGTCATAAGCCATAAGTTCATAACGACGCGATTCATCCGCAGCAAAATTCCCAATTTATCGTAAAAATATTATCTACCGCTTGTTTTTGAAAAAGGCAAATTGAATATTGTAATATAATACGATCGTATTACCATCAAATAATTATGTAACGCATTTAAATCGATACACAAAATTGGAACGAAATATTAGGTTCCGAAAAGTTTCTTTCGCTTTATAAGGAAATAATGGGTGCACAACCTTTTTTCTTTTATATTATTTTATCGAAATAAGTATGATCCATTTTGTTCTATCAAGATAAATATCACAACGTTTGACAGATTAGGTTTCATGTTTGTATAAAGATGCATCGTTGTAAAAGACGTGTCTGTAAAGAAAGATCCTTTTCGGGCAACCTGATATCATGCACACCAATAGGCCTTTCTTTATATTTCGTCCAAACTGAAGGAATCTTTTAACGTTAGATGGATACAGTGGGGTCTAGAATGGCCCGATGAACGCGAACGAAGCAGAAGTAGAAAAAGAGCTCGTACTTACACGTGCAATGTGTAGAACGAAAATTAACTAGCAAATAACCACAACGTCTGACGCGTATTTCAAAAATTATACAGGTAATCTCTGCAACTAATTTGCATCGAGTTAATCTCACGCAATGAAAAGAATTTCTACAGGACCACGAGAAATACCGGACACACACGTTGTGACGTAGCACGTGAGACGAATGCTACTGCGTACACGTTTTCAAGAATGCCGCTGACAGTGAGTTATGAAAATTGCTTAGCGAGGTTACGAAAGAACCGCGAGAGAAATGTTCCTTCTTGTCTTTTTATACGCTTCTGAACATATCGTTGTTCTTAGGAAGGGGAAAGGGTGCGGCTCTGTGGGTCGAGAGAAACGCGACGGCCGGGAAACGAAAACGAACGGTGAGAATTTCGTTTATGCAGATGCAGTCAATTATATCCTGTCTGCTTATTTGACACCGTCGGTCTCGTGTGCCCAAGCCTCATCCTCTCATTTTTGCTCAGCTGGCGTTGCACAACTTGTCCCGAAATACGTGGCACAGCCGAGGCTGCGCGCCCTGGCAAGATTAGTTATTAGATTACAAGGTCGGCTCAGAACTGCTCGGTAATGGAATAGCTATGGAAATGGGAAGAAAGGTGGGTCCAACTGCTGTCTGATGTGGTAACCTTGTGGCAGCCATTATAACCGTCCCATCTCTGTCCTTTAAGAACAATCTTCATTCTCTGTCCTGATAAACTAGCGTCTCCGAATCTTTTTTACATCGCAGACCCTTTTCATAACAACCAAATGGCCTTTCACTATCGTCACCTTTATACACAGGGAAAATATTTTTAAACCATTTGTATGGCAAATTTGTAAAAATATGCACAACGCATAATATTAGGTTGTTCAGTTTCTTTCGTTTTATGAGGAAATAATAGACGTTCAACGTTTTTTGTTTTATATTATTTACGATCCATTTACGTACGATCCATTTTGTTCTCTTGAGATAAACACCGCGACATTTCACGTTTACATGAAGGTGCACTGTTGCAAAAAAACACATTTACGAAAGAAAGACACTTTTCGGACGACCTAATACATATCGCACCCTTGCGGTTAACGTGAAGGGTGTCACAACTCGAGAAACGAAGTTTTCCAATGATCACTATAAAGATGTTGCAGAGACATCCCTCGATTAATTATGAAAATCTCACTCGTCCATCTTCGTAATTTGGCTATTACATGGCAGTTATGTCGCTTTTACTGGCTTCTCTACCACTGTGCAGTGTATTAGAACTGCGCCTTGTTATTAGTCGCGCTTTGACGAGAAGGGTGATTTTCCAGGCTTTAAGAAAAATGGAAGAAAAAGATCGCTCGAACCTGTTTTGTCAACTTTTTCTTCATAAACTAGATTTTAATGTTTCATAGGTAAACTTAATTGGTAATTCTTCGACTTGTGTCACTTTTCACGCAAGGCTGCGATATCGTATTTTGCGGAATGCAATAGTAGAAAATCAATTATATATTTTCTTGTTCATTTTAATGTACAATATTAGTTTATCCGGAAAGTGTCTTTCTTTTACAGACACGTCTTTTACAACAACGCATCTTTATAAAAACATGAAACCTAATCTGTCGAACGTTGTGATCTTTATCTTGATAGAACAAAATGGAAAATGGCGAAAATGGCTCGATGACTGGTTTGCCTCAAAAGAGAGACAGTTTTTTTAGCGTGGCATCCACCAATTGCCAGACAGGTGGGAAAAATGTATAGCTAGCGATAGGCAATACTTCGAATAAAATATTTTTAATCATTTTTATACAATAAACGTATATTTTCTATAAAAATTCCGGTTTCATATTTACATACCTGGTAAAAGGGAAAATGTTGTGCATCTATTATTTCCTTATAAAAGGAAAGAAACTTTTCTGACGACCTAATAATACGATCCGCGTGAATAGAAAGTTAGCCGAAATTGTCTCTGCGACGAACGTGTTAATGAATGAAAGAAGACACATTAGAAATGGATATTTCAGAATATATTCGAACTTAATAGTCGAATATTCTATTATATTTAATATAACTGTGACGATCAGCCAGAACGCACTACGTCATGTACATCGAGGACCCAAGTGTCAGACTATACTGAACTAATCGATGAGTCTTAATCAAGCAATATAGATGAAGACATTGCTGCAAGCGCGGCAATAATTTTGCGTTTGCGTGATTCAGATTGATTTTGTTGAATGATTGATAGTGAACGGCTACTTGATTAATAGCGTCGACGAATCCATATTCCGACCGATTGGATGCCAGCACCTTGAACAATTGTTCGATTGCTAGCCATTAAGGTCGTATATCCTATCATTACGAATCGTAAAGTACTCGTGGACGAGAAATAACAAAACAGACGAATCGTGATGTTCGACAAGATCTTTTTGGATCATGTATGTTTCCTTGCACTGTTATCGAATCATCAAATTACCTACATACTATACTTATCTTTCGTCGAATTGCAAATATAACTGTGACAGAAATGAGTGGACGTGAAAAAGGTTAGAGGATTATTCCACGAGAAAAATTAACAATTCCAGTGACGCATCTATCTTAATAAACTGTTTAACCATACTCCATCAAAGTTTCATCTTCGACAAATACCATTTGTACGTACTACGTATATTTTTGCGTAATTTTAGATAACGAAAATTCCACATCAAAGGACCAAATATCTTTGAACAGGTTTTCGTTCTGATCATTGACATAAGGGACAATGTAACTGTTATACAGAATGCTGAAACATACGCAAGCTTCATCATTAGACGTTCAACGTAAGTGTTGCAGGAATCAAGTTAAGGAGTCAAACGATTCACCGACAGAGTATCGCGCTTATGACATTGAGGAGCATCGAGAAAACGGGATTAGGGATTACGCGTAAGCACCAGGGAGTTCTGCCACTGTTTGAAGTTCGCCAAAGTTCTTGACAAGCAGCTTCTTGTCACGACAATATCGCGAAGACGCCTTTCTTGGAGTGATGCAAGAAAATTCATCGCGAGCGAACAAGCAGCGTTCGTGATTCACGAAACTGACTCCGACAACCTACAGACTAAGAGAATTTGTCCTGAAGCGACTGTATTAAAGCAAGTCTGTGTTACGTTGCACTCTGACCGCGAATTTTAGCCTGCGTTATCACTAGACTATACATTTATGGAAAATTTAAAGGTGTAAGAAAATACACACTGCATATAACATGGAAAAATATATAAAATGTTCAAACTATAGTAATTATTATAATATTTAATGGACGAAACGAACCACTGCCCAGATTTTATTCCTCTGAATATATTCATAAGAATTTGAGTTTCCATGAACATCTGCCTCTCTACTAATGGTTCTTCAAGTTTATCCAATTTTCTCTAAGTCTTTTAATGAAGACATAAATTTTACGTATCTCTACCTCGCGCTATCTACACTGACAATCAAAAGCGTTTTATTCGCATCTCACCTAAACGAAATTTATTCAGAAACTCTTACGCGTGTGTTGCATAAATCGAAGATTGATTAAGATACAAAGTACGTATGAATACAAATTAATAATAAATGTATAGGTAAGTCCGTATATAAGCCAATACTATGAAAACCTCATTTCACGTACAGTATACATATACTTGTGATTCTCGTCTGTATGTACGTTCAATGTATGTGTCTATTAATTTCACGCCAAAACGGAATTCCTAATACAAATCCACCGTTGCATCCTAACCAGATTCGATTCGAAAATGCTAGTTCCCTTGAAAATGCAAGGGAACGCTACATGGTTTAACTGCGCTTGCTTTAATCGAATCGAATAATCGTTCGCATTATTTTTCATCGTTGCGCAATTTCCACGATTGCCGAATCGTCTGCGGGGAACAGAACGGACGAAAGAAGAGGTGCGAGGCGGCAAGCACTCGGTTTTGCAATTCATGAATCACTAATTACTCCGCAGGCTCTCGTTAACAACGAAACTAAAGGACCGCCGGGACTTATCGATTCAGACGGAAATTCGGAGGTCGAGGGCGGAGAAGGGCGGAATGTACAATTTAAAGGGAAACGGCGGACTTGCGACGTAGCAAGACGTTTAAGTGAGTCATTAATTGCATTAAGTAAAGTGCGGTTGCCACGTCGAGGGACGCGTACCTCGGCTAACCGACACGGATAGAAGGTTCGCGGAAATTTGACCGAGAATTTAACGGGACGTGCCACGAGTTTTGCCGCTACTGAAGATCGACATATTTGCGGTAGCATGGCCATGTTACGCGTCGCTCCGAAGAAATGTAATTGTCGTAAATGAATCCAGGCCGTCTAAATATTTTATCTCAGCAAAAGCGATCGTCTTCGCTTCGCGATTGCGCGCTCACCTTTGACTCTTCACTAAATCAATTATAGATAAAATACGGATAAAAAGAAGACTGATGTACTGGCTAACTAGTCGAAACTCTAAACTCAGCATAGAAAATAAACTAAAAATCTACAAAAGGATAATAGAACCAATTTGGATGTAAGGAATACCACTATGGGGAACAATAATAATGAGACACATAAATAAACTAGAGTCGCTACAATCGAAGATACTGAGAACAATAGTCAACGCCTCATGGTATATCAGAAACGAGGATATACGCAAAGGCTTAAAAATATCAACGGTCAAAGAAGAAATCGTCAGGTACGCGGAAAAATATAAGCGAAGAATGGCAACACATCCAAACCAGCTGGCTGCTGAAACGAGCAAGACTCTCATAGAAAGAAGACCAAAAAGAAAACACCCCACTGACCTCACTAAAGAAATAAAATAGTCAAACTGGAAAGTGGTATCCCGCTGGGGGTAGCATGTTATTTAGCAATTAAGCTAGAAAAATCTACCAAATGTCCAGCTGAATAAATTGTAAAGTATAAATTAAATAATAAAAAAAAACCTATGACTCTTCGTGATAGAACGTAAGAGAAGATTGAAAGATTGGAACTTGAGAGAAAACCTCTTCTATCATTAACTCTTTTACGAAGCTCGTACGTCACATGACCACGTCGAAAACCACATATTGTTAAGATTTGTAACTGTCACGACGATGGATGAATCATAATGCATTTCCTATTTTGCGATCCATCATGTAGGGAGTATTAACCAATAGATGAATAACTACATCCAAAATCCATATGAAATTCTTTTTTTTTTTTTATATTTTCAAACATAGTCACTCACTACAGCGTATCGTTTTAATTCACAGTGAAAGGGTTAGTATCCTAACATTGAACCTTCAATTCAATTTTATTTGCTAATTTGTTCGGAAAGATCGCAGTGTCCTTATTATGAAATGTTTCAACTAATACTGTTTTTAAATGCATATAATAAGACACATTAAGGAGAAGCGTGAAAAATTTGTTAATAAGAGAAGTTTCTTTTTTATGGTTAGACAGCCTTATACATCCAAGAAATGCTGTTCATCTCTATCTAATTTAGCTTCGTTTTTATACATTATGGACTTTACGGAACTCACTTGAAAGACATAGCCAAGAAATGAAACACTCTAGAAGACTGAAAAAGCTACCTAAAAGTTCACCACCGAAAAGGATGAAAGTTTTTCCAAAAGATGACTTGTGCAGTTGTAAATGACAAGCGGTTTACTTCTAGTTAAGTCTTTCTTAACTTTCGCTACGAATTTTCCAAACAGCGTAACATTTGTTAAAACTATTTTATTTTGTAAACATAATATGTAAACATATTTACATATTAAAAGATGTTTATATATTTATAAAAGAAGCTCTTTTCACAATCCTGTAGCTGTGTTGAAATCGTGTTGCGAAAGTATCGTATTATACGCGGGATGTTCGTATTTTAAACTCGTGAAAGATGTCGACAATCTTCCTCCACTGCATTAAGAAAACTCCATTGCGGTCTCATTTGAATATCGAAAACGTAGAAAGCCTCGGCTTCGACACGCTTGGAAAATGAGAATCGATCTCGGTGGCTTGACGTTCAAGTGTAAAATACGCGGCATTCGCTAATCAAATATCCAGAGCGTCCTCGGCCGGAAATCAAACGGGAAACGGAAATCTTAGATCAAGGATCCGTTCATCTCGATCATCGATGGAGATCGCGGTCGGATTCGAAACGAACACCGAGAGCCATCTCTGCGATAAGGGTCGGAAACGTTCGAGGACCTGCACAGTCACCTTCTGTCGCGTGCGCTAGCGCGTCAAGGACGAAAATTCAATTTCCCGCTATCTGAACAGTGGCAAACGGATGCTGGCGAACTTACTTTTCCAGCGGACACGTTCTGTCGCTTGCCGGAACTCCATTGCCCCGTATTACAAGAAGAAATCAACGAAGAAGTCGAGGAGATAGGGAAAACGCAAAGAAAAAATCACGGTTGCTGGTTATCTCTTGTAGAAAGTTTGAAAAGTTAATTATAAAGAGGAAAGAGATACATTAACGATCTTTATTAATGACGATAATCTCATGGTGTATAAGAAATTGGAAGTTTAATGTATGTCTACTTGCACGTAGACCTTATAGGGAAACTTCAGAGACTGATACGCTTTGTAAATCAAATAAATAATTAACAAAATTTTCTCGTTTAGCTCTTTAGAAAATGTACAAATTTTATTCGCTCCACTTTTTCGTATCTTTTGACATCTACTATTATCGGAACTGTTATAGATACATCATAACGCTAGTCTTGTCTGATTCTTAGTTCCAGGAATTAAAATGAAGATATGCCTATCGTGTTTGCATATCAATGATCAAGTGTTTGACGTTTTCTCGGTCGTAAAATAATAAACGTCTAACAAGTAGCATATGTATCCCTCACGAAGACACTGCAATTTTATTAGTTAAAAAAGAGGACAGACATTTCGAGGTAGCAAATTGAAAATTCTATGAAAGCACGAGACAAGAGCGCTTATTTATTGGACATATAGTAGCGTTGCGTTAAAATCAACTTCTTTGTTAAAAAAAAAAAAAAAAAAGAGGAAAAGAAAGGAACAGGCACTTCATGGTAGCGAATGAAAAATTTTAACAAAGCTGCGAAACAAGAACAAATATTCACTCGTTAGATATAGCACTGAGCTAACACTTCGTATTAATTACAATATTCTGTTAAAATACTGAAAGGGAAATATAAACAAACCTCACGAAACTTTGAAACTTACGGAGGCAACGAGAACACAATTTCCCGAGGAAAAAGCGACGTAAGAGATAAACGAAAGAGATAGAACAGCGCAAACGTTAATACGAATACCCGAATTTCTCTGCAGCGTATCTCTCGAGCTCGAAAGGTATGAAGTTACGGCAACACGGAAATATTTTGAACAATGGCAAGTGCGCGCATCGTGCGAAGGGAAAAGCTCGAGCATTAGTCAGACAAGAGGCATTCGTTTCTGAATGAACTGACGCGCGATATTAAGTCGTCCCATATATCAAGCCATTTCAAAGAAATAACAAGGTCTTCGAATGCAAAGAAGGAGGCCAAGAAGTAGATAAATAGACAGGCGTACGAAAAGATGAACAGACTACTGTGAGTTCAATCGAGCGCGCGAATCCTTTGCACGACCCTCCCAGCCGCGATCCTTTAAATCCTCTTCCCCTATCGACCCTCCCCGCTCGCCAGAGCTTTTCGAGTTTCCCGACGTAAACAGTGCTGGCCTGACTCGCTGAAAAACTGGCCATTTCCGGCCATTCCTTCTCCAAACTCCCTGTTAACCTACATAAAATAACGAAACTGCAACAACTCGATATACATCTCCGTTTGTAAATATTAGGACACCGGCTGGTTTCATATGAACGCGAAAAGTAATCCGAGGTATCGAAAAAACGATCGATCAATCAGCAATTCGATACGTGTAAAAAGAAATATTGTTAGATCTATTTAAAAGAATGACAGTAATATAGTAAATTATAATAATCGTATATTAACGCTTGGATAAATTTTTGAAGTAAATCCTGTTGAAAAAATTGAATTAGACGATTTATAAAATCGTCTATAACACGCGTGGAACGAAATAGAAAGAAAGATGATTTTATACGAAGTCATATGATTTTCGTAATTGACCATTAAATTTGAAGGATTTTAAGGATTGTGTCAGTGTAGAACAGCAATTTGAAATATTTAGCTCGTCGGAAGGATAGCCACAGTCAAATTCTAGCAACGAGCATTGCCAAATTTCCAGCAAACAGTTGGCACAAGCACATTAAATGAACCACCGATTCCTATTTGCGTTTCGAATAATTTTCAACACAGCATACCTTTTGATCTACGCCGTCCCTTTTATAGGTGCAACTCGAAATATATTCGTTTCATGATAATTTTCCAAGGTAATAAGTCTCCTCGGAAGGTCTGTGGTCATATAGTCTGTAATTCCGTAATTAGAAACTTCATCTCCATGGTCGAGTCCGTCGTGAACGCGGTGCAGGCGCCTGCACGTTTCGCTCATTCTGCCTTTCATTTCTAATTCCAGGGCCCACATGCTGCGGCACAGCTATTTGTCTGTCGGCCGTCAAACGCAGCCTGCAACGTATTGTTTATAATTCGGCAAATGGCGGTTCCGTTCGGGGAGGCAACACGAGATACGCCAGTTGTTCCTGCTGCGAGCGAGAGACGAGACGCTTGCTCAAGACTGTAATCTAAAACCGAGAAGCGTCGGGAGAGACAAGAGACTGCAACCCGAGGACCTTCTTCGAGGATAACCCGCTCCACCGCTCGTGTTCCAAGCGTATAAACACATAGAAACCGCCAGCTCATGCTCTCCTCTGCCATATTCTGACCGAAAACAAACAACTCTGGGTTTCACGCGTCTACACCAATCGAGGTGGAGGAAGTTTCAGGAAAATTGCATTTCCACGCAGTCGCAGCGTATCGTAAAAGCGGATACGTACTTGCAAGGCCTGTAATTCGCCTGGCATAAAGGACACCGATGCATCTATGAAATTGAAACGCACGAATGGCAGTACGTGTGTTGGATGCTTCGGCCGCCCTGATCATTGAATTAGGATTTCAAGTTGGTTGCGAATGTCAGCAATATGATAACGACGGTGATCCTTTACAGTTACAGTAGTAATGGAATTTTAAAAAGTTTCGTGTTACACATGCAGCACACGCCACTGACCTCACTAAGGAAATAAAATAGTCAAACTCGAAGACGGTATTCCTCTGGGGTAGCCATCCATATGTTATTTAGCAATTAAGCTAGAAAAATTTACCAAATGTCCAGCTGGACAAATTGTAAAGTACAAATTAAGTAATAATAAAACAACATGCAACATATTCATAAAAATTTCACAGGATAAGCGTTTAAATACTTTACCTTCTATTTTCTCTTATTACAGCTCGCATTCTTTCCAATTTGCTTCATACGTACTACCGCGTCATGTATTCTGTGTTCTCATCATTTTACTAAACATTCCGGGTTTTTGTATCCGAATCGAATAGTATAGTCGATGGTGAGTTAACAGGCGAATTAACTTGGATTCTCTTTGATACGATGTATTAGTAATAAATTGAATAAATAATTGCTACAGACACATAATCGTCAAGGTACTTAGTAATAACGCGAACAACCAAGAACAGTTTGCTATTCGTCTAACGTAATCGATGCGCATACTCGTTCTTCTTCTTACATTAGACAAGATATTTTTACGTGTAGTTCTAATTCGGTAGTCAGAGAGTGTAGCATAGGTGCCTCCGATAAATAACTGTCGCCCTCGATGAAAAGCCGCTCGGGCGAATTTACATGGAGCTAATTTATATGTACACAAGACTATTGTTCCAGACCCCGTCACTCTGATAAACGTCCAGCTACTGTTGCCAGTATCTCGACACGCTAAAGTTTATCGGGTATACGATACGGATCGTAATGCATCCTTTATTTTCAGTCGAACACTCGAATAACACTCGTGCAGAATTAACGCGTAGCATCGCAATTATTTGCGCGGTTGATAGAGACAAATCAACCGAGGCAAACGTTGCGGCGATGATAGAGCGTTGCGGCGACGAGCAAGCGTCATAAAGATCAAAAGTTATTTCAACGAAAGATAAAAATTGACAATGACGAGGAAACTTGCGAGTATGGTTGCTTCCATGACATAGTGACCTCCTAAAAAGCATCCAGTTAGTCGCGCACAGTTCGTATGTATCGCGTTTCACATTGTCAACTTTGTAGTTCAACTCCATCTCGTCTAAAGTTACGTTTTCACAGATTTCGTATACTTTTTATGATACTGTCTCTTGTTTCCATTGCTGGTAGCTCTTCCGGTGTTATAATAAAATTTTGCTCTTTGTTTATCATTAGAGTGCTCTTTTTGACTTGTTCCATATTTTTGTTAAGCTCGCATTAATTTACTTAGATGCTGAGATCGCTTGTCGAGATTCCTGACGCTACGCTTCTTTATTACTGGGTCACAAATAATTAATGTATTAACTGGGAAAAATAAGTATACTTGGCGCTGGAATTTCTTCAATATAACAATTCTTTTATTTAGAATTTAACGATCGTTTTACGTTCCATTTTATTTCTGTTAAAAATTAATTATATGATATCTATGTTTGCAATGATTAAAATCAGCATAGTTGGAATTGTGGAGCATTTATTAAATTTTAATTTTGCAGTTAAATGATAACCCAGATACGCTAACATTTTCCTGTGATGTTTTCCGAAATAATTTAATTTTTCCCTCATCTGGGCAGTTTGAATTAAAAGGAGAATTCAATTTTTCTATTAACTGGTTTTCAAAAACTGACCATCCATTTAAACAAATATTGGACAATGTTGAAAAACTCACAAAACAGAATAAAATTTTCCTTTCCTTAGAAATATAACAGACACATTAAAATTATATATTAATAAGATGACGCACCTAACAGTTTAATAAAATGGTTAAATATCAAAATTTATGTGTTCCTATGCCCAAGGAAAGTTAGTAATCTAATAAAATAAGGATTTAAAACCGTAGTTAGTTGTTAATCGCTACCATTACTCTGTGCATTAGCTCACTGTGTAATGAGAATTCTGACTCATTTCAAACTATCACGAAGCTCATCGAAATTAGTTCAACGAAAATAATATTGAAAGTTATTTGGCTCTGAAAAGAGGTAAAGAGAGAGAGAGAGAGAGAGAGAGAAAATAGGTGGGAAAACTTGATGAAACGCAGTATTATTAGAAAAGTTGAGGCATAGGGTCAACATTTACTGCGGCCACAGCGCGCTCTCCGTTTCGACCATCGATTTCCTCTTTCGAATTTATTTCGGGCCGGGTCGTCACAAGAGAAGTCAGGTCGAAAAATGTTTCATTCCAATCGAACGCAGGAACTCTTTCGCTTGCAACAAAGTGCACCGTAGTTGTATAAAATTTATTACATTGACACTATCCCTTTGCCTCGGAGCAACTGATAAATTATTCGAAAAGCAAACAGACCGAGTTCTAAAATTTCGAGTCCGGAAAACGACGATTGGTTAGGGCAGTTATCCTTTTAAGCATTACGAACGTACAGGAATTGAAATAAACCTGAAAAATTACTAAAAAGTTTAGTCCCTTTAAGATCAAATTTCTTTTTATTTTACAAGAAGAACCGTCCTTTTATTAATTTGTTAAGAATAGCAGTTAACAGTAGATATTTGTTCGGCTGATTTTATAAAGAAGACACTATATGTACATTAAAATTTGACACCAAAAATAAAGACACTTATCGTTTATCCTTTAATCAATCTTGGCATTCGTATTGCTAGTTTCTCCACCCAGTTTTCTACTCAATATACCCTATTATACCTACTATTTTACCCTAATATACCTTGATATGTATACAAATTTCATCAATGAATTTGTCAAGATATCATCACAGCCAACGAATAATTGTTTATTCATCCCTCCTGGAAATTTTTACTATCCTGAATCAGTAATTTTCACTGTCCAATCCTTTCATTTCTTTCTAATCCAAATTTCTCTTTCACTGCCAATCTAAACCAATTATCGCGTTCCCCATACACATCATCAGGTACCTCCTACTCATAAACAGAACGAGTAGTATCAGGTTGTCCGGAAAGTGTCTTTCTTTCGCAAACGTTTTTTACATCAATTCACCTTCATACAAACGTGAAACCAAGTCTGTGAAATGTCACGGTGTCTGTCTCAACAGAACAAAATGGATGATACGTAATTCGACAAAATAATATAAAGCAGAAACGTTGTGCGTCTATTATATCCTAATAAAACGAAAGAAACTTTTAGTTTTATTGAGAATTCTGGATTTTACTCGCCGAAATAAATGTATGGAAACACTCATATTACATGTAGAAATCATATTAAAATAGTTTCATATTTATCTAACATGTGATTAACAAGATATTCGTAGATACGTAGATTGCACGCTCTCAGTTCTCTTTTTGTCTCACCATCTTCTTTTCTACTATGCGTACGGAACAGTTGCATTCTTATGTTTTACGAGACGTTGCGCACGCACGTACTCATATATGTGTGTCGCTACTACGCGGCTAATCCAGTGTAGCACACAAAATTACACATATCTCAATAAGTTTCACGAACCTCCACGTCGTTCATCACGACAGGTTTGTCCTGGGCCTTGAGTTTCCACCAGCACGTTAACGCAAGTTTTAACCATGTGCAGAAACGACACTGTCCGTGAGCACGACGTTCTCGAACAAAGCTGAATACGACAATGCGAAGGGTCCGCCAGAGCGCAATACACTCACATGCTCGTTTACGACCCAGAACAATACAGTCTAAATGCTGCAGCGTCCAGCTGCTTTTAATTTCTTTAGCCGACCATTGGTCGTCTTAACACCTCGCCATAATCGCGTCTACAACAGAAACCGGAAGCGACGACGGATAGAACGGATATATACATAAATATCACTTTATGCTGGAGCAAGCATCGCGCCAGACACTCGCAATTTACGGCAACAAAAATACCAGAGAAAGGGAATGGGTGACCAGGGTACGGCAGCAAAGATAGAAAAGCAACGGGAAACGGATGCGACGCGGAAACGAGGAAAAACGTCGATGGATGTTTACGTCGGTTTTAGCAGGCTGACGACGCGGGAAGCGATCCTCCTCGTTTCTTTTGTTGCATGGGATGTAAGCAGAATGCGACGTTTCGAACAGGATGAGTAACGAAGCGATATTCCTGCGCGCGTATACACAGTTACAATAAATGAATGATTTCAACGAGAAGGACGGTTGTGCATAAATAACAGGCTGATAAGCCGCTTTATGGTGGGAACACCTGACGTTCTCAACGACTCGTTCCAAAGTATCCCTCTGGTTCTTTAATGGAGACCGAAATGAACATAGAGGCAAAGAAAATGTATAGGATTATTCTTTTTGGTTGTTATTGACAGTATAGAGATAGGAATAAATATTTATTTAAAACAACGCAGAGGGGGTTCATCGAGCTCCCTGGAATCATTAACCTTTTTATAGTTTTTGAATTTTTATATTCTTAAGAAGAGATATTACTATTTCGAGCGACTAGCGAAAAGACTTTTGATGTTTCACGAATATATAGACAAGTAGTACCACGCTGCACTTTCTGAATATTTATATTCATGAAAGGAGATATTACTGCTATTTTGCTCAACTCATAAAAGGGCTTTTAACGTTTCAAATAATATGCTAATATAGTAATAGTATTATAATATATAAAATTGAAACGGAGAGTCACACATATTGATAGCAATTCCTTCGTATTTTCCTCAAACTTGAGATATTTTTGAATATTAAAAAATACGATTCAGTGAAAATGATATGGAGAAGACAGCAAAGTTAAATCTTTGAGTGCTCGCTGAAAAAACATATGTAGTCTGCCTCTATTTTTCATTCTATCTGTTTAGCTTTGTATATTTCCATCTCTAGTTCAAATTGTTAAACGATATATATTTGCGTTTTATACTTATAAGTAAGTAATCTACTATTATGAAATTCAGAAACATATAACAACGTTCTTTGGTCTCGCACAATTTGGAAATCCGCTCTTTGAAATCGCACAGAAGTTCGCGCCTGCTCCGAGCGTTTGTTTTCTACCCACCGATACGAAAACAGGTTACAAAGCAAAACAGTTTGGAAAAAAGGAAGAGAAAACGATGACGAAGAATTTATGCAGAATATAAAGTTGCGACTGTGATCGGGATCCAGCTACACGTATGTAAAGAAATCAGAATAAAACCGAGTTTTCCCAGACCGAGTAAAGTGCGATGTTTGAACAGTTTTCAGAAGTGGCTTTGTGTTTTCTCGAAACGCACACGTTTGCACACAATGTAACTACGATTCGTGGCTTCGTACACGAAAACGATTCCTGAGAAACGGCAACATCCATCTTCAAGGCAGACAAACAATGGAAAAAGATGTTTCTAAAATAATATTTGCGATTCGTTCGAAGAGAGAGAGAGAGAGAGAGAGAGAGAGAGAAAGGGAGAGAGAGAGAGAGAGAGAGAGAAAGATCACCAGAATAGCGATCACAGGTAGCATCTCTTGGCTACTAATTAGTCAGACTATACCCCAATTACAGAAACTCGAGTAGAAGGCAAATTAGAGATGCTGGATAGAAGCGAGATGGACTGTTTGCCAAATATTTGCCGGCCAATAATGATTAGGTTAATTCCACTCGGTCTTTCATGAGCTTGTGCTGTTGCGGAGGTTATAACGGGATTTAGTTTCTTCGCCTGAATTTTCTGCATCATGCTGTTTGTGCTAACTACGAACTTAGATGCAGTTGACTCAGCTAATTACGATCGGAAATATCTCGGTTCTTTCGTTACTGCTCGTTAAAATAACGCTGTTTTTGAATAATTGTACAGCAAAAAGATGTAAAAAATTGTCTAGCATGTACTTGGTGTGTATTAATCAACGTTGCATCTAATCGAAACGAAATAACGATTCTTAAAACTTGTAATAATTTCCTAATAATATTTCACACTTTGTTTTCAGTCTTTTAATACTTATGGTCGTGGGTGTGTCTGTTAAACGAAACGCGACCTCCACACCCCGTTAAACGCCCCGAATGAAAAACCGTACAAATCGTTCAGTTTCAGCCGCTTGACACGTGTCTGACACAACGACGAGAACAATCAGCTTAGTTCTGCAGTGCATTCGGCGCGAAAGAGCAGCACTTCGCAAGGGAGATCATTGATCTATCAGAGTGGCTGTCGAAAATCTTGTAAAACAATTACTTGAAAGCAACATTGGCAGAGGAACTCTTCCCATCTTTAACATTCGAAACAGTGAAGATAATTCACAGGGATTATTTGGTTTCGATCGAGAAACGAGGAAAAATCAATAATACTTTCCAGTAGAAAACGAAAACGATAAAGAAGAATGACTTCGAGCGACAGAGAGGAAAAAGGAAAATTGTAAGAAGAGGACAGAAGAGGGCTAACGGAAAGGATTCTTTCAATTAGTTTGTCGACTCTTGAGATTCCAGTTAATCGACTCTCTTCTCGGACGTCTGCTACTCTAATGATCGTTCACATTGAGAGAGACGTTGGATGGTTTCTCCATTATGCAAGAAGTTGAACGCATCCATATTGATAAGCCAAGTTCTTGGATTCTCCGTAATATGTACTTCAAAAACGTTTCGATAAATCTTTACGGTGCGTTCAGACCAAGTCTTGCTTCGCCTTAGCAAAAATTCGGCGATAGAATGCACGTCTGCAGTTTCGATTTGCTAAATTTTACCAACGTCAGGGAAAAACGAGTATTCGCTTGGTCGTACCATTGGATTAAATCTGTAGATTTCATCATAAACCAGGAGGATTTTGCAATCTCTCTCTTCCCTTTTACTGTGCTAATACTAGTTTATTACATTATTACTATTATGCTTTATTCTGCTATTATTATTACTACAAACAACTGTTAATTGCGCTACTATTCCATGACAGATCGTTAAGCGGCTAAGGCTAGTAGCCACAGCTATCACTCAACTGATACGTAAAAAAGATGTGTAGATTTTGTTGTGAAAAGAAGTTTGGTCGAACATGCTGAATCCGATGTATCCGGCAAAAACTTAATAAGCCAGCCAATGTACGCGAAATGCTCCACGGCGATGTTGAGGAGAACGCGATTGCTGGGCAAACACGCCAGGAATTTTCCGGGAAATAATTGCCAGGCTCGATGGTTGCGAAACTTGGTTGATCTTTAACCGAGGCTGCAAGTTGGCGGAGATGATGGAATTCACGGAGAAGAATCGTCGATGGGCAGATCGGAAAATTAGTGGTGGATAGGTGTGGCGTACGTTTGAAAGGTGATCAAAATTTCGGATCGTTGGGAACGATGGAGCACGAGGAGCGTGCTCGAAACTCGGTGTAATTAAAGGAACGCCGATGGTCAGCTCTTGAAAAGTTTCCGCGGTCCCTTTACCCACTTCAGGCGCTGACAATGAGTAACGAGTTTCGGGCCATTAGAGAAAATGGAAGACGAAATAACTAGCCGGACATGGTTCCACCTTAAAAACTCGACGAAGAACGAAAAGCCAGTTGGCCTCTGCCTTTCGAATTTCGTTGAACGTTTCCGACGAATGCACTTTGCCGATGAGGATACGATTGCACGCATCGGTTACTCGAAAAATTCCTTTCAGCTCCATTTTGCTCCGTAGAGGAGGAGAGACCACTTGCACCATGGAAAAAATTAATCGGCAAAAGTGTCGCGGGATTTGAAGAATATCTGGGTCACCTTTTCAGACAGATGAGAGAGAACGAAATGGATCAAAGAGCCAACTATAGGGGAAAGAATTTACATAAATGCTTAAGTGGCTGCCGTTCACAAAGAGGAAGAGAGGAGAGCAGTATCTTAAGAAGTTCGGCCCCAGAAAACGAAGAAACTTAAAGTTTCTGTAATGAGCTCAAAATTTTTCCCTCCTCCCCTTCCCTATCTAGTTGAGTTTGCGAGCCTCTTATCGACCGAATCGCGGCGCTCCTTTGCTTTGACAAACGTCGTCCGAGAAAGTTCGACGATAAGAAAAACTAAGATGAACTCGTAGAATACGGGATTACTTTTTAATCGTTTCGGGCTCGAGCCCCGAATTAATAAAAAAAGGGAAGGGGGAGAGGAAAGATGAAGAGAAAAGAAAGAAGAGAATGGGAGATGACTTTAACCGGGAAGAAAGTTTCTGGTTGTGTCGGTGACGTCTCGCGCACGTCCACGTTTCTTCGGAGAAGTTAAAAAGTTAAACCGTGACTCGATGGGTGCAAGGAGCCATCGATATCGATTGGACCTGAGCACCGATTAATGAATATCGACATCCCAGCTTCCCCAGTTTTCTCCAAGTCTCTTCGAATTAATTATAAACAGTACAGGTTAAGAATTCAGTAACTGAGATTGCCCCAAATTGCTATTTATAAGTGTTGTTTCTCGTCTGGCGTTGGTCGATTTAATTTTGATAAAACAATCACGATAGACCCAATTATTTATACGATTTTACCTTTCTAAACGATGCAGGATATCGGAGTTATCTGATAGAAAGGATATCCTATTAAATATTCATCTTACTAAAATGGAAACTCTTGTAGAACGTAACAATAATTTGATAGTATTCAGATTTCTTTTAGGATTTTGTTGTTACAGAATTTTAAGTATGTATTTTTAATAAATAGAAAACCATCGAAGACTCCTCTTTAACACTCACTGTAGGTTAATCTGAGTGACAACGATCCTCAAACTTAATCAAATACATTCGACAACCGATGGTAGTATGACAATATACATTTTCCGCAGAAGGGAATTTCGTGATTTTCATTCGCGCGTAATTTTGACGTCTCGTGGCTGTCAACGTGCTCTCTAAATATAAGCTAATGGTCACAAAATATGTGGAAGAAGAGCGACAATTATAGTACGATCGCGTGTGAAAGAAATTAGCTTCTCCTTGAAAACAATTAACCCTATCGTGATCGTCGAATTTTTCTTTTCCAATCTGGCTATTTTATTTTATCAACAAAAAAGTGCTTAGAATATATTTGAATAATATTGAATATAGAATACAATCGCGTCAATAAAATTTTATTCAAACTTATGAAGGAACACAGCTGATTAAACGCGATTAAATCTTTTTTGCATACTAGTTTACCAAGTAATGATATTAATGAATTTTTAAGTTACGTATTATAGATTATAGACTTTTATAAGCTTCTTATATACTCTAAAGTCAAACACAATAATCAGACGACAAGTATTTTCTGAAACTTGTTTATAAAACTTTGTCCGTTTAATGATTGGCTTATAAAATTGTTACGCCATTAATCCAATAATGCAAGAAGGACCAAACCATCGATTTTCTCATCAAACTTCTATAAACATCAATTAATGTAGATTAAAGAGAATCATACCGCGGAAAACAAGCAAAACGAAGTAAATCTTAATTCGACCCACTTTATACGATAGCCTTCAACCGGGCAATGATTAACGAGTTTGTTATGTCGAATTAACATTTTTTTAATCCCGATAGGTTCAACCGGCTGATTATTGACGACACAAATTCGATCAATTAATTACCATTGGACGTCGCATCGTAGAGTTCGTAACGTTACAAATTACGTGAGGATGTTTGATCGCGATTTTCGCAATTCATCGTCCGCGTACACGCGTGGATTCTCCACGTACGAACCTAATTCATTTAAGGCAGCAGGCAAGAGGCATCATTTTTCATAGATTCGTGACTTCGCCCCGTAGAAAGGAGACAGTTCATTTATCTTAGCTAGGCAAAAAGACATTCTTCGGTAATCTACACATCGTTTCTTCCCTCCCACAACACCATATTGCCTCGCGAGCGCGTTACATAATTTTTTCATTCATTATCAGTCGCGTATCACGGTCGTATAAAATCGCGCGCGCGTTAACACATTCATCGGTGAGCGTATTTTCATAGAGCTTGCACTCGCGCCTCTTATGTCACCACTTTTTACAAGCGTCACGAAATACGAAGCAAAAAATAGGAACGTACGATAAACCAGACGATTATGCAAAAGACGTTACGAAAAGTATGTGCAAGAATTTGGTTGAGAATTTGCAAAACTCCTGCAAAAGAGATAACGTTCCGTGGATATTGCGTACTTTACCATTACTTACCATAATTTAATACGGTTTATCGCGATACGTCTATGTTGATAATATTTTCTTAATTTTCTCAAATGAAAATGTTACATTGTCTATCGATGCAACTTGTTTATTACGCTTTCTCAGTATCATTTAAAAATAATAACGATCTCGGCAATGTGTAAATAATTACGTGGTATATTTTAGAACATTTATCGCGTGTTGGTGACCAGTGAAAGGCGTGGCGTAAACAGAAAGCTCAGTGACGATGAATGCATTAACCCTTTCAATGTTAAATCCGTACATCGTACGATCGACAAACATAAACTATTGAAACTTATAATTGCTATGTCGAACAATTATGTATTGGCTGTTTTAAGATCGATTATACGATCTACTATGAAATCGACACTGTAAACATAGATAAATGAGAACACGTAAAACAATACTTTTAAGAAAATTTGTTCAAGGTCCTGCTACACAGTGAAAGTTGTTTTTAGAAAGAGTTAACGAAGGAAAACTACCGTGTGCTGTCGCGACGATGCGATGTGGCCAACTGATATTCCATTCCAACGTGTATCATACGAGCTCGTTAGGGAACGAACTCATTACTTTTTCAAGTAGCAGCTGAGTTTTTGGCCACACAGCTTGCCTCGCGCCAAATTGACCGTGTTTTAGTGAGAATTTTCCGGATTTTCCAAGCCGTGGAAGGTTTCGATTTTGTCTGGTGCAGGCCACAAAAATTTCAAAACTCGTTTCGCACAACATCTACGAGTATCGTAAATATTCCATAGGATCGGGCATGTAACAACATCGAAAACCATGCGAACGACAGAATTCGATTCCAGAGCTCGTAAATTAACGATAACGCCCGGACAATGGTCGTGCATTGTTCCAACAAAACTCTTCGAACGAAAATAAAAAAAATAGTACCGTCCTTTCTACTGAAATAATAAAATTTCTCTAAAAAGCTCCAGAACTGGCGAAACACATTTTACTGTTGCAAGAGATCGAGTAATACTTTGTAAACGTTGCTTTCTTTTTTCATTTGATTTCGTAAAAATACGTCCAACATATAGCGGTTAAATCATCGGATTGACTTTTATATTTAGTGATTTTCCTTGCAAGCCTTTGAAATTAGAAATTAGTTGCTTGGAAAGTTATACAACATACTTTGTATTATTTGGTGACTCACCGTTGTAAAATATCGTGATAACTGTACTGTACCTGTAACAGACAGAAATTTATATTTTACTACAATATAATGAAAAAAGTTATGTACAAAGAGCCACGTTTAATAAATCCAGACTAATCATCGATAATAGCGGCAACTTTTGAATTCTATTGAGTCACTCGATGAGTTTCTGCCAATTTTCATGCGTACTCCCTCTCCCACACACACAAACACACATATACTGTATAATTATTTATCACTTTTATAACAAGTACTTTTAATTAATTGTAAAAGTTACTTAAACCCATCAAATAATTACGAAATTATTTCCGCTATCTTGATTTTAATTTTTATTCGTATTTACACGAACAACATGAAAATTGTCTCCTTTCCTTTTCGCTTTTCCCACGAGCTTCGAATAGTTTCACTTGATAAGGTATCGCTCTTCCAAACATATGAGCACAAAGTATATTTCACGAACGCGTTAAGTACATATGTATATACGGTCCTATACAGATTTTATATTCTTATCTAAAGAAAAACTACATATATGCAAAGGGGATGCACGTTTAGCAAGACCAAACGAATCGCGAATAACAACTAGATTTCGAAGGCAAACAGATCGATGGCCAGTATCGATTAGATCGTGTTAGAAGAGACAACACACCGGTAGACATTAACATCTTCGGGGCTTCGGTAGCCTGCAAGTACTTTCCCATAGCAATTTTACGAAGCAGTTAACACCGCTAACAAGTTATCAGAGTGAGATTGAAGGAAGATAGCCCGAGTAACCCGAACACTTCGCCGTCGATATAAACTCACTCCAGTTTGATCGGCTTACGGAACTCAGCCCGCGGCTACTTCAGCTTATCGACGTGGATGCTACCACGTATAGAGAGGTCTTCAATTTTACCGCCTCTATATTGTCTCTATATAAGCGGGGCTATCTTCGCGGAAACTTGGGAAGCGGTAAAATTTGCGAAGCAACTTTATCGGGAAACATCGTCTGAAGACCGATCCCGAAAGTGCCGCACTTTCACACGTTCAACGAGACTTCTCTGAAAATGTGTGACCAAACGTAAAGAAGGTTCAGGCGAATAGATATCGTAAAGGACTATATAAACTGGCAAGCGTAATACGAAAAATTTGTTGCTATTGGAAATGTAACGACGAGTTTCGTATTCTTCTGGGTAAGGCTAAACCTGGTTTTGTGGATTTTCTCTCGTAATAATATGTGAGGCAAGCTTAAATACGAGAATGAATACGAAGATGTTTCCCCAGGGTATTCCAGAATCCTGACGAATGGCGAGAATATATAGAGAATCATTGGTAATTGTACGCGTGATCAGGTGGATATAAAACACGTATAAAGTGGGTTTCCCAAAGAATTCAATTTTTATCCATTTCGTCGATGTATAAGAGAAGAAGGATTCTTTAAAGATCGTTATCAATTATGTGTGATTACACGGATGTAAAACACATATGGTGCAGCGAGATTTCCAGTGAACCAAATGTTCACTTACTTCGTTAATGAATAATAAGAGAAAAGATTGTTTAAAAATTGTTATTACTAATATTAAGAAATCGAAACCAAGACTCAGTTCGATATCTCTTATCTCATCTTAGTGTCATTGTACAAAAAGTTCCTCATTTTTCCATTTCTGTCAGACAGATCCAAATGCGTGTGTTGAAGCATTCGCAAATACGAACATTGATAAAAGAAGGAAGAATAAAGTCGATATTCAGCACAATTGCGTACAACAATTTACACAATCGGTCTGCGAAACTCGAATCACGGTTGAAACAGTTAAATTATGCATAGAGATGTGGCAATGAAATACGATGTAAATTTAAAAGATGGGAACGACTGGTGTTTCCATGCGCGTATTCATAACAATTCACCGTCGAGATAAATCGCTACGGGCGAAAGTCACGTTCTTCCCACGGACCGAGTGCTTCCACTAAAAATTCCATCGCGAATCTTGGGCTATCACCTCTAAAACTTCATTAAACGTTTATCAACCTAATGGCCCCGCCAGCCGTGAAATAGTTCCGCTGATTTTTAAACCATCCCATCCAGCTGACCCAGAAAGACATCACGCTCCTTCTATCTCTCAACTGAGAGTATTGAAACATTCAGACACTCAACAGCTGACGTAGGAACGATATCTTCATGGAATATATCCAGTTTAATGGCAAATTGCGATTCCCATCGAATGGATATCTTGGAACACTCTATCGTTACAAAGTACACAGAATAAAATTCGAGATTCATGAAAGAACTTTTGGCGAACGTTGAATGGACGTCACAAATATCGACGTTCGATTGAAAATCCGCTATGCTGGAAGAAAACGCGTTGAGTTGAGTTTCTGAACGATTCGTCTTGTTTCTTAACACGTTCACCGTGATTCTAATTTTCATTAGTTGAACGTTAACGAATAATTCTCATACGCTAGATGCTTTTACATCGTAAAACTTAAAATGTAATTCATACGAATTACTGTGAAATATTTTATCGCAATTTCGAGCTTTCTGGTCCATGTCCTAGATTCAAATCGGTACCGCAAGCATAATCCAAAAGTACACCAGTGTTCATAAATATTAAAACAGTTACAAGTCTACTATGAAATATCTGATTGTTACATACGTAATTATTAAATACGTAATATTTCATTGTTAATGAAACAATTATGGGAAACCCGTACAAAAGCGAGTACTTAAGGTTCTGCATCTATAACATTTTCATTTATGAAACAAATTGTATCATCAAAATTGTATTCATTGGATGCCTTCATAGTGAACATAGAATAACACAAATAACTACCATCTAAATTTTCATATTAAGCGCATTAATTAATTAATTGTCTCCTGTATAATTTGTATTGTATAATTTTTATTACAACATTCTACTTTACAATCCAAGATACCAAACCAGTCCTAATGAAATTCTTAAAAATTTAATCTTATAATTTCGTAACGCTTTATCAAGTTTATCTTACTTCGTTAGAAACATCCCTGTTACTTGTGAACAAGGATGTGGATCTGAATCCTACGCAACGGATGTGTTAAGGAGAATAAGACATTTTTCGACCGGACAGACACTTTTAGCTTCCTCCGCACATTAAAGATAATTTCAGTGTTTCGTTTGAAGCGTTAACTGTCATAGTTGGTCCCCAAGCAATCTAGTTGTTATTCTTGGTCTTTGGAAAGCTTCTGTCCCTTAATTCTTGATATCCTTCTTCCGAGTCTCTGGAGACGATTCATCGTTCGTAGTCACCGCCGACTTTATCACCCACGTGCTCATTATCTTGCGTCACGTTTTAATAGCTATCGAAATATAAAATTGTCCCTGGAGCAAAGCACGTTACTGGAGGAATTATCAAGGACGCGCGGTGGCTATTGCTATCATTTTATATTTGCTCGGAATGTACGAAGGAGCAATGCTTTATAAGGATTTTATCTTCGTTACGCTTCCGTCTGTAACGCGCAACCATTACTCTTCATCTATTTTGTATTTTTTCATCATCTACCGCCTGAAATGCTCTGAATGTTTCACATTCCACGTTAAATTAACGCGTTTCTCGCCAAGATCGTTCGATGGAACTTCAATTTTTACGGCACGCGTGTTTCGGAGTTGTACAAAATTAATTTATAAAAGTATCATGTTGTAACATATGGAAGGTTCAATTTTCAAGTGTTCATACTTTATTGAATATGAAAAAATTCATTTGTTTATTTTCGTACTGTAAAGAGAATATTATAACACTACCTTCTGCAAAAATTGAAAACCTAACTGCAGTGAAAAAATGTACGATCATTTACTCGTTAGAATTAAGAAACATTTTCCTTTATTAACCATACATGGAATCATCAAAGTGTATTTAACAATTTACTAATTTTATAACCTTTTAAATTGTGCTATCTTCTGAAACAATTGCCTGAAACGGTTATTATTTCTCCGTAGTATAATCAATGAATTTCCTGGTTCCTCTATAAGTGTAATATATATAAAGAAGATATTTTTTTGAGCATAAAATTCGAGCTTAATAATTTTGCATAATAAATACGTTTAAAGGACGATTTATACCCTAAAAATTGTACCAGTATCAAACTAGAATTCCGACTGAAGAAAATTAAAAGAACTGAAACTATACGTAAAAGAGTAAATTCTCAGATTTAACGCGATACGCAACAACGCATTTGCAGACGCAAAAATATTTATCGAAGTAACGAAATTTCCTAAATTATAATATAATCTGACAAATCTATGAAAAACGAACAAATATGTATATTCCTGTTTTACGAGTAAATCTACTACGAATTATATCATGCAGTTCATAAGCTTTGGTCTCCCTCGTTAATCGTTACAATGTTCCTGCAGAGTTACTATGATAACGCTTTCAGGCAAGTTAAATGGATCTTACATCGACCATAAAGTGATCCTCGTGTCCTGTTCGTGCTGCTACGTATTTAGCAGCTACATCGATCATTTAGATCGTACGTTTTTCATATTTCGAGTTGATAATTAACTTGACGACGTCACTTAAAGAGGCACGTAGGAGAATTGGATGGTTAATTGAGAGTCCGGCGAACATCTTCGCGAATTGTTAAGCCAAATACGAGGCTGCGTATGCAAATGACCAACACGTTCTCGGTGCATTGGATTAAGCCATAGCTTATGCGTCTAATCCCAGATTAAACTGGATTATACACAACACATTGGGGGAACAAGTATGGCAGTAACATTTATCAGATGAAGCGGGAATAATCACCGTCCTAGAGCTTGCAATTCGAGTCGTAGACTGGAACGTTTTCATTTGCGAAACGGGCTGCCTTGTGCTGGTTATCTTAAGACGAACGATAACGCGCCTGATTATCCTCATTGCAAATACATGTGCAACATTTCTGTTCACATTCTTCCTTTGCTTGTTTACATTTGTCTTTGTTCCAGCGATTTTATGATTCAAGTTTTCAGAATCTTTCGCTTCATACAAGTTAATTTTCGAGTGGCATTTTGCTCAAGAAACTATAAAAATCTTCTTTATAAATATATTTATTATATTTTTACAGGAATACAAAATTCTGCTCGACCAATCATCCAAATTAATTATCACTATATTTCGTATGAACTTAACATACGTGCTATTATTTATCTACGATACTGTACAAGTTCGCCGTCATTGTTTGCATTCCTCATTTGTTTGTTATTCGCTTGTTTACACCCCCCGCCTATTTGTTTACACTTTTGCTCCGTATATTTACATTCTCGGTACAAAGGGCTCTGTACACGCGACACAAAACTTGTCACAGTAATGGAATCGAAGTTGACTCCAACTCCGAGTCCCATTCTTTGCCCGAGAGCCGAAAAGTCGTGCAGTCGTCTCGAGGGTGTCGACGAAACTTTTGTTCAACGCTGAGAAGCCAGCCGTATCTCGGGGACGAAAAATGTAAGCAAATGCGAGAGAGCGGCCGTGAATAAAGAAAAAGAAGAGAAAAGAAAGTTCCGAACGAGGAATAGCCCGGAGGCTGACTGATCGTTCCTTTTAGGAGACAATAACGTCGTGCTGAGAAGATATGCTTACAAGTTTCGCCTTGGCGCATTAACGAGCGACATCTCGCTTCACGGAGGAAATGAAAGCCATCTTTGACCTTCCTCATTAACCCTGGACGAAGAGGAATTTCGGTAACGAGGGCTGCGTGCCCGCGACCCCTTCAAATTTATCAAGTCCGTCCAAGTTTCCGGTTGTTCGAAGCCGGAAATTTCTCTTCGGCTAAAGCTTCTTATACCTTTCATCGAACGAGCACCGTCTGCCGCCTGCAAGGAGTTTCGGGCAACTTCCTTATCCTCGAACCGAGCAGCCCGAGATCGATTTAATAACCTAAAACTTTCTTTAAAGGAAATGTTTAAACATACGAGGGGAGAAAACATTGACGCGATCGTCTATCAACTGGCAGTTTCATCGATGACTAGCCAGAAGCGAAAGTTCTCGATTTGCCGGAAATGATCCACAAATCACGCCAAACTAAAACCATTAGCCTGAAACGTTGCGGCCCTAGAAGCAACCCTACTTTAATATCTACTTTCCACCCGCGATATTTACGGCTCGTATACCGGGTAGACTACAAATTGGTCATCGTGATATTTCAAATATTTTGGAGATGTTTGCGTGTTTGAAATTCCTACGTATAAACATTTGTAGTCCACTTATTCGAGATCAACGAACTCCTGTCTGAAACGTTGCTTTTTAACTTGGCTGGGTCATTTCCTAACAATTTCTAATTTTCTAATAATCGTAGAACTAAAGATGAATTCCGATCCAAAAGGTAGAAGACCTATAACCAAAAAGATTGTCGTAGCCATAAAGTTAGGAATGCAAACAACATCTTAACACGACTTGCCTGGTTAACAAGTTGATCTATGAAAACGAACTTAAAGTCTTTTGACGAGCAGTTCGTGGACCACCCCGTATATTCTCCAGTAATATTCAGCTAGTATTCCATGTTAGACAGTATATCAAGTCGTTATATTTACACGACTAGCCAAGGATATCAGGCTTTCGTTAAGATCAGCTTAAGTAACGAGATTCACAGATCCTAGAGTTTTGGAAAATTTCATTTTCATCCGCGTCGACCCTTCCCCAGCTTATTTACGACCCGAGATTGATCCTTCTCCACCACTTCTTTTCGTCAATGCATTTCTCTGGTAAAGCGAGTTTCCAAAAGAAAAGCAGATAACGGATCCATCCTGTTGTCTTTCTGACCCGTGGTCCAGCCACCGAGGTCTTAACCTTTGTTGTTCATTCCTTACCTTGAGCCGCTTGGTTCCACCCTCTCTCGACGAATCGAATCTCGAAAATTGGTCGCTCCGAGCGATCGTACCGTCGAAGATGAAGAAATAGAAAATCGAAGGCAATTCGGGCCAATCTCATAACCGGCACAAACACAAAAGCGTGTTGCACGAAGCCAAACACGAGGGTGGTGTTTGGTCCATGAGTTTTCCAATTTACAATATTGCACACGAAGACTGTTGAAAAGACGAAGGAAGAGAGCACAGACTGTGTTGATGGGGAAGAGCTGGCGTAATTGGAAAATCGATAGGCAAATCGGATCAAGCTGTCTGCAACGAGAGAAACCAAGTACGTGTTACTAAAGTCGATAAGAAGCCTGAACGATCGGTGCCCCGAGAGCGCTGTAACTGACAAATGTCACCAATGGAGGGTGTTCGAAAATGTTCGTGTCATATCCCCACTAGGGTTGGTCTAATGGCACGCGACAGCTCATAATCTACCCTGGTGCGGTGGTTCCGTTAACCACAGGGAGTATGGACCACAGAAATTGATCGACAGGGATGAAACTCCCGACGTATCTTTTAATACGTTATAAGCACAGTGGGCGTTCATTTATAAATCACGACGAGAGGAGTAGTAAGCGTGCCATCTTCATGACGATTCCACGCCAATTGTGCGTCAATGATGGTTAACTCTTTAGTTTCTAACGTTGCGTTAGTCCAATATTTATTTAAAGATCAAATTCTAGCCGCGACTAATGTTATTAACTTTTCCAATTCGAAGAAACTCAATTACTCTCTTCGAAATCGTCACTTTGATATTCGTCGTCATCTAGTCGTGTTTTCTTCCTTCTGTTCCCTTGTAATGTTCGATTATTATGTTTCACGGGTTTATGCTCGTACGATCACTGTCAGAAAATTTTGGTAGCGTGGAAATTACAGTAAAAATCGAAAAATAGCAATTAGGTCTAAGTAATCGTCGTTGTTCTCTATTCACGACACTTCATCAGGGCCTGTTCCGTGCTCATTACGCTACGATTCTACTGGTAGTCCCAACGTTCTGACACTCACGATACAATTACTTTAACTTCTAACCAATTTCACAATCTCGCTGTATCTCGGTACACGGTATACAAAAATTGACAATACGAAATTGCATTAAAAGTTGGGAGCAGTAACTCGATCTATGTACTTTATGTCGTTGTTTTCTATCCACGACTTCTCGCCAGCGCCTGTTTCCTGTTCGTTACGCTACGATTCTACAAGCAATCTCGAGACTCCAGGACCATCAGCAACTGCTACCCTCTACAATTTCACTGAGACGACTGGCAAACAGCAAGAAATCTCTTTACGTCTTGCCAAGAAGGAAAGATCAGTAGTTCGACCGGGCCGACTGCACAGGTGCAGTCTCTAGTTTCTGGTCCATGGTGGCGCGCAACTTGTCCCGTAGTTCTGATCGAATTACCGAGCTCTGGGTGTATCATGGTAATTGTGAGAAGTTACACTCTCCAGTTCCACGCCCCAGGAGACTAGAGAGAGAGAGAGAGAAAGGCGAAAGACAGAGAGATAAGAGGCGAGCAGGAAGAAAGGACGAGGAGAAGGAGTCCGAAACGGTGCAATCCAGTCACGGTGTCGTGAGCTAGCCGTAGAAGGGCCCTCTGGGTCGGTCTCACGGAAATTAGACTTAATTGCCGGTTACAGGAGAAGATATCCAGTGTCGACAAACGCGCCTTCACCACGCCTTGATGTCGTTGGAAATGTGCTGTAACATGTAGGTCGTGCCTCTTTATGGCATCCTGGATTCTCCAAGAATACCTCTGCCTACGGTATCCAATGTCTACGTACTAAGCATCCCCCAAACTACAACTGAATTGTCGAAGTGTACAATGTACTAGACTTATGTATTTTTTTTATGCATTAATGGGAAATTTAAACGTGCAGAAGTATACAAAATATGTAGAATGCGTGAAAAGAGGAAAAATATTGAAAGTGAAGTACAGTGACTACAAAAAGTGTAACACTGTTGTATTTATTATAGCATTTGCATACGAATTAATTAGACCCAAGTACGTTTCTCCTATCGTTTAGTAGTGCTTCCACGTGACTACAAAAACCTGATACTATAAAAATGAAATGTAGACCTGATAAGAAATAAGTTTCATGAGAAAATAAGAGTGCATGCCCTGGTTATAGCTGTTATTTTCTCTAATGGGTGAAACAAATCTTTACGTAGGTTGATTTTTTTAGTTTTTTTAGTTTTGCCAATGAAGATACGAAACTGCATAAAAGCCCACAGTTTCATAGCGGTATAAACGAGAGAGAAAGATCTTTTCAGCAAATTTGTTGGAATATAGAACTGTGAGCAAAAAGGATCTTGGGAAAATATCCGACAACTTCACATGCACCCTCTTATCTAAGCAATAAAACAAGCCTTAAAGTACGTTCTATAGTGGACTTATCTTATCTTAGATTAAAATTTAATATTTACTTAATATATTATTCAGCAGTTTTATCACGTGTTTCGATATAATTTATCGAGCGAACGAAATTAGACTTCAAGAACACGTCGAAGTAGAATTCTATTTATTTTTACTCGACGAATTACCATCTATTGATACGCATGACCGATGTGAAAATCGCCAGCGACGAAGGATTCAACAATAATCGAAGCCACGTAACGAACACAGAGATTAGGCTCGAGCCCTTTGAGTCATCTACGATGCAACTCGCAAACACGTTTTGAACTCCGTACTCTTTGATGATACGGCAATTTGCATAATGTCTCGAGATGGAGAAAACCGAAGGTCTTGTATTGATAATCGCGTAAATTAGCATACTTCGTCGCACGAATGACCCTGAATTTGCGTAAAGATTCGTGTGAGGTGATACAGCGAACTGAGTAATTTATCGACACGGAGAATGTACGTGGAAACTTGGCTGCGCGTGACAAGAATATATTGTGCACGCCAAGTTTACTGCAGTTCTCCAATTTTTATGTTCCAATCTTGCTCTCATTTCAGCAAAGAAAAAGGACTTGGTAGTATTGTTTTAGGAAAATGTCAAACGTGAAATTGCAACGAGAAATCATGTAAATATACCAAAGTTCGCACTTGAGATATTTTTTAACGTTAAAGAAATACGATCAGAGAAACGCAGCAGATTTTGATTGAATCGTCGAATAGCGAGAATCAAATGGTCAGTGCAAATTGTCAATATAAGTTGTTCGAGTTTCTAAAGCAGCGATCGAAAAATTGTATAATCGCTATATTTGCTGCTATTTGTCAGTTATATGTAATATTCAATAAACCAAATTTACATACCACACATAACCACTTTTTCTGCATGACTATGTATCTCAAGAATTTGGATGTAGCGAATGCTATACTCTCACAGATCTGGCAACTTCTTTCGACGTAGATGGAACTTGGCAAAATATCAGGACATATAAATCAAAAGCTGATCTCCACAAAAGACGGACAGGATAGACGTAAGTCCTGTCAGTCTTATTGAGAATGTACGCAAGGACTTAGCGGTGCCCGAACTGCTACTTCGATTTCTATAGAAACTGATAGAATGTCAGGCTCAGTGAACCCGAGGCTGAAGAGAATAGGGGCGATCTGTGTAGCGAAGTTTGCGAGGCTTTAAACTCGAACACTGTCAAAGGTATGGCCATTAGTTGATCGCGTGTCAGAATCTTCCCTGAATTAATAAACGTAGCGATGGAAATTCGATTAATTGTAGGCATTTTTTTCATCATCGTGAAGCATATTAGTGAGGTTTTCGCTGGTGCTCGGAAAGTATCCGGATGTTTGTTTATTTCTGGTAAAATCTATCTTAATTATAAAGTTACAGGTGAATGAGTTTATGCAATGATTTTTATTCTGTATAATCATCTGGCGAGCGTTGCTTCTAATTACTAGTTCATCGTTAATTTCTATACTTTGGCAAAAGCAACATGCTGTTGCTACAAATTCACAATGCTAATTATTCGGACACTTACCACGAAATTTTTTTATGATTATATTATGTACATTATACGAAGCTTGGAGTTGAAATTTTGTCAATGTTAACGAGCTACGAGTATCGTGTGAGCACAATGGTAAAATTTGGAACCAATCCGGAAATGTATATAGAAATTACATAACATTTATCACAGACATGCAATTAATAAAAAGCAGATATACAACGTAGTAGTCATAGATATGCTCATTAGTGCTAACAATGGTCTCATTAAATATCCTGGCTAATTAATATAGTAAGGAGTAGACTGTTCAAATACTTTGGTGATCTCTGCGAAGTTTCCGCTCACAATAAATATCTTGCAACTTTTACGTACATCTTCAGATACGTTCCAAATTTTATCAATATAATTACGATAGTCGAGTCTCGTTAATGTTAATGAAATTTCAAAATGTTTTCTACGATATATAAATAGAACATTTCTAGAAATATCCAAATACTTTCATTAGCCATTGCATACATATGCATATAGCTGTATATATATACTTATAAACATATTATGTATAGTGATAATATATAGACAGTAGGTTATCGTCCCGCTTCGATGCTTAACAACGTGACACGTATGCTTAACAAATATGAAGAGAGATGGAACTGGCTTTTAATTAGGTGCGTGGAAACTTATTGTACGTATGAGAACTGCTGGGTATGACTATCTCGCGCAGATAATTTAATATGTAAATCTCATTACCGTCATAAATCCGAACAAAGTTCGCACGGAACTCGCCAGAATACCAAACTATGTAAATTAAGTACCGTGACCTATATGTCGGCTACCGGATAAGAATCATGGCCGTTCCCTTTAACGACGTTTTTGGTCAACGAGATTCGCCTCTCTAAGGATCTCTAAAATATTTTACGTTGCCGTTGTTACGGTTTTACTGTGCTGCACGCATCAAGTATATACCTCGGGTGATAAGTACTAAAACACCTGCTCGTTTCATATCAAACGTGACATTCAATTTAAAATGTTAAGAAAACTGTTAGACTAACTGAAAAATGTTAAGACTAACTGATCTAAATTTCGTATTCGTACAAGACTATCGCTTAATATGCGTAAGCTGACAAAAGTATTCGATACATTTCGTATAACATACATAATATTTGCAGAGGTAACAACAATAATTACGCGTTGGCTGGCACAGTTTTCTAAGCTAAAGTCTGGTAAGAAAATGTCAGGTGAATCAGATAGGAAACTTCAAGAAGTCTGTTCAAAATCGTATACGCTGAACCGAATAACAGCAAATGCAACAGTAATACAAATGTCAAAATTGATTAAAATAGTAATCGAGAAACTTGATAGATATAGACAAAAAAAAAAAAGAATTTCATTATATCAAATTAATGAGGTTACTATAATATATATATAACATTAAACGTTTTAATAAGTTTCCAATGATTTGTCAGCTTTGCTATAAGTTCACGATAGCTTTCCATGTCCTTCGCAATATACATTTCCAAAGCGATAATAATTCTTCGACGTTTCAATAACTTCATAATGATTTGTCAGGTTTACCTACATTTGTCCAAGTATCCTCGTACTTATGAACGGGCATGTACATTCCGACCTAGAAAGAATTATAGGTTTTCCTATACAAGTCTACAGTGCAATTTGCAGTAAAGCTACCTTACGATATTCCTCTCTAGAACAAGAAGTCTCGCGGCGGAGTTTCTTCTCTTTCAATTTGCCCGAGAAAAATGGGCTCTAGACGGGAAGAACTCAATGAAACGATAAACCGAGTCGAACGCGCAGAATATCTAGAAGAAACAGCGTGAAAACTCACCGACAGAATTCCTAATTTTAATTAAAGTGCTTCGAGCACCGGAGATCAAGATACGTTCTATCGGCAGAAGGGGATGCACCCACTCGAAAACTACTTTTTCATTTAAATGCAAAGTCGCCTCGTAATGAGAATTCTCTGTGCACAGGGGACATGAACATCTTCGTTCGGCCTACCAGCAAACAGAGGATAAGATTCCAGAGGAAAGTTCCAACGTTTCACCCAAGGAATCCCAAGTGGAACTCAGACGAATAAAGAACGCGCCGCCTTCGTGGTGAACATGTGCAGATAGAAGTGATAGCCAGTATATTTTACGAACGGGATGCAGATCCAACCTGTTCAACCCGGTCGCTTTAATTAAACTTTTTAGGGTCTGCCTTGAAATTATATTAACTACGAATAGAACCAGTTAGTCTGCTGGGAATACGTGTCAATGAAAATATATGATAATTTTGGTATTATTGTTTCGAGGGTACGTGATTTCGTGAAATATCGCGTAGAGTACCAATAAATCAGACGAGTAGCGATATTCACTTCATTTTAGTAAGTACAAGTTATTATAGTATTACCGAGATATCGTATTATAGAAATAGGTGTCGAACCTAACCGATATTTAGGATGAAGGGAATCGATTTAACGCTTAAACGCGTCAGTTTTGTCGACGAACTTATGATTTACAAACTTATTCTTCTAGCTTCCCCTCTTTAACAAATCTGAAACATTTTTTCCAAATGAATTGGAAATTGATTTGGAAACGATTTTTCTACCCCTTCTTCTACGGATAAAATAGTGTATACATTGTGAATTATAAATTTCTTCAATCGCAGTGAAGAGCGTAACTGACCAATATTCGCAACGTTTAGAAGTAGGAAATACGTAACAATAGACACATTCTGTAGAGTTGAAGCAAATGTGCACAATTTTTCAAACTACTGAATGTTTCTTTACTGGAGATTTTATTGCCGATTTTAATTCCATCGAGTTTCCAATTTGTTTCGAAGTACAAAACGGAACGGAGCGTTTTAAAACGGAATGTACAAAATTCGTATAAAGCCCAGCCAATATTGACTTTTGTATTGATTTAATTATTACCAAAATCGGGCACAAAGTATGCCAAAATGAATTAAAGCATTTCGTAAAAGCCAAAGGATTGTGAACTAAATACAGCGCAACTCCATTTATCTGAACCTATTGGGAAATAAACAGGATTTCACATTCAGATAGATTGGATTTACAGAATTTCATTTAATAGAGCGCTAACTACAATTTCGTTCCAATAAATGGTGCTTTGCTATTAACTGTAACTATATCTGCAAACTTTTTGCTAAATCAACGTATCATAATCAACGTATCGATCGTTGACCCATTCTCGCCACCCTAGAAACTCGAGAAACACCCTACATTCTGCACCCTACATCTGAGTTATTGCGCAACAACGCGGGAATCGCATAATAACGGGATAATACCGTGGGGACGCAAGTGTCGTGGACATTCTAATGGCGCCATTTCTCAAGCAGGAGAAAAACACGAAAGGGACAGCCTGTGTCTTCATGGTCGTCGATAAAACGTTGGGCAAGTATAAGCGAGTCTAAGCGTTTGTCGACGCGCGAACCCGGAACACAGACTGCCGGCTGAAAAACTTTCTGAAATATTGACGGCCTTTTCTGAAAGACTTCCAGTGTCAGACGCGCAGATTTAGGCTCTATCTTTCTCTGTTCGCCCCTGGTAACGGCTAGCCGTATCCTCTTATTTCGCCCCTTGTCACACGAGAAACAGTAACACGAAGGCTTAAGTCCATCCACTCTTTTCTTTTCTTCTGACCCTATTTTTTTTCGCCTTTATCGCTTCTCGTTCTCCCTACCTCGTGTCTCGTGTCTCCATATTGTCCGCAGACTACTGGGAACTACGAGGAAATGCGCGCGTATTACACAGGGAGACAATTCCGTTTAAAAAATTACGAACTGACCGACGAGTTGATTCACCTTCACTGGTTAACGGGTTTACCCTACCGCGGTGTTTTTTTAATTCTTTATGTTTCAATCTTGTTTTAGACTCAGCCGGGAAAAAGGTTTTCCACCCCGCTGCGACCCTTCAACTTTTATATTGCGATCTTGCTCTTATTTATGCAGGCGAGAAGAATTTTAACGTATCAGCGGAAGATCCAATGTAAAATGAATTACGCGTATCAATAGCGATTCTTTCATATTTTACGCAATTTGAGATACTTTCTCTTACTCTTTCAACTTGAGGTACTTTTCAATATTAAAGAAAGTACAGTATAAGCTAAAACTTAAGGAACGAACATAGCAGCATTAATGGTTCAAGGCAATCTTTAGCGTACAATTTAAACGAGAAGAGAAGGATATATACAAGAATTCTCCGTATTTTCCTACAATTTCTAGGAAATTTCAGGGATTGTCGAACAATAGAGGAATACGATTCTGTGGAGAATATCCCAAAGAACAGATCAAGCATTAAATATAAATATATTATCACATGCTCAGGCATCGTGTCCATTAAACATTCAAAACGTCGATTCGGTCACTGGTTACGATCGCAAAGATTCATATAATCGATTTTCTCGGCGATTCTGCATTATTAAATCCCTTCGATCAGATCGGATGTTTAATGCATGATGGCCTTCGTTTGTTGGCTGTATCAAAGTCGATTCGTCGGACAGAGCAGCAGCCGAAGCGTTCTCCTTTTCCCTTGAAATTCGCTATGGAACTGGGCCGATCGTTCTCTAATTAGCGAAGGCAGATTTCGTGCTTCTAACCTGTCTAGGCTGCATATCTGATATCTGCATACACGATACTTCGTCCACTTTCTTTGTTGCTGTGTATTGCGCCATTCAGTGACCCAAATGCGAGTTAATTTAAAAGTGCCGTCCTCGAGAACCCGTTACCAACTTTTGCGTTATACATTTTGGCGAAGTAGGAGCAAGTTTTGTGTTGGAGAAAGGAGAAAGATTACTACGGGTAGAAACTCACAAGAAACCCGGAGTTTACAGGACTTGAGCATTAATCCCTTAACAGCTCAGCAAATTTGACAAAAGTCGTTCAAAAAATTCCTACCTGTTTCTGTTGATAAATTAGTTGGATATCTCATTCTGCTATAAAAGTAAGACTAGAAGCTATGTGTAATATCCTTAAATCTAACAAATTGTTCCATTTATTTGCTATTTATCATATGCCATCAAGTGACGTCAACATAAAAGAAGAAACAAAAACTAATTTCTCATGTTTTTCTCGTGCGTTCCTCGATAACCATCTAAGAAACATTATCAGGAATTTAATATGAGAAGCACTTAGGTTTATTGAAAGGAATATTTTAATTCATTTTACTAAGTGCATATGATCCAGGATAAAGATATATCAGCGGTTGTATGCTTTAATTTATGTCCTAGTTTCTATTCGGTAGTATAATAATGGAAATCTTTTGTACAGCATAGAAAATTACAGAAATAAAGCAAAACAGAACAAAGATCGTGCCGAGAGGGAAGGATTCGATTCGAACAGACTATCTCGAAAGCAGATCACGTTTAGAGAAGTCAATAAGCGTCATGGATTGTTGTAACCTACTTTGTTCGATTGTCATCGATAATAGAGTACGGGTTCGGTATTCTACCCTAAACACATTGATAGTGTTTGCTGTGTACTGTCGCTCGACGAAATACTACCAGGTGTAATTTCCATCAGCGTCTACCTCCGGAACAAATTTACAGAGCTCCACGGTAATATTGTAATCGTAGAAAACAAACATACGCGAATGCCGTACTATGATAAAATAGTTAGTAGACAATCCTCTCTTATTCTCAAAAATCAGGCAAATGGATAACGACTTTCACGTATGTGGCACACGTTGTTCACGATAGCGTCGTGTTTACCGTATTTATTTTCCTCTGTTAAACAAATTCTCCGTTTAAATCGGTAACATGCAGTTTATTAACGCGCTGCATTTTACGCCGCGGTAAAATATCAACGAGAAAGTCACGGGTGTAACGTCGGAACAGATAAACTCGTTCATATGCATGCCAATTATTAGCGAAACAAATTAAACAACTTGAACATCCGTAGCAGCCGTTGTGAACCGCCGATCTAACTAACGTCGGCAGCCAGTTTGTTTTTTGCAGATAAAAAGTTGATAAAGTTGATAAATTGAAGCGCCGATGGAAGAATCGAAAGCTCGTTTCAAATAAAAAAAAAAAAAAGAAAAAATAAAAAGATGTATAATGGAACACGTGAAGTATCCAAAGTGGCAAAAAGCAGTCGATATTTTAGTATTAGCGGGATAGTCGAGTTGACTCTGTTCGTCAAAGAATGAATAAATGAATAAATAAATAAATAAATAGCCTGACGGAGGGCCAGCCTTAGTTATTGAAGTTGGACAGCCGCGAAGAGCAACGGAATTTCCCTCAGCCATTATGAAATATGTTTCGACCGTCACGGGTGGTGCTCCAGGGATACAAACAAGCTTTTCATCAAACGTTACGAGGCAAAGCCTCTAGAATTTTCCACTAACACGAGCTTGTTAGTTCAACTCCTCACAAAAGGTGTCCCGCCAAGACTTCAGCTTCTATTTCATCGTTCGCAGTGAACGTGTCTATGATCCTTTATTCTCGCTTTCAACAGAATCGGAACGAGGATGGCGACCACATGTCGTTATCTACACTTCCGTTCATGGCAGGACATCTGCTGGTTTCATACGAGACACGACCAATCAATTTTAAGTATCAAGAAAACGATTAATTAATTAATCAGAGTTCTATGTTCACGCAAGATTACGATCCAATGTACGTAAATTATAATGGTTGCGTGTTGAGCCTTGACAGGTTTTTAATTTAAATCCTATTGAAAAGATCGAAGGTGAATCTACTCAAAATCTGAGTGTGTATTATTAAATCACCTATGGCATGCATGGAACCAGATAACAAGATACACGGTAATAATATGAATGTCGAAATTGATGAAAATAGTGATAGAAAGACACGATACATATATATTGTAGTACGAAGAGAAGAAGGCAATTAATTGCGTTATATCAGATTGATGAGATTATTGTGAACTGATTAATTGACTGTGATATCGAATACATGACTCCTTTCTAGTTTAACGTCTGCATAATTTTAACTAATTTTTGCGCTAACTTTACTTGTGTTAACACGAGCTTCGTGATATTTACGAAAAGAAGCGTATGACAGGTCCGGGAACCTTGAAGTGAAGAGCCTTCTCTTACGAACTTTCAGTTTGCAACTCTCATAATTTCTCCTCTTCGATTCTTTGAATGCGTATTCTGTTCTATAAATTCTAGGCTGTCAACAAAATAATTTCGACAGAACGAATTGTCGAATCGTGAGTTCACAAAATCGAGTAAGCTTGTGACTGTGTTCGTTAAACGAGGGAAGAAACGACTGGAAGAAACACGGGTCAAAATGAGCTCGACGCTGGTTGGCGCGAAGAAGGTTCAGCTTTTATTTCACCCGACATCCTGGTTACCAATCCGTTCGCTTTCGAACATAATTTCCAGTCAGGACGTGACCGGTTTACAACTTCGTGTCGCGCCTCTCTACCTCGCGGAAGATAGGGAAGAAAAGAAGATAAGGTAGAAAAGGGAGCAGCTGCATTCGATCGTTCTTCGCTAACGCGCGGGATCAACTAAGACTGTTTGTCGACGTTTTGCTGCAACGGTAGTCACGATACGTGCTGCGATATCGTCGAAGAAACTGCGAAAAATAAAAGCACCTGTAAAACACTGCAACGATATCGGATGCATAAACGCGACAGGAAAAAAGAAATAATACAGTAGATAGATAGTGTCGGTATTATGAATCTTGCAGTAATGATATTCAAAGCGTTGAACAAAAATTTCTACGCAGAATAGCTCACTAAGGTACAAGTAATAATTGCAGAAATGTTATATGTTATGCGAGATATCTTGAAATTCCATTGGCATTGGAATGAAACTCGATGATCGTGATTATATCGTGAAAATTTTGAAAATTCAAAGATCTACGTAGAAGCTACGAGACATTCGTGCAGGTATATATTTCACAGGCTGTTTGCGCAGTGAATTTTTAGTAAGCCGCGTATAACATTGACTCTTTATCATTTATTTTTATTTTTATGAAACTCTTTCAGCGGTAGAAAATTGAATATCCTGAAGAGATATAAGATCAAGAAATAAATTACTGGAAAAAACGAAAAGTCTCGCGAAAGAGATCTTGTGGAAGTATCTTATGCCGTTATGTTATTATGCGTCATAAAAATAATCAAGTGAAATGGTGAATATTCAACATTGTTTTTAAAACATTTCTTAAAATCCGCTTTGAACTTACAACGCAACCAAACATAACAATGTGTTTCTTTCACCTGAATACTACCTTGCGGGTAATCTGAGAAACTTTATCCCATAAACAGATGCATAAAGAAATAATTAAAAATGAAGAGGGGAAAAAAGCTGATTCTGTAATAAATGGCCGGTTAAAGGAAGGGTCAGTGGACGCGAGGAGAGATATCCTTTCTACAAAGTTTTTTTCGCGGCGTGTAGTTTACGAGACGGAGAAAAAGGAAATTGCTCTGGGAAACCGTGGAAATTATTTATCATTGCCCTACGGCGTTTTCCTCATCTACTTGAACACGGAGAAAGGAAAAGATAAATAAAAAGAAGGCGAGTGGGAGGATGAGTCGATTTAAAATGCGAGAATAAATACGCGACTCAAAGAAAATCAGAAAGAAGCGCAATGAAAACGTGCCGGCGGCGAGCACAGATTCCAGACCAAGCGTATTTATTCCCACGAGAAAGTACAAACATGGGTGACCGTCGGGAGTATAATAAAAATATAAAATATCGCCAAGAGTCGAATGATTTTTCATGTAAAGCTTTTGCGGCCAAGCCTGAAAGATTAATTCGGTGAAATCGGATTTCTTTAAAAATTGGTTCCACTGTGCGCAAATTTCAATGAAAATTCGCGATAAAATAGGGCTGCAGGGAAGGGTAGATTGTTCAGTTTCCGCTTCGTATTCAATCCAATGCGTAAAGCCACGTCCTGCTAGCCCCGTGTTAATTTGAATTCTAAACGGACATTGATGTTCCTCACCCGAAAATTAGGAGCCCGAATAATCATTAGAAAATCGTGAAAACCTTTAGGACTTGTTATATTATTTCATCTGAAACTTTAATTCAACCTTGGAGTTTATTTAAACCCTGAAGTTATTACGTTATTATGTTTTTATCGTATTAACTGAGCTTCTTTAAATTTCACGTCTGATTCATAAAGCACTTTGCAAAATGAATTTTAAATTACCATGGCAGCCGACACGTACAATTTCTCTTGTAACTTTCACAGATAACTTTCACGAACGTCGTGCTATATAAATACAAAATCACCGATTATCACATCCTACACGAAACTAGCATCCATCCTAACGCTCATGATCATGAGTATCTCCGATATATATCCAAGCTGAACATCCGCTGGAACGTAAGAACGAAAACGGCAACGAGCGAGAAGCAAATTTACGTCGTAAAAAATTCATTTCCCCGGCAAGATAACGTAAAGTGTTTACCCGTGTAAGTAATAGAATATGCCTTGAAGAGGAGGAAACAGAATTTAAGCAGCGCAGTTGGAAAGCCGCGTAACGAGACATCAACGAACGAAATGGATGGGCTGGCGAAAGAAACGCAAGACACTGCCCCGATCTTTCAAACGTTCCGGAGATCCGTGAAAACGGCACAGTACGATACACCAATGAAGGAACAAATTAAACTTCGCATAGCAACTTTAGTTGGCTGGAAATCCAGGCTTCAGTGCCGCGCCTACATTCTTCGACGGCAACAAACGAATTCCAGCGCCTTGTTTTCGACGGAATTCCGTGCTCGCAATGACGCGATGTTGGATGCTTGGCCTCTCACAAAGCGGCGATTCCCCGTTAGTTGCAAACCGCCACGTTTCACCCTACGCGGCCTATCGCATTGTGCGAGGTATACACACGAGATATAGCAAGGCTCAATGCGCTACAACGTTGGCCCACCCGATAATGGCTGTGCTTTGCATGCTGGCCGTTTTGCCAATGACACACGATACGATTCACGAATCGACGTAATTAAAGCCGCGCCAGGAAACCAGCGAGAGAAATTCGTGGGCTGGCAGGGATGAGACCGGTTTTCGTTATGTGCAGTCGAGTAAAGTGCGCGCATACTGTTTTCGATTTCGTCTCCGTTCGCGCGAAATCTGAACAAAGGCGCCGGCGATAAAAGCGCAAATTCGTTTCCAGTGGACGCGCGCCGCTCGATCCACGTTATGACTATGTATCGTCATACCTTACTCGGGTATTGCCATTCGCGAATTTCAGTAAATTCCTCGCGTGTATGATCGTCGTAAGTCGATTTTTCTTGATTATTGGTACGGAAATGTACCTCGTTCGTAAGAATTCAGTTCATATAAACGCGTTCCACTCCTTGGTTCGTATAAAGCAACAGACAATAATCGGTTTCAATTGCCCAGCAAAGGATTAATCCAGCATTATCTTGCATTCGTGCAAGATAACGATGCAAGAATTTTGTAGAATTGTTTGTACGAATTACAGAGGGAACATAATCTGTTGAGAATCGTGCTCGTAAATTTTGCAAAATTATCATCCATCAATCGATCATGAAGAAGTTGGCGTTCCAGATAGACCAATGCCAAACAATTGCACGAAAATTATATCGCTTGGAAAAAAAGAAGATTAAAACTTTTGCATGCACCTATATACACAGACATATTATTATGTATTATTATTACCTACGGTATGTTCTAAATACTTACGAGCGATCGTGTACAGTATTAAAGCGCTGTGGATCTAGTGAACCAAGTTGCGTATTTGGAAGCATGGAAAATATCACTGTGCTTAGCGAACTGTTTAAATTTCCATCGATTCAGGAAAAGTTAGGATTTATTTTCCGCTGGCGGGAGAAACGTAAGAGTATTAACAAATTCGTAGGGAAGACTGAACGATGACAAAGCACCAAGTTGGGCTAAAGTGCTATCGATAAAAACTCGCTTGGAAACTTGCTTTTGGCATTATAAGCGAATCAGAAGCAGCAGAGAGGATACTGTAAGTTACGAAAGTTGCTGAAACCAGCGAAGCTACGGAAGCTGGTCGACTCACGGGTAACTCGCTATCAAATCGTAGTTATTCACTAAACGAAAGACAAGAGAGCGAACAGACGGAGAATTAAAGAAGACTAATCGATGATCTGTCGAATCTGCAAGAATTTACGCGTACAGTAACTCGAAGAAGTATTTGATCACTTGTTGCAGAAGATTTTTATAGATATGTTACATGGATTATGCGACATTTCCTAGAATTTCGTTAGTATTGATAAAATCGAATAGAATGAGAGACAACTATCGTGATTATACTTATAGAATTTGAAACTACACTGAAAACCTATAAAAAAATAAGGAGACATTTACCATCAATATATACCTGTTAAAAAATTAGCATATAATATAGATATTGATAAGATGTATGATTAACTATTTAAATAATTTTGTAACTTTTATGAAATGTATATCTGTAAATGTATTCGTTTCAGACTTTAGCATTACGACCGTGACAGCCGTATCACGTCGTACGTCACACAGAATTTTCTGCGTGACATGCATGATGTATTCAAAAATTGAGATCACAAACGAATACGATAAATGCGAAGACGTTGAGTAATACCTTCGTGTTCTAACTGTAAATTACTGTTCACGTTTTACATGAAAAATTACATCGAACTATATTAAATATTATTCAGAGGCTACGATGAAACTATACCAAAGTCATGCATCGATTGTTGGAAAAACGAACAAGAGAATCACGCTGCGGCATAAAAATACTCTGTGATATTAAACGATATGTCCGTGAGAAGGATGAAAATATGCTGGCAGGTGACACCGCGGCAAAGGGATTCTTTGAGCGCCGTAAAAATTAATTAAAACCCGTTGGCTTGTAAACCGAAAAGCTTGTCATCCAAGAGAAACCGAAGAGGCGAGGAGACGAAGCGAGAGGACGCGCGTTGAGACGACTCGTAACAAGGCTCCTCGACTCGGAACAGTACCGACAATGCCGACAAGCGTCTGAAGAGGATGAGCAAGCATCTCGTGAGTGGCCCTGTAAGAATGTCCTTTAGAAACAAATAGAAAAATGTCCGAGGATTCGTTGAATTATTGGCATATTGATCCTTGCATCGCAAGCTTCGGTTGCGAATGGAGAAAAAGAAAAGAAAAAAAGAAAACAAACAATCCAGGTCTGTTCTAAAGACTCGCTGTGTGAGATAAAATACGTAACGTCAGCTGACGTGAACGAAATAGTTCAGACACCTCTACAAACACGTCTTCCCGATGACATGGTACGATTTCTAGATGTTGTGGTTTATCGATGTTCACAGATACGCAATACGTAGTTTTCACGATAATTTGAAAATGCATCTTCCAGCATCGGGATAAAAGTAACTGAAAAACCATTCGCCGTGTATCAATCCACGAATCGTTAATTAAATTGAAATCAGAGATAGTGTAGCGACAGTCCTTTGACGGAGTATTTTCCGCAAAAATGTATCAGCAGCATGCTGGGTTCAAAGAAGAAAAATTTCAATCTCTGACTATATCCTGAAAAAGGAGAAGCTGTTCGTTAAAAGGGAAATTATATTTGATATTAAACGACTGCGTATCGAGTGGAAATGGATTTAAAGCACGTTGCCTGTATCGATCGAACGCGATGATAATAACTTTGTAAATTTCAGGATTTTTTATTCCTACAGTTCTATCTATCCCTATGCACTGCACGAACATAGGCGAACAGATCGTTGATTCTTCCGAGGATAGCAACCAGAGAAGACCAACCGGATATATTGGGAAAATCCACAAAAACAGTTTCCACCGGTGGACCATCCGGGAAACGGAGTTGCGGTTACCCATCTCACAGATTACATCCCAGATCTCGCTCGGGCGGAAATTTTTAAAAAATCATACCATCTCCAAGGTTTGCCATGCAAACGAGCGAATTCGCCCATAGGAGATTGGACGGACTGTTTCAACATCCGTAAAAACTATTCTGTTCACCGATTCGTCGAAAGAAATTTCAATGAGAAGGGTATCCCGCATTTCTGCAAGATAGGTACAACGGTATGAACATTTTTTAACGAGCAGGATTCGCGTATAAATTGGTTCAGAATGTTGCTTCATCGAACGCCAATTACGTAATAACGTAGATTTCGCTACAGAATGTAATCGGACTACCGTTAATTGAAATTCTTTCTGGCTCCCGATTACGTTCCACAAGAGGATCTTACCGATTTTGCGAATTGTGAATCGCTCTCGTGGATGGAAAGGACTATATTCGCGATCGTATACGATAATGAGGCAAATGATTTGGGAAATTTGCGTTACCAGCTATCAGGTATGATAGTAATTGATTAATGCAAATGGAATAGTATTTTCGAACGTCGGATATTGTAACTTAATCTTGGTTCCAATTCTATATTTCGTATACAATATAATGTATTATATTAATTTTCCTATATTACATAACATAATGTAATATAATGCAAAAATATGTAATATATATCGTACATATGATATGGCCTGTTGTTATATTTGTTAGAATATATGTATATAAATATCTATGAACCTACGTTACAATTTAATATATTTAACCATTATTCACTTGCAAAGCGTTCACTTTATTTAACACAGCGATAATTATAATACATTTGGCATTGAACTACGTGTTACAGCTCGTGGTTGGTCTTCAGTGACCGTGTAAAGTTCTTAGACCACACTCCAAACGAACATGTTTTGCATCTATGAACGAACAGCAAGTTACTTGATTACGTTAAAATTTTCGTTACCTTCGTCGATCTTGTCAAACTATCTCATCTATTCATTTAACGATGAACGTATTTGGCTTCCAACTTTAATGCGGTCAGTCTCCCTTTCAGGAATATCAAGAAAGACGCGTCTCAATTATTAAGAGAATGTTAAAAACAGATTTCTCGTCCACGTCTAAATAAAGCTCGGACGTGTAAATAAAATTCGCTTGTGACAGAAGATTAAGGGTAAACACTAGGAACGAAACGCGCGTGATGCGATTGAGAAAGAAGTGAAGCTACATTCCGACACAACAGACGAAACAAGCCCGCGGGGGTGAAAAACGGTACGAGAATTTCATCAAGTTGCTCGCAGCTGCTTCGCCATTCAGGCTAATCCGATTCATTTCACCTTTCAGAAGTTTCAGTTGATACCACGCGTAATTCTGTTAAGAAGTTGGCCATGTTGGCGTTAGTACAAAAGCTCAACGAGCCGTGCGTATTTACGGTCAGGTTCTCCCGGTAATTAATCCCAATTTCCTGGCCACGAGATGCCGTTCCGACTGTTAGCCTGCCCCGCCACATATTTACAAGCGTTGACGCCGCGTCCGCGTCTGCCTCGATGTTGTTACACGACATTAACGATGATAGTGAATGCGCTTGTGAAAAAGATGCCCGCTATGCAGAGGCATACATTAACGTGGTGCGCGCGTGCGGCCATCGTAAAAGCATCTACGCAAAACCGTAACCGTGTTTCCCTCCCCAGCCAGCCCTTTTTGCCGGTGAAAATGCAAATTACGGAGTGGATGCGGTCTCGAAGCTACATACTCCCGCTTAAGCGCAAAAAAGCGACCACGAGCTTGCCACGCTATTATACGATAAAATCGTTAAATCGATGGTGTAGTATCGTTAAAAATTCAGTCATCATCGATTGCGATTCGTCTGGACTTTGCAGCTTGGATACCCAATTTATGAATTCTGATCCTTGAACATTGACTCCCACTATACAATAAGATAATATGCGACACTTTACTGTAAATATACTGCACTGTAGCGTTCAATTTGTACGAAACATTATGCTACCAGAATATTTTGCAAATTATTATTATTGTATTTTATTAAGTATTGTACTGGATTGTGTTTGCATACATTTCTCTAACAATGTTACCTACCTAAATCATTCAATTGTTCAAGATTTTCTGATCCATGAATCTATCTTATCTCAGTCGTCCTACAAAATTTAGTATCGTGAGTCTCCGATGATCACGATGCTAGTTAACATGCTGAAGAGATTGCGATGTGTTTTACAGGCAGTCACTTTTAGTCCAAGATTTTTTCATCTGAAACTAGGTATGTCCACTATCTTTCCAAGAGGATGATTAATGAAACTGATTTTTAATCGCAACAACAAGAATATTAAATAGAATATATTACGGAACAATATATCATACATGTGACGTGAAAAGGCGTTCACTGGTTATTTGGCTGTCATAAGAAAGAGTTGCGACTGAAGAATATTGAGAAACACTGTTCTACATCGCTACATCTGTTCCATCAGATAGCATCAGATAAATTGAGTTACGTCTCTACCAATCGTTTCTCGAATTCTGAAATAGATTTTCCGAAACAGCATCCGGAACAGTCCCAAAATTTGTAATACATGCGCGTACAAGCATTCAACGAAATAAGGGTCTCGTTTATTCAAGGCGAAGAGGGCCAGGGTTTCGCGAAATGTCTTCAGCCATCTGCTATCCGTTACATAAGTTCAGAGATCGCTGGATACGTATTTCAGATGGAGGATCAAACCTCCTGATTTCGTGTTTCGTATTATTCTCACGTTTTGAAGAATAGGATATTCGTGGTTCTCGAACATGTAACGGGCCATGCTACCGAAATATTTATTTCTCGACGCGTATAGGGAATCCTTTAATTCTTTCTCATCAAATCGACGTCAGAAAATAGTCTGATCGGGAATTTGCAGTTACGCCAATAAATCGAAGTGGATTCGTGCGAAGAAGACGTATCAGCTTCGTCATTTGAAAATATTCTACGCGTATTTCAAGAGTCCATAGAACATGACAAAGTGCAATTTCGTTCCGTGGAATGTACATGAATTTACAGAATCGTCCAAAGTCTTCTATCATTTAGTCCCACAAGTACATTTAGTACTCTTGTAACTACTTTCAACCAATTTTACTGAGAAAAGAGCTACGACTATTACCTACATGACTATCGTTGGACTCTACGTTTTTCACGTAATTTCATTTCTACGAAGAGAACAAAACGAGTAAAACCTACATAGTAATTTGTTTATCCTATTAAAAATGATTACGAGCACATTCCACCTTGAATATTATTATTTTTACATATTATTTTCGCGTCTTTAAATTTACCAGAAACAAGTAAAAATCGGCAGTCTAATTATTATCGCATATTCGGCAATCCCGAGGATTATTTTGCCGCTACATGCGCACCGTTCCCTATTCAGTAACGTGCTGGAAATTTTTTAATATTTCAAATTTTGTAGCGCAACGCGCGACGATCAACTACGCCGAGCGCTGCGAAAAATTCGAAGCATTTCGCAGTTCGATTACCGCACTTTTCAGGTGTGCTCAGCTCGACTCGCGATGGCTGCGTCGAGCGAAGGACTGACGTGGATACCAGCGGGGTAAACAATAACGATATTGTCCGCTTTGAATCCCTGCGGACCTGCCGCGTGCAATCTCCACCAACCTCGGCATTGTCTCGTTAATTAAACGGATAAGCCGTCGAGACTACGAGGACGACATCGTCGACGTCGACGTCGACTCGCCACGCCGGCGTCGCCGATCACGCCGAACTTGACGCGAGCGAAACTCGCGGCACAAAGCGTCGGAAACGTTTGACGGGGTTGACGGACGTAGCCAGAGATAACGAAGTTGCTACGTTCGAGTGACATCGGGGTGAGAGGACGACGACGGGGTGATGTCAACGGAGGGGGCAGCAGAACACGAAAGAAGGATAATGGGTGCACCAGACAAAAGAGCGTTGCGATAAAAAGCGAGGAACAGAGTGCACGATTTTTCGATCTCTTCGAAGGAATAACGATCCAGAAACATAGTTGGAATATGTGAACATATATCATTGAGAAAAGGTGTTGGAATGTGGCTTACGAAGAACATTCTGAATACCCTTTTAATCTTGAAGACGTCATGAATGTCCTGATGACATCGTTGACATCAAGAAGACCTTTTTAATCAACCTTGCGTTGATAAGTAAAATCTTCCCGACTACCGTTGTTGTGAGCTATCAGAATTCCACTTTTCTTCAATTTCGCAATTTCCCTATACGCGATTAATGTACAATTTTCAAACAACGAATGGTCTATATACAGAAACTGATTAATACAGAACAATTAGTCAATCAATCTAATCACATCGTATTTAATCGCGCTTTGCGTTACGGTTAATTATTTGTACCACGTTGTTCAAAACTATTCGGAGATCGCAATTATCAACGGTTATAGTGTATCGATCAAACGCGGCAAAGTGAAATCCTACAGTTTGAATGGAAATTGACATGGTATTTGTACGCTACTGTAATAAAGATTATGTTAATAAGGAAAAATACGGAACGAATGTATACGCATAAGGAACGGATATAAAAGTTAAAATGATACGGAGAACGATTCATTAATTTTTGCTAATAGCGCATATCCATTTCCGAATGAATTCAAGTGCATGTCTTAATTCCCCGTCTTTCGCAATCCGCGTTTTACTATTATGTACCTTTTGTTCTTACTAACATGCTTTTGTTCTTTCGAAACACTATTGTTCGCTACTAAATAATTAAATCCGACGATACACGAGGAAATTCAACGATTTTAATTATTTTCAGCATAATTTTATACGTGAACACTCGTGAATTGCGGTATATTACCGTAAGTATACGTGTGCTTGCAAACCTTTAGAGTGGTCAAAATAGGTTACGAATTTATGACCACTTGAGTACCGCCAAATGCATAAAAGACTCTAATATCAAGGTTTTGAATATATCATACCGTAATATCAAATATTCTCAACGATTTGGAGAAACATAAAGCAGCTCGTTACACTAATGAATAATAGTAACTTTTAAACCAAGATTTTGTTACCATCGCATTTCTTTTCGTTTTCGAGATCCTCTCTCGATATTATCAATCGTACTCCAGAAAGTTCACTGTTATAGAAATATAAAAGTTATAGAAATCTAAACACGAAATATCACGAAAGAAATTGAATAGTACCTTTCGAATACATTACACCATATTACTATACTCATCTATACACTTGTTACAGATCAAAAGATACGAATCTAGTTGTTATTAAGTAATAATTGTATTTATTACTGTCGTTTGCGAATTGCGAATCACTCGACGTCTGACACAACATTTCTCAAATCAAAACACGCGGCCCGCGTCATCGCCGCGCGCATGCGTAGCAGCATCTAACGCTTCCGCGTAATTCAAACGAAGACTAATGTGAATATTCATACTTAAACTTAATTATTTATGAATATCACTGAAGAAATGGAAGTTTATTCTAAAACTATCAATAACCAAAGTATAAAAATTATACCGAATAAAAGCAAAATGAGAGACATATGAAAATACATATGTTACGAGTGGTACATATATACCAAGTGAACTTTTATCAACGTATTTCACAGAAAATTATTGAGATGCTTAAAAATGCACTGTTATAAATTTATAATATTTCTAGGAAAAATTATAAATCGAGAAATCTCTTGACAAAAAGTCCTATTATAATAATAAATTATACAATATTATTATACAAATATATGTTAGATACATAGGCGCCAAGTGTATTTTCTCTCTAGAAAATGTTTATTTATTTTGCAAATATATAAAAAGAACATAATTCATTATCACTTCAATTTAATCAATTCAAACGTGGTTAACGTGAAACAAAGCATGAACTAAAATATTTAATGCAATTTTCTCTTTATTCGATTGTCAAACGTCAACAATATCGCGAATAAAGACAGAACAGAAGCTGCATTCCTGGCATATCAGTTTCCATAGGAAAGGTGTGGCTGGATGTTCGGACCATTTTATTTCCATCGAAAATATGTCGTTGCCGTTTAACCATCGGGCTCCGATGTACAAAAGGAACGCGATAAAATGCATATGTACGACAAAGTCGTAGAAATTCGATGAAACGTAGAGACCAAGCTTCGAATCACTCATACCGACGTCGGTGTTGCGAGTCAGAAACGCGAAAATCGAATAGGCAGTCGCACTCTTCGCCGTAAAAATGACACGACCAGAATTCGGTGGCAACGAGTTCCAATGACGTGCAATTTCATCCATTTCACAAGTTTCCGTGTGTTCTTCCGCCACATAAAATATTTAGCAAATATCAGCGAGCCAGTGACGTTAAGCGTTCCCATTTTTGTTAATTAAAAGTTTCTCCGGGGGCGAGCAGCGTGCGTATAACCCCGAAATATAAGACAGGTAGCGTGGAATATGAAGAAGCAGCCGTGAAATTACCAGAAAACGAGATAAAAGCTCGCGAAACAACGAGAAAATCGTTAACACGTCGAGTATTACGGCGATCGTCAGTGACCCATGTCACCAAATTTTTCAGAGCAATTAAAATAAGATAAATTTCATTCCTCATAACAGATTTCCAAATTTTGATTTAAATTGTGATTAAATTGTGATTTCCAAGTGATTTAAATAAATACGATTTATACGATATTTTCAGAAAAATACCAAAATATAATACAATATTTTGCAAAAATTAGACGTTACGGTGCAGCATATTTCAACATATTGTGGCACCCAAAACGAAACATATAAAATTACATCATCTCGCGTGGCTGAGAACGTGTTAAGGAGTAAGAAGGATGAAATCGCTAAATCCATCGTACATTTAATAAATTGGCATAAGCTCAATGCGATGCAAATCGCTGAACACGATTATTCGCTGAACGCGTAGAAATTTTTACCAGAGTAAAACTTGCTGGATAAAAACTAAATTATCGCGAGCCATGATATCGTATGATGAGAGGAGATGTTAAATTTCATACGTACAAAGGGTTATCGCGCAGGGTCAAGCAAAACAATTTAATTAAACGTACCTTTTAGCTCGTGCAATTTTACTATATTCTTGTCTTGCATATTCATTTACCAAGTTATCCAAAAGGCGAACAAACAGAAATATAAATCCTCTATGGACCTAACATATGTACTACAATACAGAAAAAGAAATAATAGCTTTGCGTTTTTTATGATAATCTCCAATGGACTAAGGAAAAATATAATGTTGCTAGAAAATATCCGAACACTTGTTTTTCTTTGACACGATCATTCAAGCAAATTAAAGAACAAGCTTAGAAGAGAAAGTTTTGCAATTCATCATTATCGTTACAATTATATAAAATAGAATATTACGAGTCAAAATTGACAGTAGTAATTACCACAAGTTGCAAAATTATTTTGTTATTTTAAAAGCTGTACAATTTTTTAATATTTTAGACTATCAGTCAGATAAAGAAGATTCCTCCATGTTATTCGAAACAGGTACAAACGTACGGGTCCGTTGATACATTTTTATTATTATTATTTATTATTATTATTATTATTTATTATTTTAATTGTAAATTAATAACGTATTGTAACTTAATTAATTAATATTAATTTGCCATCAATTTGAAAATTCGAATAAATTTCATGATACTGTTACCGCAAATATTTATATACTTGTCACGAGCACAAGTAGCATAACTAGCTCGGCAGAACAAGTAGTACGACTCGGAGACTGGTCAGACGGAGAGAGAACAGCTGATTCTTCTAATCCTTTTTTACGTTTTTCGCCTCTTTCAGCTTCTAGAAAGCTCGAGGGTGTACGCTAACAAGAAAGAACGAAGTGGAATAGCAAACATAAAAAAACGAAGAAAGGGTGGATGGTCTCGCGGGAAGAGTACCGAGACTGCCGAATCTCCGGCCAATTTTTCACTTACTAGAATTCTGCCTTACACGATTTTCCGACCTTCTATTTGTCGTATCGAAGTTGTCACGTGGGAAGATCTATTCTCAAAGTGTTCTCATCTCTTCTGCTTATGTACGATCTGACCACAACTTTCTTCATGGAAAAAGTCGAAACGACGTTGCAGAATGGAGCAAAAGGTTTTATAGAAATGAATATCTTAGAATGTGCAGAAGAAAGTACAGTGAATCCTTAAATAATGTGCCAGTTCGAGACAGTCGCATAGCTGAAAATCCGCCTACAATATTTTATTTTACTGTAGCAACTAACGAAAACATGTTATTCCTCTCTTCCCGCTACGCTTTAAAAGCACAATTTATTATAAGATTAATAGCCGGTTTATGTGAACGAAGAGGCAGACAGAATTTACACAGCAACTTAGTCCGCTTGCTATTTATTCTGCCGATTCTTGCAACGATATTCTAGCGTATTATATTCAAACTTAAAAAACTGTTAAACGCGAGAGAAGAACGATTGAGTGGAAAGTGGTCGGAATAATGCAAGAAAATGAAGCAAAGTGGCGTTTTCCGAATATTCAGTTATCTTCGGATCGCGGTGCAATTTCAATTTCACGATAAAAACGCCGGCTCACTGGCAGTCCATTTAAGAGCATCTGGTAGCGAAGTATCTCCTTACAAGAGCCGTTCTTAAATAATTCAATCCAGTCCAACTGGCCGGACCAAATGGAAGTCGAAAGGTGTCTATTCATCTGCGAAGAGGAAGTCGCGAGAGGCTGGCGCGTTTCGTGAGAAATTAATTTATAAGCGAAATGGTCGTGGTAATTGGACATCAAAATGTCCATTAAAACCCTCTGTGCATTCATAACGCAATTTTCCATGCTTTTACGAGATGCTTCACGCCTTTTGACGCAGGCTATCGCCCCTTTTTGCGTGAACACCGTCAAAGATTGTTAGTCATCCATAGCACGACGCGGAAACGCGCCACTAATAGACACTAAATGCATTTAACTAATAGTTACGTGATCCTTCGCCCGGGCAGATTCTAGCCGGAAGAGAGTCTTCATCAATGCTGCGAGATTCCATTAAAATAGGAGAGCATCATCTAAAGGGTACTCATTTATCGTTGCGAGGCTAATAACTTGCGAGATGGTACATGCGGACGCTATTTGGCCGCGCGTTTCGCGTTTTAATCAAAAATTTATCGTCTCATCCGAGAGGGAAGCGATCAATCGTTAACCTGCCGGATAGATATTCATCCCATCTTTAACGTTACTCGACGAACCTATTATTCATCGTCTCGAATTTTCAACGTGATTGAGGACTCGTCAATATTCGTGAAAATGCCCTCTGAACTACACACCATAAGTGTTCAGACATTTTCTATTATTGCAGGTATGCAACGTACGATTAAAGTAAAGCCTTTTTTTGATTTTATATCAGGCAACCTCACATGGAGATCGTAAACCCTCGCAAGTTTCATTTTTCGTGTTTCATGGTGGAACAGTTTTACAAAATTTAAGTTCAATGTGCTGTCAATCAATTTTATATTGCCAATCTCTTTTCTATTTGAATTTAGTAGCGTATATGTATAGATATTTTCAACACTTTCGTGAACATTTCAGAAACATTTATCGTCATAAATGTTATACGAACTCATACTTGTACGAATACAATTAAAGAAATAGAAAGAAAGCAAACAGAAGATTGGTTCATCCATCAAATGTTACAACGAGTATCATACTTTACATATTTTATATTTCTTTGCATTTGTGGTGTGTTCGTTATGTTTCTGTGTCTTTAAATTCCCGATAAATACATAAACGTCCACGATCTGATTATTATTAATCGCTTTAGAGATTCGACAATGTTCGTGAAAGTAACCCCTGTCATTTGAATTGTCCCGACCACGACAGATATTTTGGTTTAGGGCAAGATTTCGAGAGATTTAACAGTTTCACAATTTTAACGTAATAAAAGAGAGTTAGGAATCGTTGTCGGGCCAATTTCGTCGGTAAATCGGTGCGTATAAAAGGGAAACGTGATGAAATCCCGTGGAGAATACAATTCTGGAAATGGCGAGCCGGTGTGCCTTGAACGTTGGCGTGCCGCTCGTTTCAATTTGGATATATTTAGGAAACACGTAACCCCCGGCAATCCAATAAAAAACCGTGCTTAGCATAAAAACAATGGTAGAACAGCACAGGTCGAGAATAATAAACATACGAGTATGTCGGATTTTCCCTAGCTTTTCGCCAGATTACTGTACTAAATACGTATTTTTTAAGGCAATCTTTTCCTATGATCGACGCTCTCTACGCTTGAAAGGATACGACAAATACGACGCAGAGGAAATACTTTGAATGTGTAAAGCTTCCTCTGTGGATTGTAACCGTTTCAAAGAGTAGAAAATTGGTAGGTAAATATCGAGCAACGGATCCGACACGCGTGATCGAAGAAATTTACATTTTCTTTGATTCGATCCTGTCGCTGTGAAAGATTTCCCATTTGTTCCATAAATCGTGCTTCGAAATTCAGGAATTCGCTTCGTATCGACCGATCATAACGACACGTGATCCGCTTTGAATTCTCTCTATCTCTCTCTCTTTTTCTCTCTGCCTCTTTGGAATGCTAGGCGAATGGTACACGGATAATTGCAAGTATTGGGTCGGACAAAATCAAAAGTCGAAGGTCCCATGATACCTTTGGAATATCTCTTCAATTAAATCTCAATGAGAAACTTCTTTCCTTCTCTTGCAAAAATTGGGTTGAAAAATCGAGTTTTCTTTTTTAATTTTCTTAAAATGTTAGATGCGTAGAATGATGTTAACGCGGCTTATCAAAATTCAAACTGTTGACGAAGTTACAGTGATGAAGCTCGCAGAGAGAAAATGTTATCTTAAAAATTCCCTTGCGTATTTCTTGGAACTGTTTTCTAACTTGGCTGTCATGAAATTTTCAGGACTACACATTCAATCTTCTTCATATTTTTAAAGAATACCCTTTGTATCGTAATTTTATCACTTTTTAGAAGCTTGTTAGAGGTTTCTAAAGACATTTCTTTTAAAAAATCTTTCTCTTTTTCACATTGCTGACATCTGTACGATCATTAAAGATTTCCAGAAATCCTGCGCTACGTTTCAGATAATAAACTGAAGCTTCAAAAGAATATTTTATTTTAAACATGCCAGCCTCTGCCGAGACTGACAGCCACCAACTGATGTTCCAAGAATAGAAGTTTCATATACAATGAATAGCTCTTCTACTTTGCAAGATCTTTTCTTAAAAGAAAAAATTGGAAAGTAAAGCTAACTGTCGCATAAATACCATTCGAAAAAATCTGTACTTTTTATTCTGTAATTATTTACGAAGCAATTGTCCAAAGTTGTAAATCTGTGTAAGTTGTCTGTGCTTTTAAATCAAATATTGTAAATTTCTAAAAAAAAAAAAAAAAAAAAAAAAATACCATTCATATGAAAAGTACAGAAATGAAAGATGAAAAATTTGTTTCTCGAAACTTGTAGAAAGAAAAATCTGAAAGGAAAAACGAGAGTTCTCCGCTAAAGAGGAGATGTTGCGATCGATAAAGACTCTAATACAGGAAGAGCAATTCCGCGGCAATCTACAACGATCGAAGCGACTATCGCGCAAGATATTGGCAAAAAATAGGCTCCGTGTAGTAACAATATTCGACGGTTGATGAGCTCATCAGAAGCAAAGTTTATTAGTTGGGAATAAGAACAATATAGATAGAGTCCATGGCCGTTTTCGTTCAAACTCCCTGAGGAAGACTCTTAATCGAAGTCTAAGAGAAAGAAACCAGCTCGCTCGCTACCGGCTACTTGACGCGAAATAATTGGCCCACTTTCTCATACTTTTTTATTCTTCTGAAATAATAGGCAATGATAGCAGCTTTCAATCGAAAATGTGGAAATTCCCAACGGAAAGCGAATAATATTTTCACCAAGAATAATTTGCCTTTTAAGAGAAAAGATCGGATTTCATCCTCCCAACCCGAGGGAGATCCGCAACGAATTCTTACTCTACTCGATTCTGTAGGTTCCGCGTGTAATTAAAAATATCTCACCGCAGTTGTATAGCCCCGGAGCTATTTTGTCTAAAAGAACCGCTGTAAAAACCATTGCTTTATTTATATTCTAAATTTAATTAACCAAATTTTTCAACACGTAAAAGAGGAGAAAGAATAAAACGTTCGTGCTTCTTCGAGGATCGCCGAGCAAGGTCTGGTTAGTAATTTCAGAAATGTCCGATGCTATATAATATATCAAATCGGGCTGAAAGAGAAATATTGCGGTGGTAACAAACACGAGGAAGTAACAAACAAGTTGAACAGTCGTGAATAATCGTCGCACGAAGGGAGGCCAACGTGTAATCAGACCGTAAAATTCAATCTCTGCGCTTAATTTTCTAAACTGTACGTTTTACCCTGCACACAGCGCAGTTGGTGCAATTGGTCAAATATTTCCAATATTCAAATTAATAACTTTTTCGTCTCGTTACATCATATATTCTCGTATTTGTTAGCTCGTATTCGAAGCATATTGAAATAAATTTGGAACGTTCCGAGGGAAGACTAAAGACGCGCAATTATTTGTAATTACGAGATCGACGCGTTAAAAAGTAAGCACGTGGAAGTAGAAAGAGATTACTGAAATCTTCTTCGCGACATTGCGATAAAGGTACAATGTTCTGTGAATATAGCACCGCAATTTAAGAGAACTCTATGAAAAAATAAAACACAACCGAAGATACGATTATTTTCGACTACGATTTACCATTCGATTTATGCGCAACGACAATATTGGGAAGACGTTTGATCAATTTCATGGATCGCTATATTTACATACCATCCTACACGAACAGAATAATTCCGGGGAGCGTAGTAAATCGCTATGCGGTATATGGTCGCGCGACGCTAGTGATTCATCGAGGAAGATACCGCATCGTTCGATGCCATATTTTGATACGAGGAGGCGGCACGTTACCGCCACTCAAACTATCAAGACAAAGCTGGAGCGGGTGTGGGACGAAGATACAGACAGTCAGAAAACGCGAGCGTGAGCTGCCGTCGAAAAGGACGAGAGAGCAGAGGAAATATTTTGGATGGTTGAATAGAGATGGTGTTACGAGAGACTAGAAACGAAGCGCGCAGAGATGACAGAGATAGAGGAGGATCGAGGAAACTAAACTAGAAAAGAAGATAAGGAAAATTGAAAGAGAGGATGAATGTGAGAAAGGATGAAGAAAAATGTAATGGTAAAGGATGTGAGCATGAGCGCTTCGGAAGTAGCCAGCTTCACGTCCAAGAGGTTCTCAAAGGGTGACCGCGAGTTCGAGCATATTATGCAACGACAACCTAGTCCAAGTCGGTGGAAAGATGTATTTTGTTCTGGGTCAGGCACAGCGGGACAAGGTGTAACACAGTCAGCTGCTTTCTGCTTTGCTACCAACGACTCGTGACGTCTAGATTTAGTTTCCTATGCTCGTGAGATGCTGTAATGACTCTGTATCCCGCTAAAGCTACAATTTAATCCTTGCACGGACGTGGCCATATTTCTTGCAACCACTTTCCCGTGTCTTTTAACCGCACACGTGATTTTTCAACGTGAATTTCCTGCAAAGTGTAAAAAATACAGCTACGATCCTACAGGTCGTACGTGAGATATACTTGATTTCGATGTTGGTTCGTAGTTGGCTTCGACGCATAATCTATCCTTTTGTGACGAATCAATTGGCAAAACATCGAACCTGTTTAGCTAGCTGTATGTTTAATAAACGCTATTCAACAGCACCTCTAGCCGTTAATAAATCCTGAATAATTTTACATATACGTAGAATTATTCGTTTCATTATTCAACAAGCTAACGTATAAAGGATTTTATTTTCCGCAAAATGCAAATTTATCGCATTCAGATAAATGTCAACCTTATTCGACTCTTCGCTTTATCGTTACGCAATATAAAATATTCAACTTTCGTAACAACAATAATCCAGTCTTCGCTCGACGATGATTAATATCGAAATATACACTGCAAAAATTTAACACGCGCGAAATGACTGTAGTACGAGAATAGAACCAACAATGAGAGTACAGTAGAAACAAACAAACTACTAAATATGTATCGTCTATTTTTCTAATTGGAAGGAAACGGAGACGTTTGTGCGTCGTAGGAAGGAAAACAGATAAGGATTTCATCAGACAGCGCGCAGATTCATTGTGCAACGAAGACAATCCATCCTCCTACATATGCAGCTATCTATATGCACCGGTAGTATGCATCTTAAGTATGTGCAACTAGGCATCCGGCGGATTAATCCAACTGGTAATTTGTCGTTCTGCGAATGAGCTTCGACTCCGAAACTCACGCGGATGCACACGCTACATCTGCACAGACACCTGCGTATATTTCCTACTTCGAGACACAAGTTCGTCTCCCTATTTACGATTCAACAGAGAACAGGACGGGCGTTGCAAGACGAGCATTTCGCTGTACAACATGCACCGTTCATTCTAAATTCTGGTACATGTGAAGTCAGGCAGATTCCATGACTCGAAATAAGTCGAAAATCGAGAATAACGGGAACGCGTTAGAGACTTCATTTTCGAGGAAAATCCAGCTTGTAAATTCATCGAATATACGTGTATTTAATTAATTCTCGACTTGACAACAATGGACGATAGGTAGCGGGTTATTCTACGTGCGAAAATAAGTTTCTTCGGATAGAATTTTTTCGTTTGTACAGTGACTATAGTTGGATAGTACAGAATAACAACATTAAACTGGAGAGCTTGCGATATTAACCGTATCAGTTGCCTGGTACGCGCAGGCTTTACAACGACGCGGTATAATAATTTATCGTAAAATAAACGTCTGAACTTAAACATACTGGTGGGCTCGGGTTCCAAGAAAAATAGCCGCCAACTAGAATATGTATGGTCAGATCTAGCTACAATGCCTGCAACGACAAAAAAAAAAAAAAAAAGGAAAAGCAGAAGGTCTGGTGAAAAATAACACCATTTGCAACCTCAAAGATGTCTCGGACGGATCTTCTAGCCGTACATCACGCACCGTTACCCATACGAGGTACGGCATCATGATTTATTCGAGTCGCGGTAAGGAAAGTTTTAAAGTGGCTCAACATTCGCGTAATATATCGGTCAGGAACTACACGGGAGGATAAAACTTAAGAAGGAACGATTCTCGTGGTTAACACCGCGGATCTTCCATTCTAAGAACATTTGCATTTTGAAGAGGACAAGGGCTGTTGAATATTCGGAAACAATAACCACGGTAATTTAATGATACGTAACGTATCAATACGGTTAATGCATGTAAATGCCCGGTGCAATATATTATATTAAAGTTGGTAATGTAATATAATTTTGTTACTCTCATTACGCCGCCATAATGGATATAGAAAGTACGGGTAATTTAATTACTTTAGCATGACGGCCACGCACCATTGTAAAATTTTAGTTCACGGTTTCACGGGAAATTCAACGCACGCCGGACTATTGCAAAAAGGATAAAACCTCCCCTCGTCGACTTATTACCAAAATGTTCCATCTAGCAGGGCTGTAGCTTCCGGCCGCAGAAATCACGAAGTCAAATGGCTCACCGCCATGCGGCACAAAAGTTTTTCTTTTTCTCATTCCCGCGCGCCCTCTGAATGAGACATAAATTACTCGTGTAATAGGATTTTGAATCGCGGTCGATGTTAATCCTTGATTTATAATGTAGGTCGGCAGCCGAAGATTTAGCATGACATTGATGATAACTAGCTGACAGTATCCTCCAATGTGTATCGTGCGATAAATTATTATTATTATGCTCGTTGATCCCTCCTATTTTTTTAGGGTGGGGGAGGTGTATTTATTAAACCGTTCGATTCGTTGCTTCTCGTAATTGGAACATTCTGAATTTCATCTCTTTCCCCAACATTTATGCGCCAACGTTAAACGAGACACGGCGTATTTTTTAGCTTAGCAAGAGGTTCTCGCGAAAAATAAATTAACACGATTTCGAACGTTATCAATTATAACAGACGCACGTTAATAACGTTCATCGCATATAACGGACATCACGTCTCGATCTAGGTCAACCGAAATATTTTGCTAGCTGTTTCCGTTATTGAAACAGCGAATGTTAAATCATAATTCATACGGTTACATTGTTTCGCCAATGTAGAGACGCGAAACCACTTCCCAACGACTGAATATCGCTATTCAGCGATATTTCCAGCGGAGCTATTGCCTTAACGTTTTCGTCTCCTCTGCGGGTATCTTGTTGCCGTTTTCGATCGACCTAGATTACATTTACCGAATTAGCGATATAGGTCGAGTGAATTATATCCGTTCGTTTAAGCAGTTATTTCTGTCGAAAGTCTATCTTTCCAGTCGTGCTGGCAGCATCCCTTTTACAGCCGTTAAAAACAGACACCGGACTAAATTTAACCGGGTCAAGGAATGGAACTAATCTTCGAAACTGTTACCATTACGAATTTTTATTTTATTTTACCGTACCATGCGCAAACCTTCCGGCGATTATATCGCTCATAAGCGTCTGGATACTTTGAAATTGTGGTAACATTACGCGAATTCTACGAACGGCTACAAATTAGCTATTAATTACTAATTTATGTTTATGGAATCAGCAGACTTCAAATTTAAATTAATTGTTAACAGACGTAACAGTGAAATGTTTTATTATTTACTGTTCGTGTATTATTCTGCTGTTACATTCCTGTCCATGAGGATTAGAGTATCTTCTGGTGTAATATAAAATACGACGAATGGTTTAAGTAATGAAAGGAACAATTACACGGCCGTGATTTTGCGTTCGTGGAAAATAACGATACAAGAAATTCTAGAAACTATTTTTACGAATTACAAGAGAGACATAACTTCCATTTGCGACCTAACCCCAATCTAAGCTCATACAAATACATCACATAAGAATATTCCGATTATTTATGATGACACTATAATGTTTTAATATTTTGTATCATAAATCTTCCTAACTTTGAATATACGTAATTTATAGCAAATTTCTTCTTCTTTGATGCGACTGATAATTAACATAGGACAGAATTTAATGAATGATATTATAGACGTTTAATACGCATCAGTCTACCACCACCATACCACATAATTAATTGCCATAAATGTATTATAAATAGCTGTATTAATTACGAAGAATAAAATCGTCCCAGTGTGATTCGATCGTATTTTTCTACTTAAATTACATCGCGTTAGAAGTGAGCAGGTTTCTGAATACTTTCGGGCGACGATTAAACGAGGCGGGATTGTTAAAAATGGATGACAAAGGGAGACACGGTTCGTAGAACTGGGGAAAGAAGAAAAGGGCGAAAGAACACGGTCAATCGGCGAGCGATATCGCGAAAGGTCACGGCTTTTCTTGACAAATGGCGTCCTTGCACCGTCACCGATGGACTCGAAGTGGTATCTCGGTGGTCTGTAGGACAACCAAAGTACATTATGAAGGCATTTGTAGCTTTCCACTGGCGTTGCTCCCGAGAATTGTATCGACCACGGGGTTTGCCGCGTAGACACGTGAATATACCCGAGTTTCGACCAGTCGAAATGCATCTTGGAATCCTGCCCGAACTTCTCCGTTGTTTCCTCCCGAGATTTCGCACGCCTTATCGGATACGCTCGTTCGAATTTTAGAATTGTATTTTCTCCTGGATATCTGACCGACAAACCATATCGGCAAAAGAGGATAAATAATTGAGCGACTTTCCAGAGAAGAAAACCTTTCCTTGCTGCACGAGATAGTATGTTGGTGAAAATATTCCGTACACTATCTGTCAATGTGATATTATCTTTTTCTTTGATAAATCGCACATATATTTCAAAGGTAGTACAGTTTAAAGAAAAACGAAAAACTATTTTGCAAATTTAATTTTGACTTCGTACACTCTACGCAGCCAATAATCTTTTGTAAGAGATATTAATCAATTGAGAAATAGACAGGGAAAAATCGTAGAATTAAATGGACGATACGTAGACACAGAGAAAAAGGGAGGAAAATATTTTTCAGAAGTTCTTCAACCAGTTTAATACTTACAACGGAAACGAAACGTTTTCACATTCCTGAAGATTTTCGCAATGCTTGTGTCTACAAGAAATTACACGACTGACGATTAGCGTGTCGCTTGTCACGTGTTTATTATTAAACAACGTCCTGCACCTTCACACGTATGTCCCAGAGGGAATTGTTTAAAGGCAAATACAATACGTGCTTAAGAACTCACGTGGAATATCGCTTTTTTTCACGATAAAACTTACCTACTGGTAACTAAAATATGAGAATATGACACAAAATCGATATACCTTCCATTGGAATAACATCAAGATATTCCATCTACGAAGCAAAAAGATTGGCCGGTTAATATCGGACAACAACGATGACCTAATTTCTAAAGATTAATAGGCTTACGGACGGAGTTCGACCTTTGCTCCTTTACGAGATTAAAAGCAAATAGACAAATATGGACAGATCGATCGCCGGCTGCCTCTTCCAGCCATCCCGAATCTGCCTTTTATTTTTAAGCTCGAAGCCCTTCATAAAACATACTCTGGCCATATCATCTAGATTGATATAAAAAGAAAAAGAGATCGAGAAAGTAAATCAAAGGATAAACTAGATATTTTACGATAGGTACGATATCAAACGTGTACTGTGTCGTTCTTAAAGAGGCTTGTCAATAATCTGAATATTCCATTAATTCATTTCTACATCCACGAAACCATCATTTTCACACCAACTTTAAATACTTAAATATCAGTGCTTGCATTAACAAATTCTATTAATTTCGAGAACCTTTCTATTAATCTCCTATCCGCAATTTAGCAGTGAAAATATTTACAGATAAAGAGCTTGTCCCTTTAAACGATAATTCTATTGCTATCCTATTATTCTATTCGAAATTTTCCGATTGCACCACGTCATATGAAAAACAGATTTAGCTACACTTTTAACACAGATTTCAACTCTGACCTACGTAATTCATTTCAAATTCTACCAGTGAAATTTACACTTTACACCACAGTACTGTTGCGACATATAGTTTGTCAATTTTCTCCAAAATTCTTGCAAATAATTTTCGCAATTCCCCGTTCTACGTCTCAAGTCGTAATCTTGCGCCAGCACAAAATTACAATAATTTCTCTAATAATCTGCATCGATTATCGCGCTCAATACGAGGCCAACGAGTGTTCTCATATTTATTGGAGCGTACCTTATCATTTTGGGGAAGAGAAATTTTATCGTTCCGATCGGGGACGATTACGAGGTGGTGATACACAGCCGAATTCGGTGAAATTGTACGCGAAACTTTCCGTGAATTGCACGGCGACAAGGGGTTTAATCTTTCGCGTGGGACCAATCGCGTTATCGAGATATAAGCATAATCGAGCTGACGGCGGTATACACGAGGCGATAGCCGATATACGAGGCAACGGATAGCACAGGCTATATTCGAAACTGATAATCGTTGACGATATGCCGTGGCCGATCGATAATCAAGGGGCTTGGCTCGAAAACGATTCATCGTGTCTGTGCAATCGCGAAATTATCTAGAATGACGGGACACGCGTTATGCATCGTCTGCGAAATTATCTATAGAATGACGGAACGCGCGTAACGTGTCGTCTCCGTGATGCAGAAGCACACAATTTCGCGAAAGAAAAAAGAAAAAAAGAAGAAAAAGCAGGAATTAGGACGACGGATGCCCTCTCTCGGTGCGTTGTCATTTCAAAAGGGAGGCGAGATATAGAACAAACGCGAGGAAAGGCCGAAAGAGACATACGCGAGGAACAAAAGGAGCACGATGCCAAGGATAACAGCCGGCAACGAATGCTGAAACTGCATGAGAAAAACAGTGTGTAGAGTCTGTACCTTAAAATCGACGACCGGATGCACTGGTTCCTCTGTTTGCGTTCCGCCGGAACTATTGTGCTCCAGGCAATCCCAAGTGTACGAACGCCGAGTAAAAATTTAATTCTATTCCTTGCCAAAATACATTTCGTGCAGAAGGGATACGCTGGTTACGGGTTTCTGCGACACCGCGGTTTTCTTCTTACTTTTCGTGAAAATTAGTAGATTGCGATTCACATAAAATACATGTGATAGGTTTTTCGCTTTATATTATAATATTGAAAAAAAATTGAAGTAATGTTATATAATTAGGTAACAACTGTTTATTTTGTAATATTGTTTAGTTAAAATCCTTTCGGATATTTTTGATTATTTTTGGAATAGAAAGCGAGCAATCTATTTGGCTGGAATCTTTCGATCAATCTATCAGCTCGACCATGAAATTCTGTATTCTTCCAAAACGAACAACTTGAAACTACAACAGCTAATATTTATTCAACAATTCGATAGCAATAAAATTCTTGTCTTTTTCTTTATACCTGCCTATTTCTCGAGACTTATTTCGAATCGTCTGAAAGACTGCCCTGATTGTAGGACCTCACGCCCATATCTCAACATCTGACAGCAGCTCTAGAGTTTCCCACAATGGACGAGCTAACGAGAATTCGGTTAAACGTTCTCGGTCTTCTTTCTTATCCTGTTCATTCGATTAAATAGATGTACCTATCGAGATCCTAATTCTAACTACAAAGTTCTATGTATAAGGTAAAAGGTAATAGTTTCCTAACAAGATCCTACACTTTAAAGGTCTTCGAAAAGCTACAGAGTAAACAATACAATCAAGCGTTTAACAGCAAAGTGACGTAATTGATACTGAACCGTTGAAAAACAAGGTGATTATAACACCATGTACACAGAGTAACGAACAAAAGGTGGCTTAAAATAGGAATTGAAGCTCGGAGGATAAAGATCGACTTAAAATACGCAAACACGTTACAACATAATCGAAGTGGTTTGATTAAATAGATTAAGCTATTTGTTTATTGTATTTTGAGATCAAAAGGCCAAAAGAATGGTATGAGCAGAGATTTACGCAATAGTATTTGATGAACAAATAAAGCGATATAGCGCATGAGCACGTCAGAAAATAGAAATTGTTAAAACAATTGATTTTTCTGCGAATTCAAATTTTTATGAACACGTCTAAAGATATGTGTAAATACAGATATTTGTTACACGCTCCAAATATCATAACGAGTAGTTTGTTTTAGCAATTTTACATACCTCTATACTTTGTATTTTTTTTTTTTCGAAAATCTATTCTAAAATCTACTACACCAAGATTTTTATACATCGACAAACAAATATGAAATAACTATAAATAAAATCCACTAAAGGATTAAATAATTAATCAAACGATTTTCTTCCAATTTTTTCTAGACAGTTACTGCAATAATCGTCGTAATTCTAATAAATAGTGAGTTAATAATAAAAATGTATTAACACAGAGAAAAGCACAATGTGCTTGTATCATTCTGCATGTTGTGTTAAATGAGCTTACTTATACGTCTCGTTCTTTTCGTTTGATCATTAAAGGATTTCAATTCGTTCAAGTTCAAAACATTCGCCACTGCAATCGGATTCGATCGATGTCGAGGTAAGTTACGAATCTTGTAATATACGTTTGGAGCTTCCGTTTGTTTCCAGCTCGGTTCCGCCCTTTTTCTTTCATCTAACACTCCAGGCCGGCGCTCCATGACCTACCCTTAGTTCGCCTAAGTCCGACGCCGGTCGAATTATCATCGCGACCTCTCAAAGCCTTTCCAAAATTACTTACGAACTCATGGGCCCGTAAGTCCAGACTGCTCGAAATTAGTTTCCACGAAAGCTCTCTGCCATTAGGTATGTACGCTTTCCAATTCGTTAAGAGGGAACTGTCGCCCCTCTTTAGCCTTACTCGACAACTCGTCCTTCAGACCGCCACTTTCTCTCATTCATCGGTCTGTCTCCATCCCTCTGCACCCTCTAAATCGCCCTCACTTAGAAAAAAATATCACTGCTAAATTTGCTTAATGGTAACGAGGTTAGTACTTCTTTCAGCAGAAAGACACCGTTTCAAGGGTTCACTTTTAGCGAGTGGATAAACAGTATAATTCGAGCCAATGGCCTGTAATTTATCTTTGTATGCGCTATCGCCTCTTCAACCCTCGCTACGTTATTATAATCGTTTTTATGCCTCGAATAGAAACGAATTGTTCCGCTTAACGAGCTTCCCGTACTTCATTGTTCGAACGTTCGTTGATTTATTTTACGTTATTCCCTTCGTACATTTTCCACATTTCAGCATTTCGTCGAACATGATTCAATACAATCCGATATTCGATTATCGGTCGATCAGGTTGGATTTTTCGGCGCAGGGATTAGTAGTATCGGTCGGTGTTTGGTCAGCCAAGAAAGTGGGTGGGTCGTCCATTACGCTGCCCTGTGACCGGGTTAAGAGGACATCGCGTCGTTTAAAGAATCATCCCATCGACAAAGCAATTTGACTATCGAATAATCATTCGTTGTAGAAAATATGACAGTGCCTTCCTATTTCGAACGATCTTCCGAATACTAAAGCGATCGACTGTCCGTGTCTATTATTGGGTCACCGTATTTCACGCAAACCCTACTGCGATTCTCGAGTTTCTGGAATTCAATCTTGCTCCTATTTTAACAAACGAAACAGGTTTGAAATATTTGAAGAAAATGTCCAGCATACCAATAACCATTTTTTCATATTTCCCTTAAGCTTGAAATATTCGTTAACGTTAGAAAGATACAATTGGATCGATAAAGACGAAAAGAACAAGAGCTTCTATACATACGTGCGTATAAAACTGGATGCAAGTATTTCAAAAGTAAATGGGAAAAATTTCCAACGTTCTTTAACTCTTTCGCTGAAACTATTCGCAAATTTATGAATTGTTAAAATTGATAATTTTATCGAGGATACATAAATAAATCATTATTTCCTATTTTAATATCTACCACATGAAGAGTACGTATTAACCAATAGATAAATAATTATATGCAAAATCCACATGAATCGACTTCCTTTTTTACTTTTCAAATATACTTATTGCAGCACCCCGAGATTTTAATCCACGCTAAAAGAGTAAAATCCTCGGATATTGAAAGAACTCGAGCAATATTCTCGACGATACAGATAAGATACACATAAATCGTAAACGTTCAAGTCACTATCGAGAGAGCTAATCGTGACATTATTTCTGATCAACGCCAAGATTCCAGTCGGATATTCGTTGAAATCCCAAAGCACTCCGGAGAACGTAATAAGTCTCAGACTGGACTATCTGAAATCAGCATCTCCTTGACGCAAAATGTAAATTACGACCGGTAAGATAGCATTCGAACGAAACGGTGAAATAGAAAGAAAGTCAGTTTACACGCGATTTATAGGGTCGAATCGGGGTCGATTTAACGACGCCTCGACGGCGGAGCAACGGCGCCAGAGTAGCGAGCTATCGATTTGGTTCGATTGCCGAAAAATGGTAATGCGGTCGGGCAGAACGCCGAGGAGACGTTACTCCCCAGGAAGGACGTCTCAATTTCGATGCTACGTGCCGTAGGAATGCGGAAAGAGGCCACTCTATGCGAACAGACAGAATTTTCTTAGGGCCGTGAGAAAGAGCTCCGACGCGTGTGAACTTAAATTTCACAGTCAAAAGAACGGGAAAATCCCGCCTGATAGAGGGAAAATCTAACTCCTCGTTCTCGGGTATTTTCTTCCTCGACAAACTATATTTACGCGATCTAAACAAGCTATCCTGTCGTAATAAATGAAATAAATAAAATAATTACGCGCTTTAAGCATCTGGTAATAATCGGAGAATAATTTGCAATTTATCTGAAGGACGAGTGGTTCAGAAGCCACACTGATCGATGCTCACTGCAGCCACTGATCTTTTTTCATCAATTGCCTCATTTATTTCGACACATACAAGCTCCTACCTTGTTTTAGATTTTTATCCGACCTATCTCACTGTCCTATTTATAGGTTACTCTGTATGTCCTCTTTCTTTTTATTCGTTTAGAGTTTCTCGCGTCTATAAATAAATAAGAATAAAAAAGAAAAGGACATAAGAACATGATGACATTACAAAAACTGTTCCTTTTTATCTCGCGAGTTATCATTATTTGTTTCATCCTCTCAGAAAGAATGAATTTTCATAGAAATACGTCGTTTGTTCTCTGAGAATTGAATATTAATCGTGTACTTGTGTAATGAAACTGAGAAATTGACGAGAGGCGAACGTTTCATTATACGTTCGACCTTTTTCCAATATCGAATTATTCTTACTCTTTAAATTGTGAGAAATTATTTTTTCGCGTGAGTCGGGATAAATAACGTCCGGAGATAAGAAATTATTTTCTCGCGTGAATCTGTATAAATCCGGAATCTTTGAGCAACTGGCGAGAGATTTTTTAGAGAATTTTCTACCACGGGGATAGTATATACCACTTCGTCCGGGAGCTGACGTCTCGTGATTCATGAATCCACGGTCAGCCGGCTAAGAACAAGTCAACCATTGACGCTTTGGAATATGTTCGACGATCGTCAGGGGTAACAGACACACCACCGACAGACGTCTGTGATTCATTGCACCGGAGTTAAGCCTATTCGCATAATCAGACAGCAGCGTATCACCTCTGTCATTAATTACGAGGCCGTGCAACGTACATTTATCAAGTTAAATGGTTGGAGAACCTGCAGAGATTGGGTAGGCAGACACAGAGTTGGCAAATGGTTGTGACAACGACGAATCGAACCTTCCGACCGACTAACAAGTATAAAGTAAAGTTGGTAATAACACCGCTTGACAAAAGGAAATTAATTTTCGAGGTAAGCTAACTTCTTGAAGTTGAGAAATGTCTGCTAAAGAAATTTCGAATTCACGTTACGTTACGAAGGAGGGGGTTCGACGATCGCCAACCAACAAATGGATTTGCGAATAATTCGCACGGCAAGTTTCGAGCCTTAAATATCACTTGAACTTGGTAAATTCGAATCTACATATTGAAAACTTTGGTGGAGACGCTGGAAACCTCTCTCGATTGCTGTACCTTCGGAAGATTATATTTTCTTAGGAATTTCACGCGGTACCAGATAATCGCAATGCCGCTTAAGATCCTACGACGAAACGAATAAACGAAGGAACTCGAATAATTAGTTTTGAAGACCTTTTGCTTGTACCATTCCACTTATGCGTCCATTTATGCTCCCATTTGCATAAGTGTAGAAAAAGAAACAAAAGATCTCCGATCTTCCTTCGTCGTTTCCTTGCGGTGTCGGGCAGCATGAAAGTTTAAAATTCATACTTGTGCACGAGTACAAATACATTACATTAATAGTAACTTCATACTGAACGCTTTTTACTACGTTAATTCCGAAGAATTTAATCGTTCTTGTTAAATAAATTTGTTTTCAAAGGTTCAAGTACTTTTCTGTACCGCTTATCCTTGCAACTTTCATTCCTTTACCGTTGGATCCCTCTAACGTTCCAAAACGAACTCTTGGCATCTTTTCGCCCATTCATTTGCGTTTCTATTTCTCAAAGCTAGCAAGAATAGCGAAAGTTCATTCGCGCTACTGAAAGGGACGTAAATATCGAAGGCAGATGGTTGCTGAATTAGACATCGATCCAAATGGATTATCCTCGAGAATACGCTCGTTTCGGAGCAACGAACGATGCGCTCTCGATACACCTTCAACGTACCATCAAGCCGCATACATCATAGAAATGGTTCCCTTTTAACTGCCACTCAATTTAAGACCCTCCGAAGCTACATTTCCCTAATGGAACCCCGGTTTACCCAATACGGAGAATGATAACGCTACGTTAACATAACATTCCGGTTGCCCGGAATGCAATTTCCACCGTTTCGCTTGCGAAAACATCACGGTAAAATTCGTACGCAAATATTCCAACGGAGCGTATCTTTCCGCATATCGGCCGGAGAGAGCAGAGGAGAAAAAAATGTTACTGCTCGAATTGTTTACGTTCAATTTCATTTAGGAGTTTGTTTACGGATCGGAGATGCGCGTGCGGAATTTCCCATGGTTCGTTAGCAACGCGAAATTCGACGAAGCGAAATACACGGCAGCAGGTTAAAGGCAGTACGGTGCGGGGTACGTGCGACAAAGGGAGCGATAACGACGTGGCGGAGGTTTCCGCGGGGAAATCGCGCGGAGACTTTGACGACGGGTGCACCGTGCACACGGCCACCAGAGAAGGTGGAAAGCCACGAACGTCGGCGACTTAGCGTTCAAGATCGATGGAGGAGACCTGCAGCGGCCTAACCCTTGCGTTTTATCGAGCTGTGGCACCGGAACTGGTGCCTCTCGCGGCCACGAAAAAGAGAGGTAGATAGACAAAAACAGAGAGACAACGTACTTGGGTACGCGCGATTCATCGTGAACTTAGCTGCAACTCGATTCGACGCGGCTTCGTGTTCAAAATATTTCGATACCTCCCGCGGATTTCTTTCCACGAGGTTTCGTTCGTCGAAATTCTTACAGATATCGCAGCTCGATCGTCTAACACGATAAAGAACAAACATGGCCATATTTCCGATAAGGCCAAACAACGTCGCGTGTACTGTTGTATCAACAAGGACAAGGAGACCGAATAAATAACACGTCTTTCTACGGAACGCGTAGAAAAACGACGACTACGAGGGAGGAGCGAGAGAATACGTAGCATATAGATACCGCGTATTAAATAACGGAAAAGTGAGAGTTACGGCGATCACCGGTGTATACAACGATGCGTGAATTACATCGAATAAAATGGAATATTAATGTGACTGACCTTTTTGTTGTTGATCGGAGACGATGATTGACGGTGGAGGAAGTCGATGTTCAACCGGAGGGCTGGCTCGAAAAACAGAGTGTACGAAGAGGCAACCGGCGAGGACGACGACAACGTCCGTACGAGTCTCACGTTTAGACTACGTGCGTCTCTCTGGTCGTCGGTGGCGGTGACAGTGGCGGTGGTGGTGGCGATAGTGGCGGCGGCGGCGTCGGCGTCGACGGCGTCGAGTGGCGGTGGTGGTGGTAGTTGCTTTCTGTCCTCCAAGCGGGAAAAAGAAGGGAGGAGAGGAAGAGAGAGACGAGGAAAGACCGATGTGATCGAAGTCTCGTGGCAAACGGTCGTAGACTGAGTGAACCCGAGTTCCGACTGAGCGGCTGAGTTGCTGTGGCGGCGACGGTGGCGCCACGCCGCGGAGGGTTACCCGAATTACCATCGATCCATCGAAAATGGTATGAGGTAAGCTAGCGAACGAGCGCGAAGAGGAGAGAAAATTCGAGAGACAGAGAAAGCTACACCGACAGAGGGTCGAAGAGGGTGCACGACCAACGGAACCCTATCGCCAGGGGTTCGAGAGGAAAAGGGAGAAGGAGGGCGACGAGTCTTGTCGAGAAGAGGGCGGGGCGTACGCGTTCCACACGTTTCTATCTCCTATGTTCTATACCTATTGCCTTTCCCTTCTTTCCTCCTCCTTGTTTTCCTTCTTTCTCCTTTCACCCCTTGCGCGCCTCACTCTTTCCTTATCCCTTATTTACCACCCCTTCTTTTGCTTTATACGCGAGTGTCACCCGGTATTCCTGCACTTCTACATTCTCCTTCACCTTAATATCTGCTTCCTGTACTCCTTGGATCTCTCGCGTGCCTGTTCGATTAATTTCCTACTCTTTCTTACGGTGAGATGCCTTTTTTTGCTTCTCATCGAATTCTCTAACCCATTGGCATACTGATTTCGTTATATACACTGTGTATATACAGTGGCGAATGAAAGAAAGTTTATGAATTAGAAAAACATGGCAATTTTACGAAATGGATTCATATTTAATGAGGGCAATGAATACATGTAATATACGTACAATTTCACAGAATAGACGACTATTACCAGTGTGGTAAAATATTGCTAATACAAAAGTTCAATTTATATGTAGTGTATCAGTTTTGAACTTTCTTCTATCTTTCACTGTGTGTCTGATAGTAGAATTTCATTGAAACTTTGATTCAGATGATTCAAAATTGAGATAAGTTCTTTAAGTCTGCAGTTCTCGTTTAAGATTGTACTATTTATGAAAATTTATGATTGTACTATGGATTTATTAAAAAATAATGGCAATTAAAAAATACCTAGCAGCGCTATGCATGGGAATGGGACGATTAATTTTCTATATTTTGGATCTTTTTCTTATCGATTCTAATCGATCTTGATCGATTAATCTCTTACTCTTTTCTACGCTTTTGCGATATGTCAAAATGGTAAGATTTCCCTTTCTAGTCGTCGAATTCTTTAATTATTCTTAAGTTATCGCGTCTTACCCTCTGTCACTTAGTTTCTGCTCCATTTTCCGTTAGATTCGTTTTTCTCTCTTTTCGATCGTCGTATCTTGATACGATCGCTTCATCGTTATTTGGAGCTTCTTCGATTTCTTCGCAAACAAGTGCACCACAGCGTCGAAACTATCGCTAGAGAGAACTTTACTCGTACGAAACTGCAAAAATGGAGAAATATAGGTCGAGGAATGATGAGAATTTAGACAGCTCTTTGCATCTTGCCTTGCCATGGTCAACATGAGAAATTGTTCTGTCACTGTTATCGTATACGTGTCATTCTTAAAGCGGCACATAAATCGTTCGACGAAAATATAGCGATGGCCATTTCCGCTATAAGTTCATCCGAATATCGCAGTTATATACGCATGTATCTTATAAATCGATAAAAGAAGCAAGCCGGCTCTGGTTATTTCGTTCATCTGGCTCGATACCTAATGCGGAGACATGCTTCGTTTGCAGTTCGCACGATCGAAGTTTCTGGTACGCAGCGACAATAAAAGATATTCACATATATCGCCTTGGGATCCATTAAGTAAACGCAACTTCTCTATGAGCTGTCGTATACATGCAAACATTTTTAGCTGAGTGCGCTCTGTGGAAAAATGTAAATCCAGGTCAACGTTATTCTGAATAGGAGACTGACAGAGAAACGAAAACATATATAGAAGTTAGCGCAATATCTTTTTAAGGTAAGCTTTCGAGTTTGCTCGTTGTTTGCATCGTACAGAAACACGCGAATCATATCGACGTACAAAATGAAATACGCACACATCCGCACCTTTCACCGTCTTCTTTTAAAAAGTATGCGAATAATTATCGTTGCACAATTTTTAATACGAATACCCTGGCCCGTCAACTTTATAGAACACGGTATCTTTCCGAGACTAACTTTCGCGTCTGGTTATTGTTTTTATCGTACGAAAACGCATATACAATATCGATGTACGAAATGAAATACGTAAAACATCAAACGCCTTTCACCTCCCTTTAAAAACCATGCGAATAATTATCATCGAATAATTTTTAATACGAATAACATGAGTCGCCGACTTAATAAAAACGAACAGATGCGTATTGTGTACGTATATATCGACGAGTGGAAACCGTCGCGACATTATCGTTAAAATTTTACGACATTGCAGAATAGCTGCTTAGTATGGAAAGCATTGGATATATCGAGGTAATGGCGTGACATACATAGTGCAGCTTTATCTCGCTTCGTTGTCGGACGAATCCGACGGGTGATCCGACGATAAATCGATGGCTTTCAAAGGTGAGCCAAACACGGTACTTGGAAACGGAAATTCATCAGCGAGTACAAGCACGGAAAAGATATTCGCGCGAGATGGCGAGTGCAACAAGTCAAAAGTATCAGACAGGTTGAAATTATTACGGGCTAGGTACTTCGCGTGATACGTTCCACCGTATTAATTATAATCGCGACAGGACAAATTGGTCTGCGAGCTAGTCCACCGAGGCAAATAGTCGCTCGAAGCTGAAGTGACCGCAGTAAAATTGAACGTGTCAGTAACAGCATAAACAACTGGATAGGCAAACGTCGGATGCATCTTGGAAGCGACAGAAATCCTTACGCGAGACCATGAAACGAGGACCGCTTCGTGACAGGGAAGCCGGAAATTACGTAATTTCCTTACATTCTGCCAGGAGTTGAACGCTTTATACGAGACGCGCCGTCGACGCTTTGGAATATCGAATTTCTAATCGAATCAATAATTACGAAATATCGCGTAGAGGAAAGCACTGAAAACGCTTCTTCCCTGAACGCCGTCGTCGTACAACGTTTTCCTCTCTTTTCCATTTCGAAGCTTTGTCCTTTGTAAGGAAAAAGGAAACCGTTAGCTATGAGAAATGGAATGATATCGCGACAAGCTGACTATATACGATATTTTTATATAACGGACGTTCTTAGTCTTATCTTTTGAAGCAACAACGTTTCCTTTGAATTTTTCCCTTTAATCACTTGCAACCGTGTTACACATTCTTCCTTTGTATTTCCTTGTAATATCAAAGTGAATTAAAAAATGTGATCTACGAATCGTCCATCGTCTAGCTAGGAGAATGAAAAAGGAGCAAAGTGAATATCACGTTGGTATGTGCGTATGGATTCTCGGTGTTCCTCGGATGCCCGCCAGACTTTGGTTCCAGGAGATGCTACTGTGGAATCACGTCCTGAGACTGGCGAAGTGCAAATCCATGTTAGTGGTATAATGCTCCACTATAAGTCTCGGAATTATGTGAACCGTGATAAGCATGCCGAAAAGCGGGAAAACACGATTATCTTTCGGGCATTCAACGTTGGATTATGTCATTGTGTTTATACTTTTCATGTCGACTATTGCTAATAAACCCGAATTGAACTGTCACTGGAGATAAGAGAACGGGAGATAAGAGTCGGTATTGTCAACTGGCACTTGGTATAAAGCGTGACAAACACAAGCTAGGTAAAAAATTTAGAATCCCTGCGCAGTAAATACTCTTCTAATTTGTTATTAACATTGTAACTACGTGTCTTATATATTGCCCATAGATGATTAGAATTGAATAGACGTGGTAACGATAAATTAATGATAACCATATTTAATCGTAGATTATAACGTATAAACGTATTTCAATTTGAATAAAAATCAACACTGATTTTGTCAAAAACCTCTGCCAGTTTCTAATAAATTGTGAAAACAAAATATTTGGAACCCGACGTTCTGTTTGGTAGTTTTAGTTTTTATTTGCAATTGATGTTACGGATATCAAGAATGATTTAAACAATCCATATATCGCGGGTCACAAGATAAAATGAAATTTTTCTTTCATCTATATTTTCCCTCCATTTCCGGCGTATTTTGATATTCGTATCATTAGATCATACATCGTATTTATTCTATTTGTGTACTCGTTTCGTTAATGATTCCATAAAGCAAATTTCGAAATTTCCTGTCTAAAGTTTCCGCGATAACGTTTAAATAGCAGGATTATTGGCGTCAATATATAATTGTTAATCTATTACTTTCCGCAACTCCTGCAAATAGCTTTCAAGTTTGAATCGTTACCTTGCATGGATACGTATTTCTAATCGATTAATCACTTCCCGGGAAATCTGGGTTAATTATCGCGTTTCCTAATATTTATGACGCAAATCGACGAAATAGATTCAATAAATAATACTTTTATTACTCCATCGAATTATATACATCTAGCGTTTAAACTGTCTCGCTAGAATTTCATACGGAAATAAAACTGAAGAGCAGGTCTAAACGTAGCAAATTGATTAGTACTCGAAGATTGACGGCAATAAAACCGCGATCAAGCGAAATTATACATTTTCAGAACGCAATTCGATGTACATGTGTGTGCTAAAGATATCCCCTTTAAACATAGTTCAAAGTGAGCGGTAATTTATTGATCCACGCGTCGTGTTCAATCCGCTTTCAGAGATTAAGCAAAGGTTCATGTAACAAAGAGGTTAACGGCGTTCTCTTTATGTTGAATTTCCTATTTTCCAGTTATCCCGTAGCCGACGTTTCCCGTATTCAGGAACATTGTTATTCTTTAGCTGGAAGGTTGCGAAAGGTTGAGAAATCGACAGCCAAGAGGGACACACAATCGGCGCGCTAGGAATTTCGCACCTGGTGACAGGGTAGCTGTCGAGCTACAACGCTTGCGAGCACACACGTCAAGCAGTTTCGACGTTCTTACGAGCATCGACGACGGTGTGCAAACGGACGTAAGTAAATTGTAAACACCCTTTGACTATCAAGTGTAAGGAACGAAATTCAACTCCTCGTCGAATCTAACTGTGCAAGAGCTTGTAAGGTGAGCGCAACGCGTCGGGCAAGCATGCCCGTCAACCTGGAAAATTACATGGCTTTCGCTCGCATTTAATTCATTAACGATTTGCCCGCTACGTTGTTTCACATTCAACTAACGAGCACACCGAATTTTCTTCCACTCTGCAAGTGCTACAAGTGCCGCGTCCAAGTGTGTTTGTCCTTTAAATATTGCCGAGCAAACGAAGATCAAGTTAGAAAAAAGAAAGAAGCAGTTCTTTGAATGGAGGACAGCTTTTAACTTAACACTGCAACTACCGACACGTAAATAATGTGTACCTAAGCATACGTACGAGCATTATACTGGTATAATAATATCCTGTTTCTCTTGCAATTTAATTGGCAATAGAATATTTAGCACGACGAGACATTGTCTCTATGAATTCCTTTCGTTGCGTGATTTAGTAGTATAATCTCTTTTGTGTCTTTTTATTAAACGTTAAAAGAATCAATGTAAAAATATTCTCCTTTCCTATTGAGGGGAATAAGAGCTGAATGGATTAAAATAGAAAGTTACTTGTTACCGAGTAATATCAAAATCAGAAGACCAACAAAAATATCCTCTTATTTTCTTCGTGTTATACATATATGATCGGAAATAAATTTATATATCTAATAGAAAAATTGAATATCTAAATAAAGATGTGAAATGATATCATCGTTAACTTTATCAGAAGCGTCGGCTCGCTTTCGGTAGTTACCAAAGCAACAAAATTCGACGTATAGTTGCAACGTTAATCGCGTTAATATCTGACAGTATATTACTTAAATAGCACTGGTGGGAATTAAAAGATAGACGAGCAATGAGGACGGAAGGATGAAATTTCAAAGTTTCGTCAAAAATGCGGACGGGTACGTGGTCCGATCTAATACACTTCCTCGATGAAAAATTGCTTCGAATGAAAGCAATAACCACATTCCTTGCCGCGTGGTGGTTTAATAAAAGGCACGTTAGACTATACCGAAAGGCATCGACCGCGAATATTAGATTTCAGTGTTCGCATTTACGCAGGTACGGTAAGGACATTAATGGCAGTCGTGGCGGTCGAGTGTGTGCGCGAGTGGCTTAATTAAACTTTAATTGCTTCAATGCATCTGCGATCGCATTTCTCAACTGCGAACTGTGACGTATCGCTATGAAATAAACTTGTTGATCGCAACGACTTTCCAAACAATTCGGACCGCCGTCGTTCGTCATAAAGTGCTCCGGTTAGAGCGACGGACGGCAGTTTAATTGCGACGAGGGTAAGCCTCGTTGCAAAGTATCAGAAATTCCCCCGGGCCAATCCTATTTAGCTTATGAAAATATTCATTTTAAACAGAGCACAAAACGTGTTTGGAATACGTTTCAGTCTCGCGCTCGTCCCCCGCTTCTTTTTATCGTTCAACTTCGCGCCTTTTTAATTAGTATTTTCATAAGCGCATCGTCGACGAAAAAGCTTTGCAAAGGTAATTTGAAAAATTCCCAATGCTCAAAGTTTCAATTCAAACCATTTGCGAGGTCTAATTGCTATAATATAATAATTCGAGAGCACGGCGAGTGTGGTCACGGCGACCTCCGTCAGATGAATGGATAACTGAAGAGAATGGAGTTGATAAGTGAGAAATCTGTAAGTCTGCCGTAGGTTTTCGTTTTTCCACCACAATTCGATCATTGAAGCTTGCGCATCGTTTCAAATAATTTAATATTTTTAATTAATCTTATGGCAAATATCATATTCTCTTTGCCTTCATTTCACAAATATCTTAGTCTTGCATTTTAGGATTTTTATTACACGCGTTACTCGCCTTTGCAAGCTTCTATGCCATTAAAAATACCGTTTATTTATGCGAATAATAATTCCGTGGTAAATATCACACATTCTCTTTGAATTCAAGAATATCTTGTTCTCATGCTTCACGATCTTCATTTCACTTGTTACATGCGCTTTACTCCAGTCTCGAGGCACAAGGTTATTATTGCCATAAATGGAAGATAAAAAGCGAAAGAGCAGAATGTTGCTCATTTACAGCACTCATTTGCGCTTTTACAAAATACCCGCCGTTTCAATTTCCATTAACAAACGCGACAGAAACGATATTGCTGTCTCGATGGTCGCATCAAGGATGCGAAGCGGAGAATAGATGAGAGATAAAGTATGGTGGTAATTGCTTTTCGTATTGCAATAAAAGTGCAGGCGAACCTATCTATTATACGAGCAAGCATCTGATATCATTTGTTCCAAAGGATACGATGCTCACTTGCGAGACGATGCTCGTTCGTCAGTATGTCATTTTCTCCTGATTTACACTTCTCCGTAGAACTTCTCCTACCGAAAAGCGAATAAATTGGCTACGAAGCGAACGAAAAGAGACGTGTTATAAAGTGGACATTTACTTTACAAGGTTGTCAGGTAGAATGTAAACGCAAAATAAAACTAGGAGCGCAAAATCGTGGATAGATACGATATCTCGCGTATGTACAAGGTGACGTAAGATCGTGACGAAACGAAACGGTGACTGGCAGAAAAGGTTAATGCTCCCAAGCGAAAATCGACGATTTGAATCGACATCAAAATAAATTAGAGAAAGTAGCCGAAAAAATTCACGTTTCAACGTGCGACGTAGCCTGTGCGTTGATCGGTATCGCTTCGAGCGATCTGTTATGCGTACAGCTATTAACATACAGGTCGAATTAAAAAGTGGAAAAATTACAAAGTTGCGATGCCTATCGGAATCACGTTAGAACGACCGATCCGCAACGTTGACAGGAAGGTCAGTGTTATTTTTTACAATCCCGACCATTTCCGCCAACTTGAAGAAATACATACATTGTTGCTGTTGCTGTATACACGCAAATGTAAAGCTGCTACCTCATCGAAGCAACAACAAGCAACTTTCTGTTGGTGTTCCACATTTTTCTTTAAAATGTTGCTGGTTGTGTTTTCCAATGTTCCTCCATGTTCCTTCGGGTTCCTGTTGCTGGTAACTTGCTGCTTATTGCTAGTTTTCATTGGATCAAAAAACAAATATGAACAGATGGCAGCAACACATACTGAGAGAAACGAACGTGTTTTCGATATATGCTTGTTGCTAGGAACAAATGTCGTTTTGAAGTCGGAACAAAACTAAAATATTTCTTTGCTTTGGTCACTTCGAGGTGGACAAAATGTTTCCGCGAGTTGATATTTGTTGGATACTATTTGGAACATGCCGCAACGACAGGCAAGGAGAAGTGCTTCGTTGTTGATTCAGCGAAGACGCAGCTTTAAGGAGACACAAGTATAATCGCTGACTGGTTACTTCCTCGACTCGTCGATTTGCGTCGAGTGAGAGGAAACTCTCGAATCCACCAAGGTCGATCATCTTCGCATCTTTGTAGTAAATCACCTCATTCCTTGTGCCCGATTTTTACGACGACGAGGACGGAAAAGCCACGGCAAACGGCCGCGCAATTGACGAATCGATTGTGAAATGGCGCGAATGAATGAGAAATTCGCGTTCACTGTTCAATGATCCGCAAACAGCGGGGTTCGTTTCTTCGACTTAATTCTAATTATGAAGCGAAGTTTCGACAACTGGAAATAGCGGTTTCAACGAGCAATTTCCAAACTAAGATAAGATTTTCATTACATACGAACTGCCAAAGTACATATATATACTAGACATAAGTATTAAGATATCTACTTGTTACATTTACTAAAAAAATCTTATTCTCTTTAATATTCTATGTTTTAAGATATACACATATAAAAATCTATAATAATATGACTAGAAAACAAAGACCGTTAAAAACATTCAATTTGCATTAACTATCAACATACTTGATAAAATCTAAAGTTTCGTTCATTCTTAGTATTGATAATTATAAGAAATAAAATCATTGTAGTTATCTACAATTTTTGGGTTAAAATACCTTTGCCAAATCTAATTATACTAAATACATTTTATATATTTTTTAAAATAAATTTGTAATTAATTAAATTTTTTAAATATTTTTTATACTTTCAGATGAGAAGGTATCTTTTAAAAATTAACCAAGTCACAATATTCTATTATATGAAAGATCACAGAAAATAAAATAGTTCCAGTCGTTTCTCATGTCATTTTATCTGTCTAACATTTTCTGCGTAATTAAAAATACTAATTACTAAGTAAAAATACTAGTAATAGAATTAAAAGTACTATTTCAATACAAGTAGGATAATATTGTCACAAAGTGCATTTTTAGCTTCTTTGATAAGTCAGATATATAAAATTCAACAAGCATATTCGATAAGTAGATTTATGTAAAGTCAAAAGCAATGAGCCATGGTCAGGATCGGTAGTGTAGAGTATATCGTGCTGCACGAGTGGCGAGTGTTATCGAATATACCAAATATGTTAAATAATCATCATCATGCATCGTGTTACATAGGTAATACCGTAACCACGGCATTATCGCGATTCGCCAGGGAGACTAGCGCGAACGCTTCGAGCATTACGACATGCTATTTCATCGCGGTACTCTCTTCTCTCGGGACGATGCCAGAACGTCTGAGAATGGAATCTCCACGGCGACGACGAGGTAAATTGCTGATCTCACGATGCGAATGTCATTATTGTCAATCGCGACATCTCGCCATGTCATCGCGCGTATTAATTAATTCGAATCGGCAGATGTCATTATCAATCGAAAATCGAGAGTCTGCGAGTGAGAAACCGACCAGCACGCTTCGAGAGAAAGTCGACCCCTGTCGCTTTCCCTACCACTGATTTTGATTTTGATCTGATGACCGAATACGAAACTTTCGCCACCGCACGAAATTTCTTTAGCCTCCGTTTCTTTTTTTTTTTTTTTTTTTTTTTTTTTTCTCGAAGAGAACCGGAACCGTAAATACTGGTCAGCAAAATTTCGTTTAGTATTTTTTCAACATATCGTTTGGTACATTTTATACTTGTATTGAATATTTTATAATTCGTATAGAGGTATATTTTCAGATTTGTTTCAGAACTCCACTAATAGATATGTGCTAGTTAAATCTCATTTTAGTGCTAATGAAAGTTCAAACTTTCAAATATATTCATAGAAGGTGTTTACATTCGTATACCACCATACATGTTAATAATTTGTTTCTTCTCGTTGCCTTCTTCGCTGCTAACATCCTTTCCAATTTGCTCCTTATGCATTACCGTGTCATATATTATGTGGTCTCATTATTTTATTAAACACTCTGTGCAAAGTATTGACGTAATGTACACAGATTACAAATTAAACTAGTACCTATTGTTACTTTACAACTGAAATATTTGAAGAGTATTCGTAATTATTCTCCTTTCATATTTACCAAATACATATGACTAAAATATCTTAAACATTGTGTTTTACCGTACTGTTACGTATCTCTACAATATTTAATTTGCTTATATGTTCTGTACATAAATTGACGATTTCAAATCGTTTGATTAAATATCGCAAATTTAATGGTTACGTAATGAAAGATGCAATCGCATGAAAACCACGTACAGCCACTGTGACAAAAACTTTGTTAATCAGTGTACTCGTCTCTGTCGAGTTTCATTTAACCCACTTGCTTTCTGAAAAGTATCTAGAAAACAGTTCTTCCGAAGGATGTTGCAGATTACGCAGAACATTGCACACCGCCCTGCCTCCCTACGCTAAATTACAATTCTGCCAGAGACACTCATTAGAATCGTTATTGAACGCACGTCGCCGTGCATCTGTCTATGCTATGTATGTCAACCGGGTGAACAGAAAAAAATATTCCATCATTCCCTTTAGAAGAATACGGAAGACCTTCGGTTCTCCAAAGATCACGACTTCCAATCTTAATTCATGTGTGTTACACGTCCCACGAGACGTCAGACGGAACGGTTTCCTTTAACACGCATAATTTATGATAATTATGCAAAAAAGGAGGGCCTCAACTCCAATTTTATTGAATTGCGAATAGACTGTAGAGGGGAAGGTGCTGAGTAACATGCATTTTGTCCGAGGCGTAGGACGATCGTGGTTCGAATGTTACGACAGAAAGAAAATGATACTTGGCACGTTACATTTACTCCGATACAAATGGTTGAAAATGAAATAGCATATGCATTTGCACAGAATAGCGACCTCATAATAGTAGTAGGGTATGGTTAGGTTAGGTTAGGTTCGAATTCCCAAAAATCTAACCTAACCTAACTTTTGAACCACCATTGTCCCACACTTCGAACAAAGCACATGCTACTCAGGACCCAGCTCTCTACGATATATACGAAATTCGACGATATTGAAGTCGAGGTCGCCTTTCCTGCATAATTATCCAATTTATGAATTATTTTAGATCTTAAAACGCAATAATTCACACACCGCGTGGCCAGAAAATAGAAGGTCAACCGTGACTTTCTCCTTTGTTCGAATCTCGATTCACAACGATTCATGGCTTTTGCGTGGTCGAAAAATTTCCAGTTGTGGGGCTGGTCGAATAACTCCATCGCTATAACCTTTCATAAATTGGTGCGTTCGACGTCACAGGCTTATCAGCGCATCGTTCAGTAGATTGCATCGTGCAATATTGCGCCGTAATATCGCTACGGCGGTGCTTAATCAATGTATAAGCGAGCTCGACATCATGATCGTCGTCGCGATGTCTCTTTCCCGATCAAACGCGATCCGCGATACCGCGTTTCCCATTTTTCGATACTTTTATAGGGCTACTCGCGTATCACATGACGCTCATATTTTTTCGCCTCTGCTAATCACGTCTAAAACTCGAATATATGTATATAAGGCTAATTAACGAACACTTCGTTAAACTGATATTTGTGTATTTATGGAAAATTTTAAAGTGCAAAATAAAAAGAGCGCGAGCAATATGCAAAAGTGCATAAACTGCAAAATTTAGCATCTATTATAATGTGTAGCGGGTGAAACGAATTTCTGCCGAGATTCTATTCTTTCATATGGTTTTATAGAGAAATACGAATTTACAAAAATATCCACGAACTACTCGTACATTCAGATCGCAAACTTACGAGATCTTGTAAAACCTATAAGAACGTGTTTTTCCTTTTTCTTCTTTTTCCCTCTTCTATCATCTCACTTCTTGGGAGCTTTATATTTATTTTTCTCATTTTTCGTTTCCTTTATCATATTACTTTGCTCGTGTCCTTTACGTATCCTACGCTATTTGTACTCTAATGGGAATCTTTCCCCGTATACGAAATAAATAAATGAAATTAGATAAGAAAAACGACGAACTTGATCGAGTTTTTTGAATTATACAAAGGTCACTTTCATCCCTACAATTTATCACGCTAATGTAGCTATTCTCTCACGCCACGAACCCTTGAGAGATTGGGTTGGTCGGAGAATATGCGCCCACGGTTCGCCACTTTTGTAATCCGCGTTTTACAGGAACTGGGTTAGGAGAATTCGCTGTTAACTGGGTCGACGTAATTACTCAAATTGCCGTCAAACCCTATTCTCCCGTCTGCGAAACACAATCGCGGATGATACTCTCCTCTAAATGCGACTGTCACAGGCTTTTTAGCTCGAGCATTCCTCCAACTAGGAAGCAACTGCGTACCTCGACATCGACTATCGTCGTTCTACCAATGCTTTTACGTCGATCAACGAAAATCCTAGAATCATGAGCTTTGCGGCGTCTAAGGGCTGATAATTCTACTCGAGACAGTTTCATCGTGGCGCGCGTAGTTTCTTCGGTTAATCGGAAACTTTAACGAGGGTGCTTTCGTGTCAACTTTCTTTGTGTTGCCGTGACTGTGTGGTCCCTCGTAGCGTGCGATTCCGCTGGTTGTAGCGAGGATTCCGTGTACTTAGTAGAGCACGGACAAAACGAACCGTGTAGATTCATCTTGGTCGGCCTTTTTCAATTCCCACAACGTATACGAACGGGCTCGCGATGAAGTCAAACCGAAGGCGAGCTGGTCTCTCGATCGCCTCAGGATAGAACCACTGCTGGGACGATTCAAGGATACGTTTCTCGATTCGAGCTAACCACACACGACCATACTCAGCTTCTTCTCTATATACGGTGTGTTTAAAATGTTTAGGAAGAACTTCGGAAACATGTAGCACTCGAAACAAGTAAAAACTCTGTTGGTAAAGGTACAGCAATATTTGAATAATAAATTTTATAATAGGTAGATTGTGGATTTTTATGCACGTAATTTGCGTGATAATTTGTGTAAGATACACGTAAGAATTTGTTATTTCCAAGTTCCTGTTGTTCAATCATACTCACGAAAATATGAATTTCCATAGTACAGGATTATTATACTTTCAAGAAACAATTGACTCGCTTCCATAAGATTATTAATCCATCAGTTTCGCAAGAAGATGACGTAAGTAGTAATAAATTCTGAAGAGAATTAACTTAAGCGAAAAAGACACAATGTTTCTAACGTCCTCATTCTTTTTTATACTTTTTAATATGTTAAATTGAACGACGTAGCTTCTGAACTGTTCGTACAATAAACAGTACGATGTAATACTTTGGATGTATGGATTTGTGACTCCATAAGAAATGCAGTAAATGCTACCCGTAATTATTAATTTGCCATTAATTTGTACGTTTCGATAAAATTCACATTGCTACCATCAACTTGCGACTCCGAAACGAATGATATTTGGACTCGTGTTTATTAACCCTCCAGCCGCATACTGCGTCATCTACCACCAGTAACTTTAAACAATTTTTTTGTTTCTCCGTACTTTTGTTTAAATTTTGCTTTGCTTAAAACGATTAGAGTAACGCGTAGCAATAAAAATGATATTCCAGAAACTTGGAGGAGTATTCAAGAATTTCTTGAGATACTTTAAGACGCAGAAACCTGAAAGGAGAACTGCGTGGACTTAAGCGACCCAGTATACAGTAAACAATATCAATAAAAAAACAAGGTTGCAGACGGAGGGTTAAGACCTTGTTGCTCGTTTCGATGCGTAAGTACGAGAGGTTTCAGTCCACACATCGAAGCAACGTGTACATTTATTTATGAATTAAACGTAACGCGTTGACCAGTTGTTTTGAATAGACGAGGCGATCCGACGGTCCTGTAAACTAACCAACGCTCCACTTTCAACGGACAATAATGCTCCGTTCGGCGAAAAGTCGGTAACCTCGTATTGAAAAGTTGGGAACGCTTGGTCGCGACCAGGCAATCAAAAGGAAAGGACTTTAGCTATTCACGGAAGCGGCGCGCGTACAGTATTACTAATATTTTCCACGGAATTGCCGCTCGTTTCCTGCCTGGTAAAGCATTCGTAAACAAAACTGTAACGTGGCCCCCATTTACCGTGATTTCCTGTTATTTCAATCTCTTTGAGCCACCGGTAATTTGATATAACCGGTGAAATTTCCGTGTCTCGTTGATCCGAATAGCAGTTAATTAAAGGAACGTTCGGCCATGTCCGTGTCGCGTTGTCGGAAGAAAGGCAAAAAAATACTTTCTTCTTTTACATTCGAACGCTAGAGGAGTCGAAACTTTGAGATTCTTATCGCGGAGAAAGACCAAGATGCGAAGATGCGAAACAACGATATCGTATAATGAAAAAAAAAAAAAAAAAAAAACAAGCAAAAGGACGAGAAAGAAATCTGGTATCACGTTGGCGATTTTATGATTCGAACATCGTTTCACGAATGGGTAGAAGAATTTGAATATATCTTTGAATTAGAATCCAATTATGTTTTGGAACGATACGTACAATTTGTATTAATGCCTTTATTCTACTTCTAATAAAAAGGAGTATTTTAATGTAGTTGAAAATTGAAAGAATCTGTATGGTTCGATAATTTAAATTTAGAAATTACTTGACGAAGTTTTATAAAACGAAAAATAACAAAGGTATATATAATTATGAAGAAGCAATTGCTAGTATCTTCGATGTTGAATACTGTAAAATTATAAAGAGAGCGAGAAAAGATACGCGTATTTCATCTCGAAAGCGGATAAGAAGAGAATTTTGGAATTTAAAAATTGTCTTGCTATAAAAGATAGGAAACTTATTGTGTTTTTCCCACGTAGTGGTCGTTTCTTTTCTTCCACGAAACGAATGAAACAAGAGGGACGGACGATTGGTAAAAAAGAGAAGGAGGAACGGCAAATTCTATCAGACAGTCGTAATTTTACTATTATAGCCGCGAAATTGCACGGTACGGTGGCTCGGCCGTAAGAATAACCTTGATTCAAAGTATCTGGACTATGGTTGCCTTCGGTTACGAGCGTTCCGTTCGCGAAGAATCGCGTTTGCGCGTAATTAAGAAGGCCGGCAGAAGCGCGGCAAATCGTAAAATGAATTACTCCGGAGCGCAATAAAACGTTTTAATAACGTAATGCTCGGAACAGTCCAACCGTGCATTAGCTGTGCATTATATTGCAAGCAACGTTTTTGGGGCACGGTCGCCCAGTATCGTACAATAGATCGGACAATAAAACGCGAAACAGAAAACATTCCGTGCGCCACTTCAAATACTTTACGATGCATCGAATACTTTTACGCTGCTGCTCGTAGATATTAGAACATCTTGCTTCGCATAAAATATGACAATTGATTTAAATTACGAGGAAAATGATTGGTCCTGTTGACACGATAAAGATTTCTAAGAAATGTTTCTACCAGTTGCAAGCATCGTATCGATTCCCACAATCCACTAACCTAAATTTCATTCAACAAGCCTTAAACAAAACAGATGCAAATCTCAGAGAACTTTACGTAAAACCTGAATCGATTTGAAGTTGATTAAGAACAAACACGGTAGAAAAATTGGTTAAACCAACGAAACATAAAGATGAGATTTTCATTACGTCGAATGTATGAATTCTTTTTATTTATCTTAAGATTCTGTAACCTCTATAATATTTAAACAGTTCCCTTACCATATTTCTCGAACCAATTAAATTAATATTTCCATAAACGGTATTAAAGAAACGATAGCCAAGCAGAAATTTGTTTCGTCTATTAAATATTACACGGAGTATACCCTACTTTGAATATTTTATATATCCTTGCATTTTATGTGTATCTTCACAGCGTTAAATTTCCATTTCATAAATGCGTGAAAATCTACCATCTACGAACGGTAGTGTGTAGATGCTATTCTTCGCTTATTCGTTGCTGGAATATATTGATCGATGGTGGCTACGATATCGACGATGATCATCGCGTTTCTCCAGATCCGTTTCTTCATTTCACAGTTCGTTGCGTAAACTAATGTGAGCGAACGCCGTATCAATCATCTCCGAGTGCATCAACTTGCGACATGCACGCGTGTGCCCGTGCATTCTTCCCTGGCTTGCGCTCGAGAGTAATCGTTCCTCGTTTGCCGAGCAAACAAGTGTTTAATTATCCTAATGACAAGCGTGATCGTTCTACTTCCAGGAATGATTTATTCGACGCGTGATCAAATCCATTCCACGTAAATCGAGTGAAATTTCGCCGGAGACGAGAAAGCCCCGTATAAGAAGAAGCTAACATCGATCTGGATCAGCCTTAAAGCGCCGGCACACCTGAAAGTGGCTGGTATTAATTGGTAGTCGTGTTTCCTGTACCCAACTCGTGCATGCAGTCGTGACGGTGCGTACGTCGGTTGCTTCGTTGCACGCGAGTCCACGTGCAATTGTACACAGGTCAAGGAGTTCGAGTGAAAGTATTAAATATCAGCGGCGGCCACCGAGTAGATGTTCCACACGGCGGGCGTTTCTTTCTCGCGCGTACTGCGTCGCGTTACGTCGTTCCACGGTAACGCGTGTCGAATCTCGTTAGCATATTATTAGTGTTTTGATTTCTCCGTTTTTCGATAACATGTTGCCTGGTCAATCTGTTTCCTTTAATTATTTCTCTTTTCCTATTTGCTCGTTTATTTCCATAACCAAAGACCACACAGGGAAAGCATAGCGCAGGTACATTTTATCGATCTTTTTATTCGCTTGACGAATGTAAGAAACGATATTTCAATGTGAAATCAGCGAGAAGTGAAAATAAATTGTCAGGCGGGAAGATACAGCTGGCGAAGTTTTGTAGAAACTAAGATAGAATAAATATTATCCTTAATATTTTAATATCATGACAAGCGATATTTTTCATATGATAAAATTACATCCTGTCGAAGACGAGTAAATGTTCCAATACCTTGAAAGCGTATTATACGTCTTGATTTATCGTCCAATGAAAATCAACCGGTTCTGTAAGAACTTTTATTTCGATCAACTTGATGATTTAACTAGATATAATTCCTCTGAGACACAATTGCAACAAGCGTTCATAGAAATTACATAACGTGATGAATATTTTGTCGGAAAGGGTAGAAATGTATCGAACAACACATAAAGATGCTTGATTATTCTTTTAGCTTCTCGGAGGATAACGAACATGCGCGAGGAACTTTTGCGTTATGAACCATTCAATTAGTCGATGGTTCGGTCATTTCCTCTGAAAATTTTACAAATTTCGGCTATCGTGTTTCCTGCAGTACCTTGTTCTCACGTCCGTCCATTCTCATCTCGGCAAGGGAAGAGGATCTGTTACGTAAGAACGAGCTGTTTTTGCAACGGTTACACAAAGGCGGCTACACAACCTGCTCAACATTTTCCACTCTGTTTCGTCTAAATGAAACTCGGCGCGACGTGGAGCATCTTTAAAACCATACTCACATCCTTTGTTTGCCTTCGTGGGTGGTCTTAAATCTCCTTCCTGTTTAAATAACAATCCCACGATCGATACTCGATTACCATTCATTACGATTACAATCAACATTCGTCGTGCAGCTTCGCCACGAACCTTCTCATTTCCAAGTTTCTGTATATACAAGGTGTAGGTCTATACTAGGTGTATCTATAAGGTCTAATAGTCATGGTGCAATCAATGTAATAAATAAAGCCATGAAAAACAAGTAAAAAATGTAGAATCAAGTTTGTCCACGTCGAGAGTTCATTCTCGAGTTTGAAAATTTGTTAGAAATACATGAACCTGGCTAATTCCTAACTGGATACTAACGAATCAATCTATGGCCCGTTTTATTTCACGTGTCGAAATAATATCGAGAATGTAAACGAAAGTTCGTTCGTATTAAAAAAGAAAATGAGAAATTGGAAATCGATCGTGTCTAGTCAAGAGTCACATGCATTCTCGATGAACTTTCTTTTTCACGTACAACCATATCACTTGCTTTGCCAATCGTCGTATTATGATTAACAGGACGCTCGGTATAACAATAAAAGAGAGACAAGGCAGATTTGCGTTTAAATTCTATTCAAAATCGCTGGCAGCTTTTTAATTGCGGTTCTTTATGAGCAGGTTAATCTATCGTAGCTATTTGTCATGCAGATAAAACGGTACCGCGACGGCACGCCTAGCACGAAAAAACGCGTAGCGCCACACTACGAGCAGATTGCAGCTGAGAAGATTCCGCCGGGTGAAATACTGGAAAGCGATCGTCACCGTTTTAGGGGACTCGGCGTTTTTCGCAATTTATGAACAATTAAAATTCATGAATTTTCCAGGCGAAATCTGTGTCAGGAAGGCACGTCCACGGGAACTTTCCAAGATCGTCGTAATTCAGCTGGAGATATAGAGATATCGTAATCCATAAATAATCTTTCCCATTACTTCACGGCTTCGTCGTCTTATCGTTCCGTATGGCTGATTCTATGCATACTTAAGAGTGTTTTATGCAACAGGACAGGCACGCCTGGCTCGCGTAAAGCGAGATAATCCATTGGTTGAACGACCATTTATGGCACGCGTATACGTTTAACTTTTGTCAATCTCGCGAAGCAAAAGAAACTTAGCCGCGTTCGATCGATACACTCGAATCCCTACGGAGCTGTTTGAAAGTCTTCGCTAATAGACTACGCATCGAAGTGAATGGCAGCCGTTCTCTTATCCACTGATAGTATTACAAAAGGAATACGAGACAATGTCCCTGAACAACGACGTTATTAAAGCATTGATTTCAGCAACTTTAACGCGCTATCGATCGGCTGCACGATACCAGCTGATGCATCGGTGAATCCATATAGCTGCGTCCTCGCTCAACAACAACGACGAACTTTCTGTTAATTGTTCCGCTGTAAATGTCGCTGGTTGTCGTCCAATATTTCTGCCGTAAAGACCAAAAATAGAATACACGCAGCGGCAAAAATAAATGTTGCTGTATAATTGTCAGGAACATACGTTGTTTTGAAATCGAAACAAGACCCAAACACTCCTCTCATTACGTTGGATGCAACGTCTCTACAAATTGGTATTTGTTGGATATTGTTTGAAGTACGCAGTAACGACACACAACAAGAAAGTTGCTCGTTGTTGCTTCAACGACGACGCACTTCTACAGACATTCAGCTAATCAAAATTTACTTTGCATCGATCCCTCGACCTGGATAACGTTCTACGATACTTGGCGAAGAAATAAAGATGTTCTAGAGCGTCAAAGCTCTTATGCAGATAGTATATTCAAAGTAGACTTTGACCCTGCCGCGGCCGCGGTGCTTCCGTCAGAGAAAGTCTTCCATTTACGGGCTCGTCCCATTATCTCCGACCACTTTCCCATTATGTGTCTCGGAGCTTGTGAACGCGGAATGCGTAATAACGTTAGCGGGCCGCGATTAACCACAGGACTGAAGCGCGACGGACGTTATGCAATCAGAAGA